>NC_072895.1:0-1250000 GCF_027943255.1 Anastrepha obliqua | reverse complement strand
TTCATTATGGTGAAATTTTTTTCCAGATATTTATTGCAATTAGCTCTGACTCATCCATCATACAAAGAAAATTATGGAACGAATCCTGATCATGCCCGAAACTCACTTACTAATTGCGGCATTCGGCAACCCGAATATGGTGACCGCAAAATACATTACTTGAATACACGAAAGCGTGGCATAAATACCCTTATAAATATAATGTCAAGATTCGGCAAGGAATACGAAACGATGTCAAATATAACACATAATGAGCGATTAGAATTTTTGGGTGATGCCGTTGTTGAATTCTTAAGTTCCATCCATTTGTTTTTCATGTTTCCCGATTTGGAGGAAGGTGGATTAGCCACATATCGCGCGGCTATTGTGCAGAATCAACATTTGGCATTGCTAGCTAAAAAGTTGCACTTGGAAGAATACATGCTTTATGCACACGGCTCTGATTTATGTCATGAATTGGAATTGCGACATGCTATGGCTAACTGTTTCGAGGCGTTAATGGGTGCGCTCCTACTTGATGGTGGTATATCAGTAGCTGATGAAGTATTTATGAACGCCTTATACATGGAAGACGAGCAATTAAGAGAAATCTGGAAAAATTATCCAGAACATCCGCTGCAAGAACAGGAACCATTAGGTAAGTATGCATATTAGGATGACCGGGTACAAAAAAACTTTATTTATATGGGGCCAGTTACCGAGGTATTTTTGTGCGTCTTTAAAAAAATGAAAACCAACTTTGAGGCCCAACTTGTCGCCTGAAATAGTGACTCGCAGCGGATGAAAATTAGGCCTGTCAAAATACTGTCATCAGGTATCCCCGTTAAGGAGCGTAACAGCATCCTCAGCAAGCAAGTCCTGCTGGGATGTTACCGTAGGAACTTGCTCAGGCACTTTAGTACTCATTTCTTCGACTTGATTGACGAGATCCAGAACCTAACACAACATCTACTGGCCAGCCCAGTATATAGACACATTATAAATGACTTTCATCTGGAGTCACCACCTTCTTAAACTCCCGCTCCTCCAATGCCTTCACCGGAATCCAACCACCACCCATTGCTGGCGAAGAGCTTTAACTCGTTCCAACGACAGTCGGTTCATTACCGAACGGCAATTTGGCAAGGAATACAAAACGGACTAAGGACTGTCAATTCAGCAGGATTTCAGAAATATTTATGATGTTACAACAACAAAAAAAAGCCTCAGCTGTCTCGTGAGACCCGCGTGCTGTTGGCACAGTTACGTTCAGGAGATTGTAGCTGGTTAAACTCAAACCTATTCAGAATCGACACCGAAATGCTCAACATGTGTCTGGCATGTGAAGGTTCTCAACATGACTCTAACTTCCTTTTCACATGCTCACTTAAACCCGCACAGATAACGCTCCTTTCTCTCTAGTCCCATTTCGTCGAAACAGCATGTTTCCTGGGCCTACCGTTAGATTACATAGACGACGATGACTAATGGCATCATCCCACTGGGCAGGGTTTTATAAACTGTAAACCCTTGTACGATGCACGGATTGCACGAATAGCAAAGTCTTGTATCCCAGAGACACAACAACAAAATGAATTGTAGTATGACAAATGCGACCCTCTATTATATGTTATTGTATCATACAATCGTGCTAGACATAGAGAATCCCCCTAATGAATGAGGATTTAAATGCAGATTTTATGTATATTTTTTTTGAAGGGGACTCGTCCTGCTCACGCTGTATATAAAGGTATACGAGTATGTATATATTTATAGTCAATCTTTCAGAACTGCTTTTTTGATATTTTTATGTTTTTTTCTTTTTTTTTTAATTAAATAGGAGATCGGGCTTGTATTGCTTCCTATCCTGTGCTTCAAGAACTAACTAAATTTGAGGAATCCATTGGCATTCAATTCAAACATATACGTCTACTGGCTCGTGCTTTTACGGATCGCTCCATTGGATTTACTCATCTTACATTGGGATCTAATCAACGTTTGGAATTTCTCGGTGATACTGTTCTTCAATTAATTTGTTCGGAATATCTTTATCGTCATTTTCCTGAACATCATGAGGGTCATTTGTCGCTCTTGCGATCATCTCTCGTGAACAACCGCACTCAAGCAGTAGTCTGTGATGATCTTGGTATGACTAAATATGCAGTTTATTCAAACCCAAAGGTGGAATTGAAGACAAAGGATCGCGCAGATTTGTTAGAAGCATTTTTAGGTGCACTATATGTTGATAAAGGCCTCCTCTATTGCGAGCAATTTTGCCATGTGTGCTTATTTCCACGTTTGCAAATATTTATTATGAATCAGGATTGGAATGATCCAAAATCAAAGCTGCAACAATGCTGCCTTACCTTGCGAACGATGGAAGGAGGGGAACCTGACATTCCGATTTATAAAGTGATCGAGTCTATTGGACCAACTAATACGAGAGTGTATACAGTTGCAGTTTATTTTCGGTCTAAACGTTTAGCGACCGCAACCGGTTCTTCTATTCAGCAGGCTGAAATGAATGCAGCGAAACAAGCATTGGAGAATTCTCGTGATTTATTCCCTCAATTGGATCACCAAAAGCGTGTAATTGCTAAAAGTATCAAAAAACAGAAGGGTACCGAACTAAAGCCAGAACTCGAAGAGATATTGGCTGAACAAACTAAACCTAAAATTACGAACTCAATGGAGGATGAATCACATCTTCCTAAACAATACCGAGTTCGCGAAGACATTTCAAGTGATGAGCTACCAGAAGATGACATCAACGATGCTGGAAATATAACCAACAAAGGTTTGCTAAATCCCATTTCTTATCACAATATATATGATTTCATATGGTTCCGCGAGAGAGCAGCAGGGGCATGAGAAAAATTGAAAACTAGTTTTTAATTTTCCCATCTATTCAAAACCATTTCAGAAGTGGTAAAATACTCAAAAAGAAAAAAAATAATAATGCTGCCCATACTGTTGCTGAACAAAGTTTCCATGGTTAATAATATGTTGATAATTACTTAAATATTATTATTATGAGTTTTCATTTCAATCTGTCAATTCATTCCTTGTTTACAAGCCATTTAGCATTGGTAGCGCTAGTAGTAGTAGTATTTTCTTCAATGGAAAAAATCACCCTTTTTGGGTGTTTGGTCGAGCTCTTCCTCCTATTTGCGGCGTGCGTCTTGATGTTGTTCCACAAGAGGAGGGAGCTACAGTTTCAAGCCGACTTCGATCGGCAGATATATTTTTATGAGGAGATTTTTCTTGGCAGAAATACCCTCGGAGGTTTACCATTGCCTGCCGAGGGGTGACCGCTATTAGAAAAATGTTTTTCTGAATTTTAGTGTTTCACTGAGATTCGAACCTACGTTCTCTCGGTGAATCCCGAATGGTAATCACGCACCAACCCATTCGGCTACGGTGGCCGCGATCGCTATCAATTAGTACAGTAGAAATATAGGTTGCTGAATTCAAACGTGGTCGTACAAGTCTTGAAGACGACCCACCTTAAGGACGTCCAAAGACAGCCACAACACCAGAAAACGTAGAAAAATACAGGACATCATATTGGAAAATCGTCAAGTGACTAAAAGAGATTTAATAGAAGTCCTATGCATCTCATTCGACAGTGTAAGCAATATTTTGACTGAAGTATTGGGTTTCAGAAAACTATGCCCACTGGGTGCCGCGTTCGCTAATAGTGGAGCAAAACACATTCGATTTCAACTTTCGCAGCAACATTTAGAGCGTGTTCAAAATGATAAAGTGGATTTTATGCGTCAATGTGGATTTTGTGCGTCACTATGGTTGAGACTTGCGTCTATCACCATGATCCTAAATCAAAATAAGAGGCTAAAGAGAGTGGTGCGAACCTGGTTCTTCGGATCCGAAACAAGTTCGTGTCCAGTAATCGGCCAAGAAGGTGTTAGCAGCAGTTTTTTGGGATGCGAAAGGAGTTGTGTTTGTGGATTACTTTCAAACGGGTAAAACAATGAACTCTGAATTATTGAATGAAAATATTGAATTATTGAAGCCTTTTAGACCAGCTGAAGGAAAAACTTCGTAAAAAATACCCGGTTATTTTTCATCAGGGCAATGCACCGTGTCATAAGCGCATTTTGATAACGGCTGAAATCCGTGAACTAAAGTTAGATATGTTGGAACATCCACCGTATTCACCAGATTTGACCCCTAGTGACTTCTGTCTGACCTAAAAAAATGTATGCATGGAAAGCGTTTTCATCAAATGATGAAGTCATAACAGCTGTGTGTTATTGCAGCCCTTCCAGATTCTTACTTCTGGAATGGAATTCATAAATGAGAATCCAACGAACTTCCAACGACAAGTGTATCGATGTCTAGGGAGACTATACTGAATTATAAAGTGGGCTTTTCTTATCGAACCGCAAAAGTTATTGGACAACCTAGTACATATTGTTTTATTAACTTGCAATTGTGTTAAGGAATAACTTTGCAATTGTGTTAAGGAATAACAGTTTAAGCTAAAAGTTGATTACCTTCAATAGATTAATTAAAGAGTGCCATACATAACATAAATTTTATATTAAATATTGTACATAAGTTTACTTTTTCTCATTATCATTTTAGATACATTTCGAACATCCTTACATTACCGTTATATCACTCACTACCCATATCTGTCTATATTTAATTCTCAGGTCATTCAGGTCATACCAGTTCAAGCAGCTCAAGTTCAGACGATGAAATGTTGGAAAAGGGCCGCGTACCAAAGCTGAAAAAAAGAAGCCGCACTAAAAAACTAGAGTTTATTGGGCACGGATCGAGGTCAAATTTATTTTCATCTAAAAGAGTGTGCCACCAAGTGGACGAGGAAGATCATCAGAACACCAGCAAAAGAAATTGCGAAGATGTCAGTAGTGACGATTGCTTTGGAGAAAATACAATTTCCACAGTTTCTTGTACAGCCGAAAATCATAAATTATCACCGAATAAGCCTGTGCCTAGCTCCGCATGTAAAAATGTTAGACCAGTCGGAAATACAATGCCTCATGACTTAAAAGATTTGGTGGAAGATGTTTCGTCAAACTCTGATATAGAGTCAGGGGAACTTAGTAGCTAATTTCCATCTTATTTACCTGCATTAAATGTTAAATAAAATTCATATTTAAGCACTTCCAATAAAATGATACAATTATTTTGTGTACTTACTAAATTATAATAAAATAACTACGTTTTAGTGATTAACGATTCCTAATGCTGTCATTGGTACATTGCGAAGCTTTTTTTAATTACGGCCGAGTGCGTGAGAGAAAACCACGTGAACCTCGCCCTGTGTGAATTGAGGCCAACTTTAAAAAAAAATATATGACACATTTTCAACAAAACTCCGCAGTGAAACATATTTTGGATCCACCGCAGAGGAACAAATGGGGTTATTTCTAACCCCTTATTCTAATATTCCTCCGGTTGTTGTAAATGTAGAAAGTTCCTGCAATGTACTCTTTAGATCCACCAGAAGAAGTCTACGGGGATCAATCACCTCTATAAACAATATAGAAATACCTCTGTGCGTATGTGTGTCATAGCTTAGCACAAAATCCGAAAAAGTGAAAAGCAAATAGTGTTCTAAAAGTATGGCCGATTTATTAACCAATTCACAATTTACAGAAAAACGCTTTTTTAACCAAAACTTATCGTTTGCATTTTAATCATACATATACATATGTACGTATGTACTACACTCTCACAAACCGAATAAAATTCAGTCCTATAACTGAATCCATTACATAATTTATCTGAACTTTTGTCATTTAAGATAAGCGGTACAATATGAAAATGACAAATTCGGTTATAAGGCTTCAGTTTAATGAAACACATATTCTTACATATATTTTCAAATCATTTATATGTATTTTCTTACATTACCTATCATTCAAATGACTTGAACTCCTCTAAAATGTATTTGGGGAATTCACTTAAACAGAGAAAGTCTACGTGAATATAAGCGGCCACCGTTACTGAGAGCATTTTGTACTTCTTTCATTTCCGGCAACTTTCCTATATCACCTCGGGCAGCCATTGAGGGAGGCGTGGCTAGCAAACGACGTGCTACTCGTTGGATATCGCCTTGATTGATTTTTTCTACATAAAGCATTTAACTTGTTTTATATCTGTAGATAACTTATAATAAATTGATTCATTTACCGATTTCACGTATAAAGTGCTCAGGCCGCTTACGATGACCTGTCGCTAAAACTTGTCTGCCCACGTCTTCAAAAACAACTGGTCTGGATTCCAGGTTCATTAATAGCATTGACTGCAACTGAATTTTGGATCGGCTCAATTCATCTTTACTTGGTTCACTTGCCATATTAACAAGTTCGCGAGTAACAACTTCAACCATGTCGCGCACATTATTAGGGGGTGCACTGGCATGTATACAGAATAGGCCAGTGTCAGCATAGGCATGATTGTAAGCTGTAGCACTATACATCCAATGGTAGCGGTTAAGCACATTTGTATACAGTCGAGAATACATGCCCTTCCCAGGACCTCCAGCTGAGAACGAACCGCCACCTCCCATCATTATGTTCAAAACGCACAACGCAACAAAATCACTATCTTGATGAGAACAACCTTCCAGTCCTATTACAACGTGAGCAAGCTCCGGAAGGCCAGTAGCTGCATAGATCGGTATTTCACACTGTTCCTACAAAAAGTATTTTTTATTAGACCAATCGATTTATTTAATTTTTTCTTGTTTTTATAATACCTTTTTCAATCCACCTGTGTATTGTGCGATTGAAGCATCCACCTCGGTAGCTCCGGTCCCTTTAATACTTTGTGTTTCCCAAATAGCACTTTCTTCCACAAAGTATTTCTCTACGTTCCGAACTAGCTCATCGTGATTAACCTGTTAATTTTATCTGTTCAAATAAAATATCTCAATATATTATGTTAGCATATAAATTATCGTACCCCAACTCCGGCTATTACCATACGCTGTGGGCTGTGGTGATACTTTAAATAGTTCAGTAGCACATCCCTATCTATGAGTGGAAGATTTTCAGAAGGACAAAGTTTTGGTAGCCCAAGAGTGTTATCCCGATATGCAGCTGCATGTATCATATCCATTAAAATAGGCTCCTGCTCTGGTCGCATTCCCAGAGTCTCAAGCTCAAACTGCACCGCCTTTCGAGCGGCACTTACCTCCCCGGCATGGAGCGTTGGTCGCAAAGTCACATCAGCAAGTAAGCGAGTAACCGATTCAATTGCTCTACTATCTATGCTTGCTGCATAAATGAGTGTATCCCGCGAACTTTGACAATCACAAATACCTCCGTTCTTTTCCAACTCCTTCAGAATGGCATCTTTGTTAGGAAATTTTTCAGTTGACTGTAATAATTATGGTTGTCGGTAAATTTAATTGAATTAGTTTGCATTTATAACTTTTGACTACATACATTAAACGCTAACTTTTCAAGAAAGTGAGAAACGCCACTAGGGTATGTAACCTCATAACGTGGGCCTGAGTCAATCACAAGCCCAACAGTGCAAAACTGCCCAAATCTTGGTTCAGACGCAACACGCAGCCCGTTAGCAAGTGTGGTAACTTGGGTAAGACTGCTTTCGGCTAAAGGTCTTGCATACTCAACTTCAGAGAGATTTGGAATTGGATCTGTCAGGGGCGGCAGGTGGGTGACAACTTTCGTGGATGGTTGGTTTACAGTGAGAGAACTGGCGTCGCCTCGAGCCCTGCCTGTTATATTTCCAATGCCTGTGCCACTGCCAACTCCAGTAGAAGCTTCTTCACCCGACAGGGAAGAGGGTTTTGTCGCATAACGCCTTAAAACACTGGAACAAAAAGTCATTTGAGGTTATTGCCCAAACTATTATTGCTCACCTCCAACGATGCCGCAATCGGCTTAGTAACCGAACGTTCATATTTTCTTCCCCGTTTTTTATTTACAACGTATTTTTCTTTTATGCACTCAATACTTCTATAAATTTTTACAATTAAGAATTTTTTATTGAAACATAACACAGTATAGAAAAAATTGGAAAAACGTTTCTACGCACAGATGGTTTGAAATGTCATTTTTACAAAGGGAGCAGAATTTTGCTGTGGGGAAATCTGTCATAATCTAATGTCATATAAAACCTTACCAGAAACTTACGGTGAATTTCCACAGGCAATCGGTTATTGCTCTTCAGTCGTAATTTTAGCTAACATTGCGACCTAATATATGCAAGTGTTGTTACTTTGGCAACAGATATCTTGTGAAAAACTAATATAGGGAAACAGGTCGAAATTTCAAAATTTTAAACTGCCAAAATTTCGTAAATACTGAACCGATTGTAACGAAATCAGTAGCATTCTAGAGGAAATCAAGATATCTTTATTTTATGCACTTAAATATACGAAATCTATACATAAATATAAAATAGGTAATAATAAAAAAATTAACTTTCTGTTATGAAAATTATAAAAAAATGCGAATCTTATTAAATAGAAGAGATGAAGGACTATATAATAGAAACGTGCAGAAACCTATCAGAATTTTGATTAAGAATACCGTTCCCCCGACAATCGCTTCTATCTTACCGGAATGACCTGGACTTACTATATATTCGGTCAAGGACTGTCACTCCCCGTACATGTATGGGACATGTTTTTTCTACTATAACAACAACAACAGTTGAGACCACAACGGTGGGCAGCATTACACAACGCCAAACAATTAGAAGACGTCCGCGCGGAAAGTCCTAAAGTCCTATCACCCTTGCTGTGCAGTTTAGTCGTCACTTATTGCAATTGCTATTTGCTGAATAGCAATAGCTTTCGTAGTCAATTATACACGGATAACATTTTAATCATGGCAAGAGGAAATATTTCGTTTTAATCATGGCAAGTGGTAAGTTCCAAAATAGTATTTGTCAGCATGTGAAGGCACCATGCTCGATACTAACCATCTTTTCACATGCCCCACTAAACCCACTCATCTAACTCCCTCTTCCTCTAGACCCAACCTGTCGAAACAGCAAGTTTACTGGGCTTACCGTTAGATGAGCTAGACGAAGACGACCGGTAATCTACACTACACTGACAGGGCTAAGGCAAGGCGAATGTAATATCTAAGGTGGCGCCATTCAAAAAATTAGTTTATTTTTCGCGATTTTGACAAGACTGACGTCAGCTCCCCTTGAGAATTCGCCGTGTCTTAAGAGTCCATCAATAGACAAGCAAAAGGAAGGGGAATTACTTGTTTGTGAAGAAGAAGAGTAGGCGAAAGCAATGGAAACAACCAAACACAAGAAATTATACACACACACATACTTTCTTGCCACGGCATCTTCCGCATAAAAACGCAAGCAAACTGGATTTGGAGGCTTTATATTAATTTATGCTTTCACAATTTAGCACACGGCATTTCGTTTTCATTAGTTTGAATCTTACAAATCACTGTAGTACTTTTCCTATTTTTGTTTGTTTTGTATTGCGAAGGGAGCTGACGTCAGGCTTGTCAAAATCGCGAAAAATAAACTGTTTTTTAATGGCGCAGCCAAAGTACTTAATTCGCCTTGTTATTATAGCTTACTATGAACTTTTCCAAGAGGGCCAGTTAGCAGCTTACATCACTCGAGAAATATGATGTTGGTTGGGCAAACAAAATTCAACGATTATGATGTCGCTAAAAGGAGTATTATTAATAAATAAAAAGCACTCCAATCTTGTTGCGTATATTTTTTTATTTTTTATTAGTATGCTTTTTTACAAAAAGTATAAAAAGATAGTATTTATATTCATTTTAAATTGAAGCGGCGTTTGCCATCAAATCGGTATCCATAAGCTGCTGCATTCTTTGTGTCCACCAGTGCTGGATTACGATGCTTAAAGAAGCTGCCGTGAGCATGAGCGGGACGCGAAGCACTGTTCGGAACACCATCCATTTCCCTCGGATAAAACGCTTCAAAATAACCTTCGGGCGGAATGACTGAGGCGATTTTGGTGTCGTTTGGATCGTAACCAAGTGCAAAGCGTGTTTTTAAAGCAATGCCAAGCAGGTATAGCCAAAAAATCATATGAAATAACGTCGTCATACTGCTAACCTAGTTAAAAATGCATTTGAATCAACCAACTACGGCTACAATGGGGATAATTTAATAAGAGTTTAATTACACTGTTGAGTTGAATTACAATCTTGAGTTCCTGTTTGTTTCAGCTCTCGACACACGTAATTTGAATCAGGGCTTATTGGCTACACTTGGAATGAAGTTTTTATGCATGCTTTATGTATTCGTACACAGTATATATATATATAAACATACATACACAGATTGCAAATACAAATAACGTACCGTGACTCGCAGAAATGTTCGAGATTTGATCATTGAGGAGTGTTGCTTACAAATAGTCGGGCCAATCTTAACGAAGCCTTCTCGACATTTTAAATAAAATTACGTATGTACGTTAATAAATATATTTAATTCGTAAGTATTTATATACATACATACACATGCACATGTGAATTAATTTTTAGCAAAAATTATACGATTTATAATTCGTTAATGGATTACAAAAAAATCAAAAACGAAAAAACCACATGATTCCACAAATGTCTACTACTTATAAAAAGTGGTTAAAAACAACCTGTTTGCTAACTTGAAAAAACTTTGTTATAAAGAGGGGTTCAATACAGGGTAATCTAATCGTATGAACATTGTACGGTGTGAATGGTCTGCTATTTTTTTTAATATATATTAATAATAATACAATAATATATAATAATTTTTAATAATAATAATCTATGTATGAATATAGACACATTTTTGAAAACCCTTGTACTTGAAATTATAAAACATGGCCCCAACAAATACAAAAACTGACTTCCACAGTTTCTGAATGAAATAAAAAAAATTAGTTTACTCCAATGAATAAAAAGAAATAATACTAGCAAACTAGGGCATTATATTTAGTACATGACTTCGTTAAGAAGATTTATAATTCACCTTTTTCTTGTTATATCAGCATAAAATAATGCAATTAGAGTACTTTTAAAGCAATATTTTTGTTGCCTGGAAGCTGAAATCAGTTTGAGGAAAAATTATAACCTTACTAAATCTAACTTTAGCACTAATTTCGCGTAAGGTGTAGTTTGCAGATTTTGTGACGCAAAGTAAAAATTTTAGTTTTATCGGATTTAATTTTTTATGGCTCGGCATTCTTTCACGACTTACCAATCACACGCTCAAATAACGCCAAAAACGGGATGTGAAACAAGTGACACAAACGAAATCTTAACTACTAGATTCCATCAAACTTCAACTGTAATTGACCGTTACACAATTGAGATCTTACACATGTGAAAAACCGTTAAGTATAAACGCTTATTAATATTCTTGAATTTGTTTGCAAAAGACAAAAATAATAGATATATATGTATAGTTGAAACAAGGCTCGCCTGAATCTAAGGCGGATACTTCTGTTATCTTTTATTTTGTATGGCTTGCAACATAATATTATATAATTATTTTCTACATTCTGAAGGGAATTATGTTTTAAAAGTATATACTAAAACTATTTTTGTCTACTCCAATATGAAAACGGAAAAATTCATCTTTTGCTTTGGTACTTAACATATTTGTAAGCATTTTAATTGCTCACTTTTGAATTAGTCCTCAGTGAAGGGGTGTTCCGACGTATCACTGTTGTTAAGTCGCCTGCTTTCTAATATTCTAGTCGATTTTTCTAGGGTTTCTTTGTAAAAAATATTATTTCCTTCGCTTGGCATTGAGTACTTCGAATCATCTAAATGCCATGTTAGACCCAAGACGATGTTGAAGGCTGAAACGTCATAGGCATGACATCCCGAATACCGATACTGTGGTTTTTTGTTGTATTTACAGCCATTCCATTGCGCACCTAAAATAATAAAAAAAAAATGTTTTCTTTTAAAACTTGTGGCAAATTCTCCACTTAAAATTTCTAGCCGGTATATTATGTTAATATATCAACACAGCGTTATTGCTACACGATCTGGATTATGTATGTACATTTTGGTTTCACGTATATACGTACATGTATATACATACATATGTATACATGTATATACATATATATTTTTTCCACAAAATGATTTTTATGAGGAGCATTTCATTTTCATGGCAGAAATACACTGGAAGGTCTGCTATTGCCTGCCGAGGGGCGATCGCTATTACAAGACTTTTTTGGAAATTTAATGTGTGTCTAATAAATTACAAAATTGATCCTAAATGTAGATGGGAGCGAAATTCATTGTCTTAAGGCTCCTTTGAATACAATGAATGTCAGTTATGAAATCACTCATGCTTTCGTCATGTTTTGGACTGGGAGATTTTTAAATTCTGCCTCACACCTAAAACATACATATGTTACAGAATTAGGTTTTCAATTTAAAGTTTTTCTCTAACCGCTGAGCTTATGAGCGGGGAGGGGACGGGTGACATTGCAGTGGACGGGTGAACAACTTACGTTCGCAATCGAAGCTTGCGTGATGTCCCAAGTGAAAATTTGATTCAATCATGAGGGGGAAAGGCTCCGAACAACAAGTTCGATGGAAAACGGCCCACTCTCGGGGCCCAGCCGGACATCGTGAAGAAATGAAAATAGTCAAGTTTGCACGACTATCCGCGTCAGTCCGCGCGTAAGAGAGCGATTACCCTGGGACTTCCAAAAACTTCCTGCAAAATTATATTCGTGCAAGCGCTTAATCCTAACGACTACAATGTGCGTGAAAATGTCTATGAGACAATAATGAAGCGATTTCGTACGGTAAACACTATATTTTGGAGTGATGAAGCCCATTTTTATTATTAGGCACCTAAAGGACAGAACCCAAAAGTGACGGTTCGGTGCGCAAACTGATAATTATAAAAAAATGTTTTCTTCTTTTAAATGTGGAATTACTCGATAAACCTCAAATATTTTGAATAAATATCAACCCAATGCTTCTAAGCGCAAATATGAGTTTTGTATATTTAGCCATTGGAAATGCTGACTTTTGAAAAAATACACGTCTGAAGTTATTAGTTTCAACTTCCGCTGGGATGTACATATATTTAAAGTGATGCCTTTCATATTTGGGACGGGACAGCATACTTTTGCACATCTGTCGCAACAGTTGCGATGAGATGAGTGTAACGTAGAAAATCGTATTACTGTACGCGCATGATTCGAATTTGACGCCAAGAAGTCTGGAATCTGTCTGTGTTAACTTGTTCCTTAGAAGACATTTAATCACAAAGCAAATAGTTGCAAATGAAACATCGGTCGAAGCTGTTAAAGCCTAATCTCGTTATATACTACTTGAGTGTCCGGGAATAGTAATAGTCGTATGTTCAAACTGACGTATGCATATACATACCTAGTGCCTAAAGGATATATTCATTTGCAATAATGTACGAATACGGTGATTCCTCAGTTTTGAATTCCAACAACGGAGATAAAACGGTACCGAATGTTATGTTTGATAACACGATGCCCAGTTTAGGCAAAATGGAGGTTCAGGAAGGAGGTATTCTTCATTCCAACTTAAATGACTTGATTTAAAACATAAATGTTTCAGCAAATTTAAATATGGCGAGCTCAGTAACAATAGAAGGAGGCCCACAGCAAACTCTGCCTATGTACGCCATTGATGGCACTGTTCAACAATTCGAAATACCTGATCCAGTCCTTCGACGGACCTTTGCTCGTAAGGTTTTCATTACTCTGCTAGTAAGATCCCCGTTTTAATTTTATGAGAGCACGTGCAATTGACCTTCCTATTTACAGCTTCAACATATAATTACTTTGCCAATTATTGAAATTTTCATTGTCTGCTTTGATCCAATTTCTCATCCGGTTATTCAAGGAGTTCGCGGAGTATTTTTTTGCATTCTAGTTGGACTTTATTTTTTTAGTGACATGCGGAGATATCCACCCATGAATATTGTCGTATTTGTTATTGTAACATTACTAACAGCCATTGAAGGAGGTGTTATAGCAACTTGGATACATTCTCAACTAGTAAAATATTAAATATTCTTATTAGTAACGATTCTTCATACTGAAAGTTTTTTTTCTTGTTTAAGGCCATATTTCCTCATCTGATAGTCATCGTACAACTTTTAGCTACAGTTGGCTATTCCGAGCAAACTCGGTATAAATTTACCGTTGTGAACGCTATTTTGTTGGTTCTTCTGGTGTCATTGGCTGGCCATTATCTGACGGAGATCGTATATTCCTCATTTTCATTTACTGAGATTGCATACGCCCTTCTCTCTCTCACGACATATAAAACAGCGTATATAATCTACGATATGCATCTAATGCTGAGTGGGCATCATGGCTATAATCTTCAACCAAACGAATATATATTCGCTTCTACTAACATTTACGCAGATATTCCAAACCTTTTTTGGCGGATGTTGAAATTTTTCCTTATCACACCTTTAATCAAAATGTACGAATTTCTAGCAGGCTGCTGTTTTGCCGAAGTGTTCTAGATTTTTATTGGGAATGCAATTTAGGTAAAAAATTCCCATGGTAAAAATTTCCCCATAATAAAAGATAAATTAAATGGTAATAATAAAATACTTGAAAGCTTCTGATATTATTAAAGTATTGCTTTTTCGTTTATTTGGCAACCCAAATTAAAGAAAATGGAAAAATTAAGTCCTATTGAATTATATATAAATAAATGTTTATTAATATTTAATCTGCTTGCTGTTGAACAATAAAATAAAAAAGCATTTAAAAATTTAAAATAAGCAGAAAAGCTAAAGTGGGAATCTGTAATACTTTTTGGTACAAACGCACGGACATAAATTATACATGTTGTCAGAGCCATTGTCGCATAAATTGTATATATTTTTGTTTTTGTTGTGGAAAAGCTATTTAAGATGCGAAAGTTCTAACCAATAATGAAAGTTAATAACCTTCTTATAACAATGTGACTACAAGTAAAGAAGGGTAAATTGGGTTGTTAATTTTTGGAATCAAACAAACTCAAAGACAACGAGAATTATAACTTGGATAATCAGACTGACGGACAGAAATTTAGTCTTAACATATGAAAAGGGAGTGTGGCTTATATCTGCTCTCAATAAAATAGATGGGATGGTCTGATCCAAGTGAGATAGGGAGCAATACACGTGTCAAGGTTGGGTGTGTTTTATATAGTTATTATTGGATTTTCCTGTTTTTACCCAAAAGTCGCGTTGCTCTATTTACATATTTTCTTGGGTTTATCATACGCGTCAAATTTAGTAAGTTTGCTTTGTTTATAACACAGATACATAGACAGATTTTGTGATTTACTTCCTATGCAATTAACAGATAATTTATATGAAATTCACTAAAAAGTGAATTAGAAAACTTGTCCGATAACGTTTTCTTTATTGAAAATTATCGTTATATGGAAGGTGGGTTATTACAATAATCAATATCACTCTACCTTTGGCAAAGTGTAATACGTATACCAAGAGTGCGATTACTCGCATCATTCTGAGCGTTTTGGTATATATATAATACTCACCGATTGGCGTTTGTGTATTAAATAAATAAATATATGAATATTAGCTATCTCGAATCCTTTATGCTGTTACATACAACCGTTATGTACGTTTATATAATAATAACATTGAGTCCAAGTACACGGGTACAACAAAAGAGCTTTCAAATAGTCTTCAGTAGACCATAGACAGTCGGATAGACTTCGGTAAGAGTAACATATTTATTGAAACTGAACTACGAAAATTTTTCTTTTCCTTTTAAATCGCTCATAAATAATAAATATTCATATTGCGTTTTATTGCATTTTAATATATCTTAATATGTACTCACCTATTGGGTCAATACATTCCAATGTTAATATACACTTCAGCCAGGGCAGCATAATGTTTTTTTCCACAAAGGGACTGCCGAAAAATAAAGCTATATCGAGGTCAATCATCCGCAAAAATATAAAATCTTCGGCATCAGTTTGAAAGTAATCAAACATTTTTGGATGTGTAAGTGTTGATACTGCAGTTGGTGTGTTCCAGCCCAGAACTCCCGAAGTTGCAGCTTTACTTCTCATTTTTTGTAGGTCGTGGCTACCACCTCGAAACCGAATATAATTTTCCGCAAATAGAATGCTGTTAGATCGCGTCAAAGCGTCTTTTATCACAATCGGACGATAAGCATGCATGCGCTGGTCTAAGACATGTGATGGATAAACCGACAAGTCATAACTGAGAACTAAACACTTGGATATGTTACAATAAGCGATTAAAGCTCGGGAATCATCCTCCGATAGTCCAAGATCATATATAAGTAAATGTTCATCTGGAAACTTTGTTGCGATATTTTGAGCAAGTAGTATTGCCGACGGAGCTTGGCCTTCCTGAACGTATGTGACTATGGTAAAATTTGCCTTTGTACCATTGTAAGGAGTCGTTGCGACACGCGATCTGCTGCTGTGCCGAAGAGAGTTCTCTTTGTAGGAACTGCCACTGACCTTCTGCAGGTTCTGAGAGCTGTTTCCCTCAGTTTTTAATGCGTTTTCAACTTCATAGTGATTATATGATTGGGACTCCTTCGTGTAAGTGGTATCCGTAAACCCCAGCAAAACCAAATATTTAGAATCTATTTGAAGTCTCTTTTTCTCAGTAGCTCGCAGATTTTCCTGTTTAATAAAAAAACTTTTAATTACAACTAACGATATATTGGTACATACACCGATGAATTGAGGCATTCATTGGAGTATACATATACGTATGAATATACAATACATGCCTATAAAAAAAATTTCATATGTATAAAGAAGTTAGTAAGTGAATTACTCAACTTGCAGCTCTTTATTCAGTTACTATTATATAGTCTATGCCGCTTTTACTGTATAAATTTCATAACTTTGGGAAGTTTGTATATTTATATGTATAGAACAGCATACAATTTGAAAAATGAATTACGTTTCAAAGTGTATGTATGATTGAAAAACGAACTGACGATATAAAACATTATTCCGTTTAACCTGGGCTTTATTGATATTTCAATCAGTGAAGCTTTTTAATGGCTTTTTTTATGTAGGACTTTGTTTTTTAAGATGCATTCAGTTTTTAATAATAATATTATATAGTAACGCATTCTGATATTGAATTATTATGAGTTCTTGAAATTTTTTTTCAATGAAAAGTATTTTTTACTACTTATGACTAAATGGGAAGATATCCAGAGCTATCTTTTATCTTTGAACCCTGGGCTATCCAACGGTGAGCATGCACAAACCTACCCGTCTTACCAAAAATGAAAGCTTGTTTAGAATTTGGGAATATTGCCATTATATCGCGATAAAATTGAAAAACTCACCTATAATTGGATTTATATGGATGTTCACATATCTATGCGCAAATGGGCATGTTATATCATTTTACTTACCTGCAATTTGTTTAGCTGCTGATGTGTATGCGTAACTATGCTTTTTAAAGAGTCGTTCGGTTCACCTGCTGGTCCCAAAATAATGAAAAATATTGTTGTAGTTATAATGCAGCAAAGTATTAAAATAAGGTGTTTTGTTCGCATTGCCGTAAATTTCTGGTTCAACTTTCGTGAAATTCGTCGTGCGTTTTTGCGTCCAGTTTCCTTCAATCCCTCCACAGTGTTAAAAGTTAAGATTTGATTGTATAAATTTTATATATATGGTTTTGAAAGCTTTTCAGAAATTGCTTTTAATCAGTTTGGATTATTCATTTCATTTAACAATTTAATTTAGAAAATTTCTATCTCTCAATGATGCCGCTTTGAATGCACAGGTTTTTCCACGTACATATGTACATAGGTATATATAAAATGATGTTATTTCTGAACGAAATTTGGCACAATTGTTTTCAGAATATTTTGTATATATTTGTTTCTAATTACTGTATTTAGTAAGAAAGTTGTCATCAACATTGTTGAAAATGTATATCCAATAACTTCAGTAATATTATACTTAAAGTTGCACGGGTATAATTATTATCAGCCCATCGAAGATTATCTTTTTCAGACTCGAAACCTTTGTTGCTAGTCCTCTAGTTTTGCGTTTTGAAAGTGTGTGTGCTTTGCGGGATTTATTTATGTTGATGTTATCTAGTGAATATGAATTTTTGTAAGTTAATCACGCAAATACTGCTGCTTAAAAATCGATGTTTTGTTTCAATGAAATAATATTGAATATTTTGATACTTACTTTTAGTAAACCCAGGAATTTTAAAACATACACTTCAAATCAACACAGAACCACTTTGATGAAATGGCAATCAAGTTCTAAAACATTGCACGCTTCTATAGCGGAATCTTTAGAGCTCTGAGAATATTAATACTCAGATATCGAGAGGAAATTTATTTCACTTTTTGTTAATGCGTAACAAAATTACTTTCCCTATTCATAGTTCTTTAAATGATATTCGATCATATATTTTGTTTAATTCCAGCTCAGCTGCTTATAAACTAAGGTTTTGACATTTTTATAAAATGTCAATAAGCCGCTGCCCTTGGTTTATATAGCAACGTTGCCACACAATTTATATTTGCAAGCAAAATAATTATAAGGTACTTCTTCTTCTTCTTCTTCTTAGCCTCACAGTCCGTGGTGGACCATAGCTTCATCAACAATTTTTCTCCACTTTATTCTATCCATAAATATTATTCTATCCATATCCATAATATATCTATCAATTATAAGGTACACATTTTAGATTTACGTTAGCAAGTGTTCAGGCAATTTGATTTTCGATTTCAACAAACTTACACTTTTTTACCAATACAGTCTCACGTTTGAAAATTTTGTCTTTGAATTTCTATACCATAGTAAAGCTTTTTCCGTTTATATATAGTTGGAATTAATATATCGTTGTTTTGGACTTCCGGGAAACTCCATCTAGTGGTTGTCGAAATGTAACAGTTTAAAAGCAAAGAAACGGCACCACCCTGCTGCACGCGTTATTTTTTCCTTTTCTGTTGTAAATTTGATCTTGAAATATCACCACATGTAGACCACATACGTAATTTGCTGGTCACCTCTTCAGGTCCGGCGGGAGGGTGGATTATTTAAAGTGAACAAGTAGTGTTGCATAATTACTAGTGTCGAAAGCTTTAAAAAATTACAACATGACTAGAACTCTTCTCGCTTCTTAAGTTCACAGTTCATTTGCGCGGTTATGACATGAAGTGTTTTAGTGGTACTGTATACTTTACCATATTGATATGTGGCGGCGGTTAGATGCTTCCTATAGACCGGGAATAGAAGGGTAACAAGTTTCTTCCCCACTGCTAGCAGAAGAGATTTTGGGCCCCGGAACATGCTGTTTCAACGGGTTACGTCCACAGGGAGAGGGTTGTTAGGTGAGTGGATTCAAGGGGGCATGTGATTAGGGGATTAGTATCGTGCGGAGTATCTTCACATGCCAGACAGTTTTGAGTTGGTCAGGGTCGGTTGTGGATAGGTAGGAGTTTAAACTGCTACTTTATCTGAAACGTAATTGTGTCAGAGTTACTCGAGTCTCACGAGGAAGCTGAAACTTTTCGTTTGCAATGGATGGTGGTTATACTCCGTCAAACAAATTCAGGGAGCGTTTAACTCCAATTAGGGCGTTCTATTGGTAATCGAGTATAGTACTGGATATCGTTAAAAAAGTTATGTAGACATCTCCTGACGTGTCTTTTCGGTGGTTCAGTCTCTCTTCTTTATCCTTTGCTACAAGGGCTACCGACTAGCAACTTGCAATCGCAGTTGTATGCCCCAAGAGGGAGAGCAAACTATTCAAAATGATCCAGTAACTTGTAAGCCTCGGGATTAATATACAATATTATAAAGCAAAGATTTACGTAATTCGAAGACAAGAATGACGGAGAAGAAGATTGTGCCTTCGGAATTCGCCGTGTCGTAAGATTCCACCAATAAACAAACAAAAGGAAGGAGAGTTACTTGTTTGCGAAGAAGAGTAGGCGAACGCATTGGAAACAACCAAACCCAAGAAATTATACGCACACACACATAATTTCTAGCCACGGGGTCTCCCGCATAAAAACGCAAATAAACTGCATCTGGACTCTCTATATTAATTTGTGCTTTCACAATTTAACACACGGCACTTCGTTTTCATTAGCTTAATTAGGTTAAATCTTACAAATCACAGTACTACCAAGCAATTCACTGAATTTTCACAAACAAGTAATTTCTCCTATTTTTGCTTGTTTTGTTCGTGTGTTTTGTATTGCGAAGGGAACTTATGTCAGACATGTCAAAATCGCGCAAAATAAACTAACTGTTTTTTAATGGAGCTACCTTAGATATTTAATTCGCCTTGAGAAGTGTTTTACGAACGGAAGAGCGAATTACGTGCCGTGGGAACATAGCAAGAACGAAAGTAGTACTGTAAATATTTATCAAAATTGCCTGTAGGAATACAAGGAGCACACACTGTGGGAGTGACTTATAAAAACAACTACAACATTAAATTCGATACAATTTTAGTTACCGCTATAGCTAGAAATACCCGTAAAAACTTATTTTTACTGCCGAGAGAAAGCGTCTCTTGTTGAATTTGTCTATTGCCCCTTACTCTTTCATCAATATTGCCTGAGTCAACTTATGATCGCCCTATTAACTCGTCTCTTGATGTGTCTCAACCATGTAGAAGTTTAGAAACGTGTTCAAGAGATTTTAGACAAACAGCAGCTTTATATAGAAGTCAGGAATTCAATGTGATGAAATTAGTGAAAAAATTCAATGCTGGTGATTTCTAACATCTTTTTTTCAGAATGGTACTTCCAATGAAGCCTGAACGCAAATGCACTTTTATTTCTGATCCTCCGGTGTTTGCTGGCGCTTGGGAATACTCAAGGCGAATTTATTACAGGTGACAGCAAACACATATAAGTAAAACCCTACATGTATTTGTTGTTGCGTTTGGTGCAAGCATCACGTCAAAATCAGCAAGCAAATGTAAACATACGAATGTAAACATACCAATACATTCAAACAAAGCATATCATTTTGACCTAAGCCATACCTACGGCGAAAAATTCAGCTGGGTGAATGCTGTCACCTTATTAAATCCACCTTGGGAATACTTAAACATGGTACTTTTATTTAAAACCGAGCGATTAAGAAAGTTGCCAGAAGATACGAGCTGCCACCTCTAGAAATTACGATAGTTGTTAAGCAAGGCGAATTGAATACTGAAGGTGGCGTCTTCCCAAAACAGTTACTTTATTTTTCGTGATTTTGACAAGTCTGACGTTAGTCTCCCTAACAATGGAAAACAAATGTACCTTGTCTATCAAGGATAATAGGTTAGTAGGTTTGGCCAATAACTATGGTGAAAAGAAAATTGTGAGGGAACTTCGGGGGATGATTAGCTAGCCGAATTCTGCACGATCATTTGACACATGACGGCAACAAACTGACACTGTGTTAATATTTTCGCACATAACAAAATTTTATTTTTTTCATAAATAAACCCAACCATAACTCCTGCTACGTCAGCCCAAAACAACATATGTTGTTTTAATTAGCAAATCGATTATTGCAAGCTACAACAATTTTGGTGCGGTTAACTTAAACAAAATAATATGAGACCGAATATACACACTTAATATATTTAAGTATGTATAGTATAGATATTAATTTTTCAATGTATAGAAAAATTGCTACACTTCATATGCATTGCTACATACATACATATGCGAATACATTTTTGCAGTTAAAACAAGTCTAGAATACTAACCGTTGGGCAATGAAAACGGTCAGTAACAATAGTTTTCGAGATATTATTATTTGGGAACAGTGAGACCGAATATACATATGTACTTAATTATACTAACTATATAGCAGAAAAATGTCTATAATGTCTATTGTAACTGACCGTTTTCATTGCCAAACGGCGATTTTTAAATGTATTTGCATAATAAACTAAGAAGTGTGGCAATTTTTCTATAGATTGAAAATTATGAAAATCTTTGAAGGCCCTTTTCAGATTGTTATTGTCATATTAGGGCATCCCCTTGTGAAAGCTCTATCTACTCCCGACTCACGTAAAAATGTGTGCCCAAAAACTTCAATATTTATTATAGTGACAGAAAGGTACATGTAGGAGGACACTACCACTTTAACTAGTTTATGCTTTACATATAATATGTACATACATACATATACGCGTATAGATCATATTTTATAAGTGTGACACATTTTGAATTCTACGCACGTCACATGGGCATTCTATTATCTAGTACGAATATATGTTTAAGAACCAAAAATTTAAGTACTCAATCTGTGAAGGTTTAAAGTGTGTTTAATTATTTGTACTCTATTGGGTCCATAACAGTACACAAAGATTTTAGTCCATATGCTCCGACTTTTCACCTTGGCCGTAGTGGTGCTAACCGCAGTCACTTCCAGTTTGGAACGCTGTAACGTAGCTAGCTTCACTAAACAAAAAACTGTCAAAAGAAGCTTAATGTCACTTTTAAATTGCTGTATAGTATAATTCAATACAATACATACACCGTGAGATATGACTCACGCAAAGTATTTAGCAATGAAATCTCTTTAGGCCGAAACAGAATTGCTATGGATAGCGGGTTGAAGGTTGGTGATCAGCTGACATATTTCCGTCGGTAAATTCGGTCGGTTAAACACAATTGCGACTGGGTGGTTTTCGGCTGACATTTTGTTGTTACAATAAATTAATTTTGTAGTGAAAGCTTTTCGTTTGCTGTATTTGTGAAGCAACTCGTTGAAGCTCATTGTTACGAAAAACAACTTATTTCTAAATTATTGATATTTGGCGGACTTTCTTGTGCAAGTCGAATAAATTTTATTTGCCTGCTGTTGCTTGTAAACAAATTGTGATCAGAAAAACAAATAGAAATAAATTTAATTATTTTGCCGCCGTAAAACTAACCGACGACAAGAAATTCGTCTCCACTGCAATTCTGTGCAATTTTATGCTGTTAAATGTGTACTAATTTTGACAGCGGGTACAAGTCAACCCGTTACCCGCTCTAATTTTGTTCAAGCGTTCATGCGTTTGCGCCTAAAATTTGTATGATGCAATAAGCGCACAGTTGTATATGCCCTTATGAAGTAGTTGCGGATGCAATCGGTGCTTTAAGGTTTTGCTATGTATGTAGACTCTTGGAGTTGCTTTATCGGCCGTAAATATAATATTAAACGAAACTTGAACAGGGGATATGTATGTTGAGTGCAATACACTTTCAGAATTCTGAAAGCAATTGATATGATATTAACTTTTCTTACCACTTGCATTTTTCAGTTGGTAATTTCTTTCACTAATATTGATATATGCGAATGTGATGATACATCTTATATATTCGGTCAATAGCACTAGCAGGAACTAACTGCACCTATCTATGGACCATATGTACATTCATTCATTTCTTTGATTTCTATAGAACTTTTCTATTCACCATTTCCCTGCTCGCTATCGTTATGCTCGATTAATTTAACGAAAAAGTTGCATGCAAAATTAACAACAAAGTTATCGAGCAAGATTCGTATGGTTATAGCTCATTAGACTAGTATAACCCACTGTCGTACAAACATATATAATTTAAGGCAGCTCTATTCCACTTCCCAGCCACTTGCTAACGCTTGGCGAAAAGAAGAGGCCTTATGTAACAAAGTAGCTACAATACGTACATATCATATCTAAAAGGGTTTAAGACAACTAACCACGAAATTATGATTTGCTTAAAGTTTTTTTTTTTTACGGCTGTATGCACGAAAAAATGTGTCGTTACCTTGCTCATGGTCGTTACCTTGCTTGAACTGCAAGCGAAAGTGCGGAACGAACGACAAAGAGCACAATCGGCCCCCGCATTCGGCAACGTTCGACATCTGCACACCTACTTGAGTGAGCATACATAAATATGTATGTATATGCGCATATGTATATATATAAATTCACATATTTGTATTTGCATATGCCTTCTTCCTGTGTGCATGGTAATGAACCATTTCTCTGTTGAGAATAGGACGATGAGAGGAAAAGTAGGAAATATGAAAGGGAGTGTTTCGAGTGTAATGTTTCTTGAAAAAGTCAAATCGATGATGGTGCCTCTTCGTGTTGTTGACTTATTAACGTCTGATGCACAATCGAAATTCAAGATATCTTTCATGAATTTGATAAATGTTTCGTAATTTTTCACGTTTGTGTAAATGTAACTTGACCTATTCCATTGCGATTCGATTTACCTCCTTCTCTATATCCATACAAAATATCTATCAAACAAATAAAATTAAAATTTTGTTTTGAAAATTGCAACCATTACATCAGTATTTTCTTATGACGTTGTCACGTTAAACTATCGTCAGTAAACCGGCTTTACAGACAACCTCTTTTTGAGATACATAAGTCTATCGCGAATTTTACTTTATGCTGTTTAAAAATAGCGTCATCTATGTACATACCTATGTATTGACGATAGCTCATTAGAAGAGAATGTGCCTTTACTTTTACTTTGGCAGTTATAGCAAAGTGAAAACTTTAAAGCCGGTTTGTTTTCTTCAGGGATATGTACATTTATTCATGTGCATTTATTTAGAACATACATTTACATACGTACATGTGTATATGTATATGTATGTATTTATAAATTTTTTTCTGTAATATATGTATGTATTTATAAAAAATATGTATGAGAAATTATCATCATTGTGAAACGGATGCTTTGCTGAAATTTTTGGTTTTTCCCGAAACCGATGAGTTGACAAAGCAATAGCTGTGTACGCTGGGCAAAATGCTTAACTAAATTGATTGCTTCGCAGTGTTGGCGTTACGTTTATGTGAATTAGAATTTTGTGATTAATATTGTTTTAAGCCAACATTTAGTGCTGGTAGTTGAAAATAAAGGGAATGACTCAGCATGCGGTTTCATTGGTGGTTTTTATACATTAATACGTAAATATATGTACATACATATGTGTATTTTGTGTGTATTAAGCAGCAGCTGAATTCCGTATAGCTTTTTTGCTCTTCGCCACATTTACTCTGCCTTACGAATTAGGGTTACGAAGGGTTTTGAACTAATGGTAAGGATACTTACTTATTTCTTGATCACTTATAAAATAAATGAAATGGGAAATAAGCAAATGCGACATGCTAAGCCGTTTTTCAATAACTAGTATCGCCCTTAGTCGAAAATTCAGCCAATAACAATTCTCACTGTAAGTCAATTGAACTATAGAATGGAATAAAATATGTAATTTTTTTAAGCCCTGGTAGTGATCC
Organism: Anastrepha obliqua; assembly: GCF_027943255.1. Taxonomy (NCBI): domain Eukaryota; kingdom Metazoa; phylum Arthropoda; class Insecta; order Diptera; family Tephritidae; genus Anastrepha; species Anastrepha obliqua. Next base: position 1,224,743 of record NC_072895.1, on the reverse strand, counting down.
ATAAAAATTGTTTTAAGATTTTGAAATTCCCTTGGATTCATTTATTTTGAACAAACAATATGAGGTTTATGCTTGTATGGAAGGTGTCAAGCCCCCTTTTCTAATATCAAATGCTTTTCGACTTAAGTACGGCATTCGTAATTTATGTACCTATGAAATTTCAGTACCTTAGCATAGGCTATAAGCCTCTTCTATTCGCCACTTGCTTTGCCGCTTTGCGAAAAGAAGAGGCCTTTTATGAAGGTTAGTGTGGCGTATTTATAAGCATATAATGATGATTAGCAGCGAAAGGGTCTTAACAACATGTAATTTTTCTCTTCTGCCTGCTTAGAAATTGTCTTAACTCTAGAATACTCCACAAAATGTTTGATTCATAACAACCTAACTTTCTAAGCGATATTAGTTTTTTAATAATTTCGGTTAAGTATTTTTATTCATTAGTTGGGGAACTAACTGCTGCAGAAGGGCAAATATAATTTTTTATGTTTGAAGTTAATAAAAGATTGGGTAAAATATTATTTCCTTAATTTCTTGTACATCGCCCTCCTATTTGAGGAATGATGAATGGAAATTTATTACACATTTTACTTTTGCTCAGAAGTATACTCGTATTATAGTTTTTATTCTACTGTCAGTTATAGCTCGAAATTTGAATTTCAGTTTCGAAGTGATGAATGAACTTATTTATATATTTTCTCAAATATAACGGAAAAAGTAGTAGGTTGACCAATGTGTGAGCCAAATTTTTATCTACCTCAAACCGTTAGCGCCATTTTCAAATCTGAAGCGGATGCAGTCGAAATAGATAATAAAACAGATCGTGTCAATGAACAACAAAGTGCAGAACATCAAACGAACTACTACAGGGTTCTTCCATTGTTGTCTTATAAAAATGACCATCACAAAGAGGTTTTGTCGTTAAAGGAGAACGAATATTTACGATTGCGCTGGCAAAAGTTTTTATCGGACAAACCAACTGAATATATACGCATTCGCCTCTATAGAGACCAAATGAAAACGGAAAAAGTTATATGCATACACATCTACATATATATAAGTACATATATACATTTATAATTGACCACCAATTTACTGGATTTATCTTTCAGTATTATAACTCCCCGTCCAATGCAGTTAAACGGGCGTTTCTATGGTGTCGATAACAAACTATCACCAGCTCCTATAATTCCTGATCCTAGAATGATTTGAATCAGTCCAACACAGAAAATAGACTGAGCATTTCGTTTTAGTTAGCTGTGGATTTATTTAGATACATACAAACAAACATATGTACGTGTGTATGTATTGTATATAAATTGAAATATCATATATATGTATGTATGAGAGTGATGTGCTCATGAAATCATACAAATGTGTTTTTAATTTAAAGGGTAAATAGTTAATAGGTAATTAAACTACCATTAAATTGACAACAAAATTAAAATACGGTCATGCGTAGTTTTGTAAATTTATGTGCACAAATTATTGCCGCAAACCGTAACAACGTGAATTATGTAAATGCATATGTATGTATGTATATGCATGTATACATATGTCAGTGTATATGCTTATGTCGTGACAAGCCAAATTTCGTATGGTGCATCTATTTGGGTGAACAAAACGCAACATACATATGTTTCATACTTCCGAGGGCTACAGTCTACCTACCGGTTCTGAGCACTACTCGTATGGAGTGCATTCAAAATGGTGTTCGACGATGCTGCCTACTAATATTTGGCATGTATCCGCTGGACATACTTGCTATGGACGCTGCCCAACATTTTAATGTCCCTCAGAGAACTAAGTGTACCGGGTTATCTACTGCGCATAATTCGCAGTTACTTTGCCAACAGAATTTTGCAATACGATACAGACCGTGGCCAAAAAACGTACCAAATCACTGGCGGGGTTTCCCATCGATCTGTCCTTGTCCAATACTTTGGATTGATTTGTACGACGGGGCCCACGCTAGGCAACATTCGATAGCGTTTCATTGATGGCATCAGCTCTTGTGCTTACCGCAGATAAGCGCAGATTAAGTTGCCTGTCTATTATCACGCCAAGATACTTAATCTACTCTTTAGAGAGTAGATTCTTAGCCTGAGACACAGAATTGACTTTTACTGGGTTAAGGGGGTCTTCTGGTCTCCAGCGAAAAAAAAATCGATTTTTTTTTTTTGCATAATTTTGTTGTATGTGTATGCGAGAATACGCCACAGAAAGGATTTTTTGAAAATCGCATTTTTTCACATTTTTCTGGGCATCGAAGTGTACCCTCCTCCGGCCGTTTTCATCATAAACTTTATCTTTAAACGCGTTTCCCCGAAAATCGTGTTTTTTAAGCATTTTGGTCACACTTTTCATAGTAGTTATGCTCCGATTTCAATGGTTTTGGTCTTAAAAGGTTCGGAAAACTTACCGCTAAGTTTCCCCGTGTACGATTTTTGAAATTTTTTTTCATTCCATTTTTATAACCTTTTAAAGTTCAAAAAATTAGCAAAAAAAAATTTTTTTTGCAAATTGTTGCATAACTTTTGAAAAAAATTAAAAAAAAAAAATCTGTCACGGGAAAACTTAACCAGGGCAACTCTGAAGACAACGCATATCTAATTTTTGCTTTCTGATTACCCAGGTGGAAAAACCGTGACCAAAATGGAGACCTGTTTCGTTTGGAGGTGGACGTCTTCAGCGCCATTTCAAGGTCGCGGGTGTTAATTTTTTTCAAAGTCAAAACCATTTTTTAAAAGCCAAGACATGTACCTTTAAAATAAAAAAAATTTTTTTTTAAATATTCACAGGATTTGTCACAATCAATCCCCAAAAAAACCCTTCATTTCAGGGCCTCGAGACCAGAAGACCCCCTTAAATCACACATCGGTATTGAAGGAAAGGAGTGCGCAGATGAGCAGGCAAAAGAAGCCGCAAATTAAGGGGCCGATTAAGTATACACTGCATTTCATTTAAGCTATGCTATACGGCAAATACGTCTTAAATCATTCGAGCCATGGCAGCAGGAGTATGCCGACGATACCACTGGCTCCATTACAAAGACTTTCTTCCCAATTCTTGAAGATACTCAACATTACTTACACCTCTTTGGGATATCATTCGAATTGCTCTTTACTGGTCATGGTTTCAATAAGGCATACTTAAATCGATTCAAAATCATTGACGAAGATTAGTGCCCGTGTAATCAACTCACTGTGAAAAGTATGCATCATCACGACTGCCCACGCTTTCACAGTGCACGGCAGAGACATGAAAACATTCAGTGCACAATATGGTTTGCCAGCAATTATTAAACAAATTTCAAAATATTCTAGTTTGATAACATCATCAAAAACTCCGTAGAGAGTATTTCATGGGTGCCGATACGTAGTTTTATTCCCTCCTTTTTTCTCCGCCCACTGATAAGTACCGTCTCGATTTTTTTGGGCTATCAATTCCAATCCCGCCTTTGCCAACCATAGCCTCACCCTTGCTGCTGCGTCATTGCTGTTTGCTTTCAGCTGGTCTATATAAAGGGGTTTCCAATAAAAGGTGTTATTTTGAATAAGATTGCGCTATCGAGAGATGATTAATGATTTTTTATGGCCGGAATTGGACAACGTTTATTTTCAATAAGACGGTGCTACGTGCCACACAAGCAACGAAACCATTGATCTTTTACGGGAAAAGTTTCCGGACCATGTTACCTCTCGAAGAGGTGATCACAATTGGCCACCGAGATCTTGTGATTTAGCACCTTCTGACTTTTTTCTTTGGGACCACGTGAAAGAGAAGGTCTACGCCAACAGCCCAGGGTTGATTCAAGACCTCAAAGATGGAATTCGTGAGGCTATCGAGGACATAGAGCAGCCAATTTGCAATTCGGCTAAGGAAAATATCATGAAAAGGATATTGTCCTGTAAGCGTGGTCGTGGTGGTAATTTCTCTGATGTTATTTTCCACTATTAACAGCATGCCTTCATCTTTATAATGAAATAAACATCCGATCATTTATATTAAAAAATATCATTTTTCTTTGAATATCAAAATAGCAGCTCTTATTGGGAAACCCTTTATCCACCCGTAACTACAAGAGTAATATCATCGGCATACGCCAAAAATTGTACGCTCTTATAAAAAATTGTGACTGAGCCATTACGTTCTGCGGCTCGCACGATCCTCTCCAACATTTGGTTAAAGAAATCACACGACAGCGAGTCACCCTGTTTGAAACCTCGTTTGGTATCAAACGGCTCGGAGAGCTCCTTCTTAATTCTGACGGTGCTGCTGGTATTGAGCAACGTCATCTTGCATAGCCGTATTAGTTTTTCGGGGAAACCAAATTCAGACATCGCGGCATACAGGTAACTCCTTTCCGTACTGTCGAATGCCGCTTTGAAATCGACGAAAATATGGTGTGTGTAGATTCTCCTTTCATGGGTCTTATCCAAGATTTGACGTAGTGTGAATATTTGGTCGATGGCCTTTCCAGGCCTAAAGCCACACTGATAAGGCCCAATCAGTTGGTTGACGGTGGGCTTCAGTCTTTCACACAATACTAGAACCTTTTAGGCGATATTTAGAATACTGATCCCGCGGTAATTGGCACAGATTGCAGGATCGCCCTTCTTATGGATTGGGCACAGAACATCTAAATTCCAATTGGCACGCATGCTTTCATCCGACCATATTTTGCATATGTAGAAGCTGATGCATGCACCTTACCAGCTCCTCGCCGCCATGTTTGAATAGCTCATCCGGCAGTCCGTCGGCGACCGCGGCTTTGTGGTTCTTTAGCTGCGTTATCGCTATTCTCACCTCCTCATGGTCGGGTAGCAGAACGACAGTTCCATTGTCATCGATTGGGGTATCGGGATCTTCGGCATATGCAGCTGTCACTATTTAACAAGTTCGAGAAGTGCTCCCACATAATTTAACTGTGCTCTGAATGCCAGTCACCAGATCGCTGTTTTTGTTCTTAAACGGTCTTAAAACCTTCTGTAAGCCGCCGCACTTTCTGGTAGAACTTTCGGGCGTGGTTCCTATTGGTCAGCATCTAAAGCTCCTCCCACTCACGTATTTCGCCCTCTCGTTTCTTCTTTCGGATAATACGTCTCTCTTCCTTTCTTAGCTCCCGGTAGTGATCCCACATGGCTCGCGTTGTGCCCAATAACAGCTCTATAGGCAGCATCTCGACGGGATCCGATTTCTTCTTAGGCGGTGGCACATAGAGTGCGAGAAATGTTGCTACAAATGTTGAACAACAATATTTGGCGACGAAGTCTCTCTCCCACAACAAATCCAACACCGAATTTGCGCTCCTTTACGTCGCAAGGTCCTAAGTTTTTCCTGCCTTGCCCCGCCCATTTCATCTTTTGAATGGCAGTGATGTCAGAGTAAACTCTCACGAGGATATCAACAAGCCGGGCAGAGGCACCTTCCCCATTAAGGGACCAAACATTCCAGGTGCATGCTCTCAAATCCTTACCCTTAGCTCGTTTTAATGGGTCGTCATCGGAACAGGAAGTTCTCATCCGAGGCTTTGTTTGTATTTTCATCCGAAGCTTTTGTTCGTTCGCGCACAACTAGCTATCCTGGGATGTTTCGCCTTCTCACGTTGGGTCGGTCTCCAACGAGTGTTCGGAAGCTACCCAGAGAATACTTGAGCTAATCCCGGGAGTTGAGAGCTGCTTGAACTATATGTAGAAGAATCGCCCTGGCCACTGCCAAGTGAATGGCGGTAAGTAGCTTTCCCCACTTGCATGGACTTTTACATATGGAACCATCTTCCTATATATGGGTATTTGACTTAAGTAAATATGTATTCGTACCTGAAGAAGATAATTATGTAAATTCTAAAAAAATTGCATAGACCTGAAAAACAATCACGGGACAAGTAAGGAGAATCACAACCACAACCAAATAAGTAATCAGTTTAATCAGACAGACCATTTTATACATACTCTCGATGACTCCTAACCCAAGCGATCAATAAAGAATTACAAGTTATGGCGATTTTCAATTTAATGAGGTTACGAGTTCTGGGGAGGAAAATAAAATACATATCCTTAAGCGCCAATTTTTTTTGGAAAGTTGAACAAAATTCTGGTTTTGAACAGAAATCTTTCTTGCATTTTGTGCATTAAGTTGTTGCAGTTTATTTTCGACATTTATTATCGCGCGCAGCATGCAGCATGCAACTAACCACAACCGACGCATATGTCACAAAACTCTTGCAAAAGCAAGCTACAATCAAGATCACGAAAAGTCACCAAATTAATAACACCGGTGGCTTTACTTATACATACCTATGTTACGTACTTTATCTCTCTTACTTTTGACTGAAACTGTTCTTAGCATTGCCAATCCATTATCGGACCTATTATACGGCAAGGACAGGCGGTGTATACATATTGTTCATTCTGGATTCAAGGTTGTTAATTAATTTATTTTTCATTTATTTATTTAAGACTATGATTGAAAGAATCTTACAGACTAGATACGTTTATTAACTTATATTTATTTCAAGCCATGAAGTACACAATTATTACAGACTAACATTAATCTCAATGTAGATCAATCTTAAAATTGGGACAAATATAAAATATGTACATACACTAAGATGAAATACTAGTGATGTGGCACAGAGAAAAGCCTTCGTAAGTATTTAACTAAAGACAGTCTTGATTGCGTGAAATCAAAATCTTAAGTATTGAAGACTGAGTTTAGTTCGGCAAAAATTCTTGATATGGGAGCGTTCACACCAATAACTACTTCTGGGAAAAGCAATTTTAAAGAATTCCGAATGACGAAGAATTCTAGAGGGAATATTCAAAGCGATCTTTTTTAAAAGAGAAGGGCAGTCAATAGAGCCAGTTATGATGTTAATGACAAATGAACATGCCAAAATGGATCTTCCAACCTCAAGTGCAGGGAGGCTAATTAGTTGGCAACAAGAATAGTACGAAGGTAGTGGTAGTTAAAAATTTAATGAGCTGAGAGCAAATTTTAGGAAAATTGTTTCCAGTCTTGTACTCCAGTCTTGAACTAATCAATGCACTATACAGAGATTTAAGTGTGTCTGTCTGACAACTTCGGCGGACAAATGCTAATATCGAATACTAGCGCCAAAAAGTATAATCGACAGCTATTGTACTTATGTCACCTTGGAATCAATTACAACTCCAAGGGCATTCATCTGCTTCACAGATTGTAATACAGAGCCCGCAATACTATAAGAAGTATGCAAATTGTTGGTATGTTTACGATAAGTTACATGAAAGCATTTATTCAACTGTCAAATTTAATACACAAAAATAAGAACTTTTTAGTGGCATAGCAGCATAAATGGGTTTGTGCTAATATTTGTTACCTATTATTAAATTGCCCTTGCTACAGTCGACGTCCAGCTGAGAACCACTGAAATGCAGATTCACTCTTCTCTGAGCTCCTTCTTGAGATATTTACAAGCGATACTAATTAACCTGAGGCCAAATACGTATGGCGCTATAAATTTACTTTAAAAGCGTAAGTGAAGTACATACATACATACAAACATATGTACATAAACATGTATTGACATGATAGCATTGCACCTATCGAATAATAACCATAAAATCAAATTCTATTCTAAAAAGGTGGATTACACATGTGAATATGTATGTATGTATGCATATACATCTGTATGTACATAATAAATTTGTAAATGCCCAGGAAAATTAAACGTCTCGTTTCTTCATGATAAAACTCATGTTAACTATTGCAATCGAGGTCAAAGGCTACGTCGTGGTCAATCTGATCTACCAAACAGCGCTGTGCGAATTGTGCTTTAATGGCAGACACCTTCATCTTTGGCTCCAAAAAAAGTTATCTTGTTGCTTTGACGTCAGTATCGTCACTTCCAACTTCGAGGCTAATGGCATTTTCATCAAGGTTTACTTTTGTCATTTAAAAAGTAAAAAATTATTTCTAATTCAAAATCTGACAACTCCAGCAAAAGTTGCGGTTGAAATAGGAATATTTTCACACAAACATTTATGCTTATCCGTGCATGTGCATATGTACGAGTATATGTCTGTGTATGTGTGTGCGTGCATTGCGATTTCAATTTACAGCTGTTATTTGTTACTTGTCACAAAAGTCGATATCAAACATGGAACAGGTACAAATGGTTGTAACTTATAACAAAAGCCTAAAACACGGATCCCTCAATTTATTTCATTTTATTGCAATCGTCGGTGGATGCGGGTGCAACCCACTGCTAAAATGACAAATAATGTTATGGCTTGTTGTTGTTGTTTCATATTGATTATTCGATATTTGTTTACCTATCAATAGTTGCTGTCGCTGTTTACTATAGTATTTAAAATTTGAAAAAAAAAAAAAAAACGTAAATACAAATAAGAAAAGAGAATTCAAAACGTTTGGTATTTATTTAATTATGTTGTTGGTAGCTAACACAGTAACCGGTTGAATAGAATTACATTATTTGGTATGGGGCCATATAGTCGGAGATTCGGAGGATGATACAATATGTTTTTTGACTAGTCGCATTTTTCTTATCATATGAATAAACATAAAAATACATATTTACATACACACATGTATGTATGTATGTATATGTATGGGTATCGCAAGCATCAGCAACTACCCCATTTAATTCGCAATGGAGTCCCACATATACATATGTATACGCATGTATGTATGTATGTATGTATTTGTGTGTTTTGGCATTTTTGGCATTTTTCTCCAATGACTTACTATGTTTTTACTTGTTTATTCGTAATTGTTTGAAAGGAAGTCCACTTTTAGAATAAAATAATCACAAAACCTGCTCACGGGTTGTTATTTAGAAAGGAAAGATTTATTAATTACAGCAATAATAATAATAGCAATAACAATAATAATAATAGCAATAACAATAATAATAATAATAGATATGTTTGTATTTTTAAAGTGGCGCATAAAATATTGATAGGCTTACACTTCTCTTCTAGTTTGCGTAATGTGTCTTGTTTTTCTCTACAAATGGAAGGCGCTCGGTTTTGATGCTGTCTCCGAGCTACAAATGGTTTTATGGTTTCCAATTTTTTTTCGATGGCCCTGTTTTGTTTTTTAGTTCATTCCGGCAACATGTCCTCCTAGCCAGCGATGCCATTGGATCTTTATTTGCTCCGCTATGTCTATGTCGCCGTAAAGCTCAGTTGTTCCATCGTCTGCGACAATCGGCGTCGCCAACGCGTAAAAAACCAAAAAACCTTCTTCGAATACTCTAAGAAGCTCCTCATCGGATATTGCTTCAGGCTTCAACACCATACAAAAGGGCAGAGATGTTGAGAGATTTATAAGGTTGAGAAAGGAGTGCACTCATAAAATGCTGCCAGTCAAATTAGTCAAAAGTAGCACTTTTTGGAAAAAGAGATTATACCATGGATTTCAAGACTGACATTATTATCAACGTTAATGCTGGTTCCTAAGCAAACAAGTTCTCTCATTACTTCAAAATTACAACTATCAACTCTGTCGTGGGTGTCGAAACGCAATTGCGCTGGCTAGTTGTTTGAGGACAGGCGGGACTTCATCTCGTTATCGTTCACCACCGGACTCGTTCGCTTCGATTCTTTATCCAGTTCAGGAAATACAGAACTAACAGCGCGATTGTTAAAGCCGATGATATCAACATCATCAGTATATGCCAGAAATTATACGCTCATAGAAAATATTTTCCAGCATCAGGTTAAAGAAGTCACCCTTCCTGAAACCTTCTCAATTCTGTTGGAGATTTTGCTATTTCTCAATGTCATTTAACACAACCATATTAGTTTTGCGGGGATACCAAATTCAGACATCGCAACATACAGCCAACTTAACCGCCTTTTTGTGCTGTCGAAAGCGGATTTAAATTTGACACTACCCTTTTGTCATTTACATGCCGAGTTTTTTTCACGTCTTGGAGTATTTTGAGTAATTTTTTTCCAGGTCTGAAACCATTGAATTTATGCAATTTCGGTGACACTTTTGCCGTTTTCTGTCCATCGCATCTCTTCATGACGGTTAAGCCAGCCTTTGCTCTTACAAGGGCAACCAGTCGGGTAGAGGCACCTTTCCCATTACTGAATGTTTTGATAGCTGGGCTAGAAATTATGTGATTAAAATATTTGTCTGACTCCTTTTTAAGCTTGGAAGTTGAAATTACATACAAATTAATGTGCTTTTTTTAATTTATCATAAAAAAAATGTTAATAATCTATCCTCGCCAACATTTGATTCTTTTAAAATATCCTGACAAATATCTATTGTTGTGCGAGAAGTTAAACACCTATTTCGTAAACTATTTTTATTTGTGTGTTTTATTATTTTTTTAATTTGTAAAACAAACTCGGGAGTATAAATACCATAAATAACTTGGCAAATAGGCAAATGTGGGTATTTCTCAATTTCATTGAACAGTACATCAAGCAAAGATCAGACCAATATCAGACCGTTAACCGGCTCTCAGCGAATTTAACAGAATCAGCTGATGGGCTGACGTAGCAACTCGGGTTGTTTTAAAAAAAAAACTAAGAATGGGTTAGTGATATACGAAAAAATCAACACAGTGTCACCTCGTTGCCATCTGAACCACATCTGATTGGAGGAGTGTGCGAATACGTGTGAAATGATCGTGCAGAATTCGACTGGCGAATTCCCCCGTGACACTTGTCCACTCAGTGAGTTTTCAAACGGCAACGAAGTAACGTCAGCGAAGACTGTAGATTTTTTGTTACCAACACAATCTGAGTTGTTTCGCAAACAAACCGCCGTCATGACCCGGGTACGCCTAATAATCAGCTGATTCTTTCAAGTTAGCTCAGAACCGGTTAACGGTCTGATCTCCCACACCTTCTGAATTATTTTCACCATGGCTTCAAGAACGAGAATGCCAAGCTGGGGTATAACGGCATATAGGCAACAAAAAAAAAATTTTTAAATCAACAAGTTTTCCCAAGACGGTCTTCGTATTAAATATATCTAGCTAAATGTAGTCGTGCATGAAATATCGGGTAATAATAATGTGAACATCATAGGATAAACGCCACTTTTGTAAAGCGATCGCTCTCGACCTGCAAAAGCAGAGAGCCGTCTCTTGAGAAGAAGATCGATCTTAATGAAATCCTTACTAGTTGACTAGGCGAAGGGTGGATAGGTGAAAATTGTTCATGAATTATGCATGTACATACATATGTATGCACTCTTTTGTATAAGTATATATATTTTGCTGACGAGCTAACAGGTTTTGTAACTGAATTTCGTTTACAAATCTAAAATAGTAAATTATTGCAATCCAATTGTCTGTTATTATTGTATCAGTATTATGGAGCTGCCGAACTTCAAATTAAAAAGATATATACATACATACATATCTACATCCATAGTTAAGTGCTACACACCACGTGCATATGCATTTATGTATGTGAGTCGTTTATGTATAAGCATGTGTTTATTAACAACTTGCATTTTTATACAATAGTGGTTTCTAAATTTTAAAAATGTAATTAAAATTTACCAATTTACATTAGGGAGACTCCATCATTTTCAAAAGTGACCGTTTCAAATTCACCAAAAAGCGTTGAAAAAGTGTGAATCAGAAATGTTACCAAAAATTTATAAATATAATATGACACCAGTAGATATGACTGCAAAAAAGTATACAGTGAAACCTCCCTTGGGCTGACACTCGTTGTCTGGGGTAGCTTATTTTAGAACTTTTTAATTAATTGAACACTATTTCTTATTTTAATAAAATAAATTGATATTATATCATTCACACAAAAATGTGTTTTATGTGCATAAGAGCACATAAAGCAATAACGAATATAAACATAAATACAGTAGGTTCTATTTTTATGCGGTTTTGAAATAGTGCTGTTTTTTTTAAATTAAAAAATGCATGTCGACCTATCGGGAATTGTACATATAAATAAGATTCTAAGCTAGCTAAGCAAAAACTCATCACAGATTACATCAGAAATGCTAACCCTACAAGTATGGAACCGCCTGCACACCATCCTGATCAGACGTATACATTTCCTCAAGTGACGAAAGTGATTTTACGCCAAATCCTAAACGAATGCGCAACATGTGGGTATTGTCTGATTCTATTTCTGACGTAAATTTATTTTTCGATTCTGACGTTTCTTAAATAAAGATATAATTTTCAAAAATACAATATTTTGTTTGTGCGATTTTATTTAATTATTTCAGATTCATGCGGTCTATGGAACGTACATATCTATAGTAATAATATGGGACTAGTGCCCTTTTTTATGCGATTTTATTACATTATTTCAGATTTATGCGGTTCTTAGCACTTTTGAAACGTATCTATAGTTTTACTATAGAACTCTTAGCTTTTTTTATGCTGTTTTTTTTATGCTGTTTCTTGCGGAACCTATCTACCGTATAAAAACAGAATCTACTGTATTACATTATATTACAATAGATATATGTACATACTATACATATTAGATTCATTATATAAAAACTGGGAAATTGTCGATTGAAGTAAGTTTTTTGTTTCTTCAAAAGGAAACTATTATATTTTGCACATGGTTTTTAAATTTTATTAACAATTCGAAAGCGGCAAAGTTAAACAAGATTTGATTAGTCAAACTTACCTGCTGGCTAATGCCCGGACAGATAAATTGTTTCACTGCGCAAGCCAAACTGAATGTGTGCATGAAAAATCATCACATTTTTTTCTATTTAGTAAGTACTCGTAGGTACGAGGTGTGTTCAAAAAATAAGGCAAATTTTCAAAATTCGCGGGCTACGTACATTCGACTTCCGATTGTTACTTTTTTTATGTTGGTAAACTCGTCTCGATGATATGGAGCAAGGAGCATTATTTTCAAATATCATTGAAAACTAAATGAAAATCGGAGGAACATATTTTGGAAATACGGAGGTATATTTTGAGACCCTAAATAAACTTATATAACCCATTTAATCTTCTAATATCGACGTGTGATCTGCAGGCAGCGCGGCCATTTGAAATTTTTACACTTATGTATTATAGTTAGAGAAGTTGTAGGAGTATATACTCGTTCCGCTATCTATCTCTTGCAGGCAGTCCTCTGTGGAAAAACGCAAGTGATTGTTTAAGCATACGTTAACCAATACGTACACATTTATACAGGGTGCGCCATCTCGAGCCTCGGTATGGAAATATTGAATAACTTTAGCAACTAGCAAAATTGATTGTTGGTGTTTTTTTATTTGATTTTGTCCTTTACAATCTGTTTCAACTACACTTAGAACACAACATCCAACAAATGACCACCTTTACGAGCCACACAATATTGTGCTCTTTTTTTCGAATTTTCCATTACTTTTGCTAGCATTTCGGGTGATGTTGCCTCTATTTCAGATCTAATGTTGGTCCTGAGCGCTTCCAATGTAGTGTGCTTGTTGGCGTATACTCTACTTTTTAAATAGCCCCACAAAAAAAATCCGGCGGCGTCAAATCCGGCGATCTTGGAGGCCACTCAACATCGCCACCTTTCGACATCAACCGGCCAGGGAACTTTAGCTTCAAAAAGTTCATCGTTTTGATCGCCGTGTGGCATGGGGCGCCGTCTTGTTGAAACCAGAAGTTCAATAAATAAAATAAATAAAAAAATAAATACCGCGGTCGTAAAGTGCCTTCTGATAACACCATACGCAATCTGACTAAAAATTTTGCAGAATCGGGGTCTGTAGCAAATCATCAACGTGTTTCAGTTCGTAAAAGACGCTCCAATGAAATTGTTGAAACTGTCAATCAGAGTGTTTTGAAAAGCGTTAGCGCTAAAACCATCATCGGACCATTTTTCTTTCAATAAATTTTTTTTGCGCATTTCTGGAATCACATAGTGCGCCAAAATCCACCGATAACGGTCGGCATCGACGGTATGCACGTTGAGCAAGCAATATTTCCATACCGAAGCTCGAGATGGCGCACCCTGTATAGCTACATATGTATGTGTTCGTTCACTTACTTAAGTGCATATTATGCGGCGAAAATTGTAGCAGCTAAAAATTATGAGTACTTGATCAATTTCCTAACCACCTTCTGCAAAAACAATACAAAGAGAGAGAATTATTACTCGTGCATATGTAGGTTAAGTGAGATGTAGGTTAAGATATGAAAAAGTGCCACTGCCTAGTAAAAGTTGTTGATTTTTTTTGTCTAAGCGCGGACTAGAAATGCTCCACTTCTGTATAAGGCACTGCAGTTTCAATATTGAAACTATGATTACAGTATTCTTAAGAGTAAGCTAATTTGTTTCACTGTGTATGACAGCTCTATAAAAAATATGTAAGTATGTTTACTTATGTACATTCTGTCAAAAAAATATCGGGAATTATTCATTTAAAAAGTCCGCGTTACACATAGGTCTAAATTTTTTTGCTGGAATGTTGGTACAACTGTCCTCTATAGTGTCGCAGACTTAGAGCGTGATCTGTCAATTAGCTTGTTTTTTTCATTTAATTATGTATATCAGTCGACCGAAGGTGTGCTCTGCGATTTTCACTATGGATAAAAATATCGAACAAAGAATTTGTCTTAAAGTTTGTCTTTGAACGGGATTTCGTGTGTCGAATCGTTGTAAATCTGGTCGCCCATCAACGTTTTCAACGAATGAAAACGTCGACAAAGTCAAGGAAATAATGCTAGAAAACCATCATTTAGTTTGAGGGAGGTAGCTCGTGACCTTAGCATGTCTCACGAAACATTTTAGACCATCAATTGGGTATGAGATGCGTGGCTGCTCGACTCGTCCCAAGAGAGTTGAATTTCTTTCAAAAAATTCATCTGAAGAAGGTGGCTGAAGATGTGCTTGAATTCGGAACCAACGTTTATCCAGCGTATCATAACAGGTGACGAAACATGCACACCAGTCATGAGCCGAAACCCGAAAAACCACGTCAAAGTCGGTCAAAAGTGAAGATCATGCTCGTTTCAAATGGTTCTCCGGTAAATAAATAATATTATTTTGAAGTTATGCGACATTTGGGAGAGAATGTGCGTAAGAAACGGCTCAATTTGTGGAAAGAAAACTCATGGATCTTGCAGCATGATAACGCACCGTCTCACAAGGCTCATATTGTGAACACTAATTTGACCAAAAACATCGAACAACCACCGTACTCACCGGATTTAACCCCCTGTGACTTTTTCCTTTTCCCAAAACTTAAATTGCCACTCCGAGGACGCCGCCTTGAGTCGATAGAGGCCATTAAGGAGAATTCGCTAAAGAAGACCTCTTCAAACGCGTTTAAGAGGTGCTTTAATGACTGGATTAATCGTTGGCATATGTGTATTGCTTCGATTGGAGCCTATTTTGAAGGCGACAAAATAAATTTTGATGATCAAACATTTATTTAGCGTTTTATTGAACAATTCCTGGTAGTTTTTTGACAGAATGTATATTCCGTATGTACGTACATTGACGAGTAGAAATGAATCGCTGAGAAAAATACACACGTATAATATGATTATGTGCATCACAATGATTATAGGAATTATGACAATAGATTAATATGCTGGCTTAATATTTTTATTAATACTAATACTTATAATTAATGGATATAATTTCGTCAATTTTTCTTGGCTCATCATTATACCGTAGGTAATTTAGTACTAAATCTCTAAGCTTCGGGCGATGCTTTTGACAGTGGCGACGGCGGCATTTTTAATGTACGTTTGTCTGGTCTCTTGCGTATTAGCATTTTAATACACTGGGAATACTAAATATTCGCTCTACTTCCGGGATGCTCTATCACATGGCTTTTGCAGCTACTCGTAGGTAGAGAAATACCGCCATATATACATATGTATGTACATATGTATGTATGTATACGTATGTTACAGTTAGAAAATGTTGGCTTCTCAGATATGTTTTTATAGGCAGTTACAAATATAGATCTGTGCATTTGTGTTGTGTGAATTTCATTTTAACATACACATTTACATATGGGCATTTCTATCAGAATGTCCACCGCAGAAAAAGTCATAAAAGTTAATAAAATTAGCATACTTTTATAGGGAAACAATGAAATTGAATGTAAACAAATTTAACTCATTTCGAGATATTCCTAATACTATTTTTAGGTATATAAATTTGTTTTTGTTTATTATATTAAATACCACAATACTTTATTCATGCCACATATTTTTGTAAAGTTTGTTGTTATTATGTTAAAATAAATACTATGAATACTTCTGCTGATTCAAAAACAAAAAGAGCAACGCAAACAACATAAACAACATGATGGAAAAAATGTAACGTGCTACATGTCCCGTGCGGCTGGGTTTAAAATTCAATTTTAGAAAAAGTATCAATGATTTTTGAGACATCAAAGCACAACATTCTAAATTTAGACACAATGATACTTTGGCTCGGGTTCGCTGATATCGGCGTTTGAATTGTTGATTGGAAAACCATTTCTGTTTTTGTCCTGTGCGGATGCCTTGGTTTTAGTAATTACCTTGAAAAAAAAAAAAACGTTCCAAAATCAACTTTAGCACTCATTATAGGACTAATTAAGAGCTATCAGTTAAACCTATTGTTAAAATGAAATAAAAAAAAAAAACGTTTTAGATGACGGTTTTTTCAGTTCGAATGTGTGCAATGGTCATGTTCGACAAGATGGAAATGCACATACATACCTATGTGTGTGCGCACTTGCGTATGTAGATATAAAGGTTTGGAAAAAGGCACATTTTTACTATTTGGAAAACAAAAATCAGAGGAATTCAAAGTTTCACAGAAATATTACTCGGCTTTCCTTTTCTTTCTTTATACAGGGTGAACGATATGAAGTGTTACCAACTTCAAAACACCATAACTTTTTTGTGTGAAATTAGTTTTTATTGATTTCAAAGACAAAATTGTTCAAAAATGATTAAAATTTTAACATATATTCACTTTAGCTCGATATGACCACCTTTTGCCTTGACTATAGCCTTCAAACGGTCAAAAAAAGAGTTGCAGGCTGCACGAATGTGATCTTGAGGTATTTTGGCCCATTCTCGTATAATCGCTTTTCTCAGCGCATCCATACTGGCATATTTTTTAGTCCTCACCTTACTCTCCAAAATGGACCAGATGGAATGGTCCATTGGATTTGCGTCTGGCGAATTCGAAAGCCATTGTGTGGACGAAATGAAGTGTGGAACATGATTTTTCAACCATTCTTGGTTCACACGAGCTTTATGAGACGGTGCCGAGTCCTGTTGGAACGTCCATGGTCTACGACCGAAATGTTTGCGTGTCCACGGCTCTAAAGCAGCTTCTAAAACATTTTCCCGATAATAAGTCGTATTCACTTTGACACCATGCTCGATAAAAACGATCGGAGATCGTCCATCAGCGGTCACTGCGGCCCAAACCATTACTTGCGATGGCAAATTGCTTTCAGTGGCCATACGTAGGCTCACATTCTGGTATGAGCGTTCGGTCAAGTAAACACGATCGTTTTGAGTGTTTATGAACTACTCAATTGGGACATTTTTTTCATCAGAAAACACAATGTTAGGAAATTCGCCAAGTTCGTGCAAACGCAACAACTCCTTTGCTCTTTCGCACCGAACTTTTTTTTGCTGGGGTGAAAGATCGTGTGCTTCTTGGAACTTGTAAGCCTTGACCTTGAGCTCATTTTTCAATATGCGTCGAATGCTCTCTTGTGATATTTTCAGTTCTTTGGCCATTTTTCTTCCACTTCGACGTGGATTTCGTTCAAGTCGAGCCTTCACTTTCCGAACTATTTCTGGCGTTGTTGCGGGGTTTTTTGGTCCACCTCCATAGCGTTTTTCAAGGCTACCAGTATCATTGTAACGTTTTATAGTGCGATACACGAACATTTTATTCACTTTGAGGTGACTGAGCTCACGAGCAATAGCTGGTTGTGGTTTTCCAGCCAAATATAACGCAATCACACTATGACGTTTGAATTCCATCACAGAAAAAAAAGTTCAACAAAACTGAGACGCAAACGCTTTTAATGGCTTATAAACAATATATTGAACTGTCGTCATTATAACAATTTTGACGTTGATGTTATGAGCTGTTTTACAGATACAAGCAGTGTGAAGTTGGTAACACTTCATATCGTTCACCCTGTATATCTGTACTGTAAAGTATGTTGACTGAACTTGTTGCTACCACCAATACAGAATGTTTGACAAATAAAAACTTTTGAGAACAATAAAATCTGTGAAATCTTACATTCAAATATTGCCAACAAATATTTTTTTCGGAGTTGGTACATGAGGCAGTTATTTACTTATCATTTTTAAGGGAAATCTGTCAGATATTATGTACGTAAAAGCTTTGTAAATGAGACACTATGTCAATTTGTCAAATAGTTGAGCAAAGAATCTGTCTTAATTATTGCGTGAGTAACTAAATGTGAAGTGCGGAAGTGTTGGAAATATGAACGGTAGCCCCCAGGGACTGGATGATGTGGAAACCATTAATATACGAGTGTTAAAATGTTGAAAACGAGACGCGCCATCCTCAATGATTTCCTTGGCTCTGCTTGTTCATCAAGTGATAAAAATATAGTAAGATAGTGACGTTGCCAAACCATTTAGTTTCACACTTTCATTTCCGTTGTTTACTCACTCAAATAAATTTGAATTGTGAAAACTTTCTAATACAAATTTAATTCCTCTAAGCTCGTTGCCTTATGGAGTGGGAGCAGCGATTATATTGTAAAATGCTTAAAGCAAGTTAAATTATCAAATGGAAATCGCTTATTACTATCCTTTTATATATACGAAGTGCAATTGTACAACGTTTCTAAAAATTAATAAATATATTAATAAAAAAACAAAAAAAAAAATAACATCTAGACCGTAAAAGTATTTAGATTTTAGTGTACAAATAGTTAAAGGGTATGCGGAAGTGCCACGAATTCTTTTGAGACCTTTTTTACTTCGAAGAATGTTATAGCTATAAGAAACCTAACAAGTTCCGAATAAGATCAGTGGATTACTTTAATAGAGCTTCTGCGCTTATATTCAAGTACCACCGAATAAGAGAATGTTGGGTAAAAAATGGGGTCTCCACCCAAAACTATCCAATTGGTCCTACACAGCCACTGTAAGACCAATACTAACATATGTGGCACTAGTCTGATAGCCCGTATAGAAAAGAAAAACAACTAAACAAAGCTGAACAAGACACAAAGAACAGCGTGTATCTTAACCCTAGGAGCGCTTAGCACCAGTCCTACTGAAGCGCTTAATGTACTAATACATCTATTACCATTAGACTTGCACATATGTAAAAACAATCGCTACTTGCAGCGTGGTGAGACTCAGAGATATAGGAAGCTGGACAACAAGATCGTACGGCCACAGCAAGATCCTCCTACAGGGATCCTCACTGCTCAAAAACAAATCAGACTACACAGTCTCCGACCTTAACTTCAAGAAGGACTTTACGGTACGTTTTCCAGCGAGAGCCGAATGGAGGAAAGGAAAAGTGATTGGTACATTCGACATTGAAATCTACGCTGATGATTCTAAGATCAACTGCGGTGTTGGGGTTGACCTCTGTTCGGAGCCGCTCAACATATCCAAATCAATCCGAATTCCTGACTATGCCAGCGAGTTCCAGGCACAACTATTAGCAATCAGAGAAGCATGCAAACCTCTAAAACACTACGAAGAAATTGGTACAAGAGTAGCTACAGCCTTATATTCCAATTCCATTTCATCGAAACTAGTTTTACAATGTTGAGAGGAACTATAATTGTTTGGTCATTGGCTTTAAATTACTCTGATATGGGTTCCCGGTCATAGGAACATAGAGGGTAATGAGATGGCAGATGAGCTAGCAGGAAAAGGTTCGACACTAGACATAACAGAGACGGTGGCGGTCACTACCCTTTTAACACAATAAAAGCATCCATCGGTTCGCACTACTATGCTTTAGCCTAAAGAAGGTGGAAGCAAATAAATACGTGTAGCACTATAAGAAAAACATGGCCGACGAACAACGTCCAGAGGAATCTGTTAGGATGCTCTCAGCCGAACATTTTACGTGTAAGTGCAACCCTTACAGGGACACTGGAAAGTAGGGGATCGCGCAGCCAGACTTAACCTCCCTTTCAATCTGATCTGCAGAAGCTGTGAAGCGGAAGCGGTGAAAGAAAGTCTCTTCCACTATTTATGCGAGTCCAGGTCAAGCTAGAGCAAGACTTCGCTCTTTTGGCAAGCCCTTCTGAAAGCAAATTAATGAATTCTCAGGCATGGAGATAAAAAGTTTGCTGTTCCAACGAAATGGATGTGACTTAAAAAACACACCCACACACAAGTCACTACTTACGAATATTTCAGCACGAATACTCAACCACTACAACAACAACAACCATCGAATTCTTTTGACACATCATATCTTTTATACAATGATTTAAAAATTTATTTATGTATTTATCAAACAAATGCCTTGAACATTTTATGGGAATATTTACTTACTTTGTATTGCATTTTGTATTTTTACATCCCTCATAACTACAGGTCGGCGAAGCCGAATAGGTTGGGGAGTGTCTACTATTCGGAAGTACACGGTTTCCAAACCCCGGACACGAAACGCCAGATAATATAAAAAGTTTTTTCTGACAGCAGTTGCCCTCGTCAGGTAATGTCAAACCTCCAGGTGTATTTCTACCGTGAAAAAACGCCTATTTATAAAGACTATCTGTCGTTCGGAAGTGGCATAAAATTGTAGATCGCACTCAATAAAGGGAGTAAGCGCCAATTATATATGTATATACATACATATGTGCCCATAAATGTGAAAGCGGTCTAAGCCATATATTTCTTGTCTCGAGATATATAATGATCTGAATTTGAATGAATTAAAAACTATTTTTACAGTATGCGTTCTTTCTATTTAGAATTTCATTAGTCTTGATTAACCGAAATTTATTACGAATATTGAATTTTGTGGCAATTTCATGCGAAAATGTTGTTTTTAAAGATAATAATCTTATGTTTTTCTTTAATATCTTTATGTTATTCTTCTATTACTGGCCCAGTGGTGGTGTATAATGAAAGAAGCTTAACATTTCTAGAATCATCCAAAAAAGTTTTATAGAAAATTTTATACGGTTCGTTTTTCAGGAATCTTTTCCATTGTATTTGCAGTCAATAGATAGATTCCCCGCGGTATTTTTTACTCTTCTTGTTGTTGACTTTTCTAATTTGCGTTTTGTTTATAACATTTGCTGTAAAATCTTAAAGCCCGTTTATTATTGTTGGTGTTTGTTTTTCAGCACAAAAAACAAATGTAATAAATATATAATTCGTTAGACTTTATTCACTTTGAATAAAAAAATATTTATATCTGATTAAAATTCTGCTTAAATACAAATAGCTTTAATTATTTTTTATAATGGAGAATATCCCCAAAAGTAATTTTTAATCATATATTTATTACAAAAAAAAAAATCAAGTAATTGCCCATTTAATAGCCAAAGAGGATAACAATTTTTTATATTTTTAGAAGATCTTAGAGGCACACACTTCCAATAAAGAATTGGAATTGTTGAATTATTGCCTCACCTGCATAATTCCACCAGGGTATATTCGCTATCGGCACTCTGATGTTGGAAATGCACGTTGAAGTATTAAATAAATGGCATTACTTTGAAGATAATAAAATAAATATCAATGAATATTTGCACCATTTTCGTTTTATTGCCAAATTCAGGGTAACATTCAAATAGGAATTCTTTGCCTTTCTGACACGTACCCATCCGTACTTTCAATATAAGAGATGATCAAGTAATTTGTAGTGTTTCAAATAACTTTCACTTAGTTTTAAAAAAATTCCTTGTTAATTATGCTGTGTTATGTTACGTAAACAGCCGAATCTTTCAGGTTGTCCTTATAACGTCATATCGAATTCCAATCCCATTTTTAGACTCTCCATTTGAGGCTAATTGTATTTTACAGCGCCCTATTTATTTCTAGGGGCACGGCATTTCTTTCTTTCCAAAAAAACTTAGACTAAAACTAAATATTAACGAAATATTACTGCAATGACGTGGCGACAAAAACGTATTCTCAACAGCAGTACGTGTGGCAACTCTAAGTCGCTGATTACCGCCATTTTGAATTTTGAACAACTCACGTCGGATTTGCAATCAGCGACCCCAAGAACCACCGAATAGTAATTTTTATGAGCCTAGATAATTTTTGCAATTCAATCGTAATCAGTTGACCTTAAAAGCTTAACCACATTTTATTAAATTTTTTATATATTTTTTTTAACTTGAAGTCTCTAGCACGTCAGTTTTTTCAGAAAAGGGGTGGTAAAAGCACCCAAAAACAACTCCTTGCCTTCTTTTCTTTTCTCTCTTTTTTCTTTGTCTCTTTTGTCTTTTGGACCCCATAATCGTGTACATAAATTGCGCATAAAACTATATCGGAAACCAGTCTCATATCAAAAACAAAAACAAAATCAAGGTAGAATTGTGTTATTATTCCTCTTACTTTTCAAAAGCTTCCTACACCTTTAACGAGTTAACTGTTAACACCGCAAAGTCGCAGAGGCCTAAAATGTTTAGCAGAATTTCCGATTTTAGTTTAGCCCGTTTAATTATGTGCTTAAATGAAATTTCAATTTTAATCCTTAAGTCACAAAATGCTGAATGGTAAAAAAGTTTGTTTCTCATAATAAGCAAAATAAATACAACACATAATAAATTGTGGCAAGCGAATCTATAAGTAAACAAGTTGAAGTCAATAGAGCAAAAACAACATTTAAACATATTTTCTGCAATTCGGCGGTTTGAATGTCAAAATTTCAACCATAATGTAAACAAAAAAAAATCACTTAGATATTCAAGCCACCCAATCGCAAGTAAACAAAAAACATATCTGCTGCTCTGGTAACTTCACCTTGCCTAAAAATTCGCCTTGAATTGGGGTATTAGTTCAAAAAATCAAAAACATTTAATAAAAATTATACCATTCAGAAAATTAGTTTTTCGTCTTTTGGAGGTCGAGCTACTTAATAAAAGTACTGACAATTCGGGATGAAAATTTGTGTTGCTTAATTTAATTATGCGCTGGGTAATTCACAATAAATTTATGGTGTATGAAATTGTAATGTTTTTCTGCAGTTAAATTTTTATAAGGCTTTAACTACAATCAGTGAATGATAAAGTAGATGCACATAAGTCCATACACACATATGAATTTTACACTTTTTAACTTGAGAAATAATAGTCAGTCAATAAAGATATATTTTTAATGATTCGGCAGTAAATATGGAAATCCCAAAAGACCTACAACCAACAATCAAAGAAAGAAAACAGTGGTAACTTGAAAACGCAACCGTAATACTTTTCGCGTTACAATTACTTTAAGCGTGAATATTAGGGGTGTTCTCATTGTTCACTTTCACTTACATATACTCGTCCATTGGCATTTAATTGGTGGATGTATAGGAACATTATTTGTTTAGTGTGTTTGATCGAGCTTCTCCTTCAATTTTTGGTGTCCGACTTGATGTGTGAGCAAATGGAGGTACCTTCAGTATTATGGTTTTTTTAAACTGCGAATTAAGGTATTTGTATTCCCCGATTTTTTCTTCTATGTTTGCGTTTAGAATTTAATTCAATTGGGCTATAAATGAAAGACGCGTGCATATCTCTCAATTAATGTTTTTATTAGAAAGGGTAAACCTTGCTACTAATCGTGGATCACGAACTCATTGAATTGGCTTATCTCATTAAAGGCCACTTTGATCTCATGAAACTTTTTACGTACTTTAATTTAGTATCCAAGCAAGTTATTTTGAGCTACTTCGATTTAAGTACATTTACGCTTATCTTGCAGAAGCACGACCTAGAAAATGGTTGAGTATTGACTTCGATGCACCTCCATTAAATCTAATCGATGATCAAACAAATGGAAATTCAATACAGACAAGGACACCCCTTATAAGTATATACGAGTATAATATTAATAGTTGCATGTGTACATATGTATGCATGTAATACCAATGGGTCTACCACCAATATGTCTATCTATTATTGCAAATGCACGATTGTATAAAAAATTAAGGGCGCTTTTTAATTTTCGCCTTCGGCTACTTACTCTTGTTTTCGCTGTTAAGCTGCTGACAATGATCACCGCAATACCCACTGTAAATTGGATTGATTTTATATACATACATACATAAATGTGTATATAATTATACAGCCACCTATGCCCGCATATGTCTACGATAGGGTGGTCCGAAAATCTTTAAGTTAATTATGTACATAAGTACATATATGTGCATGTAAAAAATTTTGTATCAGACAAAGAATATAAATTTAATACTGTAAACTGTCAAAGTGTTTTAAGTTCTCTGAACTCGTAACAATTCTTCATAATACGCCACGCATTTATTTTTTTAATATTATACCGGGCATATATCCGCCGTGGTTGAGAGTTGATCGATTCAATCAGTCCAATAAATCGATTGTTACGCGCTCTGTATGGCAAGTTGCGCCGTCTTGTGGGATTCAAATATCGTTGATGTTTAGCTGATTCATTTTTGGGAACAAAAATTCAGCCAGCATGGATCGATAGCGCGCGCCATTCACCGTAACGGCAGCTCCTTCCTCATTTCGACAGAAATAAGGACTGATGATGCCGCCAGCGTGTAAACGCACGTAAAATAGACGAAATGCTTTATGAACTTCGCCAACAGATTTTTTTTTTTCAAAGTAAATTTCTACAATTTGAAAACTTTGCTCTGGCTTTAAACGATTGATGATTACTTGTCAAATCTTACTGAACAAAAATCTCAACACAGATTTCTCAGCTGTCAAACCAAAGTTATCGATAACGATAGTTCTCATGCAGCTAAAATTCACCCGATATGAAGATTTCTAATGCTGGTGGAGGTGTTGTCTGAGTGACACAGCCCAGAACCAATTAGCTCAATGGATACACGACTTGTAGAACCACTACTTCTTATTAGTCGAAGCGTCTTGATTTGACTATGAATCAGCCTAAGTCGTATATTTTATTTTCTGCAATTTCTTTCAAGCTAACGATCGAGAATTCCCCCAGCATTCTATGGCGTAGAGCTCTTATACAGTTAGTGAAAACAATTTCCTTAGATGCTTCTTGATTGCAACTTTTATCTACGGCCACCCCATCTTCCTGGCATAGTCTCCCAAAGACCAGTGACCGGTTATTGTTGACGTAATACTGAATATGTCTGCTCGTGGCTTTCTTAACAACTCGTCTGTTCTGGATTTCTTGAAATTGGGTCACGTTTGTTTAGCTATTTCGAAGGTATCCGAACAGTCTGCTTCTGCAATAGCGAGAAGATCTCCCTTTTGCGCTTTCTAATAGTAAATTTTCTTTTTCCACTGTATCAACATATTTTTGAAGCGGCTGGGATTGGTTGGCCTGAGATCTTGGCAAACACTAAGTTAATGATGAAATTTCCATATGCAGCTGGCAATATGGAATCCCAAAGAGTTTAAAATTATTTCAAATACAATTTATGTATTGTTTGGCCTGAATTATTTTTGGTTCAGTGACCACGCCTTCTTTGATGAAGCTTTAACATAACTGGCTGTCAATTTATTAGCGCCGTAACGTTTTTTGGCTTATAGCTGAAAATGGGCAAACAATACAGATCTTTTGCTTAAATACTGAAGGTGTGAAGAACCTAAACATTTTAATACTACTATATTTGACAAGATCAATTTTTGAGCTACACTAATGTTGAGTTTTGCCTATTGCTATTTGCTACTGCTGGAAACCAGATTTCCATAAACAGTTCGTTTCACTTTGATCGCAAAGTGTTCATCAACAAACAATAAATTAGATGAGAAACTGCACAAATTAGTTGTTTCGAAAGAAGACGGAAGAAACTTAAGGTATGCGCGAAAAACCGCGAAAACGAAGCATGGCTTAATGCTGATTCATTCAAAAATACCAAAAATGTATTGCCGATAATCATGAAATTGTTAAACAAAAAAACAAAAACTAAAATGTATCATGTATCATGTCATGTTCATCACCATGTTCTTCTAGAAAATCTACTTAGTCTAAATTATACTACAGATACATATACACAAGCAAATACACAAACTGGTTTGTATAAAAAGATTAGAAAGTGCAGTATTTTACTTGCTTTAGGCCTAACGCCGTCATTTATCTTTGTACGGGGACTCGATTTTGACCTAAGCTTCGTCGTGAAGGATTATAGAAATAAATAATGCACAATGTCAGTGTAATGATCTTTTAAGAGATTTATTCGCCGAGCTTTCTGCATAGAATTCCCTTCAACAGCGTCTGTATGATACCTGTCTTTGTTGGTATGATGAACTGTTTATTCTGTTTTTGTCCTCTTCATTCGGTCCAGCGCCTGTTAAATTTTCATCTTCCTATGCCACTTCAGACAGTGAAACAATTGCACATACATTTTAATGCAGTTAATTTGAAGATACCATTTTTTTACTTTGTATTCCTTTATTATTCCACTTGGAGGCATAGGGCTTCAACAAAACATTTATATCGTATTTTATTAACTGATGTTTTTTCCTCGACTTCCCACGTTTGGTTAACTGCTTCTAAATCACTGCGGAGAAGAAAAGGCCTTATCTGCTTATTGGTCAGTATCCCGTGGTATATATTTGGTTTTTTAGAAAAATAGTTTGGGTAGAACGGGCTCCGGGCCAAAGAAGTAAAATGCGAAATTGAAAATGCGAAAACAGTGTTTGCCGGGCTCATCCTACTCTCACCCTGAGTTTTCTTGCCGCTGGGTGTTAAGGTTTAATTGGATACAAATATATAGAACGACTTACTTCCATTTCTTCGTTCTCTCGAAATCTGAGATTATAAAATAATCCTAGATTATAACCATACTTTTTTACATACCACTCTGTGCAATCGATAATTATTTTAACGAATGTAAGAAGAAACGTGAAAGTAAAAACTAAATACATTGGGCGCCGGCAAAGAAAAATGGTTTGTAGACATAATTGTAATACAATTTTTGTTAGATATGACGCTTTTGTCTTTTATTGCATATCATAAAATGTAATATGGAATTTTGCATGCGTTCTGCTGCCATCATTTTTTGAAACCTCCGTAGACATCGTTTACGGATTTCCCCCAAGTGCTTATTACTAGTAGCCAATTGCGAATTAAATTAGCTATTCCTTTTCCTAGTCTTTTCTTCATATCGTTAATAATAGTTAAACAAACCAAAACTCCAAAATATTCCACCAAAGCCATTTCTATGAAGAAAAACATTTCAAAACAGTATTGACAGCTGATTGTCAATTTTGCCATATGTGAACGGGCAGATAAATTTTGTGGATTTATTGCTAATTATTGCATATGTGAACGTACTTTTATATACGCAAATAAACTGAAATCAACTGGGTAACGCTCACCCTGTAGTACACGAAAATTTGGCAGCCGTGGCGCATAACAGAATAAATGCTATAATATTGAACTGAAATGAAATGAAATGAAATGAAAAGAACTGAAGTTATATGACTTATGCCCCATTAGAGTTGGCAAGGGTCAGCCCCTAGGATTCAGAGTGCAGGTAGTATTTCTATAGTATCTAGAGAGAGCTTTGGGATATTGTTGATTATGCTGCAATTATTCCTCCAAGTGGCAACATATCTTTATTCCTCTTATGTATGTATATGGCCTTGCCATACCATTGAACTGTTCTTGCATATCGCATTGCAATTCTTCCGTTTGGGCAACTTTCGTTAAAAGCTATTTCCATATTTGAGTTAAATTGTTCAACTTTGGCCTCAAGCAAACGTACTTTCGTGTATGGTCATTATGAGCTCTTTCCGCCCACCTCTGAAACCGAAATCGTGATCAGGAAAATTAGTAATGTCAACAAAAAAAAAAATTAGAACAAATAAAATAAAAAAATATTTTGGGTATGTATTGTAAACTAATTTGGTATTCTTGTCCATTCCCCACATACGAGTATATTGATTCACATTGCATAAAATCTAAATTGTATTTACTTATGAACACTTACATACAACTAATGAATGAAATGTATTTACATAGGAATCAATACTAAACTTTAGAGTTGCAAATATACGCGTATACTACCTATGTATACCTATGTATATGCGCGTACATAACTACACTACATAATTTGTGGAATTCGCTTGCAAGGCATCCGTAAAACAGATTAATTAATGTAAATGGTTTGCTCAATGGATATTTGTATTTGTATGTAAGAAAATCTTTGAGTCTCTGCCATTGGAATCTCATCAAGAGAGAGCCAATACAGCCACTACAGCCACTGTTACGAGTACGTAATATACAGAGAGCGAGAGGGAGTGCACGGTGGCTTATGAAGTTGTTTACGATTTGTCACCAACAATACTACTTGGAGCGAATGATTTTCGTCGCCTGAATAAGTGGTTTATACCACTCAATGATGTCGTTTTGGCTTAGTCTCCCAACTCTGGCATTTTCGGTGCCGTAAAACTTGTGGCATGTCAAAAGATGATGCAGACTGTGAGCGTTGCTCACCCACAAAAATTCACTGTGGCGTATAAAAGGCTGATCTTACGAAAATATTGATACAAACGAATACAAGTTCTCTAATTGTGCGATTGTGCTATAGTTTAATAAACATTTTCGCTTCAACAAAAAAATAAAAAATAAATAAATAAAAAAATTAAATCAAGTGAGTTCAAAATTTAAAAATTTCAATTCGTTGTTCAAATAATGTACATATTATAATAATTTAATATACATAAATGTACAAAAGACGAATAATTAACGGTCGCAAATGATGTTTAAAATGAATACTGAAAACTGAGCTGAAGTACAAAATAAAATAAAAATAAGAAATAAAACGGATATCAATGTTTCAGTGCAGAAGGTCCGATACAGTTATTAAAATATTTGTAGGCACAATTAGCAAAGCGGGCGGCGCACTCTCTAATTTATTTGAATATCGTTTGCAAAAGGATATCACAAAGGCGATACCGCCATCATATTGACAAAGTGACTGCTCAAGGACTTATTATAAAATACACAAATAAATTGCCTAATTGTTTATAATTAATGTTAAAAAGGTCGTGCGCATGAATTGTTGCACACAAATCATTTATTTCAATTAATATTTACTTATGTACATTTGTATTAAATATGCATGTTTACAAAAGCAAAAAGTGTGGCTAGAAAGTATTTATTTCATAGTGTTTTTGCTGTACATATATATACATACATACGTACATATTCTCTATGAATTTACTCAATTTTGTGTCAAAGTGAAATAAGAAAATTAAATATATTAAATTAAATTACGTAAAATAGGTATGTACGTTAACATGGGAAGCATCCAAGTAATAATCCGTACATATGTATGTAGGTACATCTTGAAATGAGTGCAATACCAGTAGTTGCATATATTTGCCATAGAGGATGGCCCTTATTTCAGCTGAAAGCAACTGGGATCATTTAATTTCACACTCGTTCATACTTATTGGCTAAAACTTGAAATTTCACATATCAAAAAGGGGAAATCTTCCTTAACGTCCTCCCAGCAAACTCAGTTTGAGTCTATAATGAAATATAAACGAATTATTTTTGGAATTATATTCAATTTTGGCCGCCGTAGCTGAATAAGTTGGTGCGTGACTACCATTCGGAAAAACGTAGAACGTATGTAGGTTCGAGTCCTCGTGAAACACGAAATTTAAGAAAAAGTTTTTCTAATAGCGGTCGCCCCTCGGCAGGCAAAGGCAAGCCTTCGAGTGGATTTCTGTCATGAAAAAGCTCCTCACAAAAAAATATCTGCTGTTCGGAGTCGGCTTAAAACTGTAGGTCCCTCCATTTGTAAAACAACATCAAGACGCACGCCATAAATGGGAGGAGGAGCTCGGTCAAACACAAAAAAAAAGGGTGCATGCGCCAATTATATACATATATATTCTATTTTGGAACGTCATTAAACCAAACGATTTTGTCCTTGTGCAGGTAGAGTGCCCAAATCATTTCCGTGTGAACATGAAAAGCTGCAAATAGTATTTTCGATCGTTCTCGCATACGCATTATTAGGTATTCATCTTTTTATTGCTGCGTTTAGGTAGATTGAACAATTTACAGATAACTGTTATATTATCTCACTAGAACGTGACTGTTATTTGATACCGAATGACAAATACCGAATCAGTTAACAAGATCACCTTTTGAGTTGTGTCTTTATTCCGAAACCTTAAAAATTTACATATGAAAAACAGCGCAAATTCGATTGGTGGTGGAAATTGACCAAGTCTAGTTTATACCTCAGCTAAGTTCTATGTTTGTTAGTTGTTTCTCAGGATTAAAATTTTGATATAGACGAAGTTTACGAGCTCGACATACAAATGAAGTGCAAAAATTAGGTATCTCATCATGCCCTCTCGGTTCTACAGAATGCAAACTGAGATTTATAAGATTTTTCAGAAATAAGGGAGTCCTAAATTTAGGCGCAAAAGCTGGCGACGCTGTAATTTCAGAAAGAGTATAAAGACTTATAAGAAGTGCGCTAAGGACAGTTCCAGTTTTGGTTTTGTCAAAAGAATACACACTAACATAGTTAGTATAATAGCAAAACATTGTATAACGGATATACAAATATATATGTAAATGTATGCATGTGTGTGTTATACTTAATATTAATGTGCTGCTTATACGATTCAAAGAGGTTTTCCCTTAAAGCCATCCTAATAGAAATAGAAAGTTGAAACTTTTTGCGAAACTGGAATTTAAAAATTTAAATATTAATTTACCTTAATAAATCAACCTGCGAGTTGTTTATTCCGCCGCCAAACTCACACAAATAAGCACCCCTACATATGTGCACGTATGTGTAATAGCAAAATATATGTGCGTGTGTGTACATAATTATAAAGTGTGAAGTTGATGGCTGTGCTTAACTTTCAAATATAATAACAGATCGTAAACAATCTCTGATTCCTACTCATCTACTCATTTCAAATACATAATCTACATTCAAACGTAAATTTTGCTTTGTCTTGCCAAATGTAGTAACCACTGTGGTGTCCATATTCTTTTGTACGCATGGATACAAAGTTCTACATACCAATGGATTTATGCATAGTTATTTTTAAGTTTGACTTAATAAGAAACCTCACACTTTTTATTCTAGTCTCCAAGTATCTAAGTCTATAAGTATGTGTGACTACTCTTTTGGCATTCAATCTTGTTTTTGCTATTATGAAAATAATGAGGAATTGGCAGAATAGCTGAATTTGATTATTTTTATTTTTATTTTTTTTTTTTTGTTGTATTTAATTAATTCCTCCAAGTTAATTTTTTATTAGCTATTATTATTAAAATACTAAACAAATTCTAGTTGTGGAATTTTTAATTGTTACTTAAAACTATATATCCGTGGATTTTTTACAAAGCCACTTATTTGAATTTAGCAGGTTTTGTTTTAGGTCAATAAACATTTTTTTATAGTTTTCTTCAACCTTTATTAAAATAGATTCTTAAGCTACGGTTATGAATGATTGAGAGTTAAATTTTTTAGTAGAATCCAGTAGCTTATTGCATGGCTGGTAGAAAGAGCTAAGTCCGCTTTAGTTTTTTGTGAAATGCACATGTGTATGTGTGAATGTCTTCAATTCGGGAAACTTATAATGTCCTCGAATCTGTTGATGAGATCAAAGACGTTGGAGTATTTTTTGCCACTTCTTTCATTGCGTCATTCATTCTCCAGACATACCAATTCTATTATGTCAAAGTTATATTCGGTCTTGGGATTTGCAGACGTCACAGTCGAAACTTCTCAGACCCTTACTCGATGAATTTAATGTTTAGCGCGTTTTTTTTTCGATCTAGGTTGGAATATGCTTCTAAATATGCCATGGAGACCTTATCACCAATTTAATATCACAAGAATAGAATGAGTACAAAAGATATTTCTTAAATATGCCTAAAGATCTCTAAAATTGTCTGTCCCATATCCTGCTTATAGTTCCAGCTTGTTGTTAATTGGATTGAAGGCGCTTGAGTGCGGTTCTATCGCTTTATTTTATGTTTAATTTAATTCAAGGTGGCATTGATTGTGCGTTTCTTTTACAACGCACCTTACCCTTTTTAACTCAAGATATTCAAAACGAATTTCGAGTCCTATGCACCTGTTGCTCGGGCTTGTGGCGAATTTAATGAGATTTCGAATTTCATTTCGTTGGATTTTACAATAATTAAAAATCAAGTCTCTTCTTTGTTGCATCATTTAATTCGCTAATATAATCGTATTCTTTTTATTCAAACTGTATTTTAGGTTTGGCTTGTTTTA
Source organism: Anastrepha obliqua (assembly GCF_027943255.1). NCBI lineage: Eukaryota > Metazoa > Arthropoda > Insecta > Diptera > Tephritidae > Anastrepha > Anastrepha obliqua. The sequence goes on along the minus strand of NC_072895.1, from coordinate 1,192,395 downwards.
TTTCTTATTTCATTAATATTATTGTGAATATTATATTATCACTAGGGCAAAAGCCAGTAAGAACCTTCGTGTTTCTAAATTAAATGAACAAATAAATAAACATAACTCAGTTCTTGGTTGTTCATAATTCTATTAGGTGTTTGGCCGAGCTCCTCCTTCCATTTTTGGTGTGCGTCTCAACGTTGTTCCACAAATGGAGGGTCGACTTCGAATGGCAGATATTTTGTATGAGAAGCTTTTGCATGGCAAAAATGCACTCGGAGGTTTGCCACTGCCTCCCGAAGGGCGACCGCTATTAGAAAAAACTTTTTCTATCATTTTGGTGTTTCTGCACGGAGATTCGAACCTACGCAATCTCGAAAGGTAGTCACGTACCAACCCATTCGGTTACGGCTGCAGCCATAGTAATAATAAGTATCATTAAAAAAAAGGCAAAACAATAATTCATATTATTATTTTCATATATTCTTTCTTAATTTATGATTTATTAGCACTGTGCAGCAGTAAAAAAAAACAATAATGCAGTATAGCAATAATGAGAGAGGAAGTTGTAGAATATTGGAAGAGCTGTGGAATATTGTAGCACCTATCCTGCTTTGCCCCTGAACCGTCACACTTTTTTTACAGTGTACTGAAGTTGTCCTCATTTCGTCAAAAGTTGATCTAAATTAAATTTGATTTCGCATATTTTTGTGGATCCATTTAATCCAATGTTTCCTACCCACTATTTTTAAAGATCGGAAAAGTGTTTAGTTTGCACGGTCGTTAGAGGGGTAAAATTTTCCACGCAAATACTCGAAAAGCTTCATTAATTTATTTCTAAGTTATGCGTCATTTGACTCTCAAATTGCAACATTGTTGTTGTTGTTTCATGTTCGAAGACAATATTAGTGGTAAATGGAATTTTATAAGAGTTTTTTCCAAGCAATTTAGAGCAACTTGAGACTAAATTAGGAAAACTTTAATACACATTAACAAATTGTGATGCAAAGCGACAACCGCCGCTCGGCAGGCAAGGATAAGTCTCCGAGTGTAAGTCTAAAGCGGAATATACTATAGTCTCCCCATTCGTAGAACAGAACAACACTAAGGCGCGCACAACAAATTTGGCCCAACACCAATTATTCGTATATATACACATATACATATATACATATACATACATAGATATATTGGCGCTTGTATTACATACTCGTATACTATAGTTTCTTACAAATAAATTTCTGTTTGTTTTGTTAGCAAATTTTCTTTTTGTTAATTGTCAATCTCTTGCAAGCTTTTGCATTGTTAGTTTCGTCATATAATATTTCAGTAAAACGAGCAAATATCCAAAGAGCAACCTGAACCTTTTAGATCTCAAGGAAATAAAAAGTTGCTGTCTCGCCCCTGGCTTGTAGCCAGAACTTAAAATTGTAAGCATTAATGTTAATACTCCAAAAGTATCTACATACATAATCATACAGGTACCATACATATGAAACCAACTGATATAGACAGGCATGTGCATTTGTATATGTGGTGACGTATGTGTGATAGTCTATTAACTGACGCTTAACGTTTGATTTATGAGCTTCATTCAAAAGAAAAAATATTGGCAGAAAAAGAAGTTAGCTGCTTGTACATATGTTTATACATATCCATGTATACCTATTTGTATGCCTGTGCTTGTACACAACGGCATATGTTTGTAACTGATAACGTTGAAAACATTTGGAAACTCTTGTTTAACACCAGTCTTGACGTTTGAAGCGTTCACACCTTATTTGATTCTCACCAAGATGTATGTTACCTCCTGCCACTTTTAGCAGTTAATCTGTCACTCTTTTGGTCGTCGCTTGAATTGTTCATGCAAGAAAAAAATTACTAAAAACATAAGTGAGTATGCAATAATAAGAGTGTGGCGGGTATAACTTTAGAAACTTTAAGCAAACATTTTTTTCAAGTTATATTAATTTGTGTTTAGGGCTTCTGGCAGCAAATGGTCTTTATGATGAGTATTTTATTGGCTTGCCTAGGCGCTACTATTTTTTGAAATATAATACTATTACATTTTTGAAGCAGCGTCGGTAATGAAGTGTGTATAGAAGTATTTGGTAATTACAATAGAAATACGTATTCAGTTTTAAAAAAATGAATATGCAGATAATCCAGTTTAGGCATTTAAATACTTTCACAGTCTGCTTTTAGTTTTGTTTGTTTGTAAGAAAGTTGCGCTATTTATTTGTTTTTTCATTCACCTGTCACATATATTAGTAATTTAGTTCTTAACCGACTTAGGAAAAATTTACTAAAAGCCCGTACTACTTTTATAATAAGCTGTTGCCCCCAGCAGTTGCCCCCAGCAGTACTCGCCCACTCGACTTGTCAATCATTAGAGACTCCAACTCTTCACTTTCTACTCTCTATAACTGTTTCTTTCACTCGCCTTGAGGCGGCCAACTTGATATACCTTAAGTATACTTTTATTTACATATAAATTATATTTTTTGTTTAAATTATTATTTTTATTTTAACATTTTATGATTAAATTTATAGTTAATTTAAAATATGGAAGAAAATAAAAAAACACTGTGAAAGAAAATTGTGCTTTACCAAAGCCCCGGTTGTTTACAACTACGAGGGTGTGTTCTTTAGGTAAATAGGTGCTTGTACATGTATAGCTGTTTGGGTAAATAGTAGGGCTGCAAAATCTGAGTCAAGAGAAGATATAAATAATAAAAAAAAGTATATGCAAATAAATTTACTAAAACTTAAGGAGGAGAAAAAATAAACAAATTAATATAGTAAATTTTATCTAAACTTAGAATTTTTATTAACTGATCGATTAAATAATTTTATTCTTATGCTTTTCAATTATTTTGCCTTCGCAAAACATAGTCGTTACTAATTTTCTACATGTTTATTCTCGCATAAAATGGTATTAAGTATAATAACCCACTTATTTATTTTTTATTTACAGTTACTGCAACTCCACTTCAACGGCTTAATCAAGTCAAATAGAATTTGAAATGCTAGCGCATCAACGGCTTTTCTTTGGCCTTTCGGTCACGTTATGCTGTGGACTCACTCTCGCACAATATTCGTCCAACATGTTTCTTAATGGCGAATACCATAACGGCATTAAAGCTAATCCAAGTAAATCGAACGCGATTAATCCTGTATCAAATATTTTCTTGGAGCATGCAATTATAAGTCGGCAAGCATCGCCCTTCCAAGGCCCCACTTATTTACCACCTGAAGAGGTTTTGAAGTGTTCCGCAGGCAAACAGTGCGTTTTGAAGAGCCAGTGCTCCGATGGCTATTTCGCAAACCCAGCGCAAAAGGCTCAAGTAAGTGATGCGGATTTAAATACCTCTGAGTATATATTATTAGTGGGCATCATCATGTACCTGTATTTATGTGCATACTTAAAAGTTTACTTGCATTGAAATTCCCCTCTATCGGTCATGCTATTTGTTTTTAGAGGTTAATAGTTTTGAAAATTATTACTCAATGATTTTTAATCAAAAATGTATTTAAATGCTGCTTTCGCAACAACTTGAAGTATGTCCGTGTTGTGGGTAAACGAAAGACTTCAGCTGCGAACTTGTTCTTTGCATATACATATGTATGTACACACGTTTGTATCGATTTATGAATACATGAATTACACGCTTGTACCTGTACATAAGAGCAAGCTCTTATGCATAATGTAGTTATACTATTTGGTCGCTGTGTAGAATTGAGGCTCAATTGACGCTTGCAGTTATCTGACGTCGGCTAACTCGGCGCACAAGCAACAAGAGCAAAAGCGTAGTGTAGTAAGCATTTTGTGTTTAGTATCCATCCATGATTTGTGCAAGTACATACCTACTTACATGCATGATTAATAAATACAAATGTTCATATGTTCATATGTATGTATGTATGTATGTATGCCCACTTATACAAATATTACTATTCTCCAAGTGTTCATATGTTTTACTTAAATAAAAGTATGTTGGCGGGCATTTTCGTAGGCGCTGATGGCTTTTTTTTAAGTTTTTTCTTTCTTTTTTGATTTTGTTGCGATGCCACTTATGGGAATTGCTTTAAGTGTAGATTCATGGTTTTTTTGAAGCAGGCAATTTGCTTAACAAACGAGCAAACGAAAATAATGTGAACAGGGAAGTCAACGAGAATTAAACTTGACTTTGTAATGAAGCAATTGCCATTGTTGTTAAAAAGTAATTTGCGTTTCTATTATTGCATATCAACAAAAAACCCTGTGCCAACAGGTTGTTAAGTTCAAGCTATGCCTTAAGAAAATCTCAAAGTACAATATATAAATATTTTGTAATTTCATTGCTAATTCAACTGTGTTTTTGATTCACACATTTAATTTGTGTGAAACATTAGCCTTTCCAAAGCACTGTGAGAAATACTTATACATTTTCAGTTTGTGCAACTCGTTCCAATTCATGCATTAGGAAATGCCCACGCTATTCGGATCACCAGTTGATGCTTAGCAAATGGTCTCAATTGCAATAGAAATTTATTTGTGCGATTTTACTGTACGCGGTGTATATTTTTAATGGACGATGACGAATGTTGGGAAATTGAAATGTACGTCTTTCCATTTTGAATGCCTAATATGAGAATGGTAATATACAAAAACTAAATTTTCAATTCAATTCTCATGGCAAACAAGCACTGGCTAAATGTAATTCAGTTTTTCTCACAACTAAACTATCGCAGTTTAAGGCCAGGCGAAAATATAATACATATTTAAATTGGATCATCCGGTTCATAAGGTATCCGCGATTTCCTAGTACTCATTAATAAAATTCGAGTTTACGGAAATCTGCAACATAATGACCTTGAGTAGTTTTCAAATAAAAAATTTCCCATTTTGATAAAGTCAGCGGTCAAAAAAAAAAACAAAAAAATAAATAAATAAAACGAAACAGTATTGATTTATTATGTCATGGCCTTATAAACTTACTTGTTTAGCTATTTTAATCCATATGGAATAAGTTTAACAACATCAAAAGTATAACAAATTATATTTATCAACCAGGTCATAGATGCCATCTGATAACAGACTGCAGAAGAGACAAACTCATTTGGCCCAATTATGACCATAAAGGAACATCCATTCACCGTCTTTGAGTACTCAAAGTAAACTCAATTTCATCAATTGATCCGGTTGGTTAGTTCAGACATGCTCCTTAGAGATATGTGATATCAAAATGCCACTTTTCCGCCATCTAAACTAATTCAAAGCAGATGAAATATCATTGCAAGATTTGGGTTGGGTGTGCTTTCTTTTTTACATGTTTGCCTGAGTCGCTACTCCAATTTGTTTTATGCATCTTAATATTGTCCCTCTCGAATAGTAGTTACACAAAAGCTAATTGCGCCGTATTATCGATTATTTGATATTTCATATTCACAGATAGCATACAATTCGAGACCAGCCGAATGCCTACGCTTTGTGACTTTTTAGCCGATTTTTTATAAATTCCGTTACCTTTAAAAATGAAAAGGCTACAGTCCACAAAAACTTATCTCAACAAAGGATATAAAGAGAAGCTATGCACTATTCCTATATATGTAATATACATATGTATCTATTAGTTTTTATATATTATTATAAAATAAATCCAATATTTTTCCGTATAATGTTTGAGCAAATGGTTTGAAACCGTTTTATGGTCGAACTTTAACTCTTCGGCGAGGGTATGACTACTAACATGCAGCTTCATGATCAACTTCGAGTATTTCTGTACGAATCGACGAAACCAAAACCTCACGTAATTAGCTGTTACAGTATCGGCACCATAAACACCATTCACAATTTGAGCGGCCCGGCTTGCATTTTCGCCTTTCAAAGAAAAACTGTAAACTGCACTGAATTTTCTCTTTGTTGACTTCCATTATTAACACCCCATAACTCACAACAGAATAGAACAAACAAAAAACAGCAAAAGATCTTTTTAGTGTGAAATATCACCTTGGCTATCGATCACTACAGCCATCTACCGGGAAATTGATCGTTTGCTTTTTCACCAAACTAATATATGCAAATGACTAGTTGGTGGTCACATTTACAATGTTTTCCTTAAAATTTAAAAACCCTTCGTTTCTTTGAAAATTTACGCTAATATTATAGAGATGCGATGTAGTCGGACTAATGGGTTATCGCTTTTTAATTGAGGTCGCTGTATGAATTTAAATTATCATAAGTTTTAAATTGAGAGATCAGTTAGGCGCCACATCGACTGACGTGGAAGAGAAGGGCGCACTTCCCTTCTGGGCGAAGTGAATATGAAACATTGTATATTTTTGTAATTTGTATTTGAACGATAAATAATAGAAGTGGAAGACGTAATGACTTCCATGTGAAGCTTATTTTTGAGTATTTTACTCGTCTATGTCACGGAATTGCATATTCAAGGCCTTACAACTCGCGGTCAATATATTGAAATATATAATTAAATAATAAAGCATTGAAATTCATATACCCTAGCGCAATCAAAAGTACCAATATAAAATGCTAAGCAAATATTGTTATTAAAAAACTATTAAAATTCTGAATTGGTTGCTTTTGATCAACGCAGCAAATGTATGAAACCTTTGCATATTTAATTTTAATACCATATTTCCTTCCAAAATAGATGAATTGAAGCGAGCACAATCGCATATGTATACAAGAAGTTGAAAAGAATTTTAAAAGGGTTTTAATTACTCTTTTGCGGATATGTATGTAATTCAGTCCGGACGTTCTTTTATTCCAATATTCTATGTTACATCATGTAAATACAAATATTAGAAGAATACTAACTAATACTAGCCACCATTAGCACCAGTATCGGATACGTTATGCATATATAATATATATATATAAAGCAATATTATATAGCCACGTGTAGTTCGAATACTGAAAAACTTGATGTTACTCTATTAAGCCAGAGAGGCATAAATTCTAGTTAATAAACATTTTAATTAGCGATTTCAAAAGCAAAAGCTTTCAACTCCACACAGCCTCTTGTCATCAGAACTTGCTCGTAATCGGCAGTCGATGGTATACCCGTCTACATAATCACCATCCGACATATGACAAGTGCTTGTCAGACAGCACCAAAATACCAAAACAAGCAGTAATCCGCGCGATATCGCAAAGTTAAAAATGATACCGACTTTGAAGGGTAAAATCAACGCCAACAGTTGACGTTTGAGATTAGTTTGACGGTAAGAACATTTACCGTAACACAAGAACAATATATGCACGTAAGTCAGGTGTATTTAAAGATATATTTTGTGTGTGCTTTTGCATGTGTTTTTCACCATGAATACGCAGAAAGAAAATTTTACATAAATCTAAAATTTACATAAATCTAAAACTTACATAAATTTAACATGAATTTGTTATTACATGGCATAACTAGAAAAACACAATAGGATATTTATATCTCAACGTATGGATAGCGGATACAAATAGAAAACAAATATTTCTTGCAAAGTTTGAATATTTTTTGGATATATTCCTGAAAATATTGCCCATCGAAATACGCAACCTTTCCGCATAAAAAGGTGTTATTTTTCAGACGACGACGATGAAATTTTTGTCGTATTTATTTCTCTGAATACACCACTCAAACGCCTTACATAGTTACTTAGTGATGAGCTTTGTGATAGTTACACCAGGTTTCAAAAGGTCATAATCCAGTGTAGTAGATAAAGCTGCTACCACAAAATGAGGGGAGTGAGTTTCGAACTTTCAATATTTATCTTTTTGCGGTTAGAACTATGTAGAGGATTATTGCTAGCATTAAATTTGCTCTGCTTGTGTCCGCCATGCCGTGATAAGAGAGCTATGTGATCGGTCAGCTAGATAATAGGATTCCAAAGAACTCTCCTGTCTGAGCTGGTATCGAAAGCGTTGTTTAGCGTCACGCCTTCAATGACTTGGGTGACACATGCAGAGCAAACTTGTCGGAAGAACTAAAAGGCCATGGAAATCAACACCTTGCTCCAAAACAGGTTCACAATTTATGGAGAACCTATTGTAAATGTCAAAAGCTTCACCTGTCTAAGAAGCCAAATCACGATGGACGGTGAAGCAATCGTTTTTTGCTTTGATGGCAGATACAAAAAAGCCAAGACAGCCTTTGCAAGTCTCAAAAAGATCTGGTTTTGCAAACCGCTGACAAAGCGCCTCAGCGTACGTTTTTTTAAATTGGAATGTTAAGCACTTTCTATTGTACGCATGCGAAATATTTGCGAACCGATGTCTTAGGGCCATCCTCCATATCTGGTGGCCCGACAAGTGGATATAAAACGAACAACTCCTTGATCGAAGCAGACAAAACCAATAGACATTTATATACCAGAGCGAAAATGGAAATGAATTGGCCATACACTGCGCAAGTCAGCGCCCGACATAGGTAGAAAGGCGCTGGATTCGAATCCACAGTGATCGACCTGCAGGGGACGTCCTAAAAGACCTTGGCGACGACCCTTAATGAGGAATTTTTAGAAATTGACGAGTCTCTCAAATTGAGACGAGAGCGAGAATTAGACAACATTGGCAAACAGTTGCTTCGGCACCGTGTGCCCAAGCCGGCGCGATAGCAACTAATAATAATAATTATTATTATTGCTAGCCACAATGCCATCCAATACTCATCCTGTTTTGCAGCTGGGATAGGTGCGAGCAAGTGAGGAAACGTCACTCGGACTTGCGAGCCATATTCTTGTATTTGGGCCATTTCTTAATGCTTTCAAACTATCTCCGTAGAGTTAAGACCTTCACAATGCTTCTACTAACCAAGGTCTCACCGTGAGTTTCCACAACAATCGACGTGCCCCAATCGCAGATTTTTGGAAAGCTAAAGGCGCAATTTCTCGGCTCGAAAGTCGCTATTTCGACGTACAGGAACACGCTGACTTAGAACAAAGGAATCAGTCCGTAAAATAAGTCAATCACGCAGAGAAAAATATCTCGATACTCATAACCTATAATATAATTGCAAGGCTGCAAGGCTCAAATGTATGTATATATCTACTTACTTATATAATTTTTTCTTTCGAGTCTTGCAATTGCTTCAAAATAAATATTTTTGAATGCAAGCTTTCAGGGAAACGATCAAAGTTTTTCTGAGATATGAGAGTTTCGTTAAAAAGTAAAAATGATTTAGAAAAAAACGATTCAGTAAACCGTTTCATTTACCGCAAATCTATTATTCTGATTTGCTTTTTTCTACATTCAACCAAAATATGTATGTATGTCTTTTGCGGCCACTGAGTAGCAAATAGTTATTTTTACGATTTTCAGATTTTCAATTACCTAATAAATTAACCAGCGAGATGTGTTATGTGTACGGTTATATGTATACATACATACATACATAGTTTTTTATATTTTAATCTATTGTCGCGTTCAATGTTGGCTCGATACCAGCAAATCTTAAGGCTGCTTGTATTGTTTTTGGCCGACGCTTATAAGATTGAAGATATAACAAAATAATGAATGAGACATTTCATTCGATTTACTGAGGATAATTTCGAATCGAATCAACCAGAATGAGAAAATTAAAATATAAGCCCCGCCGATCTGTTTGCACTTCTATCTGTGTACATATGTAGATGTGAATGTAGCTATACACATACATACACATAGATACATAATACTTACTCGTATACTAATGGAATCTAACGTGATTAGCATTTGTGGAATAAAGAAGCAATAGCTTTTTATGAAAAACTGACATGTGCCAACACCAATGGCAATTGAACATTAATCGTTGCTTATTCTATTGAATTTGCGTCAGCGTTTCTGGGCAGCACTGCGGCACAAAATAGTTTCTGGGGTCAATGTGATTGTGGTAACTTATTTACATAACTTGTCAAATATGTAGATGCACAAATAGTAACACACGTACAAAAATACTTGCGTGCATAAACACATATCAACGGATATATTCACCTCTTGCAAATATGATACTCGCATGTACAAATATGTATGTACCTATGTGTATGTATGCATGCTTCACTAGGGCAGTTCAACGATATGGAGGAAAATATTGCTTGAGAATTTTTGGCTCTCATCTCAATTTTAATTAATTCATAAAATGTGCAAAAATTACCAAATAAGTATGGATCGATACCCAAGATTACGTGGATAATTGAGGAAAAGAAAATCCATTACTTTCTCGAACAACTTAAAGTTTATGTTAGTTGCCAAGGTGACATTTCACACTAAAAAAACTCTGTTCCTGTTTTTTGTTTGCTCCATTCTGTTGTAAGTTACAGCGAGTTAAAAATGGAAGTCAACAAAGAGGAAATTCGTGCGTTCTACATTTTTCCTTTGATAAATGCGAAAATGCAAGCCAGGCCGCTCAAATTGTGAATGGTGTTTATGGTGCCGATACTGTAACAGCTAATTACGTGCAATTTTGGTTTCTCGATTCATTCAGGTATTTTTGATGTTAAGGAAAATGTCGATAAAATCACAGAAATACTCGAAGTTGACCATGAAGTTGCCTGTTAGTAGTTGCAGCGCCACCCAGGAGCTAAAGATCGACCACAAAACAGTTTTGAACCATTTGCGCAAAAATTTTTCGCAAACTAATATTTAGTGTAGACTATTAATATCTGTATAAATATAAAGTAAAGTTAAATTTTAATTGTTAATTTTGTTGTAGTTGGGGAAATAGCTGTTAACTTTTAATCTGCCACACTTTCTAATGTTGAAAATGATGCAGAACCTAAGCAATTTATTGGTGTTTTGCTAAGTGTAGGACAGTGGCAAAGTAGGTGTTCAAGGGGTCCTCTCGCGTTGACTTCGTTACATATTGTGCATGTATTGTTCTGCACTAGCTTCAGTTTGGCCGCGTCAGATGGAGTGAGACAGGGTCCCGTCAGTATCCCCACTGCAGGCTTACTCTCTTTCCTGGGAAAAGATAAAATATAGTTTGCTTCTCAGTTCCTAGTTCATCCTTCCTGTTCCGGCAGTGTCGTACGCAGTGTGAGTTTGTCATTACAGTTGGTATTGCTTTAATGGCTGCTTGACTGTCAATGTAAAAGTTTATTTAAGGGTTCGGAAAAGTGTTCTCTGTGGTTAAGTCTGCTGCTTTCGTTGCTGCGTAGATCTCAACTTGGAACACACTGCAGTAGTCCGCTAATTTGTATGACCGCTCATAGCCCAATTCCGAACGGAATACTGTGGCTCCAACACCCTCTTCCATTTTGGAACCGTCTGTGTGTATGTTCGTTATTATTAAAATTAAAAGATACTTACATCCAAAATGACGCCTGGTATATTATTTCCATTTTCTGAATATTTGGATTCGCTTATTTCTAAGGTCATCTAGCATGTCTTTCTGAATGTATGGGTCGCCCTAGTAAAGCAAATACGCTTCTGCCCATATCTAAATGCATAGCAATAGTTTGCCAAATTGCCTGTAAGTACAAATGCAGATGCAAATGCTCGAACAACATTTTGATGCAATTTTGACATCAGTAATTTGTGTGCGTACATACATATGCACATTTATAGATAGGTATATCATGTGTGCTAGAAAATAATGGCGCCAAAAGAACTGAACGCCCAAGTAGCAACTAGGCGTCATAAAACTCAGAATAAATACTACGTCAAAGCCACTGTGTGCCATTAACAAATGCTGCAGAGATTTTTATTGAAATGAACTCAGAGTGGACCTCCAGACTGCAGCCTTCTACTGTTCATTTCATTCCTATAGTTGTAGGAAGGTGAAGGTCTCACAATTACCGTTAGCTATTCTGCTGCATAACGCCATATGCAATGCCATGATTCGTAAGCAAAAGATGATGGGCATATATTCTTTTTTTTTATCGCTTCTATTGCCCAATTGATCCATACTGCGCTTGAACCCATTAAAACCGCTTTCTAGCTCATTCATCCATAACCTCGTTTCCAGGGATATTTCAATAACTTAATACACCGAGCGTTGAATGCCGATATTATTCAACATTATTTTTATTGCCAGCGGTGATGTAAAGTTCGTGAGAAAACTGAAAATTCATTATTCAGTAATCAAACAGATATTTTCCGTAATTAACCCTATTCAAATTGCTTTTTTTTATTGCTGTAACCTATTAACGAATTAGTTCCTCTGTACTTCAGATATAAGCAAACAGAGATGTATGGATGAGCTTAATCGTTTCTGCACGGCGATCGTTATTCCAAACATAAACCATTTATTAAGCAATCAATTTTCAACAATATTTAAAGTTAAATGTATGTAGGTGTTATGTAAACATTTTGTAATAGTGTTTTGTAAATTAATGTTTGGGCTATTTAAATTTCATGGTTTTTTATGCATGTATGAATGTATGTGTACTTTACATCGACTCGGCATCGAGAATTTAAAATTAATTAATTTAGTAATTTTAAACTGACGTATTACGCAGTAAAAATTTTCGGTTTTAAATTTAAATTTGTTTGTTCTGAATATAGGAAACAATCGCAAAATTCTAAAGTCCAAACTCCTCTTAGTCTTTTTATCTTTTAATTTTAATCCAGAGTCTGACCACACTTTTAATGGCTAAGATTTAAATTAATGTTTACGATTTAACGTAAGCTGGTATAAAACAGACTTATACGAATTCAAGTGTATTCATTTATTAATTTAAATTACTGAATTGTTCATAAGTTGTTAAATTTTTGAAGTGAAAACTTCTTTAGAATCGTTGGGAGTGATTTCAGACTCGATGAAACGAAAAAAGCGACACTCTTGGCTACGAAGCGTTATATTATATGTTGATATAAACGTAGCGACGAACTAAATAACTTTTAGGCCAGCGCCGACAGCATGGCGCGATAGCCGAGCGGATAGCAATGTGAGCTTCCGATCCAAAATCCTTGGTTCGAATCACAAGAAAAACATTTTTTTATACAGTTATTTTATTTTATTTTATGATATGTTTATGAGGAGCTTTTTTTCATGGCAGAAATACACTCGGTGTTTTGCCATTGCCTGCTGAGGGGTGAGCGCTATTAGAAAAATAGTTTTCCTTAATTTTGGTGTTTTCACCGAGATTCGAACTGACGTTCTTTCTGTGAATTCTGAATAGTAGTCACGCACCAACCCATTCGGCTACGGCGTTTGTTTAATTTTACTGATGCAAAAATGAGGAAAAATATTTGAATAAAGTTTGCTTACTGTTTACACATTTTCCAAAGGTGACGGAGAACCAAAAAAAAAGTCGATTTTCAAACAAATACGAGTGCATATGTGTAATTGTGTTAGAGTTCCGGTCACGCAGGTTTTGCTGGGGACGCTCATAATAGCAACCGCGTGTGTATTTTTATATTCGTAAATATTTTCATTTTTAAATATTTACCACAATTATGCCGAAAAATAATGCAGAAAAGTGTCGTGAATATCGACAGAAATTTAATAAAGTATACACCAGAAGTATCGCGGATACTTAGAAAAGATTACGATAAAGTTCCAATGATTTTAAGTGGCGAGTTTAACGTAAATTTTGCATTGGACACAGCGGTTCCTTTAATTGACTTTCTCAATACAACATTCAATTTAAAAATGTGTAACAATCGCACTGAATCGACAACACGATCAAAAACAACAATTGACGCGGTATTTGAAAGATATGTTGACAACATCGAAACCAAAGCATTTGTATCATATTTTAGCTATCATAAGCCACTCGTATCATTTGTTGAAATTGAAAACATTGAGGATGAATAATAATAAAATGAAGAAAATAAAATATGAACTTTATAGCAATATTATAATGAACCTATAATTATCCCGCTCCTAATGCTGCTTTCGTCTCATTCTCTCTCAGTTTGTTTTACGGAAGGTTTCACTTCTATCGCGTCTAACCGTTAGACTGGTATTTTTTTATACATGAACCGCCATCAATTTGGTACTTCGTCTACTAAGATATTTACTGGGCATGAGCTCTGAAGTGACACCACCAAAGCAATTTTCTGCGTGCTTTTATATGCGCAGAAAATTTTGTCACAGTTTTTTTGATGATATGCAATATAATGCAATTGATATGTTTTAAATGAAATATAAGAAAAGAAGCGGCCTTCGTCGAGAATTTTTTGCAAGTGACTTGTATGTGACTAAATATTCATTTTATATTTTCTTGATATACACACAATGGCAGGATCCATAGGTTATTAATGCTACTGTTCATTATTAGGTTATTAATGCTACCCTTACTTAAGGGGTATATACCTTGTGAGCCCGAAAAAATGGACGATTGTCATCATTTTTTTTAAATATGTTTTAGAACTTTTATTCAAATGAGGCATATATCATACTGAAGGGTAACTCTCGAAGAGTACATTTTGGTGTTTTTATTTTAAAAAAAGTTATTACTTATTGTTGATATCGCAGCTCTCCCGAAACGCCGTTTTTTAGAAGAGGCTTGCGGTGATCACGGTAGCGCATGAGCAGCTCAACTGAAATCAAAAAAATTAAATGGGTATTGTAGAAAAATGTTTTTAGTGAATCTGAACGGTTCATTTACCCAAAAAAAAAATTTCTCGATATGAAACCCGCTCTGCACCAAAAAAACGATTTTTGAGGGGTTGAAAAATTAAAAAAAAAATTCCAGCGAACTATGGAAATATTTATAAAAAGTGAACCGTTCAGATTCACGAGGTTGTAACTTCGAGTAATTAAAAAAAAATGTATGCAAATCGGTCAAATAGTTTTTCATAAAAAATGATCACCGCGACGGTAATTTTCAAAAAACACGACTTCGAGATAATCGCGTCTAAAGTTTTGCGTGCACTTCATTTATGAATAAGGTCGCGCGCTTCCACGGTGTGTAACTTTCGTTCTAGTGCTCCGATCTTTATAATTTTTTGAATTTATATTTTTAAGATGATGTACTTTTAGAATATGCCATTTTCGATTTTTTAGTCCAACACAAGGTATATAACCCTTGATCACTTAAACACTTTCAGGAGTCGTGAGTTATTCAATGGTTTTCAATTTTCATGAACCATAATTAATTAGAAAAAAAAAATATGTAGCGGGAAAAATATACCCAATATTTTTACTTTTCCAGAACTGTAAATCATCAACACACACGTGCTGTATATATCGTCCACCTGCACCACCAACTACAACTCAACGCCCCTTCGACGTTTGCTCAAAGGATCACGACTGTGTTCCATCTCGCTTCTGCAATAATGGAGAAATTGATTCAGCCGAATATGTACAAAAAACCAAGGTGAGTTTTTTTAGAAATTAGTACAAAAATATTTTACACAATTTATTTTTATTTTTTTCTATCCGGCCTTACCTTATTTTGAAAAAGTGCATTTCTAAAATTAAATGGATGCAAATAAATACATTTGATTTCATAAGTTTCGAAAAACCATCCTTTGTCCGCAAGACATCCGCGTATATCCAATAATTGCTGTTGTAGCTCTACTTTATTTTGTATTTGTACCCAACTGCACATTGTAAGTTGCAAGTGTGTCGGAGAGTAGATATGTAGGTATTTATTTATGTATGTGTGTATGTAGGTCTGTTCGTACTTTTGTACACATGGCATTGTATGTGGTGGCTTGCTACATTACTCGAACTGTACTCGTATCATTGTATACGTATTGCATAATTTCCCCAGCCCTATGTTACAGAGATGTTGTTTTTTCTCCCTTTCCGGTTATTCAGATTTTTGGTTGTTGGTTGTTGTTTCTCTTTCTTACTACTAAGTGCAAATTTAGGTTCAATACAGTTCAACTGCAAAAACCAAAACAAAACACAATGAAGGCAAGACAAATGACCACATATGAGTACGTAACTACATATCCGTACGAGTAATTGCGGCAACTGGCTTTCAGCAACATATCAGTTGCATTACCGTCTTTTGGAGCTCACTTTCTTAGTTATGCAGTCATTGACGCCATGATATATTAAATGAGGTTGATGAAGACTTTGTTGATACCTTCATCGCCTGCTGAATTTTGTTGTCTTGATAAATTTTGGTTAATGTTGTCTTCTTTTTCTTAGCAAAGAGTAGACGATTGGAATAGTAAAGATTATTTCAGGGAATGCGAAAAAGAATATGAGAGCATTTTAAAGCCACAAACTGTTAATGTCGGAAAGGTGTTGTTCTCTTAAAACAAGCACAAATATGTGTGGAAAAGCAGACCTCTAAAATTGAACAAAGTAAGACCTATATTATAATATTAACATTCCTTCATTTACAAAAGTGTGAAGAGGGATAAATTCCAATTTACTGAGAAATTCCGACTATGTATGGCTATTCGCCAAGCTACCGATTGCCATGTCACGAGCCGCCTTTGCCAACATGAGGATTCCGCTTAGGTTGTTGTATGGTATATGCATATGTGTCCATGTGTGTGTGTAAGTGTACGCACGTTAATAAAATATGCGAAAAATGCGTTGCAAGGTCGTTGAAAGCAGCAGCGGGTACCAGCTTGAAAGCATCTCCGACAACTTTGGCAGCGTGAACTACTACGAGTATAAGAGGTCAGCTGTAAACCGCGAAAACGTTTATCACTGTCCGTTCGCACTTGCCCAATCCAAAATTAGCTTGAGTTACATTTTGTGCCTACACAAGAGTATCATTACCCGTATGATGAAAAGGAATTTCGCGTATATTTATACACGATTCTTAAATTCCTTGGCGCTATGTAGCTGAGTCTCAAGTAGAGATGCGCCTGCATTCATTCTGAGTCTTTACTTCCTTCTATCCCTTCTATCAAAATAGAAATAATGACGAATCCGATGTCCAATACTTGTATATTTTATTACAAACTTATGGGGCTTTCCACACGGCTATGGCCAAAGTATTTTCAAATGTTGTTGTTGCACCAAGAAAATAAAAATTGAAAAAGCACAAGTTGACATTACACACCGATATTTGTTGGTTTGGCTTCAGTAATTTTTTGAGATATGTGCAGCTACACAAGAAAGTCCAGTCATGCGCCTAGTTAATGATTTTTTTACCCATACATTTAATTTCGGTATATTATTCGTTTACTAGATAGCGAAGATGATGGCCTAGCCGCTAATGCTTTTTAATTCATTGTGATTGTAGTTCTTTTTTCCAATTTTTAAATTAAAAAAAAAAAAAAATAATAATAATAATAAATAGATAGCGAAGACATGTCCATTATTTATGGAACTCAATTTCATTCGGATTTCAGAGCCTAAACCATTATTGGCGTCCCTACGACGTCAAAATACAGCTCCAAGGTGCTAATTGCTACTCAGTAATGTACGAAACAAAAAAAGGGAGTTTACAAAGCAAAGGAATGAATTATTTCGCATTGTAAATGAACCAAGAAATGAACGAAGAAATAAATCCTAGAAATCCCATAGGAATCACTTAAATATTATGGAACTATCGCAAAGTAGATAAATACAAACATGCAAATGTAATATGACTGGGTATAAATTTGTCAATGCCAATGCATTTGAAATTACAGCTTCAACTTTGCAAGGAAGCCTTCAATTACCTTTTGCGAAGCGTAGCTCACGTGCTATCTTCACCTATAAGAACTACCGCAGTGATCCCAACAGTAAAACTTAGTTACTCTAAAATTTCTAGGGCATCAGCATACTTTATGTAGCCTTTTGTCAAATGCGAATGCGATTTCATAAATCCCACCATGTTCCAAATTGGCCTTGTTTTGTGTGCTGGAGTTTGCTTGCTTAACAAATATTTGACGATCAAACTTGTTGTATTTAATAATAAATTATTAAAATACTTGCATCTTTTTAAGATAGCATGAAATGACATGGAATTCGAGTAACATATTGTAGTTGCCAGTTTTCATGTATCAAATAAACTATTCGAAAATATAATTGAAAATGCGGAATCAGAGTTGCCAAGTACAAAAACTCCGAATTCGAGTAAATTTATTTTCGAATCAAGTTACAGAATAAGGTCTCTTGTCTCTCTCATGAGGGACCAACATTAATCGCTCATCATTACTCCGTCCCAGAAACCCTAATTTTTAATCAAAACCTGTTATTTGATATGCGGACTTAACCACCCACTCTTATGTAAAGTGGAGACGAATTTTAGAATTTTTTTCTCTCCACTAGTGTAACAAACAAAATCTTACAATATACACTCGTATATTTTTAGAATTCTCTAAAATTTCAATTTAATTTACAAAACAATGTTTTTGCGTGTATTCATATTGAGGTCAGTGGTCTACTTGTGGCCCAGTTCTCTACTCGTACAACAGCCCAGTGGATTGGATTCCTATTGTCTATGTGCATAGGCACGTACATACATACATACATGCGTATGTGTGTGTGAACGTAAGAATGCTCTGGATACTAAACACCAAGAAGCATTTTGATTTTAACCTTTTTTCCTGTTTCCGCATTCAAGTTATTGTTCGTCCATTCTCTGCGAATGAGTTGACAACTAATTAATTTAGTTCGTTTTTCAATAAGAAGCATCAAGCACTCTACTACAAATAGATACGCTAAATATACATAATTGTGCATATTTATATACTCGTATACATATGTAGATATGTAAGTGTATTTTTTACGTAATTAAATAGAATTTATTTTCAAGTAATTTTCTTACATCATCCCCAAGAGCAGTAAACCGCAATGTGTATTCGTATCTATCTATTTAAGCAGTGGCTATTCCAAGTAGCTTTGTCTTGAAGCTAAACGTTAAACTTAACTTAAATAAAACTAATAAACTTTTTATAAAAACCAACATTAAACTATACTAATAAACGACGTCACATCTCAAGGTCTAGGTCGTTTCTTGTTTTGTTTGAATGATCGTAGACACCATTCACTCTTCATTGAAGGGTAAAAACCAACTCGCTACATTTATGGCGCCAACTTTGAAGACAATTAAGTACATAAAGGAAATATGTATTATATTGTTGGCGCGACATGTTCGAAAGAAATTAGATACTTGAATTGGAACAATCATGAATAAAGCAGTCGGCATAGAGAAGAACACACAGATGGTATATTATTCTATATACATATGTATGTATGTATATATGTACACATATGCCCTTATATGTAACAAGATGAATCGTACGACTTTTGTTAGGTGTTTGTTGCAGCTTCTAGAGCAAACCTACAGTTGTAGATTATAAGCTTTTCCGTAGCAGAAATTTTAATCCTTGCCGCGAAATGATGGCTTTTAAACAAAACAATTTTTAGCATTTCATGTTGCATGCCCACTATAGCCAACTGAGTGGCAAGTATAGTAAATGGAAAGCTTTCTTGAATTTTTCACTCTTTGAGTTATGACGCTCTTTCAGCAAACGGCATACACTCAGCCACTTACATATACATATATGTGTCGTAGGTAGGCAGGGTGGTTGTCGTAATGGCACACTTAGACCTGTCCTAGATCCATTGTGATACCACCGGAATTTATCCCTACGCTATGGGTTCCTTTCTAACCATTCTGTAGCTTTTATAAACGAGCAAAGCTTCGTTAGTTTTAGATGCGCTTATCCGCTACATCTGTAAGAATGCACTGCCAAGAGTGCGAAGTCTCCTTATGGCTAAACCTTCACACTCACATAGGCAGTGTCTAATTGTTTCGTCTTCTTCCGTGTTAAGACACCTGCTACAAAAATCCCAGTACAAAACGTTTTATATTTTCGAGTAGATTCACTCAAATTCAATTGCACCACTTCTAGACTTGGTTAAAATTAATGGAAAAGCTTAACATGCATTGAGAAAATAAATGGATAAAGTGTGAAAGGTCTTATTAATATCCAGTCGAATGATTAGAAATCCAGTCGAATTCTTTGCCCTATGCTAATTATGCATAGCCAGCCCTTAAGAGGTATTTTCAATAAGTATGTTTATGCACGTGAATCACGTCCTCGAAATATTTTTGATGGTAGAATAAAATGCAATTTCAGGATTTTTGACAAATAGTTAAATTTAGAGAAAGAAAAAATATATATGTTGTATTGGCACTTTCACTTTCCATATGCGCAAATGGGAAGTTTCTTGGGAAAAAGATTTCGAAATAAAAATAAATAAATAATTGACGCGCACCCTTCTGTTAGGTGTCTGGCCGAGCTGCTCCTCCTATTTGTGGTGTGTATCTTGAAGTTGTTCCACAAATAATGGGACCTACAATTTTAAGCCCACTCCGAACGGCAAACGGATTTTATGAGGAGCTTTTTCATGGCAGAAATACTCTCGGATATTTGCCATGACCTACCGAGGGGCGACCGCTATTAGAAAAAAATTGTCGAATCTATGCACTTCCGAATGGTAATTACGCACCAACTCATTCGGCTACAGCGACCAAAATAGGCGTGCATTTTTTTCGCAAGTTTGTAAATGAAAAAAGCTATGCTAAGCTTTAAGTTCACTATTATTTCATCGAATGCATTAATTAGACCTGTTGCTTCCATTTCTGAACATTGATTTTTTTGCTGTTTTAATTTCAGTAATGTGGGTATACCCTTTAGCTATTTATAAACTCGTACGCGTAATATGTACATATGTATGCATGTCACTTCGTCATTTATGTATCGACGTAGAAATTTGCAAGGTTCGCAATGAAAAGTCAAATTACCTGCCAATAGACAGCATCATTACCCTTATTCTCCTCTAAGTACATACTTTTGTGCGCCTGTTTGTACACGTATGCTTGTATGTACAGGTATTTACACAAGTTATTATGCATGTACGGCCCCAAACCGAAAAACCACATTTTAATGAAATTAACATCTTATTGTTATTGCACTTACATACATGAATATGTTGGCATACGTGTATGTTTGTATGTAAATACATATGGAAGTGCATGCTCCCAAGCATCTGACAGATAAGCGTAAATTTTAATATGAGAGTTTTGGTTGTATGAACACATACGTGCACATGTATGTATGATGTATGTCTGTATGCCTGTGTACATACCATTGTAAACCTTCTGAACAACTTCATTAAGCAGCTGGATGTCATTTAGCAATGCCATTAAAAATAACCCCTATTAACAAATTACCTTAAAATGCCTACTTCAATCTTGTCATGTACAGACAGCATACTATGCACAAGCATACAAACATCCATGCACACCTACATACATACCAATACAAATGTATACATCAATTGGCGAGTAAGTTATTGTAAGTAAAAACTTGTCGCAGAACATGACAAAACAAAAAAAAAAAAAAAACAGTAAGAAAATTAAAAGCCTTTCTTGAAGTCATTACTGCATTTGTTATCTGTCCCAAAATGATGGATCATTTATAAAACTCTAAAAAGCAAATCTCTGCGACAAACCGCTCCATGATGCCAAATGTCAAGGAGGTATTTTTATTTCTACATTCATATATACATACATACATACGTCTATGCATATGCATATTGAAGGAATGTGCACAAACTCATGGAGAAGTATGTGTGTGTGCGTGTACATATAAATAAAAGTAAAAATACAGCAAGCAAAATACACAAACATAAAGCCCCTCGATCCCTAAGTACTATAAAAAAAAAAAGGTTTAAGTGACTGATCCCAATTCATGCTATCACTATCCGAAATAATAAGTCTGTAATACCTGCGTTAAACTCTGTTTTTATTGAAAAAAAAAATTATATATACCCATTTCATCATTTCAGAGCAATCGTTGTTATTCTCCTGATATTTGCTGCCGAATACCCTCCACCACACTGACTGATGATGGGTATGTTCTTCGAACTCCGGAGGTGAAGTTCACCATTCCGACAACTGGTAGGCCCTATCAACCCCCATCTACACCACAAAGACCTGATTTACCACGTCCACCGCCAACTCAATTTCAACAACCATCAACTCCACCTCGTCAACCACCGTCTCCACCTCGCCAACCACCAACTCAATTTCAACAACCATCAACTCCACCTCGTCAACCACCATCTCCGCCTCGCCAACCACCAACACAATATAATCAACCATCAACTCCACCTCGTCAACCGTCAACTCAAGCTCGTCAACCACCAACAACACCACAGCGGGAATATTTACCCCCAAGTACACTTCCTACTACATCGCAACCCATAACCCCGCGCAACGAATATATACCTCCTGTACGTACTACACCATCCCGTCAAGTATTCACACAGACCTCGTACCAACCAGCCGCACCACCAAGTGTAACCACTCCACGATCACAGGCCATTCCTACACCACAGAATGCATATCTGCCACCAAGTCCTGCACTCCCGCCATCCGACTACCATATTAGACAACCCTCAAATACAGTTACCCAAACTGTAACAGCGTTGCCTCCAAGAATACCGAAGCCTACGCCCCCACAGCGCGGTGAAGACATCTTGTCACTTCCACTTGATAATCGAAGACATTTATCCAAATGTGCCTCTGCTTTGGAGTGCACACCGGAAAATCTTTGCAATAGCATCGGTGTAATAATAGATCAACCCATAGATGTGACATCGGCCGAATCGGTTTTCCGTGTTCCCCTTACAGACTGCACACTCGAGAATGGTTTGCCGGGCAAATGTTGCCGCGACGCCAATTACGTTGATCCATGGCCAATTAACTTGGCTGGTGTATGTGCAACCAGAAACAAGGTTAGTACACGCATGTAAAAATAATTTCTCGTATAAACTTATATATGTATGTATGTATCTCGCTTTTAGAATACCAAACCGCAGGGTATCCAAGATGTTGACGCAAACTTTGGGGAAATACCATGGCAAGCAATGATTCTGAAAGATTCGTCGAAGACCTTACTCGGCGGTGGAGCTATTATTGGTGACCAAATTGTCTTGACAGCAGCCTCAGTTGTTAAGGGGTAAGCCTAGAGTTTATTTGCGTGCGAAAGAAAATCTTAATAAAATTCAAATTCATATCTTGCTGGGATAGCGTATCACCCAATGACTTGAAAGTTAAAGGTGGGGAATGGGAGCTAGGACGAGATAGTGAACCGCTACCTTTCCAAATCGTCGGGGTTAAGTCTATTGATATACACCCCGAATACAATCCATCAACGGGCTCTAACGACATGGCGGTTTTAGCGTTGGATAAAAGAATAGAGTTTGCGCAACACATTAAGCCTATTTGTGTAACCAACGAGGATCCGAAACCGGGCGAGAAGTGCATCACTACCGGTTGGGGTAAACAAGCAATCAAAAGTAAGTACTTTATAGCAACGTACATAAAAGACTATACTGTCCCAACGGAAACTGTTTATAAAAACACAAAGTCAACAACGAAACAATGAATTTTGAGAGCAAATAATTCGAAGTTCCACGGAAATTCTTTGAATGACAACGTTCAGGATTGATATTTTCTTCTCGAATACAAGGACCGGAGCGCTTTTTGTTTTCTACTGAGTGCTCGCAAAATTCAGTTTCCGTTGAGATTCAAAGCCCCCATATATACGGAATGTATATATGTACAGTGCAACCTCTCCTAACGAACACCTCTGTGAGCGGATATTTTTTTTCTACCCCAAATCTTATGTATCGGAGGAAGTTACCCTCTTTTGAGTGAACACCTCTCTGGCACGGACAAAAACTGACTGACGGTGACTGTCCGCCCATGAAAGGTTTCACTGTATATATGTATAACAAATGTGTACGAGTATATGAGGGTTTATCTTCGTTTTAAATTATTCAATTAAAAACCTCAATTTCTCATAGGTCACGAGGAAGGCGCCATCATGCACGTTTCAAACACAATTCCCCAAGCGCGAGAGAGTTGCGGAGCAGATGAAACCAGTGTCTGCAGTTCCGTGGTCAACGATCCATGCTTATTCGACGTCGGCAGCGCTTTGGCTTGTGGCACAGGCTCTAGCGTTATGCTTAAAGGCATCTATGCTGCAGAGAATGCCTGTGGCGAAGGTCAAACTGTACGATTTTCGAAGCCCGATCTGAAATGGGTCAACGGATTCTTTACACTACAGAATAAGGACAAACTGCTCAAAAAGAGGCGTGTGTAAGGGGGTTTATGTGAAAAGACTTAGAAATGAGTGACATTAGTTTAGCAAATATCAACATTATTTACCAATACCCAGCATCTAGAAGAGCAACTCTCGCATTCCCACCACCAACACCAACACCAACACGAATGCCAAGAGCATTTCATCATCGTTTGCCTTAAGCGTTGTTTTAAAAAAAAATATCTCAATAATTTTAACTCGTTGTAAAGGACGAATGGGTAAAATGTGCAAAATTCGTACTTATTAATGTTGAGTGTAAATTCTTATTTTTGTTTTTCTTTTTCGTTGATTGAAATATTTTTCTTAATTTGTATAAATTAAATATAATATGTATAATTACTATTGTTTTAATATGAAGAGACGAAGTCATAGAAATCACCTATGAAATAAGGAAAATAACGAAAATAATTTTTTTAATGCAGTAAATATATAATATAATGTATGTACATGCCTATTATGTGCCTGATTCCACAACTAAACCTTCTTTCATCATCGAATTAACGTCTTTGTCATTTTATACACATTAAAATGATCAATTTCTCTAATTACAAATAAAAATGACTCCTATAAAAATAAAAATATTTATAACTAATATTGTATGTACTGTATGAGATTATGTAAATTTTATGTAAAATATATGTTAAATGTATTTAAATATATAAACATGTTACATTATATATTAAAAAAGTGTGTACTTTTTATGGTAGGAAGCAATTCGTTGCAAATGGAACTGGTTATTGTTACTGAAGAATTGGCATTCAAAGGAACGGTCTCGCGATCAACTTTACATAGAACGGAGAATTTTGCAATGGTCTCGAATATAAAATGCATATCTGTACTATATTTTATAAGGTCTGTTCATGAAGCAAATCATTCTAACAAATGTTTGTTGTTCATGTATCCAAAAAACTTGCAAAGTGGGGGAAGTGAGAGAACAAAATGGCATTTATTTTGAGGGGAAGTCGATATTTACTGGATGAACTTTTACTTGTATTTGTTTAAAAATAAACAAGTAAATAATTAAAATTTGCGAATTGAGTCAAAATTCCAAATTTGAATAAAAATGGGGATTAAAACATTCTCCCTGTAAGTAAATATATTTTAGATATAATTTATAAAATTTATTTGAAGTCATATATTAAACATGAATCAGCCAATGATATAGAGGTATGCACTTCTGAACCACAGCCTCCAGTCGCCCTTACTACAGATTCCGAATCTCAAGTCGAAAGCGTTGAAGGTATCTTATGCTAATGGAATGTTCTTCATCTGGCGGCGATGAGGTAATTGAAGAAATTATTGGAGACAATATAAAATCATGTTATGTTAAGCTTATTATTTTGCATTTTATTTGCTTATTGATTTTTGATTTTATATTTCTTAGACGTCAATGAATGAGGGAGATTGGAGAGTAAAATTTCCATTCCCATGCAACGTTTTGGGCATTTTCGTTTCGCGAGAGAGAAAAAAGATATAACGTAGAGGAAAAGGAGAGAGAGAGCTATACCTTAAATATATCTTAGGTACACTTTAGGCTATTTTTCTTGAGTTTTTCCTTGTGGTCGCTAATTTGTAGTGTGAAATAACACTGCCTACTTTTTGGCGCTTGTTTGTTGTTATATTTCGTTGGTGCCTACGGTTTGAGGCGTTTTTTTTTTGGTGCCTACTTTTTGGCGCTTATTTCCGTTTCTTGGCTAGTGTTGTGCGTACTATAAAGAGCTATCCATTCCGGCGACGGATTTATTGGTATTGCCTTGCGGTAATTTGTGCCGTTGCTGCGGTGCTGGAATCGCGGCGTTTATGCGGGTGATTAAAGCTCGGAGTAGTGCGCCTTGTTGCCATGGTTTGTGTCCGGCGTTTACTTACACCGGTCGACCCTTCTCCCTTTTTTGTAAATTTTGTCTATTTGTATTCTTTGCAAATGTTGTGAATTTATTTAGATATATATTCCTTCTTTCTTTCTCTCTCTCTCTCTCTCAATCTCTCTCGGGTCTCTCCCTCTTTCTTTGTCTGCCTTCAAAGTTTCACTTCTGAAACTTTTTTTTATTTAATACAAAGTAGCCCAACTGAAAAAATTTTAAATTTTTCTGAGTTTTCCCGCCAACAATTTAAATTTAGCTTGACTAAACTTAAAACGGTGACTAATTACGTTCACAGTTTCAATCTGCTAATGAAATTCCCCTGATGCGCTTAAGCCTGCTATATGCGCCGGTGTAACAAAAATGTGAGCCCAGATATCTGAATCTTAGCCCGACAAGAGCAGGGCAGCTGAGTAGAAGGTGCTGAGATGATTTCACCTCGTCCTCCAAACAGCTTCTGCAGAAAGGACTTGAGAAAATCCCAAGTCTAACCGCATAGACACCCGTTACGGACACACACCAAATTTGAACCGGCTGTCGTGGGAACGATCGTCGACGTCGTGAGCCAGTGTGTGTTACTTGCATATTCCACATGTCACATTATTTATGCTTCGATGTAAAATTTTGAATACTCAAATAGATTACCATTTTGATTGTTTCGTGAGAGATCACTCCGGCAGTCATCGCAGCTGAAGAAACGGCAAACCTTCGAGTGCATTTCCATCATGAAAAATCTTTCCATAAGCATTATTTGTCCTACGGGGGTGGTTATATTTATAGCAACTCTGAGACCCACACCTTAAAGTTTTCAAAATATTCGGGTACACGTAATGCGAACGACCCGCATTTACCTCTCCTAAAAATTTGTTTAAGGAATATGATATGTTGTTAGAACAACAACGCAAACCACGGATTGGAGGACAAACTACATCAAACAACTAACAGAGTACGTATGTGTAAAATATATATTGAACTCAAATGGTCAATGGTCGTTCTGTTTGCATCTAAAAGTAAAATTTTTCAAAAACAAGAAACACCGACAGATCTTTTCCTTGGTCGTGCTTCCAATGCTTTATATTGTATTTGGCTCAAAGTTTGTGATTTATAAACTTAATAAATATTATACATTATGTCCATACATAAGGTTAAGAAATAAAAGAGTTGCCATACGGCTTTAACTTTTAATACACAACCGTTTTGGCTATTAATCTTTGTCAAATAATATCATATTTCACGTCATTTAATCCAAAATTAATGATAACTCTTTTAAAGTTAAGTTTGTCGAAAGCGAAAGTTATTTTTAAATATATCATAAATTTATCCTAAAATGTTTCTACAGAACTGTCAACTTGCAATTTTTGCAAGGGAAAAAGGAAAAGGTATTTAATTTAATTATTAATTAAATTGACATTTTTTAATTATTTTAATATAGTTTTATAAAAATCATTTTACGGCAAGATACGAAGATATTACCGTGGACGATTTGAAAATGTTGCATATTTCATAAAAAAAAAATCAATCCTTCCAAAAATTATGCATTGAATTAATAAAATTTAATGATTTACTTGCATTTTCTTATCACTTTTAAAGCTTTCGTATAACTATTTTGATGAACTTAAATTAATATCCCCACCTTCACTTTTTGTGTGTGTTGGACTTTTTAGAGTGCACCGGTTAGAGTGGAACATTTCCAGAAAAGAACACGTACCTCCCATATATATGCCGAGAAAGAAACAAGAAAGACTATTTGGCACAGTGTGGCATAAATGCAAATTTATTACGGGAAAAGAAAACGCCATAAGCCATATGTCCCAATTAAGAGTAGAATTTTTTCCCTCAAAGTTTAAATAAATACAATTTTTTAATATATCACTTAGTTACTAGAGCTAATAAAAAAAAAAAATATATATATATATAACCTCAAACAAAATTTGTAAACGTTGGTTTGGCCAGCTCAGGTGTCAAGGTGCGGCATTTTAAGTTTTTTCAAAGGAACGATCTTTTAGACTAGAAAATATAGCCATATTGAGAACTGATTTATTCAATGTGTTAAAAATTTGTTTTCAGAATATAGATGGCATTCGTATTAAGTCGAAGGCTATCGGCACCCGTAGTGTTCATTTGGTGTTTGGAGTTGCAATTTTTGTTGAGACTTTTCTGAACGTCAATTTTTACGGTGAAGAATACTTAGACTCAAATTTATATGTCGAAAAGATCGATATGTTGAAGGTATGGGTTGCAATTTAGAGGACGGAGTTCTCATTGCAGTTCTACATCTCGCTCTTAAATGAGGACCCCATCCCCCAAAAGGATCAGCTCGCTATGGCTCTTTATATTCACTTACTTTTTATTTAGTGCCCATGGGCATTCTCATAGGCACCTGCAGATTTCGTAGTCATCTGCACAAGATTGGGATATAGTCCACTGTCCCCTGTTGTTTCTGCGAGCACACCTTCTTCTTGAATGTGAGACATCTCGGCTGGAAGACAAGCACATACGCTCGCCCCAAGCCAGCTCTTTCTTAGGTTTATTAAGAGGACCCGGTGGTATAAAAATTTCAAAAAATCGATTTTTTGTTTTTTTTTTTTGATATTTCGAAAGTATAGTATTTTAAGAATATACTGTGAAATTTTCATGCGGAAATTCCCAATATTATAGGTTCTACAGCCCGTTAACTAGGTAGAGAGCGGTCCGCGCGCTGCTGTACCTCAAGCTTTAAACTCATTTATTTCGAAACGCCTTTTTTCGGCCTGGTGTTGTCAAAAAAAAAAACTTCTCAACCGAATCGTCTAAAATTTTAGTATCTTGTTCATAACATCAACATCGCTTCAGCGCCATTTTTGAATTATTAAAATTAAAAAACAGTTATTGCTTGTAAAAGAATTTAAATAAAAAACCTACAAAAATTAAATATCGATTTTAATTTTTTTATTGTAAAAAAAAATTTCTGAAAATACCCTAAATTTTCGAGCTCTGGAACCCCTCTAGGGACCCCTTAAGGGAATTGCTGTGCTGAGTAGAAAGCAAAAAAGCTCATGCTCAATATTAATTTTTATCTTTACAAATCATACCGGACAACATTGTTTTTCTTGTTCCAAATAAGGTAGCCATATTTAAGGGGAACCATATTTATATTTTTGGGGACTTAAATTTCCCGAATGTTTTCTGGACTAATTTTTGTCAATTTAGTTTTATAACAACTAATGTCACATCTTCACTCGAATCATGTAAGACTAGACTTAGCAGAAATTAATTCTTTTGAAAACAAGCAACAACATTAACTTTAATACTGCGGACTCACCTGCGGACAAACATCATGCCCCTTTATTGCTTAATGTTGAATTTTATGAATTTTCGAGTAGTAACCCTAGCCTCTCTGGAACCATGAACCATAGGAAATAGTATAATAATAAACAAAATTTATTAAGAATTTGCTTTTAATATCTTCTCTTGTGACTTTTCTAGGCCGAATAGCATTTTACTTGACCCCAATTGGAAATGTTTGCTTTCTAGGTTGGATGTTGATTAGTGCTATTCTGCCGTCAAACTCAGTTGCTTGAAATCTTCATCGAAAATGTGCCATAAATTAAAAACCTTTTAATCCTTCATCCTTCCTGCCACTTATGAACTTTAACAACTTAAACTTAAACTCCACAAACAATTTCCAAAATCTAAAAATCAAACTATCAAAATTAAAAAAAAAAAAAACTCAACTTCTTAAATAATTTTCTGTGCAGGAACTAAATTCTTGGGATTGAAGTGAATATTTAGTACAATCCTAAAGCCTTTGGCAATTTCTGAATTCTAGAAGTCCAGCTCTGGAGTGCATTCTAAGGTTCATTTCATTGACGGATGCAGCCCGTTTGCTTGCCGATTCCTTCAAATCTAGTTTCACTCGTGACGCTGCCGACTCATTTTCTCATGTCAACTTTCATTGTTGAATTTTGTCTATTTAAACCTTGCTTCTCTGGACTTCGAGAAAGGCAATAGGGTATAAAAACGTTTACGCAGACAAATAAGGATGAGCTTTCCGTAATTTTTCTCAAAAATTGTCTGCCCATTGTTACTCCTCCCAAACTAATTTTTAATAAATGTTTGTCTTCTAGAGTTTCTTTCGTTGATTTGCAATCACTACTACCCCAGTTCTCAAACGTGGCAAAAATAACGATGTGTGCAAATATAGCCCGATTTCGAAGCATTCTTTTATATCCAAACTTTTCGACGAAATCATAACCGGCATGGATTTGTCACTGGTGCGTATACAGTTTCCAACCGACCTGTCTTTGGTGAATATTGTTTTTCAACTTTTGCTGAAGTATTTCGAATCTACTATTTTTACAGAAACTTTTCTAAAACATTTGATAGTTTCTCACACAATTATATATTAGTAAATTAGCCTCGCTCGGTTTTCCTTCTGCTATCTTTCAATGCTTAAATTCTTATTAATCCAATAGACGAGGTGTGGTAATGATTGGGGGAGAATGATCGGTACCTTTAAATGTATCTTCACGGGTTCCACAAGACAACTCTTTAGGGTAGTAGAGTAGACCTCTTCGATTTATTTAGTAATGATATTATTGCCTGTTTCTCGTTTGACAATTTTCTTCTATATGCCGATGATTCGAAAATACTTTCAGCAATTAGAAATGTAGAGGACGTTCTAGGCTGCAATCGGATATTAATGCGCTCATTCGTTGCTACAGTAACTTTGACATCTCTTTAAATATTGGTTTTAGCGTAATTAAAGGAGGAATCGTTTATCTCTGTTACGATTATTACTGCTACAACAACAAAGAAGATTCACTTTCATAACCCTAGTAGAACTCTACGTAACACTTTCATTTTCCATTTCATCGCCATTTCACGAATTATATGCTCCTCCGCGCGAGAGCAATTTAAGGAAAGATGTTTTCCTTTTAACGTTCGTTTTTTTATTAATCATATTACGATCCCTCTACACAATTTTGGAATGCTTATTATTCCGTTTCATAAGTCTACGTTTTATTAAAAAAATTTAACTGGTCTAGAGAAAATAATAATTGGTTAGTAAGCATAGAGCTTCACAATTAAATTGATCTTATCGAGTTGAGCAAAGCCGTCAGCTTTCGTCCCAGAAATAAATCAAATTACTTTCTTACATTGTCTATATTTTCAATGTACCATTTCACAGAGGTTTTAACGGCATCCTCAAACGCAGTGAATTGGAAATTTGGCAACAGACTGCGTAACTTCCGGTTAGAAGCGGTTTTTTTATATTGACCATCAGCTTTACTGGTATCACAAATTAATTTCCCCTAAAAAAATATTCTCAATATCATATCAGTTGTATGTATATATGCAAAAAACCCATACCTTAAAATCAAACGCTTTTGCGACAGCTTCTGCAGCTTCAAAAATAGTAACTTCATTTTCTTCATCTACACTTAAAATCAGAGGCTCCACACTCTCATAATTGACCAAAGCCCAAATTATTAATTTAGCCAAGTCTAAGGAATATATAAACTGACGTAGGGGTTTTCCGGTCCCGTATACAACAAACTCTTTCCTGTCCTCCGGCAGGCCTTTATTTTCATGAATGAGTTGATGCATACGGTTTATCATGCCTGGAATGACGTGGCTTACTTCTAGTTTAAAGTTATCATGAGGTCCAAAAATATTGCACGGAATAACTGATGTGAACATACAACCATGTTTGTCGTGATATGCGTGATTCTGTACATCGATAAGTCTCTTCGCATATGAGTACCCATAATTCGAAGGATGAGGAGGGCCATTATGAACCATGGTCTCGTCGATAGGGTAACTGGTTTTGTCCGGAAAAATGCATGTAGAAAGGCAAGAAATTACTTTAACGCAACCATGCTCGTATGCATTTTGTAGCACGTTGTCATTTATTTGCAGGTTTTTACGCTAAATTGTTAAATTATCTATTCACAAAGGTTCCTTTAAGGGCTATTTTCATAATTACCAGAAAATCCAGGTTGTTGTTCATATTATGGAAAAGCCCACCCACCATTGCTGCTAAATGCACGACATGAGTAGGTTGTACTCGATCGAAAAGGGCACGAGTGGAGTTGCTATCCCTGAAGTTGGTTATCCATTCAAGTTACTATGCCCAAGTTAGCGGCTTATAAATTTATTTTTTCTTACGTCAAGTCGGCATCTTTAGTTCCAACAAAAATCCATTCCCCTTCCAGTGAGTCTTCGTTTACAATAGTCTTGAGGGCATTTCCCACTAACCCAGTACCGCCTGTTACCAAAACTTTCTTCATTTCCTTTCACTATTTTAATAATAATGGCAAACAAGGCGAATATGCCTTATGAATGACAATCAGCAACAAGAATGAGTGCCAATTGTTATCGATAATTTTTTCAGTGTGACCACTTGCTGGTAATTATTTTTTTAATCGAATTGACTGTTTTGGCTTGTTTTTTATAATAACACATTGTATTATATATACCAGCTTAAATATTGCATTCCAATAGCTTTTTAAAACATATTGTCATGTTAAAACGAATAAATGGGAAACCATTTTCTCAAAATGTGGAATTTTAATGCTAGAGATAAGAAATACGCCTCGCGGCTTACTAATTAATGCTATAAACAGAAGAATAACTGCAAACTCAAAACTCTGCTATTAAGGTGATCGCAGTAGAACTTCTGATTTATTTTTAGTGGCTTCAATATTAAAGTGATCTGTTTTATTTGACTCTTTAATTAATAATAAATTTTAATCAGCTTATTTTGACATTCAAACGACCAAATTGTGAAAACAAAATGCATGTAAATTTGGTTTTTGTACGACTGCTATTACCCTGCGCAAATTCGCTTTGCTAGTATTGCCATACGCACCTATGCAAGAATGACAGAATACAAGGTCTCAGAGAGAAATAGTTTTTGTATGACGTCACACTGATGCAAGAATGCACGAAGAAGAAGAAATTAAATGAATGATAGAATACATTACTATGTTCACAATCACCAATTGCACCTGTGTGACGTCACTCACACAGCAAAGCTGTCAAATTTCTGAGAACGGAAACCGATAAAACGGAAACGATAAAGTAAAGTAAAATAACGTTAAGTAAAGAAATAAAATAAAAAAAATGAATAAATTAATTTGGTCGTTAAATTATAAATATTATTTTTAATAAATTGAGCTCCACCACAGAATTAAAACCAAATCCACAATATAATATTGTTTTATTTATTTGGTCGATCGATATTTCGAATTCTGTCTGAAATAAATAAAATAAAATTAGAGTAGTAAAGTAAGTAAAATAATGTATATTAAAACACATAGGCCGAGCTTCTCCTCCAATTTGTGGCGTGCGTCTTGATGTTGTTCCGCGAATGTAGCAACATACAGATTTAAGCCGACTCCGAACGAGCTTCCAAATTATAGTCACGCACCAACCCGAAATAAAATAAAATAAAGTTAAATAGTACAAAATAAAAAAATAATTTATTTAAATAAAGTAAGAGTAAGTAAGTAATAAAACTTTTCACTGCGACTTAATGAACATTGCTTTTATTGACATCCACTTTCAGAATTATATTTTGCAGGCAAACTTGTGTCGAACGGTGTATGTAATATGTATCCTTGCGGTGAGTCCCTACTTGTGTTAGCCTTAGCAGCGCTATCCTTTTCATATAAATAACAACACTCAACAGACCTAACCTCAGTAGCTGTCGTGTCCTCGCCGTGTGTGCTTATTTAAGTGGAAATTTTTAGTAATTCTTAATTTGGGTACTTAAATTTTACTTCCTCTTTATATTAACTTATAAAAACAAATGAGTTAGTGTGTGAAAATGCGGTTATTTCAATTAAAATTGTGGTGAATTGGATTTTAATGCAGAGCACAATTTTCAAAATCCAATTGCTCAAGATGAGTTTTGTTTTTTACTAGGATCATATCAAATTTTAACAATTCTTCTAGATTGTTTCGTTTAATTTTTAATCCTCCGTGTGTGAAAATTTATTATTCAGTTCTTAATATAAAAAATGATCAAGTGAAAAATACTCAACAACAACGAGATTTTTGTGCATAAATGAAAAAATTTATTTTTAATTGCCGAAGAAGTTGAGAATTCCAGATGCGGCGGCATCTCGACAAAAAATTTCTAAAGAGAATCAAAAGTAACGAAACTATAATAAATTTTTTCGTTAAAACTACTTAGTGCAAAACTGTTAGTGCAAATTTAATTTATTTTATACAATATTATATTTAATTAAGGCAATTGCCATACGAAATCGAGTATCGGGGTATGGTAAATCTAGACTAGTGCCTATTAAATTAATTATATTGTTTATTAAGAAAGCGCTTGTGAATTTGCTATAAGCGGAGACCCAATGTAATTTAATTATTTTCCTTGTTCACTCCGCTCGCAAACATAGGGCCTCGACAATACTCTTCGATTGAGCATGGTTCTGAAGTGTTGTTTTATCGGCATCTGCTTGTGTGCCCAGCATTACATGTCTTGTTAATTCTGTATGACCCTTACTTACTATTCCTTCTTACCGAATCATCCATGAATTTCTTCAATATCCAATGTCGCCGGAATTCTTCTTCTTCTTGATTGGCACTATAATCGCTTAAGGGGTTATACGCAGTTATGAAGCAAATAAAAGACGGGTTGTCAAGGATTTATCCTGAAGAAACTTCAGAATATTTTAATTTGAAAATTTTTGGCGGTTATAAAAGCATCCTTCAAGAACGTAACAAAATTTTTTATTTATGAAAATGTTGATTATAGAGCGCGCTGCAGGCGATTTCTGGAACCTCCTTTAAAAAAAGACGATTTACGGTGTACATCGTAACTCAGGATTGGATTATCTGAAATCAAAAAACCAAACAAATTTTGTTAATATATTAGATTATCTAGTAATTAATCGTTCGGCTAATCAAAATAGTGAATTTTGACAAAATGGCAGCTTTTAAAAAAAATGATTTCGATTTTTACGTTAAAATTTGGCCGTAAATTGATTATAAAATGGAAAATAAGTATCAGATTTACAAAAGGAACGATTAATTACTAGAAAATGTATCTTTAAAGATTAAGTTAAAACGGTTGACCGATCAAACAAGCCGTTTTCGAGATATCGTGTACACCGACTTGAAAAATGCCGTTTTGAAAAAAACACGTTTAAAGTTTCAATACCTACCTTAAAACGTGCCGAGGCATCTCTACATATTTAGGTATAACTCCGAAAGTATTGCTTAGATCTACTTCAAATTTCGTGCGTATACTTTTGAATATATGTACATTACAAAAATGCAATAAAAAAATCGATTTTTTTGAAAGTCATAACTGCGTATAACCCCTTAAGCGATTTTGGATTTGGTTTCTTTCTCGTGCTAAGCGCCGCCGGTTGGAAATACAAAGTGAAGCCAAGTCCTTCCCCACCTGATCTTTCCAACGCAGAGAAGGAATCAGAGTGACTAAATGTTGCTTCTATATAAAAGAGGAATTAATTATTAATTAGGTATATCTCAAATTAACCAGCAAATTTCATTATTAGGAGAATAAGAAAAAATAAGTAAGAAGTTAGATGGCTTAGTTAAGAAACGCAATTATTTTTTGGGAAAAGCGTTGTATTACGGGTCTATAGATTGCTCCAACAGTTATTGTGCTACTATGTAGGTATGTTATGTTATGAGATCCCTAAGCAAAGTGCAAATTAGTATTTCCGAGAACTAAGTAATTGTTTTTGTAGCCCAGTGTAATTTGTAAAACTAGAACCCTTAGCTAAAAATCAACAAAAGCGTTAATTTGTAAATTTATTCAAGTTCTGTTGGACTGTTTAATTTGAAAAGCTAATCAAGAAGGCAGCAATTCTCCGCTGCCTATTCCCCACAAAAACTCATTGTTTGGCTATTGGAGTAATAAAGAGAGAATGAGGGCTTGCAGTAAGTGTATTGACATTGCAAATATTATCAAAGTGATAAACGTAACACTCAATGCATTTTAGTTTTTAATCAAGCAAACTATATATGTTATGGATATAAATAATGACACACCTATGAATGTATGTATGTACAACCGACCCATGAAGAGTCAATAGACAATGTTCGAACCATGTGCACATACATACATATAACATATATGTATGTGTGGGCGACATGTGAGTGCAGTATTTGTCACAATAATCTTTGTTTGGTTGGTTGGCTGCATACATGCATACATATGTATAAATGTGTATTGCTTGCAGCACATAAAAACTCACGTACATACATACATATGTTCACACTCAGAAACGCGACTTTATGTACTCACATAAGTGTGCAAATAGTTTTCCGTTTATATAAAATGGCGTTAGTTTTATTAAAACTTCATCAACATTTTCTCGAGCGCAATGTCCCAGGAGCAGCCATTTAATTAATATTGCCAACGATAAGCCGAGAATATCTGTACATTTCTGTAGGTTGTTTATTTCAAGTTGAGCAACATAATTTGGCTCACCCTTTGTGCTTACAATACTACGTTCTTGATTCAGCAAAGCTTTCAATTTGTGCAATTGAGAAAACTTACATAAATACGAGTACAAGTAGTATACCTACTTCACAGCAATTAATCACACAATATGTGCATACATATCCATATATATAATTATACAGGGTGACCGATAAGTTACTTTGACACTGACAGCTTTTTCCTACTCCAAATGAAGGAAGGAAAGAGTTTCAGTGTAAACAACGATGACAAATATAATATAGCAAATTGAATTCCAAAGTTAGTGCTGTGTTACACAAACTATGAATACGAGTATTACGGCGGCTTTGCAAACAAACAAAAGTAACAGATCTTCAGAAAATTTTACTAATGCTATTTAAGATACAAAGTTATGATTAACGAAATGGGTTTCGACGACCTTTGGTTTTGGCAGGTGGTTACCACTCTCCATAAGGGTGTTGAGGGGCGAACTTAGATTTGGGGACCCATTGTGATAATACTAGTTTATGCTCAAGTTCTTGCTCTAACTCCCAGTTTGTGAATGGGTGCCAATTCCAAGTCTGCTAGACATCTAAAGAATATGAGTTTAGACAGCGATGTCGTATTTGGAAAGAGCGGGGTACCATCTCCACCTCGTTCCTGCAGCCGCGGCAGCCCCCATACGTTTCCCCTGTGTTTTCATTAGGGAGTGCCCGGTGATGATACCAACCACTGTACCAACGGAAATCCGGTCTAGATTCATGAAAGACCTACTTCTGTGCTCATTCCCTCTAAGCCAAACCTGTCTAGTTATCGCACAAGTGTTCTCCAACTACTGTTGTAGACCGAAATGATTCAGAGCTTGCGTGCGGAGAAAGAAGTGCCCACATGTTGCACAGAATTGACTGATTTAAGACCAGTTTTCCTCCTAGCCAGCTCATACGCGATGTGCTTCTGTGTCTAGAAACGCAGAAAACGTTCGTGGAGTCCCGCTTAACTAACTCAGGAAGAAAAGTTTTACATTCAATTGCAACTTTGGAAGAAGTATTATTCCACCGTAGAGATTTTATGATAGTTTAGCTGTTAGAGTATATTGGGATCGGTTGTGCTGATCGGACTCATCTGTCCCTGACCCACAATGTAGCCTCCTTCATAGCTATCCACTCAGTCAGGTAGTCGTGGGCTTAGGTTCAGCTGCAGTAATTCTTAGGGGATGCCACTCTTGACCCTTTAGTCTTAAGCTGTCAGTGAAGATAACCACTGACTCTGGCCCTTAATTTTACCCCGAAATTTATGAAGCAGCTTAAAAATTCCGAGAATTTTCGAATCTTACCAGGGTAGGCATGCATTCAGGCTTATTGCGTTGCAATTAACCCGAAATTTGCCGTAGATATTTATGTGTAGAAGTAGAGTCTTAAGAGTCTTGGTTGGGGTAGAAGACTACGCTCTTGTCCATATTTTGCTTATAGCCATTTTGCATGCATACAGGGCAGTGACCGCTTTTCTTGACTTGTCCTCGATGTTTCGGTTTCAGGTATGTTTACGGTCTAAAATAATCCCAAGGTTTTTTTTTTCTTCGGTCGCAAGTGTGAGTCCGACCACATTTAGTGACGGTGCAGATATTTTATATTTGTTTGTAAATAGCAGCATTTCGGCCCTTCTGGCGTTGACATTCAGTCCACTCCTTCTAGACCAACTAGCCACAATGTAGAGAGCATTTTATAACAGTTCGCTCAGGCCCTGAAGATGCTTATCCACATAAGCGATGACAGCCAGTATTCTTCAAATTTGAGAGTTGAGGGAGTTCCAGAAGCAGCCGAACGAATTCCTCCAATCCAAATCCACCTGAAGTAGTAGTCTTTCAAAGTTCTTTCTATTTCGAGAAAGATGCGTACATTTTTTAAAGGCAAGGTTCCTTTCGTGGCGTTCATTCAAATGTATAGCATTGCATAAAGAGGTCAAGATGCTGTTTGACTTCTGAATGTAATTTGGGGATATCAAATTTTTCGATAACATTTTCCGTAAACAATTTCCTTCAGAGGTTTCTTCAATGATTCCGATGAAGTTCTTCTAGGATTCAGTTTGCTAGATTCAAAATTTTCTTGCGTCTCTCCTCAAGGCAGTCATCTTTGAATTCTACCAAGACTTTAGGACGGACTCTAAGACATTATTTTTTGGAAGCAGACTTAGATATTTTGGTCCAAAGTTTGCCGCTTCATCAATTTTAGGCGATGAGTTAAGTTCACCGATAGAAATAGTCTTTATACCAGAATAGTTCACTTCATAACGTCTTAACGGTAGACTGCGCGTACCGAGAGCAGCATGTTTCCGGTGTGATTCTGACAGTGACGCTTTGTACTTTGTCCACTTTGCCTTCCTCTTTGCCTATATACTTTGTCCTCCTATTTTTGTAATATTAGAAAGTTGGAGCTCTCAAAGATAACTCAAATTAAATATAGAGATGGTCAAAAAGGGAGACTCACTGGGAGCAGTCCAAACAAAAACGGCGAACAAACACACAAACGAAATGTTCCTTTGGTTTGAAAATTTTAATAGTGATTGGAAAAAATTTATTAATGCAGAGTGATAGTAAACACATACAAATTTAATTAGCTAAAAAGAATACTCCAACCGCTTTAATCATATAATGATTGAGTTTTAACACATTTGCCACGCTTCGTTTGTAGGTTTATGCTATTTGTGTTGAACCAACCAGATAAAAACAACTTCAAAACACAAGAAACCCTGTGAAAACGGTATAATTTGACATATAGTTATTACCGTACATACTTATTTTGGGACTTTGTTTTATAATGTAGCGATATTTATGCATATACACTAGAAGCCTTTTTTGCTAAAGTATTTCAGATCCTGCATCCCGCAGTAGAATATGAAAATCGGACGCTAAAAACCAAACAAAATGGAAATAATACAGTTTTGCAAAAACTGGTTGGTGGTTGACTAACAGGCCATACGGCCATGTGAAATCGGAGCATTTTGGTAATTGGTTCTCGAGAAGCCAATCTTCAAGGATTCATACTGTCGAAGTTTCTTATCAGGAGCATTAAATTTAATTTTAGTTCCAGTAATGATACGAATAATAAATGAGCCCGTTAGAATAGATCGTCTGCTATCAAGTGTTTTTAAGTCGATAAACATCGGGAGCGCAAAACGGAAAAACAACTTTCAAAGCTCTCTCAACCCGATTAGAGAGATCTATTTGGTACAGTCTCCAAATAACAGCGGCGTACTCTAATCTCTATGTAACAAAAGCACAATACAATGTTTTGAGAGTGTGTGGGTAGGTAAATGTAGAACAATTTCGACGTACCAATGCTAGCATCAAATATGACCGTCTTATAATGTGGCTAGTGGAATTCAACTTAGTCAAAAGTGACGCCCTAGTCTTTATAAAGGGTTTTTCAATTGTCGCGGGTCGATTTTGGCGCCCTGTGGCATCTATTTTGTTTTGGTGACATCTGTCAAATCTTTTGTTTATTATTTAGTTGCTTATGCCAAATCATCATGGCAAGTTACACGATTGAACAGCAAGTTCAAATGATAAAACTTTATTATCAAAATGAGTGTTCATTAACGCAAACGTTGCGCGCATTGCGCCCATTTTTCGGTAGACGTGGAGGCCCTTCCAATTTCTTATGGCCCATATTGAACCATATGGACCTAGACGACATGTGGTTCCAGCAGGACGGCGCTACGTGCCACACAGCAAACGCCATTTTATTCCATTTCAACATCTACCCGCCCTTATTGAAAAACCCTTTACTAAGTATGCAAAGTATTTCTTGATAAAAAAAAACATTATGCAGAATAAGCCGTTAAAACGAATGGCATAGTCAGTTTTTTAATATAGGTATGTAACTAACCCGACAGGCAAGTCGCCGTAGTCGAACCCGAAGGATTACCTACATGGCCCAACATGACAATTTGGTATTTTTTTACGAATTTACAAATTTCCTAGCAAGTTGTTCAGATGGTAGTAATTTTTTCAAATGAATTTTGATATTATTTTTTATGACCTTCTATAAGCGGACTAAAAATAGTGTCGCAACTTTCACTTCCTTCTATTTGTGGTGTGCGTGTTGATGTTCCGCAAAATGGGGGAAAACCTACTATTTTAAGCCGACTCCGGATGGCAGATGGTTTTATTTAGGAGGAACTTATTCATGGCAGAAACACAGTCGGAAGTTTTCCATTGCCTACCGAAGGGCGACCTCTATTAGAAGAAACTTGTTCTATCATTTTGGTCTTGCATGCACGGAGATTTGAACCAACGCACTTCCGACCAACTCATTCGGCTACGCCGGCAACTACGGCTGTATTTACTACTACTTCTACCACATCAGCGAGCGCGTGCCGACTCTTTTCAAATTTTGAAACAAGTTTATGCCTGAACCCACATTTGCACATACATACATATGTACATGTATACTTTCAGAAGCTAAACACAATTTTGGATTTTTGAGAGAAAGCCAGAATGTCTACAGCTCCCTGTATAACAGACGGCACAAGCATATGCACACGAAAGGATATCGAGATTGCTGTTACCAACACTGAGGGAAGAGAGAGGAAAGTCCTACAAAACGACGAGGCAATAGGGCCATATATTCTCAAAGCTCAAATTAGGGACAATTGTCAATGCTATCCTATATCTATTTCTGATTCAAAACTGATTCATACTCCTTCCAATTCGAACTTGAACCATCATGGACAAAGAAATATATTAATGCAGTCTAACTCAACCAACAACATCCATTTTAAAACGAAGGTTCAACAGAACTTACAAGTGGATAACCACTTGGATAAAATGTCAGTTCGATCAGTCAGTTCAGAGGATGTTTCGACAGCAGTGGAGGGAAAGTGCTGTAGCGCTGCAGCACGTAATCCGGCAATCAAAACTGGACGACGTATTCAATTAATGCAAGTAAGTATACATAAAAAATTGACTTAGAATTCAAGCACCATTTGCCGCCATTCAAACAAACTCATTTAAATTACAGTTTACGAATAGCAACATGTCGCATTGCACAATTTCACATTTTTTTGCTGACTACCCTCTGCGTACTAAATTAATTAATGGGGACTTATTTCTTTGTTTATGCCTTTCAGATGATAATTTTACCATTTATTCCAATACTGGCATTGATTGTTCAAACATCTGTTATTCTCCAAGAAATTCTCGACTACAGGGCAGAAGTGGCCGATATCGAAACTCAGGTGAGCGATGATGTTCCGCATGCTCCTATGCATTCACAAATTTACGTACATTTATTCAGACTACATAACCTAGCGTTCGAATAAGTATGTATGTATTTACAAGTGGAAAATCGAAGGTGGTTGTGCCATTTTTTTTTTCCTGAATGGCGACTTCATCATCTGAACTTACCGAGTCTCTTGCCAATGCCGTCCATGGGCGTGCGCACGCTGTTCGCAAAATATATAAATACGAGTATACTCGTACTTCGTCATAAATAAAATTGTTCTTCTATACTTTTCGTCTCAAGAAAGAAAAAGAACTGGGTACTCCAAACCAAAGTTACAGTTGCGGACATAAAAATCGAAGCAAAAGATCGTAAAGATG
The DNA here is from genome assembly GCF_027943255.1 of Anastrepha obliqua. NCBI lineage: Eukaryota > Metazoa > Arthropoda > Insecta > Diptera > Tephritidae > Anastrepha > Anastrepha obliqua. Next base: position 1,150,573 of record NC_072895.1, on the reverse strand, counting down.
ATTTGAAATAAGCACAAAAAATTAATATTAAAAATGTGTACTCTTCCTTTTTTTTATAAGATATTTGGTATTTATAATACATAAATCAGAGAAAACTGTATCTTAGTCGCATAAGAAAAGAGTAAAAAAAAACATTATTAATTTTTTGTTTAGCCTCCTTTAGCTTTAACACATTATTACGCCTTTTTATCACACTTTTAAGCAATTTTAGCTGCGTTGCCAACATATGCCGCAGATCCTTTAAAGGTTTGGACAGATACAGGCCAGTCCATTTCGATATTTTTATTTCCCATAAAATAATATAAAACAATTAATAATTAACAACCACGAGACTGCAGTCTAACTTAAAATTTTGGCCCGTTGATGGGGGCAATTGTTTTTTATATTCATTGTGCACATTCAAAGGCATTATACGTACTTATATGTGGAATACATATAATTTTGAGCAAATGGTCGCTGGTCGCAACTCTGCTGTAGTTGGCGCTAGTGGCCCACTTTTGAATAGCAGCGATTGACAGAGTTTGCAGCCCTTGAACATCTTCTGAGAAATAAGAACTAAAATCCTCACCAAACTAACTTTTCTTGTAGTAATTTAGTGGCACCTGTTAAATCTCCGGTTTATTTCCTTTAATCCAAAACCGGTAATTTTGTTTAATCTCTGAAGATGATTTTATCAGAGCAATGATTTTGATAATACGTAGATGATTACAATTACTTTTTTGAATTCAAGTATTCCCGCCAAACTTGGGAGCAGTAAAAACTAGAGCGCTGCTATACATAGTCAGAGTGTGAACGCCCCCAATGAATAATCCTAAATACGTAACAGCGCTTTATTTTACTTTATTAATACTAAAAAGTGCTAGTGATGATTTATTTATAATTTGCCTATGATTTTATATACTAAATAGTACAGAGAGTCACAAATAAAATGGCACCTTATATGTATATAATTGCTTCCTTCTGGGTATTTGGCCGAGCTCTACTTTCTATTTGTGGCGTGCGTCTTGATGTTGTTCCAAAAATGGAATGCCCTACAGTTTTAACCCGAATTCGAACGGCAGATATTTTTTATGTGGAGCTTTTTCTAGCATTTTGGTATTTCATGCGCGGAGATTCGAACCTACGCACTTCCGAATGGTAGTTACTCACCAACCCTTTCGGCTACGGCGCCCGCAAATTGCACCTTACAAGGACAAATTAACTCTTGAATTTACAGAGAAGAATATAAAATATAAAAAGTCCAATAAAAAATAGTAGTATTATAGTTATATTCCGTTTTTTTCGTCCAAATGCGATCTATCAAATTGTATTATGTACATACATGGAGTTCCCGAACATTTTCGAATATCCCGAGCACATACCCGATACTCATTACTTGAAAACTTTTGAGCGTGAGCTCGAACTCATAGAGTTCTTCCGAGAAATTTGAGCGATGCTTATGTTGACTTTTCAGCATTGACTGTCAGCACTTTTTTGAGGTTTTACAAAAGCTCGAAGATTTCGAACAAACAATTGAGTACATGAGCAGTACGGAGTTACTCGCACTGCTCGACACCCGGTCATCTAGAGCTATAGTATATACAAATGTATTTACATGTCTTGGTTACAACCAAAGTGTGAATGATTTTTAGTCCTTGAACAAAGAGCCGCACTGATTGTAAATCACACCTTATTTGATACACTTTGGTTACAACTTAGCGAATTGTCTCTATACTGTTTTTGTATCAGAATAGTGTAACTTTTTCACAAATATCCCCTCAAGGAACTCCTCTGTACTTTCTTTTGTCTTCATTAAACATGCGCAAAGAATGATGGTCCAATAAATACTTATTAAAATTTATAGCTGCTCTTACATAAATACAAACATAAATACATACACATGTACATACATTTATCCATGTACATTTGTAGTTTACATACATACGCTAAGTGCGACTAAGATGAATAACAAACAAATGATGGTCTGTACCTGATAGGTCTGACACTTAAATACTGCAAGGTGCTTTATTGCCTAGACAAATATATGTACATACATATATATTTACGTTATTATCGTAATACATTTCACGTTGATTAAATCGTAGTCAAATTCAAAACATTTAAAAATATAAAAAGTTTATTTTTTAGGTCATACTCCATATGTCATAGCAAAATATTTCCAGGGAGATATTTATGGAATAGAGTTTGGAGATACAGGGTGTCCGGTGGCAGAATTAGGTTTTAAATTTAAAGTTTTTCCCTAACCGCTGAGAGTATGCGCGAGGTTATTTAATCACTAAGTCGCACTGGCACTCGAGGTGTATTTCAAGGCCCATGATTCGTATGCAACTGCTCGTCGTAGATTTTGTTCAAGTTACATTCGACGCTTACGTGATGCCCCAAGTGAAGATTTGATTCGTTCATGGGGGGAAAGGTTCTGCACAACAAGCTAAGTGGCAACCACCACACGAGCAGGACCCAGCCGCATATTGAGGGCAAGTCGTCGCTACAAGTTTGCACGATAATCCGTGTCAGTCCAAGTGCAAGAGCGCGACTGCCCACAGACTTCCAAAAACTATTTTACATCAAATATTGAGTAAGGATCTTAGATTGCGCCCCCTCAAAATTATAATCGTGCACGCGCTTAATCCTAACGATTACAATGTACGTAAAAATTTCTATAAGACAATAATGAAGCGATTTCCTGCAGTAAAACTATATTTTGGATTGATGAAGACCATTCTTATTATTAGGCACCTAAAGGACTAACCCACTATTATATTATATCAACAGCTACTTCACAGTCCAAAAGTGATCGTTTGGTGTGCATTGCCAAGCAGTGGAATAATTGGACCATATTTCTTTGAAAATCGTCGAGGGCAAGCAAAATCCATAGATGTTGTCTCTTAGTGGCGCATGCTGAACAAATATTTTCTGCAAATAATGAGAGAACATCCTTCCTTCGGTACACACACATGGTTTCAGCAAGATTGCATTACGCCGCACATGACCAGAGAGACCACAGCGAAACTACGTGATTTCTTCCCTATCAAACTTGTAAGCCGTCAAAAGTAAAGTCTGTGAAACAAATGACACAAAGGACGGAGGTTAGAATCCAAGGGTGTATCCGTCGTGATGATCAACATTTAAAGGAAATAATTAAAAAAAAGAGCGGATGTCTTCTTTGTAATAGTTACTAAAATAAACTTTAATCGTTAGTAACTATTTTCTAATTTTGTTTTTTATACCTGCTGCCGAACACCCTGTATATCTGTATATGCATGCACTTTCTTATACCTTTTTCACTTTTCTACTCTAAATAAACAGGTAACAATAGCTACAAGCTTGGGGAAAGTGGTGACGCGCTTGCAGCTGGAGCGATCGGAAGTATCTTTTTATATTTTTACAAATGGCAGTAGAGAGCGGTGAGTTTTGTTAAGACTTTGAATTGGAAAACTTTTGTTTGTAATGTGCAATGAATTAACAGTAAATGGGAACTTAGCATATAAATATATTTTTTGGCCCTTATATAATCTGGCGCAATGGATAATATTAAATTCTGTGAACTTATGTCATACTTTTTAGAATAACATTCAACAAATCCTCACATGATATTCGTCACACTTTAGAAATGTCTGTTAAGTACTCCAATTTTGCTTTATTGAACTAAGTAAAATTAATTTTTAGATCCACTGTTAGGAATGTGGCAACTGTGAACCATTTAGCCGCCACTGGAAAGTTGTTTAGCGACGTAATATTGAAATGAAAGACGACCCCGCCCTCGTTGTCAGTCTACCCAACACATTATCCTGCCCTATCTATGTTCGAGATATCCGCGTTATATCCGTAGTACTCTTCTTTGACCAACATTTACATAAGTATATTGCTTGCCTACTTTTTGTTGTAGCTAGAGAGCTTCTTTCAGCTTACAAAAATCTGTGTTTTAGACTTCATCATAGCAATTTTGCTGATAAAGTGTAAAATTAGTGGATTTTAAAGCCATGAAATTTCTTATCTGTAACTCAAAGGTCTATAAAAACAAAATAAACATATTACAGTTTTCTCAACAGTACTTCAAAAAAGTGAGATCGTGAAATGTATCAAACGAAATTTCTGAAGTACATTTCATGCCCTATTAACTATATTGGCACCGTCTCGAACCCATTTAAAGGACTCTGAATTACCCTCAACTATTTTGAAGTAAAGTCTACGCTTTCTGAAATATCAACAACCGAGTATTCTTAAGTATATTTTAAACATTCTAAAATATTTTCGAAGCAATTTACTTAGCTCCTCTGAAGAATTTAGAAAAATATTTTTTCTTTACTAGCAAAATGTTAATTCAAATACTCGTACTTATGTCTGTAAAGCAATTGAAACCGAATCATTTAACAGATCAAACTTAACGCAAAGATTCACTGTAACCGACAACGCATTGAACAATCTAACAACATGGAACGAAGTGAGTGTACCCACATTACCAGACGAAGATGAAGATAATGTTGAAGTAATGCTTAACCAGACAGAGTTCCAAAACCGTTTAAATGAGTTCAGGTAATTAACGTCTTTTCACATGCACCATACATTTTATTAAAAACATTCGATTAAAATTTTTACTTCTAAATCGGACAACGGAACATAACTATTGTCGAAATTTTCGTTTAATATAGTTAGCGGTGGTCAAAATAGCTTTCCAATAAGAAATCGACCATGAAGGTTTTATGTATATTTATTTTGAAGCTATACATTATTCTCAAATTTTTTAATAGTTATAAATAAACCCACCAGAACATCGAATTGAAATATGAATACATTTTTTCGAAGCAGTGAAAGTAATATGAAGTTATAAGCAAAGGGCCTATAAGAGATGTAAATCGGTACTCAGGCCAAAAATAAATAAAAAACTGTCTCAACTTTAAGTAAATCTTACCGCCATTTATTAGAAAGTTTGAATACATTTCCCTTACAGTCGTTTAAAAATTTATTAACCATGAAGTTGGGCTTTTGGGAATATCGTCATATTTATTAATGCACACATTTAACATTGACAACAAAACTTGATTTCTAGTTACCCATAGAGCAAAACCTGCACAGACTTAAATACAATACGCATACGCCCTGCTTTTCTAGTTCAATTAAAATGCATTTTAAAGTGGCTCCTACCATCTTCATCTCATGGAAAAACGCTAAATAGTTTTTCGTTTAATATAGAGATTTTAAAACTCAAAAATAAGAGAGTTACGTTCATTTGTTTTTTTAATGATTTTTTAATAATACAGAATTCTGAGTTTATACTAGGTATTGGCCAGCGGCCGCCGAAGCCGAATGGGTTGGTGCGTGACTACCATTCGGAATTCACAGAGAGAACGTAGGTTCGAATCTCGGTGAAACAGGTGAAAAGAAAAACATTTTTCTAATAGCGGTCGCCCCTCGGCAGGCAATGGCAAACCTCCGAGTGTATTTCTGCCATGGAAAAGCTCCTCATAAAAATATAATATCTGCCGTTCGGAGTCGGCTTGAAACTGTAGGTCCCTCCATTTGTGGAACAACATCAAGACGCACACCACAAATAGGAGGAGGAGCTCGGCCAAACACCCAATTATATATATATATATATATATTGGTCATGGCTTTTGGCTGCAGACATCTATTTGCGGGTGGTATGAGAAACTTTGAAAAACATTTAAAATTAAATTGTGAGTTGATCTAGAAAACTGAGTATGCATTGGCTTATGTATGTATATCAAGCCTCTTTCAAAATATATGATATATGATATATGTATGTACATATAAAAGGAGATAAATTTAAATTGAAATAAAACAACGAAAACTCCATCCGTAAATACCAATTTTGAATGACTCGCTGGAGGACTTCGGTCCTGAATAACTTTAGTGATGTTGGCTTCCAATTCCTCAATCGAAGCTGGTTTATCCACAAAGTATTTATACCCCACAAATAAAAGTCCTTTACACGATCTTGATGGCCAATTCACTGGTCCGAGGCGAGAGATAAATTGCTCACCGAAACGACGACGCAGTAAGTCCATTGTTTCAGGGGCTGTATGACAATTAGCGCCATTTGCCGTCTGGTTGGAACCAATTGTGTTTATGTTATGGAGATCACGGGCTTCAATTTTCGGCAACTAAAGGTCGTTTATCATGGCGCGATAGCGTTTGCCATTCATTGGCGCCAGCCTCGTCTTTGAAGAAATATGGGCCGGTTGTTTTCAATGGCTTCGGATTGCTCTTCAGCCCAAATACGGCAATTTCTGCCGATGGTTTGACGAATAGTGCGTTCGGTAGGACGGTTATGTACACCATAAGTGGCCTGAGCGCGTGATGAACACTTTTCATGGAGCATAGATTTTCATATTATAATACAATTGAACGATTTGTAAACGTTGGTGAGGCATAAATCTTTCCACGATGAAATGTCAATGCATACTGAAAAAATGTGTATTTAGTTTGATAGTAGTCACGCGTGATCTATCAAAAAACCCCTATTGCAAAAAGTACCTCCAATCCGATCACCCTTTATATGTTCCTCCCACTAGGAGCGATAGTATCTCTGCACATATTATTGATGTTTTTTATAGTAGTTCTTTGGTTCTTCTCCAAAATATCGCCTAAAAGTATATTCCATAGTATCAAAGTGTTGCTGATGTGTCCAAAGTTACACATGGTTATTCGCATAATGTAACATAGTACGCATAGTATTTTGTATTGTATAATATTTCTATTACAATATTTAGAGATCGAGTACGATCGGAGCCGGAAGACAGTTCAATAACGGATGTTATGAACTGGTATACAGCGATCAATCGAGCTCTGTTGCATCACCTTACCGAACAAATAAAAGAAACGGATAACAGTGGCGTTTGGCGGTAATGGAAAAAAATTAATAGCAAAGAAATATAATCCTAAAATATCTTTTTATTAGCTATCTCATTGGTTTCAAAAATCTGTTAAAGAGTATTGAGTGCCAAAACATTGCGGCTTCCTTTGGAATCAAATACTATGGACGGGGGCATTTGGGCTTAGATGCGTTTGTTTCCTTTATACGCTACGAATTTTTATCACGTGAGCTTATCAATTCTACTTTGAATTATGTCCCCAGCTTGAGGCCAATGTACTTGAACATAACAAGGACTGATAAATACAAGAAACTAAAAGCAATGTAAGTTTATTAGATTCACTTAGCCCTTCATTAACAATACACAAACACGGTTTACATATGCACATCCCTATATACATACATGCATAAATGTCTGATTAGCTGAAAACTTAATAATTTTATAGGAACGTAAATGTTTTGAAAAATATTCGAAATGCGTCGGATGAACGGAGTGCGATACAATACTATGACGCCATGCACAATTTTACAGATGACTTGCGGATACTTCAAAAGGCTCTGCGATTAAAAATTAAGTAAGTTCGAAAGTGTAAAGAAATTAGCTTCAAAAACAAGCCACTCATCCCATCTTGACTATGCCTTATTGATATTCAGAGTTTAGGCAGACGAGTTCACATTAGGCATGATGAAATTAGCCTTACACAACTTGTTGCAGCACTTGTAGAAGTTCTTTCGTGAAATCAACAGCATTCAAGATTGCTCCCTCAGCAGGAAGCTTTATTTCACTATGCAAAATGTTATCGTACCCTTGCGCGATTTCGACGAACCTTGCACAGTCAAATTAGTTTCACGGCAATAGTTTTGTGAAAAAATAGTCTATGATATAAAACTATTTTGGGCGATGAAATTTATAATAGAGATAGACATGGGTGCCGTTCTGATTCTTCTTGAGTGGCGCGTTAACAGCTTACATGATTTTGGCCGAGTTTAACAAAGCGCGCCAGTCGTTGCCTTCTCGTGCTAACCGGCGCCAGTTGGACGCACCAAGTGAAGCCAGGTCCTTTTCCACCTGATCTTTCCAATGCAGAGGAGGCCTTCCTCTTCTACCACCAGCTTGTACCGCGTCGAATTCTATCAGAGCCGGAGCGTTTGTATCCATTCAGACGGCATGACCCAGCCAACGTAGCCACTGGATCTTTATTCGCTGCGTTATGTCTATGCTGTCGTAAAACTCATACAGCTCCTTGTACCACCGCCTGCGATATTCGCTGTCGCCAATCCAAGTTACGCCCCATCAGATATTGTCATTGTCCAAGCTTCTGCGCTATACTTTAGGGCGGGCATGTTGAGAGCCTTGTAGAGGGTTAGTCTTGTTCGTCCAGAGAGGACTTTACTACTCAATCGTCTACTTAGTAAAAAATAGCACTTGTTGGACGAGAGATTCTCCGTTGGATTTCAAGGCTGACAATGTTATCGGTGTCGTACTGGTCGGAATTAACTTCTATTGAAAGAGCAGTGATACACAACATGTAAAATTATGAGGGATAAACAAGATTTATTAATTCCATTACTATGTTTCCTTGCTGTGGTGGCTGTGAGTAGACATACGATCGCAAGGGGTTAAAGTGAATTTTCCGTGAGATGGTCTTTATGTAAAATATTTGAGTTTTAGCACAGATTGAATTTTCTGAGTAAAAGATGGGTCTTGTGTGTGAAACATTTGACTGTGTGAGTTCGACTTCTTACACCACGAGTAACAGGTATCGAGTTAAGCACTTTGTGACCATCCACAATGCACAATTTGTTCGAAAATTTAAATTTGAGCATAACTCTTATCTTTGGCATAAACACAAATATATTCGGCTGCGGAAAAATACTAGGCAACTTTAGACGAAAAATAAAATTTGAGCCAGTAGGCTTGTGAATTAATTGAATTTGTTAAAAATATCAATAAACTCGATTTCTTTAAACGCACATATTATGGCATGATTTTTGGTTTGGCTTCTCGGGCGCAATTTTCACACTGATATATATGTAGATAGAGTAGTTTTACCATTCACTCTCATACGGCATAAATTCATCCAAATGAACATACATACATTACATCCACACGTATATTGTATGTATTGCTTATATGCCCGAACAGAGAATATGTCGATACAACCCTTTCTGAAGCTGCGAACAAGGAGGCGGTTGGCATTGCTATCCTGGTCGTCGTTCTATGTGTGTCTCCTATTATCATTATTTTGGTTAAGAATGCTGCTGCTACTATACAGGTAAATATCTACATATGCAACATATGCTTGTATGCTACAATGTTACATACAACTGCTATGCAAACAAAATTAGAATAGTAAGCGCGGGTTTACTAACGATATCGAAGTTCAGACTACAAAAGAAATTATTGTTTAACCTGGATGTACAAACCTTATGTAATAGATACCATATGTATGCATGTACATCTTAGTTTTGTATACATTTATAATATATGTATTTACATTTAATATTTCTGAAAAGATGTACGCAGTGAATTTAGCCCAAAAAGCCAGAGAACTGAAAAGAGAAAAACGTAAAAGTGACTCGCTGCTTTTTCAAATGTTGCCGCCGAGTGTTGCAATGCAGCTGAAACAGACCCAACAGGTAAAATATTACTTAAATTCGTAAATATATTAGTAAACTTAGATTACTTTTTTTCAACCATTGGAGGTATGCAAATATACATACATACATATTTGACATATTTGTAGTTTTATGGCCTTTCCAAATGTCAATTGGCCTACTATGAAATTATGAAGATCAATGAGTGAATGAATTTATTTATCAATCATTCAAGTAGATATCTACGCATTTATAGACGCTCATCTAATCTATTATAGTATAATTAATAGTAAAAACTTTGTTCGAAATTGCTTCGGCGTTCATTGGCTAAGGGAAGACAAATGAGGCGAAATTGTCAGGTTCTAACCAACTCAGTTAAAAATGAGAGTTGTGCTTTGACCGAATGCAAAAAAATCAATAACCGTAAACTCTTTCCTGATATAACTGCAGATGTAGTTGCATGCAATACAAATACTTCAGCACCATGAAATGCACCAACAACAATTGATCTCTCCCCAACTAGTGGTTTTAGCAGCTCTCTAGTGGCGTGGCCTCTATTGTGGTCTATTATCTTGACTCTGCGCCACATATGTAAAATCTTTTGAAGAATACAGAAAGTAAGCACTTCCTTGGCTTCTTATCTTGGTATATAGACATCTAAATTCCTTCTATCCCTCTTCGAGAGTAAATAACAATCATGCGTTATTATCACATGCAGATGCTGTACTTTAGCTTATTTTCGCTACAAGCTCTCTATTGACGAGTTCGTTTTTGCTTACGGCTCCAACAAGCCTTTCTGAGTGAAAGGTTCAAATTTTGAACAGCCGCCAAACGATGAGGACTTTAACTCATTCTTCAACCCGAGCAATGCGCTACTGCTTGTCATTTTCAAGCAGACATTCTGGATTTGAGCCGATACGGCCCATAAGTACATTTTTTTTTAAATATCTTCACCCGCGCGATTCCTAGCAAATAGGAGCAAAGACAAGCACTAACTAACTAACTAACTATCTCACCGACTTTTTAATTCCTTGGACTTATCAGGAATGCTACCGTTTACGCCTTCATTAAAAGTTTGGTGATTCCAGTAGAATAGCTGATTTGTTTTTTCTTTGCGATGTCAAAGTGATCTGCTTTTTTTGTGGTTTTGCTTGCTTCATTACATCCAGATTGAAAATTTGATATTCAAACCACCAAATTGCAAAAACAAAATACGTGCAAAAAAACATATAATTTTGTTTGTCAGTTGCACAATATAACTTTGTTTAGGACTCCTTGATCCCCACTAACATATCATTTGAATTCAAGCGCTTACAGTTTCCCCTCCGTCTTGCGTGCTACTAGAATATGGTATCACTTTTAAAAATTAAAGAGAAAAATTTAGTGTCCCGTAAACAAATGACAGAATAACGAAAAATGCCAAAGGCAGTTTGCTGCAAACAACAAATGAATTTTCCTTTGCCCCATTTTACTACATTTTACAATATGCTTTGAAGTAACTATGATACATCGCTCATTATGCGCCAACGTATGCTCATGCAGAATATTATTATTTTTTAAAAACAGGTGCCCGCTGAAATGTACGAAGCTGTAACTGTTTACTTCAGCGACATCGTGGGCTTTACGGAGATAGCTGCAAGATGTACACCATTGGAGGTGTGTGGAAACTGCATATTTATTATTAACGCCCATACATTCCTATCGAATGGATGAAGATTTCGCGCTTAAATTCAAATATTATATTTCAGGTGGTTACCTTCCTTAACTCGATATATCGTGTTTTTGATGAACGCATTGAATGCTATGACGTTTATAAAGTAGAAACAATTGGGGACTCATACATGGTCGCATCCGGACTACCAGTGAAAAATGGTAAGCCGCCTTGTGTTTCAAGTTTGCGTAATCCTATTTGTGACCATTCATTTTTTCACCTAATATGCGTGCACATACTCGTACATAAATATGGTATATATACATATACTTAGTATGTATGAATCTAAATCTAAGTACATACCAAACATTCACACAAATTATTTCTATAAAAATATTAATATCTCCTGAATTTTAAACTCATGAAAAAATACACATCGCATGTTAAACCTTCATCTGATGCATGTCATAACTAAGGCTGCCGGTCCGGTATTTTAATATTGCCGAAATTGAATTAACTATGGAAGTAGGTCGATTCCTACTATCTAGTCCAAAATCTTACTCGTAAAAAAATTGCAGAGTAAACCCCTTAAGCTACAAAGTGTATTAAATCACTTCGGTGTTTGGGTATTATTACTAATTTTCATTTATGCGAAATTCTCTAATGAATGGTTTGCAATTAAACTGAGTCAACTGAGTCCTTATTTTATTCCTTCAAATTTTCTATGTGAAAGTACGAGTATTTAGCCGTTTGCAGCCAATTTTGAACGTTTCAAGATATTGGAAAATCAGAAAAGAAATTATAAAAGTCTCCTTAATTATACGCAAATATTGAGTGACAGCCAAAATGATGCACACGCATTTACTATGGCAAGTTTTAAACGCCCAGCAAGTAGTGCTTAGGAATAAAACAAACGGCAGTGTCAATCCGGATTAGCTAGGCAGTTAATCTGATTAAAATTGTAGTGACACAGCCGCTTGTTACGCGGATTAGTGAACAGCTGATTTGTTTATTGAATAGTTTCGTCAATAGAAAATTAACCGCAGGCAACAAATACGGATATTAGCTGCCCTATTACTAAAAAATAAGTATTATTTAATTAAAATCTTAAATCGCAATTTCTCAAACTGATCCGAAACGTAATTTCGAACGTATTAGTGCAAACTAGCATTGAACCCAGTCTTTCCTGTTCTTCTTTTTAAAAGTTTCATTATTCTTCATTCACAATAGATATTAACTGCCGTTTTTCGCTAATGTAATTCCACTACTCCGCTTAAATTATGAGAATTAAGTCTAGGAGAATTATGATTCGGACTAGTTGCACTTAATTCCTGCGATAATTCAGAATTAAGTCGTTAATCCCGATTAACGCCACCGTCTGTCTATGCTATAACATTAAAAGATCGCGGTAACGTACGGAAAACGTGCGGGTCGTAAAGTATCTGCTGAAGTGTGTGAAATAATATTAAATCTCTATAAGGTAGGTAGGTAGGTAGGGTGGTTGTCGTGAGACACACTTAGACCTTCGGCAGGTCCATTGTGATACCACTGGAGCTTATCCTTACTCTACGTGTTCCCTTTCAAACCATCCGGTTGCTTTAATAAACGAGCAGAGCTTCGTTAGTTTTAGATGCGCTATATCCGCTACATCGGTTAGAAATGCTGTATTGAGGGTGCGCAGCCTTCTCCTAGCTAGGCTTTCACACTCACATAAAAGGTGTCTGACTGTTTCCTCTTCTTCTGTATTTAGACAGCTTCTACAGAAATCGAAGTAAGGTAGTCCTAACCTTCTAGCGTGGCTGCCTATTAAACAATGACCTGTTAATACACCTATCATTTTTCTTATAGATTCCCTGTTGAATCTTAGCAAGATCTTCGATCGACCGCTATTCCAGTTCGGCCATGTCTGTCTGCTTAGTTCGCATGTTGTGAGGTTTTGCCAGATTGTATTTACCTTTTTGATGGTTTCCCTGTCTATAAGTAATTTACAAGTGGCTATAGGTATGGGTATCAGCGCCTTATCTGGTTCGAGATCGAGCGTTGTACCGGCTCTTGCAAGTTCATCCGCCTTACAGTTTCCTGGAATGTCCCTGTGGCCTGGTACCCAGATAAGGTGCACCTTGTAGCACTTAGATACGTCATCTAGTAGTTTAAAACATTCTAGAACTGTTTTTGACGAGTGCGTTTTTGATTCCAGCGCTTTTATTGCTGCTTGACTGTCTGAGTAAATGAAGATTTCATTTGTGGATAATACTCTCGTTTTTATTTCTTTAAGCCCCTCTTTTATGGCAGTGACTTCCGCCTGAAATACACTGCAATGATCAGGTAAGCGAAATGATTGGCGTACTCCGAGTTTGTCGGAGTAGACCCCTCCACCTACTTTATTATCCAGTTTTGAGCCATCTGTGTAGATGTTTAAATCATTTATCTTAACAATGAGCCCGTTATCCCATTCCTCTTTGGAAGGAAATACTGTGACGAAGGATTTATTAAAATTGATGTCCTTGGTCTTACAGAAATCCGTTGTGTTGGGAATGCAGGGGAATTGTTCTAAAATTGAGGAGTGTCCTCTTCGGTTCGTTCTGAGTAGGCCGATTTCTCTTAGTCTGAGAGTTGCTTTGGCAGCTGTTTGCTTACCGTACTGCTCAATTGGTAAAATGTTAAGCATGATATTTAGTGCATCTGTGGGTGTGGTTCTGAGGGCCCCACAGATGCAAAGACTGGCCATTCTTTGTACGTGTGCCATGGTTCTTTTGATGTACAATTTATCTAAAGCTGGCCACCATACTAATATGCCGTATGTTAGGATAGGTCTGACAATTGCCGTGTACAGCCAGTATACGATAGATGGGGAGAGACCCCAACTTAGTCCTATCAGCTGTTTGCAAGAGTATAGTGCTATTGTCGCCCTTTTTACTCTATCTTCGACATTTGCCTTCCATGTTAGCTTTCGGTCTAGTATTAGACCTAGGTAGCGGGCCTCATCGCTAAATGACAGTGCCGTTCCACCTAGAGTCGGAGGAGTTATATTTGGTATTTTGTGTTTCCTGGTGAATAGGATTAGTTCAGTTTTATTGGGGTTGACGCTTAGCCCATTTGCTTTTGACCAGTTTTCAACCTTATTTAGTAAATCCTGCATGACTTCTATGAGTGTATTGGGGAATTTCCCCCTTACTACCATTGCAACATCGTCCGCATATGCTACTACGTGTTGTCCTCTCTCCTCTAGGCTCTTTAGCAATGAGTTTAGTGCCAGCACCCATAGGAGAGGAGACAGCACGCCGCCTTGAGGTGTTCCTCTGCTAACTTTTTTCTTGATCACTGAGGCCCCTAGGGTTGCGATCACAAATCTGCTCAAGAGCATGTTTTTGATGAACTCAACCAGAGCGCCAGAGATCCCGAAATCCGTCAGTGCCTTTATTATGGTATCCGGTAGGATGTTGTTGAATGCGCCCTCGATATCTAGGAAGGCTACCAGTGTGAATTCTTTATTATACATTGACTTCTCGATTTCTGTAACAAGTGAGTTAAGTGCTGTTTCAGTTGATTTCCCTTTACAGTACGCATGTTGTGAGATGCTGAGCTTATTAGGGCTGATGTTAGCCCTAATATGCTCTTCTAAAATTCTTTCTAATGTCTTTAGCAGAAAGGAGGATAGGCTTATTGGCCTGAAATCCTTAGGTGTTGTGTGTGAACTTTTTCCCGCTTTAGGGATAAAGACCACTTTTACCTCTTTCCATGTTGATGGGACACTTTTCAGTTTCAGAGCGGCCTTAAATATGGCCGTCAACCACTCCATGATGTAGTTGAGTGAATGTTGTATTTGGGCCGGGAATAATCCATCTGGGCCCGGTGATTTAAATGGTTTGAACGTGTTCACTGCCCAGGTTATCCTAGTTTCAGTGATTATTTCTTCAATGTCAGAGTTTGGTCTTTCTGTACCATTGTCGATTACTACGTTAGAAGATTCGTTGCAGGGAAAGTGTGTGTCCACCAGCAACTTCAAAGTTTCGTCACTCGAAGTAGTCCAACTCCTGTCCGGTTTTTGGAGGTATCCGGTGGGATTGTATTTTTTTGAGAGGATTTTGCGCAGTCTGGAAGCCTCTGTGGTTCCTTCGATTTCTCCACAGAACGTTCTCCAACCAGATCTTTTCGCTTTCCTAACTTCTTTTTTGTAAATTTTTAGTTTACTGTAGTAGCAGTCCCAGTCTTTACTCTCACGTGTCGCTTTCGCTCTATTAAACTGTTTTCTGCTGTCGTTTCTTAATGTCGACAGGTCTTCTGACCACCAGGGCGGCTTTTTCTTCCCCTTATACCTGATTAAAGGGCAAGCCTTATTTAGTGCAGCTCTACAGACCTCCGTAAGGGTTTGTACGTGTTCGTTCAATGATTCTCTGTCTTGAATAGTAATATTTTGGGAATTTGGAAGTCTTTCCTTAAGTTCCCGTTTGTATATATGCCAGTTGGTCTTTTTCAAGTTCCTGTTGGCGGGTGGAGCCCGTGGGTTGTTTCCCCCAAATTTTATTTCTATGTAGCGATGATCGGAGTAAGAGTGTTCATTCAGAACCCTCCACTGCGTCATCTTTCCGTAAAGGGTTTGACATGCTAGCGTAATATCAAGAACTTCTTGTCTATTGCGCGTAATAAATGTAGGTTCGTTGCCTTTGTTACACACTAAAAGCTTACTACATATAATATAATTAAAGAGAGACTCACCTCGTTCGTTAGTGTCCGAGCTCCCCCATATGGTATGGTGGGCATTGGCATCACCTCCTAGTACTAGTTTGCGGTTGTGAGCTTTGCAGTCATCCACAAGGCTTCTTATTAGCGGCGACGGCAGTGGACCTGTGTCGTCTCCGGCAAAATAGAACGAGGTTAGCCAGGTGTTGCTTCCGCTCACTTCCCAGCTAACCGTCGTAGTATCTGCGTTACTGAAATTTTGAATTAAAAATATATTAAGATGTACTTTTGCCATTATGCATGCTCTTTTAGTACCTTCACCATTAGTCTTGTATACTTTATAACCTGATGTCCTCAGACCGCAAATTTCGCCATTCCGTACCCAGGGTTCCTGGATGAGGACTACGTCCGGCTGATCTTCTGCCAGACGATCCAGGAGGGCAAGGCAGGCTTCTTTACAGTGGTGTAGATTTATCTGTAGAAGATGCATCAGCTGTTAATGTTATGTCTGGATCTTCTTTGCTTTCGCATAAGAGTTCCCTTTCGGAGTACTTACGCTGTTGTGTAGGATACTTACCCTCCCGTTCGAAGTACAACCTCCCTAAGCCCATTTCTGAGCCTGAAGAGGCGTATTCTTCTTCGGTGGGCTGGTCGTCCTCGCTCATTGGCTCGGTTTCGCTCATGGGTTCCAGCTCCCTCATGGGCTTTTCGCTTTCCCCTGTGGCAAGGAACTCAATTGCATCCGTGTCGGTTTTATAAATGTGGAGCTTCACCTTTACAAAACCGTACCTCAGTTGCCCGTCGCATTTCGCTAACGGTTCAATTGAGTTCTCCGTGAGGAGCAGGAGAGCCTGCATGGTGGCGCGCTTCTGCTCTTTCGATTCGTCCGCGCTGTTTTGGTTGGTAATGGTTTTGACGTATCTCCACTCCTGCGTTGGGATATCTGGATTGCAGACCCGGATGAGCTTCATAATCTCTACCGGGTCTTCGACGGTTGAAGGTAACCAAACCCTTGCTCGCGGCCTGGACGGAATATCCTTCCTGTCCACGACCACTAGCTTGGCATTTGGGTACACTTCTCCAACTTTGGAGATGGCCTCTTTGTACAGATGGACCGATCTCTCATCGTCGCACGCTATTATTTTTATCTGGCCTTGGTGCCAGCCCAGGTCTTCACACGCAGGCGGGGGGCCGGGGTTCTCCAGAATGACCTTCAGTGCCACTTTCGTTAGCTCGGCCTCTACCCATTTCCATTGGGCCTTGGGGATCATACCTTCAGGATGGTTCTGGTCCAGGACCCCTATGATGAAGCGGTCTTTTGCAACCTCCGCAAATGATTTTCTGGGCGTCACGCCCATTGGTTTGTGCCTTTTTGCACTTGGCTTGTTCTCCTCCAAGGACCGCTGTCTTTTTGGAGCTGACTGTGTTGGTTTGAAGTCAGGGTTGAAATCAGGAATGATCGCTTTCGCTCTATCAATCGCCTCTTTCAACTCCTGAGACAATTCACCTTCCTTTGGGTGAGTTTCGTGCACCCTCCTTAGGAGCCTGGCTGCATTTCTGCGATCCTGGTAGCTCGCTTTCGCTGGGTCTACCACCCTCACAAGCGGCCATCCTTCGGTACCGGAGCTAGCAGTAGCTGTGCTTCCGGTCGGGACCGTTTTTGGGGGCTGAATCACAGTTGATTGCCGGGCTAGTGCACCCCTACTTGTGCTTGGACCTGTGTCCAGCTCTGGTTGTGTGGCAGCTGGCCTCGCTTTCGCTGAGGCTGTCGCTGTGTGTTTTGATCGACTTAATTGGCCGATGGATGGATTTCTCTTTGAGCCCGGTGCGACCGTTGCTCTTATTGTGGAACTGTTTGTTCCAGTCGGTCTTTTCGAAGGAGGACCGATCTCCTTTTTCTTGTTTATTTTTGAAAAGTCTGTTTGCATATTTTGGACCCACGAGTGTCGGAGAAAGGATGTCCGCCCGTGCATAGCTCCGAACTACACGGGTAAGGCTAGTTATTACGGAGGGCGCCAGGTATCCGTAAGCTCCGTTCGTGACTTGGTTATTTGTTAGAAGGGCCCCAAGCCTGACAGATTCTCGGCACGGGTCGCATCACACCTTAATCCAGCCCTTCACCTCCGACCACGTTAAAAGTACTTTGGGTAGTGCTGTACTATTGAGGAGTATCAAACCCAGCCCATAGTACCCTTAACTTAGCTAAGTACCTCCTGTAAATAGGAAAGCTGTGGTACTTATTACCAGCTGGCACCCTCGGGGAGGGTTCAGTGGAGGATTTTCGCCAGCCCTCTCTATAATAAATCTCTATAAAGCTGAACTAGTTAAATTACTTCCTACACTATTCTACAATTAGATTCGGTTCTAGATAAAGAAATTCATCGTAACCAATCTAAAAGATGTTAAAAGATAAATGGAAAAAAATTATAATAAAATAAATATAAATAATAAAATATAAATAAATAATAATTATTGAAGTGAAAACTTCTTTAGAATCGTTGGGAGTGATTTGAGACTCGATGAAACGAAAAAGCGACACTACGAAGCGTTATATGTTGATATACGTATATGTGTGTGGCTGCGTACTGCTGAGCCACGCTAGTATAGTGAGTATTGTAGTATGTATACTACACTGCCTATTACTTGCTTTGGTGTTTAGCTCAAGCGTCATTTTTTATAAGCAATGCTGTTTAGCACTGCATCATTTTGGCTGTGAGTCGCCCTTTAGTTAGTGTGCTGATTTTTGTACCATACAATATATCGTAAATAGTCACAATGATTTTTCTTTTTATATTGAATAAAAACATATCAATTTGGAATGTCATTATTTGGTTTAAAAATTTAACTACATCATTTTGGCTCTGAGCCACTATCCGTATATATTCTAGAGAATGTAAGCCAACTCTAAGGACCCGGCTCAGTCGGTTCTACGTTACCGATTCATATCCGACCAAGGACTGTCACTCCAGCAGCATTCCCCGTATGTAAATATGGGGAATGTTTATGCTCTTACAATAACAACAACAACAACCCGGCTCATTCATTTTACACACACGTGCATACATAGATATGTATAAATATTACATTAAAACGTACTTTATAATACATACATACATATGTACGCACACTTATACATATGTCGCGAAATATACATAGCAATTGATAGACTTCTACTTGGTGTGCAAATAAAATGAATTTGATGGAAAATTGCTACTTTCTTTTACACGAAAATTGTTATTCACACAGCAACACGCCTTTTCTTTTCCTTTTTTTTTTGTATGTGTGTATGGGCTGACGATAACCAACTGTAATATGCACACGTTTCCGGCTGCACTGGGTACTACGCTATTGCTGGAAAACTATATTTTGTCATTGGGGCGAGGGCGAGCAGGCGAGAAACATGTTTCGGAAATTGCCACAATGGCGCTTGATTTACTAGACGCATCATCTTTTTTCAAAATTCCGCGGTCAACAGGCACTTTGCAAATCCGCTGCGGTATCCACACTGGCCCTGTGGTAGCAGGAATTGTCGGAACCAAAATGCCGCGATATTGTCTTTTTGGAGATACTGTAAACACTGCGTCACGAATGGAGTCTACTGGTGAGTCCCACAAAATTCACATCACGGACGAAATGAATGAAGCACTGCACAGGATTGGTGGCTTTCGTACAGAGCATCGTGGACTTATTGATGTAAAGGTAAATTATAATTCTTTTTTGCCGTTACTAACTACAATTTACATATCTACAACCATGTCTATACTCATTTGCATATGTACGTATGTATGTATGCATCTACATTAGGATGCCCTCATACCATCATATACTATGTAATATGTAAATATTTTATATTTTTCCAGTTTTTCTGAGATGGGTTTTATATGAAGCTTTAAATTACTAAACTTTCTTATATTACCTTCAAACAGATTAATTAAGTTTTTCGGAATTAAAAAGTCGAAATATATGATATTATTTTGTTCTGATTACTAAAATTTGTAAAGTATTAAAAAACAAATGAAGGCGCATTTTTTGGAGGAACGCACATCTAAAATATTGAGCAAATCGCCTAAATGTTCTCGTTGTTATTCCTCGTTAAGTAAAAAGGAAATAAATTGCCCTCTAATAGGTATTTAGCGTGTTTCCTTGGGTTATCCAGCTCAGTATCGGGATCAATTCCCATCGGCATGATCCGGAACTATTTTATAGGTGTTGGCAGCACTGGTATAAAACTTCAGTTTTGTTAGTACAAAGAAGCCATTTGTTACATTTTTCCACAAAAATCGCTTGCGAAACTGCATTCGGGGTACTAAAAATAGTATTCAGACGATTACTTCCTTTCAAGGAAAATACTGACTTGAGCCCAATCGTTCAAAACATTAACATATGTGGATGTATTCTACACAAAATTTACTTTTTGGACCATGACAGCATTGAAGATGACACATTAATAAAAGATGAAGGACCGCTATGTGGTAGGTTTTCAAGAAGATCGGCGTTTTCAATAGCTAAACTGTTATCAATTTGCCGTACTAGTTTACGCCTAATAGCGTAGCATTTTGAAAAACTTCAATCAACATGAAATCTATCTCTAAAATAAACGCTTCTTTAATTTGCTACACCAAAATGGATGAAGCAAATGAACATATGTCGCGCAACGTGGGAAGAGAGCTGCTTTAAATTGCATGTACTGGTGAGGCAGTGCGGCCTAATGACCTATAACCATACTCGCTAGCAGCGAATCTTACTCGATAACTTTGTTGTTACTTTCGCATGCAAATTTTTCGTGAAGTTAATCGAGCATAGAGATAGCGAGCGGGTAATTGGCGGCCGGTTCTACGTTACCGGAATGACTCGTGTTTTTCCCGACCACGGCAGCCTCCCAGTAAACTAGCTCTGTCTAGTGAACAGTATATACCCTACACTGACGGGGCTTGTCTTACTGCTACACCAACAGCAATAGCGAGCGGGGAAATGGCGAATAGAAGAGGCCTTATGTGTCGATGCACTTGTCTGCACTACGAATGTGCAGCTCCACCAAACTATTGATGAAAAACAAAACGAACAGAACGGATTATAAATTGAACCAGATCCCTACCAAGATCATAGCGTTGTAGTTGCATTTGCGTGCAAAATTTTTATCCGGATGAGGATCATTGACCATTGGAACACAGCTACTGTTAACACGTGTTACATAATTATTTACATCGCATGCAGAAAAAGTTGGTAAGTAAAGCGTTTTTCAGTAAGAGCGCTTCAACTTTTTTTTTGAATAAAACGCAAACGGTTTGACTTTTTTAACTTTTTTTTTTTATTATTGAGTTTGAACATATACATTTAGGTATGAAATTCGATTTCTTTTGCATGACCACCGCGTGCACGTTTTACGAAGTCCAATCGTTGAACCCAATTTTCGACCACTCTTTTGCATAAATCGGCCGAAATTCCAGCAATTTCGCGTTCAATATTGGCTCTGAGCTCACAAATCGTCGCCGGCTTGTTACTGTAGACCAATGACTTCACATAACCCCAAAGAAAATAGTCTAGAGGCATCAAATCACACCCGGCGGCCATTCGATCGGCCCATTTCTGGAAATAATGCGCTCATCGAACTTACTCTTCAACAAATCAATTGTAGCGTGTGCTGTGTGGCTTGTGGCCCCGTCCTGTTGAAACCACATGCCGTCTATCGTTTATCATGTCGATTTCCATTCACAGTAACGTGGCGATCGTTCTCGTCAACGAAAAAATATGGGCCAATTACGCCGCCGGCATGTAAACCGCACCAAACAGAGATTTTTTCGGGATGCAACGGTGCCTCATGAATCACGTGTGGATTGCTTTCTGCCCAGTAACGCATATTTTGCTTCTTGACATAGCCATTGAGCCAAAAGTGAGCTTCATCACTGAAGATGAGTTTTTGGAAAATTTATAAATTTTCATAAAAAATTTGCACGATTATTTTCATAAAAAATTTGCACGATTGGCAATCGTTGCTCAAGTATGTAGCGTTCCATGATGAAATGTATACTAATGAAGTTTACAAATGATAAGCGAAAAATAAAAAATATTGCGTCGTTCGCCCTCCTTATCGGAAAAAAGTTGAAGCGCACCTATTGAAAAACGCGATATAATAGAAAACCAAGAGCATGTTCGCGTAGTTCGCGAGCTATGGCTCAGCACAACGTCGAGGTAGAATTAAAATGCATATTTCAATGGCATCTTCAAAAAGCCCAATTTGTACGGTTTTAAGAATATTTATAAACTAAAGGGCACCCTAATGTATGAGTGGGTACATACATATGTATATATGTACATTGATGTGCAAGTAGTACTGATTAACACAAACATATCAACGTAATTATGAAGAGATAACTATTATTTCTTTTAAGGGTAAGGGTCTGATGAGCACGTATTGGCTAACTTGCAAGGATGGGCCAGTGAAGATACGCGGTGAGGAGATCTCCTGGTTTGCTGACATGCAGCCAGTGTTTTTGGAAAAACTGAAATCAGATCCCCTGATAAAAAGCGGTGGAAGTAAGCGGAAATAAGGCATGCGGCACTCTTTTATTAAATAAATTTATAGGTATAAGTATTTGAATGTCTTACTTGCATATGGACTTTGAAATAATAAAATTAACTCTAATATGGTTGCTTGGTAAGAATCAAATGAATGCAAGGAAGTTTTAGCGCTCATAAAGGTATGTGTGAATAATATAAAGTAAATATATGTATGTATGTATAGTTAGCTAAACCGCCATGGGTTTGGACACTTGAAGCATGCTCAATTGAAATTATGTTTCGGATGGTGAGAAAAGATTTAAAAAACTTAAATCTCTTGGTGATGGTTGGTATGCCGATTACTTTCGAGCATTCGTGAGAATTTGAGTACAGATAATTTTATTCGAATTTACCCAAATAACTTCACAAAACATCAACCAGTTATGATAAGAGTATCCAAGTAAAAAGCAACGCGAGTAATAAAAACATTCAAGTAACGAAGAAGTTCATAAAAGAAATCACTACTCATTGCTCCAAAACCATTTGTTTTCGGACCAATTT
Source organism: Anastrepha obliqua (assembly GCF_027943255.1). Classification (NCBI taxonomy): domain Eukaryota; kingdom Metazoa; phylum Arthropoda; class Insecta; order Diptera; family Tephritidae; genus Anastrepha; species Anastrepha obliqua. The sequence goes on along the minus strand of NC_072895.1, from coordinate 1,127,753 downwards.
TTATCAAGACTTGTTGTTGTTGTAGTAGTAGTTCACTAGGCCCTTCCAGTGCGGTGAAATCACCTATCGACAAAGTCTAACACATCTAACGGTAGGCCCAGCAAACGTACTGTTCGACGGGTGGGTCCTGAGGGAGAGAGGAGTGTTAGGTGAGTGGGTATAAGAGAGCATGTGAATAGCTGGTTAGTATCGTGCGGGATACCTTCCCATGCCGGACATATATTGAATATGTCCAGTCTATTCTAGATAACAATGCAATATCCAGAACGTAATTAATGCTCTTCGTTTTCAATGGATGGTGCTTGGCTTTCGATAACGGCATTCGGCGGCGCGAGTATAGGAAGTTGGTAAGAGACGCCCCATGAATGTCGTTTAATGTCTGTCTATATACTCTCCGGTCCAGTAGTTGACTCGTCTGGGAAGGGGCTCAGGCTCTATGTATGCAAGGGTAACATCCTTGCAGAAATTACTTACTGAACAGTTTATTGTGTTCCTTAACCTCATTGTGGTGGTAGTGCAGTAGAGACTTCAGGAGGCATTCCGTGGCTGTCCTGAGAGCAGTATTTTGACAGATGTGAAGCTTTGTCTAGGGCGAATCACTAGTACTAGGAGACCAGACGTGCGTAGCGTAATTTAAAATCGACCGGCAGTCGTTTCGAATGTCGCCAGCAACATGTCATTGTCTTTGACCAAGTTTTACTGGCTAGCGATTTGATGATCTTGACGATTGCCGACCACACAGATAGTTTATCTACCACGTCTTAAGTCCCAGCGAGAGGATCGACTATGGGATATCGTCTAATAGCGTGGAATGGTTGACTGTATTGAAAACCTTCGACAGGGGCCATTAAGCCCGGGATTAATCTGTGTATTTATGGCGGTTATGCTTTGTTCACGACCACCTGCAAAATAAATTCTCGGCTTAACAAAGCTTACGCGTCTCTACGCGTCCGACAAAGTACAACCACCGAAAGTGATAACCACCCTGTCGTTGTGCTCCGTCGGGTTCGATAGGGACCTTACGGTATACAAGAGCTTACTCACACCAGAGTTGAAATTGCAGATCTTTAGGTGCTCAGCCCAGTTAATCCCCTTATGTTGGGTAAGCACTCGCCGATTCTAAAAATTGAGAGGAGCCCCGGGATCGGTCTGGCATAGGTGGTCACGCTAATTTGCTGAAACGGCTGCTTCGGCCGGAAAATTACGAGCCGCGGTGCTCAACAATAAGGATGGTAAAAACGGCGAAGGTATCCTCGGTGAATTCCGCGAAGCCAACCCAATCAGCTTTGTTGACAATAATGTAGAAGTGGTGATTCGCGGAAAAAAATCGACAGGTTTTTCGATCGAGATGGTATGGGTAAATGCTTTGAAGCAAGAGATAACATAGATTGCCAAGTTACGCTATTGATCAAGTCAACGCTAGCAATTGGTGCTCGGATGCTACCGTAGATCCCATCCCTGCAGACACCTGCTTGAGCCTGAGCCGCCTCCCAGGCACGTCAGGAGACACCTCCTTGACTACGCTGGCGAAATCCAGGACAAGACTGACCGTAACCTACTGTGAATGCCGTAATCGGAGTCCAACCACCACCTATTGCAGATGAAGAGCTCCAGCTTCCCCGTGAGACCCGTGTAACACTGGCACAACTACGATCTGGATACTGTAGCAGGTTAAACTCCTACTTATCCAGAATCGACCCCGACATACCAAACACATGTCCGGCATGTGAAGGTACCCCGCACGACACTAACCACCTCTTCACATGCCCTCTCAAACCGACTCATCTAACCCCCCTCTCCCTCTGGACCCAACCTGTCGAAACAGCATGTTTCCTGGGCCTACCCCTAGATGAGTTAGACGAAGACGAACGATGATGTGCCTACACTGACAGGGCTACCTATACTGTTAACAACAACAACACTATTACCTCCTTAAATACTTTTCATAATTTTTCAACATTTTCGCCTTTTGTTTTAGCTCGTTTTGTAAAAGTTGTAAAAGTGTAAAAGTAAGACTTCTGTCAGAACAAAATTTTGTCATTTTTATCGAATTATACCAGGTCTAAGGCTGGCTAACGGCCGCGGCTAACTTCTTCAACTTTTCAACGGACTTGTTTTATCTGTCAATAATTTAATGGAAAAGATATCGTACTTGTAGGATTGTGCAAAGAATTTAATATAGCAATCTGTGTTATTCGACTTTGCGTCGTACCAAGGCAAATAAATTCGCCTTACGCCGAAAGAAGCAAATTGTATTTCTGTTCATCCGTTCACTTGCCTTCTTTTTAAATGTGGTAACATCGACCAGAAATAAACTATGGACATACATAAGTACCTCACAAAGAGCTAAGATTTGTGAAAACTAGAATTCTGAATAAATGAACTTTGAATTGCGGTGAGAAGATTTGTGTCACAGTAAAGAGAGTGTCACGAATTTTCTCCTGATTAAAACTATTTGCTTATTTGTGTATTGACAGGCCCATAAATCTTATTAGTGCAAGTCTGTTGTTGGCTTTATCAAAGCCATTTTATCTTTGTTAGGAGAAATTAAATGCTAATTTCAATTATGAACAAAATTTTTCTAACTTTCATAGTACCAAAGTTTAACACGTCCTTTTGGATTTGTCTACCCACTATATCGCAAAGGACTTAAATTTGATAAAAGACTTCCGTGATGTCTGAATGTGTGTAATGGAACTAAAGCAAGTGTAGTTAAATATATGCAATGTTAAGTGTTTGGATCCACATACTGCTTTCAAATTTGTTTCCAATAATTTAAAAACAAGTCGACATTCTCCAATATGTAAAACCACGATGTATGTGCATATGTATCAGCAATCTCAAACTTTTAGTGTGTTAAAAAAAACGAAATAGTGTTTTTTCTGTTCGTGTAGAAAGTCTGCATTCCTCTATAAATATTGGGATTTTTATGTTAAACCTGCATTTTCAAAATATGATAATAAGTGCAAATAAAAATATTAATTTCATGTGAAAGGAAATACAGAAAATTTTCCGTGAATATGAAAAGTGAGTTTACATAGATATATACTTACATAAGTATTAGGGATACCGTTCTATAAAATTAAACCGTACTCGTTTAATTCGGGTTCCTAAATGATACTGTGTGTGTTGTTTGAAAAAAACAAACAAAATGTGACATCCTAATAGAGCGTTAAATTACAAATATACATTAAATGTGCATTAAAAGCATTGGCATTGGAACCAGCTCTGTGATTTAAAAACTTGAAATATTTTAGCCGGATATTCCAAATTCTATATCTGTGTGTTTATCTGAAACAAAATTTCTAGTATATCATAATACATTTATTCGCCGAAATAAAATTGGCAATGGCAACCCTTGATTTTTCTCTGAGAACCTAATGGTAAAAAAGAGACATTTTTGTTGTATGCAGCGGCGGCTTTTGAACCTGAATATCTGCTCCATTCACACATTCGTACGCGTTACTCACGTATAGGAGGGGAATCTTACGTGAGTGTGCGATTGGTTCATTCGCTCCATTTTTCATACTATAAAATATAAAATAATTTGCCAGCAAGTATCTACTAATTGAAATACCTTTTATATTAATATATATAGCTCATTTAACGATTAACAGCAAATAACAAACTTAAGTTCGTGTCAAATGAGATATTCTCAAACACTAAACGTGAAGAATGGAAGTGAAAACACATCACACAGAATATAATTATGATGAGAAGTGAAAAATATCCATATATCAGTACATACTAATACGAATCAAATAACATAATTGATTAATAATGAAATGCATTGGTACTCGCACTAAATAACGCATAAAAGTAAAAAGTAAGCGAAATTTGAGTATACAAAACGAGAAAATTTGTCTTTTCATTTGCGGTACATATGTACGCATGATGATATATTTGTGTTGTTTTGTATATATGTGTGTATATATACATATGTATTTGTGTTGAAGTTTGTATAGGAGAGCTAACTCTGATCGGTAAAATTTAAAGCTGAATTGATTGGAAAAAATTCTTATACAATATGTGTATACATATGTGCAGAACGAAGTACGAAAGTATATATGAAGCAGTAATGACAAAAGGGCGTTTAAAAATAAAGTGCTAGCTCAGAGAATAAAAGCTCCATCCAACAGTCTCTCAAATTCGTCCTACCGAAGAGAACAAAAGTTCCGAAAGATGCAAAAATTTGTAATCACAGTTAACTCCACAGAAATATATTGCTATATAAAATATACGCAAACGTCTCTATGGATGTATGTATCTTTGAAGTGAAGACTGAATGTGAGGATGTGCGCTAGTGTATGTATATTCAATTCAAAATTGGTTTAATTGAAATTTATAACAAAAATACTATTGTTTCCATCACAGTTACCGAACAACCCGAATTAAAGTCCAGCAAAGGGCTGTCATTGCAGCAGTATACCTCAAAAATGTATGGGAAATATTTTTAATATTGCAACAACAATAACACGTTTCCCAACTGAATAATTAACTTTGCGGGACATATGGAAAAATCGACAAAATAAAGTCGGCGGGTACCAAACGAATCTGCATTGTTTCGCTTAAAAAGGTTGAAAACAGCATTGCAATTACTCATAAACACCAATGTGACACTATTTGGATTCTCATATTAACAGTTTTTCATGCATTATTTCATATTGCTGTTATATATGTAAATAATTGGCGCTTACAGACTTTTTGTGTGTTTGGCTGAGTGCCTCCTCCTATTTGTGCATCTTGATGTTGTTCCACAAATGGAGTTTTGAGCCGACTTCCAACGACAGAAATTTTTTATGAAGAGTTTTTCATGATAAAAATACACTCGGAGGTTTGCCATTGCCTGCCTATTAGAAAAACCTTTCTATTGTTTTGGTGTTTCATGGACGGAGTTTCGAACCTACGCACAACGAATGGCAGTCACGCGCCAATCCATTCGGATACGGCGGCCGCCATACTACTCTTATACTTGATAATAATTTACACGTTTTAATAAATTTCCATGTCGATTTTAAATTCGTTTAATTCACATTTCTGAACTGGCATTAAGTTCCACTTTTGTAAAAATGAAACAAAAGAGATTTGTTGAATTCAATGAAATTATACATTTTAGTAATATTGCATGGACCTGACAACCGTTTGGTTAGGTTAGATTAAGACCAAATAACATAGAACTGACAGACACTGTCTGCCTTGTATAATTATATTCATCCACTGATACTTTATTTGCGGGCCACGAGGTTATACTCACAGTGACTACCCGAGTAATCCGAAAAATTTTCTCGAGAGGCAAAATCTTGATTTCAGAAACACTAAAGTATGTAAAACTTCCGACTGCAACCGAGGGTAGAACTTGGAAGGAAGGACTCGATGTATGAAAATTACTTCAAAAATTACACCCTCCTCGTAAGTAATAACTTCCAAAGAAAAGTGTCGACAATCTTGTTATACGGCCTACTTTCCTGAAAGTGAAGTAAGCGTGGTAAGTGCTTTTGTTCCCACGACAGTCGGTATATATCCGGCTAAGGACTGTTACATCAGCAGCTTTCCCACACATTTATGGGGAACGTTTACGATGTCACAACAACTACAACAAAGCTCTTTAACATCCGATCCTTTAATGAGGGAGATACAATTGCCCGCCTGGTTCACATCCCGTAAACGTCCGGGACGAATGCTCCACTAGAGGAGTACCACCGTAAGATTTCTTCGAGTTCCGAAATGCAGTAAAGCTCCGTACTTATAACATAATCAATAAAAAAACAAAACCAAACGACGTCAAAGTCGCCATTTTGAACTTTGCAAACCACGTGCTGTTGACTCGCCTATGACACATTTTCCATACAAGTCGCAAATGTCCTGGGCTGCTTCGGCAGCTTATTGACTTCGATTAAAAGCAAAGAAAAGCAGGTGTCGAATATGTTGATTTTTGCTTCTTGGGTTTTCCATTCTAAGCCTCAAAACTAATAAAAAATTAAACGACTCAAAAATACAATTAACATAGCTTTGTAGGGCAGAAAGAGTTCTATCGAATGAATACTTATCCTTTGCCAAACAGCAAACAAATCGTTGTAAAATAAAAGAAAATATAAAAACGCTATGAACTTATTCCCCAACCCAATAGAAATTAACCCCAAATTAGTTATGTTGTTTCAAATAAGAATGTTATAATACCCTAGTCACTAGAAGTACGACAGATAAAATTAATGTAAATTTTTGAGCGTTACAATATTTTTACAGCTTAGGAGCCATGCTCATTTAAATTGGGACTTCTCCACACGAATCGTTTCAGGTGTTGAAGGCATTAGGCATTTTTCAAAGAACATTTGCAAACATTGCCAGAGAACTTTGACCGAACAGTTCTTAATTTTTATTCATTCAGAAAAAAATCAAAATAACCTTTGGGATTTACATTATATATATACATATATATAATTGGCGCGTACCCCCTTTTTGGGTGTTTGGCCGAGCTCCTCCTCCTATTTGTGGTGTGCGTCTTGATGTTGTTCCACAAATGGAGGGACCTACAGTTTCAAGCCGACTCCGAACGGCAGATATTTTTATGAGGAGCTTTTTCATGGCAGAAATACACTCGGAGGTTTGCCATTGCCTGCCTAGGGGCGACCGCTATTAGAAAAATATTTTTATTAATTTTGCTTTCACCGAGATTCGAACCAACGATCTCTCTGTGAATTGCGAATGGTAGTCACGCACCAACCATTCGGCTACGGCGGCCGCTTACATTATTCCATTTTACATTATAACGATATTATTTGCAGATAATATTGAAATAAACAAAAACCCAATTTTTCATTAAACGTTTCACTCAGAATATTTTTAAATACTGGTACCAAGGCCCAAATTTTCTGTTGTAAAAAGTGCTTTAAAATATCTAACGACCAACGGAAAATCGATTTTTAAGGTAAAACATTTTGAAAAGAACTGGTAATAAACAAGCAAAGATTCTTTTAAAATCCAGTATTTCTATTAATTAATTGCAAAACGGGTACATTCGACTCAATCACATTAAGCGGCCCGACTACCGGAATAGAGCCGGTTCTACGTACCGGAATGATTTGAGTTTTTCTCGACCAGGGGATGTCGCTCCAATAAACTAGCCCTGTCCAGTGCGCTAAACTTGACCCCTCGTATATCATCATTGGAGCAGCGCAGTGCAGCAAACGAACTATTATTCTTAGAGACCCGAAGTTTATTTCTGCTGTTTTTGCCAAAGACGGCTACCGTTCAGAAATCATAGATTCGAATCTCGGTAAAAGACCAAAATGAAGAAAAAGTTTTTTTAATAGCGGTCGCCTCTTGGCAGGCAATGCCAAACCTCCGAGTGTATTTTTGCCATCAAAAATCTCCTGACTACCAGTGAGAGCTACAATTTGCATCATAAAGATTGCGAGAGAGACTAGGCTTGTTCGAGGCACGCCATAAAAGTGGCAATACTGCTGCACTGATGACAATTTGCAACACTGTTGCAATTGCTCCACTGATTCTTTTCTGATCGGCAAATAAAAAATTGTTGATGCCGATTTATTTGTATTCGCGCGCAACAATTGCCGAATTTTTGACACTTCGAACGTGATGCTTTTGATAATGTTGCCAGAATTTTACATCGAACATGATACTTTCACAAATCATGCAACACTGCGGTTGTGATTGAAGCTCGAACAAGCCCACAGTGGTGGTGGTCTGGTGTTTACAGTTTATCATACTGTGCAACATCGGCTTATCGATGAAGACATCGACCGCAGGGAAAATACTTTACAATGTCGAGGTCTAAGTATCCGGTCACGGAATGTCGAGCTTGAAATATTTAACGATTAGTAGTTGCTGGCTTTAATATGCACCACGATATTTTGGCTGTTCGAAAAAATAGCATTGGTTTACAACAAAAATATTTCAATTATTTTTAAGTTTTCTCAAAGCTAGAGATGGACAGGCTTTGACACGTGAAAACCTCTTTTGTACCTCCAAAAATATTTAAGATGACATAAATCTTAATGTGGACATTTCAACACTCAGAAAGAAGGTAATTGTTTGACAAGGTTTAAAAGGGGTTTCAAAGGGGGCTGATCGGCTCAGTCATCTGGCCTCAATCCCATCGAAAATCTTTGGGCAGATATCAAAAAAGCTGTAGGTAAAGAGAATCCCACAAATATATTAAAGAGCTCTGAAAGACTGTGAGAAGGGCGTAAAAGGCTGCTGGAGTGAATCCGGGTCGTTCCGGTAAAGTAGAACCAACGTCCCTGTATGAACGCGGTCTAATGAAACACTCTTGAAATGGAGTCGCCAGCATTGAAAATAGTGAGTTGCCCAGTTTTACGAGGTATAACCATACTCGCTAGCCGTGAATCTTGTTCGCAAACTTTATGGTTGCTTTCATATGGAAATTTTTCATCAAGCGAGCAGAGAAGTCGCGAATCGAACACTGCTATTATTTTGAACCGAGTTGTATATGAACAAGAATCGAATCGCAAGCTGCCCGAATGTGACTTGCAGGTATTTTGGCCCACTCTCGGAGAATGGCTTTTTTCAACGCCTCGAGACTGGGAACTCTTTTAGTTCGGACCTTACTCTCCAAACTGGCTCAAAGAGAATAATCCATCGGACGCGCGTCTGGTGAATTTGAGAGCCATTGTGTGGACGTTATGAAGTTCGGAACGTTGTTTAACTATTCTTAGTTCACTGGAGCTTTGTGTTTGCCCACGGCTTCAAAGTAACCTCCAGAATACTTTCCCGATAATATTTCGCATTTACCTTGACGCCAAGCGTTGTTTTGACAAGACAGCTCAGGGCGAGACAAAGTGTATTAAACAAAGTGAAATCAATATAGGAAATACTCTATTTCGATTAGTTTATTTGACAATAGTTTTGCTATTGCAATAACCCAATTATCAGCAGCAACTTAATTTTTGTATTTACATATTTAAAATGTATAAAACACTTCATTCATATGGACCGACAACTTTTTGCTGCTTCTAAATTTGTAAAAGTTTTTAAACAAATTAACCTATTAGCAAGCTGTGTTTGCTTTGTAAAGAGCGCCAAAAATATCCCAAGCACTTCTTGCCATGATACAGTTCTTAATGTTAATGAGCTTATTTGATTTAATGTTCAGTGTGTTATTGCAAGAGCCTTCTTGCCATATACGAGCCAGACCACCTTCGCTGACTCCGCTTCTAGAGATTCATCATCAACAGCACTCCATAAGTCCAATGTAATGAGCAAGCTCTTCTGCTAGATAAGCATATATTGTTTTTAGTCCCGGAAATATAAAAGAAAGATTAACATGGTTAAATTCTTAAAGCACGAATTAGGAAATACCTCCAAATGCAGTGTTTCTGCGTTTTTATGCGTTTGACGCCGATACAATTTCTTGTGTTTGGTTGTTGTTTTTGTTGTTGTAGCAGCATAAACATTCCCCATACATACAGTTAGTAACAGAAGTAAGTATACACCGGACACGTTTTCAATTTTCCCTCAATCGATTCCTTCAAACAACCTAAGTGATAACAAAATTGTGTTTTATTTACATGAATGAAATACAAAAATCATATTTAATCCAAATAATGACAAAATTATAGCTTTTTATATTAAACTTTATAAAAATTCATGTCTCAGAAGTAAGTGTACAGTTCATCACATTATTAATTTGTGAAATTAAAAACATAATTAAAATCAAATCCTAGTATTTGGTAGGATAACCATTAGACTTTACAATCGCTTTAAGTCGTGATGGCATTGATTTCACCAAGTTTTCAGTTACAGCTGGTGGTATTTTAATCCATTCCTCTTGAAGGACGTTTTTCAGTTGTTCCTTATTTCTAATCGGAAGTTTGTGTTTTTGTCGCTTTAAATGTTCCCACAAATGTTCGATTGGGTTGGTATCCGAGGAATGTGGCGGTGTTTTCAGCTGTTTTCGCATATTGTATAACAGCCACTCTCGTACAATGTTGGATGTGTGCTTGGGGTCATTATCCTGCTGTAAGATAAACGTTCCTCCAAAGCCTAATTTCGTAGCGCTTTCTTTTAAATTAGTTTTCAAAATATTTAAATACCCATATCGGTCCATAATATTTTCGGTAAATACCAAGTTTCCAACCCTGTTCGCAGCCATACATCCCAAACCATCACAGAGCCCCCTCCATGCTTCACAGTACCGGTCATATTGTTTGGATCCAATTCCACGTTAACTTTTCTCCAAACTTTTTCACGGTCATCAGATCCACAGATACTGAACTTACACTCATCAGAAAATATGACTTGGTTCCAAAACGTTTGGTCATATTTTTCATGATCTTTTGCGAATGAAATCCGTTTACTCCGATTGACACTACTCACGAAGGGCTTTTTCCATACATTGCGCCCATGATAACTAGCACTATGCAAAACCCGGCGAATAGTTTGGGTACTAAATTGTTTTCCAGGCTCATTTTTAACTTCAGATTTCAATTTGGGGGCACTTATTTTGGGGTTTGTCCTTATTTTCCATACGACTAAGCTTTTTTTCTGGGGCTTAAGAACGGCGGACGCATACAACGCTCTTTATTAGTAGTGCTTCCCGCACTTTTATATTTATTCACAATATTTTGAACTGTAGAAAAACTCCGATCTATCAAAAGACCGATTTCTCGCAATGATTTATGTTCCTTGTGATATTTTATAATCAGTTTTTTAAATCATCAGAAAGGATGCCATTACTAAAAATGTCGCAAAAATTAATACAAAACGTACTTTCCTAAATTTTTATACTCACTTTAATTATTTCCTTTTAATAGCATTCACTTTTTTAATCAATACGTAAAAATAAAGTTATGCTAACTGAACAATCGTTTGATGTATACTAACTTTTGTGACATAAATTTCGCTGGCATCAAAGGCAAAGCAAAGCGTGAACAACGGTACCTAAAATTTACAGCTAAATTAAGGCACATATGAAAGCTTAGCGCAGTACACAATTACGATGTGTAAAATATTTTAATTACATATTAAGGAAAGGGTTAGCGTCAAACAATTCCATAAATCAGGCTCCTGTATACTTATTTATGTTACTAACTGTATATATGGGGAATGCTGCTGAAATGGCAGTCATTAGCCGAATATAAATCCGAGTCGTTCCGATTACGTAGAACCGACTGTCGTGGGAACGTTTTGTGACGCCGAGAGGCTACTCTTCCTCTTGTTCAGAACTCACTTCACAAATACACGATTTTTTGCTACTTAGTCTCTATTGGTTTTGTACTATGTGTTTTAAAATCGGTTTGTCGCTTTGTTTGTTTAAATTACAACTGTCTCTTGCTTGCAAATTCTCTACAGTAAAACTTTTCCCTTCAAGTCATCTGACATTTTGTGCTCCCAATTTTCTCTACTTTGCAAGTTTTTGGGAAAGGGGAAGTCAAAAACTTGATAATTTGTGAACATTTTTAATAAATATCAGGTTGTGGAAGAGACTAATTGATTCCATGCTGTTTAAGCTACTTCCAGTCAAGCACCCAAGTGGTAAAAATGCAATATATAAACTTTAAACGGCGGCCGCCGTAGCCAAATGAGTTGGTGCGTGACTACCATTCGGAATTCACCGAGAGAACGTCGGTTCGAATCTCGGTGAAAGACCAAAATTAAGAAAAAGATTTTTCTAATAGCGGTCGCCCATCGGCAGGCAATGGCAAACCTCCGAGGGTATTTCTGCCATGAAAAAGCTCCTCACAAAAAAATATCTGCCGTTCGGAGTCGGCTTGAAACTGTAGGCCCCTCCATATGTGGAACAACATCAAGACGCACACCACAAATTGGAGGAGGAGCTCGCCCAAACACCCAAAAAGGGTGTACGCGCTAATTATGTATGTATGTATGTATGTAAACTTTTATTCACTCATAGTCGTTACGAAAGAATCCATTTCAATGAGAATTGAATAAATAAATAGCAAAATATTTCTACGAAAGGTCAGAATTTATTAATCTCAGAGCAAAACTTGTTAAGTTGTTTTGTCAAAGTATTTTAAAAAATTTTACTAAAGTTGTTCCATTTTTGTTTTAGATTAAAAATGTATAAATTGGCCAGTGGGCCAAGGCCCATATCATCTATGACTCAACAATTATACAGTAATATATTTACCTCGAAGCATTGTCAATGTTTTTATGTGGATGAGGGAACGTTGCATTGTGCGAACCCGCAGCAAGCAACCATCCTCACTTCTTGGACTGTATGGAATCAATGAGACGCAGTGAGGTGAACGTTAGCCACCACCCGAATAAGGTAAATGTACGGATATTTAAAAAAAATTTATTTCATAAAACCACTGCAACCACTATATGTATATCTCTTTAAAAATTAAGAGAACTCTATTCCTTTTGTATATGTATTTGGCTTTATTAGAAATAACCAGCATTCCCTTTATTTCTGCCAGACGATTTCATTATTGTGACTGCAGTAGCGCATTCTGTCAATACAATTTTCCAAGACCTTTTATGTGATTTCTAGCGCTGAACAGTTTGGATTGTGAATTATTTGCATGAACAGTTTTAAAGGGACAGGCGAGAAACTGCAGCTGTCTATGGACTTCGCTCAGAGCACTGATAACTCTTTACCGAATCTATTGCGCAAAATAGGGCTTGTCTTATTGTCTTACCGACCCTAAAATGCGGATATTTAATTTATTTAATATTGCTACTGAGATACAAAACAACAAAAAACATATAATTTAAATTTATCCATGAAATTTGCAAATTTTGCTTTCACGTATATTTTCACTATTTTTCTGTTTCATTCGATTCGATTGAAAAACAATACCACTATTTTGATTTGCTCTCTAGGCTGCAAACCAATTCAATGAATGGAGATTAAAATCACACGTAATTAATTTCGAAAATGTGATTGCTTGATTGTACATAAATATGCAGCCGCTTTCCGAAAAGATTGAAAAATTTAAACTCAAAAATCCTTAGGGTGTTACTGTGTGGAATAAAAATATTCAGTAATATTTTATAGAATATTAAATTTAAGTAACTAATTGCTATATTCAGGGTTTGATTGAAATGAAATGAGTCTTATTTTTTTAAGCAGTTTTATTAAACCTTTTGGCTTATACAACTAATATTCTTCAAAATAAGACCCTTGAGCGTCAATACACCGCTGGTAGCGGTCCTTCCACTGCAGGAAACATTTTTTCCGCCGGAATCGCGTTCAATTCGGCTGTCACAGTTTTTTGGATCACCTCGATGGAGTCGAAACGCCTGCACTTCAGCTTTCTTTTAAGGTGCGGGAAGAAGAAGAAGTCCGGAGGGGACAGGTCTGGGCTGTAGGGAGTGTGGGGAAGCACCGGAACCCCCATCTTGGCCAATGCAGAGGTGCAGAGGCAGGCGGTGTGCGCCGACGCATTGTCGTGATGAAGGGTCCAATTGTTGACGTGGTCGGGCCGAACCGGGCGACGCGGTTTTTCAGCCGAAGGAGCACTTCTTTGTAAAATGCCGCGTTTACAGTGCTTCCTGGAGGTACAAACTCCTTGTGGACGACGCCTCGAGAGTCGAAAAAGATGATCAGCTGCATTTTCGCCACTGCAAAATCCTAACACACTTTTAAAACAGCTTTCACGCGAGTTATGGTTTCTATTTGAAGAAACCTTGAGTTGCGGCTATACCTTTTTTTAATCCTCTCCTTTACTGAATAATACACTTGATGATGTTCAAAAACTTTTATTATTATTTTAAAGTACAGGAGTTTCTGCGACTATTGCCAGTCGCCTTCGCGGTTCAGCCACAACTGCCTTTTCTTAAATCTTTAGGTCTTAAATATAGCCTCGGAATATACATATTTAGATTGTAAATATGTGTGTTTGTGATGCTACTCAGCACCATCCAAATAATCTACTTTTTGTTTAGACTTGCAGCATAGTTGCAATTGTTTTACTGTGTCCTCTTATTTCACTCAAGTATGTTTTGCATACATACATACATATGTATATTTATATTTCTAACTCTAAAATGCTGAGTGGCATTCCTAAGGTTCATTTTACAATCATAAATTTCTATTGGAATATGATTGTTTTCTTTTTCATTAATACTCATTTTACAATCATAAATTCTATTAAAATATGGTTGTTTTCTTTTTCATAATTTTATGTGTGGGAGCGGGGCCATTCCACATAACTCGCGCGGAGCGATGTTGACTGCATCGCTGTTGCCAGCGAACTGGGACCGGTTTCTAGTGGAAGGGGAAGGTCCAACGATCATTTTCCCCCACCAGCCGATTCGGTTGATCGCTCGGCAGACGCTCCGCGCGGGGAGGCTCATTACCTTTCAATCAAACCCTATGTCTTTTGAAACACCATGAACCATAAATGTAACTTTGTCAACCATATTGTATCTCTAATATATTCAAGCTTCCAGTTTTATGTTATATTATGGTATTTTAATTAAAAAACATTAGCATATAAATAATTGTTTTTCAAAATATTGATTGTTTACTCGAAAGAGAAAGCACTTCCATTGTTTATGGAACACAATTTCATTAAATTCATTCAGCTGTCTTCGCAAAAGCGCATCCAGTTAACCCAGTTTTCGCAGATCTTGGTGACGGTTTCCCCGTACAGGAATGGCTTGCTCGATATTGGCCTCAAGTGCCTAAATCGTTAATGGATTGTTCGCGTAACATAGGCGCTTCATTATGTCAAAACCAAAGATCGTCCAAATCTGCGTCTTCGATATCCGGTCACGAAACATCGTTTATCATGCCTCTGTAGCTCTCACCGTTGACCAAAGTAGCGCTTCCAGTAGCTTTTTTAAAGAAAAATTATCCCCCCGGTTTTCCGATCCCCAAATGCGGCATTTCGGCTTATTAACACAGTCACTGAGATGAAAACGCGCTTTTTCAGATTTGATTTTGTTTAATGATAATTTTAACTTTTTTCATAAACACGCTTTTTGGGCTACGTAAAATTGCCATTGAGATATGATACTGACTTTCTGTGAAGATTTCCAGCGGAAAATAACTGTTACTGCGAAAATAACATGATTAAAAATCACTATATGCAGCTTCAATCGTTTTCGCATTAACATCGGCAATTTTGTGTCTTTAGTTCATTCAGCTCAGTTTGTATGCAAAAGTTTTGACAACTGTTGTGAGGTGTTGTTATACGAAATGATACATATAATTCATGTTAAGGTAGCGATGTTAAGACTTCTTCCTTCCATTGTCTTCTATCTAGCTGAGAAATGGGCTACCAGTGGAATTTCATGAAACTGACCTAACATTTTTGTTTTTGCGCAGTATTAATATGATATATAGATGCCGCAGATGTGAAGTGCCAGTTGTAAGAATTCGTTTGTTTTCTTAAAAATTGTTGTTGTGAACAATATATTTGAAAATGAAAGAGTTTCACATCTTATTATCTATGTTTTTTAGCCCTCAATCACATTAGGGTCCGTGTGTAGATCTGTAGAAATTCAAAAACACAATATTCGAAACAGCTGACAAGAAAAACTAAGCTTCGTATTTTCAACACTAATGTTAAATTCGTCCTGCTCTATGGCTGTGAAACTTCGCTAGTATCCGACGATGTAACAAACAAAGTTCAAAGCTTGGGTTCAGTCTTCGCCAAATTCTCCGTATCTGGTAACCCAAAAACTGGATCTCAAATACGGATCTACACAATAGATGTAACCAAAGGCCAACAAATATTGAGATTCGAGAAGAAAATGGCGATGGATAAGGCATACTCTGCACAAACCAGCGTACGAGATCAGCAGAGCTGCTTTGGATTACAATCCACAAGAAGGGCGAAATAGAAGAAGGGTCTCATGTCGACATGTCAGACAGATGACCTTGATCGTATAGGAAAAAACCTGAAATGGGCACAGCTTAAGGCAAACGCTGTAAACCGAAATCAATGGAAATCATTTGTTCTGGCGCTGGCGCTATGCGGCACCCAATGATCGCCGCGATAGCAATTAATCATCATCAATCATATATCTGCTTTTGTAAACGGCAGAGTAGTTTTGGAGACATTGTGGTCTTTAAAAGCGTAGCATTCACCTATGACCTTCGATATCCCGTCCATTTTTGGTTGTAATTAACAAAAATCTACCGAGCTTCATTTTTAGTTGTCTTTCTAGCAAAACGGTACGAATTCTTTACTTGCTCAAAATTTTCGTATGCAGTACGCAGCTCAGCTAAAATCAAAGTAACATTTGTATATCATTGTGAACATCCAGCATGGATACTCTCAGCAAAAAGAAATTTATGAAGTGAAACTTCTTAGGCGTCGATGGACGAGCGAGAATGGATAGTAAAATTTCAAGGCCATGCAACGTGTTGGGTATTTTCGTTCCGCGAGAGCGAAAACAGCTATAACGTAGAGGAAAAGGAGAGAGAGAGCTATACCTTATATATATCTTTGACACACTTTAGGCTATTTTTCCCGAGTTTTTCCGTTTGGTCGCTAATTTGTAGTGAGAAATAACACTGCCTAATTTTGGCGCTTGTTTGTTGGTGCAAACTTGTAGGGAATATATTTTTGGTGCCTACTTTATTTCAATATATATTTACTATATTTCCTTAGTGCCTACTGTTTGGGGCGTTTTTGGTCCCAATTTTTTTGGCTTTTTTTTTTTTTTTGAGCCTATTTTTTGGCGCTTATTTCCGTTTCCTGGCTAGTGCTTGTGCGTACTATAAAGTGCTACCCATTCCGGCGACGGATTTATTGGTATTGCCTTGCGGTAATTTGTGCCGTTGCTGCGGCCCTGGAATCGCTGCGTTTGTGCGGGTAATAAACGTTCGGAGTAGTGCGCGTTGTTGCCATGGTTTGTGTCCGGCGTTTACCTACACCGGTCGACCCTTCTCCGTTTTTTGTAAATTTTGTCTATTTGTATTCTCTGCAAATGTTGTGAATTCATTTTGATATATATTCTTTCTCTCTCTCTCTCTCTCATTCTCTCTCGGGTCTTTCCCTCTTTCTTTGTCTGCTTTAAAAGTTTCACTTCTGTTATGTGTACTACGCTACACGCACTTGTTTTTTTAGAAAAGAGACCAAGATAACCTAATTTTGAACAGAGATATATTTATTAAGGCGAATTCCCAAAAAGTGATTGATTTTCGATTTGATTTTTCTTTTCTTTTGCTGGTTTGAATGTCAAAGGGATCTGATTCGTTTACATTCTGATTGAAATTCGACATTAGTTGAATTTCGACGTCAGTACAAAATTAAAAAATGAACCTTTGCATGCAAAGGAATGCATGTGCAAAAGTGTGTAATAAACCAGGCTCCAATGCATCAGCACCTGCATACATTTGCACACAAAGTTTTGTTAATTTTCTGTTCTAACTTTACTCATTTTTCAAATTCGCCAAAAATAAAGTTACGGTTGTCGGGATGCGTCACTTTCTGTATTCTCTACATCGTCAATAATAGCAAACTTTTGCTGGAGAGCTCCGTGCTAGCCTTTAAAATTGCATACAGTTCCAAAAGTACCATTATTACAAATTATAGTAAATGCAACGCTGTGCAATGTTTTCTTATTCTCGCCTTCTAATGTCATTCTGACGTAAAAATGAACAGGAGAAGAACGAGCAAAGACTGTTTCAGCGAACAACATCTCTGGTATTTTGGCGGAGGCCACGGTTTGTGTCGAAAAAGAGACGAGTAATGACTGAGTTAATTGGTTGAAATGAAAATTGTATAAAAGATATTTGTGGATAAAAATGTTTAATACAAATGTTTTTATTAAATGCGACGTAGGAAAAAAACCGGCATAGGCCGGATCTTGAAACGAAAAAAACTAAACGTTGAAAATTGAACATATAGTGAATAGAAGCGTCGCAGTGCCAAAAATCGAAAGAAGTGAAAGCAGAGAAGCGTGTGTGCGCAGCAGAAACAGTGATGACTAGATACTATTCAGGTATCGATACATTAAATTGAGAATTGGAGTCACGGGCATGTTTTGGCAAATATCAAATAGCGTACAACCTATTTAATATTGTTGAAAATATTGAATATTCCATAGTGAGTTCAATTGGTAAAATTATTTGAGTAGTGATGTATAATTAAAATAAAAAAGCTCAATAATGACTACGAGAACAATTATATTTGTTACTTCGCTGCTTCGGTCGGCGTAACATTGGCATTCATTCGTTTTCGTGCGTTCATCTTGGGCCACTTACGTTCGGCTCGTTTGTAATGCGAGTTTTTGTTGTTGAATTTTCTATATGCGTATTTATGTGAATAGTGTTATCGACATCCCCTTGCATCGTTGCGCCGGTTGTTTGAGCGTCCCTTGGGTTTTTCAATACATATTGGTTGTGCGTTGCGTGCGCCTGATACTGATGCGAGCCTTGATGTATAGAATTTATGAGTACTCGTTTATGAAAAGATTTCTACATACCATGTCTAAATATTCGTAAGACATATACATATGTATATATTCTACCAGCCCCAGTCAACAATCCGACGATGATTAAATATTAACAATTTTACTATATTTAACTTTAGAAATAATTTTTTCAGACCGAGAATTAGTAGCTGGATCAGAACTTCAAAACTATGAAAGGGCATTGTGGTGCGCAACGCTTTCAATTTTTCATGCCCCAAAAATATAATTAAATTTTCATCGACCTGAATATCATTAAGTAAACACATATAGATGTGCATTGAACCACATGTATGTAAGTGTGTAAACGTGTACTAAGAATACAAGTAAATAAGTGTTAAATAATTACATACCGTAGAACATTACAAACGTATTTCCAAATATGGAAATTGCCAAAGAAAATTCAAATTTGCATAAATAGTTTATGCTGGTACTAGTACAAGTCTTGTTGTTTTTTTTTTACTATTATTTAAAGTAATAAAAATTATTGACTCCAATGATTAGTTATGATCAGGATTCGGTTTTTGCTGACCTAATGAATGGAAAATTTCCTCTGAATCATCGTGAAGAAGGCGGGAATTATCTAATGCCCAGGGGTATGTACGGAATTTCTGAAATCATGTCCATCAAGTATCAGTCCTGATGAGGTATTATTTGGAGTTACTTTAAATCTTCTGAGGAGGAATCTGCCTAATTCCGTTAATGTAAAAACAGCTATCGTGGTAGCAGTAGTACCGTCAACAATCCATATATATCTTTTGGTCATCGAGAGTCACTCTGTCGACAGTGCGGGCAGCACTAAGGTTCAGTTCAGTCGTACAGCTGCGATGGAGGCGATGCTTGAGCTGACATCGCTTCAAATAGTTATTCAGCAATCAGCCAAGTGTACCCCGTCGAATATTACCAGGGAAGGCTTCAGTAGAAGAAAAGTGATGTCATGGAATTACTGAGTCTGTAGCTTCGACTTAACCAGCTACCCAGAGGTAACTGTCGTTTCCACGACAGTCGGTTCTACGTTACCGAAACGACCCGGATTTATATCCGGTCAAGGACTGTCACTCCAGCAGCATTCCCCGAATGTAAATATGGGGAATGTTTATGCTGCTACAACAACAACAACAAGGTGATATCACTAAAGCTATCAAAAAAGGTTCAGAATTGAACTCGAGGACAAGGTAAACTGGACTACCTACGTAGACTTGCATTTGAAAGAAAACTCCGGGAATGTACCCTGCACTGGTAGCCAGGTGGTTCATGCCACCAGAAGGCATAGGCTCTGGAATATAGGGCCCATACCCAGCGTTCTGTGTTGAGGGTAGTTTTCCAAACATCTTCAAGCGAAAATGTATGCCGTTTTCTATGAGCAGAGATAAACTTAGACAGAAATATTCGGAATGGAGGAATTGCCATTCTGAGCCACAGTCAGGCGGGCACTCAGGCTATGTCATCCCGTGAGATTAAGTCCTCACTGTTGTTGAGTGTATCCAGAATCTGAATCTACTAGCACAATCGAATTCGGCTAATTTGGGTTCCAGGGCACATAGGTATACCTAAGAACAGTATACTGGTTTACTGATTCTTGTCGTTTGTGCGACCAATCCCAGGAAATATAGCCCTTCTCCTTGAAATACAGTGAATAGCGCGGCCAGAAAAAAAGCCCATACGCTCAATCCAGCCTAGGTCTATCTTGAGTTTAATAGGGAAAGTGGGTCTGGACAAGGTACTGTGATGAATAGAAGGCCCAAAAGACCATAAGGTCGAAGTACAAACCTCGATGTATTCTAATCTATTCTAACGCATTCATTTTCTTCTGAGTTTTATTCTAACGCCGCAGAATACACTAAGGACACTCGTTTAATCGTGCAAATCTATAATTTGTCAGCTTCATGCAGCAATAATTCAATAACAATATTGAATCATGGTCAGCTGAATCAAAATATAAAACTTGTGACGTCAAAAAAAAAAAAATTAACTAAAATGCCGAAAACAAGGTTGAATAGAAAATTATTTGACGTGAGCCAAACTTTCACTTTAAATGATTGGTTGATGGTGCGGATTTTGAGAAAACGTGATGGTAAGTTTCATTAATTTGCTTGTTCATTACACACTTATAGTACAATGTTATATTTTCAGATAGCCAAACAAGCAACGGAAATTCAAATTGTAGAATTAGCAGTCCTTACACCCATTTGTGAACCTGTTATCTATAGTTGCCCTTTTATTCATAATTCCGTTCCGAAGTCACGCAGATTTTCAGTCAACATTTTACAAAATCTTGAAGACAGATCTCGAATTGTGAGTCAGTTGGTCAGCTTTTAAATTTATTTAAAGACTATGAAATTTTTCATGAATCACGTTGACTGAGCAATATCCATAAGGAGTATACGTTTCCACAGTCGGTTCTACGTTACCGAAACAACCGGGCTCATATCCGGCCAAGGACTGTCACTCCAGCAGCATTCCCCGTATGTAGGTAGGGGGAATGTTTATGCTGCTACAACAACAGGAGTATTTATATATAGGTTTATAAATGCAATAAAAATTATTATATTATTTAAAAAAAATTTTGTATTTTTTATTTCTAGACTATGGCCGAAACTATGAACGCCATTCTTAAAGAAAAAGAAAAGTATTTATATTGGCCAGACCCTGCCGAGAGCAGATTACTAAAGAATTTGATGGTCTTATTTCTCCCGAAAACATATATACTCTATAAAAGGTCAAGTTCTTTGTGACCATAAGCTGCGTATTCGTCGCATTGAATTTGGATATCCGGGCAGTGTACATGATGCGCGAATATATAATAACTTGACTCGTCGTCGACCTCTTCTAATAGTCCGGAACCTTGTTGCATTTTCCAAGGCTTTTGATGTTATGCTCCCGTTGATTTCTAAAAGTAGAAAACATCGTCGTCGACCTCTTCTAATAGTCCGGAACCTTGTTGCATTTTCCAAGGCTTTTGATGTTATGCTCCCGTTGATTTCTAAAAGTAGAAAACATTGTCATCATTATCGCTATCGTTCACAATTTATTTAAAGAATTTACTTCAAAATATTCCGGGTGCTCCGAAAAAGCTTTTAATAATTGAATTGTGGATCCGTGGAGCGATGGCCTGCCTTTGTTCTGATCAATTTTTTTTGATGTGTTCGTTAAAAAATTAGTGATCAATCCTAATTAAGAGCGTAAGTGAATATTCTCCCGTAAAGAGAAGAAACAGCAAACAAGGAAACGAACTGAAAATTTGTCTTCACTTGCCCAAACCTGTAGAAGATGGCAAATCAGCTATGTTTCTTTACATATTTTTGTGTCATTCTAAAAAAATTACCATAAATATACTTTATTTTGTTTTTATATTTTACCGTTTCTGGCTATAAACTGCGAATTCCAAACCGTGTTTATAACTGCATATACATACATGGGTATATATAGTTATAAATTTTTGTGTTATCGAACTGAACTACATAAAAGAAATTGTATAATGTGAAGCGTAACTTACTTCCGTTTCCTATCGCTTTTAAACCAAAATAAATTGTCAGCATAAAATCAGACAGAGCTGCATTTTTCTCTTGATGGCGTGAGCAGTTTGGGACCACGGTACACTCCCTGTGTGTTCTGCCTTGGGAATGCCTTCCCGTCTAACTCGCCTCTGGAACTCTGAAACAGCAAGGCTCCTGGGTCAACCGTTATATGTCACTTGATTTTCATACATGGAGCTTGCAGCTATTAAATAAATTAAAAATAGCAAACCCGCTACGGAGTCCACAAAACCTATTCAGCTTGAATTGTTGCGTGAACTGAAATGTAACGGAAAAAGAGAACTTACCATAAGTGTATTCAATCGAAGGGGGATCACTTAGACATTTAAAAAGCAAAACCTTTGTACTTTTCTTTATTGTCCAGATGTGGGGGTGCACCAGGTATATGGAGAAATATAAAATGTTGTAGCAGTAATACAATGTAAAATGGAGCCCTTTGCTTTCTTTTCAATTTTCGTTTTGGGCACTAAGGCAACTGAATATAAGATTTATTCCAAAACAGAACTTTTTGTGGAAATTCAACACTAATAGTCGCCATTTTACAGCATGACACCTCTGCTTACTGCTGTAGGAGCATACTGCTTCAACTATTCATTCACCATTCCATGTTTATCCTCCAGCCTAAATAAAATTGCACGAGTGAACTCTTTGCTGAAAAACCTGGGTCCTTTGGGAGTAGGATATCTCACAAAGGTTTCAACCTATCCATGGCCACTCTCAAATCCGGACAAATGGAAAGCAGGGAGAGTGGTCCCACTATTGATCCTGGGAACTATAGCCAAAGGTGAAAGTCGATGGTGTATCATACCAATCGTT
Source organism: Anastrepha obliqua (assembly GCF_027943255.1). Taxonomy (NCBI): domain Eukaryota; kingdom Metazoa; phylum Arthropoda; class Insecta; order Diptera; family Tephritidae; genus Anastrepha; species Anastrepha obliqua. The sequence continues at coordinate 1,105,026 of NC_072895.1, read as the reverse complement.
AGCAACCCCATTGGACGAAACTCCAGACTTGTTAAAATACGGGACGTCTGCTGATGTTCAGCTGCAACATTTGACGAGGCTTCCATGCTCCCGGTGCTCCTGCCAGGGTGTTGCCCCTGCATACATAGAGCCTGAGCCACCTGCCAGACGAGTCAGGAAGCATCTCTTCGGTTACACCGACGAGATCCAGGACGAAACATAACTGGACCAGACAGTATTTAGGCGGACGCTAATTTGCCTCATGGGGATCTCTCATCACCATCCTAAATTTGCCTCGTGAGAGCCGCATAACAATTAGGATGTAGTGGGCTGCTACAACAACAGCGAGAGCGAATCCAAAGGCATTCTGGTTAGATTTTTTGTGGGGTGCGGTGAAAGATAGACTTTATTTAGATAATAAGCAAAAAATTCATAAAAGCGAACAAATGTACTGTTTATTTAGCTTTGAAAAATATTGCTTTATATTATTTTTATGATATTTGCTTTTAGTTATAATTATATAAATCTTAAATTTTTTGTATGAATGCTATATTATTTTTATTAGGTGGCCACTAATAACAGCATAGTTACGGAAAGCGCAAAGCATAACAACTTGGCAGGAAGCAGTGGCAGCACTTCGAATTCAGCCGCTTCGAACTTAAATAAGAAACTAAATACGTCTTCTCATAAGCATCATCAGTATCAACATAATACGAAGCACAGCGTTAACAGAAAAGTAGCAAGTTCAAGTAAGCTCAACTTTATATTATTCTGTTTTAAATATTAGTTGATGTTCAACGAGAATAATTAAAACATTCAATTAAAAAAATTCTAAGATCAGTTTTTTTTTCTTCAATTTTATGTAATTAAGTAATAAAAATTGTATGATCTACATTCATTAGGGAATCTTGTTCCATCAAAATCAAATTCATCACTATCCAGTGGAGGAGTTAACTTAAGCTTAAAGGGTTGTTTCCAAAAACCAACAGGGAAAACTATTCATGTAAATACAGCAGTTAAAGAGGGCCCATCTACAACATTGTCAACTTATGCCCCATCATCTATTTCAAGCGAATCTAAAGATACTAATTTCGAGTACGAAGACGAATGGGACATTGGTGGTATTCCAGAGTTGTTGGATGATTTGGACGCAGACATCGAAAAGTCATATACAGCCGCTCAAAATTTGTCCAAAGCAAGTAATTCTGGTGGTGGCAACAGTGATATTGAAGCAAATACAATAATTTTAAAATCAGTAACAAAATCCACAACATCGAATAAAGCAATTGCTAATACTGCCTACTCAGATAATCTTTTGGGGAAGCGAACGTCATTGTCCACAACAGGCGGAAAGTTTACCAGCTTGCCATTGCCAAGGTCGGTGCCTGGATCACTTTCGCATTTTTCGGGGAGCTCGAATGAAAAAAATCCATCTTCAGTTAAAAGTTCACGAGCTGCTCCGATTCCCCCAAACTCCAGTAAATCATCAAGCAAATGTGCGGTTGGAATTGCAGGCAAGACGATAAATAATTCATCGTTATTACCAAATATCGGAAGCAAGTATCAAGAAACAAGCGGGCATAAAAGTTATCAAACACAGCAGTCGACTTTCAAAGAGCACTCAACGGATGGTGGATATATTAACAAAGTTGTTCCTATCCCTAATAAATCCTCATCGCCGCTTTTACCATCGTCTTGTGTATCTGCTCAAGCACCACTCACCTGTAATAGTGATAGCTGCCAAAAGGGTAATACATTAGCGGTATCAACCTTTGCCGGGTTTTCAAAGGGAGGTAATCTTGTCTCGTCATTTACAAATTCTTCCTTACCCACAAGTTCATCTGTGAGTCCTTCGAATCTTTCTACTGCATTAGAAAACGATTCACTATCGAATTTATCAAATTGCTCTGCAAGCGGCATGTCATCGCAATCCAGTGGTACTAGCAGCAATATCAGTAGTGCGGGTGGTGGAGTAGGAGGAGGCCAGGGTGGATCCCAAAGTATTGGAGGTTCTGGTAGTGGTAAATCGAATGCGAAAATGTCAATTGATCATCAAGCGACACTTGACAAGGGACTTAAAATGAAAATAAAACGCACTAAGCCTGGAACCAAGACCTCTGAAGCAAAGCATGAAATTGTCAAAGCCACAGAACAACAGCAACAGCAGAATGGTTCTATAGGTGTTAATAATCCGAGTAATTTGGATGAGAATAACGGACTCAATACTAATTCGCATTCGTCCTCATCTAGTGGTGCTAGCGGCTCAGGAGGCTCTAATCAAAATTCAGGAAGTGGCAGCGGCTCAAGTTCAAATGTAGCCAATATCAGCGGTAGCAATAAAAAACATCTTAGTAATATTTCCACTAGTAATAGCAATAGCCAAGGTAATAGTCACAACAGCATAAACAGTAATAGCCCGGCCTCTGGAAGTGGATCCACCGGCTCCGGGGGTAGCGGACAAGTAACTCCTCAAAGCAATAAGCGTGGTAGTTCAGGTCATAGACGAGAAAAAGCTAAAGAAAAAACAACACATTCCAATCGTCTAATAGCGGAGAAAAATGCTTCAGTGGCCTCTGAAAAAGAAGGCTTAGCTGGTGTTAGCGACAAGGGTATCACATGCCATTGTAACATTGATTCCACAAACGGAAGCGCGACTAGTTCTTGCGCTAATCACACCTGCACTCGTCGATCTGAAAGTGCAAATAATTCATCCATTGCAGTTTTAACACAACGCTTGAGCAATACGGCTGGAAATAGCAGTGCAACATCCGGATCTGTGCCACCTGGTGTATTTACTCCATCAGTTGGTTCACCTGCTGGTGGTGTAGTAACAACAGCTGCTGTTACAGCTACATCTTTACTCTCGGCGACTTCAGCAGCATCGACAACTACACCACAATCCATTGGGAGCACCAATGCACCAAACGCGCCCGGTACTCCTGGTAAAGATTCAACTAACTGTGGCAATATCAAAATCTCTTCACATATTGCGGCGCAATTGGCTGCTGCAGCAGCTTCGACTACTTTTAGTAATAGTGTGTCGATTACGTCTGCGAACAGTCTTAGCGGAAGCAGCGAGAGTAAATCAAATACTTCAATTGTTCCTGTTGCGCAAGCAAAACTTATGGCACCCGGTATGATCTCAGCGACCGTGCACCACACTATCTCTGTTCCCGCGAACTCTTCCTCTAGTACAACAACAGCGTCAGCTAGTAGTACTAGCACATCCAGCAATAATATAGTTGTTGAAGATGGCATAAAATCTCCACCCGCCAAACGGGCAAAACATGGAGACTCTTCCAATGCATCGAGTTCTTCACCCAAAGAAATGGTTGACATATGTATTGGCACCTCAGTTGGAACTATAACAGAACCAGATTGCTTGGGTCCTTGTGAGCCGGGAACTTCCGTAACACTTGAAGGCATCGTTTGGCACGAGACCGAAGGCGGTGTTCTAGTTGTAAATGTTACATGGCGCGGTAAAACATATGTTGGAACTTTGCTTGACTGCACACGGCATGACTGGGCTCCACCTAGGTAAGTTGAAAGAATTGATAATTTAAAAAAATACATAAAAATATTAAAAGTATCGTGCACTTTTTTCGAATAGATCATAGAATCATAAAACTAAGTTTTATTTAAACAATGGCATAGTACCACCATAGCAAATATCAAAACACAGGAGAATATAGCAAGGGGTGTCGCAGGAGGTGTCCGTTCTCACTTGCTTTTCAACTTTGTGTATATATCGAAGCATTCTCAAGTTTCATTGATTACGTAGGCAGACGACTAATGGAAAATGAAAGTTTATCTTTAATATATATATATATAAATTTGGCGCTTACACTCTTTTTGGGCGTTTGGCCGAGCTCCTCCTCCTATTTGTGGCGTGCGTCTTGATGTTGTTCGACAAACGAAGAGACCTACAGTTTCAAGCCCACTTCGTACGGCAGATATTTTTTATGAGGAGCTTTTTCATGGCAGAAATACACTCGGAGGTTGGCATTGCCTGCCGAGGATCGACCGCTATTAGAAAAAACCTTTTCTTCATTTTGGTCTTTCACCTAGAATCGAAGCTACGCTCTCTCTGAATTCCAACCCATTCGGCTACGACGGCCGAGTGTACCAACATAAAAAAAGTTATAATTGAAAGTCGAGTGTACGTAGCCCGCGAAATTTTAAAATTCGCCTTATTTTTTTATATATATTCGTATAGTAGATATGTGAAAAAGTATATAAAAGTAAATATCTTTTTCAAATCTTTTTGCTAAACAATCCATTTACCTAAAACCCCTTCAACGAGTTTTACCTCTGAAATCTTTATATTTTTCTAAATAGTTTTCGAAAGTCTACGTTTAAACGTTACATGAATGCTCGTTGAAAAATATTTACGTAATACCATTAGACTGGGTTGCTTTCTGCCTTCTCTTAAATTTACGCATTGTAATCGTCATTTATATTAATATAATATTTCCAGTCGAAAAAGAAAAAGGTTTTTTGGTTTAATTTTCAAATTTTTAATCAAACATCTTAAAATAAAATAAATATTTAACTAAGGCACAATAAATAAGTTTAAATGATCGTCGGGTGATGAAAATAGTGGCAGGCCGTCGACATCGAAATCGTTGAAAACATCGATAAAGTGAAAGAAAAGTTGATCAATAGCCGCAAATTAACCATTAGAGAGCTAGCAAAGGACTTGAAAATTGCTCACGGGTCCGTTCAGGACATTGTAGTTAATGATTTAGATTAGCGCCGTGTTGTGGCAAAGTTGGTCCCAAAAGTTCCGAGTTTCATGAAAAAAAGAACCTCCATAATATCGCCAAAGACATGATTTCCAACGCTGAAACTGACCTGACATTAATAAAACGCATTATTACTGGAGACGAGACGTGGTCTTATGAGTATGACACGCAATCCAGACCTCAGGCGAGATGATTACGGTTTTTTGACAGAATGAATATTAAAAAGCAGCGAAGCAAACGCACCCAACTGCCATCAAATTCACCTGATGTGGCGCCTCGCCATGTTTTTCTGCTTGATCGAGTCAAAAAACACTACCGTGTATACGTATTAGCAGCCGACAGGAAGTAATGGAAACATCGAAAACGGCTCTGATGGCTCCATGGCAATTCGAAGGCGATAATATCACTTTTGAGGAATACATTTGTGTATTGAATTTTCTGAATATACTCCTATGACTTTTTGATCAATGTGGTATAGCCCCAGCCCCTATCGAAGTATGTGTCTGGAGAAGATTGGAAATTGACTGCTGGAGTCGAAAATTTAGATATACCTACACGTGAAGGAATTTATTTTACCGTATATTGTTTTTTTTTTTTTTTTGTAATAATATATTATATCTTCACTTCACTATTTATTATTTTAAAATAAAATGACAATTTACGAAGCTAACCGATACCTAAACCTAACCTAACTTTGGTGGAAACCTATTATTAAACGCACACACTTGGGTAACACACCAGGTTTCTTGCGTACTAACTTAAAAAATATAAACAACAAAACGTGTTAGCTTAAAAATATGGATAATGTCCGTAATTTAACAAACGTTGAAACTATGCAAATGTAAAAATTTATGGAAAAAACTATAGATATCAGCCAATACCACGAAGATTAGATTAGTTTGTTGTTTTAATTAGTTGCGAGAGAAATCGAAACTTTGGCAGATGAAATATGTACAAAATTGAATGAAAGTGGTGCGATGGACCCAACTTTCAGATCAAGGCTTTCGTATGAACGCTAGCTTATCTGTAGTCGAAACCAATAACCGCATAAGTTCAATCTGATAGCAAAGCAATATTTACACGAAATTCCTACCTCTCTTAACAATATTCAACACTTCTTATAAATTTATACCGGTAGATACATAAAATGCTTTTTCTCGAAATGATTTTGGATTTAAGCAGTTATTGCTTGTGACCATAGTTATATGCTTACCGCACCACCGCTTGTGATTTAGGGGAACCTGTGAAGTTGATATAAAGTATTAATTTAAATTGGCAATAAGTAGATGATTTAAATATTAAGTTGGGCACCTTCATAAGCAGCAAAATATTGAGTTTACAATTTTTAGAATCCCTTTCAAAATACTATAAATGTACATTGGTAAACTGTATCTGTATGATGTGCGATTGTATATATCTAAAGAATAGAAATTGTGGCAATACTCTTCATATGTTTAAAAATTTTCAGGTTCTGTGATTCGCCAACCGAAGAATTAGATTCTCGAACACCGAAAGGACGCGGAAAACGTGGAAGAAGTGCCGCACTTACACCAGACTTGAGTAATTTTACTGAAACACGTAGTTCTGTAAGTATTTACGGCAGACTCACATTCGCGCCTCTAATTAGATTTTAATATGGTTTGTAGATATATTTTTCCCATGCGCAGGTGCATTCAAAATTGAGAAATGGTACAACGAAAGGTGGTCGAGGTGCTTCGCGTACTGCTATTAGTGCTACAAGTACTGCAAGTACCACAACAATAACAAGTAGCTCTTCATCAGGCAACGGGGGTGGAGCCACGCCTAGTACATCACCAACAGCATTTTTACCTCCACGTTCTGAGAAACGAAAATCGAAGGATGAGTCACCATCTCCTATTAATGGGGACTCAGAGTGCACTACGAACGTAGCGAACGCGAGTGGTATTCCGATCTCTGCAAGTGGCGGTGGTCTAGCTACACAGCCTCAGAGCCTCGTCAATCCTGTGACTGGTCTTAATGTACAAATAAGCACGAAGAAATGTAAGACTGCCTCGCCGTGTGCAATTTCGCCGGTATTACTTGAGTGTCCCGAACAGGATTGCAGCAAAAAGTATAAACATGCTAATGGACTTCGATATCATCAATCTCACGCTCACGGTAGTGCTTGTTCTATGGACGAAGATTCTTTGCAATTGCCGGAGGAGCCACCCACACCGACCTCCTCACCAGTGCCGCCTGCACAAAGCACAAGAGCAGTAACCCCAACCGTTGCAGAAGGTGCGGTATTGACTTCTGGAGTAATGGCGATAACGTCACCAGTAACTCCTCCCATAAGTACATCTACGATACCAGCATCCTCTTCGGAATCGTCATCTCTACCAGCCGCGGTTTTACCACCATCATCACAAACCGCAATTCCAGAAACTGCGGATTCCGAAACTGTGGCTGGCGGCGGTTCAGCACCATCGGCTGCTTCAACTATTTCGTCTTCGGCCATGAATGCGTCTGCTTCAGTAACGAATGCATCTCCTAGTTCCACAAGTGCGACCATTGGCGGCATACTAACAGTGTCATCCGCACAAGCACTTTTACCGCAACCACAGCAACAACACCCAGTCGCGGGTGGTAGTATTACCGCAGGCATTTCGGGCCAGCTACTGTCACAACAGCAGCAACAGCAATCTCTGGGAATGTCAAATGCAAGTAATCTGCCCGCACTACTTCCCGAACAGTCACAGACAACAGCTCTTCCGCAGCAAGGTGGATGTGAGTATACAACATTTTTTAACCAAATCAATACAATACTAATACCATGCATGCATTCATATTACTCCTTCAGCAAAATCTGGGGTACTGAGGTTTGGACCGCAAAGCGATGTATCCAATTCCGGAGCTCCACCGTCAATATTAGCTCTTCAGCAGCAGGTATCGCAAGGCACATCTCCGCAGGCGGGCACTTTAGCAGGACAAAGCCCTCAACGAGCAGCAGCACAGCTAACTACAAACTCGGAAAGTTTGCAGCCACCACATCAAACGCCAATAAGTACTTATACCAGTTCATCGACGCCAAGCGGACAAAATTTACAAGGTAGGGTTTTTAATTATATAAGTAAACATGCAAATGTGTGTATTTCAATGAGACAAAAAAAATCTTAAATCGAAGGTATTTCCTTGTCAACAAAAAACTCACCTGTCTTTGCTGCAGTAAAACAGAAAAAGTGTCGAAAGTCACCAGGGCCTGTGGAATATGATGGGGTTGTAACCAGGGATAACGTTCAGAGCCCTGCTTACAGTGACATTTCAGATGACTCCACCCCAGTGGGAGAGCAGGATATCTTAGGTAGTTAACTGTTTTATAAATTCGTAGTTGTGGTTCCTTGCTTTTACACTTTTATACTTGCAGATAAGTCACAACCCAAACTTATAGATTTACCAAACAAAAAACAATCTGATCTAGGTGCTGTGGGTATCGGAAGTGGTTCGCAAACTATTCCACCATTGGGTGGTTATGGAATGTACCAGTTTTACCAACAGCAGCAATATTTGGTACCCCCACCATCTTCCGATCAACAACCATCACAGACACCTAACAAAGGCTTACTGCCCTCCACTCTTGTTCAGCCATCTTTAACGCTTCCTGCATCGCAATCTCAACAACAAGCTTCAATACAATCGTCGCATCTAATGCAACAGCAACAGCCACAACAACAGCAGCAACAGTCTCCCCTTCTAACAGACTATAATAACAAAAGTAAAGATCCACCTTTGGATTTGATTACGAAGTCATCGCAGCAACAGCAAGGTGTTGCACATCAGCAGCAAATGCAATCCCAAGATGGTGCAGGCAACCAAAAAGACACCTCTTCGGGGCAACTCTCACAGCCGGCACCAAATTTAAGCAACGTAGGGCCTCCTAATAATGGTTTGCCACCAGGCATGGGAGCTATGCAATCTCTTGGAACATCTGGGGTTGGACCCGGGGGCTTACCGACACCTACACCCTCCAAACCGCTCTCGCATTTTTACCCATTTAAGTAAGAACTTAATAATAGAATAAGAGCTTTATTATATAATATACAACATTTTCAACTTTTCTGTTTAGTTATATGGCTCCCGGATATCCTTACAACGTGGAACCCAACTATGGACCAGTATCAATTGTGGCTTCTGATGATACGATAAAACTAGGAAATCACGGAAACTTGTCTAGTTCACAACCACAAAATACTGCTCCTCCGCATCCAAATTCTGGCGCCATAAAAGATGAGCGGGTTAAGGAAAGCCCTAGTCCCCATGAATGCTCCAAGCAAATACCTCAGCAGCAACAAGTAAGCCATACTTCTTTTTTGTTTTTGTTTGAGTTGGTTTTGAAATAAGAAGGCTTAAGCCGAAGACCCCAGAAGGTAGGCGCTGGAATTTACGACCCCTGAACCAAACGATCTGTGCCGATGGGTAGTTTTGCAAGCATCTTCTAAGCGGAGATATGTGCAGAGATAAACTTAGACAGGAATATCCGGAATGAACGAATTGCCATTCTAAGTGACAGTCAGGCGGCGCTCATGGCCCTATCGTCCTGTGAGATCAGATCCTCACTGGTACTTGAGTGTATCGAGAAACTTAGCCTAACTGCATCCGGCTAATTTGGGTCCCAGGACACAAGTAGCCGACGTATTGACGAGAGAAGCTGTGGTCTCGCCTTTAATAGGACTCGGGCCGTTCCTTGGCATGGGACAACATACCATCAAGGAGAAGCTCAGGAGTGAAGAGCTAGGGCTAAGGGGGATTTGCTGGCACCAAACTATGGGCCTACGCCAGGGGAAATCCTTACTGAGAGGGTACAACCAAAAGAGGTTTAATCAACTCATAACCCTCCCCAAGGATAATCTGAAAACGGGTTTGGTTGAGGTACTGTGATGAGTAGAGGGTACAAAAGACCATTAGGTCGAAGTGCAAACAAATCGAGGAAACGCCTAACTGTAAAGTTGGTTCGGTAATTTGTGATAATGTACAAAACTGTATATGCATTAGGGATTAGAGTGAAAAGCTTCGGATCATCACGTCTTGCTGTCATGTCGCTATTGAGACAAAGTTTTTCATTATACTGTTCACTAGACAGGGCTAGTTTACTGGGGCGGTAGCCCTTGGCCGGGAAAAACCGGAGTCATTCCGGTAACGTAGAACTGGCTGCCATGGGAATGTTTTTCCTAATAGTGTCCGCCTCGCAGCAGGAAATGGCATGCCTGGGCATGCGGAAATGGCATACCACTGTAAAATCTTCCATTTTTAAGGGCAGCAACAATAATTTCGACCGAAATAAACATTTTATGTATCGTCATCGAGTCATTAAACGGCCTAGGAAACGCTATTTCAACATAGTCATAGCAGAGTGAGAGTGGTTGGAGGTGGCTAGTACTTTGGGTATATGTCTACATCAGCTTGATTATTGATTTCTAACTATTTTTTAAGCATTAGATATCATATGTCATAGACATAGTGCAGTGAATAAAGATCCAGAAGCTTCGGTGGCTAGGTCATGTCGACCGAATGGAGGTTCCAGTTCTGAAAGTATTCGATGTGGTACAAGCTGGTGGTCTCGTTTTTATTGGAAAGATGAGGTGCAGAAGGACTTGTCTTCACTTGGTACGACATAGAAACGACTGGCACGCTTTGTGAAGATTGGTCAAAATCGTTTAAGCGGTTGTCGCGGCAATCAAGTAGAACAATACTCCTCTGCTCGGTTGCATTCGTCTCCTTGTTCTCCCAAATTTATTTCCTACGATCTTTTGGTAGGTTTCAATGCTAATGACCATTTTGGCATTCTAGGGTGGTGTCCTTGCGGCCGATGCCTTCATCAATAAGATGATACTGCACGATGATTGATAGATCTAAACGATATACGCCGAGCCGACACATGAAACCGGTTATCTTAAGAGCTGTCGTCTCGCTCTTGTGTGTTGGAGTAAAATTGGAGGGAATAACTTTTTCTCATGAAAGTTTTCATGATTCGGATGGTGAAGGAATTAGGCACAAGTGTTGGTTGTTGTAGTATAATTTGTGCCGGTTTTTAAACTGCGAATACCACAAAAAGCCATCTTCACCATGGAATTGATTTGTCAATTGAATAGTTTCGGCAAAAGTTCTGCAAAATTTAAAATTAACTCATCGTTGTATAAACTTTTGTTTTATACTTCGTAATACTTCGTTTCTTTTGATTAAAAGACATGATACTTTCAAACTAAAATAAGAGAATTCACTTAGGCAGCAACTCGCTGTGAACTAGTTAAACGGATGAGCGCCAATTAAAGAGGTGGGCGGCCAAGAAAAAACCTTTCCTTTGGTCTCCTCCAACTCACGCTTCTATTAGATTATGGTATAGCCATTGCACTTCGGCTGAGTTGACCTTCGCGATTATTCCTAATGCGAATAACTCGTGCGTGTAATCGAAACCAACCCTGGGCCAGAAGTATTCTATTTCCTGGGCCTACCCTTAGATAATCTAGACGAAAATGACCTGTTATATACCTACACTGACAGGGCTACCTATACTTTTAAAACAACAACAAATTAGATTATTAAAACAACTGATATAGTGACACTATTTGTCGAGGTTGCTAGTATAGAGCACCCCTCTACATATCTATAGCTCAAGAGATCTTCAAAAACTATTTTGTATTAAAATATTGCTATTTTTTTTAGTTGGTTTCGACTAAACTCATAAAAAGCGAACCAATGGCAAAGCAAGAGATAAAGCAAGAGCACAATCCAGGTACCCAACCTCAACAACAGCAACCACCGCAACAGCAACAACAGCCCCAACAACCACATGCATTACATCCGAAAGACTTGCAGGGATTGGGATCATATCCAAATATATATCAACGGCATCCAATGACATTAGCAGCCCAGCACCTATCTCGCGAGGAAGAGCTAAGAAGGTGAACAGTTTCCAAATATAAATAAAAATATTCCAATTAACAATGCTCCCCCTTTAGATACTACATTCTTTCAGACGAGCAACGACGGCAAAGTGCTGTCGCAGCTTTACGAGCAGTACAGGCACAGAATCCTTCCAATAGTGGGCCGCCCGGATCTCTTCAAGCTCAAGTGATGAATCAACATAAAGAAGATAGTGGCTCTTCGTCACAGCACCAGCCACAGATGTCAATCCCGCAACAGCAACAGCATCAACAATCCCAAAAATCAAAATCCCAAACCTGCTCTACTAATGTGAATGCCAACACAGTAGGCAGTAGTAAAGCAACAAATTTGACAAAAGAGGTGTCTAAACAGAAACAAGAAGAAGAAGTAAAAATTAAGCAGGAGGGACAGAAGCCCACAATGGAAACTCAAGGACCACCACCCCCACCTACATCGCAATACTTCCTCCACCCTTCATATATTGCTCCAGCACCCTTTAGTTTCGACCCAAATCATCCCATGTACCGTAATGTGTTAATGTCGGCAGCTGGGCCATACAATGCTGCGCCCTATCATTTACCCATACCCAGATATCACGCACCAGAGGATCTGTCACGGAACACCGGAACAAAAGCATTAGACGCACTTCATCATGCTGCTAGCCAGTATTACACCACGCACAAAATACACGAATTAAGTGAACGTGCATTAAAATCGCCAACAAGTGGTAACAACAGTGGCCCAGGTGGAGCCGTGAAAGTCAGCGTGTCTAGTCCAAATGTGGGCATACAGCAGCAGGCCGTCAATACCGGTGGCGTAAGTGGCCCTGGCAGTGGTACGAATGTGGGACCAAATGCTCCCAATAGCGGCAGCCACTTAACTGCAACAAATCAGTCTTCTGGTGGAAGTGGCATCCCATTGAATCTTCAGCCCCCTCCTACTGGAATGAGTGGTCCTCCAAATAAGTCTGATGTGCTCAACCAAAAGGTGTTAAGTGGGCCGGGAGGACCGGGCAGTAATCTAGCAGGTACACCGATTAATATCGATTCACATAAACAACAGGGTGGCCCAAGTGGGCCGAACAGTGGTGGTAGTATCGGTGGCGCTCCTCCAGGAGGCAACAGTGCCACTGCAGATTCACGCAGCCCGCCACCGCAACGGCATGTTCACACCCACCACCACACTCACGTCGGCTTAGGATACCCCATGTACACTGCACCTTATGGTGGTAAGATTTGAATAAATAAAATTTACGAATTATTGTATTTAATGCAATGTAATTTATATTTAGCTGCAGTGTTGGCAAGTCAGCAAGCTGCTGCCGTAGCTGTGATAAACCCATTCCCTCCTGGACCAACCAAATGAGAATCGCAGAATGAGAAGAATCTCTATAACATGAAAACATAATGAATTTATCTTGGAGGGAAAAGGGACCACAAGAAATTGTACCCTATCGCAAGTGAATTCATAGAATTTATCTTATTCCATTTATATTTAATGAGATAAGATGAAGTTCAATCAAAATTACCTAAACATTAAATACTGCGAGAAACACAGAAAGCTTACAATTGTACACACACACAGATAGAGAAAGTCAGAAGAGTAAAGTAAATTACACTTGTACTTTAAGCATTTAATGGAAGCCCGAATTAAAAACTTCGACGTGCGTTTAATATGTATTGTAGAGTATGCGATTACTTACTAACTTCCTTTAGCTTAAAGGAATGTTTATTGCAGTATAAGAGGTGCACTAGATAACAGACAAGTAGAGATACTGGTTGAAAATAGGAACAGGAAGTAAATTAGTTAACTAATTTAAACAGTTTTTTGAATGAACAAATTAGATTACCAATTTAAATTGTAGAATGCTGCACTTAACTAATTAATAATATCGTAAAATCTATTATATTTAGAAGAGTTATATATAAAACAATACAGACTTATTATTGAAAAATAGTGTAAATGTGCGATAAATCACTTTAACCAAGAAATTGACAATTAGTGTTTAATGTCAGAAAATCAAATATATGTATGTGCATACATATACATACATATGTATACATAAAAAGTAGTTTTCTAAAGCAATGCACGCGAACAATACCATTTGTAATTAAATTATTTCACAATTATCGACATAAATTTTAGATTAAGCTAACGGATATGGTCAGTTTTTTTAGGAATTAAAGCAATGAATTCAAGCGGGGATTCGCATTCGTTGGAATACAACCCAAAGTGGCAAATGATTAAAATTACAAAATTTTTACCAATCGATAACAAATAATATCTAGTTCTAATAAAAGATAAACTGGAACATCTGATGCCACACATCCACCTTTTATTTATGTGCCGTTTTGATCTCATGAGCTTCATGCAGAGCTATCACTGCTAGCATTCGATCTAGTACTTATCCGATTCGTAGAGCTGATCACTATAATTAACTATGGAGCAACAATTCATGCAAACTATAAATGGGAACTTCAGTTGATTAAGTGTTCATTTTTAACATTCCGCCCAACAAACTCCGTAACAGCAAACAACTTCATTTCTAGACTTCTGCAAAGCCCAATTAAATCTGTGGTCGTATGCCAAGCAGCTTAAATTGACTTAAGATAAAATTGAACATGTTTTCTTAATAGCGTTCTAAGGAATTTACTTTTTTTATTTATACCGTTATTCCTTATTTAAATTTATAGAAAAGTGTATGTTAAGATTGTTTACTGGAACAAGCTAGCATAAAAATTAAAGAGCTACTACGTCATACGACCGCAGCATAGAAGAGACGGCACAAATGGAGTTGTTGGTGAAGCAGCGTAAAATAGCACATAATTGTTTGTGGAATGCTATTGAAGTGGTAGTGCTTTCCCGATTATAAGTTCGGGTCGTGTCCGTAGCGTAGGACCGATTATCGATAATCGGGGCTGTGTGTCGCTGGGAATAATAATTTGCACGTGCTGCAGTATATTTGCTTATTGCACATGTGAAGGTGCTGCGTGAAAGGCGCACTTGAATGCACAAAATCAGCCAATTGATTCGCCAAATTTTTCTAACTGAGTCAATGGGCAGTTGTTAAGGGTAGATTGGTTTAAAGCAAGTTTACTGAATTGAGTTACACATTTTTTCCACACTCAGCAAGCAAATGGCACATTTGCACTTTTGTTATCGATCGAAACGTCTTCAATTGTGCGTCCCTGAAAACACCGAAATATCTGACTAAAAGTACTCAGATGTATATTAATATTGATAAATATGGTAGTAAACCTTTACTCGTTTTAGAGCTTACACATAAATTGATAGTGTTAGTTTAGAAATATGTATATCAGATCCACCTTATGTTTTTTGTTCTTGTTTTTTATTTGCATAATGTTAATACAAAAACGCTGTACATTTTAAATACTAACTAGAGAAGCTACACAACGGAGCAAAAGCGTAGGTCTATTTAAGATTATAAAGCGCATAATATAAATCAATGTTTTCCATATGAGCGTGTCATTGTTTTGGTTGCATAACACCGACCCTTCATGTGCTTTCATTTATCACATACAACTCGTTTTTAATTCAAAGTACCCTTATTTTAATTTTCAGTCTCCATCAACCTATAATACCAATGCTTATAAATGTACAATATTGATTAACTCTAAGAACACATTCTACTGTTCGGAAACCTAACTCGATTTGTGTAGTGAATAAATGTTAAGATCACAAAATATATTCTACGGAAATTATGCGCATATAAGTGTATGTCTAAATATTAATAATAATAAGTTATTGTCAAAGAGTTCAAGCACATTTATGGACCTAGGTTTTAAACATATAAATACCCTAAGATTCATTATACACGTTAATCAAAGTAAAGGACAGAAGAAAAAGGCTTCAAACACTAAGTAATTTAAGATTATAATTTTCAAACAAAAACAGAACAAAAACAAAAATTTAAAGTTATTTATTTAAGCAAAGAATCCACAATTCTGCGAAAGTTCATTGATAAGTAAATGAATAATGGTAGAAAATAAGTAACACTATATATTAAAGCAAAACAAAAAAAATATATATATATTTAAAAAGGAAATAAAATTTTTTTATTATAGCCAAAATGTAAGTTGTTTATATTCTTTAGTTGTGCGAAATTGTGATTGCGGCTTACATAAGATCGTCTAACGCTACACATCAGGAATGCAATTGCAAGACTTAACAAAACACGTAACCGATAACTTAATTATTAATTTTTTTTATTTTATTTGTTTTACTTTTATTTATTTCATAAAGGCTAACGCAGTGACCGAGGCAAACATAAATTAATAAAAATTTTATTGCGAAAGTCGGTTGCTTACTGGCCTTTATAGATGACATATTAAATAAACAAATAGATCGACATATTTTTGATGAACAATTATGTTTTCCAACGCCATCTCGCTTGAGAAAAATTAAAGTTGAACGCAAGAGAGATTTTTAAGCAGGTGCAGACCGCCAGTATTCTCAATTTGTAGAAAATACCAGCTCCTTACATCACCCACCGAGTGCACATTTTTGTGCCTTTTGTTGAACTTCACGAAACTCCCGTGTGCATACATTTGAGTGTGCCGATAACCGTTCATTTTAATTTCGAATCAAATAAAACTAGATTCCTTTGTTTCAGCTAAAATTTTACAGGATTGCATTTTTTAGTTATTTGTTACGTCTAGCGGTTAGCACATTTTTCGGTACGTGTTTTCTTTTTGAGCATATTAAATCATAAATAAATCAATATATTTTGGTACTAAACAATCAAATGCAATTTTAGACAGGTGAGTTCTCACATTTCATGTTTGTTGTTGGCAATCCAGCGTCGGGCGTTACAAATTAAGTTTCCAAAGCAAAAATATTAGTTTTTCTTTTGCAAACCAGAAATTGTGTTATAAAACTGCGTTAGTAGCAGCAATCAAAGAGTTTCATACCAAAATATCACGTTTTTTAGTGGTTTAGTAAGTTTGAAAAATTATTAAGAAATATTAAAAATAATTCGGAGATTCCAACCTACGCACTCCCGATTGATAGTCTCGCACCAACCTGTTGTTGTTGTTGTAGCAGCATAAACATTCCCCATACTTACATACGGTGAATGCTGCTGGAGTGATAGTCCCTGGCCGGATATAAATCCGGGTCGTTTCGGTAACGTAGAACCGACTGTCGTAGAACCAACCCGTTCAGTTACGGGGGTTATAACAGAAAGGCATAAAAATGGCGATACCCACAAAAGAACTGCATATATTTTTAACAAATCACATACGCGTATCGGGAAAAAACCCTTCTGGCGTACAAGAATCATTCACGCAAAGCCCTATGAAACAAACGGGCAGGCCCTGAAATACGACCAAACAAGTTGTGGATAGACTTAAAACTGCTGCAAACTCAAATCTATCACTTCAGCTCCGAAAATTCGAGTCCGATTGGAGGTTGAAGGACATGAAGCCCCTTCATCGCAAACTATTAACGGAAGGTTGTATGAAGAAGTCAAACATGGACGGGTGCAAGGTCACCTTAGCAAACTCAATATGAAAAAAAGAATAGAGTCTTACCAAGATCATGTTTTGGATCCACAATAATTGTAGAACAAAATACTTTGAACGGATGAATATATGCTCCGGCTGAAATATTCCTTTGGGAGGGTCTACGTGTAGAGAAAAAAAAAACCACATTTAAGGTTGCTGAATTTTTTATCATAGTTTGTGAATGCATTCGACCAAGTGGACCAGAGAAACTAGTAATGCCAATATTTACTTAGAAGTCCTTAAAAAGGTTGCAATACCTGGAGGAAGAAGGCTGATTGGTAGCTATTTTATGCTATAACAGGATAGTGCTCCGACCAACACCGCAAAAAAAGTAAGGAAATACTTAGGGAACAAAATGTTGACATTTCGAAATGACCACCGGAAAGGTCAGACCTATCCCCTATTGAAAACATTTGGACAATATTAAAACTGCGCATTGGAGATTAAGGGCGAAAAATAAGAAAAGTTTACAATAAAAGTAATTTTAAACTTTAAAATACCAGGTTCTGTGCAAAATAACTTCTGAAATGTAGCAGCCGATTAGATCTGTACTTGTGATTTTCCAGTAAAAATTGTTCAATAAAAAACCAGTAAAGAACAGGGACCAAAAATAACACTTATTCCGAATTTACAAATTGAAAGCGTTGCACGAACTCCTTTGTTGGGTATTTGGTGGTTGTTGTAGCAGCATAAACATTCCCCATACTTACATATTACCGTCACGGTCCTTGGCCGGATATAAATCGGGGTCGTTTCGGTAACGTAGAACCGACCGTCGTGGAAACGTTGGGTATTTGGCCGCTATTTGTGGGGTGAATTTTGGTGTTTTTCCAAATGGAGGGGCTTACAGCTTTATGCCACCTCCAAACGGCAGATGGGTTTTTATGATAAAATGTTTCATGGGAGAAATATAGCCGTTGAAAAATACTTAAGAACGGTGCGATGACAACCACATATGTGCAGCCTTCATCGACTACGGTGCCGTAGCGGTACTTTTTTGCGCTTGAATGTGCAGACGCAGGGAAGAAGCCTTTGGTAACAACATCTCAGCGCCCACGACGAACAGAATTTGCTCGATATCACACACATCTCTTGGGCTCAAAATCACTGGAGTTGTATTTTATTCAGCGATGAAACGAAAATAAATTGAGTTGGTTCAGTTAGTTGGAAGCACGTGCGTGGCCAAAACGTGTACCATTCGACCCCAAGTTCGTCTCACCAATCATTAAGCACGGGGCAGGCTCAATAATAGAGTGGGGCTGTTTTTCCTGGAACGGTGTCGGACCAATTCATCGTATTGAAGGTAATATGGATGCGGTCAAGTGCGTTCAGATACTTCAAAATGTAATGCTGCTTATATGGAAGAAAATTTAACGATGATTTGAAAATTTCAACAAGACAATGATCCAAAGCACACTTCTCGTGCTGCAAAAAAGTTTTTCGAAGACGATTCGAAGACTGTTCTGAATTGGGCTTTTTCGAGTGCCGACTTAAATGCAATAGAACGACTTTTGACGTTGGAACGACTTGTACTCAGTACGCAGAATATGACAAATTTGGATCAGTTATTTGAAAAGGTAATGGCAGCATGGGAATCCATTCCTAATGATGTAGATGTTTAATAATGCCAATGTAAAGGCGCTATGCAGCAGTAATAAAGCAAAACGGACGTTCACGTTCCCACGGCAGTCGGTTCTACGTAACCGGAACGACCCGGATTTATATCCGACCAAGGACTGTCACTTCAGAAGCATTCGTCGAATATGCACGGGGAATGTTTATGATGCTGCAACAACAACCTAACGGATTTTCAACAAAATATTAATTTATACTCTTCCCTCTCGCCTGCATTTTTTATGATTTGACAATTATTTTGCTGCATTCTTAAGTATTTTTCATGAAGTAAAAAATTTATGTGCTTCTTAGATAAAAATACATAGATTTAAAACATTTAAATTTATAAAATAAACCCAATATGCAAAGCATTTAAGTTATTTTATTGAAAAAGTCGCAAAGTATTTTTAAAGGCAGTTTGGTTTGCCATTACCTCCGAGGAGTGACCGCTATTATAAAAAACGTTAGTGTTACGTGCCCGGAGTTTCGAACCCGGGAACTACCAAATGGCAGATACGCACTGATTGACTTCCAAGTCGAAGAACTATACTACATACAATTTTCGGAAGGTTCTTGACGTACTGAATCCGAATATGAACAACCCCAGCAAGTCACGCTTTCCAGATGTGATACTCGGCTTAAAAGTGCAAAAACCCAGATTTTTGGGCTATATTTTTTTAAAGCCTTAACAGAATCTCAAAGAAAAACTCTTTCCTTTTTAAACCCATACTTTATGTTTTCAAGCTTGAAAAATCTTTGAATTTGCAGTGCTTACCACTTCACTGTCACTTGAAACGAATTTAATACTGTAGTCTGGTGCTTAGCTAAACATTTGTGTCGGCCTGGGTAGTAAATACAGGGTGGCTGATGAAAGCCGCTACCAAAAAAAAATTGAATAACTTTTTTTCTTTTTAAGTTATTTGTTCCATTTTTGTTTTAATTTGCAGATTGATCTTTAAAATTTATTAAAATGGATAACTGGGACACGCAAACAAGAATTTGGATAGTCCGCCGC
Source organism: Anastrepha obliqua (assembly GCF_027943255.1). Lineage (NCBI taxonomy): Eukaryota > Metazoa > Arthropoda > Insecta > Diptera > Tephritidae > Anastrepha > Anastrepha obliqua. The sequence goes on along the minus strand of NC_072895.1, from coordinate 1,085,248 downwards.
TATCACGCACTGGAGTCCGTAGTTTTGGTACAGAGAGAGTACAGGCGGATGTTTGACGGCGATCCCCCGAGCAGATGGACCATAATGAGACTGGTGAATAATTTTGCTGAGCAAGGAACAGTCGCAAGAAGGCCTTATCATCGAAACCCACCAGTTCGGACGGAGGAAACGATCGCTGCTGTAGCTGCAGCTATACAAAGCAATCCAAGGGTTTCAACAAGAAGCTTATCTGCTCAACTTGGTGTCAGCCGACAGTCTTTGCAAACAATAATGCACAAAGATTTAGACTTATTTCCCTACAAAATTCAAATGGTTAACAAACTGAATGCAGCAGACTTGCCGATTCGCTTGGAATTTTGCCAGAAGATCCTGCAAATGGTGGAAGAAGACCAAAACATGTTAAACTGCCTTTTCATGTCTGATAAGGCCCATTTCGATTTAAACGGCAATGTGAACAAACAAAATTGTCGAATATGGAGTACTTCTAACGGAATTGCATCCTCTTCGCGTGACAGTGTGGTGTGCGGTTTCTTCACGCTGTATTGTCGGGCCTTATTTTTTTGAAGAAAATGGTCACACCGTTACGGTTACTGGAGACCGTTATTTGAAAATGCTGAAAGAATTTTTCTATCCAGAACTACGCCGAAAGAGAATTCCTTTCAACTCTGTGTGGCTTCAACAAGATGGGGCAACGTCTCACATAGCCCAGACTGTTATGACAGAGTTGTGACGAAAATTTCCCAATAAACTGATTTCAAGAAACTCCGAATTTCGTTGGCCCCCCAGGTCGCCTGACCTTACTGCACCTGACTTTTTCTTGTGGGGTTTATGTAAACAAGAAGTTTATAAAACAAAGCCAACAAATTTGGATGAACTAAAACAATCCATTCGGGCAACAATTGCGGCTATTCCTGTCGCAACTCTCAAAGCAGCAATGAACAACTTTTTACTAAGATGCCGCACTTGTGTCAACGAGCATGGGGGCATTTAAATTCAATTATTTTTAAAACTAGTTAAGCTACATTTAATAAAATTTAATGACCTTCAACTTGAAAAAAAATAAATGAATTCCATACACTAAAAAAAAAGTTATTTGAGTTTCTTAATGTAGCAAAATTCATCAGCCACCCTGTAGAACGATCCCGACCCTTAAAGCGAATATCGTTCAAGTCACTCGTCAAATATAGTTAGAAACGAAAAGATCTTGGTAAATTTGATAACAGAAGGCATAAATATTGAGAATGTTTGTTTATTATCGTATATATTACTCGTATTCGGAACCTTCTACCATTTATTCTACCATTTTGTACTTTGGTAACAAAAATGCAAAACAATTTCAGTCAACGATCCAGCAAAAATAAATATGCAGAAGAAATTTAAATTTTTGACTTTTAGAAGTTATTTTTCAAAATAATAGTGCCCTTCGCCGAGAGTAATTTTTTTTGCCTAAATAGCATTGGTTGCGAACCAGAAACTCATCGCAATTACTGGCTGAGGATCGATCTTTGTTTAGGTGTTGTTGTTCTCATCGATTTAAATATTGAATCATGGCAAATTAAAAAAAAAAAGTAATAATAAATAGTGCTAGCTCGTATGTACATACACATATAAGAAAGTAAGTACATATGCATGTATACGCATAGGTATGTATGTAAATTTTGAGAACTGAATCCCCTGAAAAGGCTTATCTGCGATCATCATGAAATTTGTTGCTCCATAGAATTCGACGAGTTGAAAAATAGCACACCGGCACGACCAGTTCGACAAGCTCAGCGCTCAAAATGATGTGGGTATAACTGGATTCTAGTAGACTTACAATTCCTGAAGCTTTTTTTAAACTTTCTAAATTTAAAAGATACATATATATATGTATGTATATGTTTTTACTTTTACGCCAAGCTTGAGAAGTCATCCCAAGAGAGCGGCATGCGCGTCACTTATATTATGTATTTTACAAACACATTCTCATGTGCACAAATATTTGCATATACATATGTATGATCACAGCACCGAACTTATTGGTAAAAGCGCTATCCCACATTGGCCCAAGTCGAGATGCCAATGCTAACCAGGCAATAAGTGTTGTTGGGAATTTCCAATTTTTCTCTTTCAGGTTTTCGTTATTGTCTCCGTTCGTAGCGTTTCGTTTTAACTCAACATGTACATACATACGTCTCTATGTACATATGTATGCGTATAAACAAACTCGCGAATCGTAGCAACGTAGCAATTTCCAATTCGTGGTTCAGTCAGGTTTAGCTCGACTGCTATGGCTTTAAACCTTAAATGATAATTTCATATTTTGATCTCATTCTATGTATACATACTGTGTGTATAAAATATATGCATACTTTACGTCTATTGCCATGAAAAAGCTCCTCTTAAAAATCCAACCATTTGTCGAACAGCGCCAAGACGCCTACCACCCCACCTACATACCTGCATGCATATCTGCTGAAGTTGTCTTAAGTGCATTAAAGGAAATATCAAACAAACAAATTGATGAAGAAGGTATTGAGAGGAGGCGCGCGGTTTGATTGTGCGTAGCCTAGTGTTTAATCTTATGTATGCATTGTATATACGTCATCCATATATATATATTTATACATACATACATTTATATTTATGAGTGACAATTATTCCCTAGACCCTTCCCTACCGAAAAAATGGGTACTAAATCAGACGAATTTAATGAGAAAATCAATTATGCTTAAGGATTTGAGCACTTGAGATTATACATATATTCTATATTGTGTACTCCATTCTACACTACATGCACTACGTGTAGCTATGGGATTCTGTAATGCATACATTTCATATCTAAGTAATCGTGTTACATACATAACCGTAGCTTCAAAGCATACATCAAGGCGTATCAACCAAACTTACGTGCATCCCATTTGGGTACATAAATTTATCTTCGTAAGTATACATATAACAATTGTATGTATTCATAATGCGGATCTTACCTTCAACTTATGTATTCAACCCCCAACGAGTTTCCAATCATCCACCCTTTCCTTCATCGTCGGTCATGAAGCAGAAACATACAATACATATTTAATATTTGGATATTCATGCATACAAACATACAAATGTATATGTGCTCGCCACCCTCATATCCAAAAGGTGCGTGATGTGATCTAAGCAGTAGAAAAGTTCGAGGTTTTAACAGACCCCTCATGCTCTAACCGAATAGTTCATCGTCATCATCAGTTATTTTTTGTTGGCAATATGTATTAATGCCACTGCAGGCGCTATTCGCTTTTCGCCCCTAATAGCCTAGGGTATTTTTCGAGCATGCTTGTATTCATTGGGGTTTATTCGTTTGCAGCTGTCATTGTCAAGCAAAACGTATACAGGCAACATAACGCATGCGTTGGGTTACAAGTCTACAGCAAGGCGCTTTAGTGAGGGGATCTCGCCACAAACTCAAAACTCGATTGCGTTCCCCTTCCAATCGTTTTCCATTACTGTGCTATAACGGTTCAATTTTAAAGCTAACACAGTCGGTGGTGGCTTTTGTTGAAATATGCATTCGGGCGAAACGACTGACGTTGTTCACAATACGAAAACACATACACTCGAAAATTTTCAACCCCCTCACTAAGCAGATCCGAATGCCTGCTCCCATTATTGCTTCTGCTCTGTGTTTGGCTATTGCATAAGGTAAACCAGACCGCTTCTCATTTGCCCTTTATTATCGTTTAATTTTTCTCTTTTTTTTGTGGAAAATCAATAATAGGGGCGGATCACGGTTTTGGTTATTGCATATAAAAAAAATTAGCAAATGTCGTCCTGGTTAGCTCCCTTAGAATAACTGTACCAAAATATTTGTGAAAATGTGATCTTAGTATTGCTTTAGCCGCATATACGAGTATGCATGTATGATAACTTATGTTCCCCTATGTAGATACATACACATGTGTATATGAACACTTGTACTGCTTTAGTAACTTTGCCTAAGTTTGGAAACTACCTATGCCATTTTTTTCAGTGGCTGCTATTGTTTTTGTATCTAGATAGAGTTAGATCGGTGAGCTAATCAAATGTTGTCATTGGATGGTGTTCTGCGAGACCTTTTCTTATGTGTGGCATGCATAAAATGCTAAAAACCTTTCTGTCGGGATAAAGAACTCATCTTGTGCACCACCAGGTCTACTTACTTACATATATGCATATATAATATGTTTGTACATACATATATATAAATGATATAACAAACGCTGATGACTTCAACGTATCTGCTATTTTATTACATTAAGGGGCTTGCTCTTCACGTGATCTGCATACGTATGTTCATGTGTTGTTAATTTCATTTGACGTGTATACACGAGAACGTAGGTTCGAATCTCGGTGAAACACCAAAATCAAGAAAAAGTTTTTTTCTAATAGTGGTCGCCCCTCGGCAGGCAATGGCAAATCTCCGAGTGTATTTCTGCCACTCGGAGTCGGCTTGAAAGTGTAGGTCTCTTCGTTTGTGGAACAACATCAAGACAGGCAACAAACAACAAACAGGAGGAGGAGCTCGGCCAAACACCCAAAAAGGGTGTACGGGCCAATTATGTATGTATGTATGTGTAAACGCACATGCATATGTATGTTTATAATGTTTCATTTGTATTTACCTTAACATAATGTGAAATAAGGAGGGCTAAATGCAGATCTCGATTGCAGGGTTACTATTGTACCATGTATGTATGTATGTATGCATGTATGTACTAAATCAGCGGGTGTTTGATCCATTCGTCAGTTTTCATTCTAATATACATAGTATATTTTATTCGACTACAGTTCAATTATTACTTCTGATGTTATTATCGTAACCAGTCATCTTAAATGAGTCATAAATTGAATTTGTTGACGCACTTATGTACATATATCAGTCATATGGACACATTTACATATGTTTTTTCCTGTAGGCTCTTTCTAGAGGCTGAGCCACTTCCCAGGCGAGTCAGGAGACATCTCTTTGACTATACTGAAGAGATCCAGGATCAAACACGACTACAACTACCGGGTCAGACAGTTTACAGACAGACATTAAACGACATTCATCCGAAGTCTCTTACCATCTTCCTAAACTCCCGAATGCCGTCATCGGAGTCCAATCACTACCCATCGCAGACGAAGAGCTTCAACCCGTGTAAACACAAATATCACGCCAACCAAAAACTGTCTCCTTCGCTGCTTGGGACATTGCAACCGTTTAATATTATTCGGTGTTTAATGTTTCGGTTCGGTGTTTCGAAGCCGAGCAGTACCGAATAGTAATCACGCACCAATTAATTATTGTTGTTGTTATTGCAGCATAAGCATCGCCCACGAATGTTGGGGAACTGGCTACTGGAGTAGCAGTCCTTGGCCGAATATAAATCCGTGTTGTACAGGTAACGCTGAACGGATGTATGTAGAAGCCGACAATTGTCAAAAATTTTAATAAATGCATTTCGTAAACATTTTCTTAATTAAACATACATACATATGTATGTATGTATATATAATACAAAAAACAGTTTGTTTCACCAGTGGTGAAGCGCAAGCATAAGACTGTCCTTCAAAAAGTCAGGATGTGTTAGTTGTGCATACAAATATATTCACTTGTCTAATCGACTTCCCACATACATAAGACCAATACGAATGTACATGCATACATACACATTCATACATATATTAAAGGCGTCTTTTTACTGAAGTTTTTAAACTATCGAAAATTCAAATAAAATTGAGGAAAACCTAAAGCAGCCGACGTTATTCACATGTGCATAATATACACGCTTACATATGTATGTATGCATATATTTACTTGAATATGAGTCGATCTAAAAGGGTAAATTTATCCTGCATTCTCGAGTGTTGTCAGAAAAAGCTATGACAACCTATACATACATATGTACACATGTAAAGTACGCGTATATGTATGTTTTTTCACCTTAATGCGGGTGCGAGATTTCTATTAAAATCTAAATGAGGTTTCGTACCGTTTAGATGACGATCAATATTTTTGATATGTATGTAAGTATGTAGATATATGTATGCTTACATGTACATACATTTATATACATCCATAGTTAAGGGGATAGTATGCACACACACTCGTATATAAGCAACATGATGTAAATAAGAAAAGAGAATAGGTTCGGTTGGAGTTCACTGCCGAGAGAATCTTAACAAAAGGCGAAATATGTGTACGTTAGTGGGAAGGCGAGAATTGCGGTGGTTTGAAAATACATACATTCAACTGACGAAACGATGTTGTTGTTGCTGGTATATATCAACTTCGTGCTTTGATGCTTTCATGCTTTCATGCTTTCATGTAAAGCTGTTGGCTGTTGAAATGAGAGGTTTGATGTTTGGACGGTTCGATGGTTCATGGATGGTTCGACAATATTACGCTCAGCAATGGGCATTAGTAACAATAGAAGCTCTCAGGTATACGTTTGGTCCAGCGGGTGGACGATAGTTGCTTTAATTTTTACAAAGCAACTAAGCAACACCAATATTGTTACTTGAGTACATTCACACACACACCATAAAATACAAACAAAAATTCACTCACATCTGCATACAGACGAAAAAAGCAAATTGCACGTTCGTTAACAAATAAACATATTTATATATGTATACGTACGTATGTTTCAATACGCGTTCACCCAAAATTTATTTGTGTGTAATATCGTACCCAAATCTACAGCTAAAGAAAAACTAAGGAAAATTAATAAATAATCTGACGAAATTCCTAACCACTTGTTCGGCAAAAAGTTTTTTTAGAAAGTGTGAAATCGGGCAGACTTTTTTAATATGATTAAAAGGAAAAGTTAAATTAGTGATAATATTAAAAATAACTGGAGATAATGTCGCACAGTGTGAAAGGCAAAAAATTGCAAAACAATATGAGAAGAGTGAAATGTTTATCAAGTTTGTCAGCTTAAGGCCAACTATACAAGAACAACATTGCTTGGTCATTATCTTTGAAAATTAGTGAGAAAAAGTAAGTTTGACATTATTTTATATGTTTAATAAACAGTTATATACATATTTAAAGTAGTCTCGTACATATTTACAAACATATGCATATAAACTACATATATAAATATATATGAGCATTTAAAAAGCCCATTTATTTAACGGAGAATTTTTCAATTCCTGCTCCATATCAACCTTCTGTTAATAATATTCCAAAATAATATCTAACATTAACTCAATAGTGGTTTCTCTTGGTTCGAAACATACGCTATGTTACGTAATTCCAATCAAATAATTTTTCGACGGGTTTTTCAAGTAGTTATAAAAAAGTTTATATAAATACTGGAAAAATCACAAGTTCATAAAAAAATTTGAAGTATGCAATCCTCAAAAGCGCTTGAAATGTAAAGCAAGAAACAATAACGGAAACTAAAAAACTGTACGCATATGGAACATGGAATTATTTTTGAGCTCATAAGTTAAATATTTATTAAATAAGTATAACTCTACATACATGCATATGTATGTATGTATATATATGCAACGCCTAAGGCTGGTTTGGATGGGAAAGCTCAAACCGATCGTGGGACATCTTCGATGACGCCTATGTTTAAGAGCACATAGAGCCTATCTAAAAACATTGGGATTTTCAGCCGGACGGCTAAACAATAATAATAAAAGCTTGGACGTAGTTTCTTACTTCGTGAAATATATGTATGTAGCTTATCATCTTCATTAACAAAGTGCATACACATATATACTATATTCACATGAATAGTAAAATCGGTGAATATCTTTTAATATAACTTGGATACCCATCCTGATTGGTCAAAACACTACGCCAATATAAAATTGAACAACATTTTAATTATTTCGTAATTTTTAACTTCGATCCTGACTCTCTTGGAAATTAGACAACATTTGCCCAATGAATATTACAAAAAAGAGAATCAGTGAAATGTTTCATTAAAAATTTCATTTGTACATAGTATGTATGTATGTATATACATACATTATTACTATTATATCCATATATCGAACAAATATAGGGCCTGTATCCATCTTCATTTCAAAGATAACGGTCCTGTGAATTTAATTAAGGAACAATGAAATACTTCCCTTACAAAAAGTGTAAATGATTTGCCAAATTTAATTATGCAGTGATTACACTAAAAGCAATAAATTACATCGATTCATTTTTTATTATATTGGAGAGGCTTTCTTATAGTAAAATATATATAATTGGCGCCCTCCACAAATAGAAGGACCTACAGTTTTAAGTCGCTTCCGAACGACAGATGGTTTTTTTGAGGAGTTTTTTCATGGCAGAAATACACTCGGAGGTTTGGCATTGCCTGCCGAGGGGTGACCGCTATTAGAAAACCTTTCTACCATTTAATTTTCCATGCCCGGAAATTCAACCCTGAGCGCGTCCGAATGATAGTCACGCACCAACGCATTCGCCTGTGGCAGCCGCTAGTTACGGTGCTATTATAAGAGCCCGACTAGTTCGCATAACAGTTTTTTATTTTATTGGGTATTTTTATGGCTTACACCCGTACATATTTATGAAAAAAAATGCACAAATGACTGCCATTCTTAGGGGATTGAGACTCAGTTTACCTTTTTGGTTTTTTTGTGACGAATATTTAGCCGGTTTACTGTGTATGGAAAAGATATCAGCCGCAAGACGGACTTTTTATACATCGGGAGTAAAGTAACACCAACAGGTGGAATCATTAAAGACATCTCACAACGTATCAACAAAGCTCGTGCAGCTCGTTCCCAATTGTACCACATATGGTTTTCAAATTCCGTATCAGTCAAAACTAATCTACGATGTTTAATTCCCACGTGAAAACGGTGTTGCTGTGTGGCTGCGAAACCTGGGGGCTTACATCCGTGCTTATCCGAAGGCTCCAAAAATTCACGCCTACCTGCGCAAAATTTTGAAAATCTGGTGGCCTCGTGTTATTTCAAATCAGGAGTTCCTTAATTCGACAAACGAACTCCCAATCGAGCTCATCATCAAACGCAGACGATTTTGGATAGGCCACACTTTGCCCAAAGATACCTGCGAAGTATGCAGGGCTGCTCTATGGTGAAATCCGCAGAGTTTTAGGAACCGTGAAAGACCAAAAACCTCCTGGCGACTCATGGTGGATTCGGACAACCTTGAATTCTTTAAAACAACTTGCTCACACTCGAAATGACTTTAATACTTTTGTTCTGGCCCTACGCTCCAACCGGACTTAAAGGAAGTTGTACATACATACGTATATATATAATACAAATATATGTATATTCTCCTATCGGAAACTAATCAAACTGCATAAATTCACTAATTGAGCTTTAAAAAATATCGATCGGATACTACACGGGGCCATGCTACTAGGGTCTTCTCTAGACATTGCCTCGTCATTGTCGAAGTAACGCTTGCCTATTTATAAAAGAAAGAATTTGAATATTAGTATGTATTATGACTACCATGACTAACAAGCATAAAAATATATGTGGTTAAAGTTTACTCGTATTTATGTTGTCTTCAATCAATAAACAAATTGTATCTAAATTTTATATTCATGTTTGAGTGCGAACAGCATATCAAATCCAGAAATTGAATTTTTCTAATTCGAAAAAGGTGTAGAGAATGCAGCATGTATCGATGTATGTGCATATGCATATTTACTTATATATGTAAATATGTATGCACGTATGTGTGGGCATATGTCATCAAGCTTCATGCATCCACATGTGCGTTTATAGGTGCATGTATGCATGCGGTAGCAACAATAACAGAAATAATTATTTTGTCGCCTATCACCTTTGCGCCCGCCCGCACACGCGCACTTTTTGTAAACTTTACATACATACACACTACTTTCAAGAAGTATTAGTGAGAGCGCGGACAAGTGTACATATGGACAATTTGTTATATGTAAATATGGATGTAATTTCTCGCTCATTCTTGTGACTGTGTGCGTATTGTATTTTTCGAAGATGGAATCGAATTTGAAGTCGAAGCTCGTGCTGGCGTAGCAAACTTTTACAGTTGAAGCAACGTCGTGCATGATTAAAAGCGTTAGGAGTCTTAGCTCCGCAACGGGCGTTGGAAAATTTTTAGTGTTTGGATTCCTAAGAGCTAAAAAGTAAATTTGCTTATAAAGTTTTTGTGCTGCTTTTACATACTACATACATATGTATATGCACATATTTACATACGAACACATGTGTTAATATTCACAATGGCTAACATTATTCACCATAGTTAATTTGTTTTTTTATGATATTAAGAGAATTGTGTGTGCTGGCATTAATAAGGCCTGTGGTAGTTTAAAGTAGAAATTCTTAAAAGCTTTACAATGTTCACCAGCAAATGTTTGAAGCAAAAGTTGAAGCTTATGACGCACACGTGTATGTATACACATGCATGCATACATATGTATATATATGTCTGAATAACCGTACGAATAGGGAATTCAAATTTTGCAATGATAAATTTACAGCATACATGTGTATGTATGTATGTATATGTACAGAATGTACATACAAATATGTTGAATAATGTGTATTAATATGAAATTCCAGTCAGAAATAAAGTATGATCACTTAAAATTAAATTATTAGGTGTGCCAATTTGTACACATACATATGTAAGTGATGACCTATGGTGATTTTATGTATGTGGCTTTACGTGATAGTGTGTGTGTATTTGAAGCGGGGAGCTCTACTTTTTCTCTAATTGGCATATTTACATATGTATATATGTATGCACATAAGTTTACATCGCCTATATGATGAGCCTCAATATGTGCAGTGGGCTAAATGAATGTGTATGTATGTGGGTGGAATGTGAATTTATGCATGTGTGTGAAATAATTAAAAATAAAATAAATGCATTATGCATAAATATTTACACATGCATACACATCCATGTGTTTGGGTATGTATAGCTGCATGTGTGGAAGTTAATGGTTTAGAAAGCAATAAAAACTGCCACTCTCTTAGCGAACATGGATAACGAAGGAAGCTCATCTCACATTCATTTACTGAAGCAAACAATAATATTTTTGATGCATAAAAGAACGCATATGCATACAAATATCCATACATATAAGTATGTTTATATATATATATATGTATGTATATACCTAAGTGTTTATATTGTACAAGCAGCGATCTGATGAGAAATTTCACAAGGTTGTTTGTGCATTACTTTTGGCGAAATGTGGATGATACAGCAAATTCAGTTAACTTTAATATGGGTATAATGCTTTAAAACTTTTGTAATTGTGCACATATTGTGCTGTTCGAAACAATTTTCAAATATGTACATACATATGTATGTATGTACATGCATACGTACAATGTTACATAAGTGCACCCTTTGACGGATGCACTTGTAAAGAGTGTGCTCATATGAGCACACATATGTATATACATACATACATGCATGTGTATAATAATTTTGCTCAACAAAAGCAAAGAGGAAACTTCATAAAGTTTCACTTCGGCAACGTGATCTTAAAATAGAAGTTAATAAGAGATATGAGCATAACAGGGAAATGAGCGAGAGACCTTCACTCTTTAAATTTGAGCAATGGCTGAGACAAACAATTGAACGGCAGCCATTTGTAAATTGTCGGCCACCGGTACGACGGCAGCCATTTTGATTTTTCCGCGTACATTTTCATCATTGCGAGCCCATAATATGTGTGTACATACATACATACATACGTGGCGCTGTACATATACTTACATATGTATGTATGTATGTAAGTAATGTATGCCGTCATTGTCAAGTATCGCACAAAGCAAAATACATACATATGCTCATACATACTTATGTTGATGGCTCTGTTTTTATTAGCACGCATACATATTTACACACATCCATACATATTTGGAAACATACTTTTTCCAAGTCGAGCTCTAGCTTATTTTCTGTATCAAAACAACAAGTTCCATATAAAAGTTCATAAAAAGAAGAGTTGGCCAAACGTCAAACATAGGAACAATTATGATCCTCTCTTGAAGAAAATTCTATTGAATGAAGTAAGGAGAGCTTGTAAGTTCATTTCGGTATGTTCGTTGCATATCACGATTGGAATGGTTGAGAATGAAACCAGTAAATGTCAAAATAACTAGTATACGAATTCAAGCTTTGGTTTGTAGGTATGTATGTATATATGTATGTACATACATATGATTGTTGTCTGAACATAAACTTGTCATATGCCATACTGCCTATGGGAAGATAGAAATGTTTATCGCGATTTCTGTTTTGTTTTCAATGTGTACGTGCTTACGTATATATGTATGAGTGAAATTGCATATGCATTTCCATGTACATATGTATATACATATATACATACATATTATATCCAGTGGTTGGGAGCTCTCTTGAAAGTTCGAAAAATTATCTTCATTCGCTTTCGCAATTCGCGGGCGTAAGTTTTCCTAAATGTTTGGAGTAAATTGCAAAAAACGTTCTTTTTGAATATCTTAGATATGTATGTGATAAACCACAAATGCAAAAAAACAATAGCTCAGTTTATTATCCGGAATATGTTATAATATGGATTTATTTAAGTCTTTTATAACAACACAATATATTTTAAATTCATGTTTTTTAAATTAGTATTTGATTCTCTACTTAATACTAGAAAACAACAAAAAAATAAATTACAACAACAAAAGTTTTAAAACAAAAACAAAATTTAGTGCATATTTTACGCGTAAAAATAAAGTGTACAGATATATATTTTACAAAAATTATATCGATTTAGTATTTTGTTGATTTTCCTTTTGCTTTGATAACGGAAGACAGTCTTCGGGGCATCGACTCAACTAGTTTCTTTGTCACGTCAGATGAAATTTTATCCCACTCTTCCTTTGTAACGAGTTTCAGCATATCCATATTGGCTATTGTCCTTTTCCGGATTTGACGGTCTAAATGCTCCCACAAATGTTCAATAGGGTTTAAGTCCGATGACTGTGGAGAATGATCCAATGTCTTAGGAGTACGATAAAGGAGCCATTCTTTTACTATTTTTGCTGTGTGCTTCGGATCATTATCTTGTTAAAAGATCCAAGATCACTGCAAGTCTAATTTCTGCACACTGGTTAGCAAATTATTTTGTAAAATATTCAGATAATCTGTTTTGTTCATGGTACTTTTAATATAAACCAAATTGCCAACTCCGCTTGTCGCCATACATCCTCACACCATCACCGAAACCCCACCGTGTTTAACTGTGGTTATCAAGTTTTTTTCGGCATACTCACTATTTTTAGTTCTCCAGACTTTAACCGGTTTTTTCTGCCCAAATACCTCGAATTTACTTTCATCGCTAAACAGGACATTATTCCAGAAAAAAACATCCTGATTTTCGTATTTTTTTTTGCATAATCAAGACTTTTTTTTATTAACTGTCGATATTGATGTGTCCCATTTGCGTGCAACGCTTGTCATATTGTGCTGGCACTTACGCTAGTATCTGATGCAGTTGAAACTTCTTGTGATATTTTGACCGTATTTTTAAAGTGATTTTTCTTAACATCATATATTTTTCACAGTATTATGGCTTCTGTTGACAATAGAGCCAATTTCACGAAAGGTTTTACCTTCATTGCGAAGCTTTAGTACTAGTTCTCTAACATCAGTCGAAGTTTGTATACCCATAATTGAAAAAAATAAATAATAGAATTTAATGTATTGTAGACAAAAACTTTTCACTCTGCCGATCGCAACCAATTAAAATACAAGATGAAAAAAGTTTCAATGCCACGAAAAAGGAAGTAAACAACCAAAAATAACGGTATTTTTTACGGTACAACATCGCTAAAATGCTACTGATGGACGTTGTACAGTTTATTTTGACGCTCACAGTATATACATATGTATGGGTTTATAAATATACATACACATTTTTTTTCCGTTAAAGAAAAATTTGTAAATTACAATTATCTGGTTAAATACCAAATAAATAGGAATTAAAAAATATGAGTTGAATTTGGGGTGGATGCTGTTCTTGGCCAGAAGCCTTTTGTCTTACAATTTGTCCTTTTGTTAAGATTCACATTTTTCCGGTGAAATAAAACAACTTTAACGAGGTCGAAGGCTAATTTATTTATTAAAAGCGGCGGTATTGCATTCGAACAAAGGATATCACGCTAAACAGTTGGTTCACGCATGCTCACTTTTACTCACTATAGTACTTATGCATATGTATACTCGTATGTATGTTTATGTTAACATACATATTTAAGCCTAGAAATCGAGTGTTCATTGATTTGAAGTTTTTATCAAGCAAAATAAAACTAGCTTTTTTAAAGTGAAGTGCACAACAAATTTATGTATTTGCAAATCGCTTCAGCGATTTTGAGCGAGTTCAACAAAGCACGCGAATTAAAAGTACTTTCTTCATTTGCCACTGCCAACAACGATTGGGGTATTAAGATATTAATTTTTTTTTTCAATTTCAACTTCTGCTTTTCAGAAGTTGAAGTCTGGAAGTACGAGTTCAATATCGTGGCGACGCTGCGTGCATAGATGCAAAGCTCATCAACTGGAATGTATGAAAACATTTAGAGCGAAGGCTCTTTGTTCTCACACACCAAGTAGGTTCTCCTTTACATGCTAGTTGTGGTATCATATCTGATGGAAGTGGTATCATATGACAAGCATGCCCTCAAAACATAGTTTTAAAAATATGTCATTTATTGGACTCTTTGTTTGTACATGGCTCGTACCAAGCTACATAAATGCACACTATCTTGGGGTGTTTCACTTCAGGAAACGTTTATATGGTAAAAACCTTACTTCAAGACATATGCGCGCGACTAATAGTTGAATTTCACTGCAGATCCTAATGAGCCTTCAAGCGAATTCAACAGAGTGGAACCACGACGATCCGGTCTCTAACTTTAGTCTATTCCCAACGGGGGTTTGATTGCTACTCTGGATATACTTGACCGAAGTCAGGAACTGTGACCTGCGTGAACAGCCACTCCCAAAAAATGGTGTTGTTTAAGTAAGTTGCGCTAATTTCCTTCTCGTATGTATGTAAGTGTGTATCAAGTTGAGCTGTTTGTTTTCATTTGCCGATCGTATCGGCAGAGGGCTTGTGATAGGTAAATTGAAAGCATGCACGAAGTGTACGTCCATGCCTTACATCAGAAAGAGTGACTCTTTGCGAATGTGATTCGAGCCATAACGCTCCATAAATATATTTTATAAAAAGTGATTAGCTGCACAATACTGCCGGCTTCCCCCACTCCCCCTAAGCCAATCAGGAATACTTATTTGTCCTTTAAAAAGCGGTTTTAAATAGGTTTAAAACGGATATTACTTTAGCGCGTATAAATTTACACTTTTTATTGATTTTGGCGGTATCAATTTCTACATTTTGCGTGCTTGTGACAGAATAATTTTCCGTGATGTTGTTTTGTATACAAAATTTAAATATAGTTGTTGTTATAGCAGCATAAACATTATCCATATGCGTACGGGGAATGCTGCTGGAGTGATAGTCCTTGGTTTGTTGTTGTTGGTGCTGTTATACCGACTGTCATGGGAACGATTTCAATATATTATATTTGTTGTTGGTGTTGTAACAGTTCGCCAGGTCTTGCCAGAGCGGTGTACTCACCGATCGACATCGTCGTTATTCATCTAAGGTCACCCTTAGATACTGTTTCGACGTATTGGCACAGACCGTGATTGAGCAAAGTTACTTGGGCCCCACGAGGCAGCTGAAACATTTCATCTGCAATGGGTGATGAATTTGATGTTATATACCGACAATTTCGATGCTGGCTCATG
Organism: Anastrepha obliqua; assembly: GCF_027943255.1. NCBI lineage: Eukaryota > Metazoa > Arthropoda > Insecta > Diptera > Tephritidae > Anastrepha > Anastrepha obliqua. The sequence goes on along the minus strand of NC_072895.1, from coordinate 1,069,455 downwards.
CACAAATAATTTGTTTACAGCCGCTGTAATAGGTAAATTTGACAAAAATTTGTACTAAACAAAGTTTAGTCTTTCTGTGTCCTCCATGCACTTATACAGGGTGTTAACAGATTACGTTAGATTTGTCAGGAGGCAATATTATCGACCAAAAGAAGCAAAAAAGTCTTAATAAACATGGCTCTGCAAACTAACGATTTTGAAAAAATGCAAGTTATTAAGTTTATTTATTATGAACAAATAAAGCAAAAACATAAAGCAAAGTTACAGAAGTTCAATATTCTACTTATATTCTCCACAAAGCTTCTTGTTAAGTTATGCTTAAGCTTTCTCCGTATTATAAAATTTTCTTAATTTTAGGATCGTAAATTGTTGCCAATGTTGACTTTTCCTTACCATTACTTTGGGCTTGGATTGCGACAATTGGCTGCATTCTAAATACAAACAAAAAATAATAGCGCTGACAACCACTGACTTATTTGGGTATAACCTTGCTTGCCTAAAGGGATGTAAATTATCCAAGGTAATTTGTACTGTCCTTGCTGCATTTTTCCCCCATTAGCTAAACAAATGTCTTTGGAAAATCGGGATATTCATCGAAATATTTGAAAAGATCTCTTGTAGAAAGCATTTCTGGTATACACACACGTGCAAATATATACATACAAACATATGGAAATAAATATGGATGCATAAGTGGTAGATAAATATTTTGCAGGTATGTGCGGTCAATTTGAAGAAAATCTCCATATACGTATGTATGAATGTTTATACTTATGCACACTGATGTGCCTACACATGCAGGTACTACTAGCCTAATGTTAGACTAACACGATTATGGACACTATTTTGCGTTTAATCTCCAAAAATGTTTTTTCATGGTAACTTACTAAGATCTTTCAGGTCGCAGTGCTAAATCCCGTCATGATAATAACCTAAAGCGCCCGCCAGTTCTGAAGTACATAATTTTATATACATATGCATGTACACACATATTTACTGCTAGTTTTGAGTTAACTACACAAACAGTAAACCTCGGCGGAACACAAACGTCGCCCATTTACTGAAAGAATGCCATGATCCAAAAAAATGTACATTGTTCTGCAATAAATTCATAGTAATATCTAATTTATTATTAGTACCTCATTAGATGAAATTGAAAACTTTGAAGGCATTTGGTTTTTTTGGTTTTTTGATTCGATATATGTATGTATGTGTATTGGTATACTTCTGTAGCTTTATAGTAAAATGCAAGTCAGATCCTAAGATAATTTCTGAACAAATTTGTTCTAGATCCTGAAGTATATGATACATATGTACATATAATAATTAGTCAATTTTTTTCTTGTAAAGTTTGGCTCCTTTTTTTTATAATTTGAAACCACTTTACATATTCGTAAATCAGTTTAGAATAATAATTAGATAATTTGCTACAAATGTGAATGTTGACAAAAAATATTTAGATCGCTACCTAACGTCTTTGTGTTTAGTGCATACGTATCCATCTCTCTTCCTAATCAAAATGCTGAGTAAACTGACATCGTAGAGTTTTCGCAACTCGGTTACATAAATTTAATTCTTCATAAAAACATTGAAAATGTTTAAGATGCACTCTTAAATAATGTTAAATTTATAAATAAGATCCATTTCGTCTGGATACCGATAATCAGTTCTTAGTTATTTTTCATCTTATGTCACCCTAGTGCATGTTAATGAACACATACATATGTACATATATATGTATGTACATAGTTTTTTTTTTTTTTAGTTTAATTAAAAGAAGTTTCATCCAAAATTAAATGTGCAGCACACACCATTCAAACCATTCATCTTTAAGAAGTTGTAATTAAACTGAACTGTTGACCTGATCATACCGTGAATTGTCCATAGTTGCAATGTAAAGTAGAAAATTTGAAACTGAGACCGCCACAATTTTATGAGATATTGTAAGAGTTACTTATGACTGAAGAAGTGAAAACGTACGAAAATGAACAAACAAAAAAAGGAAAAGAATTTTTTTAGTGTGAAATGTCACCTTGACAACGAGCATAAACTTTAAATTGTTTGATCGATATTATCGGAGATACACTACAGCCATCTACCGAGGAAAAATGGATTTTTTCCCTCCCCCTCCAACCTAATATGTATAAACGTATGTATGTATATGTGTCGCTCCAACTTCTTCAACTCGAAGAACTCTATGCGCTCGGCTACTTTAGTTTCGACGGCGTTCATCTATCGTCTATTTACAAGGTTGTAAATAGTATATGTGCATATGTATGTACCAATGTATGTATATCTATATTTGTGTATTTAAAACCACCCTTACAAGTTTTTTCATTTTGCAAATTCTCGTGAAACTTCAGGGTGAATTCTCCCTTTAAAGATCCCCCAAGTGTGTATACACAAAATTTTGGGACTTTTATATTGATCGACGTTTCATATGAAAGTACATATGCATGCACATATTAATGTAGTATGTGGACACTTAAACTGTAAATGACTGCAAGGGTGTTTGCATATGAATCCCTGAATGTATGGAGGTAGAAACAAAAACATGGGGAGAGGTTTCGGAGGTCAGTATATTGAAAGGGGAAAATATAAGAAAGTGTGGGGTAAACAAGAGAGAAACTAGCCTAGCAGTATGTATCTATACGAAGTACGCAAGTATAAACATACACAGATGTGCATATGTCATGTGCTTATACATATTTCCATTTGTAGTATGACTGTAAACTGTTTAGTGGGTTGATATTTTAGTATATTTGGAGAATGAAGAGTGGGAAATGACTAACTGAGAGAACATACATATGTATATACAGGGTGTCCATGGAATCTTCCCTAATAAACTGACACCCAGATCGCTCGATTTTACGATTTTTCTTCGAAAATAACAACTCAACTAGTGCAGACTTAACTTAAAGAATTGGCAACGAATACTCAACACGTCAATATTTTCTTTTTGTATTTTCTATTACATGTGTTTAACAGTTCACCTCTTATAATTCTACACTAAATACATGATTTTTAAAAATAATTCCGTACATATGTACATACATTTTTAAGAATTATAAAATCGAAGCTATGGCAAGGCCGATTCTCTCATCACTCTCTATTAATGTAAGGCCAAGATCAAACTCTAAGTCTGAAATTTACAGGTTCTTAATTAAGTTGAGCTTTGAAAACCACTTACACAGTCTTTTAAATCTTAAATATTAATTTAAGTTACGTAAAGTCTGGACTATTTGAGCTTTAAGTCGCTCTTTTGTGCCATTTCATTTCTATTGGGTTCACATTATATTCTGTTTGACAAATGGAGGAAAACATATCTGCTTTATCTGTGTGTTCGTCATGCCATTTTATCAGTCTTAAACAAAGTCTTAACTTAATTGTTGTTGCCGATATAATATAGATCATTAACATTTCATTCAGCTTATATTTACTGAATCATTAAGACCCTTCTCGAACCAGCAATCAAACAATGTAAGGTGCTAATTATGAATTTATTTTTTATGCATGGGTTGTTAATTTATCGCTTCACACCGATTTCGTGCTCCCTTATATTAATTTTGACGTATTACATATTACCTCATTTACTTTTCGGGTCACTTGGACCAAAGCGCACTTAACAGAACAGGTGGTACTACCTTTTTTCCAGGCTCTGAAATGTCACACTCTGTAAACAAAGATTGGCACTATAAAATAATTTATACAAATAAATAGGAAAAAATCATATTAGTAGCTCTACTGATACTACCAGTTCAATGTTACAATTGAATGAATTGTTGAAGTTGCAATTTTTTTGTGTCTAACTAATGTGTACGATCACATATTTTAATTAATTCTAAATTTTCTATTAGAATGGTAAAGGTTTTCTGGCAAGAATTGTCTTCTTAAATGATCAAATAATGAATGGTTGGAGGAAATATCTCCCTCCTACCGTCAGGAGAGTTAGGGGTGTAGGCAACACTGATATATTATAAATAATTAAAATCGAAACATGCGAAGAGAATACCTTGATTGAAAATTAGCCTAAGAATTGAAATATTTGAGAATTACGTGATTTCTGGTAACGCCAGGGGAAGTTCCCATTTTTTCTTCTTTCTCTGCGTGTTCACTTTTGTTTCGATTCCACCGCGTACTAAATAAATACATATATTTGTGTGTATGCTGCTTTTACATGAAATAAAGGCAAAGTTGTGCAGCAGTTGGCAACCGGAGGGCGAATATATATTTATATACATACATTAAATTTTACATGTAGATAAAGTAGTTAGTACATAATTGTATACCTGCATACATACATATACAAGTGTAGAGAACGAAAATGCCCCTTACTTCATTTCCTCCCTCATTTGCGATCGTGTTCCTATTACGTACCTGAGTATGTTTTTCATTTGGGGAGAGAATCTATGATTTCCCTTAACATGTTTCGCACGTAGAGCTGAGAAATTGAGGGGCGACGGCGAGGGCAAACTCGTTATTAATGGCGTCGGCTACTGCTGGCCTGTTTACCTCTCGTTTGTCGGCCGTCGCTCGTGATGCGCCAGTTGAGTTTAGACTGTTGGAGGTTTTGTTTGTGTCCGTTTAATTTTTCGCGGTTGTTTTGTGGAAAAAGAAAGTTGAAGTCTGGAAAATGTGAGTTTTTTTGTATAACATTTATATGTTATAAATAAATGAATAAATGTGTGCTGTGTGAGTTTTTGATAAGGAAATATATGTGCTGATAAAAGCTTTTATAGTAACAAAAATAATAAATTCATATCTGTGTATAAGCATAAGTATGCACATAAGTAAATTTACGAATATACATAATGTCGAAAAGTACAACGTGGAGTGTAGAGATGGAAGGAAATGAAGTGAAATTATGCCAACTAATTGATACATTGGCCTATATGCGCGTATACGTATACGTACGCAACCACAAGTTTTTCTGCTTCATTTGGGATATTGAAGGACGTGATTTTGTTATTTTTTGATTATTTACATACCTACAAAATACGCATTTACATATGCACAAATCCTTAAAAAACGTTTATAATTTTGCTAAAGTTCTAAATGCAAGATATTCATGTACTTATATAGACTTGAATAATATACGAAAAAAAGAAGAGAAAAAAAGTTTAGAAAATTTCCTTGAGGAAAGTGCAGAACAGGCGTCACTGGCAAAAGTGAAGCGAAAAACTGCTTAATGATGAGAATAAAAGTTGCAACGGCAACACTGCTGGGGAGGAAAAGTAACGAGCGCAAACTGTACGCTAAGATTTTATACGTCGGGCGGGAAGCCGAAGAATAATTTTGCGCGGTGGTGACAGCAGACGAAGTCGAGTCATGTTGGTTGTTTAATCTATGCTGACTGTTGTTGTGTTGGTCGCATTTGAGTTGTTAACGGTGGTAGTAGTAATTTATCCCCACATTCATATTAACGGCGCTTCCATTTTGTTCGAATTTTTCACCTACTGTTCTAACATGTTATTGTAGTGTGGGAACACAGCTGAAAGTGTCGTACGGGAACACACCTATACCTATCAGTGTGGCCACACTGATTTCATTATTCATTATTCATTTTTATTCACTATTCAACTGAATTTAACGTCGTTATGGATTCGAAGAATTAGATCATTCGAGAAGCGTTCTTGCAACTACAAGACATAAAAATTAGAGTTCTTTTACAAGTTTTGTATTTCATCTTAATCTTGAGTTTTCATAGAAAATAAAGCGTGTTAATTTTAATATATAAGTATATGTGGAGTTTTATTCCCCCACATAATTGGTGACCCCTACAATTTACCAACACGCATCATGGAAACAGGGCAAACAGACGTTGAGAAAACTGGCGATACTGACCCCGTCGTACACAGCGGAGCGTCCAACGAGGAATTTTTCGAGGCAATTAATACTTCCCAGCTACAAACACCCTTGGCCGCACACATTGACCATTTCAAACGATTGGAGCTGCCACCGTTTTGGAGCCAACAAGTCCAATTATGGTTTGCCGCAATCGAGGCGCAGTTCCAGCTCAGGAAGATCACAGCGGACGCAACGAAATACTATGCAGTAGTCGCCCGCCTTGACCAAGACGCGCTTATGATTGTGGAAAACATCGTTGCGAACCCACCCTCATCAGATAAGTATATTGCTTTAAAGGAGGCTCTGGTCAACCATTTTGAAATTCCGCAGGAGCGCCGGTTCAAGATGCTGCTGTCTGGAGTTGAGTTGCGGGAACGACGCCCTACGGAACTGTTGGCAGAAATTAATAGGCTAGGAGGGAACAATCTGGACCCAGCATTCGTCCGCTCGATGTGGCTGGATCGACTTCCTCTACAGATTCAATTAGCACTCACCGCCACTGGTGAACAGGACAATGCTAAGCTCGCACAGACAGCAAACAGGCTTGTGGCAATTCAGCGTGACTCCGAAAACCACTGCGTAATGCCAATCGCCCGAGAGACTGTCGCCAGCAGTGTTATACAGAAGCAACTGGACGAGCTAGCTAAGCAGGTCGAGAAACTATCACAGAAACTTAGCAGATCGACAGTGCGCGAAGACAGCCAGAAACGCTTCAACAGTTCGACAAACGTATCTCGCAGCACCACCGACAATACCTCAACATCCACGTGCTATTATCATCGGAGATTCGGGGAACGTGCCAAAAAGTGCACGCAGCCTTGTGCTTTTCAGGGAAACGCCAGTCGCCCCCAGTAGACACGGCGGATACTGGTGGCAAGTCAATTCCTCGTCGATTATTTGTATACGACCGTACAACAGGTACGAAATTCCTCGTCGATACCGGCGCGGATATTTCGGTTACCCCACCTTCGCGCCAAGACCAAACAACACCAACACAGTTTCGACTTCAAGCTGCAAACGGCAGCAAAATAGAAACGTATGGTGAGAAGGTCATCGTGCTCAACATCGGCTTACAGCGACCGATCCGTTGGATTTTCCGCATCGCTAAGGTGCCTTATCCGATTATAGGTGCAGATCTCATTCACGCTCTCGGGCTAATAGTGGACCTCAAGCGCGGTCACTTAATAGACCCCAACTCAGACTCGCACAGCATAGGATCGTACGCTACGGCTCCGGTCACGGCCATCACAGCACTTACTCAAACCAACAAATTTACAGCCATCCTCAAGGCTTTTCCGGAATTGCTGGGTAATCCTTCCAACCTCACGACATCCAAGCATTCCGTCAAACACTTTATACCAACCACTGGGCCACCGTGCGTACAACGCGTTCGACAGTTATGCCCGGAGCGCCTCAAAGTGGCCAAGAGGGAATTTGAACTAATGGTCGAGTTGGGACATGCCAGACCGTCAAACAGCCCTTGGGCTAGCCCACTGCACATGGCTAAAAAGAAGAACGGGGACTGGAGACCATGCGGCGACTACCGTAGGCTTAACGAGAAAACCATTCCCGATCGGTACCCGATAGCGCTCCTCAATGACTATTCAACAATTTTAGCAGGGAAAGTCATATTCTCCACCATCGCCCTTCGGCGGGCATTCCATCATATCCCGGTGGCAGAGGAAGATATACCAAAAACCGCGGTAATAACCCCGTTTGGTTTATTCGAATTCGTTAGCATGCCTTTCGGACTACGCAACGCAGCACAATCGTTTCAACGTTTCATTAACGAAGCGCTCACTGGACTCGACTTCGTCTATGCATACATCGACGACTTGCTCGTAGCATCGAGTGATGAACAGCAACACATACAACACCTCCGATTAGTATTTCAACGGCTCAGCAAATACGGCCTTTGCATTAATGCGGAAAAGTGTGTGTTGGGAGCTGCTGAAGTAGATTTTTTGGGTTATCGGGTAACAGCGCTCGGGTCAGCACCACTTCCTACCCGAGTCCAAGCACTACGTGACTTTCCCAAGCCTAAAACGATTATTGAACTAAGGAGATTCATCGGAGCAATAAACTTCTACAGGCGGCACATTAGAAATGCCGCTACGACACAGGCGCCTCTCAACGAATTTCTGAAAGATTCAAAGAAGAATGATCGGAGGCCAGTACCATGGACAGCAGAGGCAGACAAAGCGTTCGCATCTATCAAGGATCAACTCGCAACCGCAACTTTACTGGCACACCCTTCACCATCCGCTGAACTTCGTATCACTTGCGACGCATCCAGCACCGCTTTAGGGGCGGTATTAGAGCAAAATAACAATAACGTTTGGCAGCCGCTTGGATTTTTCTCTAAGAAGTTATCACCCGCGCAGATTAACTACAGCACGTATGATAGGGAGTTGACGGCTGTGTACGAGGCCATCAAAAATTTTCGCCATTGGGTCGAAGGCCGCGAGTTCGTTGTGAGAACAGATCACAAACCCCTCATTTTCGCCTTCCGACAGCAATCAGACAAATCATCTCCTCGCCAAATCAGACAGCTGGGATTCATAAGCCAATTCACCACCAACTTCGAGTACATTTCCGGTTCAAACAACAATGTAGCAGACACGTTTTCTCGCGTGGAGACTATGCACATGCCAGCAGTGATCGACTACGACGAACTATCGCACGCCCAGGCTGCGGACGAAGAGTTACAGCACCTGTTGACTCACAATGAAACATCGCTTAAACTGCAATCACTGATTTTTGGTCCTAATAGTCAGACTGTGTTCTGTGACGTCTCAACCAGCAACATCAGACCATTCGTGCCAACATCGCTACGCCGAAAGATCTTTGAAGCCTTACACAACCTCGCACACCCCAGCGGCAGGATAACAGTCAAAATCATAGCTCAACGGTATGTGTGGCCATGCATGAATAAGGATGTAACTCAGTGGGCTCGCGAGTGTGTTCCATGCCAGCGCTCCAAAGTAGGTCGCCACGTACATCCGACTCCTGCCGAATTTCCTAGCCCAGACGAGAGATTCGACCACGTCCATCTGGATTTGGTTGGACCTTTGCCGGAATCTCAGGGGTACAGATACTGCATGACTATGGTCGACCGATTCACGAAATGGCCCGAAGCAGTACCCATTAGAGACATCACGGCAAACACGGTTGCCAATACATTCTACGGTAGCTGGATTGCTCGATACGGATGCCCCAAGCTGCTCACCACTGATCAGGGCACACAATTTGAAAGTGCGCTCTTTACGGCCCTATCTCGCTTAGTGGGTGGAAAGCGCATTCGTACCACGGCATACCACCCTGCAGCAAACGGGTTGGTAGAAAGATGGCACCGCACTCTTAAGGCGTCAATCATGTGCCACCAGATTCCACAGTGGACTCAGGTTCTACCATCGGTACTTTTAGGCCTAAGGACCTGCTATAAAGAAGACCTTAAAGCTTCACCCGCGGAGTACCTCTACGGAACAACCCTCCGAGTGCCAGGTGAGTTTTTTTCAGACGGAGACCCACCAGTGGATTCCCAGTTTTTCCTCGAAGATTTCCGCACACATATGAGAAGAATCAGGCCAGCTCCAACAACACACCACGGTCGACAGAAAACGTTCTATTTCAAAGAGTTGTCCGCGTGCACACACGTATTTTTGAGAGTCGATGCAAACAAACGACCTCTCGAGCCACCGTACTCAGGTCCGCATAAAGTTATCAAGAGATTGGATGAACGGGTCTTCACCATAGAAGTGAATGGCAGAGAAATAAACGTAAACATCGAACGCCTCAAGCCAGCCCATCTAGCCAGCAGCGAAGTTTTCGACTCTACATCCCACCGACGAGTTCTCATCAGACCAGGGAGTTTGCAGCCTTGCACCTCAACGAGCCTACCCGTACAACACTAGGTGGAAACCCGCTCCACGGGTTAATCATGAGCATTAAACTCAACCTTATCGGTTCCCAGATAAGGCTTTCATTTGGGGGGAGTCGTGTGGGAACACAGCTGAAAGTGTCGTACGGGAACACACCTATACCTATCAGTGTGGCCACACTGATTTCATTATTCATTATTCATTTTTATTCACTATTCAACTGAATTTAACGTCGTTATGGATTCGAAGAATTAGATCATTCGAGAAGCGTTCTTGCAACTACAAGACATAAAAATTAGAGTTCTTTTACAAGTTTTGTATTTCATCTTAATCTTGAGTTTTCATAGAAAATAAAGCGTGTTAATTTTAATATATAAGTATATGTGGAGTTTTATTCCCCCACAGTAGTATACACACAAGCAGCTAACCATAAATTTGTCCTTTTGGAGATGGAATATTGTGAGAGTGGCTTCTATTTTTGACATTTCGCATATTTTTTCTACTATTCGTAGAGAAAGTGCAGTTCAATCGCTACAGTAAAATCGCTCTGAAATTAAACCTGCTTGTTGATGTTCGAGCAATAAATACATATGTATGTATGTGCGTATTTTTATATCAAGAATTTAAAAGGTCTGTATTTGCAAACACTTGAGAATTAATGTATAGTATGCCGTAAGTGGGGGGGACGTAATTTTATTTGGCCAAGCATAATCCGTAGACATATGAGTGCATATGAAAGTATTATTGTATTGAAAATATCCGGCAAAATATTATAAACAAAAAATTATTTAAGAGCTTCACAGAAGATATTAAGCGCGTCTTTTTTGTATTCGTACTGAGTTCAGTTCAGACTAGAAATATGCTTTGCCCCAGTTTCAACCGTAAAAACAAAACTCTGGAAATTTTAGATATGAATTTTGTAAAGAAAGAATTAAATATTCCTACAGACACACATAATTTTTTGTATTTACGCTGAAAGTTCGTATATAAGATATTGCCTCGGAAAACAACTGACATTCAAAACTTGGTGGAGATATTAGGGAGGGTTTCCTGAACAACCGTCATAACTCGGAATATTGCGGAAATAATAGTTACAAAATCATTTGACTTGAAAATGCTTCAAAAAATTCTCTATAGCTTAGCAATTATTCCATATTTTCTTTAAAACTTCACTTCAATTCATAAAATATGCAGTCGTACACGTGCTTCACTCGTTTTTATATTTGTATTCAATATATTTCAATGAAAACTTAATTAAATGTGATTCCATTTATCAAATTCATCACTTTCCAAGTTCAAACGAGAATAAGAATTTTTTGATACTGACAATTGTGTTGCCAGACGCCTTTAAATGAAAATAAAAATACGAACAAAAATGAAGTATTTCAATTCAGTCTTGATGGGGATATGGGTTAGCGTGCCGGCACATACACACATGCATATGACGTTTTAATTTAATAGGGCTATTTTTTTTTTTTTTTTTTAAGCTCGGCCGAAAGCTGTCTACGCGACAAAGTTTTAGACAAAAATACTATGGATTTACAAACACCCAAAGGACCCGTGAACGACTTTCGTTCTTCTCAGGCGACTGACGGTACTAACTTTTCGCTAAATTACACAACTCTAACCACAAATTACTTAAATTTTCAGTTTTAGGATGGAGATCAGGATTTGTTTTTAACTTTGTGTTCATAAGCTTCGACTTTATATCGCCATACTAAGAATGCTTATTAAGATATCAATGCATATGTTTGTTTGTACAAACTTGAGCAGAATTTCTCTTGAGGTTTATTTCAAATTCATGGAATGCACTAAAATATTTTATTTTGTTTTTCTCTTTCCAGATACATACCATTGCTATTTTAAGATTGTGGAAAACAGGAAATATAATATTAGGGACTAATTTATCTACTCCAATTAATTCTAAATATTCAGAACCAAGTAAACATTGGAAGGTGGAAGTTGACATCTGTGGGGCGATACTGCTCACCCGATATTATATTCTACCCGATACCCTGAATAGCCCGGCATAAATTAACATTGCTATAACATTGGCGTCATAATTTTCTCCACGTGGCACCATCGCTGTCAGTGGGAACCATGGAGGATGATCAGCAGTTTTGTCTCCGATGGAATAACCACCAGAGTACGCTGATTAGTGTGTTTGACACATTATTAGAGAACCAAACTCTCGTCGACTGTACATTAGCTGCGGAAGGGCAATTCCTAAAAGCTCATAAAGTGGTACTGTCTGCATGCAGTCCATTTTTTGCTGTGAGTAAACATTGTAAATTAGTTGGAACGCAATAACAAATAACATTTTCTACTTTGTTTTTTGGACATATTCAGGATTTGCTTCAACAGCAGTATGATAAGCATCCGATATTCATATTGAAAGATGTGAAATACCAAGAATTGCGTGCCATGATGGACTACATGTACCGTGGAGAAGTGAATATTTCACAGGATCAATTGGCTGCATTGTTAAAAACTGCGGAGTCGCTGCAAATAAAAGGCCTCTCAGACAATCGCAGTGGTAGCACGCCGAAAACAGAACAACATCGTGGTTTAAATGTACATGGAAGTGGTAGTGGCGGTAAACTGAGCGTATATACACTCGAGCAGACGCAACCTAAACGTCCTCGCGTTGGGCCGTCTCCTATGGAGACTACAGATATATCAGGCTCTCGGGAGGGTTCATCTAGTCCATCTAGACGTCGAAAGAAAGCTAGACGCAAGAGTGCCGAAAATGCTATGTCTGGTAAGTAATTTGGGTTCTTCTATATTCTATATATCGGGTGTTTTTTAGCTGCATGAGAACTCTTGATATCGACAGCTGAGAATGTCAAATTATTTTGTCATTTCTGTGCAGTAAGGTTTAGTAAGCCATCGTGAAACGTTTAACACCAGAACAACGGTTCCAAATTGTGGAAATTTACTTTGAAAAAAAAAAAAAAAAAAAAAAGTTGAAGCAGACGTTGACATGTAAATACCTCGTCGTGTTCTACTTTTTGGCCTTTGTCCTTGGACTATGTTGAAAGGATCTTGGTTTATGTGCCTATGAAACATGCAAGAATTTAAGTCAAATTACCACAGTTTGCGACGCTTTTTTGCTGATTGGGCTAATTTAGATTGATTATTCAGATTTCTTTGGAAAAGTAGTTAAAAGTTGGCTTGATCGATTGGACTATGGATCTCTTATCCGCAGCGGATATATGTCGGATATAATTTAAAAATATAAATTTCATGAAATTATCTACCAGATTATAATAAAAAAAATAATTTATGTTTCGTATTATCATATTAAGTTCTCAAGCTCTTAAGAAAACACCCGAAATTTAAGGTATACATTTATACTATAGAATATATTATATTTTATCAGCAGTTGTATTAGCATCGTTAATTTATTTAATAATTTTTTTTTTTTTCATTTACAGCAGACGTTCATGACAATTCCAACTCATCTCAAATTAACCAATCGTCACTTCAGCCACATCAACAACAACCACAAGCCAATGCAAGTCTAACTGGGGTTGGAGCCATAACGGCAGCCACGTCTTCACTTCCAGTCTCAGCATCCGCATTATCGACCGGTACAAGTGGTGTTTTAGCAGCAACTGGTTCAATAGTTAGCACACAAGGAACTACTCAGCAAATGACCACAAACATTACCAAAAAGACTGAAAGCGTTAAAGGAGCAAGCGATGCCATGCATACAGAAAATATACAGGCTGTGGGTGTGGTTGGTACCGGGGACGAACAAAACGTAGAGCATGTTAAGGGTGAAAAATCTAATCATAAACAAAAGCCGTCGACAGCCGGAGTTACTGGTAAAGAAACTGCCGATTTGGTAATCGAACCGAAAAGTGAATATGAAGAAGAAGGCAATGAGGAAACTGTTGAAGATCTGACTCTAGACGACGAGGAAATGGGTATAGAGGATTTAGATCATAATGCCGGTACAAGCCAAGCCGGCGAAGGATCTAGTCAAGGTAAGACAACGTTCGAGTGTTGCATTTTTCTAATAATAATTCTATTATTTTATGGGACATATATGTATGTATGTATATGTACATATCTCTGTATATAAGAGACGTTTCACGTCGACCGACCCAGAGCTGTCCAAAATTCTGAGCAAAACATAAAATACCTCAGAATACTAGCAAACTAATACACTTTTTTTTTACAATTACGAAGTGCCAGAATTAAAAGTGGCGCCAATTTTTGTAATGTATCGTGCAAGGCTTTGAAAGTATTCGATGCGGTATCAGCTGGTGGTAGTAAAGGGAGAGGAAGGCCTCCTCTGCGTTGGAAAGATCAGGTGGAGAAGGGCTTGGCTTCACTTGGTGTGTCCAATTGGCGCCGGTTAGCACGAGAAAGAAACGACTGGCGCGCTTTGTTAAACTCAGCCAAAATTGCGAGAGAACGTGCAAGGCACATTCATTAAAGGTTGTGGCAATAAAACAACAACAATATTTTGTACGTTTGATTGTCAAAGCAAAGTATTGGCAAAGTAGAAAACAAAGAACGAATTCGCCTTGTTTCCTTCTGGTCTGACAGCCACGTGGACACGGCGAAAGAAAAAAATATATCAGCTGATTTACCGATACCGCCTTTGGTAGATTCGCCTTGTTAACGTGGCAATGCGATTTTCAAAATACAAGATGGCGGATTCAACACTCGTGTAACAATTTCAAGCGAATTGAAGGAATTGTGTAAAATAAGTGCGCTATATTGGGTTTGCCATTTTGAATTTTGGAAATCGAACTGCCACTTCGCAATTGACAAATATTTTCTTCATTTATTTGTTCGATATACAGACTAAAATTCTTCACAGACTAATAAGAAAGTTTAGCTTAGTTACTAAGTAATAAAATTTGGGGCTAGAAAATGGAATCTAATGAATTAAAAAGAAAAAAAGTATCGAAAACGCATACTAGAATGACGCATTACAAGTTTATTTCAGTTGCTTAGAATTTTGGCCGCTCGACGTGAATCGTCCCATATGCTTTTTCACAAGCGTGCACTTTTATTTAATTATATGTCTTATTTAAAGGGTATGCACCGTGGCAACATGACAGATCTCAGGACGAGTTATTATTGGCGCCACAAGAGACACAGCAACGGGATCCACAAGGTGAGCTAGAGTAATATTCTATTCAAACCATATTAAAAAGCAAAGAAAGCTAAAAAGAGCACGACAGATAAAATGCCAAAGATTGAATGCAATATTTTAAATATCATCAGTTAAAAAGTATTGTGAAATGACATATTTGAATAATAATTCACAGAAAACAGTAGAATATAGTGCGAAACAAAGAATTGGGCATATAGTGAAAACTTAAAAGCTCCTTTCAGAAAAGGGTTTTTTCTTTTGGTTTTTATTTAGTTTTTTTATTTTTATTTAAATACATATATGTACAGACGTATGTACATATATTTGATTTAATTTTGTAGTTATTTCTCTAGACTCATTGATTTTACTTTTTACTCGATTTATTCTGTCCATAAATAAATAATCGTAATTGATAATTATCTTGAATCACTTAAACAAAATTAGGAACGGTAAACTTACTTTATTAGTCGTGCTCAAAGAAGCTGCTATTGCTGTATGTATAACAGTAAACTCTAAAATAATGAGTAGACATAACAAAATATAAGAAACGTTGCGTTAGAAAAGAGAATTAAAAACAAGCAAATTAATTTTGATTATAATTTAATGGAGCAGCATGCAAGATGCGAAGAAAGGAAGAGGGTGTTGTTTGAAAAGCTACACTGATTAAAAAATGTCTTGCAATACATATACATATTTATATTTTTATTTACATATATCTTTGTTTGGAAAAATTTGGCAAGAACAGCAAAAATGTGCATTGCAGCCCACTTCCACTTTCTCTTTCTTTCTTTATTAGTTAGTTTTGTTAAAACTTAATCATTTTGCAAGTTAAAAATATCTTACTTGTTGTTGTTCTTTAACCCCACCACTGTAATTACTACCACATTTTACTACTATTTTAATATTCATTTGTACTTCTGATTTCATTTTGTTTGACAAATAGTATGATTTTTCTAATTTGTGTTTATTACTAATTTTGTTTATAACAATATTTCATTTTATTTGGTGTTTATGTAGAAATCGATTGTTTTTATGATTAAGAACTCTTTGTTAAGCTATTTTATTTACGGTATTAATTTCATATTTGTTTATACTCATCTACTAAATATGTACATTTGACGATGATCGAAAGAATTTAGACAATATTAGTTTTAATTGTTCTTTAGTTTACCTCAAATATTATTTCCCATTTTTCATTTACGAAATGTTGAAATCTACATATGCATATATATATGCTTAAATAATGAATAAGGATTTTCCATCCATGTAGCAGTTTGTTGTCCGTCTGCTAAAATTTTATTACAAGGGATATATGTTGTACAAAAAGAAACGCAATACATATACATTTTGTGCACACCTCCACCATCCTTTTAATCCGCTTCAACTCATCGCGCTTCTCATACATCATTTATAGTACTATTAACATGAAATGAGTAGTTGGCAACTAAGAAAATGTTACGTTTTTGTTTGAATGGAAGCACTCGAGTTTGGTTTTCAAGGACACATTTATAGGATGTAAAATTTATATTGACAGGAAATGTTTCCATACAATCCGAAATAAATTACTTTGTTTTAATTTATTATTCATTATGTGCTTATGATAGTGAAATGTTTGACATATTCGACATGGTGTACGATTTCCGTGTGTAAATTTGAATTTTGTTTCAACATTTTTTATTTTATGGCGATAAGAGTAAACGGGAAAACGCATGCAATCTGTTCCTGAATATATGTATAATATTCCTGGCAAAAGCCTTTAAACAATTTCAAACTGTAGTTATTTTCGGTTTTAGTTGTATAGTTTTTTATTAAGTTATTTTTTATTTTCGTTGGTTGACGGGTCTGAATTTTTTATTACTTAAGTAAGTGCCAGTTTTAGAAATATGGTAGTCAGATATAAGGGATGAGTTTTCGGGGAGTGTTGCGATCGCACTACATGCGAAGCAATACTTCAAGTTTAATTATTCTTCGCGTCCATCGTTCTTTTGACCGCGCTCTCGAAAATGTGCGACTTTCCTTCCAAGAAAGTTGTATAAATCATATTAATTTGTCTACCGGTGTTTCAAGTGTAAAAATTTTAAGTGATTAGTGAGTGTCAAGAAATCAACATGAATGGAAGCCGTGAAAGGAGTAGACTTGGTTGCAGAGTGGATTGGCTGGAACATGTAGTTGCCATCACTAAAACAGGGATGGCAGCGAGGTACTGCGCGTTTCATGCCATTGGAATCAGTCGTAATTAGCAGTTTATGTAAGCTGTCGCTATGCAGGTGAGTATCCCTTGTGCAACGGTATCGGTTGGACGAGGTGTATATTTAAATGGAATATTAAATAATAATTTCATTTTCGCTATTGCATCACCTTCGCCAAAATTTTTTATAAACTTATTTTCAAATACCTTATACTCCTTCCTTTTCCCTATTGACATATGTCATCTGAATGTTATACGGTTCCTTAAAAGCCTTATGAATATTTAAAGTAAATATATGTATAGATTTTGTCAAGATTATTGGCAACATTAAATCTGTAAGTTTGGTTAAACATTTCTCGAATTATTGCCAGTGGATATAAACATACATACATACGTACATCCGAAAATGATTATTCATTATTCATATAAAGGACGAACGGAAAAGCGTACTTTTCAGACATAAGGAGAAAACAAAAATTCAAATTTCATTTCTTATTTCACATAGATAATTTGAAAATAAATTTGTTAACAATTCCGTTGATTACAAATGAAAATGGCTCTTTCTGTAAAAATGTAGCAGCACAAATATTTCCGTAAATAAATTTGGGGAATGCTGCCGTGACTGCCCAAATCCGGTAACGTAGATGCGACTGACGGGGAGTAATATTTTATATAAACCTCATTAAAGAGTTACTGTTAGTCACTAACTTGAAACTTCCTACAACAGTCGGTTCTTCGTTGCCGGAGTGTATGGATAATGTTTTAGGCTGTTACAAAAAAAAAAATTATAATAATCTTATTTTCGCGTTTTCGAGCTCGATTAAACATATATGTGCTTGTTGCATGTCGCTCATTTGTTGCAAGAATGTCATAATTCAAAAAACCATATAATCGTAAAAAACTAAATAAACCAAATTGTCGAGAAAAAGGGCTAAAAAATTTACGATTTACTATGCCTCACTAAGTAAAAGTAAAGACACTTTTTCATCTAATAAAATTCTGTTCATAGCCGTGAATTTTTTACACAGCATAAAAGAAGAGTTGTGGTCTTTTCTACGTAATATTAGATAACTACGTATATTTATTGGGGCTATATTCCATTTTTCAGCAAATGAGCGATATTTGTTTTCATACAGACAAATCATAGAACAAATCTGGTGCCTTGGATAAATTTGACCTGTGAGGTTGAAAATCAAATGCATATCAAGAATACCATTTACTTGAATCTTTCGAAACTGTCGTTACGTAATACGTGCCTTATGCATGAGTGTGCACAGGATAAGGAAGTTTTCGACAAAACTGAAGGACACAGTAAAACAATATATATTCCAGACTAATTTTCTTATATATAATTGCCAATTAATTATGAAGAATCGGAATACATAAATTAAATCAATCTTTGTTCTAAAGAGAGTTTTTGTTATAATAGTAAATTTCCATTCCGCTTATATCACACACCAGTACAAACACCACACGTCGGATTAAGGTTCTCTTGCTTGTTTTGAATTTGAGCCTTCATCATCTTAATAATATCGCACATGGCAAATTCAACTCGTCTCTTATCGAGTAATTTTATCATAGCTGAAATGCTCATTAATCGTATTTTGCAAATTGTTTACTTAAAACTTTTATTCGTGCCAGCGACTAGCTTTTATGGTGCTGTGAATTCTTCGTCCTTTTTAATTATTTAAAATTTATAGAGTTAAATTAAAAAATTCAATGGAAAATACTACTAAATTTAGACAAGTTAGAAAAAAGAGATGTTTGATATTACTGTTGTGCTTGAGTTCTGTGGAACACTGGGTCTAAATTAGATAAGTTTCAAAGGTTGTTCTTCGATGAAGTTAAAACAAATTGAAAGGAGCACAATTGTGAATATTCTAACTGGCAAAACTACTGGCTCGATGGTTGCGGCAAAAAATCGTTTACTGTTCAACGCAAAGTGTAAGTAGTTTTTATTTTAGTATCATTAGTTGTAGACAGATTATTTTTAAGCGATAACAAAAAATTTTTATGTAAAACTATAAGAGGAGGGGGAGGAATTCTATTCGACTTAGAGACATTTGATTTTATATATTCCTCGTGATTTTACATACATACATATGTGGCGCATACATACATAAGTATTTGGAGAAATTGAATGCCGAAGTTAATACTGCATTGGGATAACTGGTTAGACCAGTGTATTCATAGTCAGAAATAACCTGCCGAAATTCAGATGAATTTGAATGGTCCGCCAGCTATCAGCGTCTTGTATGGTTTTGTCCAAATTGAATTTAATAATTTCTATGGCTTCATAGAGCCATCGCTTCGTACAATATTATTAGAGTACTGTTTTTAATCGAACCTGTATTTGTTTTTAAATCTGTCTTTTGTGTGTGTGTGTGGGTGTGTGTGTGTGTGAACATGTTGTGTTAGGCACGTTTAAATTTGGCCAAGTTCAAGGTCATGGTTGGAGAAAAAGTGTTTTAAGCGCTGTGCGCTCACAACAACGTATCAGATGATTTAACTAAAACTTTGCGCTATTTCTAGTTCTCTCTCAATACTTAATTTTTAATGTACGATGAGAATGCGAACACATACAAACACCACAAACACACGCACGCACACATTTAGTTATATAAACAATTTGCTTATTGGCATATCTATGAACATTACTTTCTAATCGAACTAAAAAGAAAGAGCTTTGCCTATGATCAATCTCCTGGCGCCCACGTTGCTGACTGGGTACTCTTTTCAAAGTTATCTATTTTCTTTTTTATGTGGATTGTTTACATAAATAAGAATAAAAAATATAATATTTGGGTATGTGTTGAGTCCTTGCTTGATATTACTGTAAGTTTTTTTTAATTGTTTCTCTTTTTAAGAAAACGATAAATTTTTGTTTATTACGGTGGAAGTGTGCAGCAATTCGTTATATGTATGAATGTATATGTAGATTTAATTGCAATTTGAGGTGCACGTTAGGCGCAACAGAGTGGCAGCGGTGTAGCGTAGGTTTACTGATTGAATTGTAATTTGAAATTGTGTTATATTTTTTTTTCTGGTTTCTTAGTTAATTTAAAGGTGACTGGGCTTCTTTGCCCGGCGATCTCTCTTTACGCGGAGATCTTGAGCTATTTTCTTTCAAAGTAAATAAATTTCCCTTCCCTTTTAATTTGGTTTGGGGGAAGGAGCAGGAATTGAAAATGAATATGACCAACATCTGCGCTCTTTCTCTTCTTTCTTCTGCAGAATTGCGAGCGTCAAAACTTAAACGCACGAAGTCAAGAAGAGCTAAAAGATCTGATAAAGGGGAAAGCGGTGGTTTCCGTCCGGATTTAGGGACCTCCATTAGAGCGCAGAGGTAAATTAAGTCCCTTTTTATTTAATGCACATATCTCCTCCGAATAATGCGCCTTTTTCTTTCACTTGTTTACGTACTATGTCCAAATCAGGAATGCATCTTCTGCTGGTACTTCTAGTTCCACGGCTACTTGCTCAAGTTTGTCGAAATCACCGTATACATGCGTAAATTGTGGCCGAGTTTATCAGACGTTTTTTACATTGAATCGTCATTTGACAAGCGAATGCAACAAACCAAAAAAGTTTGTTTGTGTTATTTGCGGGCGAGGCTTTCATCACAATTTCAAGCTGACGGATCACTACATGCGCCTACATAGATCCCTCCCACCGAGCTGATTAGTTTAAATTTTGTATTTCTATTTATGTATTTCTCTTATACATACATATGTGAGCTTGTTTGTTGGAGCATAAATACATATTATATATTTACGTACCATCAAATATCTCTGACTTCATAAATTTTATTTTAATGTGTTAAATTTAATAGCTTCATCAGATCATAAAGACAATTATCAACTATCAACTTCAATCATGTAGTTCTGAGGTTATACTTGTACTAACGAGTATAAAGGCCTAAACTCGATTTTTGGAAAGGGCGTAGTGGGCTCATTTTGGCCGTGTATATTTTTTAAAAACCGATTAAGGAATAATAAATGTTTTTTGAGCAAGTTTGTCGTGGTAAAAACATCCTCTTTTGTCAAAAATGCATCGGGCATTGGCCAATAAAACACAAGCTATTGTAGTTATTATAAACTTAAATTTATTGTATCTTCTTCAAAGTACCTTTGGTATGTACTATCTACGCCAACAGATAAAATCATCGAAACATTTTATACGCATTTTCCCGAGTCAACTTTAACTCTCGCCGCTGCTTTTCTTTTATGTTTTCCCTTGACTGAGAACCACTGTCTCATCAAGGTGAGGTGGTAATTTGAGTTTTGGAAAAAAGTTAGTCGGAGTGAAAGTCAGGTGAAAACAGTCATTTGCCGATGATGTGGCTATTTTCGATGGAAATACTTTCTCAAACGCCGCACATCGACTGAATTTTCAGATTTTCACAATTGTTTTAAGCGGGGCTTTTAAATGATCGGTCGTGAGACTTTTTTCTTCTTAACACATTGTGTGCGGGACACGTAAAAATACGTTTTTCGCAAACTGTGGGTAGAGCGCGGGTCACGTAGTTATACGTTTTTATAGATGGGTGGTAGAATAAGGGAAATAAAGATATACGGGTCGGGTTATTAATGTTTGTTGTTACCCTTTCTCATACCTAGTATTACGATGTACAAACATATACAAATCAAAATAATAAATATAAAAAATTTTTAAACGACGTAGCTTTGCATTGGGTTACTGATTCGATACCAACTGAAGAGGATACCAACGCTCAAGAGGCAGGACCATCTACTTCCGGGAAGAGGGCGCCTAAAACCGATCCACCAGGAAGACTGTCAATGGATATGAGGAAACACGTTATCGAGAAAATTGTTGGAACCGGGAAGAAAAAATATGCGCAAAGAATATGTCGTGTGTGTGCGTCTCAAAAAGTGCGAAGTGAAACTTGTTTTATGTGCACATTTTGTGGCGTACCTCTTCATAGAGGTAAATGTTTTGAGCGCTACCACACCTTAACACATTATTAGTTTTCATTATTTACTTCATTTAATTATTTGTTGGTTAAAATTTTCTTTTTTTCGAGTAAACGACCGCATCTTCACAGTATACAGAAAGCAGCTTTATTTATTATAATAACGATAGAGAATACATTCTAAGATAAGAAAATAAAAGTTAAAAAAAGAAATCAGAGCCTTTTTAAATTTATACTGATTTTTAATAACAATAAAATTCGCGCACATTTTTCAATAAATTACCCGCTCCAGCCGTAATGCACTGGCACAAAACGCCCGACCACAATGTGTTAATTGGCGCGATAACCGCTTGTGCGATTTTTGACCGAATTTAACAAAGCGGGCCAGTCGTTCTTGTGCTAACCGGCGTCAGTTGGACACGACAGGTGAAGCCAAGTCCTTTTCCACCTGATCATTCCAACGCAGAGGCTACTACACGCTGGACGATATTATGACCCAGCCAAGCTAGCCTTCTGTGCCTTTATTCGCTGCACTATGTCTGCGTCGTCGTAAAGCTCATACAGCTCCGTCGTTCCATGGCCTGCGATATTGGGCGTTGCCAACGTGCAAATGTTCAAAAATCTTCCGCAGAACCTTTCTGAAATACGTTACGACGGTTGTGAGCCTTGTAGAGTGTTAGTTTTGTTCGTCGCTTGTTGGCAAGAGAGATTCACTGTTGGATTTCCAGGCTGACATTGTTAATGCTGGTTATAAATAAACGAAATCTTTTACAATCTCGAAATTATAACTGTCAACAGTGACGTGGGTGCCGATACGCGAGTGCGCCGACTGTTTGATGACAGGAGGTACTTCGTTTTGTCCTCGTTCACCACCAGACCCATTCGCTTTGCCTCTTTATCTAGTTTGGAGAAGGCAGTACTAACAACGCGGTTGTTAAGGCCAATGATGTCAATATATCATCGGCACCCGCCAACAACTGTACGCTCTTATACAAAATTGTGCCTGAGCGGTAAGCTCGCCAAGCGGCTCGCACGATCTTCTCTAACATCAAGTTGAAGAAGCCACACGTCATTGCGTCACCCTGTCTGAAACGTCGTTTGGTACCAAAGGGCTTGGAGAAGTACTTCCTAATTCTGATGGTGCCGCTGGTATTGAGGAACGTCATACTGCCTAGCCGTATTAGTTTTGCGGGGATACCAAATTCAGGCATCGCGACTTATAGGTAACTCCGTAATTTAAGCACGCTCTGGATGTCAGTCACCAGATCGCCGTCTTTGTTCTTACAGGAACAAACTTTTTAATAGAATATAAAAAGTGGACGAAAACTGTGGGTATGTTCGCCGTACTCAATATTGCGACAGTGCTACTTGTTTGAAGGGCTGAAAGAAGCGTGACCTGGAAACTATTTGACCAATTCGATTCTAACAAGCTGCTTTGTATGGGGTTACAATAGCACATTTATTGTACGCAATATATTCAACAAAATGTGTAGTCTCCATCACCACTAGCTAAAATGGTTGCACATCCTGGAGTCATAATTTGTGTTAATTTCTGGGCAAGTTGGGGAGGTAATTGGGCTCAAAGCTGCAGAATTTGCCTTGATAGCTGTATGACCGTCTATATTTGTTTTCCTTTGAGTTTTTGCTTAACTCTTGCCCAAACATTTGCAATAGGGTTGGCATCAGGCGACTGCGAAGGCCAATCCGATTATTTCCACTCTACACACCTTCGACTTCGATGCTTGGGATTGTTCTCTTCTGGTAAAATCCCAAGTTGGTTGGTTCTTCCAAGCATCTTCGCTGCTGACGGAAATTATGCTTTTTGGTAAATTTTATTCATCAAAACTGCGTTCAACAGTTCGATGAAGTTGCCGACGATAAGCAGTACACCAGGACCGGACCGACTTATAAAACAAAGCGAAAGACTCATCCGTTTGTCCAATTCCGTTCTGCATTTGCTTAGCCCATGCAGGTATTTTTTCAATGCAAGAGAATGAGAACAGCGGCTTTTTCAATGAGTTCCGGAATTTGAGGTCTTCTGTACGTAAACGTCCTCAAATCGTCTCTTTGGATACATTGATGCCACCACTTCTTAAAACTGTTTCAGCTTCACGCAACTATAAGCTCGGCTTTGTGATCTTGTTTTCTTGCTTGGGAGAGATATTTTGTTTTTTGGGCCTCGTCCGGGGAAATTGCATCCGTTGCACCCATTTATTTATGAACGTCTTTGGCTTCTTTAACACATTGTGGTCGGGCGTTTTGTGCCAGTGCTTTACGGCTGGAGCGGGTAATTTATTGAAAAATGTGCGCGAATTTTATTGTTATTAAAAAGCAGTATAAATTTAAAAAGGCTCTGATTTCTTTTTTTAACTTTTATTTTCTTATCTTAGAATGTATTCTCTATCGTTATTATAATAAATAAAGCTACTTTCTGTATACTGTGAATTACGCCACTTAACTAAAACTGAAATAAGAGTTATTTTGAAATTAATTGCTTTTAAATTTGCTCGTATGATGTTTACTGTTAAACACAATTTACCGTTATTATTTTGATTTGTATATGTTTGTACATCGTAATACTAGGTATGAGAAAGGGTAACAACAAACATTAATAACCCGTATATCTTTATTTCCCTTATTCTACCACCCATCTATAAAAACGTATAACTACGTGACCCGCGCTCTACCCACAGTTTGCGAAAAACGTATTTTTACGTGTCCCGCACACAATGTGTTAACTATTTTTGTTGCAGATGCACGTGACATTCTTAGACCTTAGGGCGTGTACATAGGAATTCTGATTAAAATCGTTCTTCTCATACGCGGAACTCATTTTGAAAAAACAATGCACGTTTTCTAATATAAATTTCTTACAAAATTAACAAATTGCGCAACGCATAATACAAAAAAGATACGCTAAGTTACAGCATTTAAATATTTTTATAACGAAACTCCTAAGCTCGAATTTTATTGGTCGCGCTCCCATTAAGGGAGTTGTACATACATACGCATCCATCTCACGGAAGTCTTTTTTTGTTTAACAATTGTCCTGCGAGGACGGACAAGTTTTAAAATTGAAAGAAGGAATATTTAATTCACGTTGGAAGCCTAGTCCAGCGCCCTCATCTTTTATCGGCGACCGAATTTGGTTAGCGGTGCGTGGTTCCAATGACGGCTAAGAGTCCGCATAATACTTTTGAAGTTTTGTTTGGTTTATGTTATGGTTACTTTGGTAAAAAAATAGTTTTTTAATAAGTCAGTGATATTTCATTTGATTTCATTGCATTCAATTTTAACGGGAATTTCCTAAATACATGTATGAAATGGCTTCTACGCAAATTATTCTTAGGTGAAAATGCTTTTCTTTTACAAGCTATGTAGCTATGATAGATTGGAGGTGCGAGAAATATTTGCTCTAATTTGTAGAGACTTGTTGATTATTCTCGTACTTTATCGTAAGAGACTTTCAGTAGTCACTAAATAACACCTGAGGAAATAGTTGACTAACCGGCTATGTTTGCTGTCTCTTTGATATCAAAATCACATTGAGTATTGTTACACATTTACACATGTACATGAACTCTAACCTAAATGCTCCTGGTGAACTAAATCATTGCAAAAAAGTTGATATTTCAATTCCTGTTGCCTGTCGCCCATCGGTCGCGTTCCCAGGTGGTGGATAGGGGAACGCTCGCAGATATGCAGGGGAGGTGGGCAATAAAATACACAGAGTCGCATTTGTCCTACACTTATGCCTTTTTCAGTTCTACTACCAAAGTTCTAAAAAAATATGCAATCGAAAAAATGAAATATGTAGCAGCGTAAACATTCTCCATATTTACATACGGGGAATGCTGCTGACGTGACAGTCTTTGACCGGATATAAATCCGGGCGTTGCGGTCATGTAGCACCGACTGTCGTTGGATCGATATTTAACTTTAATTTAGAGACTGTGTGGCATTGCGTTTGACCTTGGCATACTCTCGTCCTTACTCCACCAAGAACTATTTACTTTTGGAAGATTTTTTAAATCAGAGTTAATGGAATACGTATGATTTTCGTCAAATAGAAATCCATTTTAAATGTAAGTGTCCATACACTAAACAGAATGTGAGCATAAAAAATTAGTAGATAGTTAGAATTAAACCACATGCGCCTTTAGAAAACCATATGTACAAAGAAACTGTGACTAAAATCATATAAAAAAATATGGTCAGCAAATGATGAAACCCTTGAAAAAACCACAACAAAAACAATGTGTTTGCTTAAAGTAAAATATTTATTACATCAAAATTTTTTTCGAGTTTGTATTGCACTAGTTTTTTAAAGTCTGTTAAAAATGGCCGTTTGAAGAAATATGAAAAAGAGATATATGGGATAGTTTTCTGAGAATTGAAAAGAGTCAACAGAAACTTCGGTTCAATTCATTATCTCACGTTAGATTTGAATAGTCTTCAAATACTAAACTTTGTGATTAACGTGATTTTAACAGTACATCAACTTCCGTTATGTATGTGGTTTAGATTTGTAGATAACGAGCAGGCAGTAACAATAGTACGTATTTCCAACTCTAAATATTTGTCTCCAATTATTAGTTAACCTTGGACATAGAGAACAATATAATATGTATATATTTTGTTTTGAGTGGAAGAGTATAGCATGTTTTTTTGTACTCGTACTTTTCGCTGTTAAAAAATGAATTTCGATCTTTGGTTAAGAAAAAACTGCTCTTTCTGGTTTTCCTTGCTATTCACAGACATATAGAAATGCAATAATTTAAACAATGGTCTTAAACATACATAACAAAACGCCCTGTATGATCCACAGATTTGCTTCATCCCGCGTTCGATGTTGCATGCAGCTTGAATAGTTTCCTTGATGTCACTGCTACCAAATCTAGGTAAAAACGTTTAAGAATCTACTACACACATATGAATAACTGTTGAAAACAATTTCAGTACCTTTATTGGTAGCGACGCTTTGCCGACTTGCCCCCACTGCGGAAAAGTCTACTCACACGTTTCCACCATGCAACGTCATTTGAAAAGTGGTTGTGCCTCTGGCAAAGTGAAGCAGTTTTTGTGTAGGATGTGTAGCAATAAATATGCCCGCAGTGACACTTTGTCGCGCCACATCCGCACTGTGCATGCCAAAGACTCGGAAAAGGGTCAACTTCGCGCCTAAGATGGACAGCAATTCGCGCCGATATACATCTATACATAATGTAAATCGATCGATTTTTACATACATACATACTTGTGTAAACTCTTACTACAGGGTGATTTAATTTGTATTGAATAAGTAATAAGACTCGATTATTGATTCCTTTAGTACTATTTTCAAGGTGAAATGTAATGAAACTTGTCAAAAAATACGATTGCATTTGGCAATGGGCCATGTCTGATCATAGTCTATCGTCATCACAACGATAATGGTCAGAAAAATCGCGAGCATAAAGCCACTGGCCCCCAAGTACAATTTAATACATCTCCTGCATTGGTAATATGAGTGTTTTATGTGTTTTTAATACCCTTTTTTGAATAGAGCGCATACCGGAGTACATTTTTTCGGAGTACGGTTTTTCTAATTTCTCAAACCTCTAAAAAACTCATTTGATCTTTGGTGTAGGGAATGTCTGCTCTTTCTGGGTTTCCATTCTACTCACACCTACTTATACATAACTATAGAATTAACTCTATTGTCTTAAACATAATCAAATATAGATTTGCTTCACTCTTCGCTCAAAGTTCCATGCAGTTTCAGTAGTTCCCTTGGTGCAACTGGTAACAAATTGAGGTAATGAACTATTACAAATATATTCATACGTTGCATACCTAACATAGAAAACAATTTCAGCCCTCTCACGGGTATCCGAACTTTGCCTGCTTGTCCTCACTGCGGAAAAGTTTACTCCCGCATGTCTACCATGAACCGACACTTGAAAAGCGCCTGTGGTGGAGGCCAACTGAAACGATTTTCCTGTAGGATATGTTCTAATAGATATGCGCGCAGGGACATCTTGTCCCGACATTTGCGTACTGTTCATGCCAGAGATAAGGATAACGACCAACTTTGGGCTTAATGTGAATTAATGAAGTATGTATCTGAAATGCTGAAGTGCCAAATAATCGTAAATGAATTGTTACATACGGAAATTTTCATGTATTTGAATAAATAGTAGGCGGCATACAAATATCCATACTTACATATATCGCATTGGGTTAAAAATCGAACGCATTTATAATTAAACAATGAAGCATTTACTCGTACTTGCTGCATGCATTTGCAGTGAGGACCATTAAATTGAACTCTATAAGTTGGAACTGTTGTCTTTGGTAAAAAAGGATGATAATAAAATATTTTCGCTGTGTTCAACTTTGTTTCTAACAGCGATTAATGAACTCGTAATGCATACTTGTTAAAAACAATAACAAGAAGTTTCTCCAATTCCAATTTAGCAGTATACAGAGATTGATTTGAAAGGCGCTATGCGGAAGAGGATATCTTCTAAAATGCCATTTGTAAAATATAAAGAAAACTGCGAGAGAAGAAGAGGACTTATAACCAGAGAGTGAATTTCAATCAAATACTGTGTGAATACGACAATAGGGATTCTGTTTTTCACTTCCACTCTTTCATTTCCACCTTTTTTCTAAAGGCCACTTCTTTTCGCCAAACGTTAGCAAGTGGCGAATGGATGAAGCAACTGGCATAAATAAACATATCTTGGCAGCACTGAAATATAGCCGCCTAAAATTACATTTATTTGTAAAATAGTGAGTTACACCAGTCTAATGAGGTGTCACCATACTCGCTAACAGCGAATTTTACTCGACAACTTTCTTGTTGTTTTCACATGCAAATTTTTCCTTAAGTGAGCCGAGGCGAGAAATCACATCCCTAAAACTTGGATGGCAACGTCTCCCGAGAATCCGTTTACTTATGAATTTTATTTCGTATTGCCTCTGAAGTTATTTAAACAACTATGGACATGTTCTCGAGGCTCTTAATAAAAGCGGCAGTGTTGCAGTATTTGTAAACTGGTGTAACCCTGTTGGAAATACTAAGCTGATACTTCTCTGACGTTCGGCAATTATTTTGCATAAATAGGTGAAAGTGGATATTGAAAATGATAAAGAAAAGAATGTGGGAATCGTGCAAACCAAATTTTTATGCCGCCTCTTCAAACGGCTACACAACAATACATGGATATTTGACTCTTGGTACGGCCAAAGTTGGTAGAATTCCCCACCGAAAACGATAAATACATTAAAAACCCTGTAATACAGCGGTTGTGATTCCCACTCTAGGTAGCTCTGTACGAGTAAATACGTAAATGTATGCTCTCAGACTAAAATGCCAGCTTTTGAAGCTCTAAAATTTCAAAAGGGCAGTGAAAGCATGGAATGCGTAATCTGTTTTATTTTCGGCTACTGCTTGGCGATTGGGTACTCACAAAACTTGCAAAGAAAAGGGGGAAATTGAGTGGACTGCATTCCCTTTTAAGGGAAAGTGGAAATATTTTGCTAGACAAGTTTTTACCAGATGTATTCGTACTTCTTAGCTGATTGTAATATACGCAAATAAGAAATTTTCCTATTAGAAGTAAATAAATATTTTTTCCATATATCTATCTTTATTAAATATTACCAATATTCTAATGTTTTCTCTTCGAACACAAAATCTGGAAATCTGGCAACTTTTATGGACGGTCATGGGCATGGGCATGAAGTCAAAAGTTTAATAACTTCTAAATTTTGCTGCTGGATATTTATTACAGGAAAAGTACACAAACATACAAATTTTTGAAATCAATTTCTAAATTTAAAATTCTAAAATATACAATACAGATCAGCATCGTGAGAGTATTTTTTAGAAACAACAAAAAAAATGTACAAGTGTACACGGCTCGTCCATTTTAAACACTTCCATGCTTGAAATTAATCCGGAACATATGACGTTCCCACGACAGTCGGTTCTACGTAACCGGAACAACCCAGATTTATATCCGGCCAAGGACTGTTACTTCCGCAGCATTCCTCGTATATGCATGGGGAGTATTTATGCTGCTACAACAATAACAACCACTACAACAATTCTACCCTCCATTCTTCAAAACCTCTAGATTATTCGTCTACAGGAGTCTCAAAGCATTTTTTAAAAGCCGTCGTTCATTGCTTGTTCATTACATACGTATGTGCATATGTAACGGAATATATTTAATCCCAATATGTTTTCGCGTTTTCTTTTTAACATTCGTTTTTCTTTTCCTACTGATATCGGTGCTATGTTCCACAATACATCCGACTGGATGACGCTATCCATAGTTAACAGCTCAATGCCGCAAGATCACAATAGGCTGCTAACATACTTTCCAACAAATTTAGCATTTTTTTATTTGACCACAAAAACAATTTAGAAACTATATTTTCAAGAACAATTGTGGCACATGTAAGTATTTTCTTAAAATAAGTAGGTCTAAATAACATAATATAACAGTAAAACGGCTTCTCGCTGCGATAACAAAAATGATAGTAAATTCAATTGCTTGGCATTTTAAGGCAAGTAAAAATACAGCTTTATAAATTCATGACTGAAAATAAACATTTGTTCAAAAGGGGCTTAACGATGCTAACTGCTGATTTGTCGGAATACTTTTTCAATTATCTGACTGTCCTAGTGAATTCTTTAAGTGTGACACTTCGTACACAATGCAATGTTTCGACGATGCTGGACTTTATATATATATATATATAATTGGCGCGTACACCCCCATTTTGGGTGTTTGGCCGAGCTCCTCCTCCTATTTGTGGCGTGCGTCTTGATGTTATTCCACAAATGGAGGGACCTACATTTTCAAGCCGACTCCTAACGGCATATATATTTATGAGGAGAGCCATGAAAAAGGCAGAAATACACTCGGAGGTTTTCCATTGCCTGCCGAGGGGCGACCGCCATTAGAAAAATGTTTTTCTTAATCTTGGTGTTTCACCGAGATTCGAACCAACCAGCCGGACTTTTTAATTTGTTTAAAATATAACATGCAGGCAAATTTTAAAAATTCTTGCTTATAATAAAGTTGTTTGAAATAGTTTTTTAAGTTTTTTCATGTTAAGTGAATTTTTTAGATACCCAGCTCAATATGCTTTGTGCGACTTTTTATGTGTGGATAGGTACCCAAGTAAAATCGGCCATTAACAAAAGCAGCAAAACCTGTATCGAAGTTTAAATTATAAATAAATCAAGTTAAGACCAAATGAGTAAAATTTTTAATTATGGATCAGGAAAACGCACTTTTTGAGACAGATGTATGCCTACATACTTACACACATCGTGCAGTAATTGCTCCATTAATGTACAAACGTTCATAAAAGTCCAGTTAGTATGGACTTGTTCGAGCTGCAATCTCAACCGATATGTTGCACGATTTTTAAAGTCTCCCTTTCAAGGCAAATATTTATAGAAAACTCCTTATTCACCTTCCCCCATCTATGCAAAATAAGTGCCGAATATCAGAAAAGTATCAGCTTGGCATTTGGAACTGGGTTGTTGTTGTTGAAGCAGCATAAACACACCCCAAACATATACGGGGAATGTTGCTGAAGTGACAATCCTTGCCGGATATAAATCCGGGCTGAGTTGCTAATGTCGCTTTATTACGTATCTCGAACAAGCCTTATGTATATTAAAATTAAAATGAAAAAATGTGACATCCCAAATCAGTTGAGAGATAACAGCAAGCCCATTTTAGGTGCGTTGAGGTTCAGGAAAGTCTTCGAAAGAGTAGTCCAGGATTTTCTTGTAGGGGACGCGTTTCGCAGTACATTTCACTACACTTCAAAACTTCGTTCTTACTACATATGTACAGACAGGACCATCGGTTTAACAAAAGTAGTTATTTAACACAGTACTTTATTAACCAAAACTAAAACGAAAAATAAAATAAAAAAAAATAAATAACTATTAACCCTGGAGATTTGCAACCCAGAATGTGCATTGTGATTGTAAAATTGTATCTTCAGCCATTGCGATCTTTATTCGTACAGATCAGAAAAGCGCGCTGGCTTTCTAATACATATTGGCATGCCTAATATACTCACTAAAGCAAAATACAACATATAATATTATTCTACATAAATATGTATATGTCAAAAGAATACACACACGCACGCAGCTACACGAGAAACATAAAATTACATATTTCGTACAGTTTCGTTGCTCTAATTTAATTCAAAAGTTAAACTGTTTCCTATTTATTTTATGAGTTTTTCAATAACAGAAAAAAGCATTAAAATATAATCTTTTCCCACCGAAAATTTGAAGAAAAAAAATTCAATTAAAAACTAAACACCAAATTTCAGGATATTTCCCCTCCTTCGCACATTCAACTAATAGCACTATCATCGCCACCAACTCCAATTCAAATACTCGTCCATCCGGCGCTACATTTACGAGACCACCACTATCACCACCACAACAACAATCGTTAACAGCGAATATACTTATAGATAACAAAAATAGTAACGCATTTCAAAATAATCCTCAAGAAAGCCATGACATCACAATTGAAAGCACTGAATCGATATTCTCAGGCAGCATTGCTATAAGTTCACGTTACCAGATTCTCGATAATTCCGAAGAGAACTATGAGTGTCCACAATGCTATCGAACCTATAGGCGCCATGGCACCCTGCGTCGTCATCTGCGTCAAGAGTGTGGTAAGGGTAAAAGCATGGTGTGCTCGGTGTGTGGGCACAGGACAAAACGTGCCGATCATTTACGCCAACATGTGCGGAAAAAGCATCCTGAAATGGCGATGCGCTCTTTGTTTCGGCGGCCAACAAGTGCCGCTGGTAGTAGTAATCATGGCATCCGAACACATGGGTTCGGACATCGCCTACCGCCCCAACAACGCATGCAACAACTCTTGCAGCGATCATTATCACCGCCAATCTTGCCGTATTCTGAAATACACGGCCAGCAGTTGCAAGAGTCGTTAGTTGCAACAAAAGCGCTTCCATTCAATGCGACTTCTACGTCAGATGCAGCCAGTTTTATGGGTGTTGATGTGGTCGATTTGGACGCGGAAGGTGATAATAATGGCGACGACAATAAGAAAAGTGATTCCGACAAGTTAGATTTAGAGCACGACAAAGTCAAACAACAGTCGCGTGCGGATTTATTAGGAGTTACAAACGTGCACAGGGGGAAAGTAGGTATGATAGGCAATAACACCTACCACCAACAGGTGCATCCCCAGGCATTATACCAGTTACGACAACAGTATCAGCAACAGCGGCAACAAAGGGTAGATGCGTTCCAGGTTGAAAATGCGGAATAAGCGCTTAAGTGTTATTTTTTTGGAGCAATAATACTTTGAAAAGATCGATAGTTTTGTAGTGTGGTAAAATTTGTGTGCAATATTTATGCAGATAATTTTGACATAACCTGACCAAAGAGTTTAACTTAGTGACCAAAACAAAAAAAAAGCTAATCTATATCAATTCTAAAGGTTCAAAAGAAGTTTGTGCTTTATAATACTCAGGGTCTCTTCGGAAATGCATCAAGATTAGACCGATGATGCAGCTAATATATTATAAACGTCGACATTTTACTTTTATTTTGGTATATTTAAGACTGCGTTCTTTGTGCGACTTACTGGCAATAAAAGTGTTATTGAATTCGATAGTCGAATGTATATGCGAAACAAGAAATTATAATTTTTTGTTGGATGTAAGGGCGGGAAAAAAATTTAAGAACATGCTTTGTTTTTAAAAATATCCCAATAAAAATCCCTAATAACATCACTTTTGAGACTGTAAAATCATATCACGGTGATATATTTTCTTCTCATTTCCGAATGAACAGAACCGCACCGACCCGCCTTTCATGCAAGGTGTGACATAGCTTTAGCCTAACTTTAAAACCAGTTTTACAACCATTGTTATCCTTTTTTCTTCTCTTATATGTTATTAGAAGGTTGGACCTGTTTATTTTTTCACTTCCCTGCAACTTACACCTTTTTTCTTCCGTCCAGTATCGAGCTCTCTCGCCATATTTATTCTAGCTGTGATGAGTTAGGATTTCGCTTAAGGACATTAAAATATAAATTTTGATTATTTGAAATTTGGGCTTTAAGGAATTGTTCTGCAAAAATCAAAACCAAGAATATTTTCGACTCACTTGCGACATTTTTCAAGCGTCAAAAGCGCGGAGTAAATTTCTTTGTTTCAAGGAATGAGTGACGCTTGGTACAAATATGACAGTTTAGAATATCGTAAGGTTATTATTCTGAATATTCTGCTTGCTTGCGTATTTTGATGCCTTTCCGAAGAGACCTTCATTACACATTCATACATTGATGCTCAAAAATTGACTGGGTATGTTAAGGAAAAAATACTTGTAAAGTTAGGAGTTGCAAAACTCAGTTTTTAATGTTAATTTTTCTAAAACTTTATATTTCATGTTTAATTGCCTAGATATTAAATTTGTTGGTAAGTTATTCAGAACCACGAGACTGGACCAAATAATTAAAAATCCATCTAAATGCTTTTGAGTGGCATGGAACGTGCTTTTGATTTTATAATTAGTTCTAAGGCTTATAACTTTCATAAACACAAAAAACTTGGGTTTACGAGAAGTTTTGTATAAATTAAAAGTATGTCTGTACATGTTGTATCAGTATATGTATGTATATGCAAAAGAAACGAGTAAAATATAAAATAAAAACATTAACAATGAGAGAATTTGTTAAGTGAGTTTTTATCCGAATAAATGTAAATTTTGTGCATCTATATAAAATAGAGTTTTTAATTTGAAGATCGCGTATTGTATGAAGGCCAAGACACGTGTGTTTTTAAAATCCAAATTCTGCATTTTAGCAAACCACGTTTTACGTTATCAATTATGTTTTTTTTTTAAGATATGAGCCGCTTTCGATTCACCACTTCTCTGCTCGGTACAGGATTGCGTTGCTTGTCAAGCGAAAAACTTGTACGATGATCAGCGACTTTGTATAGCCGCTTAGCTCACAAGCGATACGCTTATGCAAGTGCTTCCAAGCATAAGTAGAAATATTTTTTTGTTTTCATTATATTTTGCTTTGAAAATAAAGGGGAATTACATAACATTTTGAGCGGGAATAAGCTCTTACGTAACAGTTTGTCAACATGAAAATAGGGCAGTGCTGCCAAATCATATTCAACGTTGGATTCAAAAGGAATTTTTTGTTTTATTCACTCACTACTTGCTAGGTAGTTGGTGAATCGAAGACAGCTTACTTTTCCTGTAAATACTATGTAATGGCTTAAGTCTATATTGTATATCCGCGTTATAATTTCAAGTAAATTACAAGGTCTACTTCAATAAATGTATGTATTTACTACATATGTGCATACGCCTGTATATATGTATGTATGTATGTTCGTACATAACCAATTATTAATAAATGCGAAGTGTAAAAACAGTATACGATTGTTACAATAGGTGGTAAATAACACGCTGTTTAACCGAAATGTTTCTACATATGCTGGGTATACATATATACATATAAATTACATTTTAAGTTTATGAATTGAAGGCCGCCTAGACCCCTTTGAATATCTTCTAATCTCGTATCATTAATCTTGAATGTGCTATTAATTGGAGCCTAATAATGGGTGTAGATGATCTTCAGCTGGGTTGCTGCGCTCATGTGGGTTCTACTGGAGCTCATTTTCACAACACATGTGACAGTACATTTCCAGTATATGCATATGTATGTATGTATGTATGTACGTTACATGTACATTATTTGCTTTTCCATTATCGCAGTCTTTAAATATAGATATGTATGTGTGTATAATAAATAATATTGATGGAGTGAAAAAGAGGGGGAGGGGAGGGGAAATTAGCCAGCAAGACATTAACACCTTAAAACCATTTCCAATGCGAAATCATCAATTTTTCAGATTTACGGACATTGTACAATATTGCTACAGCAGCGGCAGTCGTCGTCGCAGCAGCTTCTGCAACGAATGCGGTCAACATTCACAACAATAGCAACAGCCAAACAGTGGTGGTTCATAACAAGCAGCGGCACAATATTGGTGTAGATCGAAATGATGGCAATCAAAATCATCACAGTCCAAGTGAAGTTGTTGCCAATAATTCCCAGCACAATCTAAAGATGGCTGGTATAGGATTGGAGGCTGGTCCTTCTGCAGTTCTTCCTTCTTACACGGCTGCTGGTACATTGTCAGACACATCAACTCCTACGCAAACTCCAGTGCCTCCATCTATGCCACTGTCAACTGCCACGAATTTGTTGTGCGAGGTTCTTGAACCGGAAGTGTCCATTCGCACAATGTACAAATGTTGTAGAAGCCATTTTTTTCAGCACTCTCAGCGCCAAGCGCAACACCAACATCAGCATTTGCAAGTTATACCGCCGCATAATATGACAAATACGTCAACAACAACAGCACCATCACCACCAGCATCAATCGCCGATCATGTGTCGACTTGCATGCCTGCCTCATCCACACCCGCAGCACATCATGGCAAGTGTAGTGGTTGTCAAATATCAACTGCTGCTTCAATCCAATTAGCAAATTTAATCGGTACCTCAATGCTCATGCCACAAACAGCAGTGACTGCCACAGCAGTGCAAGATGTCGCATCAAAAGTAAGCGGCACAACGATAAATGTTACAACAGACCACAGTGTTGGAAAAAAATTAGCCGCTACCAGTGTAGACAAGGTGATATGTAGAGGGGGAAATAATGTAGCCGAAAGTGCTAGCAGCGGTGGCATTGCCAATACACGCAACCCGAACAGCTCCTCGAACAAATCGTCGCCTCATTTAGCGTCTGCGACAAAGAAAGCTACCGTTCAGTTTCAGTGCGAGTTCTGTGCGTTTTCTTGTTCTTGGAAATATGATTTGAAGTTACATTTGCGGCAGAAGCACGGAATTCACAACAAGAAAATGTGAATGCGAACTGCGGCCGACAACTGTCAATGAATAATGTGCCAATTACAATCGCCGCATACATCTTATTCTTTCAATTTGGAAATATTGCCCCATCTACCATGTTTTTGCAATGTTTTCCTTTGATCTTCCAATTGTATTTTTGTAGTCTAGCACTAAGCGCGGTTAACTTCAATATTTATTATCGTGTATAGCATTAGCATAAGTTGTATATACCTAAAAAGGAAACTATAGTTTGTATTGCAAAAACCTATGGAAATGACATAATAAAGAGCCTGTGTGATTGAATATATGTATAATTCATAGTATGTGTACAAACAATTTTTACAGATCAAACATATGTACACATTTAAAGGTGTCTGAAAATACCGATACAATGGCATAAACATACATACGGGTTAGTGGATTCAGATTGCCAAGTATTCTGAGCAACATGGTACAAGGCTCATCAAAATATATGTGTGTGCCGCCGATATGGACTCGGGTTTTTGCCGAAAGAATTTAATAAAATAATATACAAGAGAATAATCGGTCGTTTTCTCAACAAAAAAAACGCTCTGATGAAGTTTCGATGTACGAGTTTTTTTCTACGGTTTGATGCCGTATTGGTAATATTAGACTAGAAAGTATATTTACTATATATTTGCAGTAAATAACGTACTGTAGTTTGTTTGTTAATATTCGAAATACTAGTAGTTGAATCTAGAGCTGTCCTTGCAATTCGAAATATATATGTAAGCACTTGTAGGCGTACAGCAGTATTTTATTTCTAAATCTTAACGTATTGATTTTAAACGGTGCTTGATGCTGATTACCGATCAAGCACGTTTTCGTTGCGTACATAAGTAGTACTCGTACCGTTCCGTCGTATGGACTTTGGATGCAGTAATTTACCTTTTGTCGTAGACATCGGTGAGTTGTGAGTAAACTTTGTGCTTTTTTGCTTAATTTTGTCTAAAAAAGAAATTCAACAATTTAAAATGATATTCGATTAAATAAAGTAAAGCAGTGTTTTATAACTGTAAGCGTTTGCCGAATGTGGTTAATTACTTTATATAAATTTTTATTTCCTTTTTGTTTTCATTTCATATAACATAAAAACTCATTACACATCAACTACGCATTTAACCCCCTGTTAAATCGCACACATCCTCCTCGAATTGATATCGTTATTTGCTATGAAATACGATTTGGACTAAACACAGGCCTCAAATACAAATTTAAAACGTCAAAGCAAATTGGCAGAGAAAATTTTGTTAAGAATTCGCATTCACGTTTTTTTTGTACAGTTTGTGGAAAAAGCTATTTGCGCAAGCGTCACTTGCAGCGTCACACGCGCGATGAATGTGTTGGCATCCCACCACGCTTTAACTGTGACCTCTGCCCTTCACGTTTCCGACGTAAGTACCACATGGTACGACATTTGACATCGAAACACGGCATTCTTCCGGATATAGCTCAGCAGACGACAAGCAGTAGCGGAAACCGCACCAGTAATGAAAATAACTATGCCGGCTTCAATACCACCAATGATTGTATTGGTCCATTGCCTGAAAATTTGTCACTGAAAAAAAGTCACTATACGGTAGACAATGCATCACTTAATCGCCATGGAGAAGTTGGTGCCGCTTATGCTCTAAATGTGGGTAAAGCAATGACGACGGATGTTAAGCCAGCATTTGATATAGTTGGAGCTATCGCAACTGTGCCAGCATCAACGACTATAGGCAACAACATCGGCAACAGCAAAACGACAAATTCAATGAAACGCGAAATCGCTCACTCGTTGCCTGGTAGCGTTGATAATAATAAAACTCCCGAACAAATGGCGACGGACGAAGCTTTGAATACATTTGAAGAAGATTGGAAAATGAAACTAGGCATACAGCTTATATCAAATTCATTACTAAAAGAGCGTCTCTTAAATAGCATGCCATATACTTACAACAGTAATTAAGTATTTTCAAACATTCACGAGAAAACTATTATAATATCGTATTAGCGATAAATATTTATTATAGTTTAATGACATATATTTACATATATATTCCTATAGTTCCTACGTGGAGCAGAGGGCATCATAACACATAATACTCATTTATTTATTATTCACTGAGTTATTGTACTTTTTACTTTATTTATTCTAATACCAATTTTGAAGTGCGAAAGTGCATAACATAGTCATATTAATTTCGACATCAAAGAATTTGATTTAATGCATGAAATTAGGAATATAAGAAAAGTTGTGTTCGATAACAAAATTAGACATCACTCCAAATGAAGAACGTAAGCGAAAACTCTCTCCAAAAGAGTGGGGGAAAAACAGAAAGTTAACGAATACAAAATTGTTCATCACTTTCTGGGATTGTTTAAAAAAATGTTGCGTTGTCCAAAAGAATTTTCATTGCCATACTTCATAAATTCTCGTTTTTTGTAGCTAAATTTTCCATTTTTTAATGAGATGCGACAAAATAAACTGCAATTTCAAACTGTGTCAAGGGCAGCAGTTCACAAAATACCAAATTCTACAGAAAATAAATTTAGTTTGTTTACAAGTTCAGTAATTTTATATTAATTTGGCTGACCAAAAAGAACGCCTCTCTTGCATCGCACTCACTTTGCTGTCTCAATTTTTAAGTGATGTAGTTTTTTGGTGTGGACGAACGCATACTGGCAAAACTTAGGAATAAGTATTACTAATGTTTGTCCTATCGAACACGACTGATATGAAACTTTACCAAAAAGTATTATCATTTGTCAACTTTTAGTTCATAAAATCGTATTTTCATTTTACTCATTTACAGTAATTATGTATTTATTATTATCTCAAATGTAGTACGTGCATGTATGTACGTACGATTACAAAAAAATGAAACAATTGGTTCGCGATTTTAGTATTAAAAAAAAAATATATATATATATTATAATTTTTTTTTTTCATTTTATAAGGAAACAAAAAGCCAAATAAATGCTTTTTAGCCAATATTTATATTAACGTATTAACGGTTAACAAGATCTCCAAGGATCAACAGTACTGCGCCTGTGCAGTTGGTCCTACTTAGATTGTAAATTATTTATGACCAAAGGTATAAGGAGCGGGTTAATGCACATTACTTTCCGCGGGTCCGCCTAAGTCACAGCCTATACTAAAAATAAATTTCATATTTGAACTACGTGAATGGCTAAAGAAAATCATCTAATCGGAAATGACATTGGATTTCTAGTCTGGAGCTTTTACACATATATTCATACGAGTATAAACGAAGTTCAGCGGTTCGTGCGTGCAGTTACCATAGTTCGTTAATTAACTTTTAGAAATATTACACAGTTATTTTGTGCTGATAAATTTATTGTATATACAAGTACATATATTGTGAATTTGAGTAACTATTTTTGGTATGCCAAAACAATAAAATAGATGTATATGTGTATGTAAACCAAAAGATCACGAATTTTTCTACCTTGTTAGTTATGTAAGCAAATGAATTTGTGTTGTGACCATTCTAATAGTCTTTTTTAATTAATTTATTCGTATAAAAGATGTAAAAGAGAACTGCGCCAATATTTATTTGGTAAAATCATATACTCTTTATATGTACATATGTATGTATGTATGTATGTATGTATGTATGTGTATAATTGAAGTGTACTCAATGTTTCTAAAATTATCATAATAATAAAATAATTACAATGAAAATATAATTTAAATTTGATGATATGCTTTCAGTTTGATGATATTATAAAAATAAATATTTAAATGCAATATCTGTATTCTTCTTTCAGACATTTCAAATGGTTTGTTTTTCTCCGTTTGTTTTTACTATAATGGTTTTTGGTCCAGTGGTTTGGTTTCAGCTCTTGTTTTTATTTAAAAATGTGTGTATTTCGGTTTTGCCTACCTTAACTAATCAATTTTAAACTAAATCTCTTTTAGATCTGTACCATTCGCCTATAACATCTCCACACCTACTGCTACTACTACCAATACTACTCATACTACGATTTACTATATTTCGATGCGAACGATGGGGTGGATGTAAATATACACACATGCACATATGTGTCATTAACACTCTACTTCAACTATCGCACGTGCAAGTTCCATTTTTGTTTTGGTAGGAAAACTCCAAACAGCTTTTCCCACTGCTAAACTCACCATACATTTTTCAAGTTTTCTACTGTGTTTCCATCAGTGCCTTGTGTCGCATTGCCTCTTGGTGTTTTGTGCTATCGTCATTTGTTTGGTTGTATATTTTAAACATAAAATACATATTTTTAAAATACTTAAAACGGAAATTGTAATTTTTATTCAAATACAAATACAAACATGCAGCTTATATTGAAAGCAAAAAATGGCTGATCATTTACTTATTTTATGTTTTTACGTTTTTCTTTTTGGATTACGGAATTTATAATGCGAAGCACTTATGACCACATATAAATATATTAATATATTCAATGAATTTGGGGGTGGGGTTCGTTTTGAGTTTTTATACAAGTATTTGTTTTCAGTTTTGGGCTCGTCAATTTCGTTTTGCATTTTTATGATTTTCTTTTTACATGTGCAGTTTGATTGTATTAGATGTGTATGTAGATAGGTAACTGTATGCAAATACATATATACATAAAGTACTTATGCCTATTATAATGTTTTTGCTTCTTGTAAATTGGAAGAGATTTGATAACTTTTATACATTTTTTTATTTTATAGAAACGTTTGGACGAAAATATGATTTTGAATTGTTTTGTAGAATTTAGATTCAATGCATTTCTGATAATATAGAAATCCTTTCATCGATAAATGACAATCGTTTAGTTTTGAATATGCATATCTATGTGCATACTCTTATGTACGAGTATATGAAATCATACGGAAATTATCATGTTCTATTTTTGTAAAATGGAAATTTGTCAACCATTTATTTTTTACAATTTGTTTTTTTTTTTTTGTTTTTCCTGAGTAAGCATAGGTTCATTCTGTAGAGATTTTTTGATTTTGTATGCCATATGTATATGTAAGTTTCACTCTTGCTCATAAATTCATCATTGCTCATTTGTTGACTTTGAATTGATTTGAATTAATTGAAAAACAAAATGAGAATCTGTAGAAGGTATATAAAATTGTATCATATTGTCTTCTTCTTCTAC
The DNA here is from genome assembly GCF_027943255.1 of Anastrepha obliqua. NCBI lineage: Eukaryota > Metazoa > Arthropoda > Insecta > Diptera > Tephritidae > Anastrepha > Anastrepha obliqua. Next base: position 1,027,373 of record NC_072895.1, on the reverse strand, counting down.
TTCTTGTTTTAAAAACTCCACTCAATTCACCTCACTTTACACCACATCAATCACGTCACATCCGTCACTAATACATACACATCCACCGGGCGTTCATCGAATCATTGCCGCATCGCCGACTATTATTGTTTCGAATACAAATGTGTTGCACGGAATCGGTTTGAATATTCAGATTTTCTTTTGACCTGGTATCAGCACTCTTGCGACCAATGTGGTAAATCATATAAAACGCGGAAAAGTTTGAGTCGCCATCGGCGCTTTGAATGTCGATTTACAACAGAGCGGCCCATATTCCAATGCCCTTCGTGCAATTATGCGGCTAAACGTAGTGATAATCTCACCAAACACATTAAGACGCATTTCGCCAAGATGCAAAAGGAATTTCTGCCTTTGGCGGTGAAGATGCAAAACGCCATACAGAGCCAATTAGAGACCGCATAGACAATATAAACTCATATAATTGTTCGACGGCGCATGGATATCGAAACGGATTTGGATTATTGAAGTCAATGCAATGAAAATGTGACGACGTCCAGGAAATATCTTATTTTATTAGCAACACCAGTTTATTCGGGCAATTTAAAAACACACAATTTGGCACATTTAAATTGCGGCGAAACTAGATCGCAGTACTCGCCTTTTGAGGCCATTAGATGATAAGTCAGAATTAGGATAGAAAAGCAACTCTTTTGCCAGACGCTTCTGTATAACAAGGGATTTCTGATCGATAGTTACCATAGCATAATAAAATATATTAAAATACAATTACCTCAATGAACATTTTCCGTTGAAAGCACAAAAAGTCATACATACTAGTTCAAATACTTCTATTTGTATATATTAGAAAGAGGAGTATGCAAAAATACTCAACCGCTTGTCATGTGATTAGGAGTACAGTTTTTCAGTGTCTGGCATTTTAAAGGAAGCTACTTTGTATCTAAACACTAAAATAGTTTTATGAGTATTTTTTATTAATTAACAAAAAAAGTGGTTTTCAATGCTACATATTTTTTTAATATAAGTATTTTCATTAATAACATTTCTAACGTTTTTATAAATCCAATAACAGGAATCAGCTTTTATTAGATTTAGTTCAGAGGTTAAATGTATGTTTTTTAATGTAAAGCTATAACTTAACATATGAATGGAGGAACGCTTCTATGCATTATTAAGCTTTTTATAGGGGTAAGCTGGTCTCATATACATTCCTAGTTAGGTATAAAAATTAATTATTCATTCCACAGTTCAGTTCATAAAAATTAGGTAACGTATATGTATTACTACAGTACGGTTTGTAACTCACAGGAGGGGAATTGTCCAAAAAAAATAAAAAAATTAGATTTTGAGCTTTAGAAGCATCTCAAATAAAGAGTTAAGAGTTTTAAGCTGAGATCTTTTAGTTATTAAGTAATGCGTATAGCTCGGACTAATCTAGTCATGTACTTCAAGTGTCGCGTTCTTACTTACATACTTACAATACTTTAGTAGGCTAGCATTCAAGACTTTATGAGATTATTTCATATTTTCAGGAGTTGTTCGCTATTTGAAACTGTATTTTCTGAATAGCCAACTAGCCGCTTATACTATACATACATTTGAAGGTATATTCTCCGATTTAATATACACTGTTGTGTAGTTGCAGTTACTAAGTGTAAATATGCGAATGGGGGGTGTATTTTTATTAAGCAAATATTTGGAAAAAACTATTCGTCACAGAAATGTAGAACTCCCAAACCAAACTTTAACGGTTTTTTGGCTTTCAACGCTTTATTCAGCTATAAAATTTGCCAACATTCGGCGTGAAGTTCTGGGGCATCATTTCAATATATTCAAAATAAATTTGAAAATCATACTATATGTAATATACATACAGATACGTAAAGATCAAGTATTAAAAATCAAAGAAGTTATGCGCAAATCAGTAGAACATTTGTATTTAGCACGAAAGTATTCGAATAACGAATTCGTCGCTTAGTTCACAATATTTCTGTTGATTCGAAAGTATATAAATTCATATTGTATGTAATTGTTGGAAAACTGTACACGATTTCCGACAGTGTGCTGCTCGACAGGCAAGGGTAAACGCCCTATCGGCTGAACGGCTGTCAAAAAGCTTTTCATAAAGACCATCTGCGCTCGGAGGCTGTATGAAGCTGTAGATGTTTTCCTTATAGAAGCACATAAAGCAAGACTACAAATTGGAGGAAAAGCTTGGGCAAACATCTAACAAAGGATGTGCCCGCTATTTATATAGGAAATAAAACTTGTCTGTTTTTAATTTAGTTTTTTTTTTCAATAAAACGCAACTGGATCCTGTGCAATTGAAATCATCTGGTTCCAATGGAATATTACTACATCCTCTTTTTTACTTTCTATTTATAGTCACTATGACATGGTTAGTTCCATTGATACAGATATGAGCATAATGTGCTCTGAAAAATGGTTGGAGACTTTCAATTGTTGGCTAAAGAAAAGAAATAGATGTCTTAAATATGTTATCTTGCTTGATTTGAGGTTTTCTGAAAAAAAAATCTTTCGGCATAGAAGTTCACGCTTTCCAAAACACAACTGTAAATGCAAAAAATGTTTAAAGATTGTATCAACATAACAACGGAACGGAAGCGTGCTGATATTTGCGAAAAATATTGGATAAGTAAATACCTTTACCCTTGGCGGTCGCCGTAGCCGAAGCGTTTGTGCGCTACTACCATTCCAAGATGATAGAAAAGAGTTTTTCTAATAGCGACGAAAAAGCTTCTCATAAAAAATATCTGCCACAAATAGGAAGTGGAGCTCGACCAAACGCTCACAGAGGGGGCAAGCGCCAATTATAATAAATACCTTTCCAATGATACCTCAGAAGAAAAATCGGTTGAGGTTTGGCTAATTTGTTCAAATTTTCCTTAAGTCTATCTTCCACAAAAGTCAAAAATAGCATACAAAATCTCCGCTTATAAAATTTGTAAACATTCTTTAGCAGATCTTTTAATTTTACATTCTTCTATCATCTGAGGTAATTTTTTGGGAAAAACTAAATTTATTTCTATAAAATGAGGTTTTTGGTAGTATTTTCAAATCGGTCCAGTTCACGTTAAGCTCACGAAAGTCTTAAAATATGAAACACTTTAGTACCGGTTTATTCACTTGAGAGTGAAGTATCTTAATAGGTATATATAAATTTAGTAAAGGAATGTTTAGACCGACTTTCTTTATCAATTTGCGAGTTCCTGTTATTGTTCCACAAATGTAGACCATTTCAGTTTTATGCCACTTAAAAAGGCAGATAGTTTTTATCAGAAGGTTTTTCATGGCTTGAGTCGGTCGACCACCAGTAGAAATAACTATTAAATTTTCTGATAAAATGGGGCAGGTTAACATAAATTCTTCAATTCCATTACAATAAAAGATACAGCATAAATAAGAGTCAAATTTAATTAGTAATCTGATTAGGCTTGTTACTGTGTTAAATACTTAGTAATTGAGCGATTAGTTGTTAGATTATCTGGCACATAAGAAACCAGCCAAAATTAGTTCCTGTCGAAAAAAAAAACAAAGTGGACTGGCTTGTCCAAACACTTTGTCCATATCCTTCCGATAGTAACGTAGTAATAGGAATGCGATTATCTCAGGCGTATAAAATATCCTATAATTTTTGTCTACGCTTGTGCTAACAAATTATAAATATTTAAAAATAGGTAAATTTGATAACCTCGGATCCTTTATGAATTATCAAAAAATTCAAATATTATGACAAAAGTACAATGAAAGCAACAAAACAAACTATTATACAAACAGAAATACCTACAAACAACATACATACAGACATAGCATGTAGAACATAAGTTTTTTTCACTAACCTATTTTTAATGGAACGTGAAACGTATACCTAAGACCTAAGACCACACTAATACCAAAAATTAGTTACAACGCAGAATTAAGAATTAAAATATTACATATGTACATACAACAGAGATGTAAGTATGGAGATGTACAATAGGCTATAGTTGATTCCAACTAACGAGTAACGTACTTAGGTATTTACAAATGTTTTATCTTAAAAAAATCACGTGAAGCTAACTACTAACTACTATATCCGTATATGTAAGGCAAGGTATATACATACTTATACCCTACACCATGTATTATATTTAATATTCGCCAAGCCTACATTCATGCATATATATGTACATATGTACATGCTAACATATAATTTAACAAATAATATCCGTATTTATACTTGCCAACTTATTTATATATACCCTATACATATACAAACTTATTCGGATGATAAATACTATTTTTATACGATAAACTATATTTTTATACTTGAATAAAAAATTGAATGTCCTAACAAAAAGTTGTACTTTTGCTTTTCGACCTGCTCAGTGTTCACACACACATACTCGTACTTAGTATACAAACGAAGAACCAAACTATTGTAGAATTATTCATTTTAATACAATTAACAAATCTTGAAAGCTTCTTTTTGAAGAGACTTTTGCAGGTTATGAAAATCGTTGTGAAAGGGAAATCAGAGGGTGAGAAAAAGAGAGGCAGAGAGAAAGAGAGAGAGAGAATAGTACAGTGAATGGGCAAGCAGGAAGCCAGAGGCAGTCAGGACTAAAAACATACATACATATATTGAATGCAAATCATCTGTTACGCATAATCGCAAATTCATCATCACAAAGAATTGTTCCTAACATGCATATGTATGTACATACATATACGAGTATGTATGCGTATGCTATGAAAGAGAATCTCATCATTTGTCACAACCACCATTACTACCACTACCACCATCATCAGTACTACCAACAAGAACAACAATAACACCAGAATTCAATCCACCAACACAGCCATTTTCACAACGCCATCATCTAATGCTAGTTCGAACGGATATCCTTTCGCACTCAACACCGAAGCTAGACAGACACCAACCAGCCTGTATGTCACGTTTGCTCACACACACATCCAACTGTCTAGGCTGTTTAGACTCCTAAAAACGTAATTGTAAATATTTCATTATTTCTTAATCGATATACTTACATGTTTATATCCATACATACATACATTCACACACATGTAAACATAGAATCGAAAAACTATAATTTAATATGTTAATATAATATATTAATGAAAATTACTCGTTCGTTTCGTTTGTTGGTGCATATTTTTTGTTTGACATTTCGTAACAATGCAATGCTTGAACTTGCTTTTTCGCTAATCAAAAAATCAAGAAACAAACTAATGTTTAAAAGAAGTCGGTAAATTGCTTAAGGATTCTTTCTTAAATACAAACAAATACCATATATACGTTCGAATACAATGGAAAATAAATACAATTTTCAAAGACTCCACTTGCCGTGCCATACATAATATTTATAGAATACTTACATACGTAGATATTACGTTTTTGCAACGCTTTAACACAATAAACCATTTTTCTTGTTATTTATAAAGGCTGCACGACCAGTTCGTCAACGGCATCTAGCCAAACACCGCCACCACCCCAACAGGCTCTAATACGTGACTACTGGTATGAGTTAAAATTTTCGGACTTATTTAAATTTATTAATCCGGATGGACGTTATCAATGCCCAAGATTTAATTGTCTTAAGAGCTACAAGGATGCAAGTTCACTTCAAAGACATATCAGGTGAGCAGACGATTCAAATTTTTTGCTTGTCCAATTATAAATCCCACGGGTTGTGAAATATTCCTGCAGTTATAAAAAAATGTTCAATATTGATTCTACATAAGTAACAGTAAGTAGCACGCAAATCACAAACCCTTTGCTCAAAATGTTCGAAACGGCAATGAATATTTGTTTAGCTAGTGCGGTTTTCTCAGGCTTTAAACTCGTTTAAATTTGAAGAGATCATTTAAATATATTCCTCTATATTTATATTTAAAATTTGTCCCACTTTAAGCTCGTAGGGATATTACGTACACCATTACCTAGGAGGTCCTGGCGTTTCCATGTCAGTCGGTTCTACGTAACTGGAAGGACCCGGATTTATATCGGGCTAAGAACAATCACTTCAGCGAATCTGTTCACTTGGTCGAATCTGTTGTATTAAATCAAATCGATTTACTTTTTGGAATTATATTACCTTATTTTAATAAAAATCGGTATTCATGTTAGCAACTCAAAACTGCTACTTTGTAGGCAAATAAAGGATCAGAAAATTCTGACAGCCATAGCAAATAAGACAAACGCAAGACGCTTATCAAAGGCATTGAAAATACTCTCATGAGCAGCTGTTACTGATTTTCTTTGCCATTTTTCAAAGCCAACCAATTTAGTCCTACATTATTTGTCGTAGTAAGGCTTCCTGCAAAGATCTCAGGTTCTTAAACTGTGGTCGATAGTTTCAATATCGCTGTTGTAAATGGAAAGCCTTCTTCATAATTTGCTGAATTATGCACGCATAGTAGACAATACCTATTGGGAGAGGGAGGGCTTGAAGTTCTTGGAATAAGGATCAATTTATAAATTCCCCTTATGCAGATACATATGACGCAATGACGCTTTTCAACACATATTCCTTAGTTATTACCGGGGTGTTGGTAGCAAGTTGGTTGGTCGGGCCCCTAGGAGGCGAGGTTACGATTTGTGCTAGCAGACTTTCTATGTGTTGGCGCACACACCTTAAGCTGATGAATGTGCGCTGGTATGGAAAATTATTAATAAGAAGTATAAAGGAATACATTTTCACTCAAATCATTAGACTAAGAATAAGATAGCATCAATCGCATACAAAATACAATATTAACTTTCCGAATATGCTTTCTTTCGATAAAATTCCGATGATTGTTTTTATGTTATGTTGTTCCAGATATGAATGTGGTGGACAGAAAAAATTTCGCTGCCTCATGTGCGGTAAAGCATTTTCACAAAGCTCCCACCTAAAGCGACACCTGGAATCCGGTGTTTGTGTCAAGTACTACTTATGAGATAATGTTTTCTTTAAAATCAAATAGAGCTAGTGCATCTATTACGACAACATGTGTAACACCAACAACAAAGTATAGTTGAAATATGTATTCGAAATATGTAAGCCCAACACAACACACGCACTTATGTATACAATGCGAAAGGTTTACCTACAGACATTAGGTACTCGTAGGATTTTAGCCTCAACCTCATCATCAATGCAATTGATAAGGAAAAAAGTATGTGAATCGTAAGAATGCTTACATATTTGAAGTATGCAATACTAAAAGTAACAACAAACAAAAAAACGTAGCAAACAATATGATTGTAGGGTAGATGGGGACACGATAGTACCCATGTTTTTAAACAATTTGATACAAAGGGGAATAAAAACAAAAACCAACAACAAAACGAATTTATTGGATGCCACATCATTTATTTAGATAAAATATTTGATGATATTAAAGTAATTTAGAACAAATATTCAAATTAAGTTGATTCTATATATGTACACGTACATATGTATGCATGTATTTACTTATATAAAAAATACTTATTGTATTGCATGAAGAAGTGTTGAAACAAGTATCAGATTTATATACATACATATACAAATACATATGTGTGTACATATAAGTATAATTAGGTGAAATTGTATTTAATGCGCAAAAGAGGTGTTGTTGTTGCATTAATACAATAATAGTAGAAATAATATTAAATTGGGAATGCAAGTACACATAATAATAATAAAAGAGAAACTTAGGGTTCAAACAACAAAAGTAACAAATTTAGTCAAACTAACCAAACAACACGTAACTTAAATAAGAGTATAAAAGCAAAATGCGCTAAAAACGAAATAAAACCCTTTTAGGTAAATGTTTTTATTGGAATTAAGAAAAGTCAAGCAAAAAAATGTTTAAATGAGAAGTGTAATGAGTTGAGAAACTTGCTGTGTTTATTTGTTGCCAAATATGTACATACCTACATATGCATATATATATGTATATGCATATGGATATATATATGTATATATATAAATATCTAAATATGCGATACATAAATGCATATGTATTCATGTATACATGTGTTTATAGCAAATCTATTGTTATTTTATATATATACACTCACACACACATATATATACAACTTTATATGAAACACAAATATCAGAAGAAAATCAGAATCTTTAAAGACGAACACAATTACATGCGAGTATATAGATAAGTTTTAGACGAGTTATATAGTACTATATACATACATATATTGATGGGTCAAGCGAGTGAGCAAAACAACAAAACTATCAATTATTGTTACATAGATATGTATGTATGTAGATTGGTATTCCCGTTGCCACTTTTATCCCCGATTTTGAAACGATGGCCAATTTCTCGAACACCAGAAGCTACGTATTAACGTGAATGATTTGAACTGTATGTAGTGAACAAATGTTTCCGAAAAATCGCAGGAACAGATACTCTTTTAAATAAGTATTAACTACTCAAACAACTTCTTGAGACTTTGACTACTCCTGCCATCCTATATACCCCACAAACTTCTTATCGAAATATGGATGTAAAATTAACGAATTAACCAAAAAGATACCAAGAAGATTACATGTAATTACCAATCCTGAAAAAGTAAACATTCGCGCTTAATTGCGTAGAAAACAAATGTAAACGAGCCCCCGTCTCTTATCCGCATGACTCCAATCTGTTTTCTGTTACATACAAATATACATACGTATATATTTGTATATGCAAACTATACATATTACAGGACAAATTATCACTTTTCATTTGCCAAAAAAGATTAAGAATACGAATGTTTCTATAGTTTCTTTAGTTTTCTAAAAAGTTTTCAAAAAACGGGCAGTGGACCATGTTTCTTTCCTTTTAATCCCATTCAGGGATGTTCCACCCAGCTCACACACTAAACATGCAACATTATTGGCATGGCATTACAGCAACAAAGAACCGTACAAAGAACTCCCTTAAAATACCTGCACACCACACCCCCGTGCATTTTAAAAAAGCATGTTTGTGTAAATTTGTTACTTTCTATGATAATCTTGACTTGTTTCTTGAATCTCATTCTTCATTTCGCAAAAGTAACTAAAACGAACACCACCACAACCGCCAAAGTGCTTAGATGTGGTATTTATGTATGTATGTACATAGCCTTCAACATCGGACTCAATAAAGGTATGATTGTGTATGCCAATGTGTACACATACTCGTGCATTAGCTACATTTTATTTTGGTCCAGTAAGAACGCAAATATTTACTCACCTTGCCTTGCAATGCTGAATTCAAAAGAGTTTTTGTTTGGCAAAAAATACCGGGACAATTCACCACCTTTTACACGTCATTATTATGTTCTAGCTACTTTTCCATCTGTTACAAGTTGGTTAAACACATCAAACCAATTTGACACTCGGAACAGAATCGAAAAGTAAATGTTATTGTTCTTCCTCCCGTTAACTTTCGTTGAGTTTGTGCGTATTATATGCAGGCATAACCAAGCAGAAATATATTGGACTTACATTAATATACAAATAAATAAAACGAGTAATTAACGAATAAATAAACACTAATATGAAATAGGAAACTTAACTGCTACTAGTGCCATTATAGCCAACCCATAGGATTAGAAATGAATTACCCATGAACTAATTTGTACATTAGAAGTTATTGATGTGTTTAAAACAATGTTTTTTCTATAATGTAATTTCCGAGCGCTAAACGGACTGAGATCCACAGAACGACTCTATATTTTAATCTAACCTCAATTCTTATTAATTAAGTTCATCCCTTCCAATACATTTGGACTTTATTTTAGGACGCGGAAATACTCAGCCGTGCATATAAACATACTAAATATTATATATACATATATGCCTATGTATGTATTAATAACTCAGTATGTTCGTCTGGTTGCTAAGTTATGCGATGGGCATTTTGTTCCCATTATACGAGGAAACCTACGAGTAAGAATCATCTTGGCTATCCCACTAAGTCTTAAAGAATCGCGGAGAACAAGGAAATTGAGTGCTGTGGTGGCATGGATTAGGTTTACCAAACATATTCAAAATTGTAACCTTATAGAAGATTTATTTTAACATATAAATATTCATACATACACACATACTTATAAAGGAGGCTTCATTCAGTACCTTGTTGATTGAACTTTTTTTAATATATTTTGTTAAACACCTGTAACCTGTAACTGAAAAAGAATTAGTTCTGAATTGTGTAAGGAATTTTCGTTTTAGTAGGTGGGACACGCTGCATTCAGTTATTTGAATAGGTTGAAGTCGGGGAGTTTAATATAGAGCAATAGGAATATAGAAAAAGTGATGCCAAAATTAATTACAGTAAGATGGAAAGATGAAAAAAACTTCTGCCATAAGAATCAATGGCTAAACTCTAGTTCCCCCGATTTGACGGAATGAAATATTTCCAGGGGCATACCACGTTCTGGATGGAATGAGGTATACATCTGAACCTTACAATGTTGTATGTGCCATAGTACCGTCATCGCCGTACTACCATTGATAATATAACATAAGTAGTCTACAAAATGTTAAGAATTGTTCATTTTCTAATATTTAATACTCTTAAATAAAGAAAAAATTAAGTAATTTAAGTAATGCATAAATGTAATCAACTGGCACCAGCAACTAATTATGCTTGAGTTTATTTTCAAAGAAACATCCTGAAATTATGTAATGCATGTATGTGTGCGATGATTGCACCCATACATACATATCTATTGAATATATAAAGTGAATGTACCTTTAAGTGCCAAGAAAATAGCCTAATTTTATTTAAAAAAGTTTAATTTCGGCAGGTCCCATCACCTCTATTTTTATAGCAAAATTTACAGTTATTGTTGATGCAAAGCAATCTATATTCTATGCTAATCGAAAAGTCTACATTAATTTAATTTAATTTTTTCTAAAATTGTACCTTTGTGTGTACGGGTCTGTACATTAGTCCGAAAACAAGGAAACGTAACGTCTTGACGTTAAGGCGTGACTTATTCTAATATCTAGTCAATGTATTAGCAAAATACACTTTTAGTGTAAGAGAATCGACTATAGAGTAAAAACAAAAAAGATTATATAAATTGTTGAAATCGTTATACGGGAACCTGCTGCTATTCTCTTTTATCCATAAATACTTATAAGTATACCTAGAAAAATTACTACATATTTTAGCAATGACATAAAAAACAACAAAGAAACAAATACTGGTATACATGCATACTTGTGTATGAATAGCGGAGCTAATGAAAAAAGTTGTTAAAGTGTATGGTAGGGAATTTCATGCCTAATACATTTGAGGAAATGTGTTGAGTGTTGAATTTCACTGTTTAATAAAAGGGATAACACTGGTTAGATTTGAAAAAAATAAAAGAAAAATAAAAATACAATGTGATCGAATAAAATCAAAGCTTGAATGACTATGAGTAGTGAAGCGACGGACAAGAGGCAGAATAAGTTAATGAGTAGAAAAAGTGCATAAAGGTGCATTATTATTTTTACTTTTGATTATCACGAAGAGATTAAACATACAAATTTTGCAGTGTAGAACTTTACGCTACTAGACATTAAAATTTACACAATATACCCACAGGTAACATAACATAACATATGTATACTGCATACGGATTTAGTTATGTTTGTATGTATGTACAATACATACATTAATTTTGAAAGCTATTTGCACTTTTTTGACGCTATTTAGTTTATATTTTATTCAATTTTTTGTTGAAAATATTATATATACTATACTATACTTATCTAGTTTAGGTTAATACGTATTGTATGTTATTTAATTTTATTTTTCTTTTTGCACCTTTTTTTATTTTTCTGTTACAAAGTGATTTTTTTTATGCTACATAGATATATTTGCCTCGTTAAGCTGTTTGTTTTAATACTGGGGGTGTGAAATTGAAACCGAATTGTTGTTGTTGTTGTTATTTTTTAGCATAATGATGAGCGATTCGTCAACTAAGTTAGAAATCTTGTTGGAACAGTTGAAACTATATACAAATAAATGAACAAAATATACTCCAAAGAAAGCAACCAAATACATAGGTATACACATATTTAGTGCATACATATACATAGATATATGTACAAGATGTATATAAATTTATATGTTTATATATATGTATGCATATATTCAGATTGTGTAAATTTATATATACATACATATATATAAATACATGTATACAAGTAAGCTAGGAAAAAAAGAAAAAAAAATATATATACACATATATATATATATATATATATACATACATATGTGTGCATATACATGCATATATATAAGAGAAAACTTGTTAATGAAGTTTGGCCATCGCAAGGCAGAAGAGAAATATATAAATAAATCTTGTTATACATATAAAGTTATTTGTGAGCTTGAAGAAGCGAACATTTTTGCCATATTACCACATTAGACCATATTAAAATAATTGAACATAATGTACTAAGAAAATGAAATGAAACGAACGTGTTTTTTTGTAGGAAATATTAGAAACAATGTAAAATCTACAAGAGGATTTAAAATGAAAACACATACATACATCTATTAACAATGATGCATACATACATACATATACAATACAAGAGATAGGTATATTTATTATAGCAATAGTTGCCCGTCTGTTAAGCGGAATTTAAAATAGAACTTTAACTGTTATTTCGTTTAAGAAAAACGTGGCGTAGCCAAAAATAACCGCAAGAGCAACATGATATTTATATATACATACATACACTAAACGTTTATGATGATATTTGTTAGTACCTAAAAATATTAATACTGTAATAATACTGCGACTATATTTAACTACAAGGACCCTGTATTTATAGTTTTCTCCAGATCGAATTGTAATATTTTACATACATACATACATATATAAAGAACAACTAAGATGTTACGCATAGGCTGAAAATTAAGTTACAATTCCATATTGAGATTCTAATGCCAATTAAAAAAAATTATTCGTTATTTGTTATTTTTGTTAAAAGTTGTAAGCAGTTGTTGTTTTTTGTTTGTTTTGTGAACAAGTTACTCTTTTATGTTTACAAATTTAAAAATTACGTTTGGAATTAATCCATTGCAATAGCCGAAAAATAAGAATAGAAAAATATACATAAATACATAAGCCGAAAACTATGAATATTAAAGCGTTTATATATAGCATAATTTGTTTAATGAGTGAAGATGCCGTTAATATTGAATAAAATATTTAAATTGGTAAGAACGTAATGAACGAAAACTCAAAAAGATGTGTTTTATTTCGAAACCGAAAGACAAAGATTGAATGCTGCCACACAACCAATTGTGTATGTCTCCAAACATATTACTTTAAATCACTAACCAATTACTACTAGCTAACATGACGATGTACGATACATACATATTTTAAACCACTTCAAATGCATTTCTTCTTTTAGATGAGCTGTTACAGAGAGGGGAGCGGGAGCTTGCGGTAGTGAATGTGGTCAATGTAGCTGATTTCTCGTCCGTTCCATTACAGATTCGCACTTCGAAACAGAACCTCTAAGAAGCGTGTATATCTTTTGTGCGCAAACTGTGGAGAATATCAATATGATTGAATATAATAAAATTGCCACAAGACAGTATGAACCGGCCGCTGATGTCGCTTCGCACACTGCGAAGTGTCTTGAACCTGTTAGTGTCGTGGGAAGTGTTTGTGATATTGTAGATAAAAAGGGGACACATAATAGGCAATCTTTATCATTTGGCAACCTGAACCACGCTGGTTTCCAAACTGATTTAAAGCACAAACACGTATCTCCTTTGGCAACATCAGTTTCTGCGATGAATTTCGTTGCTATTGAACAAACTGATAAGCGCGAAGTTGTCTCCTATCAGCGTTTCGGACGTCAAAACTGCAATGATCCACTACAGAACAAATTTAAATGTCACTTGTGTGGCTTTGGATGTGGCATAAAAGAAACACTTCTTAAGCACTTCAGACGAGATCATCCGACTTAAAAACATTTCAGTAAGAGATTGTTTCTTAATAAAATGTTCAAATATAATATATCAAATCAAATGTGTTTTTATTGATGGGTCCCAGCCCCAATCCAGAGTCAGGTCATTTATTGGATTGCAGGTGCAATATTTTGCCATTCCAATAATTGCTATCGTAAACAAACAGTAGACGGTACTACCTGCGACTGTTACTTTTATCATTTCCCTAAATCAGTTTGTCAACTTCAACTCCAATGCCCAATGGGTATTCCCTTCACGTTTTGTTCTGTTAACACATCTAAGCCCTGATCACCTAATAGAAATGGTAAGAATCTATTAAACAAAGGTTTTCTCATATTCTCATATATAATGCTTTTTGTCCGTTAACTTTATTTGGGTTCGCCGCGAACATTTTTTTTTTTTCAATACATTTTCGCCACATTTACATACATACATATACATATGCACATATCTATATATGCGTATACAAACATATTAATGAGTAAGAGCATCGACATATAACGTAGATTTACAAACTTTTTACAGTATGTAATACTCATCTAATCATGATATTTACCTACTTACATGAAATATAATTGGTTTGGTATAGTTTTCTGTTCGAGATAAATAAAAGTGTTGTGTGGCAAAGTGATGCCTTGAAAAAAAAAATAATGTGAATTTCATGAAAAAAGTATGCAACATAAATATAATTTTTTACAACGAATTTTATATATATTTTTTTTTATTGATTACTTTTTATTGTTAGTGACACATTTAAGACGATCCGAAGCACATTTACCGTTACTGACCTATTTGTATCTCATTTCTTTTTACAGATAATTATTGGGGAATTTCCATAAAATCCGTGACATCATTGAATAACATTGGACAAGAGATATTGAAGAAACGTCACAGACATTCAAATGGATCTACAGGCTATATTACGCCTATCAAAGCTCCAAATAGTGACGGTTGTACTGAAGAAACAGACGATTTAATCCATGATGCGGAATCATTTACACATTCGACAATTTCTGATCCGCATATATGTCCACAGTGCGAAAAGATGTACGCATATAAAAAGAATTTGTCGCGTCATCTGAGGTTCGAATGCGGAAAGAAGCCATCGGAACGGTGCCCGCATTGCCCTTACGTAACTCGGTACAGGCACAGCCTGAATACGCACATAAAAACACAGCATCCGGAAGAAGGTTATTCGTCAACAAACGCAGAGGATTGCGTAATCTAACCAAACGAACGTGAAATAATTACAATATATGTAATCTGCCTTTTTCCTGAATAATTTATATGCACACTTACGTGCATCCGAATAAAAACATAGTGCCAAGAATGCACTTAATTATACGTATGTCCTGATCCTCCAACGACGTGATTGTTGTACATTATTTCTTATTTTCAGCTGACGAAAATGGAAAACTGTAATTTTTGATAGGAGAAATTATGTCGTGATATTATAGCGTTTGGAAATAAATAATTACAAAAATATCGAAATGTGTCATTTAATGCCATTGGCCTAAAACAGTTCAAAACCAAATGGACCAGCCGTATAAATTTGATGTTAGTTGTTTTTGTAAACATATCATTTACATACATACATAGACCTCTTAAGATTGGACATACTTATTTACTATTCATACGTTTGTTATCGCTAAGTGTATGCAAAATTGAAAACGATTTACTCATATACATACATACATACATACATAATTGTTTTGATTGCGAACGATTTGCTTGTTTTCGATTTTATTCTTCTAATGCTACAGTTATAGTTTTTATAAAAGATTATGTTAAAAAAATAACGACTTTTGTTGCATTGAATTGATAGTGAAACATGACAAATCGGAACAAACGGATATCACCCCGGAAGAGTTTGAACTCGATGATTGTCTGCTGGAAAGCAACGATATTGTCATTACTCAGAACAAGGATGGATTCGTGTTGCATGTGAAGAAGTTAGGCAATATTACGACCGCGAAGATTGCCCCAACAGATGAAGATCCAGCAGTCGCAACCAATGTTGCTGACCTTAACGCCGACGCCCACATAACCGATGTGCAACATATTACCGATGTCAAACCTACTCTGACCACTTTGACCACCAGTCAAATAAAGCTACCTTCCTCCGAATGTGGTGAGTTATTTAAAATGTACCAATAAACTCTATACAACTAAAACAGTTATTAATGCACAAAGTAATTAACTATAAAAATATATTTAATGTGGCAGCTGTATTAACCGAGTGTCTTCGCGCCTGGTATATTTTGTTTTTCGAAAAACCTCGGTCTGATCTCTACCCAAATTATAGAAAAGGACAATGAAAAAATTCTTGACAGCATTTCTGCTGTAGTTAAAAATTGTAGATGTACGCTACAAATTAGGGAAGAATTTCGACTTAAATTTTGAAAGTTGCACGCCACACTATTATTATTTCAGTTAGGAAAATGTTCTTCATCACATTATATGTATATACAAATACTATGTTTTTTCTACATTCAATTGGCGCTTATTTTAATCCATTTCTAATGTCATTCACCCCCACTTTCCTATAGAGCTAATCAATTTAAAGAAGATTATACCTGCGACAACAACGATTGCTTCTCATCAGCCTGCAGCGACGATTATTCAACCGCATCAATTTAGTCAGCAACCGCATCCATCGCAACATCATCAACAACATGGTCATGGGTTGGACCAACAGCAGCACCAACAACAGCATCAAATACAACAACTGCAATCACATCCTCAAGTACAAAGCATCGTGACGACACATCCCCCACACACCCAGACAATCAACTTGATGGGTCTGCGGAATGTACAAATAGCTGACCAAAAACCAGTTACATCCCGAATTAAGTATTCACGTGGAAAAATTATAACTCCACAGAGTACAACCGCCGCCAGTGTACAGATCGCGGAGACACATGAGGTGGAGCCGCAACACCATCAACAATTGACCGAAGGTACTAAATATGAGATAAGCGAAATCGATCTAAACAATCCATCAGCTTCTGCGGCCATCATCAGTGATTTGGTGAAATATGCCGAGATTGACGATATTGAATTGCCAGACGGTACTAAAATTGGCATAGGGTTTGCACCAACCGAAATTACGGAGCATATACAATCTACAGCCCCGCCTACTACCCAAGTTGGAAGTGTCGATGAAGACTCGCAGCAAGGTGTCCACCATCATCATCATCACGTCCAGCATTTGCAAGTAACTCAAGTACATCAAATGCATCCGCAGACGCATCATACTCAATTACAGTTACAGGAGCAGGATGATGCCACTACGAGCGTTGAAGCTACTATCCTTCCCGATGGCATTACGCTTCATGAACAACCGACCATCACAAAGAGTTACACTATACTAACTACACGGCCCATTAAACAAGAAGGATCGGCAAGCATCGATGGCACCACAACAACCACATATGAACTATCCCTAAGCGATTCATCAATGCATCCTGACGATGGTGAGTCCAAGTATGTGTGCCGTCATTGCGGCAAGAAATACCGTTGGAAATCTACTTTGCGACGACACGAAAACGTCGAATGTGGCGGCAAAGAACCCTGCCACCCTTGCCCGCACTGCTCGTACAAAGCAAAGCAACGTGGAAATCTAGGAGTACATGTGCGAAAGCATCATCCCGATAAACCGGCGTTAGAAAGTAAGCGCGGTCGCAAATAAACAACGATTCCAATGTAAAGAACTTCGGGTTGCTGGAAAAAACGCTGCTAGTACAATTACCGTTTCGGAAAAACTTGGTTTACTTTTTTCTGTACATAATTCTATGAAATAATATCCTATAATGTATGCACATAAATACATATATAATACTTATGTATGTACGTATGTATATGCATACCTGAAATCTGCAATGTGCTATCTGTGTATGTATTGTATTTGATCTTTAATTGGCGAAAATCTGATGATAATTCATTTAATTTTTTATTTACATTTGAATTGTTGAGCACAGTAAAGTTGCAGAATGTTATTATGATGATTTCAGTTTCACTTATTATTTAGAAATCGGTCCGATTTCGGCTTTACGGATTCGTTTAAAATCAATTCGAAACACGCTTTATGTATTGATTTGAAATCAATACGCTTACATATGTAAGCATTAGAAAATGAATGTTTTTGTGGCAATAGGACAGCTTTAATTTGGTGCGTCCAATTTAATATTAATTGTATTATAAGCATAATAACAAAACGAAAATGAATCTGCTCTGAACTAATTTGCATCCATCGATTTGCACGTCTTATTATTATTATTATTATTCGTTGTTTGGTTGACCTCACTTTTTAAACACCAGATAATGCGAACTTTCTCCCCCGTTAGGTAACATTTGGTTGGTTTTTTTTTTTCTTTTTCTTGACTATAACAATTGTGAAACTTTCGTATACTTATCATTGTTAACATACGAGAATGAGTATGTATGTAATTTGGACAAACGTCACTTTGAAAATAATTAACGCGGACAACCAAGAGCACCGGATCCTTGAAGGATTGTGATGTTGTATAATCATTAAACTTGTTCCACTTTTATTTAAATTTTTTACAAAATTTACATACATATATTCTTATATACATACAAAAATAAAGTACCACTAAATATTTAAATGCATTATAAGCAATAAGCAGTTGTAATTAATCTGAAGTATGACTTTTTATTTTCAATTAAAATAATAATATATGTACCGAAATCAAAAATTTGCATACACAGATTTGTATGTACACCATAGATAAATAGGTAGTTTCTTAATTAGTTCTTTCTTAGGATATAAGCTTGATTACGTATCATATTTACGTGTACATGTGTAAATTGTATGTGTACTTTTAAATATTGTATTAGTATTAGTTCAATACTGAAATAAAGTTTTATTAAGAGAAAATAAAGTTTAAAATGTGGGTGGCAACGTACGAGTATGATTTTTACGGGTTCTAAACTAAAGCGCTGAACTGGATATCGTTTTTGTATGATTTTCTCCATGCCCACTCCCACTTCTCATCCTACATTCTTTCCATATTCTTATAAATCATCAATTATCTCCACTTTCAACAACGCCTACCCATTCGAAATTAGGAAATTATTTTTCTAATATATTTTTCTATATTTTCAGGTGAACCTCATGTCATTTGAAGCTTAAGACGGAGACAATGTGTTTAGTCCAACATTAACCGTATATGTAGAAGTAAATGGTTTCCCATGTAGTTTCGCGTGACTGATATAAAGAGTCAAGCTCTTTTTTTAAAACTCTCGTATTGTGCATTAATACTTTGTTTTTTACAGAACTAATATATTTCTCTTTTCTTAAGGTTTGTAAAGACGGAGTTTTGGAGTCGCTTCATCACTTAAAATGCTACACACTAATTTAAAGTCCTGCTGACATAAAAAATACTAAAAAGCTCTTTGTGGATCTGAGAAGGGACTGCATAGGATATCAGCTCTTCTTAAAATATTAATGGTTTTGTTGAAATCTGTAACTTTATATACAAATTGTAAATCACTTACCTAAAATCTGCATATAAAGTCTTAAGCATAAGGAAATAATCGAAGAGAAGGTGTGTTCTTCCAACCAAAGTACCAACCGCTCGTCTTGAGTACTCTGGGTGTATATATGTATGTGTGCGAGTATGTTTCAGTTAGAGTTAATGGCACACAGTGTTCAACTTCACTTTTAAAAAGCCAACCTTGTATTTTATGGGTATCACAGTTTTTAAGCGCACGCATACATGTGTATGTACATGCCCATGTAAATGTGTGTGTATGTAAGTACTAAGGTCCTTGCATGCATACGAATATATGTACAAATATACATGAATTCTCACGCCATGGACAAACGCTATGAGAAAATTGAGTTATTCTAGAATTTATATCAAACTGAGCGATAACATACAATAAATATAGATGTATATTTATTTGTTTTAATATTTCCTATAGCTGTACGTTAAATTTTTGTCGCAATTATTAAGCTGTTATCTTTGTTAAATTTGTATTTTTAAATCTTGAAATAATCTTAATTTTATCTTAGCGCTTCCATTATTTCATACCAAATGCAAGCGTGGCTTGTAAACTTTTTACATATGTATGTATGTAGTTGAAACCAAACAGTAATTACGCTTTAACATTTCAATTTCACTAGAAATGCCTTTTAAACATTATGCGATTCTTTATCGTTTGTAGGGGATCCTTTCGAAATGAAAATATCTTAAATTAAATGTATGTATCATATTTTAAAATATTTTCATACTGCTTTTGCATTTTGTATTTTACCGTCTTCACCTTAATTCATCATAAGTTTGAATTCGATACACATATGTACATATGTGTACGTGTATTTGTTTGTATTTTTATCATTGGATGTGGTACTCATACTCATTCTCGTATTGCTTCATTGGCATTGGCATTTTTTAATTTATAGAAAAAATTATTTACAGTCTCTTTCCTCCTTCCTTTTTCTTATACGAATAGTCGCTTGACGTGTACATGCTTCACTTGGACTAGGTATTGCAGTTAGGTTATATTCTTTTTTTTTTAAACACTACTTTGTGAACTTTTATTTGTGCCAGTCCAATCTTAACGTTATTTTTTCTTTCCTTTTTTCTTTTTTTTATTTTCTCCTTTTTTATTTTCATATGTTTTGACAACAAAAACACGTTAACTTTCACTACTTTGATCACCACTGCAAATGTAACACACTCACCATCAAACTACCAAACCACCAAAACAATTTTCAACTGTAAAACACTACAAATCAATTGGCGGAAATTAATATAATCTCGAAATATATTAAACAACAACAATATGCTCCATGCCATGTGCAGATTTAAGTATTACTCGTATAGCTGGCCTAACATGGAACGAGTGGAACGCACGTTTGGCTATGCCGCTGGTGACACAATTGCGTGAAGGTGCAAACCCGCTAGTTTTCCCCACCGATCTTTCCATTAACACCATGGACAAAGGCAGTTGTTCTATTGGGACGACAACATTGGATTGCAAATCTCCGGCTCCGGACACGTCGAGTGAATTGAGCAGCATTGCAGGTGGTATTGCTACTAATGAAGCGAGTGCACTGCATGTGCCCTTGAATTGTAGTTCAGGGCCCGTTACAAGTGCGGGTGCTGTAGAGAAATCGTGCCCTGTGGGTGCTGCCCCAACTAGTGGGAAAATGAAAAAATTAACTGAAGAAGAAGCCGCCATATTGATGTTGAGAGCAACAGTGGAAAAGTCAACGGCAAACAACAGTGGCAACCTCAGTGATAACAGCTTCAGTGAGGATAATGTAAATGCCAGCAGCAGTGTGATCAGTACAAGTGGCGATTACCACTCGGCACTAAGTGGAGCAGCTGCATTTGCGGATGTTGGGAGCCCCGGGCTTTGCAATATCAATATATTAAGCAATATCAGCGCACTAAACAGTCTAATCGGTGCTGGCGGGAATGGAATTGGTGGAACTGCGGCTAGTAGTCCTGGTAGTGGAATAAGTGGCGGTGGTAGTGGTCATCCGTGCCCAGAATGTGGCCGTGTTTATAAACTTAAGTCATCCCTCCGGAACCACCAAAAGTGGGAATGCGGAAAGGAGCCACAGTTCCAATGCCCATTCTGTGTCTATCGTGCCAAACAGAAAATGCATATCGGTCGCCACATGGAACGAATGCACAAAGAAAAGTTTATAAAACTAGAAGATTTAAAGAGCTTTACCGGAGGCAGTGCCGACGACAGTGGCAGTGCCCCTACTGCTGCTGCCTTGGCGTCCACAGCATCCAGTGAGCTGCGTCAGAACTTTTCTTAGCTTGGAGGAGGCAGTAGTTGTGTAGAAAAAGACAATGCAGAGCCATAAGAAACAACCAATCATAACAATACGCAGGGCTTTACGAATATACCGATTTGTACAACTCTAAATACCCAATTCGTATTTGAGTTGTATATATGTACATATGTACACACATACGTACGTTAAAGTAAACATGTAATCAGAGTGCCAAATTTTTTATTTATTTACTTTTTTATAGTTTTAATTAACGCCTTTTTATGATAATTTAACGATTGAGAGTCGTTAATTTAGTGAAAGCTGTGACCCTGAATTAGATTTCGAACTAAAAAAATTGAATCCTTTGGAATTTAAATTTGCCATTAAAAAATGATATCTTATGTATTATACATACATACATCCTTATTAACGGAAAATCTTCCATAAAACTTTGCCTGTTAAAATATTCTTTTATTTTGCACGTTGTTGACAAAAACAATTTTTTTAAATGTATTATTATAAAGTGACAAATTAAGGCTCAACGTAAATGTTAAAGTTGAAATGGTCTACTTTTGAGGTTTTAAAAGAAATGTGTATTAGCATTTGGGGTTGTTGTTATTGCCGTCACATATACATATAGATATGTATACGCGCACACACATCCATATGTAAATGCATAAAATCTACGAAAGTGTTTTCTTCCCAATGAGTTTTCAGAAAAATGCTCAGGTGTACTCAGGTGCTATAGTCACTGTGATAGTACAAATTGAATTGAATATCAGGTTTATTTACACGTTTCTTCACATGGGGAATCTAGCATTTTTGGTATTATTTTTATATCGAAATTTTGAAAGAATTAAAATAAAATTGTTTACAATCAAAGTTTAAAGTCAATACAGAAACCGATTAAAGC
The DNA here is from genome assembly GCF_027943255.1 of Anastrepha obliqua. NCBI lineage: Eukaryota > Metazoa > Arthropoda > Insecta > Diptera > Tephritidae > Anastrepha > Anastrepha obliqua. The sequence continues at coordinate 1,004,727 of NC_072895.1, read as the reverse complement.
GGGACTAATGCTACAATAGATATAAGTGAGATATATATATGTATATATATAGGATTTGCATACATATATACAGAGTTGAAACATTCCCTAATACTTGTTTAAAAGACAACCTAACTTGTACATACCAACACATACCCAACATTTATAGGTAGTATCATTTGAGACGCATAGGCGCAGGAAATACATATATTATATGTAATTAGATTTAATATATACATACATACACATATACAGCAACAAACTCAGTGAAAACAGCTTCATATTTAAAACTTGATTATTTAAAGAAAGAATTACGAGAAGAAAAAGAAAACTTTGCCACTCCAGTTTTCACATAGAAAGTCAATTTGCTTGTGATATGGTCGATAACTTTCCATCGAAAAAAATGCTGTGTGTAAAAAATCAAGTGGGTAGACAAAAGACAATCGACCAGTGAGTACCAGATTGACTTGCTATAACTTAAGCTCCAATGCATTAAGTTTTATGTAGGGATATATACATACATACATGCATCCATACATACAAACGTATAGGTATAGTTTTAGTGTTAAAACATTTTACCTCAGTTATATCCAGAAGTATATAACCAAAAGGCTATATGCGAGAGTAAAATTATTATTATAATTTTTATTTTATTTTGTTTTTAATTGTGCTCAACTTTTTTTATCCAATTTTTTACTTATGTGTCTGTACAGCTTGAAGTTATTTAAGATGTCGTCCGAAATATTCAACACAATTTAAAAAACAAGAAACAAAGCTTGTTTGGTCTTTCGAAATGGATATGGATCGATTTCGCTTGCGATTTCTCGCTCTTCCAATGTTAAATAATAAATCTAAGTTATATGGGAAGAATATTCACTTTAAAAACAGATTATAAAAGCAAGAATTATATAGGTTGGCCAATGTTATATAGTCATAATTTTTTAATTCAGTCATAAATAATAACAAATAAGCATTTAGGTATATATACATATATATTTGATTTGAACATTCCTGTTATAAATATATGTTAGACACATATGTATAGGTAATTGCAAAGCAAACAGAAAAGAAATTATTTTAGAAGTAATGTTAAAGGATAGAGATGATAAGTTAGAACAGAGATGACAACGAATATATAACTCAGGTACTTAGTTGAAGCGATTTTGAAATGAATTACTTTAAATAACGATTTGGTTTGATGTAGACAGTGTACGATTATTTATACATATGATTTATACATACATACTTTGTGCCAGTGAGAGAAATTGTTTTATTGTAGATGCGATATTTCTAATACTGACCGTTGTCTACGTTCCCAATGTTTTTTTTCGTGGTGTTGTATTGGGAAAGGTCACAGATTTAAGTCATTGCCATTTTGGCAATTTTGGTAGATAGTGATTTCAAGCAGAGCTTGACACTGCCATTAGGCTATTGGCAAAATTTGATGTTGATTGAACACAAAAATGTTACAAATATGGTCACAAAAAATACATTCCGCATTTTAATTTGTATATGCAAATATGTATCACTTGTACTCTTATATGCAAACCTAATATAAAAGGACGATATTTTTTACTTTAATAACTTCGAGTTTAATCAAAAAGCAAAAACAAAAAATATTAAATTGTCGTTAGTTAATTTAACGATAAGCGCAAAATTTAACAAATACCTCAGAAAATGGCATACACCATATGCACATATGTATGTACATACACACATATGTATGTATGTATGCATAAGTAAATAACTCGGAAATATTAGGAAGTGTGTTTTTTACGTTTAAGTCGGCGTGCTAATTATACCGTATCAATCAAGGACAAAACTAGGTTTTTTATTCAGCGGGACAAAGGATCGCTCTAAACAAAATTGAGAAAAAAGCAAAAAAGTAAATAATGAGTATATCCAACTCAAACAATTATATTATATATACAGACACGTTGATTTGCTACAAATGTTCGTGGACATTTTTAAACAAAAATATTGTGGATATTTTATTGGAATTAAATAGTGATTGGCTCTTTAAGATAAATTGGTGTTGGGATAGTTGTGAATGAAGTAATGAAAGAATATAAGAAAAAATAACAAAAGAACTTTAATATGTTAAAAAAAATTTAATTATTGTGAAAAAAATGAAAAACAAAAATTTTCCTTAAATTATGCTAATTATTTACTTCTTGTTTTTTTTATTATTTTATACATTATAGTTTTGCCAAGCAAATCTTCAAAAATAACATACAAAATAATACACTTAGCCAAAATGGAAAGGACGAAATGATTTTAGGCAGAATAATTAATGAAACTATGAAAAATACTCATAATGTTATACAATTAAATAATTTGCAATGCAAATTGAAATTCAGTAAGACGAAAGAAATTTTTTATCGTTGCTCCATATTTTAAGTAAAATTGGCGGTTAGGTTTAAGACAAACGCCACTCAATTGAGAGTACTGAATTTTAATTTGTTTTAGTTTATCTTATAGAATAAAGTTTATTGTATAAATAAGTCCTTTAAACAAATAAATCAGAATGAAAATAAATATTGTATTTCGTAAAAACCAAGATTGAATGAGTTTAAGTATTTCTTTCACAACGATGAAATGTGGCACTTGTCCCTTTTTGTTTTGTTTTTAATTACGTCTTATCGTTTATGTCTGATTATTTAAGTTCATTTTGCAGAATTTTTAGCATAGACTTGTTGACATGTACGTATTTTGTTGTAGCTTATATTTTGAAAGTAAGTACATAAAAACATTTTATTATTTTATTTTGTTTTTCGATAACGTTTATTTGCTCAATTTGACTTAAGCTTGAGTTTATTTGAGAACTTGATTTAACGTACCATAAAAATACCAAAATTATTTGAATATTAACAAACTGCTTTATTCATTATTCTAATACAATTAGCTGTTGTTATACTTGCAGACGGAGTGTTGAAGGTGGCTTCCAAATGTGCAACCATTTCATCATGCCCGCCTGGTACTTCTTTCACCGCTGCTCCTACTATCTACAACTCCGAAGCCCAGACTCAGTCACAATGCGAATCTCGTATCCGTGTCCGCGACTGGCTTATGCTCGCCGATCAGTCTGTACTCCAGAAAGCGATAGATCCCCATTCAGGTATTTATACTATGCTGATCTAATTTGCCTAAGTACTTGTTCATTTACGTTCGTTATCAGATACGCATCTTCAGGTGCGTTAGTAGTACATACCACGTCCGTATCGCACACCGACTTCAAAGGAGACACTACTCAAAATTGTTTCTTTGACAGCAACCTAAAATAGGAATTTCTAAGAACTGTCACGTTCACGTTCTAAGAACTGTCACTGTACATATACGTACATATACATATGTGTTGATTAGGTTAAGATGGCGGCGAAAAACTCAACGCCCAAGTTGTGCTAAGTGCCGTTTTGAGACCGAAGCCCTCGGATGAGTGTGCTAGAACCAATCAATACAGTTGATACGATTGAAGAAATTGTAGAGGGCAAGATTGGGCAAATCCTGCTCTAAAGCTTGGCCTCTACATAGGAGATGTACGACTGTCGTACATTTTCAGCTCTGCAGCTGTTCTTTTAAGCCAATAAGTCAGAAATTTCGAGTGGTGTCACATTTGAGGTATAGGTGTGTTATATATGTATACATATTTACATACCATGGAGGAGTAATAAAGGTGAAGTAATAAGTCTTTCTCTGTTCGTTTTTCGGCATTCTGCTGCCTTAGTTTTGTAATGCTGCTTTTATTCGCTTGACGTGGTGCGTTGCTTCTATGGAAGCATTTATATACATATATTTGGGGGACAATTTGGATTTTATCTTCAAAATATAATTTGCAATGGTGTTACAATGATTTTTTCTTAAATCTTCCATTTGAATTTTTATGAAAAAAATACGTGAAATCTGGGAAATGTAATTTAATTGTGGATATAAAATTAAAGATGACTAATTTGAGCCGTGCGATTTGCACAAAGACGTGAGCTGATGAAGGCGTAGGCTTGCCACATGATATTTTAATGGGTTTACTGCAAAATAATTTCTGGAAGTACCAACTTACACAAACAATTATTATGCCACAGCCATGAAGTAGGCCTTCCAATAAATGTAAAAAATTACATGATGCATATCCGCATAACGTCTTCAACACATTACTTTAATAGTGTGGTATTCTATACCTAAGTTTTAACAATTTATTTTTTATAACTCTTTTTAAAAGTAAAGTTTTTCAAACCCTTTTGTTATTGTTAGATTTTAAGATTAGTTAAAAACAAGGGTAATCCACACAATTGGTTGGCCCTTATCTTTTGAATTAAAAAAAAATAGCTTCATATGCGTCAAATTAATTAATTTATATTAGTTGACTATTATTCATAGTGAGGAATATCCCGAAAAGTAATTTTTACTCTTCTCTACAAAGAAATTCAAGTAATTGCCCCATTAATTGTCAAAAAGAATATATTTTATTTTTCGATTTCTGCTCTTTATCCTTTTTAGAAAATCCAAAGGCACACACTTTCAATAAGGCAGTATCAAATCTTTTATACTGCTCTTATTACTTCGCCTGTATAACTCCACCATGCATACACATACATATGTACATTTATCGATTTCATGAAACTTTTGTTATTAGTTTTTATCTTTAATTTTTTATTCTCTTTACAGTTTTTATTTCGTTTGCTACAACGATCCTCATTATTTTCTTTTTTTCGATTTCTGATCAGATCTCTTTTATTGGTCGCAGTGATCGCTTATATGTGGTCCGTACCCCCTTAGCTATCCTATCGACACTTATTCATGTAACAAGACGACAAAATAATATTACATTCGTACTAACCAAACTTATCTCTCCCCTTCTTTTTCACGCGGCATTTCGAATTTGATTTCAAAACACAATAAATTACATTTTCACTCAAACTAACCGTCAGACAAATCACTAACCACAACTACTAATGCGGCCACTAACACCGTAACATCTGTTGGAATGAGATGTGGAGACACCAGTACGCAAAGCCCATTGGCAGTGTCTGCGGCGATAGTGCCATTAACAGCAACCACCACTGTTGTAGCATCATCAACATCGGCACTCACATCGGCATCTAAGCAACCGACCTTAATGCGAATAGGTAGCATTGGTCGCACCACCATCGCATGCGTTGCACCCGCTGTTAGAGGTGACGATGGAGAGATGAACTTGCTAAATAATGGCAGTATGGGTGTGATATCAGCTGCTGCTTTGGCTGCTGCAGGCGTAGAATTAGAATCAGTGGATGAGAGTATGACCGAGGTGCTGGTGAAAATAGAGAACTCCTCCTCTTCGACTCAAGAAGAAGATGAAGACATGGAAGCAGAGGCGGATGCTGAGGGCGAAGAGGAAGGCGATGGTGATGATGACGGCGAAGGAGAGCAGCAAGACAGCTCTGATGGAAAAGAACCAGATTTCAACTATGATCTCAAATTGTCCAGCCCAATGTCTTGGGCTTTTGATACAGTGAAAATTGAAAATGAGGAAGAATTCGAAGACATACTCTCTGGCGGACATGATACAACCAACACCGAGGACGAGGACGATTTGCTAACTACTGCAGCTGCAACAACAAAACAAGCTGCAGTCGGCTCGCCCAATCAAGTCCCATCAACGTCTTCGGAGCCCTCTGAACAGCCTGTCACACAGAGTGTGTCAAGTCGCTGCGGTAACGTACTTCTTAAGTCTAGCCAAAGAGGTGCCACCAAGCGAAGGACATTGGCCGACAAAAGGGAGTCGATTGTGCCATCAAAACAGCAACAGCAGCAGCTTTTGGAACAACAACAGCACTTGCAACATCTGCAATTGCGACCGACTCAACAGACTTTGCAATTCAAATTAGCTTCTATTCCCGCCACAATCACCTCATTTACAGCAACAACGACAACATCATCAGAAACCAAGCGTAGCAGCAACGGTGGTAACGACCAGACCTGTACTGATAACACAATCGGTAGCGGTGGGAGTGTCGAAGGCGGCGTCGCTAGTGGTGGAACTGAGACAAATGCAAAACTCAACTCGAATTCAAGCAGTACCACCAAAAACTCGGATTTTAAATCGTCCGTTTCCGATGACAAACGATATCGCATCCTTGTACAGAATCAACGCATGAGAAAGGAATCGCTTGAGCACTCTGAAGATATGATTTATAATGCCGATATTGAAAAGCCATGGGTATGTCGCAACTGCAACCGTAACTATAAATGGAAAAATAGTCTTAAATGTCATTTGAAAAATGAATGCGGCCAGCCACCACGCTACTTCTGCAGCAAGCTCTGCGGATACGCCACAAATGTTCACAGCAATCTAAAACGTCACTTAAACACCAAATGTCGTGATCGCATGGACGAAGATCAAAAGACCAATACCAGCACTTACACTCTCGTGTTTCAACAAAACGAATAAGTGAAGGCGGGCGTTTGTGAAAAAAGGAGGAAAATGTATATTTACGAAAGCCGACAACCATAGCTGCTCATATGAATGCTCGCTTTTACTTCTGGGCTATTTGCGATTTGCGGCTAGAAGGGTTTCGCCCATAGTCGCCAAAGTTTATAACTATTCTTGCGTATAAAACTTTTAACTACAAACGTATAGTGCATATATATTAACTTCTCTTAAATTCATTTTATTTATAGTTGCATATGTATGAGTACTTGTGTTTAAATTGAACATTTAAAACTTTAGAATATAGTTTTATATTCAGGTTGCCGCTAGTCAAAGTGAACGGGACATATAAAATATGATTTTATCAACGTTCATATGTAAACACGTAAATATACCAAGATTTATGTATGTATAAGTGCGTTCATTGAAAAAATGTACACATTTAAGTATTCATTTTAGTACGCAAATTTTCGTATGCATACATGTAAAAGTACTTTTTTTTTTGTTTTGTTTTTGTTTTTTGTTTAAACATAGCATGTATATTTTCGGTTATGAGAAAATATTTCTTATAGTCCTGTGTGGTAAAAGTGAAGTGCAAAAGCAAAAGTCATTTATGAAACCTTTTCTAGTCAAATGATGATTCATAGTATTTTAGAAAATTTAATTACATATAGATATTTATTATAGCATACGGAGTTAGTATTGCAATTTATTAGTTGCTGCCATTTTAGTTTAATATTTATTTAATATAAAAAAAATAGTTTTCGAAAACTTATGTGCTAATTTTTTTAGTGTAAAGGAATTCATATTTATAAATATATTAATATATTTTATTTTTATGTATGTCAATGCAAGTTCTTTGAAATATCGCTGACTTCACAGCACATATAAATTATATAATTAAGCTTCTTTAAATAAAACTATTAAAGTTGCAATATTGTAAAAAAAAACACTTTGTAAATGCAATAACTCAATATTACAGAAGCACATACACACATACACACGCGAACACCTAAATAAACTGGCGGAAAAGTAATGTTATACTCAATTCATCGCCATTAAAGTCACTTACATAAATATTTATTTGTAATTTAACTTTAAATGGCTAAAAAAATAGAGCTAAAAATAATAATATTTGAATCTGTACGCCCGAGAATAAAATGACTAATAAAACACATTTGAACCAATTTAAGACGGAATGTAATAAAAGTTGAAATTTTATTGAATATTATCCTTTACAGCGAGTTCCCAAGCAGATGTCTCATGATTCATTACAATTCAACCAAAATATGTTTCCCATATTTACCATAGCACCCGAAGAAAACTCATTTCCAATATCATTACAAAAATATTTTTTTTATCTGCAATACTGCTATAGAATTTTCACTAACCAGTTTTCTCTTTTAGGTACATTTTGGCCTTGCACAATGGCATCGAGGTTCTTCAGTAACACAGCACATGCATACACATATGAAGATATATAAGTTCCTACGTATGAAAGAAAAACATATTCAACTCTATATTTTATAAATATTCTTCTAATATAGGAGGCTAGACTGATCCTGATCTCATCTTTATCACCATCCTCTTGGTTTGGAAATGGACAAGCAAAATGGACGGCACGATATTTTGTATAATATGATCTAATGTTGTTTTGTAGTCTATACGATACTATACTTTTATTTGGTAAAAATATTGATTTGTAAATTTCGAAATCGAATATTTTTTGTGTACTGCATATCTCTCTTCAGTATACATACATATTTATGCATTTTTTGTTTGAGAAGCATTCCCATTTCTTTAAATAGATTTGCTTGTGAATTTTGTTCTCAACCAAAGGATCCTGTTTATTTATGTTTTAAGTAGTATGTATTTAAAAACTTTCCGTTTGCTACATATATGTATATGTACATATATGTTTCTAATGTAAAATATAATAAATTGAAATTAATTAGTTTAAAAAACATACCCGAAAATCATAAACTACTTTTAAAGGCATGCGTGCGTATTCGTACTATATTTATATCAACCGCTATTACGTAATCAAATATATATTCATATGTAGAATATTATAGTGTACTCGTATGCTTTCCGACGTATTTGAAAGGGCAGATTGCAGATCGCATAAGTTTAGGCCCTGGTCTAAGTTAAAGACAGTATTTCCATTTCTGTGTTCAAGATGTGGATTTCTGTAAGGAAATATCAATGCAATTATGTTAAATACACTCACTGTATTCAACAAATACAAGGAGAAACTACTCTGTGTTACGTTCTCTGTCTTTATTGTTTATATGCTGCACATTGTCACTAACTCTTTATATTACCATCGCATTGCACACATGTATATGTATGTTTGTATGTATGCGCATTTAATAACTAAAACATTATAAAATTTTTACAAAGCCAACAAGTGTAGGCACAAATTTTCATAAACAACCTGAGCATTAATTTATTCTAGACAACATCTCTATTTACGAGTACAATTTAAAATTGAGAACATTTGTGCTACATTCACATACATATACATTGTTTTATAAAGCGAGTAGTTTTCTGTAATCTCCAGCCCTAAACCTACACAGATCACATACCGCAAATACTCATATATGTACATCCGGACGCACTCATTCAAAAATCTTTCACCAACTGATTTGGATACAATTTAATAAAAGCAAGTGCCAAAATTCAAAAGAAGTCCATCATCATCTTGCCTAAGCGCGTATGCATATCATCAACACCTTGTCAACACCACCACCACCACCACATATTCGCCAATTATATATGTATGTATGTATGTACTCATATTAGCAATTCGCCCACATGTTAATAGAAAATACCAAGCTCAAGCTCGTGTGGTAAAGCATTTTTATCCGTCCGTCAGTCATTTATTATACAATACATTGCTCAAATACAGATTTTGTGTAATATTTTAATCATTTATCCCTTGACCTGACCATACATAACCCAAATATTAGTATAAAGCAGAAAAAAAGAAAAAAAAACGGATAATAGTAACTAATGTGACTGCAATTCTTTCGAGATTAGCTAATGTTAATGGAATAGACTTTTTTTGACAAAAAAAAAAAAAAATGAACAAAAAAACTAATTTTCTTTTTTCTTTTTATTACTTCTCTTTTTGAATTGTGACATGACTACCCGTACCTTGATCACGTTCGATTTTAATCACTTCATCTACTACCAGATAAAGCTGTCGTGTCGAGTAGATTCATGGGCAGCGGCTCACATCTTCGTCGTAACTTGCATGTGAAAACCAGTCCCCCGAGTAGTCCTGTTTGCACTCCAGTTATAAAGTACGAACCGGCGCCCTCTGCCGATGACAACGAGAGCGACTTGGCTGGCGTGGCTAGTCTTGGAATGGGGTCACAGACAGGTACGATTTCAGTTGGTATTGCCAGCGACAACAGCGCAATTTTAGCAAGCGAAGGTGCAGATGATGACCAACCATGTGATCTTCGCTTGAGTTCTTTTCGGATGAATCTTGTCTCAATGGCGCTGCAACAGGCGGCAGCAGCTGTAATTAGTGGTGGTTCTGTTACGAGCCCTGCGGGAATGCAACAGGCTGCGCTACAATCGATAGCTGCCACGCCTTCAACTCACCTTTCGTCCTTGATTAACTTTCCTCATTCGCACACACCCACACATCCACAGTTACCAACGCAAACATCAGCGCAACCGCGCTCAATTACTCCAACTCGTCGTTACAGCACCAGCACAACTACAGGCGCCACTGCAGTTGGGGTTGGAACCGTAGTAGTGCCTTCAAATAGAGTCGCATCACCACTTAGTGGAAATATGAACACGGGGTCACTTGCGACTACATCTAGCTCTTCTGCTACCTCAGGACCATCTACCTCGGCGGCAGCGGCAGCAGCTGCAGCGGCGGCGAACTCTGCACTTATGCCAGGTGGCAGTGGTAGCGACGAAATTTTAGCAAGCAGTGGGGTTGGGGTGATTAGCAATAGTGGAAGTGCCATTGGCAGTAGTCATATTGCTTCCGTTACAACTGGATCAGGTGGTACTTTTGGCGGCGCTTATACGTGTGAACGCTGTGGCAATTCTTATGCTCGCCCGCATAGCTTAAATCGGCACATGCGTTTCGAATGTGGTGTTGAGCCGAAATTTGAGTGCCCGATTTGCCACAAGAAGTCCAAACACAAACACAATCTCGTATTGCATATGCGCACACACCAACATCGATGATACAATCAACCCCGATATTCGCAATGACCACCGATACTCCGCCAACAACTACATACTTGGAAAGATATGAAAAAAGAGCATCCAAATTTTAAACATCTGTATTGCAGACCATATAGATACAGATGTCATCACCTCGTGAGGCACCATTGTTATCGTAAGCTTCGCCATATTCAGACCAACGCTTTCCTATGCTGATCGCAGTTTCTTCGCGGATTGCGCAGAGCACATTCCAAAGCATTCGAATCTATTATTTACGGAGGCGCAGAACAGTGGTAAACAGTAATCAATAGTTGAGTGAAATAGGATGAGTTAAGATGAAGAAGGCACCAATGTGCGTAATGCGTGAAACAATGAGACATACTTATATATGCAGGTATGTAGGGGGCATATGAGTGGGAGTTCTCCAAGCAGCACATTAACTAATTAGCACGAATGTGATTTAATTCTTTGAAACAGAAAGAAGTCTTGTAATTTTCCAAATGATCTTGAGAACTTAGTCGTTTTTTTTACATTCATTTATTTTTACAATTTTACTATAGCTTAAAGTAATTTTATACGAACATATATACATACTTATGTAAATATGGTATTCTCTACAGCGACATGTACAGTATGTCTGTACTTTCTGAGAATATTGATCAATTAATATTGTAGTTTTTTAAAAAGTCAGCATAGATTCTTGTTGCGTTTATTTTAGCAGTTAGGGTCATCTTTGATGCTAACCAACTGAAGAAGAAGAAGGAAGAGGAGGCACATGAAGTGATATTTGAAGCACAAAGTGATATGGAAAGTGTATGGAGTATATCGATAGAGTTGCGATGGTATTAGGGGATTTCATTTAAATTAGCTTGGACCCGAGCGGAATTTATAAGTTGATTATATATTAAAAAACAAGAAAAAAATTAGAAAACATACAAAAGTAATAGTAATAATAATGATCTCAGTTATATAAAATTACAAAAGAAAACTAAGACGCATTTCAAAAATACGACGAAAACGACATTCACATTGTTGCATAAGTATTTATACAAAATTTTGTACTAATTTTTGAGAAATGTTATAAAACAAAAGAAAACACACAAAACGAGTGTATACATAAATATGATTATCATCAAACCTTTCGGCCAAGCCAATTAAAACAAAATTTGGTCATGCCGGCAAAACAGTGAAAATAAGTTTTGATGTAGTAAATTATGCAAATTCAATTCAGATGTAGTTTGCCAGTTTCTTTTTTTCTTTTTTGGATTTTTTTTTGCACTGTCAAGCTTGTAATAGTAGAGTGAGGTTACCCAGATCACTGGGATGCATGTATGTGATCATAGTTTGGTTTTGTTTTTATATACTGCAGTGCCACATATTCGTATGAACGCATTCTACTGGTGTTGTTGCGCTTTTTGTCCATAAAATTCGCGCGACATGCACTCCCAGAGATTCTCCACCGGATTGAAATTGGGACTGCATGCAGGCCACTTCATGAGCGGTATGTGTACTCTCCAAACCATTAAACCATTTTAACGATTCTTTGCGAGCGTGAATGGCAGCATTATCTTGTTGAAAAAGGCTGTATTCATCCAAAAATGAGTTGAGAGCATCGTCCGACAATTCCGTGTATATTTTAGAATTCATTTTCTTCTTTTTTTTTTGACACAAAGCAAATATTTGCTTTTCGTCCTAATGAAAATGCCGCCCTCACCATGAAGCTGCCACCACCAAAGTTTTCCCACTGCATGTGCTTTTGAGCGAAGCCTAAGCGCGCTTGTCTGTGAAGCGCTCGAATTAAAAAAACAAACTTTTCGTGGCTTCCTTTTTAATTTGGTTTATTTGGCGGCTAGTCAGTTTTTATTGCCTTTCGTGGGCTCTCCAACGCCATAATTTTTGCCTTTTTTTAAAGAGTGCCACACTGTCTCTGATCTTCCGATTATTCGTCCAAACTCTCGATTTAAAGACGCCTCTTATGGTACAGTTTGATTTGGACCCTTTCAGATTCATTCAGATATTTTCCCTTTGGTGTTTGAGAAAAATCTTAAAAAACATATTAAAATAATTTTACACTTGAATAGTTAAAAAAAACTTACTAGTTATTTTTTATTCACTTCAATGTTGTCGGCTTCCTTATTCAGGGGAGCTTAAACGAATATGTTCTTGTATGATATTTAAAAAGCAACGATTTAAGTATTTGGATTTTGCAATCTAAATTTCCGTTAATTTGACAAACAATTTGAGTCGCATTGAGAAAAGAGAGAGAAGGTAGTAAAACTAAAATTAAGAGTGTTTTTTTACGAATATGCGGTACTGTATGTCGGTTTTTGACAAGTGCGTAAATTCAAATTCATAATTTAAATGTTCAATTTTACTCCTTATATTGCTGCAGTGAAATACATACGTATGTACGTACATGCGTACAATTCCAAATAAAATTTCGTATCATAAAGTGATTCTAATTCAGAACTGTAGATGCACATACATATGTATGTACATATGACACGATAATCCATAAGTCGGAATTTCCTTTCTTTACATTTTTCTTTTTTTTATGGTTTTGTAGAGTAGGTTTCAATAAAAATATGTATGTATGTATAGAGAAATATAATGTGCAATAAATACAATAGTTAATCGAGTTTATTTATATAATTAATATGGCACTTATTAGTCATATGTATGCAAAAGCTTGGAATTAGTACGAAAATGCACAGACAATGAGAAGTTAAAATAATTGTGATCTGCGTTTGAAAAACGATTAAATTAACAAATAAAAATAAACCTTATTAAATTTAGTTATACACTTATTAAAATACCTTTCTTAGATAAATAATATAACAATGATTAATAATGAATTCGAAAACATGATAAATCGTATGTGATACTTATTAATATAAAAAACACTCATAATAATTGAAGTGGCCCCGTCTGCCCAATGTGAGTTATTATACCATTAAGATTGGAGAGGCAAGTAAGTAACTTTTAAATGGTTAAACAAAATGTAATAAATATTGGAGTTCAACTGCTAACTGCTCCCACAGCAGTACAGCAGTAGCAGTACGGAAGACCTCATTTCGACCATTTTTAATTGAATTCGAAAATTAATGTCTCAATTTGTAAATGTAAAAAATGAATAAAACCAAAAACTAGTCATTGGTGATGAGCAATGAGCAATGAGTTAGTGTCGATTGAAAAAGAACAATTTGTGCTTATGCTTTTTGTGTTATAAATTATGTGTTTGTATAGTTTTTTTATTTGTAAGTCGATAGGTACATGCATATATACTAGGTGCATTAGACACCTTTGCATTAAATATTTTGTTTTTTTATTTTAATAAATAACTTGGAACGCAAACATGCATACATTACAAGTGAAGAAGCACTATGCCATGCGTTGTTGCAAATGAAGTAAATTGCAAAAAATTAAAAACAAAGATAAATGAATAACCATACATACATACCCAAAGTGATCTGAAATGCAGTCATCATCGGGATGCACTCGTAACCTCTTCAGTCCCAAGCAATACCTGCAAGACTTTTACATAACCGAACTACTTGTAGTTAAATGCCTTAACATTCGCTATCAAACTTAGATATTCTACCTACATTCATTCTGTCCAAGCAAGGGGTTAAACTAGCTTTTGGAAAGTTTCAATAGTAATGGCGTATTCCACTGACATTTAGATGTAAAAATGATGCATTAAATCTTTGCAGGACTCATCTAATTCCGAGTTACTCATTTCGCTGTTACTTGCAAATGTAACCAAGCAGGCCAGGGGATTTTAATTAATAGTCGTATATAGCTCAGATTCTCTAATTTGTGGTGTGCGTCTGGACTTTATGCAAAACACCCAGGGATCTACCTAGCCCGAAAAGCAAAGCTTTCATATGAGATGTTACTGTCATATAAAGGCCATCGTATTTATTGTTGCCCATCACATAGCGACCACTATTCTAAACAAAGTTTTATCATTGTGATATTTGCCTTTCGAGAGAGTAAAATGAATGAATTTCAAATTCGTTTAATATGTAGAAGTTAATGGGTGTTGTGGAAACAGTTCGGAATGAAAGCAAAGTGTGGCAATCGTCACGATATGATTATTAATGTATTGTAAAATTTCACAAATGAAAACATTTTTTGGTCTAACGTCTTGCGAGAATGAAATAGTCCGAATTACGGCACTGACTGAATCGAGAGAGGTCACCTGAAAATAAGTGGAATGATTTTACGAAATATCTTTTATCTTGTGGGAATAAAAGTTCGACTATCCAAATTCTAGAATTTATGTAGATACTACATACGAGTACTTTTGCAGAAGCAAATGTATAGTAGTTTAAAAACTCGAAGTAAAACTACATACATACATATGATTCATGTGCGAGTGTATATGTGTTACATAGATAAATACATTTGGTGAATTATGTAATCGGAAGATATGCGATTGAATTTGAATGTGATATACAAATGATAGTCTATGAATTAAATATATATTTATTGTAAAATTAATACGAATATATGTATGTATATGTATAGTCTTTCAATGTTAAACATATATTTTTTAAAATTTACTGATGATGATTTTATCACAATCAAATAAGTGTCCACTTGATTGATAATTCGGTATTTTTACATTTGACTGATGTACCTCTTGTCCCTCGTCCTTTAATTCCATTAGAATGGAATTTAGTATGTATGTACGTATGTATGCGAGTACATAGTTACGTTTATTTTTATGTTTAAAAGTATATATAAGTACATATATGCTTTACGACATACGTATATACAAACAGTCATACGTAAGCGTGCACTCGTATAATTGATTGTGATACCAAACGTATGCATAAACAAACTTTCCAGCTTTCATTTGCCGATGGGACCAATAAAATTGTTTATACGAAATTACCTGAAGAGGGAAAAAGTTCAAGAGTGGAAATTGTATAAAATAAGAAATGTTTTTATTTTGTCTTTTTACTAAATTTACTTAACACATAAAGAAAGATATCTGAAAAAGAATTTGGTCAGTATTTGAATTAAGATGTTTTTTTTTTGTTTTTTTTTATCTAACAATTAAAAATTTTTATGAGAACTATTGATAAAGGCGATTCAATGTGGCACCTTTTAAATTTGCTTAATGCGTTTTATTGATCAATCATAAATTTTTATTATAATAGTTTTGAAAATAACTAGTCAAATATATGAATGCATTGGTAGTAACAACTCATCTCATACTGTACATCCCACTTACCCCTAACTATTCCATATCATATAATCAAATCATTCTTGATAATTAGAAAAAAGTAGTTTTATTATTTTTATCAATTTTCACATTAATTTAAAACAAAATACTTTTACTTATAAGTTCTAATTCAATCATTGCTCTTTAAGGTTGTGGTTTCTTTTTTTTTATTTAAGAGTTTTACTGTCTAATTATATTCAAATTATATTATATAAGCATTTGTCCGTTGCAGCATTTTTGTATATTTTGACGTTTTGTTAAATACTGGATTTGTTGTTAATAATTCGTATTGCATTTCGTGCAATTCTTAAATCAGTTGAATATTATTCGATCATCACATAGCTTTGGAAGAGATGAGTTGCAGAGTAGTTACATAAGCCTGTGGTCAAAAAATAAAAATTAAGTAATGCTAAGTTCAATATGTGCAATATCGCGAATATCTGTGTGATAAAAATAAACTACTGTATGTGTGTTAAAGTGTGATTTGTATTTTTTCGAAAACGTCAAAAATGTCATTTCATAACCTCTGTTGATTTGTAATATACATACAAACATAGGTAAAGATTTTCAACTTAAAACTGAACTTTCGAAAAGTCTTTTATTTATATATATAATGCATATAAATATAGCAACGTTGTTAAAGTTTTTCAAAGCAAAAAACCAATGGCACAAATTTAAAGTTTAACAAACCACTAAAATATTAGGATATTAAAAAAAAAAAAACGCTTTTGTATTAAACACAAGCCAGCTAAAGTGATTTAATAAAAGTAGTTTTACTTACCAAACATTCGCCTACACCTAACACATACATGCACATACACATATACACATGTATGTTTGTATATTGAATATTGTTTAAGCAAAAATAAAAATAGAAATGTAATTGGATTGGATGACAAAGTTTTCTATAAATGTCACTATTAAACTTTAAGGAAACACTCGTAAAAAGCAAAGATATCCGAAGAGTCAGGCAAAAAGATCAGTATGTGGTAGGAGAAAGCATTATATTTTATAAATAACACATTAATTGTACGTTGTTATGAATTCTGCAGTACATATGCACATATACATACATATGTTTGCATAGGGCGTTAAAATTTTTGTTTTGTAATAACATATTTAACCAAACGAGCTGTGAATTAAACATAGTGAAATAAGGAAACGAATTAAAATATTAGCTATAAAAAGTCGTATGTGATTACACATTTGTGATTGTATTGGAACTAGAAATTTTCGCGCGAATTGAAGTAATCCAGATACGTCTGTAAATCTGTTTTGGAAATATGAATTTAACATACACACACACATCACGATTGCTCATGAGCATCTACTAGATTTGCGTAAAATGAGAAAAAAAGCTTACATACCTACATGCATACATACATAGATACGTATATACGTATACAATGCAGTTAAACAGTGTATTTTTTTAAGTAAATTTTAGGGATCTCGCAAATGCATAAAAATGTGTGTGTTTACTTCTTTATCGATAAATACAAGCCTTTAAAGCGCCTCACGGTTACACTAACAATTATGAAAAAATGAAAACCTTCGCGATATACTTCTGAATTCACATACATACATGCACACATAGGCAGATACGTGCACACACTTGTCTATTTTTATGGATGCATTTGTGTGTTCACACAAGCAACATTTATTAAGTTAAGTTTTTAGACAGCGTATGAGTGGCGCATGAACGGAATAAAAAAGTAAATGTCCATTTGCAAAGTTGTAATGTCCCACCCTTAATAAAAAATGCCTTTCGAAAACTGTGAAATTGCTAATATGCAAAACTTTATATTAACAAGAAAAAAAAGAAAAAAACAAACACGCATTCATACATATATTCCACATAAACGAATTGTTACTTGTCATCTGTATGTATGTACATAGATGTTATTAATTATATTAAATGAAACCGAACAGAAAAAAATCAAATAACAGTTAAATGTGCATGGTGCGATATAATATATTTTACATTTGTATGGAAATAAAAATCACAACACAGCAACAGAAAAGAAACCGTTCCAAAGTTTCTTACATTAACGATGAATTAAGTAGTTTATTGAAAAATTGAAAGTAGACAAATTATAGAGATATATTATATGGGAAATTTGCAGAAAGTAAAACAAAAAACTTCACTGTAATCCAAAACTATTGAAATAAAATATGTATATTAAAATTTATATTTTATTGTTAGTAGCCGCTGAAACGAAAGTAACTATCTAAAAAGTATGCATACTTAAAAAACGAATAAATATAGAGAAATACAAAATGTAGAACGAGTTTTATTTTAAAAAAATGTGCGTGCATGGATAAGAGAAATCAGGAGTTCATATGTGCTCATATATGTATATGATGATACTCGTATTCGCGCGAGGACAACAAAACAGTAAGAACACATTTTGTAAAAACTAACGAATTTATTTTTCTTTTCCAGCAAATTTATATATTTTGATATTTATTCACCAAAATGTGAACTTTGTAGCATTTAATCTAATTGTGGTTTCTTTTCTTTTAGGTCTAATGGATACCATCTTACGAAAAGTGGTATTTTATAATCCACTGAAGCTCTGATGTCGCACCTAATGTCAAAGCCATAGATACATACATATTTATATAATAAGAGTGCATGGATTAGGGGGAGCTACTCCAGGCAAGAAGTTGTTGTTCTTATCTTTATTGTTGCCCGAAGAGCCTTTAGAGTACTAATGAAATACCTACTATTATTATGAATTGTTAATTTAAGCTAATAAATTATTGAATTAAAACAACAAATTAACAAAATATCCATTCAATAAAACACCCGATTCAGGCAATTTATATTATTATTTCAAGCACTGAAAAAATTTACTCTATACTATACATTTTTTTAAGGAATTATATAACAGAAATATTTGATATTTGCCTAACAGTATATACTACGTATAGCTGCTTTTTCTCTAATACATATGCATTTGTATGAATACTTGATTCGGTGCAATATACCGATAAAGCATACTGAAATAAAACGTCCTTAATCCAATTGTTTAGTTGCGCACATGTGATTATTTCCAGACACAATATGTTCTCATCCACAATTTAACCAAACATCATCAATTTCATCACTTGTCAAAGGGTTCACCATAAATGGAATATTTTGTACCTTTAAATGGGTTCATCAGAGCCTAATATATATGTATGTATATATATATATATATGTAAATACAATAAACATGCATACGAGCAAATGTGTGTGTGTAGAAACTCATACGCTTCATACTCATCGTCAGCACACACGTACCTTGGTACATACATATGATAGCCGCTATCACAACAGTTTCGCATACATTTATGGGTAATTAGCTTGAATTTAATTATGTTTAGTTTTTGTTTTGGTTGATTATCTTAATTTATCATATTCGTACTGCAAAACATACATACATTTACTTTCTTCTATACATCGAATCTTCAAAATTTATATTCCTCTTTTCTTCAATAGCAAATTATTATATTATATAAAGATTACCGTACTAAGAAATTAAGTTACGTTTATTTATTTATTTGTTTGTTTCTTTCCAATACGTATGTACACTTTTTAATTTAAATTATTATTTTTTGTTTGTTTTGTCTTCATTTTCTTATATATTTGCATACGAAAACTGCAGACATATACCCAATACTTGGTAGCTTGTTGGGCGTTGATACGAATGTCACTGCGTCTGGCGCTGCGTTCCCGGGCACATCAGCTGCTGGTGGTCGTATCGCCTCCACTTCGGGCAGGAACGAACCGCCGAATGATTTGTATTCGTATCTGAATAATAATAGCAGCGGAGCAGCAGCTTTGCTTCAGCGCGAAAGCTTCATGCAGTGCAGGCACTGCAACCGTTATTATAAATCTCATCAAAAACTGCAAGAGCACGTACGCAAATATTGTCTCAAAGAGAAAAAGTACAAGTGCATATCATGCGAGTACCGATCGCGTCGGAAGGATCATGTTCTGCGTCATGCCAAACGCAAGCACTGCGAGCTGTACGAGGCATCACGCGACAACGAAGAAAGCCTTTATGAGATACGCAATGAGGAGGAAGGGGACGAACAGTCTAGATATGACGATCATATGGTCGACTATGATGGTATATATAGTGGTGATGCTGACGGTGATGTCGAGGGTGATGATGTTAATGCCAACCCCGTTAGTACATTGGTTGATGTTGGGCACTTTAATTTCGGCCTAAGGAGTAGGGATCTAACAATTACAGCTGTACCTATACTACATGACAGTGAAGATGATGACGATGATAACTACGATGACGATGACGAATAAAATCGTCAGAATATATGGGCAATATACTTAAATATTATGAAAGTGGAATTCAAGTGTTTTAAATGTGAATACTACGATATGAAAATGGAGGCATAACTGAACCACAAGAAACTTTTGTACGTGTATATGTATGTATGTATATACATACGTAAGTAAAGGGAAAACTCACGCGCATTCCAATTAAGAGAATACATACATACGCACAATTTCAAAATATATGTACAAAAGTATGTACAGAAATAATTTATATAAAGGGTATTTCAAAAGTGTCGGTAAATGGGTCCTTTTTTATGCCATCTTTGACATTTGTCAAGTAAACTGAATTACAATTTTACACGATAGAACAACGCGTCAAAATTATTGATACGTACTATGGAAATGATCTATCTTTAAGAACGACATCTCGCAAAATTCGTGATTTTTTTGGTGGAAATAATAGTCGGAATGCGTGGAAAATTCAATGATTGGCGACAAAATTGCAAGAAACTGGTTCGGTTGAGAATGAAACACTGACTGGTAGACCAAAAACTGGACGTTCTGTGGAGAATGTAGCGCAAAGTGTTGCTAAACAACCTTCAACATCGATATCTCGATATTCTAAACAATTAGGCATTTATAAATCGACTGTTTGGCAAATTTTACCGGTACAAGTGCTCATGATGGACGTTTAAATGATGCCATTTTTTACATATAATTGTTAAAAACCGTATTTTGAATACAAGTAGGGAAGCCTGAAAGAATCAAAAAATGTTCATGTTTTATTTTAAAACAACATCTCGGCGCGTCTTTTGAAATACCCTTTGTTTTTGGGAAATAGAATTAGAAATGTACAATCTACGCTTGCGAATTTCAAGGCTTAAATTGTGAGAATATTTATATGTTTAGAAAAGGTTATGGATTAAATTTTTTTTGAGTAACTTAGCGAACGAGATGTATTACCGTTTCCCAATTTCGATTTGGTTTTTAGGAATCAGGGATATGTTTTATTTTCCACGCAATATATGTTTCAAATCTAGGAAACACACACACGTTTATACATACATGCATAGGTTAGCGCTGTAGATTAACTTTGGTTGGTAGAACATATTTTACCAACTCATATTTTACCTCAGGAATTTTAGAACTATAACTTGCTTTGTTAGCTGATATCAATCATGTAAATATCAAGTTCTGAAATTTACCAGATTTACCTAAGTCTAAGCGTATTTTACAGGCGACCAAAAACGCACAATTCAACGCATTAATACGAACATCTTCCCACTTAATGCATCAGAATCGTATCTCAACAAATCTTGCCATTTTTTGCTAAATATTTGTTTAATATATACTTATACAATACATATATGTACATATAAGCACATAACAAAATATTATATAAAATTTTGTGATAAAACGATTGTACTAAAGTGCACTTAAGGGACGGGGGGTTCTTAAAATGTAGCGTGATTCAACAACAGAACCATGTTTTTTACACGACTTCCTTCACGTTCCAAATTATGGTACCCGCTTTAGATATACCATATACATACTTACATATATATATTTGTTTATGTATGTATATATTTTTATTAAAATTATATTGAAAAAAATTTAGCGCTTTTATGCTCGGTAAATTAATGAAAAGTGAGTTAAAATCAAAAATAATAATAAATCAAATGTGCGCCCCTCAAACTGGCTGTCACACTTTGTATTATTATACTATACTGTTAAAGACGAATTTATAGGTAAATTATATTAACTCCCGCCTTATTTATAAAACCAACCACGTCGATTTTCAACAAAGATAATTTTCTTCTTACTACAGAATATTGGAGCTTTAAAAAATATCCAACAGTTCTCTCTTTGAAAAGTCACTAAAGCATTTATGTAAACATGTACATGTATGAATGTATGTATTAGTATATATTTTTTTAAGCAGGTATGGGAAAGTTAATAAAAAAAATATTTACATATATATGTATTTATCATTAAGCTTTTTATTCCAATGCAACCAGACCCATTCATTTGTACGGATACTTTTAAAACTTATATGTAATTGGAAACTGTTGAAATAAAGTTGGCAAATAATAAAACAAACCCAAAATGTCTTGAAATTGCGAAACCTAATAAAAAATATAAATATAATAAGATTTAATAAAAAAATTTAAAACTAATCTGAGCATTTTTTAAACACTTTCTTATGTTAAACCAACCATTATGAACTGCTGAAATTGAATAGATTGGAAATTAATATTAATTAAGTTTGTTGTCTTTTGTGGCATTTTTAGGAACATCTGATGGCTATTGGACAATATTGGAGACGGTTCCTTATTCGTTACAAAACACAGCTACAAATGTGGCAGGAACTATTTCCAGTATCGCAAATACGCAACTGACGGGCCACCCACATCAATCTATACAACAGCAAGATGACGGAAATTCCACCGAAACTAATTTGATAGCATCAGCCACAATGGTGGTGGAAATCCCATCTGAGTCAATGAGAAATGCCATTAAATACACCATTCCAGACACGGAACATCAACTCATCCGCGCAGCGGAAAGCTCTATTGGTACTGGTGGCTCTAAGCAAAGGATACACATTGTAAAGGACGTGAGATTGAATCACACTGTAACTGTCGCTCAACAACCCAATATAGCGCCATCCAATGGAGAACAGCCAAACCGACAACACTCGTCACAGCCTAATTTGCAGCAACATTTTACGCTTAATGATTGTTTGAGTACTGGTGTGGTGGTTCAGCAGCATCAGCAACATCATCCACAAAGATCAGCAGCACAATCCGATCAGCAGCAAACAGAGTTTATTAAAATCGAGTCAATTCCGGAGAAAATGATTTTACGGAATGTTATACAATATGATTCTGTAGCAGTTACCTCACCACCCGTGAGTGTAATACCATCGGATACATCACAGGTCATCAACACGATGATGGAGAACGACAAGCAGCAGCGACGCCTACATCTACAAACCCGACAACAGGAAGTGTTACACAATTCGCGGCAACTGGAATTGCTTGATAAAGCAGCCATTGAAGTAGTAAGTAACGCTTTCCAACAACAGGATCATGAGCGAGAGGAGGAACAAAAGTCCCAAAACCATGAACAACAAGAAAAGCTCGTGCCGCTTATGCGATGCCCAACAAAAATCCTGACGTCCACTTCATCGGAAGCTGGTCTTCAACTGCAGTATGTCTGTCATTTGTGTGGCAAGTCATATAAAATAAAAGGTTCATTAAAACGTCACAAGCGTTATGAATGTGGAGTAGCGCCGACAGTGGCATGCATTTTTTGCCCACACAAATGCAAATATAAATCCGACCTGCGTAAACATGTCTCTCAGAAACATGCGGGCCAAAGTAGTGAGGAACTTTTTATAGACAATTGAAATTGAAAAAGTTTTCGGTCACATCGATCGTATACCTAAATACGTGTAAAAAATAATAATGTGATTTGACAATTTTTTTTTTCAGTAGTATGCTGACATGAATAAACATGTTTGTTCTTTCGGTGAAAAAGTTCAAGTGATTACACCCACAAATTGTTATGGTAAAAATACAATACAATCAAATTCGTTTTTATTGATGTTTGAACTTTTGGAACTATTATAAAATGTATAAAAATCATTAAGGCTACGCCGACTGCGAGACTACGATACCAAGATTCCATGGTTGGGTCTCTACGATGGGCTCCTTTTAAATACCAGTCTAATAGTTAAAACGAAAGGGAATAGTTGTGAATATATTATATTAAGATTTTGCATTGGACTGAAAGAACAAGAACATACATATATTAAGGTGCCCCCAAAAATCGAGACTTTTTATAAAAGAAACAATTTTTTAAAAATGTTTTCCAAAATATCGACTGATAGAAGAACCATAAAAAAATATTTGTCATTCGGGGGCGGCTTAAAACTGTAGGACCCTCCATTTATAGAACAACATCAAGACGCGCACCACAAATAGGAAGAGGAGCTTGGCTTAATACCTAAAGGAAGTGTTTTTTTAGAAGAGTTTAAGCATAAAATGTCTGAATAAAAATATTTAAATTTTTTTTAGCGGAATTAAAATATTCAGATTTTTGGTGCTATTTTTGACTTTTTTTTGGGTAATTGGTTGAAGGAACATCTAACCTCTAAGATATTATTGGTAAGGTTTTTTCTCATGCCTTCCCTATTTTTAAAGCTAATCCATGGAATCTCAAATTATCAGTTGATGTTTTGGAACAATTTTTTAAAAAGTAATGTTATCTTTAGTTTTTTTTTTTCATCCAGGCAAAGGTCTAGATATGTTTCATCTGTGGCAATTCCGAACGTTCAACTATGTATTGAAAATTGCAATATGTAGATTGAACTAAAAAATACTGAATGCGCAAACTATATGTACATACATATATATTGTACTATGTGTATGTATTCCCAGTAAAAAATGTCAAGACACTAATCACCTGTTGGTTAGTCTCAATGCGGTCATTTCGTGCTTACACGATAAATGTAAATAATGTAATGTAACAAATTGATTACTGATAAAAATAAAAATTATAATAAGGGAATATAATAGAGATTATAAGTATATGGGTATATAGGTATATAGGTAGGTATACCATCTCAAAATATGCGAAAAGTAAGTGAAGTGTACTGATGTAATACTTTAAAATTCATGAAGCATATCACATGATAACCCTAAAGCGATACAACTCAATGCCAAAACTGTTCCAAAGAGGTATATTTATATTAAAAGTATTGTAGTAATATATAGCAAATAATTCTCAAAATTTAGTATGAACTAAAAAGAATTATCTAGAGATGTGTCGCTTTAGCAGTTAACGTGCGCTATGTGAATGACCATTAGCCCCAAAGCTTAAAGATAAATCCATTTAGATGTTGTCGCGCATATGTTCTCGGATAATAAAAATTAAATGATTTTATGTTATTAGGTAAGGATGATAGTTTAAGAAAAAATTAATAAAATAAAATAAATATATAAATTAAAAGATATTTTCAATTGAAGAAGATTAATCGTGTTCTTGAATATAGTAAACCATTGTATGTATAGATAAAAAGAAATTCGTGATACAAAATCTAACATTTATCTCTCTTTCAGGTTCCAACACCAAGCGTGCTAACAACAAAGCGTCGTGTTGCAAGCGAAAATCCTAAATAGGAAATGATGCCTGTACTTACCTGCATGATTATTTTTGACTTCACAAGAGATGCCTCAAATAAATATTTTACTAAATGTGACTTATCTTATAAAGCATTTATAAATAAATTTTTCAAAAATTTAAACCTGCAGGACTTTTCAAAGTGAGTTAGTATGAGGTTACTCTCTCTAGCGGCCGAAATTTCCTCGATTTACCGATTAAGAAATAAGGAGGGGTTCTTTGAAGGACTAATGATGTAGTTCAGATGGGTAACATTTTTCTTTTATAGCATTTTTTAGTTAGCTCTCTAGCAAATAGTAGTTACTTGTTTCACATAACTGATGTATACAGATAAAATCGACAGCAAGATCATAAAGTTAGAATCACCTCCACTCCACCATTCTATAGTAACTGTGTTCCCCAAATTTGTGTGGTTAGATTCCAGGTAATTTTTTTGCTCTCTAACTACGTGTAGCTTGAAGTATAAAATTTAAGTCCGATTGATTTAGATTTAGCGGGCCTGACATAAGGATGATAATGACAAACATATTTTGCTTAGCGAAATATCGATTTTAAAAATTTTACTTAACAAAGCAAACTATAATAAAATTAAAATAAAAAAAAATCGTATCAGACTTCAAAGAAAATTAATTAATTAAAGTAAGGAAGATATTCGAAATCCCGAGCTGTTTTGCAAAGAAATTCAAAACTGAGCTGAACTCAGTTATAACCTCACCCTGGGTTCACTAAACCAGATTGAAATCAAATTTTATTTTACCGCTTTGAATAGTAAGAGAAAGAAAAATATCCAGAAACCAAAATGGAAAGCCGTCGCATAATTGGATATCTACCCTCAATGTATAATTTTTTATGGGTTAAAAGCTTAGGGGCTTGCCATGTTAGTTTTATTGAAACAAAAGCTCAAACTAAATTTGATTTTTATCAACACTTTGCCATTACCTCAATATACACAGTAACTAAATATGTACATGCATATGTATAGCATACATTGAAAGTGGAATATTTCTTGTATAAATATAACTTAATGCTAATACTTTCAAAAAAAATACGAAATGTATGTATCTATTTATAAGCAAGATGTTTTGCACGTTCATAAAATTGTGTGAAATGTTGAAGAAGTAACTTCGGAAGGTAGTCTTTGTGGAAAAAATAGATGTATATGTATAGATGTATGTATGTACATCTATATATACATATGTATATCTAATTAAATTATGTTTAAGAAAAACACCTTCATGTACATATAACAAAAGCCACATAAATCCAAGATTCAAATTTTGTGCAAAATTTTTAAGCAATCACAATTTTCCAATTAACACTTTATTGTACTAAAATTTAATAATCTATAAAACTGCATGCCAAAAATTCCTCTAGAAACTCTGATTCAAAAAATAGTTATTATTCAGAAAAACAAAACAGTTAAAGTGGTGTTATAGTTCTGTCGCGGGCTTTATAATTATGTAAGTATGTATGCCATCACTTAACTCTACACAAAGTTGCACTCGTTCTTTTTTATCCTAAATAAATAGCGATTTATGGACGCTTTCCTATTGCCAACTCAGTTTTTCATTGAACTTTTTACATTTCACATACATACATTACATATTTATGTACATATATATTTATTATTATATTTGATAATTTTTCATTTTGTTGGTGTTTTGATTTGTTTATGTTTTGGACTAAAACATCATTTCTAATTTGACTGTGTATTTTATGTTTTTCAGATGTCGTATCCTCAGACAATGCTGCAATTACATCGAGTAAATATAATTTACGTCGTCAGACACGACAGGATTCAGCCAATTTAGTGCATGCTGTTTCGTGCAAGGGGAAAATGGTAGCGCCAGAGCTCCAAAGCCAACCGTGCTCAAAACCCGACATCAGCTGCTCCATAGTTGGTTCTCAACAAAGCATTGGGAAAGCAGATTTGCTAGTGACCGATTTAAGTTCTTCTTCTGCGTCTCTATCCTGTGTCAGCGAGGAAAACCCGCCACAAATAATTGCAAACAATCCTACTGCTCTGATCGCACTTCAGCAATTGGCCTCTATTTCTTCGGTTCAGTCCTTGGAGCGCATAATGCCAACACTTCGGAAAAACCTGCTGGTGAATACAGATAGTTTGTATGCAAATCGGTCGGGCAAGTTGCCAAGACAAAGCTCGAAGCGTTTGTCGCAATTCGAAACGAATCGATGCCCGCTCTGCTCGCGTGTTTACCGTTCTCAAGCTTTTCTTAACGAGCACATGCGCAAGGAGCACTCGGTTTTGATATAAGATTCTACTCTGCCAGAGTATGACAACAGCTTTAAAGAACCTCAAAAAAAAAAAAAAAAAAAATTAAGATAAGAATTTGCATTTTGGTGTTCGAACGAGATTGATTTTGGATCGTTCTATTAATCGCTTCTAGCAAACATGCCCACATATTTGAAGGAGGAAGCCCCGAAGTTGAACAGCTTAAGATAAACGTTGTTATGCATGCATACATCAATGTGTATGTAAATAAATACATAAATATGTACACACATATGTTGCTATATATGTATATAATATATAAGTAGAAAAGAACAGAGTCCGGCATAAAAACAAAAATAAAGTTTTACTTAGCAATATTTAATTGCACTTTTATATAATAACTTAACTAAATTTATTATAATTGTGACTCAAAATTGTTAAATTCCTAACGTTAGTAATAAAACCTGAAAATGTACATTTGATAAAAAAATTCATTTTGGTTTGCCTGGAAATATCATTGTTAGGCGATACGCTTATAAAAAGTAAAAACTAAAAAGCAAAAGGATAATTTTCCTAAAGCTAGAAAACAAATTACTATTTTATGCAAGAAGAATTTTAGATTAATACTTAAAACAAAAGCATAAATAAATTATATTTTGAATAATTAAAGTCTTATTAATGTTGATATTATTGATTCGTTTGCATTATCGTAAAGTATTTTCATTAAATTTAGTTTGAAAAAAAAAGATGCTATTCAGTAGTGTAAACATTTTCAATATAAAATCAGATTTGGATATACTTATTTTATTTTTATTTATTTATTACTTGATTTTCTCTATATTCTTGAATATTCCATAACAGTAAAACTAGGTTACAAGATTTTATTTAAAAAGATATACATTAAAATTTTTAGTTTGTCGATTTGAACCGAAAGTAAACAAAAAGTTTCAAAGTGGGGAATTTTCGGAAAAGTAGGCTCAAATGGTCTGGCCGTAGAAAAGGTGCAAAACTGCTATTAAAGAGAGCCCTCGTGCTCATCTAAGGTATGTTTTGAACAATCCAGATTAACACTATTTATATTCATTATTATATTTTTAAACTTCTTACAGAGAAAAACATACCGACAAACTACAGTTTAACTGGTTCAGAAGTTTCGTATAAACGTGCATACATACAAACATACTTGCAATGCATATACTAGAGAACGGCAAATTTTGAGGCCGGAACCGAATTTCAGCTAATTTCGGCCAAAGTGCCAGAAAATTAAATGAGCGATGACATTAAAAATCCAGTACTTTTATAAGTAAAAACAAAACGAAAAAGGTTGTTGTTGTTGTTGTAGCAGCATAAACATTCCCCATACTTACATATGGGGAATGCTGCTGGAGTGGCAATCCTTGGCCGAATATAAATCCGGGTCGTTTCGGTAACGTAGAACCGCCGTGGAAACTAACGAAAAAGGTATTTATGTATGCTCATTAAAATAAAAAATTTTGTTTTTGCAAGTGTACATGTGGTAGTTATTTAATACCCATAGTTGAATAATTTTATATTGTAATGTAAAAACAAGAGCTTATCGGCATTTTTACCTTGCTAGCGGCGCCGTTTATCGGTATAGAGCTGACCCGCAACTCGCTTTTACTCACTACCTGCACTCCATGTAGAAGCAGATACAGAACATACATACACCCATACATACGTATATATATCAAAGCAAATTTTTTGCAACAGAAAAAGTGGGCTTTGGTTCCTGATACCAAAAATATTCCAAAAACTAACATTCTGTAGCAAAACAAAATGTAAGAAATGTTCGGCCAAAGTTCGTTTTTTTTTACCAGAACCGACAAAAGTCGAAGTCGTATCTCGATTGTCCTCTAGTACTTACATACATACATATGTATGTATGTATTTGCAGTAGCAGTACAGTTGAGAACTTACCATTGGCACTGCCATTTACATTACAATTAAGAAACCCAAAAGCATTTACAGAGAAAATCGAAAAATCGTGAACAATGCTTGTATGTTTGTATGTATGTATTTTAAATCTAGTCGGAATTCCAAAGATTGGCATCAGAGTGCCTTTTCCGGAAGCAACAGTGTAGAGATTGGGGATGAAAACAGTTCATCATCTTTCCACCGCTCAGGACTCAGAATTCAAGTCCTAACAACTTCAAAAATCGGTTTGAATAATGATTTCTTCGCCAAAGGAAACTGAATATTACAAAGTCAAAGCAAAAGTGCCAGGCATATGTATACGTGCATACACTTGTGTACACCTAATTAAGTCACTTTAATTTATTTATTTAATTTACAAAATTTTTAATGTTTTTTATACCAAAATTCAATTAAAAAAGTTATCATCAATATTTTCAACTTGTGAAGTGCTCAAAAATGGAATTGATGTCTGACAATTTTGTTTTTTATAAAATATTGAACATTTTCTCCCATATAAATCTGACTTTTGAGTGACTTCTTCAATCCGATTTGTGAGCAACTTCAAAAATTGAATGGGCTATTTCTGTACACCCAGAAATTTCCAAAAAGCTTCTGATTGAAAAGTTTAAAATTTTGAGGACAATGTTTTAAAATTGTTAAATTTTTGAGAATTTTATGCAAAGTCTGGAACTTTGATTTATAATGTTTTTGCCATGCAATAAACTGTATTTTTATAAAAACTTAACGAAAAAACTTTGGCACGAAAAATATACGAATTTTGTAAAAAGATAAAGCTACTTAATTATGTGAGCACAAGTGTATGTATGTAAGTATGCATTATGAATAAGCAATTGAGATTTCAAATCCTTAACTTTTAGTTGCTCAGGTTATTTTCAAAGACTTGCAGAGTACATCTAAACTGCAGTCGACACACAAAGATACACATTTTCCAGAACAGATTAAATTGTTTTTGTGTCGAAATTCGTATAGCCATATACATATGTATATGCGTGGGTGTGTGCTTGAAAACAACAAAAGTATACTCGGGGAAAAGCGATATTTACATGCATATCTGTACAGAAAGAGGCATTGGATTTCCATTCAAGGTCTATGTATTGGTTTGCCTAAGCAGCATGCAAGTATTTACATATGTATCGAGCGCAGACGAGTAAGCGCATTGAATTTTTGAAATATTTCTGTATTGCACTGATCCTGTAGCTCAAACACTTGCACAATTTGGCTGTATGTATGTGTACATTAGGAATAAGCAACTGAATTTTCTTTTCCTTAACTTTCAGCTGTTCAGGTAATTTTAAAAGACTTACAGAATGTATGGAAACTGCAGTCGAAACGCAAAGGTACAAATTCTTCAGAATAGAAGAAATTGTTGTTGTGTCTAAATTCGTATAGACATATACATCCATATGTATATACGTGGGTGTGTGTGTGTGGCATGTGCTTGACAACGACAACGGTATACTCGGAAAAAGCGATGTATATCTGTATACAAAAAAGGCATTGGATTTTCATTCAAAGTCTATGTATTGGTTTGCCTAAGCAGCATGCAAGTATTTATGTATCGAGCGCAGATGAGTAAGCGCATTGAATTTTCGAAATATTTCTGTATTGCACTGATCCTGTAGCTCCTACACTTGCAACGTTTCGCCAAAGCGTTTTTTGGGCTGGCGTGTGTATATGCGTTATGGGATGTATGAGTATTAGTGAGTATGTACTTGTGTTTCATCGACAAAGCGGATGTTTAAACTTTCTCTCTTTCTCTCGTGTTGGCACCAAGGATAACTTCAGTTATGTATAGATGTATGTATTAGCGTAATGTACAGTGACAACAACAACATTGTAGCAGATGTTTGCATCAATGCAACAGTGCACAGATACTGTCTGGGTGTAAACTGCACACAGTTATGTGTGTGTGTGTGTGTGTAAATACGTGCCTGGGTCTATTTTATGTGTATCCCTAGGCAGGATTGAGAATAGCTTCTATTTCACGCATTGCTATTTTGCTGACCTCTAACATGGTATGCACACACCGACATACATGTGCATAAATGCATTAGATGCCTGTGATTCGATGAAAATCGAAGTAACGCTTAGAAATTTAAGTTAGCTAAGCGCAGTGCTGAAACACGAGTTGAGCTGTTGCGACGCTTTTTTTATTGTGTGTAGCTGTGTGTCTAAATCAATATAAAATATAATATTTATATAATATATTAGATGTGGAAGATTATAAGAAAATAAAGCTTTAAAGCTTCCAAGTGCTTTGATTCCTTATGTGGCTCTTTAAAGTGTCGTTAGAAACAATTTTTTTATCTGTGGTGATTTTAGTTCATTGATTAAGCCCAGATGTGTTTATGTTATTACTAAAATTGTGCAACTAATAAAATTCAAAACATTCTACTTACTATTACAACAAGAACGCGATTAGTTAGTTGTTTTCTTTTGTAAATACAAAAACAAGACGTTAAATACAACTTTTGGTATTACTATTAACAAATTTAATAAAGAATAAACAAATGGTTTTCAAACAAAAAAGCTGCACACTCGTCGTTAAACAGAGCTCTCGTGTTCCGGCACTGCCTAAAAAATATACATGCATAGATCCATACATATACTTTCACACATAAAATCGTGCTAATCTATTCCTTTTTTATTTCTCTGCTTTTAGGTCGAGATTTTTGTTTCCTGCCAACGAAAGTGACATCAATAAAACCGGTTTTTTAAGCGAGACTAACCTATTTTCTCTTTTGTTTGTTCACAGAAAATTGAAGGATGAAATGTGCTCAAGCTCTACAAAAAGTAAATGATCAGATGTACCTGCCTATAATTGTAGATATACCTGTATGTGAGTAAGTGATTAAGCATCCGAAACAACAGCTAATTATTTTTGAAACATCTGATCATTCAAGTTGCACATATCTACTCTCTTATCATTTATACACTAAGTTATTAAATATACATGCACGCGTTTGTAAAGCCTCCACCAGCATTCGCAAACAGTCCAGTTGATATATCCATACATAGTACATACATGCATACATATACATATAAATATGCACATACATACTTACCAAGATCTCATCATACAAAGTTATTAATATATAATATTCCTCCGATTGAGCGTCCTGAAAGTCCTTTTTATCATACGCTGATTAAAATATCCAATGTTATGAGAAAATTTTGGTGCGAGTACTTTCAAATTGTATGTAGTACAGACAGTCATACATATATGGGCTTTAACTTTGTTGGTCCTGCCGCAGTCCGATTCAGTGGAGGAAATTGACACAAGTATGCAGGTCTAAAAATAAATTGCATGTGTACTAGTGTAGATTTCTAAATTCATTTCCGGAGGCTTTGCAAAGAATATCGAACTGTTGATACGGAGTTAGGTATTCTGGGCTAAGATTAGTTGCGACCATATACATACATACGCATATACACGTATGTATGGATACGTACATATGTATGTGTGAATGTTAATTTTTCTTAAAAACTCACTGGTTTATAACACAGCTCCAATGCAATTAAACAATTTACATGTACGCATACAAATATACATAATTTTTGTAATAAGATAATTTTAAGAATGATTTAGTTTACTCGCAGCGCTTTTTCGATAAATGTAAAGCGTCATCGTTTTCACTTATTTTTTAAATAGATTGTTTTTTACTAAGTTCAATTAATTATTAAGTTTTGGTACTGACTATTTTTATTTTTAGACCTGTATTTGCAACACATGTTTCTCATAATAACGGATTTATACATTAATGTGGCTGCCGTATCCGAATGTCAGGACATAAAATATAAACACTATAGCAAAAGTTATTTCTGTAATAATAGCAATCGGGACAATAGAACTGTACCTTCATCTGTCCGGTAGCATAAATACACAACCAACATTCCAGTAGAAACTCGAACTAGACAACCGTCAAGAATTTAAGCTCTGAAATATTATTATTTATAGCGGATTCCCCTGCAGTATTTTCTCTTAGATACTTTGTGTTAAGTTATTTGAATGCATTCACGTTCCCACTACAGTCGTTTCTACGTGACCGGAACAACCCGGATTTACAACCGGCTGCGGACTGTCACTTCAGCTGCATTCCCCGTATGTAAGTATGGGGAATGTTTATGCTCCTACAACAACAACAACCCTGATGTACTTACATGTTTAGGAAAAGGGATCCATTGCCATCTGTTGGGAGCACTCCAAAAATTTCAGAGGGGCAAGCCTTTTCTGGACCTCATACAGTTCGGAATGAAGTAATTTACTAATTTAAATACAACTGATGTCATTGCGTTGTAAACATATGCATACATACATATATACATATTTACATCTTTATACATACTTGATCGGATTGCGCACAACAAATTAAAAATAATTTTTGTGTAAAAAACGAATTCGTATCATCTTATATTTGAAAAATATAAAATTGAAACATTCACGTCATGGCTTTTTATTTTAGTTTTTTTAATTATTGAACTTTTAGTAAAAAATATTTAGTAGTTATAGTGTATTAAAAGCAAGTGCATGTGCCTCGAATATTTTCTTTGTTAAGTTTTTAACTACTTGAAAGTATGTAAAACTCACTTTCTATCTTTAGTTAGTAACTTTTGTCCGTTGCGTCTACTGTGCACAAGTTAATTTCTCACTCAACCCTATTTTCCGTATTCATTTAACACACTATTGATTTTCCATACAAATTAAGAGCTTTCCTCATACATATGAATATAATTACAAACAATTATTTAATAATATTGAAAAAAAAAATTTATTTTACAGATTTGAGCCGAAAACTGTCCCAGTTGCACAAGGAAAACACCTCGCCACAGGGAGTTATAATACAAAAGACATGCCAGCGATCTATTCTCAATACACACGCCGTCAAGCGGCTGAACACTCGCAACGCTTCGACGCCAATAACAGCACCACCAGAATCTTCGCCTGTGTTGGCGTCAGTTCTGGTGCCACATCCGCGCACCGACCTAACCTCAAAGCGGAGTGTAAACCGCAAAAATATGTCCATGTCGGATGTTTCCGATATGCTTATTCAGTTACGTAAAGCTAATGTAGCAAATGCACCAAAGAATCAACAGGCAGTTGCCAGTAAGAATAGACAAACTTCGCCGTCTCCTGCTGAGAGTTATGAGTCAAGCATCGCGGCCATTGCAACCAAATGCGTCGCTACAGTTACTGAGTCAAAAAACTTGCGACGTGATGAAATGGTGGCAATCCCAATAGAACAGGAAAGGCCGACTATTGCACCTAAGCCAATTGGCGAGGGCGCAACTGCCGCCGAAAATGCATCATTTCATCAACCCACTGAATATACAAGCGTAAATAAAAGTACTGACCCGGGCAAGAGTTTGATGGACAATATCAAAGCATTACCAACACTTAGGTCGATCCCCACACCTGTAGTGGTTGCACCAAACTCCTCACAAATTGACGTTAAACCACTAATACATCCCTCAACTGGTTTAGTAATTCCTACAGGGCCCAGCCCAGATATCAGTATAGGTTCTTCAGTAATTAAGGAGGTTGCTAAGATTGTCAATGTCCCTGTTCCGTCTTTAATACCATTGAGTACGGCTATTGACAATACAAAGCTTATTCCTGGCCAAAATAATATCGCTACTGCAGGTGTAATTTCATCCAATGTCGATGTCTTGCCGCACGCGGCAGCCATTGCCGCGGCCTTCTTACGCGATGGATACAATAATTTTCAACAACAACTACGCACACAAGAATTATTAAAGGTAAAGGAACATTCAGACAACGATAGCGTCAATGCAAGCGACATCAATACGGCAGCAAACACTTATTCGTCAAAACTACTGGAAAACTTTTTGCGGCAACGACGCTTTAAATCCGAAAGTGCGCTAGATAATACCGCTGATGTGGATGCAACCGATGGTGATGACGAAGATAACGGTTTCGATGATATACATTTAGTTGAAAACTCAAAAGCCAATTACAATTGTTCCGCATCAAACATTTTTAATCCCAATGGCGCATCTTCCTCCTCGCCGAGAATGATTGCATCGAATACGGATTACATGTCCGACGACTCGCAAAAATTCTTATTTGCAGCACAAGCACACGCACAAGCACAAGCTTTACGCAATTTAGAGTATTCACTTAGTGACGCAAGTCACAACTCTTTTGGGATGCTAGGCAATGATACCAATAGTCCAAGTAATGCCAATGAAGGCCCAGAGGCTATTTACGAGTGCCGCCATTGCAGTAAAAAATACCGCTGGAAGTCTACACTTCGTCGCCATGAGAATGTCGAGTGTGGCGGCAAGGAACCCTCACATCAATGCCCATATTGCCCTTATAAGTCCAAACAGCGTGGCAATTTGGGTGTACACGTTCGAAAGCATCATTCAGACATGCCGCAATTGGCTAGTAAACGACGCTCGAAATACTCAAATAAAATAGATTGTAGCAATAACAGTGCAAATGCTTCCGATGACTCTTCCAGTAAATTAGTAATTGATTGCTCCAAATAATTGACACAACTGGCTAATCAGCCTAGTTCGAAGTTACTTACAAACGAGATTAAATACATACCTGCAAACGCGTTTTCGTAGCAATTTGTTTAAAGTTTACTTCTGAATACGTATAATGCATTTTTAATCAAGTATATGTTTTTTCTATATAATTATAACCTTTACATTTAGATCGACTGAACTGATATTATATACATACTTACACACATACATATTGTATTTATAATTACATTATCATATGCATAATTGCGCTCTAACAATATGGCGCCCAATCCCAATGAGAACCAATTCGACTCTAAATGAGGTTTATGTCTTTAGACGTTGTCCTTTTTATGTTGCTGCTAACTTAGTGGAAGGGTTTTAGTTTGGCCGTAATTATATGCCGATAATAACTCTGTGCCTTTACTTTAAGTTTTGTTTACGTCCATATCAAAATAATATTCACATTGCCAACATGATAGATATTAAGAAAAAATTACCGTTAAGAAAAGATCACAAAAAATGTAATTTACATTTGAAAAGTCATAATGGGTATAGTATCCATCAAATGATTTATGAGCTGATTACTGAATTGGGTGAAGCGTTATTCTCGGTTGAAAATAATATATGTAGTAGCATAATTAATTAATTTTAAGGACATAACGGCAAGATATTGTGTGAAGACTGGTTGATTTACTGTTGGAGTTTTTTATTACCAAGTGGGAAAAATTTAATTGAGTTGATTATTATCGTGTTTATGTTAAAGCCCACGGCACAGGGTAGTCACTTTGCTTTAAAAAACAATCACACAGAGAGTGAACACACAAATGGCTCACTGTAGCTGGAAAACCAAAACAAAGTTAAATTTACTTAAATAATTACAATTCAATATGAATAACGAAAATACTTTTCCGGTCGACTCTATATTTGGATCTGGCTTCTGAATGCCAAATTTACGTTACTAATAGAGGAAAACATTATTTTTTGATCAAAGTTTACTTTTAGAAACCAGAGAAATTTTTTTGGTTTCAGACAGTGTACTTGTAAAATAGAGCACACAAATTTATATATTTGTATTAAAGTGTAAGCAAAATGTATTTCACAAAGTGTGATAGAATTTGACAGTGCTCTCATAAGAAATATACTATAATGTCAAATTTAAAAAAAAATGTTAACCCCTATCAAGAGAGCTGCACTGATTTGTCAATCATATTTTGGATATAACAGGCAACAAACGAACACTATGCAGGTTTTATGCTACATACGAAGAGTGAAGTAAATTTACTTAATATTAATAAATAAAAAAATAAAAAATATTTAATATAGTAGTAACCAAAGCCGAACACTTCCAATGATCGGGAAAGCAATCTCAATCAAAAATAAAGATAAGAAAAACTGTATATCGTAAGTGTAATTTTTGAAATTTTTTCTAAAGAAAGGCTGAGTGAGAGCACGTATTAGACAATATTTGTATTTGATGTTTATTTTATATAAATTTGAAGATTGCCGATTTAGGCTTCAGCGGCGATAAATTAAGATTTAAATTCCAAATTATATGTATTAGAAATATATGTACATATGTGCTTATGCACTATGGACGTATGCAATACAATCATTTAATCATGAGTGATCTCTAAGAAAAATTTTGACTGAGTTTATTATTTGTAATCAATAAAGACTGAAAGAGCCTCTATACGGCACAAAAAATCGTACATTTAAATATGAATATAAACACATACACACAAACATATATTTTATTGTATCCACGAAAAGTTTAACATATGTATAAATTTATGTAAGCGCTATGTATTATGTGAGAGAAATCATCACATAAGTTTAAAAAAAAAAAAAATGATCAAAAATGTAACCAAATATGTAAAGGTCGTTTAGTTAATATACCGCAAATAAATATATGCATGCTTAAACCACAAACGCATTCTTATGTAGATACTTCAGAGTGTTTAAGTGTTCTTCTTGAAAGACAGCATTAAGGTGGATGTGCTTGTTATAGCAGCATAAAATAAAAACATGCGGAATATAAAAATAGTTATAACAGTTAAGACAGTGCTAGAGTGTGACGAACCTGCTGCGGACAATTAGGCGCAAAATAAAAAAATATAAAACATGCAATAAAGAATTGTAAACAGGTATAAACTATGTTGTCAAAATGGAATTGGCAAATTCAATTTGAGTGCACCAAAATTTCGTGGATTTAAATTAAATATAATGCGCGTTTATCTTTAATTGCGAGTTAATTATTAGTAGGTGTATTTTGTATTAATTAGCATATGAATTGTAATCAATTTTTCCTAACTTTTGAATACTATTGCAATCAAGACAAATTCACACTAGGTGATAGCAGTAGTCTATATCAGAATGTAAACAAAACAACAAGGGTTTGTTCGAGGCGCGTAATGAAAGCGGCAGCATTGAAGCACTATAAACGTTAAACGTTAGCATGCCTGTTGCAAATTCTAAGCTAATACTTTGATGATGTGCGGTACTTATTTTACGTATGTAGATACATAGCCGACACCGTATAAGTATTTTGCTTATAGTTGAGTTTCTCGCTAAACTACACAAAAAACACAAATATAAGTTGTTATGTATACCTATATCGTAAATTGAATATATTTTACAAGTTTCAAAAATAACTATTTTGCCCACCTTTCGTCTTCCATTCCATTGCACTAGAATCCGACCGCTGCCGATTTATTAAAAAAACTACCTGAACATAAATTCATTCATGAACAAATGTTTTTAATGATCAAAAGATAAACAATCTGTGCATAAAACATTATGTGTATACTTAAATATGTCCTCACAAATTGCTTCACTTAAAAATTGCATTACAATATTTTGTTCCATAGTATTTTTCATATTCAACATAAAATAAATGTTTCATTCGAAATTGCATCTCCTAGTGGTACTCGTAGCAATAAAAATATGTAGCCTCTGCTGACTATTCGAGAATTAGTATATTTTTAATGCAATCATTAATAAACAGTAACTGTAAATTTCAAAATAGTGATGTTAAGTATTTTTGTAATGTAAACAAAAAATCGGTTGAGTTCGCCGAACTCATAAATTATAGTAATATTGCGACACTGTTACTGTTTTGATATATGTTACAACATTTTTGAAGTTATTTCGCGCCAAACGTTATTGAAAATATTGAAACTTGGACCAATAGCTTCGTTTCATTTAATTTTAATTTTACGCTAAAACCAATAAATAAACGATATTAAACTTCAAAGTGGTATTTATTAAATAAAAACTTACTTTTCCTCTTCCATTTCAACTCCGCAGTGAAAACTTTTATAATGCGCCTAATTAGCAGGTGCAATCAGATTTTTATAACATTTTATTGATACAAAGCGTGACGTTGGCATTGTTGGAGAAATTTTGTCACAGAACGTGAAACTGTATCGTAAAAAATAACTGCCGCAATTCTTCCCGCTCGAGCGCACTCATCAGTTTGATTAATTTGGCTATACGGCATGATGTCCAAAACTTAGCTATTCAGGAAAGTTTTTAAAAACTAGTATGTCTTTTTAGCTATCCAAAAAAGTATAATATTCGAAGAATAATGTACGAAAAAATTACAAGGAATCGGTCAAAAACGACTCGATAGATTGACCGCTATATTTTTGCCAAAGTTTTGAGACATCGACAAATTGCAAGAAACGAAAAATTGCATTCATAATCATTTTGTAATAGTAGGCAATTTCCCCTCTCGCTATCTCTATGCTCAATTAAGGGGGTGGTAGGGTTTAGCGCTAAAAAAACACTTTTTTTTGAATTTTTTACAGAAATATGGCTTAAGATACTTTAATAAAATCAGTTGCATGTTATTGTACATCTTTTCAATAAGTTTTTAAAAAATATTAGTAATAAAATATTGACAAATAAGCCCATGACAGAGTTTTTTTGGAGATATGTTTTTCGAGAGGTGCTCTGCGGTGCCAATCGGCATTCGTCGTAGAATCATCTGAAACTAAAAAAGTCGAATTTTTCAGTTAAAGTATGACTTTTAAGAAGTCGTTTCGGGAAAAACGCGTTTGAAAAAATTACTCTGAAAAACTATCGATGCTCCGCATTCGAGGTAGAGTGCCTACAAAGGCTATAACTTTGAGAGTTCTGCTCCGATCCACTTAAAATTTTGACACAACATTCTTGAAATGATTTACTATAAGATGAGTAAAGAAAAAAAATTTCGATTTTGTTAATAAGGAATGGTATATAAGGAATGGTAATAAATAATCGATTCCTTCAGTCCACAGCAAAGAGTTGATTATTTCTTGAATTCCTTGGAAGTAATTTCAAAAGTTTTTTTTTCGATTTCATTACAAGGAATTATGATTTGTTGACTTGAAATGATTTGGTACTTTGAAAGGAATTGAGAATGTAATAACATATGTAATTTAAAAATATATGTTTTGCTTCTATTCCATTTACGATTCCTCAAAGTAATTTAAAAAATAATCGAAAAAATTTATTAAATAAATTGAAATCTCTTTCTTCAGTTCAGTCGAATGTCGAGCTGCCAGCGGAGACGAGGGCCTGTTTCAGCTAAAAATTGCTAGTCTAAACAAATTAAAGGAATATTCGATGCTGGAAACATGATTTACAAAGACGAATACACCGTTTACCTCATCAGCGCCGATTGAGAAGTTCCTCTTATTTGGTAGCATTTACGTCATGCTTTCTCCGACGACCACTCTTTCGAAATTCTCGTGTAATTCGTCTGAACACAATTTTCGGTCACAAATTCATCATCAATAAATTACTTTGTAACTGTCACAATTTATACACATATACATATGTGCTTCTGGAGTGACAGTACTTGACCGGATATAAGTCCGATCGTTCTTGTAACGTAGAACCGAGCGCCGTGGGAAGGAGCGTTGTATACTCATTAGCACTGCATCAAATCTTGCTCTACATAATATTTTTTTTAAATTTGTCTACTTTTGCTCACAAAAATAAAAAGAAGCATCAGAACGCAACGTCCGCAACGCCAGGATATTGCCGTATCGCAATTTTCTTGATTATATCGGGTGTTATTTTTAGCTGCATGAGGACCATGATTCAAATATAAATACTATAATTGAATCATGCATCGGACTATCGATATAGACCTGTTGACATTTCTGTTCAGTAAGGTTTGACAAGTCATCATGAATCGTTTAACGACGGAACGCCTCCAAAATGTGGAAATTTACTTTGAAAATAAAAAAATTGTTTGCGAGGTTCATAGAGCACTGACGGCAACATCGATCCTTATTATTTTCGAAATTAAGAAGGAGTTCCTGTTACGGTTAATGGCGTCCGCTATCGAGCCATGCTGACTGAATCAATCAGCTAAACATCAACGTAATTTGGTTCCAAAAGAACTTTAATATGGGCAAGACTCACCAGACACATGTGCCTACAATAACCTTTTACATCGAACACAACACCATAACAAGGATTGGTTCAATTCCACTACATCAGTATTATAAACTCTTAACAACAAAATTCATACATCCATACAAAGAGCAATTATTGCGTTACGGTAATGATTTATTTATTTTAAGTAAGTCAATCATCATTAACAATAAAAGATAACTGCTTTAAAAAAGTGATTTGCGGTTCATATAGCAGCAATTTTGTACATTAGCATATTCTATTTCTGTTTTATTAGAGAATCTAGGAATGACATAAATATTCTTCTGGAGACGTGCATATATATATTGAGATGAACTTGTTGCAATTTTCGTACAAGCTCAATTTTTTAGGATCATTAATATGAACATCCAATGGCAATGCTTAGAAAATCCTCAAATCCTATTGTAATAGTGCCATTTTGTTGCGAGTCCCGTTGCCGAAATGCCTCAGTAAAACGTTGAATTTGCACACAAAGAACAATAAATTGATCAACGGAAATTTCTTTATGCTCCCTGGGATCACTCTTTTTGACCAGAAAGTTTATAAATTCCGGCGTGAATCTGAAGCCCATTTGAGTAAACGCTTTTAAGAAAAATAAGACAGCAATTATTTAAATTGGGAATAACTTTCTCAAGTAAATTTCTTACCTTGCGCCAACTCGTTTTCGTCAATATGGCCGCTCCCATCTCGATCATAGGTTTTAAATACCATTAACCACTGATTTATATATTCATAAAGCTTTTCGAATTCATAGACATCAATAGTGCCACTAGCATCCTTGTCGAACATGCCTAATAAACAATAATTATAAAAATATGATTCAAAAGCAAGGAAAACCAATTGTAGAATACTACAAAATGTGATCAAGAGATACAATTTCTGTTAATGCCAAACTTGCCATTTTCCATTTCCAACTTTCTATTAAAG
Source organism: Anastrepha obliqua (assembly GCF_027943255.1). Lineage (NCBI taxonomy): Eukaryota > Metazoa > Arthropoda > Insecta > Diptera > Tephritidae > Anastrepha > Anastrepha obliqua. The sequence continues at coordinate 962,402 of NC_072895.1, read as the reverse complement.
ACTGGTTTTTCTGTGCTAGTTTAACAGAGGAGAATTTTTTAAACTGACTTTAAGACTGCAAAATTGTGCGTTTAAACTTAATTTAACTGGAAAGCACTGAAAAACTGACCCTAAGAAAGCATTTCGTATGTTTAGGCACAATTTTTCAGCGTTAATTTAACTGCTTTCAGTTTAACTTATAAACTAAATTGAACCCTGTTTAACTAGAAAATACAGTTAAATGTGCACTGAAAAACTGACTCTTAATGCTTGAAAATACGCATGGCATCCACTTACTAATCATTAGTTTGCAAGCATTGTCCGAAAAGTTTTCTCCTCGCCCATTCACCAAAGCTGCCTTTAACTCAGTGGAACATATCTTGCCGGAACGATCGCGATCGACCATATTGAACCACTGTTGCGCCTGTGGAGAAACTTGAGCATTTTGTGGTGAAAAGGCACCAGGAGGGGCGGCATATGGATTGTAGCCCCCAGGATGTCCGCCCTATTCAGTAATATTTATTAGACACGCTGCTCCAATTATTTGGAATTTAACAGTATATACTTACACCATATGACATATTGACCAATAAACAAATTATTCAAAAATTAAGAAGTAAATTAAGACAATTACTAATACTACTTTTCCAGTAATGTAATTTAATTGTTTATGCTAAGCAAATACCAGTACAGGGTTGCACGCCAGCGAAATAAATTTTTGTAATTAGTCACCCAAAGCGAATCTATACAAGGTGATATCACGGTAAAGAATATAGAAAATAGCGCTTCCGGAAACCCTTACTTTATTTTTCCCGCTATTGACAACCGGGTGACCTCGGCGCTGCAGATGTCCAAACAAAAGGGAGAGAAGTTACGTATTTATAAATTCAGTGAATGAATAGAACAAAATGCCGCGTCTTAAATTCGGACAGTACGAGTTATGACAATGCCTCCCAATGCATTTTCTGCTTATGTCGTGAAAAGAAAATTTGTGATTGTGTGTATCCGTTTACGCTTATTTTTTCTCTTCACAAACAATTAATTCTTCTTCCTTTTTTTGGTTATGTGCAGCACTGACATTACAAAATGTGCAATCTTGCATTCTACCATTCTTGAGGATATATCGATTCTACAGAAGAATGGCGAAATACAAGGTTGCTCCTTCCCAACTCGCCGTGACGTCAATGCTGCGAATAAATAGAAATAGACGAAAAGTAAGTGAAAGCAATGGGAACTACCAATGACAAGAAATTATGTTCAGCCACACCACAGAACGTTAATTTCATTCAAGGATGTTATAATACAAGGTTGCGATCTTACAGGAATACGAGATTTGGCGTATGCAAGGGTAACAGCAAATTTCGTGGAAAAGATGAGGTGCCAACCATTCATAAGAGGAATACAAGATCCAGACACGAAAGGGCAGCGTACTCTACACCGAAGGAGAAGTTTGCTACGACAGTGGACTTTGCACTAACAGAGGAAACAGCAGCTCTCTTGAGCAAGCCAGAGCCGAAAGTCCATCGGGTTGAAATGGAAACGCTTACCTCGGTAGAAATCTTGAGGAGAGTAATAATCAATTTACACGACCCAGAAGCTCGGATTTAAAGTTTTACAACTGCCGACAGGACATAAGGCTCGCAATTACAGCCAATTAAAGATGAGCTCAGGTTGGAGGAAATGCTAAGACTGACAATGACGCTCTCGAAATACAAAAACGGTTAAAATAAAACGAACTAGTTATAAGAGGCGAGAACTAGTTCCCACTGCGATCATCCGAAAAACTTGGCAGAAATCCTTCAGCGCATTGCCACCGCGGGTTTACGATTTAATCCAAAAAAATGCGCCTTGTTTAAAACAAAAGTCGTGTATTTTGGGCATAAGGTGCCAATCGAAGGCGTTAAAGCAGACGATAAGAAATATAAAGGGGTAAGAGGGGTCAACAATTACGGTCAACGATTGTGGTTAGGAATAGACTATGCAGGATACGGTGGAAAAATATGCTTGGTGGATCGAAAGGCCCCAAAATTATGACTTCGATATCGAGTATCGAAAAATGTAACAATATGGAAATGCTGACGCACTATCTCACCGACCTTGTGCCATAGATTGTAAGCATAAAGTACAGAGATTTGAAGGGATAGTTGATATCAGATTAATGCAGTTGCAACCCGATGATGAGTGGGAATATAGACGATACGAAGAAGTTATGCTAGTCTGGAAAAGATCATGGAAGCGAAAGACGTTCAGAGAGACCATCTAAAAGTTCCGCAGAGTTTACGGTAGCAAAATGTTCAAAAGAGAGAAGTGAAAAAGGACGCATTTTGAGGTGGTGTTATAATTCAGGCTTTCATTCGCAGCACTTAATTTTTATTAATATACTTAATTTAAAAATCCCAAATTACCAAGCCATTCACTGAATTTATAAAATAATTTACTTCTCTTCATTTTGTTTGTTCATCTGACGTAACACAAGAACATTTTTCGGAAGCCGTCACCTTCTGTATTCTCTATACCGTGATATCAAAGCGAATTGAATATCTAAGGTGGCCAAATTAAAAAACAGTTTCTTTATTTTTCGCGATTTTGAGAAGTCTGACGTCAGCTCCCTCCGCAATACAAAACAAACAAAAGTAGGAGAAATAACATGCTTGTGAAAATTCCGTGAATTGCTTGGTAGTTTTGTGATTTGTAAGATTTAAACTAATCAAACTAATGAAAACGTAGTTCCGCGTGTTAAATTGTGAAGCATAAATTAATATAAATCCTCCAAATGCAGTTTGCTTGCGTTTTTATGCGGAAGACGCCGTGTCAAGAAAGTATGTGTGTGTGCATATAATTTTTTGTGTTTTGTTGTTTCCTTTCGCCTACTCTTCTTTTTCACAGACAAGTAATTCCTTTTCGTTTTGCTTGTTTATTCATGGGCTCAAACGACACGGGGAATTTGGAAGGCGCAATCGTGTATTCTATTATTCTTGTTCTTGCTGTGACATGAAGCTCAAGAAAATGTTTATAAATATGTAATGTGTAAACGCACAGTAACTCTAAGTATCGGAATCGATTGTACATCCATAACGAAAAGCCGCACCGAAGCGTAAATAAGAAAAGTGCTTGCGAGGGAAAGTAATTTCGTGTTTAAAGTTGTTATTGTTTAAAGCATGGCTAATTTTGTCGATCTAGAAATTTTTGCCAAATACCAGAAGTATATGGAAAATGAACAGGAAATTCGTGAGGTGATTAGTTATTTAAAGAAAACATTGACTATCCATTAAAAGTTTTGTACCAGCCGTACCACCACAGGTTTCTCCGTTCAATTGTATATTATATTTCTTATTTCACAGAATATCAAAATAAAAGTGCGAGAAATTGAGCAATTGGCAAAGGAATCAACAATTCAACTTCAAGTCATTCATTCTGACTTATCAAATAGTAAGGACATAAATATATATTAATTACATGTTGGTTCTTATATTATTTCCTTTTCAGTTGACAATGCGTGTAAGGAAGCCCGTAAACAGATATCTGCTTGTTCTAACATCTATAAGCAATTAGCTGAACTAGTTCCCATGGGACAGTATTATAGGTAATTTATTATTACTATAAGCTAGCTTCAATGATCGTGTACCGCGAATGAACCGAATAGATGTATCAAGTTTGGTTAATTTACCAGCGGCAAGCTATCTACAAAGTTTTACTCGTACTGATCGGCGTGACTCCAGCACCATTCCCGTACCTGTATGCGACTATCTATCGTCAAAGTACGAGTTGTCCATATGTTGAGCGATGAAGAGGAATATATGTTATTATATTACCTTCTCCAGAAATGAAAGAAAAAGAGGCATTGGGTACATCGGTACATTAGGAGTAGCTCAAACAGCAGATTATTCATTGCCAGGAGGGAGTTACAATTTCAGACATTTTAAGGGATCTCTAAAAATACTTTTAAGGAGCCTGCAGAAATTGTGAAGCCGGCTATTTGTGCCAAAAAAAAAACAATATTTGAGGAAAGTTCATAAAATAAATTTTTAATTGCAGTCAAAAACTTTTTAAACCTTTTAAATAAGAGTATTGCATCATTCCAAAAAAAAAACATTCCTTTTGAATAATGAAATACATGAAAATCCAAAATAAACCACAATTGTACCATGATATTTGACGACTCTGTTCTACGATAAGCATCATTCTGCATGCTTGCTGTGACGAGTATGAGTAGCTAACGACTTGTGAGCGTTTCGCCAACACAAGGCTGCGAGTCTCGGGTACATTTTGTCGCATACGCTACGATGACGATACGAGCCGTGTGCGAATGGATTTGCTCCCTCCAAAAATGTTTTAAATGTACTCAACGACCTTTTGTATGGTGTGGAAGGCTAAAATTATGTTTATCTGGAACTGACCCAGACATACTAATGACCAATCCTTTGCATCTCCAATCCCAGGATGGCCTAAATCTATCGTTACGTCTTCCAAGATAGTTGGACATAAGAACCAGTTTTTTGGAATGTATTTTTCAACCTTTGGATTGTCACCTCATTCGGGCGAATATTTCCACCAAAAAATTCACGAGTTTCGTTCTTAACGATCGACGATTTTTATAATAAGATTCAAGAATTTTAACGCGTTGTATCATGTAAAATTTTATCTCGGTTTTCTTAACAAATGTCAAAGATGGCATAAAAAAGGTACCGCCTAGGAATTATTCACTACTAACATCTAGCCTCGCTTTTGAAAGACGCTTTATTAAATATGTATATGTATGTAATTATTTGGAAGGGCTTCATTTTTCTAGTTCTTTTTCATATGAAATATGTAATATTTTCTCAGGGTGTATGGCATCATTTTCATAATGTTGCCATATAATGAGTACAAATTGTTTTTGTTTTTCAAGAAAAGAAAGTGATGCTACATAAACAAAATCTAAAATTCCTAACAAACCGAATTCATGCATGGTGGTAATAATAGAGCAGCTGCTTGCGTTTTCTTTTTGCGATTTGGTATTTTCAATGTCAGAGTGACCCGCTTCTTTGTTTTTGATTTGTTTACATTTTGGTTTAAATTTTGACATTCGAAATACCGAATTACAAAAACAAAATACTTGTAAATGTATAGATTCGCTTTGATTTCTAACTTCTTGATTTTAATAGCTAATGATTTTATGTAAAATTCCTCAATACTTTCAGATACTCGGATCATTGGACATTTATAACACAACGTCTAGTTTTTCTGATTGCAATGGTTGTTTATTTAGAAGCGGGTTTTTTAGTAAATCGTGAAACTGTAGCGGAAATGTTGGGCTGTAAGTATAAATTTCGATATTAGAAGTTTATAATTTCAGTAATCCAATTCTTTATCATAGTGAAAACTAATCAGGCGCATGGCTTTCACCTGGATATAGAGGATTATTTAATGGGAATTTTACAAATGGCATCTGAACTATCTCGTTTCGCAACCAACTCGGTAACTATGGGTGACTATGACCGGCCTCTTAACATTTCTCACTTCATGGCGAATTTAAATTCTGGCTTTCGTCTACTTAATTTAAAAAATGATGGTTTGCGAAAGAGATTTGATGCCTTGAAATACGATGTGAAAAAAATTGAAGAAGTGGTTTATGATATTACCATACGCGGACTGCGCAACAATGCTACACAAGGTGGGGGAGAAGAGTCAAGCTCAAAGTAAGTGCGCACCGGGGAAGTGTCAAATAATTAAGAAAATTATGTTATGCTTCATGTCTTGTAAAAATTAAAATTTAGCAAGCAGTTCAGTATAGAATATGTAACTTAATGTTTTAGTCATTAATATAATTAACGAGTAGCTCTATCTCATGTTCTCGGAAATATTACAAATTTAAAATCGGAATCAAACGCTGATATGGTAAATTTGTGACGAAAAGATGATTTGAAATTCCACATATTAACCTTTTACAATACATTATTAATAATATTTGTGTTTACGACTAATTTAACTTAAGGATGAATAATTTTAAACTCGGAAAATGAGAGCGTAATAATAATAATTTATATTTACGAAGTATTTAACAGAAAATGTAATTCCAAATCTTTAACAAACTGCAAACATTTTCATATGAGCTTTTAATAAAATGATTTATACAGAATTTATTAACGTATTTACATTATTATCAAGTGAAACTTTTTCCTTGACCGATAAGCTTGGTGTTCGAAAAGTACAATTTTATCACAACGGTCAAATGCTCCACACATATGTATGTACGTATGTTTAAAAAAGCCAGACAACAATGGCCAGTGCCGATGCGCAGATATGAACACATGATAGGCCTCTGGTCAACGGTTTTTAAATCAAAGCATTGCGTATTTGGATTCATCAGGCGCTTAAAACTCAGTAAAAGAAAATATCACACCTTTGTTAGAAAAGCTAAATTAAAACAAAATCGAAAACATGGGTTTAAAGTATTCTCTCTTTACTACCGCACCCTAAGTAAATAGTTATTTACGACTAGTAGCAAATGCTATCGGCTTTTGTTTTAAGGCGAATTATAATTCGCATTTAGAAGCTATTGAATAATGCAACACATTCAGCCCTATCATGCAATTCATCGTAGATTGTTTTTGTAGAAACTAAGAAATTTTAATCATACAATTCAAATAGCTCCGAACGGGCATTCGAAGTTCGTAGAGTAGCATTCACTGCGTACATTCGTAACGTCAAATCTTAGAGTTTTGTACAATTTTTCTACGACGAGATTAGACTAACGGACAAAAATTAGAACGTGTAATAAAAAGAGCAATTACCATTTATTTAAGTCCTATAACAACTAAACTGTAAGAAAAAGAATTTTTTTAAGTACATATACTTTTATGTGACTTTCACAGGTGTAAAGTTGTAACAACACGGCACCAACAAAGTGGCATATTGTTGGAGCTAATAAAGGAGAAATCAATCATTCTGTAGTGGCATTAATTCTGTAGTAGCCCTTCCCGTTGTAGTAGAGGAATGTTTCTTAAGGCGGGGAAATAATTTTTATGTGCGTCCCATCCACGCCCAAAATGATGCCAGGAAATCTATATTTTTGATAGAATTCAATCTTGCTTTGCCGTTTTCCATTGACACTCATGTCGAGATTTAACCACGGAGGACACACTCAAATTTCAAAGCTGCATTCGACAGTACGGAAAGGAGTTACCTGTATGCCGCGATGTCTGAATTTGGTATCCCCGCAAAACTAATACGGCTATGTAAGATGACGTTGCTCAACACCAGTAGCGCCGTCAGAATTGGGAAGGACCTCTCCGAGCCGTTTGATACCAAACGAGGTTTCAGACAGGGTGACTCGCTGTCGTGTGACTTCTTTAATCTGATGTTGGAGAGCATCGTACGAGCCGCAGAACTTAATCGCTCAGGCACAATTTTTTATAAGAGCGTACAATTGTTGGCGTATGCCGATGATATTGACATCATCGGCCTTAACAACCGCGCTGTTAGTTCTGCCTTCTCCAAACTGGATAAAGAGGCAAAGCGAATGGGTTTGGTGGTGAACGAGGACAAAACGAAGTACCTCCTGTCTTCAAACAAACAGTCGGCGCACTCGCGTATCGGCACCCACGTCACTGTAGACAGTTATAATTTCGAGGTTGTAAAAGACTTCGTCTATTTAGGAACCAGCATTAACACCGATAACAATGTCAGCCTTGAAATCCAACGTAGAATCTCTCTTGCCAACAAGTGCTACTTTGGACTAAGTAGGCAATTGAGCAGTAAAGTCCTCTCTCGACGAACAAAACTAACACTCTACAAGACTCTCATCATGCCCGTCCTAACGTATGGCGCAGAAGCTTGGACGATGACAACATCCGATGAAGCGACGCTTGGAGTGTTCGAGAGAAAGATTCTGCGTAAGATTTTTGGACCTTTGCACGTTGGCAACGGCGAATATCGCAGACGATGGAACGATGAGCTGTATGAGCTTTACGACGACATAGATATAGCGCAGCGAATAAAGATCCAGCGGCTACGTTGGCTGGGTCATGTCGTCCGAATGGATACAAACGCTCCGGCTTTGAAAGTATTCGATGCGGTACCAGCTGGTGGTAGCAGAGGAAGAGGGCGGCCTCCACTGCGTTGGAAAGATCAGGTGGAGAAGGACTTGGCTTCACTTGGTGTGTCCAACTGGCGCCGGTTAGCACGAGAAAGAAACGACTGGCGCGCTTTGTTAAACTCGGCCAAAATCGCGTAAGCGGTTATAGCGCCAATTAAGAAGAGAAGAAGAAGAAGGACACACTCGTGTTTGTAGTCACGCCAATGTGTATTTTTTAAGTACATAGCTAAATGTTGAGTGCTCCATTGGTACGACGAAATCTTTGCTAACTCTGTAGTGATAGACTCCCTCCGCAAGAAACAGTAAAGCAGAGGATAGTCTGAGAACTGGAGTCATGGGCTCAATATTTTTCGCTCAATTCTGAGACTCCGTTTGCTTCTCTCACTTTCCTCCTCCGTTAACACCAGCGCACATGTCAACGAATACATTCTAATTTGAAAATTCAGCTAACTGGACAAAAAATATCAGAATTTGCCATTTGAGTTTGGCAGCACGTTTTTTGTGTTCACATGGAACCACGATTACAATTTTTTCGTATTCGTAGTAGACATTCGTATTCGAAGGTTTTCTACGACGGATTCTATCATAGGGCTGATTAGTTATGTTCATGTAAAAATTATCCACTAAATTAATTTGCTAGAATTTGCTCTCAAAGAGAAAAATATCAAAAAAGTGCATGAGCTCAAAACTAATAACAATTTGCAAGTTTTATGAACAGCTGATTGAATTGTTGGCGGGAAAAATTACAAAAATGAAAAAAAAAATCGGTTAAGTTACCTCGTATTGAATTGAAAAAAATTAAAGGAAATAATAGACAAAATAACGAGCTTAGCATCACATGATTTTATTTTGTCCACAATAATTTGCTCCATTTCATCATCGCTGTTAGATGAAGTACATTACATTAGCAATTGTATTGTTGTGGCAATCATAGCCTTCTTCATACTTTCCTTGCTTATTCTTCTTCTTGTTATGCATGTATGTACATATGTATGCCAAATTAGTTAATAATCAAGAAGTAAAAGACTAAAACACAAAATATACTTCCATGATACACTGCACTTATTAGCCTTTTGCCCTGGACTAGATAGACAAAGATCTCAGCATTTTGACGGGCATGATGCACTATTACTACTAATTAACCCCTCCGATTCGAACATTTCCTAAATCTATAAATTTCCGAAGGATTCCGGTCTTCCACGACGTACTTATATGTATAAACTAGCAATACTTCACCAGCTGAAAGCCTCCGTTGTTAGTGCTGCGTTTCCTTTTTCTTTATTTAACAATTTTATTTGTATTTAAGCTTTTAAAAATAAAATACCTTCAAGACTTTCGATTTGTATTTAAGAACCTGAGCAACAGTGATTGGCCGATTCCTATTTCATATGTGACTTCAAATAAACTTTAAAATTTTATCTAAAAAATATTTACTTTCATTTTATATTTTCATCACCATTTTTATTTAAATTTGGAAGTTTGGCTCAATTCGCAAATTTTAATTCGTTTTTATTTTTACTTTACGATCAGCTATTTTCTCATTTGCAAATTCTTACAAGTACAAATTTATCCAGTAAATATTTGCAACTTCCCCTCGAAATGAATGCCATTTTGCTCTCTCACTTTCCCCTACTTTGCAAGTTTTTTGGATACATGAACACTAAAACTGGATAATTTGTAACAATTGCCTGAATTCGTTCAATTCTATCCAAAGGAATGTAGAACAGAAAATAATGCGTAACCAAAATTAGTTTAGGCCATTTAGGCCATTCACAGTCAATATTTTCAAATACAATAAATAAAAAATAATAATTTGTGTAGTTTTAACTTTCATGTTCGGGAGTTTAGAAATAGTGGTATTAAAATTTTGCGCAAAACTGTATTCAATGGTTATACTTATATGAAAATAGGGTGGAGAGCATGTGCACACATACATAAGTATACGCAAGAGAATGTGTCAATATGTATTTATGTATGTATGTATATGCTATGATTATGAATATTTATTCGATGCCTGGCTTCAGTATTTTTGCATACTGAGTTGTTTATTTACTTTTTGCCAACGCAAAAACAAACTTTTCAGAGTTCAAAGTCCTACTCTTGTATGTGTACGCGTACATACATTGTTGTATGGACGTTTATTTCTCCCGCAACAAGTGCGCGGCAGATCTAATCAGCTCATGCTCCCAAAATACGATTCCAAATGGTCACCTCGTCAGACGTGTTTCAAAATATTGTGTTTTGCCTGTATGAAATCTTCTATACATATACTTATACATACAGACGCTCATAGCCAAAATGATGCAGCCGCATTTTTAAACCCAGTAATGAGATCAACGGCAAATAAATATGTATGTACATATATAGGATAATTCATTTTGAATATTTACGATATACTGTATAGTGCAAAAAACAAAACCCAAGCTAAAAAGGCAACAGTTGTGAAAATCACTGCTTATGACTATTATAGTAATAAAAACTTAAATTTGTAGTAGATTAAAGTTTAGTAGGGTATCTCCTTTTGTCAATCACAGCTAGGAGCCTCCATAAATCCGACTCTACTAACTTCTTGTGAACAGATTCACCATCAACATCTCGACACTCATTTATTTATTCAAAACGCAAAATAAAAATGCCAAATTTGATTTAATGCGATGCCAATATTTTAAGTGGGGACATTGCCATGTTATGTTATAGTCAATTTGAAAATGCCAGTACTCAGTATGAAAAATAGGCCAGTACTTTGTGAACGAGCTCTTGATTGTTTGAAAGTATTTTTTAATTGTACATACATACATACATATATGAAGAAAAGGAAAGAATTATGAATTCTTTTTGCAAAGAAGGGAAATGTATAGTTGCAGTTGCACAATGCAAATTATCAAGGATGCTGGCAAAGTGTCACAAAAAAAATACTAGTTGGCTGTCAAACATGGAAAATAATAGTTGGCAATATATGACTTAAAACTTTTCATGAGATGAAGTGCAAAATTCTATCAATTTGTTGTCTCCATTGGCAATTTAATTGAAATTGATCATTGAAGACAATCAAAAATTTAGGGTTAGATGCCTAATTATTTTGCACACGATTTTCGCGGACACTACGTTCAATAACAGGCCTCTTCTATTCGCCACTTCTTTGCTCGGCTCGCTTGACGAAAAATTTTCATGCGAAAACAACAACAAACAGTTACTTTATTATTTGACAAGTCTGACATCAGCCCCCTTTCCAATACAAAACAAACAAACAAAAGGAGGAGAAAGTACTTATTTGTGGAAATTCAGTGAATGGCTTGATAGTGTTGTGATTTGTGAAATTTAATTAAACCAACTAGTGAACACGAAGTGCAGCGTGTGAAATTGTGAACGCACAAATGAATATAAAGTCTCCAATTGCAGTTATTTTGCGATTGTATGCGAATTTCTTGGGTTTGGTTGTTTCCATTGCGTTCGCCTACTCTTCCTCTTCATAGACAAGTAATTCCCCTACCTTTTGCTTGCTTATTCGTGGTCTCTGACGACACAACGAATTCGGAAGGCGAAACCTAGTATTCTATCCTCCTATCTCAACAAAAACCGAGTTAGTGAGATACTAAAACAAAAACACCAGATGACATGTCTGCCTTTTTTTTGAAAACAAACATGGGTACTTTGGTCCTAATATTTCCACTCTTGAAGTCTGAATACCTGCCCACCAAGGAGAGCGTTATCATCCAATAACCCTCCTTTCCCTAATAGTGAAGACACACGAGCCTTTCTCGCTTTTTCACTACGAGGAATTTCCAGCTTTTCCCCACCATATCCAAGACGACCCTCTTTACTACCTGGACGAAAGAGGTCAAACTACATCTAAAAGTGAAAGTTGATGACACACCAATACCGACTGTTAACAACCTCAAATTTTTGGGTGTCATCTTCGACAGTTTGCTCTCCTCAGCGTATACACCCGCAATTGCGCTAAGGTCCTCTAACCGCTAGCCGGTAGCACTTGAGGCAAAGGCAATGAAATTTTTCAGGTGACATTTAAAGTGATTGACCTGTTGATTCTGAATTACGCAGCGCCCGTCTGGTCGCCTGGTACTAGTGATTCGAGGTGGGCAAAGCTCCAGACCTGTCAAAATACTGCTGTCAGGACAGCCTTGGGATGCCTCTTGATGTCCCGCTGCAACACCTTCACAACGAGACTTCCATGCTCCCAGTCAAGGAGCACAGCAAAATGCTCAGCAAGCAATTTCTGCCTGTGCGTTATGGGAGGACTCATCCCTACATACATTTGCTACAGCTTGAGCTACTTCCCAGGCGAGCCAAGGACATCTCTTAGTCACCGACGAGATCCAGGACAAAACAATTGCAACTACTGGATCTGATAGTATATAGACAGACGCTAAACGACATTCAACGGGACAGTCTTACCATCTTCCTAAACTCCCAACCCAACCACCTATTGCAGAAGAAGGCAACACGTTTCCTGGGCCTACCGTTAGATGCGTTAGACTACAACAACAACAGCAACACGTGTCTGGAAAAGCATATAAAAGTTAGAGGCCTTGAGTGTTTCTTTTATATTACGTCTACCTTTTTTTATGTACATATGTACATATGTAGATTAAAAAGTACTTGGTGCTTAGTTCTCTGTGTATGTTATAGATACAGTATTTTCCTTCTGCGTAAAAAACGATGAAACGTCTGAGTACGTTTTTTATGAATTTCCAGTCAGCAGAAGGCCTTCAAGCAGGTTTGGCTATCTATGTACATATGTATCTACTTTCACAAGTAGCTAGTTTCGGGTAATTTTTTTATGAAAACTGTGTTATATCAAAGGCGAAATGCTATTTGTCAACACTGTTACACACCTCTTTTTGCGCTTGCATCTAAAATTGATTATATACATAGATGCATACATACATACATACATACATACATTAATACTACGTAGTACGATGGTGGACGCTAGAAGCCACTGTAAGATATTTACGCACGTATGTATGTATGTGTGTATGTATATACATCTCTATGTGCGTTATCTAAAATATGTATGTATAATATTTATGAACACACATATTTGCCTCCATAAAAGTGTGGTATACATACATATGTATGTATACGAGTATATGCAACGAAGGTATTGGCCCAATGTTAGCCCAGCCAACAAAATTGTACTATTTCTGAATTGAACAAGAACAGGCCTTCTTACCTGCCTGTCTTCAATGAAACATTATAGCGATCTATGGTCACATCTACATTGTAGTCAAATACATATACATACATGCACTTCCCACACACGTTCATACGTACATATGTAGCCAAGCAAGAGTGTCTCTATAAATATTGATATAATTTTGAACAAAAAAATCGTGTTTTCTTTGTTTTGTTTGTTTTGACTTTTCAGCCCTCGTGTTAAACATACATACATACATACATACAGAGCTGGGTCGTAATAATGATGATTTGGGAATGAAATTAGTCTCAATTATAAATTACAATGTAAGTAAACAATTCATTCAGTCCACAGCAAAGGAATTGCTTAATTTTCCAATACTTTAGAAGTAATTTCGAAAATAATTATTTTTTTGTATTTTCTAATTGGAATTTATTGTGTGATTAACGTAATTGTTTTTTCCAAATACTGAAGGTATTGATAACCCGTTACTGAGGAATGTATTTGTGATGCAATGTAATCTAATGTATTGTAATTTAATACATTTATCCAGCTCTTTATACATATCTACATATAACTGCACTTGTGCAATACAGCATCAAGGTCGTGGTAGATTTATAAACGTGGGCTGAAAAGTCCCGGGCCTAACAAAAGGAAGAACGTGTTTTTGTTCAAGATTAGCTTTAGTCATCAACGTAATTTCCATCAAGAACAACATGAAATTTTAACAATAAAACTAGTACCATCTACATATGTGTTAGGCCTGAGACTTTTTAGCCCATGTGTTAATGCGTTTCTACTATCTAATTTATCGTAGGTGAAGAGCCGACTCAAAGCTATTACAGTCTGCACCATCCGCTCTGTAGCTACTATATTTGAAGCCACTGTACCATTAGCAGTACATATCCATTCACTTTGAAGCACATAGACATTTTTGCTGCTGGGTGTATGTATATAGAGAGCAATGTAGCCGCTCGCACTAACACAATCGCATCGACACATACTTACATATATGTGAATGTGTGTATCTATGTGCACACATATACATACATATGTATTCCACTAAGATCTAGAGACAATTTTCAGAGTTTTCACTAATGGGTAGTAAGACTTTAGCAGCCAAACGATCAAGTTTGATTTTAGAGTAGAGTCGAGTCGAAAAAGAGAAACTCAAGTAAATTAAAGCTAATTAAAGCAAAGCCGTTGTTTTATTCAAAGCGTTAAAAGTCAGAAAAAGACATATTATAAATAAGTAAATAAGAAATCGTAAGTGTAAAATATATAAAAACAAAATTAGTGTTCAGTTAAAGATGAGAAATAAGAAGCAAAACAAACAACGACCTTCTAAGAGTCGAGCAGTGAATGTGAATGAAGCAAAAGTTTTCAATTCCATACAATTCGAGTAAACATATGCAGCATTTAAGTATACTTGACCGAGTTTTGAACCAACAACAAAGTGGTTGGATTCGTTTTCTGAGTCTAGCATGCAACATATACATACTTACGTATTTACATGAATGTGTATATGTACATAATCATACGCATGTTGATATGTGAGTGTTTAAAGCATATCTAACTTAACGACAGGTTAACTTAATAATTCGAAAACTTATATGTAAACATCCATACACATATTGTTTTAATTTTAATGTAAACTAAATTGCGTAATATACATATGTATACATTTAAATGTACAAACGTTTATATGTACATATGCGCAATAACATTATCAGACAAATATTTTGATCCGAGTACTTGTGCGATAGTTTATTTTGTTTATTAAAAAACCGGTTTATTACGTAGCTGTAGTTGTTTGGATTTGTTTATTATATCGTCAGGAGAGAACTAAAAATATGCGGCAATTGTCCCTCAAAGCCTGTGCGTGAGCCTCCAATATTCCAAACCAAATTGTCCACATCGCGATGCTGCACTTTGTCTACAAATATGTATGTGCAGATTTGCGTGCATATATGTATGTATATATGTATCTATGGATATATGTATGTATGTACGTATGCGCTTACACCTACACCACGCAGCAAAACGGCCTATCTCACGATATGTGAAGCGAATGATAGGTAGCACCTGATACCATTGCAAAATCCTACAAGTGTGAAAAAAGTTTGGTCAAAACCGAGATTACGGGATTATTCGAGCTACGCAATAATTACCGCATTACTGCTGTTTGCTTGGCACTCTGGCTGATAGCCTGCTGCAACATTGCGGGGGTTCCTTTTTTTTTTGCTTAGAACCAGAAATGCTCAACAAACATAATAAATCCAGCTCGTTTGTTTAGCGAGTAATAATGCTTCGTATTTCATATTAATAACACAATAGAACACTTCCACAAATTATAAAAATTGTATATAAATAAATAACTGCAAATAATAAAAAATGGAGTGGTATAATGAAATAGAACAACGAATTACTTCCATTTTTTAACAATTACATTTTTCGTCGAATTGTTTTTCTGAACTTATGTACACAGATAAACAAAAACCAGATGCACAACGGTCACCCTCAATTTTGAATAGGGTAGAAATGCCATACATTAGCCTGGCCAGAGTGTAACAGCTTGGGAGCCTTGTCGCGGGGTGGAATGAATTCGACATTGTTGTGAGGAAAGAAAACACTAGAAAGAGAGAGCTTAATACTAAGATTTTCATCTAGGGTTTGGCATTTTTCTTCTTATTTTTCGACGAATTTTCATCGCATATGTAATACATACTTCCATAATTCTATGCAGATGTTTGCGCATCTATGTTTGTTTTTCATTCCAACAATACATTGGCAATACCATCTGAAAATTGCAAACAGTTAAAGTACCTGCTATTTATATACTTTTACATAAACTATGTGCAGGTATTTGCCGTATTAGCCTAGGCGAGAAAGTATTAGGACAACAGCCAGTAATGGAACCACTCTTCATTTGAGAATACCATATTTCTTGCTGCTAGGTATGCAAGAAAACTCAAACGTGTATGTATATTCATGCATATATGTATATGTAATCATGCATGCACATATACACTAAGTTAAATAAAGAAACAAATTCTCTAACAACGCCACCTCGCTAGCAATGATGAAAACAAAAAACATCATTTTGGACTTTGAACGTTTGCGGCCAGAGAATTAAGTCTGGTAACTGTAAAATAATATGTAGATGAGTATAAACATATGAAAGTGTATAGGTGTGTACATACTCATTCATGTGTCAGATTGTACATTTCAACATTTGTATTGATTTAACTAAAAAAATAATATACGAATAGTACGAGTACACCTACAAATGCACACACATACGTATGTATGTATGTAAGTAGATAAGTTAAAGTGTACATATGTATGTATGTACGTTCATTCGCACTATAAATTGTACTGGAATAGAAGAGCACGCGGCTCACTTGGGCATACGAAGTATGTGCATACGTACTTAATATAATATTTTTCTGAAATAATGTCTTTTATTTTAATAATACTCGTAAACGGTCATCGAACGTGTTATCAATCAGCAGTTAAAGCACCGACAACTTCAAACTATACAAAGTTGTCACAAATATTTTAATATGCATAAAATCATATTTGCACGTACATACATATGTATGAATAGCAAGCCTACATACCTACATTTGTTTGTGTTTATGAAATTTATGAATTTCTTACCTCTCTGGTTCAACCATTTGCATATTTAATCGTTGATGCTGTAGTGGACTTTATCTCCTTTCAATTGATCTAAATGATCATTTGGCGCAAAATAAAACTGACTACGAAGTCAAGCTCCATACAGCTATGGACAATAACATACATACATATGCATGTATAATGAACCAGTAAAAAAGTTATTTTTGCACACATGTTTTATTTTCTTTTAATATTATCAATAATTGTAAGAAGTTCAAAAAATCGGATTTTACACATTTTGAATTGAACACTGAAATAGCGCACTTTCATCGATCTGCAAGAAAAACGGAATTTAGTTATTTCAAATTGGTAAAATTTGTTTATTAATTACCTACTTGATAAATATTTTGTTGAGTATAAATTATTTTTTCAACCTTCTTCACATTTGCGAGGTATCCCTTGCTATAGTTCAGTGGCATTTAAAATTCTTTTTTGCCCAACCTTAACCTCAAACTCGTTCCACAGATTTTCAATGGGGTTTTGTGCTGGCCAATCCAGAAGTTCAATTTTTTCTTTAGAAAGCCAATTTTTCACCACTTTTGCTGAATGCTTGGGGTCATTATCAGCCACGAATAATCAGTTTAGTGGCATGGGCTCGAAGAAATAAGGCTCCATTTTTGAGAATATCAAGATAAGCAAATGTATCGATATTATTATTTATTCTCACTATTGATCCAACTCCATTCAAAGAAAATTATTCCAAAACTTTCAAGTTCTCTCCACCGTGCTTAACGGTCTTTCTTGTATGCCGGGAAGTGAGCAGTTGGTTTTTTTTCATGCACAAAAGTTTTCAGGACCAATCACATTAATTTTAGTTTCGTCCATAAAACGTATTCTCTTTTAGAATTGTACAGTTTTGTGTCTATGGGCAATGGCGAAAGACAAACGTTTTTTCGACCGTAACAGTTCACAATTTACTTTCCTTAACGCGTCTTCCCACAAGTCTGCTTGATATATTCAGGCTATATTCCCCATTAATTTCGAGCGTTATCCCTTTGGAGGCTTTAAAAGGGGGGTCACACTTATTTTTCTTAGCGATGGCCTTGTCCTGCTGAATTGTTGTCTTTCGCGCAGGCGTCTTTCGAACTTTCTTTCTTTTAAGCATTATTTTGTCTGTGCCAATACATTTGATGACATTATTTCGGGAATTTTTGTTTGTTTTCATAAAGGGCAAGTGAGCAGAGCCCTTGGCACATACATACATATATACTATATATTATCCCGAAATAGTAAAAAACCAGATGCATGTGTACAGTGGCGAGCACAACTAGAGTGCTTTGAAAAAAGTATCTAAATATAAATATAAAGAATTATCTTTACATGGAATTGAATTCGAATCTACATACATACATATATGCATATCTATGTTCTTTTCAACAGAATAAAAAGAATAAAAAAATAAAATGATCTGTTGTGATACCACTGTAAAACACGGAAACCTCATTTAATTTTCTCGTGAAACTATTTTGACGCCCTTATGAAACGTAGTATTGATGCCAACCCCACGCCAGACAGATCTGTAAGAGAATTAAAATAGTATTTACCTAGTCAACCTGCTCTGATTTTAGCTAGGGCTGGACAATTGAAAAGGAAGTGCTCGACTGTTTCTTCTTCTTCCTCATCTCTGCAACTTCTGCAATATTCATGGGAGAAAACTCCTAGTCTCGAGGAATGCCTGCCAAATAGCCAGTGACCGGTTAAACAAGCCACGACCTTCGAGATATTGTCTCTTGAGAGACTAAGCAATTCCTTTGTTCTTTTCTTTTTTATTTGCGGCCATAATAGCCTAGCTGTTAGACACGTATCTTCATTTCTTCGTGATCTATTGGCCTCTTGGATAATGTGGTTTTTTATTATTAGCTTACTCGTGGCCATCGGTATTCCAATGGAACTTTTATCACTGAGCAGTTGGAGAGCAGTACCTTTTCTGGCTAGCTCATCAGCTTTACAGTATCCCTCAATATCTTTATGTCCCGGAACCCAAATAAGGCTGACCTTGAATACGTCACTAATATCATTTAGAGCTGCCCGGTATTCCTGGGCAACCTTCGATCTTAGTAAAGCCGCATTCATTCATTTGATGGCCGCCTGACTATCCGAGAATATATTTATAGTCGTTTTTGTTACGGCGTGCGTATTTAGATACATATGTAGCCACTTCTTTTATAGCTCCATAGCCAACTTTATCGCCTAGCTTGGAACCATCTGTATAAAAGTTTAATTCCCCCCTTCTCCATGGTCTTGGTGTCTTGACGGAATACTCGTCTTGAAAAGCCTTTCAAAGGTGAGTCTAGGGATAGAGTAGTCTATTTCTTGTTTGTGACTATTCAGAGAGTGCAAAATAGAAGCGTGGCCAAACCACCGGTCTTTCTATAGCGCCATACTTTTGAGTCTGAGCGCCGAGGCGGCGGCCACTTGCTTCCCTACCAGATTTAGGGCAGGTAAATTGATTAGCACTCCCAGCGCTTTGTTTGGGGTAGTCCTTAAAGCGCCAGAGATGCATAAAAAAGCTGTTCTTTGGACCTTATTCATGATTTTGGCAAAAGTTGCCTTTTGAGCAGATGGCCACCATACAAGTATTCCATACATTAAGATTGGCCTAACTACAGAAGTATAGTTTGACTTTATATCGCTTCGTTGGTCGCCAGTGTCGCTATTCTGCAAGATGTCTATAAGTTTGTTCAGCTTACCATCTTGCCTTTGCATGGTACAACCCCAATTATTGTTTGACAATGATAACACTTTGGTATAATCAGTTTGGACCTCTTTGCTGTGGTGATTGCTTGACAATCCGTAACAATAGTGAAGTATTTTCCGAGTAAAAACATTCAGAATCTTTCGCAAGCTTCTACAACTGCAAGAACTTCTAATTCGTACGCATTCGGCTACAATATGCCACTGGCCGGAAATCGTTTTCCCCCTTTTGCAACAGGATAACAGCGATGCCGTGCTCTTTCGTGACGTCATAAATTGTAAGAACTGGAGCTCTAGTAATTAATTTAATTAATAGCCCGCACGTTTCTTCGCATTTCGAATCCTATATAAAATCAATGTTCTTTTTCGTTAGATGGGTGAGGGGTTTAGCTACATGAGCATACCCGGGAACAAACTTGCGGAAAAACCCAGTCAACCGCAAGAACCGTCGAACTTCTAACTTATTTTGTGGAGTCTGATATGCCTCTATGGCCACAGTTTTCAAAATCCTAGGCTTAATGCCATTTACATCAACCCAATACCCTAAGAAACTAACCTCGTTCCTCAAAAACGAACACTTCGATAGCCTTAATGTTAGCCCCTCTTGTTGATTGATTTTCAGAAATTTTTCTCAATAAAATAAGTTTTCTTCTTCAGTATCAGTTGCTATAATCACTTCGTCCACATAGCTAATGACTAGACTTTAAAGGCTCAATTAATTCTGACATCATTCTGGAAAGCACATGGAGCAAATGACATTCTATTGAACTCAACATCCCCACCAGGTGTTACGAATGCAGTGAACGTTTTGGAATCTTCTTCTACTTCAATCTGGTAATGTCCAGACATAAGATCTAACGTAGTGAAAAATTTCTTTCCAGACAATGTTGCCAAAACCCCATCTACTGTAGGTATTAACCAGGTCTGCTTTTCAGTAATTGCGTTCAGCCCTCAAAAATCTACACAGAGCCTCTCTTCGCCATTCTGTTTACGTACCAAAACAACAGATGATGCATACAATGAATTGGCCAAATGCAACAACTCGTCCACTGTTTCTTCAACTACGCGGAATAAGAATACTGCACGGCTTTTTAACTACTGGCCTGTGAGACTTTAATTTAATGTTCATCTTAAACTTTCTCGACTTTCCTAATTTGGGTAACTTTTCTCCAAAACAATTCGCATATGCATTCACTAAATCAATTAAATTTTCCTCTACCCCCAATTACAACACGATCGTCGATTCCAATAGGTGCATCATGCGTCATCATGGAGTCATTTATAATTAGCAACTCGACAATACGTAAAACATCATCAAATCTAATACGCGCTGATGTTTTCCCGAGGCAAACAACCTCACCACCAGCGAGACCAGTTACCTTTCCACGGTACCCTATGACACATAAACCACACTTTTCTGCAATCGACCGCTTCACGAAAGATTTGCTGCTGCCCAAATCAATGAGCGCTTTACACTTCAACTCTGTTACACCTACGATTGTAATTTCTTTACACAATTCCACGCACTCATTTTTATCAGTAGTTTTATTTACTAATGCCACACTTTCAACACATTCCTCACTTACTATCTGATGTACAGGGCCTCCCTGTGTTACCTAAACTTTTCTTTCCCACAATTTCTAGCACTGTGTCCTCTTTCCCTGCAATTGTAGCCAATTGGCCCACTTTCACTTTTATAAGCATAAGTTTTATTCACGTCACCTAAAACATGCGATGACTTCTGAGTTGTGGTTCTTTGACTCGGCGTTGATCTTATCTGCACTGGCTCTGCTGCATACTGGCGTCATATGTGTCACGTACGGTTGACCCATAGTAGAATACTCGTATGATGAAACTGGCTGCTGACTACGACATCGAATACATACCAGCGTACTGCAAAGTAAGTGGAAAACTCCATTCCACTGGCAGTGGAAACGAAGTTCGCAATGCTTGTGACACTTGCATTGATGGTGATACTGCTTTTTGCGACTGGGCTAACGGCGCCTGCGTGACTGCGGTCGGTGGCGATCGTCTTAAACTGCAGTTTTTGCAACACGTCCTTTAACTCTGCTACTGTTAAGTGGTTTAGGTCCACCCCACTTCTGACTTCTGTCACCACTGACAGATTCAGGATAAACAACTTTATTGAGATCACTCTAACGACTGTAAATTTTAACTTAATACATATATTTTCCCGTGGCTCCCAGAATGAGCAAAGGGCCTCGAAAGTATTAGAAAACATTATTCAAAAACTTGCTTCCTGACGAATGACTAGCATGTTTTAAAAATATTTGGTTTCCCTCCAATAAACGGCATCAAAAATCGGAAAGAACAGTATCAACTTTTCACTTATATGTGAATTTACATACATAAGTAAACTCTTTGGAGCATCCTGAATAAAAATGGCCCCTAAGGGGAACTGAATATTTACAAAACTTAATTCAAAATAGGGATTATATAAAAAGTATATGTAATACTTAAATCTATTAATGAAAGTAGCTATAAATATGTTTGGGGTGCACGCAATTAAATAAATTTTAACGGTTTGATACATATTTTTTTATCAGATCCAAGTTAATTTTTGTGCGACTTAAGTTGCCTCTAAAATGGCTGAAGCTCATTCTGCCGTGGCATTCTCCTTCGCCATCACCCATGAAGGATTCGATATCAATTATGACCAAGAGGTTTTAAACCTTGTCTGGAACTCCGGAGTGCGATCGTGGAAAAAGCGTTTGGCCCGTGCCCGGGTAAGTTTTCGAGTTAATTTTTACATACTTTTGTTATTGAAGACTTGGTTTTATTTTCAGAACGGAATTCGTAATGGTGTCTATCCGGCGCATATACAGAGTCTTTGGCTCATCACGGCCATTGCCATGGGGCTACATTTTTCTGGATTTGCAGTTCCATTCAATCTTGTTCATCATATTCTGGTGCATCTACCCGCTAATACAGTCAATTGGCAAGTGACCGCTTGTTTTTTTGCAGCACTGATTGTCTGGCTTTCTATATGTTTTACCATGCGTTATACGCTCAAATTACTGCTTATGTACAAAGGTTGGATGTATGAGTCCAGAGCGCCGGGCAGCAAGGTGACTTTAAAAACGAAAATATGGGCTGCAGTCGTGAAAATACTCTCCAGCTGGAACACGCCTGGTCTGTATAGCTTTCAGGGCTCTCTACCCAGGCTGCCTGTACCAGCGTTGCATGACACAATGCAGCGTTATTTACGTTCTGTACGTCCTTTGTTGGATGATGAGAATTACGTTCGTATGGAGCGTTTAGCGAACGAGTTTGAGAATACAATCGGCAAAAAATTGCAATGGTACTTAAAATTGAAAAGTTGGTGGGCTACCAACTACGTTTCGGATTGGTGGGAAGAATACGTTTATCTCCGCGGACGTAGTCCTTTGATGATCAACAGCAACTTTTATGGTACAGATGCTATTTTCATGAATTTGACTAGTAATCAAGCAGCTCGTGCGGCGAATGTTGTATACTTGTTGTTGGGGTTCCGGCGTCTCATCGAACGCCAAGAATTGCAGCCGGTATGAAATAAAAACAAATGTATTAATATATTGAACTGTTGTGTTACTTTAATAGTTTTTCGCATGTTTTATATGTAGATAATGGTGCAAGGTATGATACCGCTTTGTTCATGGCAATATGAGCGCACTTTTAATACTGTACGGGTGCCCGGTCTAGAAACTGATCGCATTGTTCATTATCGCGATTCAAATCATATCGTTGTGCTCCATAAAGGGCGTTACTTTAAGGTGATTATCTATTTCAAGGGACGTATACTAAGGCCATGTGAAATTCAAATTCAAATTGAAGAGATACTGAACTCTAAAGCCACACCATTGCCGGGCGAGGAACATTTGGCAGCATTAACATCCATGAATCGTTCGAAGTGGGCTGAGATACGTAACGCAAACTTCTCGCGGGGCGTAAACCGCGTTTCTCTCAACATCATCGAATCGTCTGCTTTTGTATTGTCATTAGACGATGAGCCTTTTGAATTTGATTTGGCACAACCGGAATTGCTTGATAAATTTGGCAAGACATTATTGCATGGAAATGGATATAATAGATGGTTTGATAAGAGCTTTACTGTGTGCGTCGGTACAAATGGACGCGTGGGCTTTAATGCTGAGCATACTTGGTAAGTACCATTTACAAGTAAAATGAGTTGATGTTCCCGCTGCAATATTGGTTTTTGCCGTTTTGTTGACCGTTTAATACTTTAAAAGGGCCGATGCTGCTGTTATGGCTCACTTATGGGAGAATCTTGTTATGGACGATGCCGCCACAAATGGGTAAACGAGATTCCATATTTTCATAATGCACAGGGAGGCGTTCTAGTTAACATACGTTATACATATGTACATTTGTACTTAAATCAGTTATAATTGAAGTATCTTAAATGGTGGAGGCTGCTTTTTCTTGTATTTTATACCGCTTCTTGCGAACAAAATGATTTATTTTTTATTTTTATTATTTTTATGAGGGGGTTTAGCACTGTAACCTGAAAGATCTATTGTGCCCCCTACATGGATTCAGAGTATTTCTCTGATCCCAACTTTCTCAATAATTTTTCGCATTTGTCCTATTTTCTATTTATACGA
This sequence comes from Anastrepha obliqua, assembly GCF_027943255.1. Classification (NCBI taxonomy): domain Eukaryota; kingdom Metazoa; phylum Arthropoda; class Insecta; order Diptera; family Tephritidae; genus Anastrepha; species Anastrepha obliqua. The sequence goes on along the minus strand of NC_072895.1, from coordinate 938,188 downwards.
GTATAAGCATACTTTTGACTTACGGAAATGTCCCTTTTATTTATTTTGTATTAACATACAATACATACATATGTACATACAATATATTTATGGGCAATATTTTGACTATGGCATTTAAAGGTATTTTGTGCTTTGTTTCAGTTTTTTGCTTTGTTTTAAGGTTTTTTTCACTAATATTTAAAAAAAAAAACGCTCTTGGAAAGCAGAATGTTCAAGAAAAGGACTCTAATTGTTGTTGTACTTTGGAATCACACTCCAAACCTCTATTCATAATGTACAATCCTCATTAGGACGCCATCGTAATAATTAGCGTGAACAAATTTCTAATTCGATTACAAATACGATTTTTATTTAGGATTTATTTAACGGCTTTTACTCTTTCGATGCCACAGCTTCTCGCTTAGCAGTGACGTTCACTGAAATGTACAGGAACTTTATAAATTTTTGTCCATATTGATAGCTGTATATACATGTGTATGTATGTATTTGTAAAATTTTGTGTAGTTTGCACTACCTGTGTTTTTTAATGCAGTTTTAAGTAATCCTCTCAAAAATTTTAGGGCTGATGCACCGGTTATGGGTCATCTTTGGGAATATATGTTCGGTGATGATTTATATGGGTAATTCATACTTACACATGTATATACCTTATAATTAATATAGATTTCATACCGATTTTTTATTGCGACGTCATCACTAGTCTTAAAACTGGCTTCATTTGTATGTTCACGTAGTCGTAGATAACCAAGACAGCAGCAAAACTAACATCTATACGTAATTCGGACGCTATAAATACTCGCACGTGTTGTTCCAAAAAAGCTAAAAACTTTGCCTTTATATAAAATGTATTCACTGATTTCTAAGTAAACACTAGTGTTAGTCAATTATGTAATGAGTGTTCCCATATGCTCTGATATAAAAATGGAATGACTATGATTTTAGTGGAAGAGGCGATATAAGAAAAGGGGTAATCGTATGCGAAAATGTAAACGAAATTTAAAATTACGACAGTCCATCAATTGATTCTGTTAAATTCATTGACCGCGCTACGTGATACGCGCGGAAAACTCTTATAACCACCACAACCTTCTTCAGTATTCTCTCAACCGTCCTCTTGTCGGACTGACGAATTGTTAGGTTTTACCGAGTGAGCATTTATAAGTCATTTTGAGAGCTTTATATTATACTCAAGACATGCTCGGGACCGTCCAGAGAAAACTCGGAACCGAGACAAAAAAAATCGCGATCTCTATACAAAATTGTTATTCGATTGGAAGGATGTGTAAAAGTTCACCGTACACCCCTGAGTATAAAGAAGGCCGTTAATTGTTTATTCTTCTAATAAATTCACAATATTTCATAAAAATCCCACTTCTTGGGTATTTCGTTTCTCATAACTTCCGTATTTTTCATCCAATCTGTATCTTCGATAACGGTATGTATATCACACATACATCTTTGTTAGGTGTTTGGCCGAACTTCTCCACCAATTTGTAGTTTGATATTATCCTACGAATGCGGGCCTTACACTTGTATGCCGTCTTAGATTACTCAACTATAGATAAAATAGGCAAATAATAATTAGATCGACTGACTGGACTATTTTGGAGATGTTTGTGTTCTAACATGCTGCTTAATATGTACGAGGGCGGTTTAATAAGTACTCGTGTGCTGCCATCTATCAAACGACGGCAAAACAAATTTCAAACGGATGGATAGATTAGTTTGGATTTGGCAACTATTCGAGTAAGACGTGTTTCCTGATTTTCGCCAAGTTGGAAAAGGAGCAGTAACGTTTGGTAATTCGCTTTTTTTTTTGGTTGGAAAAAATGCGAGGAGATAAAAGCAAAGTTGGATGCTGCCTATGGGGACGTTTCGCCATCTATGATCACAGTTAGATATTGGTTCAATGAATTTAAACGTGGGCGGACATTCGTTTTTGATGAGGAGCGACCAGGACGTCCGGCAGACGTGGTTACCGGGAAAATCATTCAAAAAGTCCACGGTATGATTCTCGCTTATCGACGAACGAAAGTGCGCGAAGTAACAGAAGCCATAGGTGTGTCGACCGGAACGGCAAATTTGGAAAAATGGTGTATTTATTTCTAACACGGGTACCTATTGAACCCCCTTCGTAAATATATATCGAGCTTATTATGTTTCTATTTTATATGCTTTTATTATTATTTATGAATATACTTATATATACTATATTAATATTATACATATATACATGTATATACGTATGTATTTACGTCCTTCCATTGTATGCCTTTTAATATTTCATTTATATTCATTATTATAAAATCTTTACATATCTGTATGTGTATGTATGTATGCTAATTTTGCGTATGACTTTTAACCTTTTTTTATGAGCTTTTCACAAATATAAGACCCATAAAACTGCTTCAGTGGTCGAAAAGCATTTCCGTATGACATCAGGGTCATGAAATAAGCGAACTTCATATTGGCCAATGACAATGACGACAGCGTTTCGTAAACATTGATGGGGAAATGTTTTTATTAATATTATACTATTCCATGACAAGAGTAGCGAAATATGATGATGCTACTGACTACATAAATAATATGAGATTAATACCTTCAAGTGGCCAGTTACTGTTAAAACTCTTATTGAAAAATATGGTTGGTTGAGATTAAATGGAAAATCTTTGAGAAATTGGTTATACATATATTTCGATGAAACATCTTTTTGGCCTACATATACTCTTATCCTAAGATTACGCTTTAACTTGCAGTGGTACGCAAAATGTGTTCATACATACAACCAGATATAACCCACTCTTTTTTTACGCGGTAGATACGTTCCTTGAGAAACTGTGCAAAAAAAATCATAATCACAAATTGCAAAACAAAAAAAATGAATTTGTGTAAAGCTAAAATTCCATCGATAAATACATTGAGCATATAAAAGTTTAATTTAAGATTAGGAATAAAAATAAGTCACGCAACTATTCATCGCTACTTGATGGCAAGCGTGGCTACGGGAATAAAAGTGATATCATCACTAGATATGTAAAAGCCCTGTTTCCGATATGTCCAGCCCATCTATCGGGTTTGATTCAAATTATTAACGACTTCAGTTGATTTTTTCGTTTTTATAAAGTCTGATATTCGCGACGATCGTTTTGGTTTCTCAAGTTGCTTATACAGGGTACTCGATCGCAGAATTAGGCCTTAGATTTAAATTGTCGCCCTAGCCGCTGAGCGTATGAGCGTGGGGCTTTTAAATTATTATGTCGCAGTGGACGGGGGAACAACGTACATTCGAAATCGAAGCGTACTTCAAAGCCAATGGATGATTCCGTGTGCAACTGCTCGTCGCAGATTTTGTTCGCCTTGCAATATTCCACTTTTACGTTTTGCCCAAGTTAAGATTTGATTCGTTCAAACAGCCTACGGTCGCGCCCAGCCGAACATCGAGAGCAAATGAAAATATTGAACTCTTCTCTACAAGCTGTAGGCGGGCGGTATATATAAATACATATATAAATAAGCAAAATTTCCGTTATTTTAAACCTAAATGACAGAACCCTACTCACATGGTTTCAGCAAAATGGCACCACACACACGGCCAGAGGGACCATGGCGATACGGTCTGAACTATTCCCTAACAAACTGATAAGTCGCTTTGCTGACATATCCTGACCATCAAGGTCACCCGATCTTACACTTATGGACTTTTTTCTGTGAGGGTATCGCAAAGTAAAGTCTATGAAACAAACCCAGCGATCTAAAACACTAAAAGAAAATATCGCAAACGAGATTAATGGCATCCCGACACCACTTCTTTAGCGAGTGACACGGACTACGGAGGCCAGATTCCAATAGTGTATCTGACGTAACGGTCCAGGTTTGGTGGAATACTTTTTAAAAAATAAAATCCACACTTGTCTTCTTTGTAATAGTTATTGAAAAAACTCTTATCGGTAGCATTTTTTTATTTAGCTTTTAATCCCTAATACTGCTATGTTGAAATCTGAATGATCAGATGGCGACTTAGTTAATTCTAAAATGTACTTATTGCATCGTTTTAAATAATGAACATAAGTATGTATGCATATATTACAAGAAAAACTTTTTCTTTATAAATCATTTTTTTAGAAATTATGTTTGTTGTTTAAAAAAAGGTTTTTCTTTGTTTTTTGAGATTCGTGCAAGAACGAAATTTTTTTATGAAAATATTTATTGGTGAACCGTGTTAAATCAAAACCGTGTAAAAAAAGAGTTTGGTATATTTAAGTATACAAATACATGGACATGGAACTCACACATAGGAATTTCAAAAATCACCCATTATATATTAATCTAGATATGACGAGGCCGGAAATGCAAAGGGCATTCCTGAATTTCAGCCACCATCTCCTACGCGATTAAATTGGGAACTAACTGCTTTGCAACCACAGATTGAAGAGGCGACATTGGATGCTACCAAGCTAATAAATGTAAGTCAGTCTACAAATATCTAGCAACATTTGCTTGACGGTTTTACATATCGCTACCTTAATACGAATGTGTATAGAAATGCCTGGATATTTTTACCAAATAGAGTTTTTAACGGATTTTTGTGTATGACCTCTAAAACCTTCACTGAAAAAATGATTGCATAACTATGGACCCTGTTCTGGTTAAATTTGCACTCCTTCTTCTGTAAAGTAAAAAAAATATATATTAAAGAAATATGTTCAAAAATATATTGTATTAACGTAACGATGTGTAGATACACAGGAATATGCATACAATACTCATATCTGGTTTACAAATACAATAAAGTTATGTAATATTTGCTTAGGACGTGGACTTACGCATTCTGGTTCACAACGAGTATGGAAAGGGTTTCATGAAGAAGTGTCGATTGTCACCCGACGCGTATATCCAAATGGCTCTCCAGCTGGCCTACTATCGTGACGCTGGTCGATTCTCGTTAACATACGAAGCATCTATGACTCGTTTATTCCGCGAAGGTCGAACAGAAACTGTGCGGCCATGCACGATTGAATCAGCGGCTTGGGTGAAAGCAATGGAGGATAAAAATTCAACAGTAAGCTTATTAATTTATGTACATACACTTTTTATATTATCGCAAACTAACTCGCAGGAGGTCTCAACTCCACAAATATTTGTAGGCTTTATATTTTTGTAATGTTATATGGATAAGGAGGTGAAGAATTCACGACTGTGAGCAAGCTTAGCTAGTACTTAACTAGATAATGGCTAGATAATTTTAGTTGCACGATTTTTGATTATGTGATTTGTGATATATGGCTATAAAATATATGTAATATAAATTTTATAATTTATATAATTTAATTATAATTATTATAATTTCTTTTTTTAGAATGAGGAGAGGATAAAGTTATTGCAAAAGGCATGTAAGCGTCATCAACTTGGCTATCAGGATGCTATGTGTGGAAAAGGTATCGATCGTCATCTATTTTGTCTTTACGTCGTTTCTAAATATTTGGAGGTGGACTCGCCATTCCTCAATGAGGTATTGAGCGAGCCGTGGCGCTTGTCAACAAGTCAAACACCTCACGGCCAAACCCCGAAAATGGATTTAAAGAAGCATCCAAACTGCATAAGTTCAGGCGGAGGTTTTGGGCCAGTTGCCGACGACGGCTATGGTGTATCATACATCATAGCAGGCGAAAACTTAATCTTCTTCCACATATCAGCTAAATTAAACTGCAAACAGACGGTAAGTAACGACCTATACAATTTTTGAAATCAAACTGAAAAAATATCCGTATGCATTTTAGGATGTTCATCGATTTGCAGAAAATATTTGTAAGGCTTTATCCGATATTCGTGAAATATTCGAGAAACACTTTAAAAAGCAAATGTGCCAAGAAGAAAATAATACCAACAACGGTACTGCCTCAACAAAGCCACATAAGGCGAAAGTAGTAAAATAAAATTATATAATGAAATTAATATTAGAATTTGCAAAATAATATAGTAATTGTTAAAATATGATAGATGATCTGTATCATAATATTTTTTTTGTATAGCATAAGTCGGAGCGATTGAGTCAAATTACTAATTTTCTCAAACCGTAAGCAATTTTAAGCTTATTTGTAAGCCTATTTTTAAGAAAGTGAATAAAAGATCCAATTATGCAGCTTAATTTATATCTGCTTTATGGTACATTGCATAACTAATCGAAAGTAATTTAGTTGGGGAGATAAAAACTTTTACTGAAACTTGATATTTCACAGGTACGTCATGCGATATTTTAGGCGACCACCATCTTGACTGAAATTTGTAACACAAGTTGATTACTAATTCGAAAAAATATATATATTTTTTTTATATACTAAAGTAACTGTTTACTTATAAATATATAATTGGCACTTATACACATTATTGGGTGTTTGGCCGAGCTCCTCCTCCTGCTTGCGGTGTGCGTCTTGATGTTGTTCCACTGTTTACTTGGGTTTCTTAATTATCAATACAAATGCCAATCTCCTCAATGTTTCTGACCTAAAAATTAAATCGCCTACCCTATATAGCCACCTAACTAAAAATGATTAAGTGAAAAGAGCAAATGCCATAAATCTGACCAATTTATTCTTAAAGTACTTATATAAGTTTATAACATACCAAAACAATTGTCAAAAATTGAGTGGGCTATAAAACCGAATACCCGGAAGTTTTCCAATCGAAGTAAAAAAAGTTTTCAGTCACATGCGAAACTCACAAGACTTATGATTACTCATCGATACACTTTTCTTATACAGAGTAGCAAAACAATCATTTGGGATGAGTGTACGATGTCACACAAACGAGCAGTGGAAGCACTCGAACGTTGGAGGGTTTGCGAAATAATCAGGAGCTACTTGAAGGTACAATGATACTGCTGCCCGGTCATTTCCCCCAAACGCTGCCAGTCATTCCAACATCAACAGCCTCTAATGAAATGAATGCTTGCTTGAAGTCGTCGAATTTGTGGGAGTTAATTCATTCAACATCCTATAAGGAGTAAATATAAACTATTCGATATCTTTAAAGACTTTAAATCAGTGTTTTCACATGCAAATGAAAAGTAAATTTGCTTTCGTTTGTTATCCCGCCATCTAAATAAAAATAAAAAAAAACACAATTGATTGTTGATTTCACTAGCTTCATTTCGTTTCCACCGGTTTTTGCCAATTTACGACATCGGAAGAAGAATTGACAACGAAAGTGTTCCCCAATATTAGTGCATCCACACAAATCTTACATTAGTTGATTTTTTTTTTTTTTTAATTTAAGATGATTTGAAGACTTCATTGTTTTTAAATATGGAAACAAGGTCCGTGTATGAATCAAAAAAGCTGTAGTTTGTTCTGATGTGATCAAGGAGTGGACAGTTAAAGAGTTAATTTCACCACACATACAAAGATCAGTGTTATTGGTGCTTTTTTGCAATAGCATCGGTTTTTCATTTATTCGAATAAGAACTTGTCCAGCTGACCAAATCACCCGAACACTATGAAAACCATTCATCTAACTTTTGTTTAAAAAGAGTGACACAACAGTTGTGGGAGCTTGCTTTCTTGAGCAGCAGACATGAATTCAGACTATCAGTAAAAATACACATCTTACTTCCTGCATCTTTCGCAATATCTAAGGCCTTAAGCAAAGCCCACAACTCACCAAAAGTGGAGAAGGTTCTCCAGACGTATTAGTTGAAGATCAGAAGACCAACATCACCGCGCTTAAGTTCATCCATTTTTTCAGCAAAAATAGCTTTAATTTCTTGATTAGAAACTTTACTTTTAGCTCAAGACAAGGAGTCATCTATCACCACCAAATTTTAAGTGGTATTCACAAGAATATCTTTAAACTTTTTGAAAACAAAGCTATCATTTTGTAAATGCTAGGATTAGTTTGCTTTAATTTCCAAGCTTCTTTAGCAGTAAGCCAAAGAGATCTTTCAGCAGGTGGTACCTCATAAGCAACATGCCACCGCACACAGTCGACCTGGCGTTGAAATCACCACAAATGAACAAATTTCTAGAACCGTTTAGAAACTGAAACAACCTTTTGACTTCTGTCGCAAAATCATTTAAGTGCAGGCTTGGAGGGAAGTAGAACGCACGAACTACAAAATTTGGGTTTAAATTAACCGTTTTTGCAACAATTATATCAAGATTAGAAGAGAACGTAATGCTCTTGAATTGAATTTGTTTTTTCAGGGCTATGGCTACTCACCCATAGCCATCTGGTCTATTTTTTTTATCAAAGTTAATAAATTTCCTACATGTATTTTCATTTCAGGCTTCACAGAAGACTGATTGGCAATTGCACCCCTCTAGACAAGTGAGCTGTATTTCTTTTGGGTCAAGGACTTCATTAGAGTCGATCATGTTGTTATTCTCAACCAGTACCGGGAATTCCGTATCTTCTTTCATCGAAGTGGTTCTTCTTTACGAGATAACTTTTTGACTGTTTTCAGTTTGTTTATCTCATTCTTCTTCCTCCCGGTTTGACCTTTATTTTTAGTCTTTCGCAGATTTCCTCAAAATCGTCTGCTGAGCTCGATGCCGAAGGCGTTGAGAACGTCATCGCATCACCTTTTTTGCGGCTTACCTCAGGCACTTTTGCGGTAAGAAAACTCTCTACGTTCACTTTTCAGGGGAAAATTCCGAGAAGTAAAAAACCACGTGGTTTTCACAAACAAAACTATTACCGGATTCTGCCAAAAAATTTCACAATCTATTGGATCTTTTAGTTTCACGATGCTTTTTATTTTTGCCATTTTTGCTCTGGTTTAGCACTGACAAAAACACACCGATCACAGCTACATTTGTATCATATGTATGGATGTATGTCACGTTGATTTTTTAATGATTTTTTTTTTTTTGCGATAAAGGACTAACAGACACCCATGAGCATGTATATAAAGAGAAGAATCAAAAAGAGTTTCAATATATGAATTAAAAGTCAATCATGTGAGAATATTCGGAAATTAATTCTTACGTTAAATGTTGGAATTTGCCTGAGCTGGCGCTAGTTAAAAATATGTACATAAACCTATTCTCGACGAGTTTCATTAGACGAACTTCGTCGTCGTCTTAGTTGTGTGCAGTCTGATAGACTGCAAAGTGTTCTCATTTTGACAGCGGTCTTTCCTCCGACGAAGTTCGCTCAATGATTTGTCTCTATTTAGAATTTTAAGCAAATGTGGTAATGCGTCCTCGTTTGTTATAACTAACAGAGAGTAAATCCTAGGTGCAACGGCGATTTCTCGGATAATATCAATAACTGGAATGCTTCCGAAGGGCTTTTTTACCATCTCTATATTTTTTTAACTCTCTTTGAGAAATCGGAGGAGGGCGCACCAAGCAAAATACAAAACGTCCCTGTCAGCCTCACTCCACAAACACGCTTTGCGCCGTACGCTCAGGCCCGGTTAAGAAGCATGACTCAAAGTTTAAAATTGATGAGGTGATAAACTTTGTCACCAAAATATGTAACTCCACTATTAAAACATCTGGTGCTAAAGGCAAGAGAAAATCACCCTGGTGGAATCCGGAGATTACCGCCTTGAGGAAGGATATCAGGAAATTGTTTCATGTGCCTAAAATAACCGGTTCTTGGCAAGCCTATAAGGATTCCCTCAAAATCTTCAATAAATCAGCCAGAAGGGTCTAAAGACAATCTTGAAAAGACTTCTGCAGAAACATCGAAGGACACTCTGAAGGAAATCGATTATATTAAATATGATCACCTCTTATGCAACGAAATGCTACACGTTGTTGTTGTTGTTGTAGCAGCATAAACATTCCCCATACAAATATGGGGAATGCTGCTGAAGTGACAGTCCTTGGCCGGATATAAATCCGAGTCGTTCCAGTAACGTAGAACCGACTGTCGTGGGAACGAAATGCTAGACGTCCTAATGAGCGCCTATTTTCCTGTGTTAACAAAAGACCTTGGCTCGAACACTCTTAACTTGAGGACCTGGAATTTCTACGGGGGTATCATAAGTCACTCAAAGGTAGAATGGGTGATTAGGTCTTTCCATCCGTACAATTCTCCAGGCTAGTACTAGATGACATATTTTCTGCTTCTAAGTCCCCTTTTCACAAATATCTATAAGGCTTCCTATGGTGAGAGTGGTTTCGCTCCAAAATGTGGCTGAAAAGGATATGAAGCCAAAGGATTATAAACCGATAAGCCTCACCTCAAAATTCATCACAAAAAAAAATCTACCGAAATTGCATCTCATCGGATGATTTTAAAGAATTTTCGCTAGGTCTCTTTCCCGGTATAGAAGAAGTTTTCAACAACATCTACCCTGATGCTGCTGTCAGGGTTCTGCCTCAGGCGGGTCTGGATTGGTCACTGGTAAAATGAGTGCTGCTTATTATTGAGGAATGAACCATTGCCCCACTTCATGAGGTGGGATCCTCTCCCTGCTTGTTTTAAATGTCACTGTAAGTACTCTACTCTTAAATTTGCAAAATACTGGCGTTTACGCTTATGCTATTGCATTACCAGCGTCAAGAAAGCATCTCGAAGCTCTGAGCGAACTGTTACAAAACGCTCTCTACATGGTGGATAACTACTCCAAGGGAGTGAACTGAATATCAACTCTACAAAAACCGAAATGGTTAAAACAAATATAAAACAAACTTGCTATCCAACTTTCAACCCTTTACCAACAAAAACTTTTCCATTTTATGGCCTAACCATCTGATGACTATAAAACATACCACATCTATGTAAGTAATACGAATGTAAGGAAAATTAATACAATTTATAAGCAATAAAAGTTTATTTTTGTTTTTTAATTTTGTTAGATTTTCTGTATAGTTAATGTCGCCTTCTTTCCCGCTCATTGCGTGAGTCGCGATTATCATAACGTCGTTCTCTGTAATCTTCTCGTCTATAGTCTTCTCTATAATCATCGCGTATACCACGATAACTAGAGCTTCCGCCACCACTACGGTCTTCCCAGTGGCGATTACTACTTGAAGTCGAACTAACACCGTGGCGATCCCTTTCACGATCACGTTCACGTTGACGATTATAGTCCTCCAACTCAGTATCATAATCGCGAATACGTCCGCCTCTTTGTTCCCGCGGAACAGATGGACTACGTGAACGGGAATGATCTTTGCGAGATCTTTTCTTGGATAGAAACGATTTATTTTTTTCATCGTCACGTTCGCCACCACCATCATCATCGCTGGCCATATCATCATCTAAGTCCTCATCAAGAACAGATAATTTAGGTTCAAGTTCATTATTTTCCTCAAGTACAGCACGTTTTTGTATTCGCGGAAGAATAATGTCACAAACGCGGTCACTTCGGAGCAACTCATCTATAAAATCATCCATGTGAACTATTTCGTACTGCCCAGCCCTATTCTGACGTCGAAGTTTACGATTGTCATTATACAAAGGTTCCAAATACTTATAACAATCTAGTGCGCTCCCCGTGAGACTGTTAGAAAAGAAGAAATTAAGACACCTTCTACGAAATAAATTCAATTTAAATTACCGTAAATAAAAAGCGCCTAGGGCCCTTACGTATTTGAATTCTTCATTTTTGATAAATTCTACAACAATATCTTTTTCAGGTTGAATCTGAAGCATTTTAAGCGTAAGGCAAAGGAATTGAGTCGGTTTTATATTCCCGCCGTAAACACCACCGATGAATCGCAGCTCCATAGCTTTATCAACCAACAGCTCGGCAGTGAGTGCAAAACATTGCTCTTTCCAGTACTTAGAATCGTATATGCGGGAACGTATAATTTTTTCAACAAGATATTGCGGATTTGTTCCATGAATATTTTTCGCCTCTTTTACTGTGCGATTGGCCATACTTCTTAATTAAACTATTCAAATACTTCCTTAAAAGCTAATCTGGTTTTGTGTTAGTTTTGTTTTGGTTATACGTAATTCTGTGCAGAAATCATCGATAACGCGAGCGATATTTCTATATTCATTAATGGTCTGATCCAATACTCGATAATTTTTCATTTCAATACAATCATAAAGCTAAAGGTGCATATTATAAATATTCGTTCCCACAATCGGATCTACGTTATCGGAACGACCCGAAATTATATCCAGCCAAGGACTGTCATTCCAGCAGCATTCCCCGTACATGTATGCTTCAACAACAACAACAACCACTGTTGTTGCCGCCCCAAATTCTCCATTTTTTTAAAATGATAATTCATATAATTGGCAAATCTTCGCTATCGCTAAATTTTTTTTACTATTTTCACTGCTATCAGCTGCCAGTTATTGTTTTAGTTAGAGGCTAACCGGCAGTTTATTACCGATAAACTTTATTAGAAGTTATCTGACGGATATTCACTAACGCGGCCTTGAAAATTCAAACATTGAGAAAACCTCCATTTTTTCATTACTAATTATTTATCTCAATACCAAAGCGGCATAGTTCTGCATTTTTAAAGAGTATTTCATGAAGCAATAAAATCGATTATATCCATTTCTTAAAATAAAAAAATCGATAAGATAATTTCCTTTGGTATATATGTATTTAATTTACTAGGCAGATTTAAAACTTTTCAATTTTCCTTATTGTTAAATTTATTCGATTTGAAATATACGCATTGAAATCATTGCTTAAATACATACAATATGTGTTAACCATTTCTCATACTCGTATACAGTTTGACGTTTATAATTTTGAATACTTTTATTGATTTTTAATACTGCATACTTATGTAATAGATAGGCTACAATACTTATAAGACTCTTTGTTATAAAATTAAATATATAGTTTAGGAATGGAATAGAAAAATTGTCTGTGAGTTATTAACGACATATTGTTTCACATTTAAAACGGAGCCGAGAGATTAAATTTGCAGTGGGCATTTATGGAAAAATTTGTATAATTAAAAAAAATGTGAAAAATTAGTTTTGATATTACTCATATCTGCCTATTCAAGAGTTTCATATCACTTCATCTTTGCTGTCAATACTGTGTCGTCCCTATTACAAGCCCGTAAAAGAAAAATTGATAATGCTTCAATTTTTCATCTGCTTATTCAAACGTTGCAAACCTTTTTTTTTATTTATAATAAATTATTTGAAGTTCAAAAATCGGAGAAATTTTCGTTAAGTTGAAAATGTCGAAGAGTACGAAGTAAAAATATTTATATGGAAGTTCGTTCGGCAACGCCGAATGATGACGCACCAACGTCAAAACGAAAAGCAATTTTTCTAATAAGAAAGAAAACACGGAAAGTGTGATTAAGTAAAATAACGTCTGATATTGATAATTTTATTTTAACGCGTATAAAAAATAAAGTTGTAGTAAAATGAGTTTCTTTGGAAAAATGTTTGGTGGGAAGAAAGATGTAGCGCCTACCACTGGGGAAGCTATACAGAAACTTCGTGAGACAGAAAATATGCTTATTAAGAAGCAGGAGTTTCTCGAATCTAAGATAGAAGAAGAGCTTAATATTGCCAGGAAAAATGCATCGAAAAACAAAAGAGGTGAGCATCTTTTTGTATTTTACTTGAAAAGGAGATTCTTTTATTGGTATAAAATAGCGTTTCATTAGTATTTATGTAAATTCCGTCTCCTTTCACGAGTTGTCAACTGGGAGAAAATGACTCATTGTTGACTATTAAATATCTTTCTTTTTGTCTTCTTCCTTTCATTTTCTTTAAATAATGCTACAACTGCCCGTACAAATCTTCAATTCCGGGACTCGTCCATTTCTACCAATCATTAGAGCGTAATGTTGATAACCAATAAAAATATATATTGAGTGTTATAAAAAAGTGTTGTTTGTACGTGCATATTAACAATAAAATGATCAAGACAACATATCCAATTGACATGAGCGAATTATACCATTCAACCATGTCTAATACACGGTGCACAGAAACTATCAGTCTTGTGTTTTATAGATATTCACTTTTCGCTGTATATGGACAGTTATGTGAACATATAAACGTAGAGATACTCAAAAAATTCTTGTTTATATCGATGGGGAATTGAGTCCATGTTACTGATAATTGTAATAATTTATATGTGCAAGTGTATCTATGTGATTTATATTGCGTATTTTCTTATATTTTTAGTTGCATTGCAAGCGCTTAAGAAAAAGAAGCGCCTGGAGAAGCAGCTACAGCAAATTGATGGAACCTTGTCTACGATTGAAATGCAGCGCGAAGCGTTGGAAAGCGCTAATACGAATACAGCAGTCTTGACAACAATGAAAAATGCTGCTGATGCACTCAAGGCAGCACACAAAAATATGTTAGTTTATACAGTATTTTAAATTTTTTGTGTAAAGTCTTCATTCACTCGTTGTGTTTATTATCTTTATTCCAGGGATGTGGATAATGTGCACGATATGATGGATGATATTGCTGAGCAACAAGATGTTGCGCGTGAAATTTCTGATGCTATTTCCAACCCAGTTGCGTTTGGTTTGTATTATAATGAATTATTTGCTCACATATATTATATTATAATTTAATTTAATATACAGGCGCTGATTTGGATGATGAAGACCTTGAGCGCGAATTAGATGAATTGGAACAAGAAGAGTTTGATAAAAAAGTTATCGGTATACCAGAACCAAATGTCACATTACCCGAGGTACCGGCCGATGAAGTGCCAGTGAAAATCCCTGAGAAAAAGAAAGAAACGGCATCTGCTACAACTTCAGCAGAAGATTACGGTAAAATAAGCATTTGTCTATAACCCTAAAAGTGTTTTTACTTATTTATTGCGCATTTATTTTGTTTTTTAGAAAATGATCCTGATATGAAGCAGTTGCTTTCTTGGGCTAATTGAAGTGTTTAGTAATCTCAACAGTACATATTGGGGAAAATGTGATTGAATATTGCGAAAAGCAACATGAATTTACTGAGCAGTTTTAATGGTTGTTTTGCAATATTATCGTAGGAAGTATAAGCCCATATTGGAAACAATCGAAAATTAGAATAATATTTTCTTTATTAAACTATTTTTTCTGCTTGCTTACCAATGGAAAACAATTAAATTTTAATTTTGAAATACACACAACTCATTTATGTAATAATAATTGACTTGTTCTAATACGGAGGATAAACTGATATTTTTAACAATTGACATTGAAATCATTATCCAAAAATCGCGCATTAACGAGTGATTTTAAGTGTACAGAATTTTGGATAGGGTTATTCGTAAAACGATCTAACTAAATAAACACACCTTTTTGAATTTCTATTCAGTTCATTCTGGCAAATTATATTGTTAAGAGGTACAACTGAGTAAAATGTCGACGGTACGGGTTGCTAGAAGTTCATCTTTAGGTTATGAGGATTAAATGTGTGAATAAACAAAATGGTCACATTTGGAGCGAATCTGGACAACAGGTGACACACCAACTGACGATGCACTATTTGGTCGTCCAGACCATGCAATTGGTTTGTTTTGGGCGATAACCCATATGCCCGGGGTTTATATAAACACTAAAATTCGTAAAATTTGCGAGCCAATAAAGTAAAAGTATTGGCAATTTCCTAAATTGTTGTTGTTTTATTAAGAAATAAAAGGTTCATACATTTTTGTTCTGTTCTTAGTTTAAAGCAGTTTTGGATAATTTAAATCTGTTTTCTCAGGGAGGGATTGCGGATAATTTTTTTAATATTACAATCCAGTTCATTTTATGCATTAAAACATCTACAGGTAACCCTCCTACAACGCGATTAATTGGTTCCTGAAAAACTCCGCGTTGTAGGAAAATCGCGTTGTAGGAAACTTTTTTTTCCTCCATTTTTCCTTTTCTTAAACAATATCACGCAAGTAACATTTTAAAGTTTTCTCAGCCGAATTAATTATATTAGACCTTTCATCGAATAAAAAAAATTTATTTTTTCAAAGATATTTTTCTATTTGTCTATTTCAATATAATAACATAAATTAATTCATTTAATTAACCAGCAAAAAGCAATTCATTTATTTAAATAACATAAAACTAAGGAAAATAAAATCTGGGAAAAATAGACACGGATTTTCAAATCTACATATTTCAGAGGATTTTAAATCTCAACCTTCTACAAATCCGCTTCCTCGTCCTCGCTTATTATAATTTGCTTCAAACGTTTTGCTCTTGGTCGTCCTATTTCAAAATCCGAGCAAACACTTTTAGTATGTACATATGTATAATACAAACATATTATTATTTCTTTATGAGACTACGAATAATAGATATACACATATACACAAGTAATTTTTGATAATTGTGTGTTTATAGAATACAGTTTATAGAATATGTATTTAAAAAATGCTTAAAAATCGCGTTGTAGGAGTCGCGTTATAAGAAACATTCCGCAATTCGCAAACCGCGTTGTAGCGAAATCGCGCTATAGAAGTACCGCGTTATAGGAGGGTTACCTGTATTTCGTCCAAAAAAGCATACATCAATTTCTCTAATGAGGTTTCGTTATTAGATACTTAAACCGTTTTCTCGTTATAATGTTGCCTTTTTTCTGTTCTGCGCCAGGGTATTCAAGTTTTCCTGTTTTTTTCTCAGCATGTAGCGTTATTCGATGTTTTTTCGTGTAGAGAAAAAAATCAGCATGGCTGCCGACGAGTGCACAGCCGTTCCCACGACAGTCGGTTCTACGTAACCGGAACGACCCGGATTTATATCCGGCCAAGGACTGTCACTTCAGCAGCATTCCTTGTATATGCACGGGGAATGATTATGCTGGTACAACAACAACAAAGAGTGTACAGTACCACTGGCTGGATATCACCCTAATATTGGTGCGCTCATCAGAGGTGAAAACCGATTAGTTGTAGGTGAATTCAATGCGCGTCACGATCTTTGGCATTCAAGCCCTCTAAACGATCGTAGGGGACATCAATTGGCAGAGCAGATAGACGATTCGACATTCAGCACTGCGAATGACGACGCCCCTACCAGGGTAGAGGGCAATTGCAACAACTCGCCTAACATAACAATAGCTAGCGGTGGTCTGATAAATAGCAACCTATACTATCGCTATCATGAGACCACTTGATTGAGAGACCTGCCCACTTTGTTTCCGCGAATCATCGGTCTTATAGTAACTTTAACAAAGCTAATTGGACCGGCTTCGCGGAACTTACCGAGGACACCTTCGCCGCTCTTCCCATTGTCACTGATGTACGCGTAGGCGAACGCACATTCCGCAAAGTGCTCACAGCTGCTGCGGCTCGCGTCATCCCTCCTGGAAGGATCAGGGACATACATCCTAATTTTCCAACCGAAGAAGTTGTTTTAGCAAATGAGCGTGACCACTTACGCCAGGTTGGTCCCGCGGATCCCCGCATAAGGGATCTCAGTTTGGAGATCCGGCAACTGGTAGATAAACATAAGCGGACCAAATGGGTTGAGTATCTTAAGACCTGCAATTTCACCACTGGTGTGAGTAAGCTCTGCTCCACCCTCAGGTCCTTGTCGAACCCAACGAAGCATAACGACAAGGTGGCTATCACCTTCAACGGCTGCACTTCATTGGACCCGAAGAGATGCGCAAGCTATTTTAGCCGACTTTTTACACTGCATCCTCCGGCCGACAGAACCAAGCATCGTGCCACCAGTCGGCTGCACAACTGACGAACAACAGTGCGCCACTTACTTTATCTTGTGATGAGGTTCAGGGGGCCATCAACAAATCAAAATCATCAAAAGCCATTGGCATTGATGGACTGAACGCGCTGATGTTGAAGCACCTGGGACCATTGGGAGTAGGGTATCGCAGAAGGGTGTTCAATCTGTCCTTGGCCACTCTCATCATCCTTGACAAGTGGAAAGCAGGGAGAGTGGTCCCACTACTGAAACCCGCGGGCTTAACCAAGAAGCGTTGGTCCTGAAGAAGGCTTTCGACACCTCCAACCACCTACTTCAGCCAAAGCCGCCTTCCAGGCACGTCAGGAGACACCTCCTCAATTACGCCGACGAGATCCAGAACAAAACGAACAGACAACTACTGCACCAAACAGTGTTTACACAAACAAAAGACGACATTCATCGGGAGCCCATCACCACCTTCTTAAGCTCCCGACCACCGCGTAATCGGAGACCAACTAGCACCTACAGCAGACGAAGAGCTCCAACTTCCCCACGGGACCCGCGTAACACCGGCACAATTACATTCTGGATATTGCAATCGGTTAAACTCCTACTTATCCAGAATTGGCCCCGACATACTAAACATATGCCCTGCATGTGAAGGCCCCCGCACGACACTAACCGCCTTTTCACATGCCCCTCTAAACCCACTCATCTAACACCCCCCTCCCTCTGGACCCAACCTGTCGAAACAGCATCTTTCCTGGGTCTACCTTTAGATAAGTTAAACGAAGACGACCGGTGATTTACACTACACTGGCAGGGTTTAGTTCTCAAAATGTTGCACTCTCACAATAGTGCAAAAGTTCAACATTTCCTGCCGTATGCAAAAAGTGGGAATGAGCCTTGCCTTCCTGATTTTTTAGTAAAATTTAATTTGGGCTGGTTGTTAATTTGTGGTTGGAACTAAAGATTTATACCAATAAATACTCTAACGAACATGAAAAAATGTTATATCGCGGTAAAAAAACAGCCCAGCAGAGTCCGACCAATTCAACGGCAGGTATCGGCATCGGCCTTGGTCGATTCCTTGCACTTTTTTAGCACATTATGCCTCTCCACCAATTTGTGGAATGCGGTTTGATGCTTTCTCACGAGCGGGAAATATTGTAGTTTTATATGAAAAGCTTTTTTCATGACAGAAAAGTAATAATTAAATTGTAATTTCGAACAAAGTGTGTTATTTACAGCTGTTGACAGCTAATTAGAAACGACACTCATTTCAAAATAAATTTTCCATTTTCCTTTTAAACACGTATTTTCATAACTTTTTGCCAATTTTATTTAAACATATGATAAACTTAAAAACTAGTGGAAAACAATTTAATCGTAATTCTTTATTAAATACTAGCAAACCCGGCCCGCTTCGCTGGGCACACGAAAAATTCATGGATGATCAGGAAAAAAGACGATTGTTTCTCAGTTATTCATTTGCGTTGATTTGAAATTTAAAAACAATCTTCTTTTTTCCTGATTTTCAATTTATATTTTATATTTACTCAAAAACAAATAGAAAAACAAAAAATATTGTTTATGTCAAAGCGCTTGAATAAAGAATAAAGAAATAAATAATATGAAAATCATATATTTTCTGCTCTAAACCATATATATTCTATTTTAGTGTGCTCAGCTTCAGTCGACGATGCCGCAATCGAGTTTTGTTTCTTTGTATTCCAACAAATTCCAACTTTATATATTTCACCTGAATTTAAACTTTCATAGTCCAATTTACTTGAAAGTGGAGTATTAACTGGATTACAACCATTCATGCCAAATTTTTCCAAGACTTTATTGATATAAGCCGATTGACTAAGTTCAATTTTATTTTTTGTCTACTAACTTTTATTCCGCCCGAAAATTCTACCAGAAAGGAAGGTAGGTATGAAAATTACCCCATATTAAAGCACTTATGAACAGCTTTCATTTGATACCCATATTGTACATACACAACCAAACGTTACCCGGGTCCACGTTTTGACCTATGTCTCGAGACCCCAGTCACGGAGCGGCATGAAAAACACTTTGTACTAACAGCTTCAATTTGATATCCATATTGTACAAACACATTCTAGGGTCCACGTTTTGGTCTCTATCTCGAGACCCTAGTCACGGAGCGGCATGAAAAATACTCTGAACTAAAGCATTCACCAACAGCTTCCATTTGATACCCATATTGTACATACACATCCGAAGGTTACCCGGGTCCACGTTTTGACCTATATCTCGAGCCCTATCCACCAATAGGCATCCAAACTATAGGTAAACCATCTTCAATACCTACTTAACAATGTGTGTAAGTTTGGTTTAATTCGGTGCAAAGACACGGCCGGTTAGCGAACACACACAAAAAGTTCACTTTATTTTATATATAAGATATACATTTTTTTTAAAGCATGTGAAATGCACGATTTGGATAGGGCAACTAATTAGAAACAGTAATGTACATATTATCAGATCGACATAAAGATTATGTTAGTATTTGGTTCCATAACCCTTTTGCTTCAACACTGCCTCACATCGATTGCGCATTGATGTAATGAGATTCTGACAGCGCGCCACAGGTCTTGCTTGCCATGCCGTTTTTACTTCGGCAAAAAGGACATCCATATTTGGGATATTTTTGGCACTCACGGCTTTTTTAACGTCACCCCAGAGATGCTCTATTGGGTTTAAGTCCGGACTGGATGATGGCCATTCCAAAACATTGATGGAATTTTCGTCGAAAAACTGTTTCGTCAACTTTGCCGTGTGCTTTGGATCATTATCCTGTTGAAACTTCCATATAACAGGCAAATTTTCCTCAAAATTTTAAAATTCCATCAATCGTATGGATTGGGCCAACACCATTCCACCAGAAACATCCCCATACCATGATTGATCCTCCACAATGCTTCACTACCCATGAAACGTAGCGAGGATTGAATTCTTGGTTGATTGGCCGTCGAACATACCTTCTACCATCTGGGCCTATGCGATTTATCTTGGTTTCATCGCTCCAGACGATATATTTCCATTGATTTGGAGTCCATGACCACTAAGACTACTCGCCGTCTCCTTTGTATCTTGGTTAGAAGGGGCTTCTTGCGTGCTGCTCTGCCATGCAGTCCAGATTCGACCAGACGCCGAGCAATTGTCCTCTTGGATATTTCGAAATTATATTGATCCTGAATTTCCCGTTGGATGTCAGTGGAAGTCTTTTTTGGGTCTCTTTTGGAGATGATTGCTATCTTGTGGCCAATTTCTGCTGAAGTTTTCCGCGGCCTTTTCTTACGTGAAACATTGTCAAAAGTCTTAAAAAGTTGGATATGCTTTAAGGCATTAAAAACCATTTTTTTTTGAGCATTTGACTTGCTTAGAAATTTCACTGTACGACTTTCCGTCTTTACGAAGGTCAAAAATGGAGCTCCGCAGGGCAGGTGTACAGCTGCTGCTTTTTCCCATTACACATCTTGAAGACGAATATTTTAGTTGCTTTTAAATAACCAATTTAAAATATAATATATACACACCAAAAAGTCGATTATATTACTATTAAAATAACACAACTTGCCGAATATGCTTCCATTGAACAACTGTTTCTAATTAGTCGTCTCAGTTTATTTACCTTGAACTAAGTAACCCATGCACTGCGTTGGATAATATTAACGGTACTTCAATTTCACAACTACAAAACTAGGCGCATTGGATGAAAAACCTTTCAAAGCAGTATTGACAGTTGATTGTCAATTTTGCCGTATGTGAACGGGTTAATCAATTTTGTGGATTTATTGCTAATTACTGCATATGTGAACGTACTTAAAGACGAAAACAATGAAAGACGAAAGACAAATATCGAGTACCGAATAGCAAGTATTGGGTATTGAAATTTGAAATATTGCAGCTGAAAACTTGACACAACACTGTTTAATTATTAATTGCTAATTCGTCGTGGTTAAGAACTTTAAGCGTAAATATGGCTAACATTTCTTTAAGTGAAGCGGAGAAAACTTTTATATTACACGGCGTGGAGGTAAAGTTATCGAACAGAATTATAAGAGTAATTTTATTCTGCGGGCTTGCAGGAAGATTTTCGGTGCGATGGACGCTCGCGACGTGATTATCGGCCCATGGAACTGGAAACTGATTTGGTGAGCAATGCCAGCGGTTCAGCCAGGTTGCGTCTAGCCAATACCGATGTGTTGGTTGGTATTAAGACTGAAATTGATAAGCCAAATTACTTAACTCCGGACCAGGGAAAAATTGAGTTTTTTGTTGATTGGTAAGGCACTAAAACATGCTATTTGTATTGAATTGAAATGATTTTTATTTGAAGTTCAGCAAATGCGGCTCCGGAGTTTGAAGGACGCGGAGGGGAGGAATTAGCTTTAGAATTGGCAGATACTTTAACAAATGCGTACGAGTCCCCAAAGGCTTTCGATTTGAAATTTCTTTGTATTCTACCTGGCCAACAATGCTGGAAGCTTTTCGTAGACATTTTGGTATATTGGAGTGCAATAGTTTACACGAAAAGAGCCAAATGATTTTTATTATTCTAGATCTTAGAGTGCGGGGGGAATTTATTTGATGCAGTGTCCTTGGCGGCAAAGGCAGCTTTGTTTAACACGAAGATACCACGTGTGACGGCAGCACTTATGGATGCCGGTGAAGCTGACTTAATAATATCAGATGATCCTTATGATTGTACTCGGATTCAAATTGAAAATTTGCCTATTTTGGTGACAGTGTGCAAAATTGGAGATTCCTGTGTAGTAGACCCTTCGGCAGAAGAGGAAGAATGCAGTATTGCCAGCGTTGTAGTCGGTGTTTCAAAAAGAAATGGCAAAAGTGAGGAAGTGGAAATATTGGGTGACTTCCTAAACGTCAGCTACTCTGCATAAGTTTAAAGTCAAATGCTCCTAAACAAAAAAGTCTGATGCAAACCCAAATTGCTTATCGCAGAATTTATGATGCAAAGTATCATATTGGTACTAGAAAATTGCAGTGGCTTTTAGGAAGTCAGCCATTCCATATACGTGATTTTATTTATTTACAATGCAATATTGTAGGTTATATGTCGAATGTCCATACAATAGGGGAAGGATCATTACATAAGGATACCATGCATAATTGCGTACTTCTGGGTTTATCTGCGGCTGATGACTTGAACAACGAATTGGTGAAAGCATTAAATGTTGAAGAGCAGCGGGTGGGATCCAAACGTCGTAATACTATAGGATTTCTCAAATAAAAAATTAAACTAATTTCTACTAACTCCTTTATTTAGATCAGTAATAAAACCAGTGCTTATACGAGTATAAGCACTAAAAGATATTTCGTATTAATTACGTTTTTTGTTTTGTTTTGATGAAATTGGTTTCTTTTCTTTTTCTGGTGGCTTACCACCTGAGAAAAATGATGTAATCATTTCGCTGATTTCTGGCATCTCGTTGCTCACCTATGTGAATAGATATTTTGTATATGTTAATAAATATCAAAAAATATTTCACTTACTTTCGGGAATTGAATATTCTCAATTTCCTTCTTTGTTTCTGGATCATTGATCATCTTTGGTAGAACAAGCATTACCAAAAGGGGTAACACCATCATTAAAACCATTGGGCTGAATAAGAAATCCGTTATCTGTTTAAAAAAAAATATGTAATTAATAATCATGAATCCAGTTTAAGTAATTTTAGGTTTTTCACCTTCCATTGCTCACGTGTCTGGAAGTATTTAAAGCGGGTTAATGCCTTCATTTTCAATGGGTATGGCACTTGTATGATCTGCGAAGGCTGTATATAATTTACCTTCCTAGCACGGAATTTACCTTTCGGGTTAATTTCTACACGAATAGGCTCATAATAGTAGTCCGGATTGTGTACTTCTAAAACATAACTTCCAGACGGTACACTGCTTACGATAAATGTGCCATCATCCCTCAAAAACCCCTTGTATTCTCCGCCATTGATGGATAACGAAGTTTCGGATTGGCCTTTGTTTTGCGTCTCTGGTGAAAATATTTTCCCTTCTATCGTGAAAAGACCCGCAAGCTCCTCGATGAGATCGTCCTGGCCAATCACCAATTCCCCATAGGCGACACTAGCCGTAAGTGCCAAAAATACACACATTATTCTATGCCAGAACATAGTTACTTATTATTTAGGAAATTTTTGTGTATTCAAGTCAAAAATGCAATTATGAAGTAAATATTTGGTCCAGTGCAGCGATGTCGTGATCTTTATAAATTTTTAGTCACACACAAATGACATTTAGCTTAGCATTGCCAACGAAAAGAAACACCTAAAATCTATTACATTTTTAACAGGTGGGGTCACCATAAGTCATAAAGTTTGCGTAAAAGTAAAAGTTCACATATGCATTGATTACCAATAAATCCACAAAATGAATCTACCTGTTCACATATGGCAGATTACCTGCAAAACTGGCAATCAGCTGTAAATATTTTTGTGAAAGGTTTTTCTTCATAGAAATTATTTTGGTGGAATATTTCGGTGTTTTTGGTATCTTTACAATTGTAAAAATAATGATCTATTACACAAAAATACAGGGTTGTATGTCAAAGAGTAAGGTTATTATCTGGATTATTTTATAATCTCAGATTTTGGGAGAGAAATTTTGTATGGGAAATCTTGCTTTTTCATTACGGATTGGGAGTTAAACTCGAAAAACTAGATAATCTACTTATATGTGAACGTATTATAATCTAAATTATAACTCCTTTTATGTATTCCCATCTTCTCGAAACGGAAGCTGCATTTGTAGATTAAATATCTTCGAAATTATAGCCAAATCGAGTCGTTTAGTTTGCGTCAAGAAAGGAAGTGATTGGAAAATAAATACCATCGCTTCCCCCTGAAGGCATAGAAATTATTCTGGGCAACTACATAGCTTTCACTAATAGCGTTTTCTTGTTTCGTAATAATGTTTCAATTTATTTTTTCCTTCGTCAGGCTGTCAAATTTTCATGGTCCTTCCTCAGCATATTCATAGGATTGTGTTCTTTTCTCAAAATGTTGCATACTGGTAAAAAAACAAGCATCATTTTGTGCGCTCTTGAAAAGTGACGTCGTGCGTTTTCCAACTGATTTTAATTTAGCTGCGTTCATGAACATAGTTGTATCCCTTAATTTTATTACATTCAATATATGTACACTGAACTATATATTTAATAAAGATATATAAATAAATATATGTTGAAGTTAGCTAAAGGCTTCGTCCACCTTCTGCCTTGCTTGGACTGCGGCAGGAGCTCAATAATGCAAAAGTAATTAATACTCGTATTTATTAAGTAATAAACACGCTCTGGATCTCTTCTGCGATAGTACCATATTACCTTGTTTCTGCTATTATTGATGACCCTGTAGGTCAACGGCTCTTGAGCTAGTATTATATCAGGATCTTACAAGCTGACCTACACGATATGACGGCCGTGGTCGCTATGGCACAATATAGGTTGATCTGGGCTACTGTGGAGTCATTTTCTCAGGCACTCGATGACGTCTGAGAGCCACAGACTGAACTCGATCTTACTGTCGAGCTCATTTCTTCTTGTGTCGAGCCACTTCATCAGCTTTTGCTTAGTTAGAATGGTAGACTGGTATGCTGACCAGTGACTTGTCAGGAGGAACTTCATATACAGCGGGGAGGCTGAAGCTTTAGCTGTTTAGGCTTCCAGATAGTTGAAATCGTTGGATAGCATAGTTTCGGTTTTGTTTCTTTCTTACCGGCAGCTTTTAGTCTCGGGGCCTTCTGGTGACAAAGCTGAAGCGGTGGCGGATTTAACGGGTGGCGAAAGAGACATTGTCGACTGGGCACCTCCCAAAAAGTAGGAGTCAGGGCCTCCAGCAACTAAACCTTTTTCTAAAGATCTGGTTGCGTTTATTGACGTGTA
This sequence comes from Anastrepha obliqua, assembly GCF_027943255.1. Taxonomy (NCBI): domain Eukaryota; kingdom Metazoa; phylum Arthropoda; class Insecta; order Diptera; family Tephritidae; genus Anastrepha; species Anastrepha obliqua. The sequence goes on along the minus strand of NC_072895.1, from coordinate 912,685 downwards.
TTTGGAGTTTGTACCTGTAAAGAGAATTATGAGCAGCTTTCCTGAGTGCTGCAGTGTATTTTGGGTTTAATTTTCTCTATTGGTTCAGCTAGTGCTGGGTGAGTAATGAGTTCTTTAACTGAAAGCATATTCAATAATTTTAGTATTCTTTACATTAAAAAATCCGCCACTTGCCTGAAGCCAAACCTATCCTGTCGATCCGTAGGCCCTACTAAAAGAGGTGGCAAGTTGTCACGTTGTCGTTTGGAGCTGGGTGTTTGCGGTGTTCGTTTTCCGCTTTTTCGCTCAAATGTCAGCGCGATTGGTATAGCCCTGCCTGTTCGGCCGTATTCCCTTTCGGCGCGGCATGCGGTTACAGGTACTGGTACAGGTTACTGTACTTTTCCTCTTACTCTTGAGCACGTTGGAGTCATTGCCCTCCTAGTAAGAGAGCTACCTCAGGAGTTTTGTGCTCCATTTGAACCCACTCGGCCCAGCCCTTCTAGAATCATCCAAGCCGCCGCAGTGTCCATGAAGCATCAAAGTTGGAGGTTTGCCATATCTCCAACTACCCTTTGCCGTTTTGAAGTCGGAAGATTCCTCGGATCAGAGTGCCTTCTCAGGCGTGAATTGTACCTGTCTGACGGGTGACTTCTAGCCGCAAGCCAATGCGCACAGTGACGCATGACATCTTGGACTATGAGGTGCTAATTCTTGGTCTGTTTGCGAACAGTACTGCTTAGAACAGCACCAGATATCGGGCTGAAGCACCATTTATTGAGCGACAGTCTCTCACGGTGTTTGAATCCGTTTTGAAATTCGAGTAAGCCAGGTCGAGTTGCCTGCCCCATAAGTGGTAATACCGTATACAAATATGCTTTCCTGCAAAGTAGACCCAAACGTAAAAGCGTTACGTAAAGCACATCCGATTATCGCGAGTTATACACTCGTAATAGTCGCGTTCTTTCGCAACTGACCTGGAATTCCCCTATAATTTACATATAAATACATAGTTACCTCACAACACTGGCGTCATTGTAGTTCTTCCTGAATTCCTAATCCCTGAATTCTCTCAAGTACTTCCCTGCGGCCATTCACAGAAGTGTCGTTTGTTTAGCACTATTGAGCAGGTCACGCTTTATTCAAACCGCTTATGTCAACTTCAGTGGCTTACGAGTATTTGTGTGTTTGGTTTCCACGTAATTCGCTAAAATATCTAGTATTCTTTTGTAGGTCGGTTGTAAAATAATACAGGCACCAATGCATCGGTTAAGTACGCCATCTGATAAAAACAGGTTAAACGTATTGATGAGTTAATTAACGGTAAGGATATAAAACAATATTTTACCAAGAAATTTGTTGGTTTTTCTAAAAAAAAATTGTTGGTCCTTTAGGTCATTGCTCTCTTGCAGTTTGTCTTAAGGTCTTTTGTGCTGCATATGCAGCTACTCTTATCTAAAAACTTTGCATGCAATTATTCAACTCGTTATTCAATATTTAAAAGGAAATACATTTGTACTACAAAGAGTGGATACATTCGGATGAATATGTTAATAATTTATATACAGGGTGCACCAACTTTTATGTTGGTATGTAAACGCTGAATAACTTTGTCATTTACCAACCGATCGACTTCAACATATATGTATGTTTTCGATATGTGAATTAAGAACAATTTCAACCATGGATCGCTTTCTACCGAAACAATGCGAAAACGACGCTATAAACTCGAAATGCTTGGCAAGGTGATGACAATCGCAGGAAAAAGATCGTAGTTTGTGATTGCTAATAAAGGTGGCCATTTGATTGATAGTTTTAATAAATTGTAAATAACCAAACCAAAGAAAAATAAATCACTTATACAAATCAGTTGTTTTTTTTCCAAGTTATTCAATATTTTCATACCAACATAAAGGATGGCGCACCCTGTACTATAAAATGTTTTTCAAAAACATAAATGCAAAAAAAGGAAAATATTAAATATGTTCTTTGTCCATAAAAATAACAATTCATGTATGAGCTGATGCATAAGCTGCTGGTGATAGCAAAAAAGAGTCAGCATTTCTTTTAGATATTCTGAAATTAAAATATGAGTGTGTAGGTCTAATTAAATATTTTTTGTAATTTGTTGTACATAAAGTACGTATTAATTACTCGTGCATAATTTTCGTTAGTAAGAACACGCTAAAACAAGTTAACATTAACACGACAACGACATTCATACAGTCGGATTCACAAGCAAGTTTGATTTGCGGTTAATTTTTCAGTCTAAGCGGGTCGGGCAACTTGGAGTTGTCTTCAGTTTGAGGCGGTTTCTCGTCGCGAGTGGATGAGCCAGTTAAAAAGCACAGAACTTGAAAACTGACAAACATATATTCAATAAAGCACTTGAAGGTGCGTAACGTAAATATTTCGTCGTTTTATGATTAACATATGCACATTTTTCCATACATCGAAATGTTTTAACTCGCGTTCAATTATCAGTTATTTGGAGAGGTGGACTACTTTCTATAAGAAAAGTTTTGTGTTTAAAAATATGCTCCATATACACTAAAAACAAATATAAAGTGAATTTGATGTACATGTAAACATACATCAATGTGTATGTATAAATTCAGCTAAACTTAAAACTAACATTTTCAGAGTTTTTGTACACAAAGAAGTTTTACCACGCCCGAGCCTTTAAGCATACAGAGTGTGTAAGAGGGGTATTTGCAAGTATATTTGGATTCGGATTGCATTGCCACATGTACATATACCTATATACAATGTACGTACATCGGGGCTTTTGGTGCAAACGGTCGGTATTGTTCCCTACGGTAATGCCAGAATAGCTGTTCGTGTTTAAAAAGGATTAGTCATGAGAAAAATCCAATGAGTGTTACTTTTTAAGAAAAAATGATTAAGCAAGTATTTACATACATATGCACGCATGTGAAAAGTTCACATATAAACTTTTCAATAAACTGGTTTTGAACTTTTTCTCACTTCTCCAAGTCTGCTATAACTGCGATCGTTGTCACAGCGTTGGTCGATCTCGGCTTGCTCGAGAGTTTTCTGCTCTCGCTAGCTTTACATATATGTATACACATTTAAACATATATATGTGTTTGAGTACATTCTCCGGTGTATTCCGTGGTACATATTGACGTGCTGTATGGGCTAATTCAGTTTGGCGGCATTGACAGAGAAAAATAGCACAAAATATGGTACATTTAACACCTGTTCAAAATGACGCCATGCAAATAAACTACATACCACTACCCCACCCATGCATACGTACGTACATATATGCTTATGTACGAGTATATTTGTTTATTGTATTTTATTTCTGAAATCATGAGAATGTAATTATTTGATCTCGTATTGTGCCTTAAGTTTGGCTGTATTTTTCGAGTGCAAAATCTTGTGCTCATATAGACGTACGACGTGTAAAGGAATAATACGCTAATGCACGTAATAGTAAACAAATACTGTTATACTTAACAATCTTGACAGATCATGGTAACTTGCGCCTAGTTCTATTTATGTACTTGTATTTTTCTTGCAAAATGAAATATATTCTCAACAGAAATCTCTGAAGGCAGTTTGGTGTTAAAAAACGCTAGGAAACATTTTTAATTTAGCCTTACCTAAGTATGCACGCACGCTCATATAAATGTTTTATTGTATTTATATTGAGGGGGAAAAGTATATATTTTTTAAATTAATCTTTTATACCTCAATAAAGAAAAGAACTCTTAATCTTTTTACGAGTACCTTAACGTTTTAACCAAATGCGTGCTAATACACGTATACAAATGGACACACTTTAAAGCTACCATGGGCACATACCCACATATATTTGTAAGTATGTATGCATGTTGCCCATTTGCATAAGTTTACCTTATGCAAATGCGGTCAAAGAATTCATAATTGAAGCAATCACGCAACCTTTTTCACAGAACTACAAATCGATAAAATTAGTAAAGTACACAAATATTCTATAGGTATGTGTGGATGTATGCATACATTCTTCTACTTACGAACGATCGCATTTTTTGGGCAAAATCGAAACCGAGATCCACTTTTTCAAGGGAAACCATGAAAATCCCAATTGCTATGGAAGTTATAAAAGCTTTTTAATTTTTGAATAACTCTTATTTTTTATACAAAAACAAAAAAAGTTCATTTTGTAATTTGTACAGTAAATTATTAAAAAGACATGTTATGACTTTCACACAAAAATGGTTAAATTAATTTTATATTGTTAAAAAATAACACAATTTTACAAAAAATAAGCAATAAATGCATTGGAAAAATGTTATTATTGGATAGTCCATACAAACGCTACAGCCTCGGCAGCCTAAATAAATAATTGGCCATACACTTTTGTTGGGTGTTTGGCCGAGCTGCTGCTCGTGTTTGTATTGTGCGTCTTGTTTTTCCACAAATGGAGGGACCTACAGTTTAAGCCGAATCCAAACAGTAGATATTTTTTATGAGAAGCTTTTTTACACCCAATAAAGGGTGTAAGTGCCAGTTATAAGTATGTACATATATTTATCATTCATATTATATACAGGGTGGCTGATGAATTTTGCTACATTAAGAAACTCAAATAACTTTTTTTTTAGTGCATGAATTTCATTTATTTTTTTTTTCAAGTTGAAGGTCATTAAATTTTATTAAATGTAGCTTAACTAGTTTTAAAAATAATTGAATTTAAATGCCCCCCATGCTCGTTGACACAAGTGCGGCATCTTAGTAAAAAGTTGTTCACTGCTGCTTTGAGAGTTGCGACAGGAATAGCCGCAATTGTTGCCCGAATGGATTGTTTTAGTTCATCCAAATTTGTTGGCTTTGTTTTATAAACTTCTTGTTTACATAAACCCCACAAGAAAAAGTCAGGTGCAGTAAGGTCAGGCGACCTGGGGGGCCAACGAAATTCGGAGTTTCTTGAAATCAGTTTATTGGGAAATTTTCGTCGCAACTCTGTCATAACAGTCTGGGCTATGTGAGACGTTGCCCCATCTTGTTGAAACCACACAGAGTTGAAAGGAATTCTCTTTCGGCGTAGTACTGGATAGAAAAATTCTTTCAGCATTTTCAAATAACGGTCTCCAGTAACCGTAACGGTGTGACCATTTTCTTCAAAAAAATAAGGCCGGACAATACAGCGTGAAGAAACCGCACACCACACTGTCACGCGAAGAGGATGCAATTCCGTCTCGTGGAGTATCTGTGGGTTAGAAGTACTCCATATTCGACAATTTTGTTTGTTCACATTGCCGTTTAAATCGAAATGGGCCTCATCAGACATGAAAAGGCAATTTAACATGTTTTGGTCTTCTTACACCATTTGCAGGATCTTCTGGCAAATTCCAAGCGAATCGGAAAGTCTGCTGCATTCAGTTTGTTAACCATTTGAATTTTGTAGGGAAATAAGTCTAAATCTTTGTGCATTATTGTTTGCAAAGACTGTCGGCTGACACCAAGTTGAGCAGATAAGCTTCTTGTTGAAACCCTTGGATTGCTTTGTATAGCTGCAGCTACAGCAGCGATCGTTTCCTCCGTCCGAACTGGTGGGTTTCGATGATAAGGCCTTCTTGCGACTGTTCCTTGCTCAGCAAAATTATTCACCAGTCTCATTATGGTCCATCTGCTCGGGGGATCGCCGCCAAACATCCGCCTGTACTCTCTCTGTACCAAAACTACGTGCGTGATAGCGGCGGACTATCCAAATTCTTGTTTGCGTGTCCCAGTTATCCATTTTAATAAATTTTAAAGATCAATCTGCAAATTAAAACAAAAAATGGAACAGATAACTTAAAAAGAAAAAAAGTTATTCAATTTTTTTTTGGTAGCGGCTTTCATCAGCCACCCTGTATGTACAGGGTTGGCCATATTAAACTGACCCATTGAGTAACCCTATAACTTTTTACTGTAATTTGAAATCTAAGGTTTATGTCAACAAGCCAAAGACACTAGGCGCACTTAAGGCCAATATCCGACGGGAAATAGCCGCCATATCGGCCGAGACGCTGGCCAAAACTATGGAAAACGCCGAAAAACGGGCACATTACGCTATACGAGCTAAGGGCGACCACTTGCGCGATATCATATTCAAAAAGTGATGTAAACGAATCTCCTTGAACTAAATTAAATGTTTTTCACAATTAAACACAAAAAAATGTTTCTTTTTCCATATTTTTTTAATAATCACATGGGTCAGTTTAAGATGGCCAACCCTGTATGTATGTGTACATTATTATTTGTTATTATTATTATGAGGGGATTTAGCACTACGATCTGAAAGATCTATTGTGTCCCATTCACGGATCCAGATTACTTCTCTGAGCCCAACTCCCTCCATTAATTTTAGTATTTGCCTTATTTTATTGAGTATTTTCTCCACTGGTAAAATAAGTTTGTCCTGGTGTTTGCGCAGCTTATGCATCAGTGCGGGCACGATGACAGCACATATTTAGCAGTTTTATCTTCCTCCCTACAGAATCTGCAAGAATATTCCCAGTTTAGTAAGACGATAATTCATTCTACAAGGCCCTGTTAGGATTTCTGTGATGCTTCTAAAATAATTCCTATTTAATCCCATACAGTCTTTAAATTATTTTAGGTTAAAGCTGCCTATTATTAACTTTGATTGCGATAAGTCCGGTAGATTGTCCTAATATATTATTTTGGCATTTCTCTACTTCCCCATTAAGAGAGGAGAAATTACCCTTTTCTAAGCCATAAAATGGTTATGAGCCGATACATGGGTAGGCCGCCACTTTCTTGTCTAATTTATTTGCCATTTTGTTCCTAGCGCTAGAGCTCACAGACGTCAAGACATTCCGGCGTCAATTTTGATGTTAGCTTGATTGCTGTCTGGATATCAGTAACGATAGCTATGTTATGCGTACATACGCAAACCTTTGCAATTTTGTTAGTGTGTTTATTACTATTTGCCTCGTCGGGAAATTCTCTCATTCTAATGCCCTGTAGGAAATCATAGGTTTGACTATAGCCATGCAGATGTACCGCAGTAATTTTGGTGTACATCCTCAACTTTTCCCTACATTGAATAATCAAATAGCCTTTCTAGCCATCGCTTCTATGTGTGTCTCCCATAGCGACTTTTGGTCAAGAATTTTACTTCGCTTTGAATTTTTATCACAATTCCATCTAAGTAAATTAGTTCAAGATTTTGAAGTCTATATTTTACTGGGAATGTTACGATGGTCGTGTTTACTGGATTCATATTCAGCCTCACCTTAGCACACCTCCCTTTAGTCAGCTTTAACTCTAACTGAATTCTATCATATTATAAAGACTCTTTTCGTAAATCGATCTAGAATAGAAGTTGTGCCAAACTAGCTGCTTAGAGGCGGTATTGAATCTTTCTCTATTCCAATCGAAATGCTTTCAACCATCTACGCATTTTCACGTGACAAGAGAAATCTTACTTACTCTTATGTCTCAGTTTCAATAAAGAAAATATTAACATGACATTTAAATTTATTATTGTTGTTTTGTTTTAACAAATTTCATTTTTGTTTTTACTATATATGATTTAAAAATTTATTAAATGCACATCCATTCCACTACTTATCCGCCACGATGACTCAAACTAACTAATAACATAGTGCGAGGAGAAACAAACTACTGTCAAAAGAGAGAGAGAGAGACGTTGTGTGAGAGAAACGTAATTTGTTTACCTCACTTTTCAACTTGATAAACATAATACTATAATTAGAAGATTCAGCAGCGCTGCTAGGGCAAACTCGAGCCTCAACTCTTCCAATCTACTACAGTATCTCGCTCTAGTTCAGAGATACTATAGCTACATACTCCATAGTATCTCTGAACTGGCCCAATATTTTTCTGCAGGGTACATATAAGTTGAAGTGGCCAACTTTACTCGTAATTGCGCTAATGAATATTTTGTTGTTGCTTGTGCTTGTATACAATTTTTACTACGACCAATCGACATACAACCATACTATGTACTTTCGAATTTATAAAATATGTAGAAACGAGTAAATGCTTTTTAATTCATTAACATTTCAATTCATTGGACGCTAAAGTGATTGGAAGTATGCGAAATTGTATACTATTTGATCTTGAATAAACTTCAATACCTCAGCAAAAAAATTTTCAAGGTAATCGCGATTAGATCACGATCTTGTGGGATTAAATTATGTAGCGATTTATAGGGTAAATATGTATGTATGTATGCGTATATGGTGAGTAATTGTAAGCCGCAGCTTTTGAGCACTGAAAAAATGTCAACTATTGTAAAAAATGGTATTTGGAGACTTCGTTTGTGACTACTTTTGCACATAAAATATACCTTTGACCAAATATAAGTTATGTATATGCACATGTATGTATGAGTATTTATTTAAATTCTGGCGACCGACTTGACTGATCTTTTAGACTGCTTTAGTCCCATATAGGTACAATAATATACATACTTCCAGGTTCAACAACATATACGAGGTTTATCCAAAAAAGGCGGCTATGTTAATTCCAATTTCGAGTTTTTTGATTTGTTATGTTGGTGCACAAGCCCCAAAATATGTTGACGGCTTTTTGAAATTTTAGTTTGGTTTTGCCAGATATAAAAGTTAGGTTACACGTATTATGACTGAAGCTACCCCATCAGCGTCAGGAGCTGTTAAATGACGTCAATTTTGGTCGTCAATTTGCTCAAAAGGATTATAACTGATGGCGAAACCAAAACCCTGGCAGTCCAGTGGAAGTGGTCAGCAGAATCAATTCCAATAAAATGACGCCAAGTTCGGCGAAATGTGAAGGTTGGCGCTTTGTTCACTGTGGCGCTTAGTGAGTATTTGCCAGAAGGTTGTAGTGTCAATAAAGAATATTACCTTGAAGTCCCCGGAATTGTGGAATAACTAGTAATGGATTTCACAGCATGATAATGCCAGCCTATACACACTTGTTGGAATTTTTTGTTAAAAAACACTCAAAAACAATCAAGTCTAAAGCTGCAATTTGTGGTGCCATACTGTAGCCATAACCGTAACAATGCAATCCAACAAAACATATGGGCGTCACTGTAAACGATTATACATAGGTGCCGCCGTATGTATCTATTGAATTTTGATTTTTCGTCGTAACCGTAAGCAGCTGTGAAATACTTTACATTTGTTTTGATATTTGCGATAAAAAATTGAATATTAGATTTGACTTAGTGGAAAATTATCCGTGTTTTTACGACAAAATACATATGTTGTCATTGATTAATCCTACTTCAATATCAGCTGTTTATGGTTACGACATGGCTAATCGACAAATGCTGTAATATTGCGGCCATACCGTTACGGATACGGCACCACTAATTGACCTTAAGTCACAAAGTTGAGAAGGGTCATAGAAGGCCAGAGATTTGCCATGATTGAATAATGCATCACTGGGCTAGAAGTGCTTTGAGGATCAGAAGAAATGCTTGAAGAAGTCTAAGAAGATATTGATGCACAATAAATAATTTTTTTTAAAAAAAGCCACGTATTAACAAACCTCGTATATTTGCCCATATATGTATGTATATTTTCTACATATGTACAGATATATACTGCAAAAATGTTTATTTCAAACTCAGTGAATGAATTTATGTAAATATTTTCTTACATACATACATATGTATGTGTATACACATGCATGTACGAGTGCATATTTATATATGTATGTTTGTGATTACTGATATATGTATGTATGTTTTTTCTTGCAGATTTTAAGACACAGTCCTTTAGTAATAGGCTAACTAGAAGATGTTCAGTAATAGCAGGCAAACAATGGCGCTTAGTGTGGTACTAATCGCCATACAAATGATATCATGGACACCAATAATGAGTTTACCTCAAGGTGCACCGGAAACGGTGTGCGACACAATGTTGCCATTTCACGGTGGAGGCATTCCGCCTTCTAGTTCTTTACCGCCATTTCGAATAGAAACGTCTTCGTCAGCAATTGGTCAGGGCCAAACGATGCGTGTGGACATTGTAGGCGTTCCACCTGGCTTAAGTTTCGGGGGATTCATGATACAGGCACGCAACCGAAACGCACCTCATCAAATTGTAAGTCATTCACATTCATACATACATATTTAAATACTATGTGCATACATACATACATTAGCAAGTACACTGCATATGATACTATGGGAAATACCATAAGTTTGTATGTACGTATTTGTGCTATTAACTTTGGTTTATTAATGGGTTTATTGACATGCCATATATGCAGGTAATTAATTAGGTAAACATTTACGTTACTTTTAAATGCACTGCATCAAAATGTTAAATGTAGTTATAAAGTATTTAATTCGCTTTGCAAAATTCAAAATTGACATTTAGTAAAAATTTTACCTCGTCTGATTTGTAGTAGTTAAACGAGGTAATTAAGTAATCAAGTAGTGATTTTGTATTCTGCTTCTAGGTTGGACAATTTAATCCTCCATCAGACGGTCGGGCCAAACTAATGAACTGTGAGAACTCAGTTGGAAATTCAGCAACTCACACCAATGCGGGACCAAAGCAGTCCGTTAGCTTAGAGTGGCAGTCTCCAGTTGACTTTCTAGGAGAAGTTGTCTTCAAGTACGTTTTTTATTGTTTTCTACTTTTTATTTAATTATAATATTTGACCAAGCCACATGATAAATGTTAAAATTTAACCACCTGCCACTTCTAAAATTCACTTTAAAACTTAATGTCATACGTAGCTTTTTAATATTTATGATTACATTTACGAGTACACACATACATATATAGTCGTATATGCTTACTTTTAGCGCTACTGTAGCTCAAGCCTACGATTCATTTTGGGTCGGAATACCATCGAGCCCTGTGCAGGTTGTGCGGCGAGAGGATGCCGCCACTTATCCTCAGACCACCCGACAACCTTATGCTACACCTCCTCCACGTGGTATTTACACACCACAAACAGAAACACCGACGGCAACAGCACCGCCAGAAGACCCATTTTACTCCGAATGTGGCCGTAGTAAAACTTGTTTTGGTCTTCCGAATGGCTGCATCGAAGACAAGTCCTGTAAATCCTTATCTGCGATAACGGTGCGCGGAGATGTGTATGAATTTGAAATGAAATCGGGAAGTAGTGAGTATTTATTCCTTATTAAGAAATGATAGCATTATTTACAATTTCCATAATAACTTGGGAACTGATTGCTGAAAAATATTGAAATTTGGTCAGAGCAATCATTAACTTAATATTTACACTATATTCTAAATGAAAGTACCAAAACCACCCATCTGTGTGAGGTAGGTTGCTATCGGCATCTCGCCTAGATTTGATGATCTTCCCGGTCACTCAAGTGAAACTTGAAACCGCTCCTTAGTGCTCCACGAAGCATGCACTGCTTCGCCAGCGGAGCCCTTTCATGGGCACGAAAAGCTCCTCAGATCATTATAATATATTAATTATATTAATAAGCTATAAAACTGCATACCAAAATTTTTTTTAGCAATCCATTTAAAAACCGTGTCATTGTGATCAAAAGATTCGATGGATTTTGTTAGACAATTAGTTGTACTTTTATAAAAAAGTAATTTACATTCAAAAAAAAAAAATGATCAAAATATTTTGCGCTATCGTTTATCGCGGGTTGTATGTGCTATTTGAATTTATTTTCAGTTTTGACAATTTACTTTTTTATTTTAGAAGTTTGGAGCATCAACGAAATTGAACATTTATTATAGTTATTATGAAGCTTTACACAATTACAATTAAATCCTTTTCTACAATCAAGACTGTTTCTTGAATTCATTTATCTTTCCAAAGAGCGAATCGAATTCCGAGATTGGGGTTTTAGATTTCTTAACAGACTTATTTTTAAATGGTGAAATATAAGCCAGTTAAATTATAAAACAAAATACGAAATTTCCTTAAAAACGTTAGGTGGTTCTTCTGCTCTCTAATGTGCGCCGTGCGACTTGACGTTGTCCTACGACGCCTCCGAAAAACATGACGGTAATGATCTTGAAGGACTCCTGAGGTACGACCGCTATTAGAAAAAAGTTTCATACGTTTTTGAATCGTAGCCACGTACAAACTCGCATTTCTATTAAGCATGACATAAGCTATTATGTAAAGTCGCCATTCGTTGTCCGTTTAGCATAAGGAGAGAGATTGTGTTGCCAAATTTTGTTTAAGTTTGTCATTGAAAGTCTATGCCACGGCCCAAGCTTACTTATATAACCCAGCCTTTTAATTACAACCTAACCATTTCCATTCGTTTATAGATGGGGCCGCCTATATTGCTCTGGGTCTTTCGGAGGATGCTAAAATGGGTGAAGATCTGGTGACTGAGTGTGTACCACAGAACGGCCGAGTGAATTTATATTCGTCCTATACATCAGGTTCACCTAATTATGGTGCCAGCAGAAGCAACGTGGTAAGCATATACATACACATGCACATGTATTGTAAAGTAATTGACTGCCTGATAACTCGACAATTTTATTTGCATCTTTAAGCCTCAAAATAACGCGCGCTTGCTTCAATCATCCGTTATTGATGGGGTTATATATTGCAAAGTGCGTAGAGAGGTTATTACTCAGGTGCAAGGCAAAACATTTGATTTGCTAAATAACAAATATTACCTCTTGCTAGCAACGGGCACAGGACTTAAAGGTTCGATACTTGTACTGATTTTCACAATGGCACTTTTTGAGGACTTAATTTTAATTTGAAATGACAGCATGCTGCCATTTTTACATTTTGCTGTGGTTCAAATTGAAATGACCCGAAATGATACGTGTTTTCATTAGATATCATAGATGTCATAAAAATGTCCTAGTGGAAATCAGTCATTATTTTAAGTTTTTTCTAAGAATATACAATTTGGCGAATTGTGTTTTATATTCTACAGAAAATAGTGTTGGATATCACGATATTGGACGTTTGCCCTCTGCTGGCCCGATAAACTTGGCTGTGGTTCAGGATTTATCTGGTTCGTCTACACTATTGCTACGGTTACATGGTGCTTTCATGGTGGTGGCCTGGATCGGCACAACGTCGTTGGGAATTTTGTTGGCGCGCTATTTCAAACAAACTTGGGTTGGCAAACAGACATGTGGAAAGGATCAATGGTTTGTTGTAAGTCGCTCTTGAAAACTACATTTATACTATCAACATACAAATTTATATTATTACTATTATTTATTAGAGCAATGTGAAATATTAAATTAATCAAGTAATTCTTTTCGGACTTGATAATTATGAGTTTTCGTTCGCCAGACTTTCCGAAAAACGAAATTTATACGAGTATGAAATATTAGATGAAGTAAAAAATATACACGGCGATTTAAAGTTGACGAAGAAGAAAATTAACATTCGGATCAAAATGAAAAATTGGAGCAGCCGGCCAAAAAAAATGTGTTCCTATGGACCCAGTGCAGTATCGAATGGATGTATCTGCAAAGTGGTGACTTTCAATTCATTTGTTCTGGTAATATGGACATTGAAGATGAGGCCCGCTCTGTTAAACCAATCGTTGAAAATATATGTAAAATTATAGAAACCGTGGAAATCGGATAGTCACGTCTGCCCTGTTGCATTGCACAGGAAATTAAGATTAACGAAAGACTTTGATCTAAATAAGTGAAAGAAAGTTTAGAATTTTTGACTTTACTTCATATAATAACTTTATAGTGAATTAACTAAGTGTCAAATTTTTTTATAAAAATTGTGTTATTGTATTGCTCTTTTTGAATAAGTGAAAAACTTATTTTAATCATAAACATTATTTTGAGGTCTAGTCAAAAGGTAAAAAGGCGTATTATCAGGCCTGAGGATTGACTAATCTCATTGTCGACGTTGTGATCCGTAACTGCAAGCAATTGCATATATGTTTGCGCTTCTTTTTGAATTAATGGATGTATTACACATTTGTATGTCGTTAAAAAACATGTTTTCCAACTTAATAATGAAATACTTCTTCGGAAAAAGACAAAACTAACAAAAAGTCACAAGTATTTGCAAAAGTTTTTTAAATTACCGGAACAATTTAAGAATTATCGTTAAGAAGAGCATAAAAATATTGTTAACCACTTTTTTTTAAGTCAGAATATCCAAGCTACCAAGTTTTTGCAAACTGCAAGTTTATATTTTTGATATCATTTTCTCAGGCACGTCTCAAAATATTATGTACCTACTTTTATTTTGTATGAAGAAAAACATTATTTAGCAAAAATAATTATTTTTATGTTATTGTATGACCTCCTTCTTGACATTGTGAATATCTGTATGTACGTAATGTATGCATATGTATATGTATTTTAGTGGCATCGTGCTTGTATGGTCACTACCTGGTCACTGACAATTGCCGCTTTTATTATTATTTTTGTTGAAATTGGAGACTGGTCATCAGAACGTAATCCGCACGCTATTCTTGGCACTATAACGACCATAATTTGCTTCATTCAACCAATTGGCGCTCTCTTCCGCCCATCACCAAATTCCAAAAACCGTCCTCTTTTCAACTGGACCCATTGGCTAGGAGGAAATCTGGCCCACATTTTATCGAGTAATATTTCAAATGTTTTGCTTACGAGCGCATAGTTACATTTATTTGTATTTTATAAAATTATTATTTATAGTTGTAACAATTTTCTTCGCCGTTAAGTTAACCAAGGCAGAGTTGCCCGAATGGATGGACTGGATTCTTGTAGGATACGTGGTGGTACATGTAATCGTTCACTTAATTTACTCAGTAAGTTGACAAGCAATTATGCAAAGGTTTTTTAGTGAATTTCAATGATAGTTGTGTCTTAGCGTTCCTCCTGCATCGGGGAACATTGATTTAATTTTAAGATATTTTTGTGTATGCAGATTGCCGGATGCTCCTCAGATCGCCAACATACGCAGCAAGTCAATGCTTTTCAAATGAGCGACATGGGCCACCATGGTATGCGCAATGGTCATAGGATGGACCGCAAAATGGACGCACCGGTAGCTTGCCAAATTCTATAAATTCGCATTAATTCAAATGACTAACATTGATTTGCCTTGTTTCAGTATGCCGCTTTTCGCAAGGGACTTCTAGCAGCCTACACTGTAGTTCTGATACTTTTCGTTGTTGTATTGGTGGTAATTGTAGTGCTGGCACCTATCGAAGAAACGTTCAATAAACTTACCAACAACTGAACAATAATTTGATCCATATAAGGATCGTTCAACCTAACTCAAAATGCAAACATTAAATACCTACAGATTCGCTCAAGTCTACAAGACGTTGTACACATGTATAAGTGCTATGTTCGATCTAATTCGAACGATTTGTTTATGTAGTAATTATTTGTGCATGTACCTCAAAGCATTTCTAGTATAAGATATTACCATTTTTACGTACATACATACATATATCGAAGTTGTATTATTTCAGTTGTTTTACCACGAGATTTCTTTTATATTGTTGAGATAATTTATTTCAAATAAAAATATTTTGTACGAAGAAATTACCTGATTGGTTTTAGGTTTGAAAAGCCCAGTGGAATCGAAATGTTTAAAGTAACAATAGGAATTATTAGAGACAGTGTATGGATTGTTGCATGATAAATTATAGTAAGATAGAACCACCTTAAGCATTTTTGATGCGTGCAAGCCATTTGGCCTCATTACCATTGTTTGTTTTTTGGTTTTGTTTGGCCATTTAAATAAATTGTAAACCAGAAATGAAATATTGGAGAGTAAACATTTAGTTCTGCTGTGTCGTAAAATCGTGTGAAATTCGGATGAAACCGTTTTAAATTTTAGTTCCGTGTACCCGGGTATGTAAATTGAGCAAGAAATTGAAAGTTGCACCCCAAAGAACGAATGCTCTAATTTTCACTCCTACAAGGAAGCTAACTAGCTCCGCATAAGGCCAGTGAATTATTTTAGTAGAGTTCCTCTGCGCTTATATTCAAGTTGTGCCAAATTCTTTGGTCGCCCCTGAGAACTTATTCTAAAATGTACACAAATAATGTAAATTATCCTTTGGGAAATAAAACAAATGGCTTGAAAATTTCATGCGATGATTTTCTTCTCTTTAGATGACGTCAGCAGAAAATCTGATTAATTAGTAGATTCGGCTTGGACCCTATAATGCTGACAAACTTAAACCACGAATTGAGAGAACGGATATAGCCGAATTTAATTTGGGCTGGTTATTCATTTTTAACATTAAACAAACTCATCGATAATGAGCGTTATAGCATCCGAGTTAAACGTAGTTATTTTCGAATTTTCAATTCTAAGTCAGTCGGAAAAATTGTCTATTTTACATTTGTATAGCCAGCTATGATTTCGAGATTGTAAGAGACTTCGTTTATTTAGGTACCAGCATTAACACCGATAACAATGTCAGCCTTGAACTCCAACGGAGGATCTTTCTTGCCATGACTGCTACTTTGGACTAAGAAGACAATTGAGTAGTAAAGACCTCTCTCGACGAGCAAAACTAACACTCTACAAGGCTCTCATCATGCCCGTCCTAACGTATGGCGCAGAAGTGTGGACGATGACAAGAGATGACATTTTTAGACCTTTGCACGTTAGCAACGGCTAATATCACAGGCGATGGAACGATGAGCTGTATGAGCTTTACAACGGCATAGACATAGCGCAGCGAATAAAGAATCAGCGGCTACGCTGGCTGTGTCATGTCGTCCGAACGGTCCTGCTTTGAAAGTATTCGATGCGGTACCAGCTGGTGGTAGGAGAGGAAGAGGAAGGTCTCCTCTGCGTTGGAAAGATCAGGTGGAGAAGGACTTATCTTCACTGTGTCCAACTGGCGCCGGTTAGCACGAGAAAATCGCGTTAGCGGTTATCGCGCCAATTAAGAAGAAGAAGATAGCCAAGGATTATTAATCCTGTATGCATAATTAGTTTTTTTACTTAAAAAAAAAAAAAGAGCAGTTAACTGTTATAGTTTGACCAATATTTTTTCAATCAAAAATAACAGTTAAATTTTAACTTTAATTTTTCCGGCCATATTTTATCTTTTTTTGTGACTGAAAAAGTATCGGGTCAAAAAATAATTCATTATTTATTGACTCTTGAAAAAAGGCATAACAGTTACAGTCCCTGATAGTAATTGAATATGGGTAAGCATTGCAACAAATTTAACTCTTCATATAAATAAAATATATGAATATATAAATAATTAATAAAATAAAAATAAATAAACGATAGAAAAGAACTTTACCATTTTTTTTTAATGATTTTCAGAGAGTTACACCAGAAGCAAAATCCTAAGAGCGACATAGCCAAGAACGTGTTTATGTGTACATGCATATATGCATGCATACGTTCATTATTTATTTCTTTATGATTATTTTTTAATTTTCATGTACGTGAAAAGCCTTAATCTATATATGTTTTTTGAGGATTTGAAATCAATATTGGTTTTTTTATCGCTGGTCCGTCCGTCAATGAACCACAGATATTTATTACAAATCTATTGTTACATTGTTTGATGTGTAAATTGGCGTTTTCCAGCCACTAGTAAAATCATCGCTCTTCAAGCACGGCTTTCGCTTGTGGAAACAGTTTAAGCTCTTCAAGTGTTTTGTTAGGGTCAATGGCCGTTAAGTCGCTACGTGGCCAGCCAGATATTAGGATTAATTTATTTTCTTCGATGAGATAATTATTTGCGGCTACAAAATTCAAGATATCCTGAAACATAATATGCCAATATGAAACCGCTATGTATTGATTGATATTAATTTGTTTAAAATTTTACCTGTAGTGTATTGTGTTTATAGAATCTTCGTTCTAAGAACTCGCCAGAGGGTTTCTGAATACGTATTGTAGAAACATTCGCTTCAGAGTCCGAAGGTTCTGTCGGTAGTGATTGTAGGGCCTTAAGCAAAAATTGGGTATAATTGAGTACAACGATTCTAAGTGTTCTATATACAAAAACTAACTTACCACTAGTCGTATCGACTCTCGTTTCGCTTCCTCTTCAGCCTTTTCCGACTCCAATCGTTTGCGCTCCGCTGCGATCGCTGCTTCTTTTTGCCGCTTGGCGGCTTCCTTCGCCATATCAGCTTCCAACGTTTCACGATAGGCCAAATCCTGCTCAGCCTTGACTTGATCACGTTCAGCTCGTTCATCTTCCTCGCGTATTTCGTCTTTCAACTGTAATTTGTACATTTCTACTGCATCCATAAGGCGCGATAAAAATGTATTTAAATCAGAATTTCCTACAAAAGACAAATATATTAATTACAAAATGCAATTGGGTGTACACCTTAAAGTCAATTACCATCTACGACAGAAAGCACTTCGCACGAAGATCTTCCGGAGAGCCGACTTTTACCAATAATTAATATCGAAGGCAGCTTATCTACTGGTTTTGTACTAATCGTTATGGATGCTGTATTGCTCACACAGGCAGTGACCGAAGATAAAAACCTGAAACACAATTAGATCGGATATATCAAACATTTTCCAACTCAAGCTATCAACTTTGGAATTGATTCTCACTAACATATTTCTGTTGGTTTCAAATGTTAAGTCCCATCCGTAGAGTATAAAGTTTTGTGCAAATGCTTCTATGATTCTCTCGTTTTTCATTACCTGATCACAGAATACATTTGTGAGAATGCTATCACCGTGATGCAAATAAATTGCAAGTAGTTTTCGCTATTTTATCAAGGAAATGAGACATTTGGTATAATAGTATTTATGAATGTTAATATGTCTCTTATTACTTCACGCGCCGGCTTGTGGCAAGCTTCTCTAATCGCATCTTCTAAACTGCCAACATAAAATACGGGGTGTGGGTCACCGAAACGTTCACGGTAGTTGTCGAAAAACTCTATTGAACCAGCGCATTCATTTCCAATGTTATTGGGAACTGTTGATAAAGGTCAAGTTAGTATATCTGATTTCTAACTGACATGGTTGACTTCCAAAAAGATATGCCTATTGAAAGTTCACTTATTGTTTATTCTAAAGTTACGTACTTAAGTGCCTGCTACGTGGTGGAACAGGCTGTTCGTCTTGTAGTGGATCATAGGCGTCCTCGTCATCTAAGCTGTTGTCGTCGTCAGTCTCGTTGGTATTACTGGAAAGGAAAAGTGGGTTAATGATACTGTTGTCGTACTTTCCAATGTCCGACTTACTTGCTGGCATTTATGTTATTACATAATCCAACGATATCCATATTTCTTTCATTTGCATTACGAAGTGTGAAATTGTGAGACAAACCAATGCCAGATTGCTAAAATAAATGCGTTAGGAATTAAAAAACTCAAACGTTTTTAGAAATAAAGCTTGACAATTCTTAATAATTTTCATTAATTAATTTGAGTGAATATGATTAGTGACAGTGGAGTCTGTAACTTACGGCTAAAGTTAAGTTGTCACTACAGTTAGAGGGCCAGCCTTCCCACTCCTGATCACGCACATTTATATTATTGACATAATACACCTTTGTCTTCACCTCCAAAATGGTGGTGCTGCCAAGAAACGGTAACGTTATTGTTTTTCCGCTGGGTTGCTCAACTATGGTCAGATTAAACATGTCACGTAGCCGCTGTGCAATTTCCTCACTATTAATAGATTTGATAGTCATTACACTAATGAGTTAATAAGCACGTCTTACTTTTCTGTATCTACGTAGCCTTCTTCGCTTAAATTGTGTAAAATGAGGTCGTTTTCTGGACCCAAATCTAAATTACATAACTGCGCAGTTATTTTTCGAGCTTCTTGCAGTTTCGCCGGGGGCCAACCTCGAATAGCTTGCCGGCAAATCGGTACGTTTGTTTCTTCCGCTATTTTCAATTTAAGTTGTTCTAAAAGCATAATTTAAAACGTGTATAGTATTACCTTTGCATTTGCTTAGGGAAAGCGTTGGAAAATGGTTTATGCGACATGCAAATGTATGCATACATAAAATCAGAAAATTTTCATCAAAATTTAAAAATCTCTACTCAGAATATTGAGATAAAATCTAGGTATGCAGTTTATTAGCTAATTGATTTGGCAAAATACAAGTTTCAACAAGGCCAAAAATTGCATTGATTTTTGAGAACTTTCGTTTTCGGGCGGTCTTGTGCATTTTCTCCATTTAACGCATGCTTGACCTTTTTTTGATATGGAAAAAAACACCCAACACCGTCCAACAAAAAAAATAAAAAAAAAAAAATAAAAAAAAAAATAAAAAAAATAAAAATAAAAAAAAAAAATAAAAAAATAAAACATTATTTCAATCAGCTGAAACCTGTATACCCGGATTTTATTTAAAATTTCTGAGTAAAAAGTTGGAAATTTTGATGCAAATTTGCAAATTTTATGCAAAGTATGAAACATATTTTTGTAAAAAAATTGAAATAAAAAAGAACAATAATAAATAAATAAATAGTCAAAACTTGACAATATGTATCGTAAACTTTCTTTTGACGCTAGCACTATATATGTATATTTTATTTTTTATTTTCTAAGTACCGGATTTTACAGGTCGCAATAATTTCTTTATTTATGGTACATCCAAATAAACATTTTATCAGTATCAATTTACGTAACATACCTATTGTGGCAATTGATGGCAGACGAATTGTATATACTGATTCGTTGTAGTGTATGTTCAGCACCAAAGTTTTCACATCATTATGTCTTGCAGGGTCCAAGTCAATGTCGGACGTGAGATCAATTATTTCCGCGTCTGCAGAAGTGGAAGCTAAAATATACCAAATTACAATATTTATTGTGAAAAAATTAATGACAAATGCAATAAATGTAAATAATATCAAGTAGACAATTTTTGCTAGAACTTTCTACGTTTTTGTAACGATAGCCATGTAAGAAAGGTCGTCGTTCAATGTTAAATACTGAAATATCTTTAAAAACCAAAAATATAGAAAGCGCTTTAAAGGCTCCAGTCATCAGAGGCTTGTTTGAACTGCAAGCGAGAGCGCGGAACGATGTATATGCGCATATATATATATATCCTTCCTGTGTGCTTGGTAATGAACCATTTCTCTGTTGAGAATAGGACGATCATAGGAAAAGTAGTAGTAGTTTCGAGTGTAATGTGTCTTGAAAAAGTCAAATCGATGATGGTTCCTCTTAGTATTGTTGACTTATTAACATCTGATGCACAATCGAAATTGAACATATTTTTCATGAATTTGATGTTTCGTAATTTTACACGTTTGTGTAAATGTAACTTGATCAATTCAATTGCGATACCATTTACCTCCTTCTCTATATCCATACAAAATATCTATCAAACAAATAAAATTAAAATTTTCTTTTGAAAAATGCAACCGTTCCATCAGTATTTTTTATGACGTTGACACGTTAAACTACCGTCAGTAAACCGACCTTACAGACAACCTCTTTTCTTACCAAATGCGTTATTTTCAAATAATTTTTGGCAGTACACATCATGTGACAATATTACATCAAAAGAAGTAAAGGTATATTGTAGACATACCTGCTAAACCAATATTGGAAGCACTATTAGCGTTCCACTGGCGACAATTAGAAGACCCCGCGTTTGTGGACAAATCGTTAAGCGCTGTTGTTGCTGAGAAACCCGATATGTCTGCTCCAAACGCTGAAGTGGAGTTTCTTCCGTGTGACGGTGCATCATCCTGGGGTATGACTCTTTGTAAAGCGGTCTAAAATTATGATCGTTAAAAGTAAGGTGATATTAATAAAATGTTTCTTCTTACCATGAGGTCCCAGTTGGTTTGCTCCAAATGTGAAAATGCTTCTCCAACATCGTCTATTCCAGTAATGCTCTACAATTCAAAAATTATTGTTTGAAATTTAAAATCAAATATTTATTTTTAAAGACATTGCATATGATATATTTAACAATGTGAACTCCTGCACGTTTTTTCATATGTTTGATCTTTATTTAATTCCTTGCTTATAGTGGATTAAAGTACGCTTCTAACTTAAAAGAAAATTCGTCGAGCCTTTTCAGAATGCTCCATTCATGACATATTTTCAACTGAGCGCACAGCCACAGTCATTTAAATAATAAGCAGGCGGTAGGATAGTAATATCCGTCTGATCGCTAAAGCCACATAAATATTTTATGTATATACTCGTGCACTCGTATATTTCTATATATTAAAATGTTGAAGTACTTCACCACTTTTTAATTAACTATATAGTTTGACATCAAGTTTCTTTATTATCAAATCGAAAATGTTTTTGGCTACCTGAAAAGTCGCCAAAGTCTCGTCTTTGTTCTCCGACATTTGTATTTTTTTTATTTAGCCTGTATGTTTGT
This sequence comes from Anastrepha obliqua, assembly GCF_027943255.1. NCBI lineage: Eukaryota > Metazoa > Arthropoda > Insecta > Diptera > Tephritidae > Anastrepha > Anastrepha obliqua. Next base: position 890,445 of record NC_072895.1, on the reverse strand, counting down.
GCTCCTTTATATGGCTTTTATAAACGCCGATTTCTCCTTGTCCTGAAATCACCGTGCAAATTATAATAATTTTAATCGCGTATAGTCACACAGAAAATTAATTCGGTTTTTAGTTTAAGTTAGAAAACTTATTTTTCTTTGTGTTATAACAAAACGCATTGAAAAACTTCAATTCACATGAACTGGAAAAAAATTCGCTCGTCTCAATTGCAGTGTTGCCAATATGGGGTTTCGTCGCAAAGTGTTGATCAAAAATTCCTCAAAAAATATTAAATGTCAGCATGAAGTGTAGCTTATGTGGTTCAATATTTGCGGCAACATGTTAAATTTTATATTTTTGCTGAGTGCCATATAAATCACCTAAAAGTAAATTTATTAAACTGACAGCTAGTTTTTTCATGCGATGTCAATTAAATTAACCGGTTCACCAATTTCAATAATATTAGCTTTGCATTTTGTTTGACTGCTCATTAAATATATCTAATACAGTAGGTTCTGTTTTTATGCGGCTTTTTTTTATGCGGTTTTGAAATAGTGCGGTTTTTTTTTAAATTACAAAATGCATGTCGACCTATGGGGAATTGTACATATAAACAAGATTCTAAACCAGCTAAGCAAAAACTCATCACAGATTGCATCAGAAATGCTAACCCTACAAGTATGGAAGATATATAAAGATATAATTTTCAAAGATACAATATTTTGTTTATGCGATTTTATTTAATTATTTCAGATTCATGCGGTCTATGGAACGTATCTATAGTAATAATATGGGACTAGTGCCCTTTTTTATGCGATTATTTCAGATTTATGCGGTTTTAGCATTTGAAACGTATCTATAGTTTTACTATAGAACTAGTAGCTTTTTTTATGCTGTTTTTTCTTTATGCTGTTTCTTGCGGAACGTATCTACCGCATAAAAACAGAACCTACTGTATATGTACATAATATTATAGTAAATATCTGTTGTATAAGAGGCAAATGGATGCATTCGCTGAGTGTTCTTAGTAAGAACAGATATTTCGAATTAGATCTGTTTCGTTCATAGGTTCATAGGTCAGATACAATGAACACGTTCCGTTCGGTGGTAGCGAAATAGATTGAATGGTTGGAAGAGATTAGGTTACGAAAAATTTCATGATGAAATAAGGAACGAACCAACAGTCAGAATTAGGAAGGGGTGCTTGGCCAAACACCCAAAAAGGGTGTACGCGCCAATTATATATATAATATAAACTGCTTTTAGACCTTGATTTTTGATATCATTTAAAATTGATTCTTGATCACATGAGTGATGAAGGTTTTTACTATTACTTTTATTGCTCCTGTTTTTTTCTTCGCAGTTGGATCAAGGAATATTTTGGTTAGTTAGCAATTTTGTAACAGAGCGATATTCAAGAGCATCAAAGGTAGTTACTCTATATGAACCACTACTTGTAATCTTTACAAATTACTTGTTTTTATAGTTGAGAAAAGTTTGGCATGCAATTTTTGAAGTGAAATTTTTTAGGCGTCGATGGACGAGCGAGAATGGAGAGAAAATTTCAAGGCCATGCAACGTTTTGAGCATTTTTGTTCCGCGAAAGAGAAAAAAAGATATAACGTAGTGGAAAAGGAGAGAGAGAGCTATACCTTACATATATCTTAGATACACTTTAGGCTATTTTTCCTGAGTTTTTCCTTGTGGCTGCTAATTTCGGGTGAGAAATAACACTGCCTATTTTATGGCGCTTGTTTGTTGGTGCAAACTTGTAGGAAATATATTTTTGGTGTCTACTTTGGCGTTATATTTCCTTGGTGCCCACTGTTTGGAGTGTTTTTTGGTCCCAAATTTTTTGGGGTTTTTTTTGTGGTGCCTACTTTTTGGCGCTTATTTCCTTTTCCTGGCTAGTGCTTGTGCGTACTATAAAGTGCTATCCATTCCGGCGCCGGATTTATTGGTATTGCCTTGCGGTAATTTGTGCCGTTGCTGCGGTCGTGGAATCGCTGCGTTTGTGCGGGTGATAAACGCTCGGAGTAGTGCGCGTTGTTACCTTGGTTTGTGTCCGGCGTTTACCTACCCCGGTCGACCCTTCTTCGTTTTTTGTAAATTTTGTCTATTTGTATTCTCTGCAAATATTGTGAATTTATTTAGATATCTATTCTTTCTCCCTCTCTCTCTCTCTCTCTCTCTCTCATTTTCTCTCGGGTCTCTCCCTCTTTCTTTGTCTGCCTAGAAAGTTTCACTTCTGTTATGTGTACTACGCTACACGCATTTTTTTATAATCACTTGCACCATTGATAATAATTGAAAGTAGCCTAGTTGTTTTAATAGCAATAGTTTTTTCTTTCACATTGGGATCCGAGGATCTGATTTTATTAGTCACTTCTGACGAAGAATCGGTCTTTCGGTTTTTACTTGGTTTCTGTTTTTTGAGTATCCAGTCGGTTTCTCTGGCAAGTTTGTCCTGATAGGTTTCATAAATATATTCAATATTTTCTGTAGATTTTGTGGATTACTTTAATTTTTCGTTTTCACTTTTGAGCGCAGTTATCTTGTTTTCTAAATTTTTGATTTTATTTGTTAATTAAATGATTACATATTAATTATTAAATTTAAAAATGAATAAACTAAAATTAAATTGCTAATTAAATTAAATTAAATTAATAAATAATTAATTAATGACTTAAATTGTTGCTCCTCGTTAAATTAATTGATGGAATTTAAATTGATTGATAGGAGAGGAAATTGAATGTGCGTCCCACTATTGAAGTTAAGGTCGCACCCACCGCCTACGACTACCATCAATTTTATTAAGACCCTCATTCACTTCAGTATGCATTAATTTAAAATATACTTCACAACCAACAAAACTCTGTTTATACACACCGAAATGTAATAATTGCTTTCACGACAAGAACATCTGTTTGTTTTGCTTATATGCGGCAATACTTTCACCACGGCACCACGATACTTTTACATGTTGCGCCAGTCAAATGCGTTGCCGCAATGGACGCAACGGACCCATTGTGGCAGCCCTAAAATATTAGCAGACGATACTTTGTTAGTTTATGTCCAGGAAAACCGCATGAACCCTTTGTTCCGGGCTTCAAGAATTAGATCACAAAATCAAAATACGAAATAAAAAAAATAATAAAATACGAAATATTAATATTATTATTATCATTATTTTAGTTATCTTCAAAACACCAACACTATTCTCAACAGTTTAAAATTGTTTTGCGCTAAAATATTTTATGTGGCAGCTGAAATCCGGATGATAATAACGGGTGATCAATTAAGAGGAGTGTTTTTCATTTGCTTTTTTTTTACAGATCGCGCGCGAGTTGTGGCAAACTGTCATCGTGGATTTGTTGAACAGCGTTTGGCATTTCATCATGGAAAGACTCACACCGCAACAACGTCTACAAATTGTTCAACTGTATTATGAAAATCAGCGTTCTGTGACAAATGTTTTTCGTGCGCTTAGACCGCATTATGGTCAACATAATCGGCCTGCCTTAAATACTATTCGACATACCATCAACAAATTTGAATCCGAATTTTCATTGGTGGATAATTCTCGACCGAATAGACCACGTCCAGCAAGAAGCATTGAGAATATAGCGGCAGTAGCAGAGAGTGTACATGAAAACCGCGATGAATCGATTCGGCACCGTTCTCAGCAACTTGGACTGTCGTATGGAACAACTTGGTCAATTTTACGGAAGGATCTTCATTTAAAAGCATACAAAATACAGCTCGTACAAGAACTAAAGCCAAATGACCTTCCTGCACGTCACCGTTTTGCTGATTGGGCTCTTGAAAAGATTGAAGAAGATCCGCTGTTTTCGAGCAAAATTTTGTTCAGCGATGAGGCGCATTTTTGGCTCAATGGTTACGTCAATAAGCAAAATTGCCGTATTTGGGATGAAGAGCAACCAGAACAGGTTCAAGAGCTACCTTTACACCCAGAGAAAACAACGGTCTGGTGTGGTTTATGGGCTGGTGGAATCATCGGCCCATATTTTTTCAAAAATGATGATGACCGCAACGTAACTGTGAATGGTGCTCGCTACCGTACCATGATATCGGACTTTTCGCTACCTGAAATTGAATCTAATGATCTCTACGACATTTGGTTTCAACAAGACGGGTCCACTTGCCATACAGCTCGTGAAACAATGACTTTATTGAGAAGTCATTTCGGAGAGCAGCTGATTTTACGTTTAGGACCTGTGAGTTGGCCATCAAGATCTTGTGATATCACACCTTTGGACTTTTTTCTTTGGGGATTCGTGAAGTCCAAGGTCTATGCTGATAAACCAGCTACGATTGAAGCTCTGGAAGCCAACATTACGCGTGTTATTCACGACATACCAGTCGAAATGCTCGAACGAGTGATTGAAAATTGGACCTTCAGAATGGACCACCTTAAGCGTAGTTGCGGCCAACATTTGAATGAAGTCATAGAAAAAGCTGTTCCATCAATTGGTGTTTCGTGGCCGGGTTTCCGAACCTGTGCACTTCCGAATGGCAGTCGCGCACCAACCCATTCGACTACGACGGCCGTGTATATATGTATATATGCATATAAATACTTCCAATTTTTGCGTGAAATTAATGTTTTATTAGTTAAATACGATTTACTAAAAATTCAGTAAACGCCAAGGCCGCGCTGATGTTTCCACTGCAATCACCGCCTCTTGCAATATCATTTAAAAGGTTATTCACAGTTTCAGCTTTCAGCTAAATTAAAGATCATCGTAGTAGCGGGACTCCTGGGCACTATTCCCAATTGGAGGGAGCGAACCGTTTCGATTAAAATTTCGATAGGGTCTTACGGAAATTAGACTCAAATTCAGGCTACCGGGCCACTGCAGTGTGTTCCAGGCAGAGGTAGCCGCAATCAAGGAGGCAGCCGATTGGCTGCTCAAATGCGTATTAACGGTCAAGAAAGTAAATAGTTACTCCGATAGCCAAGCGGCAATTAGGGCCCTGGGCTCTATTATGGTGCATTCGAAACTAGTCAGGGAATGCCTGGTCTCTCTCTCGATTGCATCAGAATTCTTCGATATAAAGATAATTTGGGTACCTGGACACAGTCACATTGCTGGAAACTGCGAAGCCGACGAGCTGGCCAGACAAGGGCCTGTGAGGTGGTGTGCCTGCGAAAGAATAGGATCGGGATCCCCTTGACAACCTGCGCTCTACTCCTGAGGGTGACAAAATCTCATCTCTCAAATTTCGTGGGCATCCTCACGGGGAACTACCCGCGGGGTATACATGCCGTGAGACTCGGAATTGCTTCGATACCTCTTTGCGTCAGCTGTATGGAGGATGAGGTGGAAGCATCTCAGCACCTGCTCCTTAGCTGCCCAGCTCTCGCGCGACTAAGATTCAAGCATCTTGGTTCTCACTTCTTTTCTGCGCCTGCTGATATAGCAGGTCTTGATAACAAAAATCTGATGAACTTCATCAGCAGCATAAAGAGGTTAACATAACCGCAGACTAGTCACCGTCATAGTCCAGAAACAATCAACCCTCCCTACCTCTTTCGTCCTATCGTCCTTTTTACTTCACCTCTTTTTCCCCTCTTGCAATGGTATCACAAAAGATGGACCAAACTTCTTTCGTCCAAGTGGGCCCACTCTCTGGGCAACCATTACTACCTAACCTAGGAAATAATTGTTTTAAATAATTTAAATATTTGTCACAAAATTTCAGTTGCTCACTCCCTACCCTTCGCTATTTTGTTTATAGGTTCGGGGTCTTTCTCAAATATCCAGAGACAAATCCGCAGATCAATTTTCGCTCATTTTCAGTTATTTTCAAGTCAGCCTAAAAAAAGTTAGTTTTGAAAGACACGCATAAAACACAGGCCAAATGTGTTAACAAAATTTTAATGCAAATACACATAAATACTAATATATATGTATGGGCAATAAGTTTCGAAAACATCTTTTTTATCATTTTCATTCAAATTAAAATTATGTTACCGCATGTTCGTGCACTTCAAAAACATTTAAAAATATAGGCGGGGCAAAAAAAAAAAGATCCATATAAAGGAGTAGCTTAAGAGCTTTGAGAGAAAATAGCTTTTGAGTTATACATTAACCCTTTACCGCATATGATCCTATATACGGTATTGCAGTTTTGATGAAATTTTTTTTCCAAATTAAGTATTATAAAGTAATTCAAACTATTTTAAGTAATAAAACGCAAAACAAGTGTCTATGATTTTATGACATTTCGAAAAACCTCTCTTTTGTGAAGTCGGTGAAAAAGCAAAATTGAAGTGCGAGCGATTCATTTTCAAAAAACGATAACAGAGTATAACGTAAATACTTTTTGACAAACAAAAAAATATTTTCACGTATCGACTCTATGACGACTTCTCGACGAATAGTAATTTTTCCGCTTTTCAACTGTTTTCTATGCTTAACAAATATTTAGTTTTTATGTATGGCTCCGTAAAAAAACAAACAAAATATGAAACTTGTTTATGATTTTTCTTTTAATACGTCTTATTGATAATTAAATAAAGTTATTTCCACCGTGAAACAATTTTTTTTAACAAGGGTTAACATCATGGGCTAAAGGATCTCGTCATATTCCTTTCGTGAAGTGAACCCTAAGACCATGCACCAGATTATTACTTCTCCCTAAGGTCTATAAAAGGTATTGATCAAAAATCTATACATACAGTGAGATACCCAAATCTACAATCTGCTGAAAGCTCTATCCCACGTATTCTCAACTATTCTCGAAAATCCTAAATAAAATGGAAAGAATTTTTATTTGTCTTCATTAAATACTGTTTTCAAGTGTATTTCGTAAAATTTTATTTTATAATAATGTGGATTGTTGTACATGAAAATAACTCCTTCAATTTCATTCAGCTTTTATTAGGTTATTTTGTGCATCAGAGTATTTTGAATAAATAATAAGAAATATACGGAAAAGGTTTCATTTCTTGTTTTTCTTAATATACATACACATGTGTGTAGGTATGTTCATGTCAATAAATATGTATGTAAGTATGTTTATATTAAACGCTGAATTTTTTATCTACTGTGTATATATGTATGCTTTTAATAGAGCCGCATAAGTATGCACTGAAGCTGTTTTCGTCTTCTATTGGATTTTTTAATCCAAGAGTACATATGGACAAATCCATCTGTTGGCTTTTCTGAAAAGTATATGTAATCAATTTATTTATATTAAGAAAAATGAAGTACCTTTGTACGGATTTGCGAGCTACACTGGAAAAACTTGATGGTTGTTTCTCTTTTCGCCATTCAATTCTAAACTATATTGATTTTTTAATATCTAGGGTAAGGATGGGTAGTATGAACTACTCGGTTGTTTTGAATTAAAATTGTTGAATCTTCCGTCATTCACGATTAATATCTCCGAATCAATACGAATTTAAACGTTACCTAATTAGTGCACAAAGATAAGATATTAAATTTTTGCATTTTTCTTCTTCTTCTTTTGATAATAAATTAGAAATAAGCAAACAGAAATAAAAGAGTAAAAAAGTCAGAAAGTATATGACCAAAATATTCAGGAAAAAAATAGCGTCCTTGTAAAAAAATTAAAAAAGATCTCTCACATTGGGTGTTTCATTAAACTACATCAATTATTTTCCATTCGCTTAGTTCTTCCCCCTTGAATCTTCATCAAGGTATAATTGTAGCTTACAGCCCTTATTGGGTTTTTGCCCGAGCTGCTTCTCCTATTCGTAGTGTGCGTCTTGATATTTTTCCACAAATGGAGGAACGTGCGGTTTTATGCCAGCTTCGAACGGTAGATGGTTTTTTTAGGAGGAGTTTTTTTGCACTAATATAGCTGATCCATATGTAGCTTGGTATATTACATATTTATGTTGTTGTCTCATTGTTTTTTTATTATAGTTATTTGGATATGTATTTAATTATGGCGGCCGCCGTAACCGAGTGGGAACGTAGGTTCGAATCTCGGTGAAAGATCAAAATAAAGAAAAAGTTTTTTCTAATAGCGGTCGCCCCTCGGCAGGCAATGGCAAACCTCCGAGTGTACTTCTGCCTTGAAAAAGCTCCTCATAAAAATCTCTGCCGTTCGGAGTCGGCTTGAAACTGTAGGTCCTTCCATTTGTGGAACAACATCAAGACGCACACTATAGGAGGAGGAGCTCGGCCAAACACCCAAAATGGGTGTATACGCATATTATATGTATATATATGTGTATATGTACATATGGAAGTGCAATAAAGATAATTAATATGCAAAAGCCTATAGCTTCATGCCGCCTTCGAATGGCAGATATTTTTTTACAATTTAAATTTTCGAAGAGAAAGTGCAAGTGTTTGTTGTTGCTTGTTATTCATCTATAATTCTATAATATATACACTGGTGTTACATTCTTGACTGCACATATTTCTTACAGTGTATGCCAGTTATACAGAATAAGCAGAGACAAATGATATATATGTATGTCTGCACAGTCGTGGTAATGCGCAATGATTGTACTATACCATAGTTTGTTGGAAATGATGTGGCCTGGCGAATGTAATTTCTCCAAACAGTTGAGTCGATTCAAAACAATTGTAAAAGCCGTGCAAAAATGTTGTGTTCGGAGAGAAAGACTGTTATTATATTTTGTGCAATGGTATTGGCTATTTCAGTTACACAGGCTGAGACGAATTATTTGAATAAGAATAAGTTGAATTTAGGCAATATCGTAAGGAATTTATTAATAAATATGGAACGGAGTAAAGTTTGGGATGAAAATTTGCATTTTGCGCTCATTTTCTCTGAGTTTATAATCAAGCGTAAGTGTATTATATTATTTTTAAAATGATTTCGAGCTATTTAAACTGCAAAAAGATTTGTTTAATACTTGGCGTCTTTTGTTTAGAAAATATGCGTTTTTATGAACCTACTCGCTTCGAAAGTCAATTGTATGACCAGATTTTGAAGAAAATCGTAGCTTTCAGAGGCAAAATAATACGCAAGAACGGAATGGGAAGATTATCTTATATTTTGCAGAAGAACGTAATGCTCATAAAGCCTAAACTTGTAGAGAATCAGATCAATACGGAGTTGGAGTATAGATCTCTGGAGCGAAATTATGAAAGCCTGCAAAATATTGGATTCCCGAATTCCACATTCTCAGGTGAGCTTTAATAACAATTGTAGATTAAAGTTGCAAGTGAGCATTAATTATTATTAACCTTTTTTTTCTAAATCAAGCATGTGATCAAGTTTAAACTTATTGTTACTTTAATTAAATCCGTTTTGAAGATTTCTGCCTTCTCCATATTAGTACCTTGGATAACTGTAATGACCTTGACGCGGGGTGTCTCTGGGTGATAAGCTCTAATACACCAACATATGGCTACCGTAGAATGCACCAGTAAGGCAACTTCAACTTAAAAAATCCAAGATATTTATAACCCATTAAAATCTCCCACAGAATTCTAATTCTTTATGTGATAATGCATCATAGCTGTGCCTCGCATTTTGGTTCGCCGCTTGTTTATGAAATTCTCTCAACGCAATACTGCTCGCAAGTTTATCGTGAACATAAAATATTAGCTATGTCGCACTCCCAAGCTCGCCGAGAGTTGTATATAGAGCAAAGTAAGGTTTTCAACTCAAGCAGTAGATCATAAAATACATTCATGCTTACGCGTAGCCATGCACATATTCCTGCATACTCATACATATGCACGTATTTTTATTTTCAGCTGCTTTGTGTGGACTCTTCGGCTTTAGTGAGTTTCTTAATATGGGAGAGGTACGGAAAATTGTTTCGTGGGATAAGTTTGGCATTTGTCATTGTGTCAGTGGAATAACTGTTTCTCAAGATTCGGACGAAACGGACATTTGCAAGTGTGCCGATCACTCGCACAGTGTGGCGTTATTGCTTTATGTGAATGCTATGCTGTTTTTGAATTAAGGGACGTTCATTTCAACTTATATTCCTATGTGCGTAAGTACATACATATACATACATATGTGCATATGTAGTACATGCAGCAGCACCACTAAAGTTATCAATATAAAATATATGCATTAAAGATAATACATTGATGAAATGATAATGATTTATGTGTATCTTGTCTAAAATATGAAATTTGTGTATAACTATAGCGTTAAAAATACGTTACATAATAGAAATAAATAAAATATTTGTAAAAAATATGTAAATACATACATAATATAATATATAAATATATATCGAAAAGTCAGTCGCCACACATCACAGCTTTACTTTCGGTGTATATACATACATAGCAACTCAAAAACAAAAAAAAGTGACAATTACAACTAACTTGTTTTATTTTATTTTTATTTTAAAATTTGAAAGGCCTTAAAATATTTTTGAATGTTTTAAAATTGATATTCGGTATTTTCGTTATCGCTTTCATCGTCATTAGAAGCTTTAAATTTTTTGGATGGTTGAACATATTCAGATGTCAGATACAATATATAGATTTAGGGTTTCCAACGTCAATGCCTTTCATCGGAACGCAGCTTAAGGAATCAAGAGATAAACGCAAATAAATCTAATTTGTTGTTATTTTGACGTCAGTAAACTTTATAACGTTCACCGCGTGCACGTAAGATGGTTGTGCAAACTTTTTCATGTATTTTCAGCCAAGTTTTTTCCTTTTACTTTTGACCGGTGGGACATATGTAAGTCGCAAAAAGTTTTATACCGATAACATTTGGTTTTTTATTGCTCATATAAATAGTCGAGACTGTGATGTGCTTAGTATGCCGTTTTTCCAAAATACCCGTAACTTTATGAATTTGAATATTTTGTGATGCTAGATTATTCTTGAATTCGTTGGATTTTGCAGCCAATTTGCGCAAGTCATCGACAAAACGTTCGTATATTGCCTTAAACAACTCAGCATTCTCCGCGTGTCAATTATATTGAACAGTGGGCAATAAAATTGAGACCCGATGTTTGCCCTCTAAAGCGTTGATATTATGAATAATTGTTTTTGCGGCAAAGTCTTCCGAATTACTCACACAAATACCGAACCTGTTTCAATGTATGCAAACTTAATTAATTTTTTGTAATTATATTGAATAAAATTGAATCTCTTGATTACATACTTGTTAAATTTTTAGCCTGGACAAAATCGCTTTATCAATAACAAGACTTGGATCTTTTTTCACACCTGCCAAAAAACCATTTACAATATCAAAATAAAAATCTTCACTGGCTTTATTACGTATTTGTATTGTTATTAACTTCACGGGGCTCTTCTCCTTCACCTTCCAAAGAACTATCGACAGCTTTTTCAAAACTATCCCTGGTGTCTCTCTCAGCCGGTGCGTAATATGTAGCAAATGTGCGACTGAAAAATAAATGCACGTATTATATTATATATAATATTACACCCTTTCTGGGTGTTTGGTCGAGCTGCTCCTCCTATTTGTGGTGTGCGTCTTGCTGTTGTTCCACAAATGGAGGGACCTACAGTTTTAAGACGACTCCGAACGGCAGAGATTTTTATGAGGAGCTTTTTCATGGCAGAAATACACTCGGAGGTTTGCCATTGTCTGCCGAGGGGCGACCGCTATTAGAAAAAACTTTTTCTTTATTTTGATCTTTCACCGAGATTCAAACCTACGTTCTCTCTGAATTCCGAATAGTAGTCACACACACACCTATTCGGGTACGGCGGCCACCATCATTAATAGCCTTTCGTTATTTTCTGTTAAATTTCCAAAAATTTTCCTAATTGCATAGTTTTGAATTATTGTGCATGAATGACCTTTCTTCAATGCGAGTACAGAATTTTTTTAACTGTTTATTACCAGATATAAAAGATACCATAATATAAAATGGGCTGTCAAATAACTGGAAACACAAATAATTAGTTCTGCACTATATCTATTCTTTGTTTTTGACAAAATTATTAAAGATTTTTATCAATCATCGAGACTTTTGTTATTCTGTGCAAATACTGATAAATCTAAAAGCTTTCTTGACACCCATTCGGACGATTATTTCCACCAAAAAAGAATAAATATTCTTAAAGATCGACCAGTTTCATAAAAAATAATCATTATTATTATGTATTATAAATATTATTTGGTATCTAGACAATATATGAGGAATCTTGATAAATATGGATGATGTTGTATTCGGCAAGAGCAAGGGTATGTTAACTTTTTTAATTTTATTGGGTATGGAAATAAGTTTCCGCCCTCGAAAAAGAGGTGTCGCAGCTGATACTATTTTTGTGTTCGCTCTACTAATATACTGGTGATTTGGAGGTGTATATGTGAGGCCTCGATCGGAGTAGTTGACATTCGTTTGAAGCGTAAAGATCCTTTTTTATCTGACGCCAAAAATCTCTACGTTTGTTCCGAAAAACAGCATTGGCGCGAAATCTTGCTTCATTATTACCTTTTAAAGAAAAGTGCAGCTGAAATGTGTCGTATGATATATTGATCACTATTGACAGATCAACCGTCGGTAAACTTTGCACACGATGGGGATCGTCCAGAAAGCAAGTAACTGGGTGCCACATCCATTGAAAGAGAGTGATATCGAGAGACGTTTGGTGACGTGTGAGATGCTTCTTGAACGGCAGAAAAGAAAAGGTTTTCTGCATCGTATCGTCCCTGGGGATGAAAAATGGATCTATTATAATAATTATGATAAGCGTCGAAAATGTTGGAGTCTGCCGGTGAACCAAGTCGATTGACAGCGAAAAAAAATATTCTTGCTTCAAAGGTTATGTTGTGCATCTGGTGGGATCAGAACGGTGCCATATATTATGAACACCTTAAACCATCTGAAACCATCACTGGCGATCGTTACCGACTGTAGCTAATGCGTTTGAATGGAGCTCTCAAAAAAAGCGGCCGGAATGGGACGGTAGACATGAAAAACTGATTTTGCTCCATGACAACGCCAGGCCACAATTTGCTAAATACACTGCTGGTCTTAGGTTAGACGCACCATCGTTTTTTTTAAACAAAATCAATTATTTATTGTCATGCTTGTTCTAATTGTCCAAAATGCTTTTCTTATCAAAGTGCGAATCTTGTTCGAAAAAAAAATGCTGACAGCTGGTTGATTTGCGAAAAAATAACTGTACATTCGGAGATTATAGAAATTTCTATGGCAATCACACGTGTTTTCGGTTGGTCATTGAATTAGACGCAGCTTAAATTTCTTCGTATTGCGTGGACAAGTGTAAACTTTCGTATTGAAAAATATCAAAAATAAACAAATAAAGTGTTTTCGAGCTACATTTGATGAAAAAAATGGGAAAAAAGAAATTGGAACGTCAAAAAGTAGACTTTCTTCACTCGCAAGGACTGTCCAATCGGAACATTGCCAAACAAATAAATCGCAGCTCCAGAACTGTTGACAGATATTTGAAGGATCCAGAGGCTATCAACTGTTCAGCGTACGATCAGAAAAGCAGGACACCTGAAGCGTCTAAAAATCAAGAAAAAACCCCCTTTGAATGCAATACGCAAAGAAAACCGTCTTCAATTCGCGAAAGAATACATGACGTGGACTGTCCAATCTGACACTCGACTAAATGATTGGCGTTCAGTTGTATTTACTGATGAAAAACGTTTTAATTTAGATGGCCCTGATGGATTTCAATATTATTATCACGATTTGCGGAAAGATGAGCTATATTTAATTCGCCACCATAGCCGAGAAGGAGGAATAATGGTGTGGGGTGTTATCACGTTTTATGAAACAATTGACTGGATTTTTATCGATCAAAAGATGAACGGCGATCGCTTCAAAACATTGTTGGAGTCCGTATTTCCAAAATTAAAAGATTTCTTTGGACCAATTCCTTGGATTTTTCAACAAGACAATGCTCCTATTCATAACTCTCGAGTAGTAAAATCTTTTATTTCGAGTCAAAACGTTAATATCATGACCTGGCCACCATATTCTCCAGATCTTAACGTAATTGAAAATGTTTGGGGCTGGCTAACACGGAAGGTATACGAAGGAGGAAAGCAATACGAAGATAAGGAAACATTAACTGCAGATATTAAACGTGCTTGGAGCGAGATTTCCTTGAACTACAGAGATTCCTTGTATCATTCTATGAAGGACCGGATTTATGAAGTTATTACTAAAAAAGGAGGCAGTACTCATTACTGAAATTATTTTTTTTTATTTCAAATAAATCAAATAGTAATTTAAGTTAAAATCCAAATACTTTTCTTATAAAAATTAAAAAGCCAAAATGCGTCTATTCTAATGACCAAGAAAAATTCGCCTTATTTTGAGTAGCTTTAAGAAAATGTTTGAAAAACACAATTTTGTTAAATATGTATAATTATTTGAATATTATATTTAAAGTATCATTAAATAAGATATGTTTTTGCATATCAACTTCTTTTTTGTCGTCCTTTAATAAATAAATATGAAGCAAAGTTGTATGCAACTAAACGTGCGTCTAACCTAAGACCAGCAGTGTAGTTTCAGAAATATTGAGAAGGACTGAATTTGGAAATCTTACCCCACCTGTCGTATTTCCCAGATATTGCACCTTCGGATTATCATCTGTTCCGATCAATGCAGTCAGTCTTTATTGGGGAGCGGATCACTTCTTACGACAGCATCGCAAACTGGCTCAGTGAATGGATCAAGTCAAAAGAACTCGAATTTTTCGTCAGTGACGAATCCGTATGCTGCCTGAAAGATGGAGTTGAGTTGTAGCTTCCAATGGCACAGACTTTACATAATATCATGTATTATTTAATTGTTCAAATAATTCGTAGCTGTTGCTAAGAAAGGACGGAAACTTATCCATACCCAATTATTATACACAAGAGTTAACATAAGTATATTTCAATAAATTAGTATAAGTAGACAGAAACACAAACACCAGTTCATTTCATAATATAGAAACTCGATTTTTGCACCTAATAAAAATCAGGCTCGGTGCAAGTTTCGAAGTTGTCGCCAGTACCTTCATTTTTACATACAAATTAAAATAACTTTTGATGAAATAACTGATTTCTATATAAGTTTATTTGTTGGTGTGTTTTGAACACACTCCCTTGTTCACTCAAATAAATCTAAGGTCATCCAAGCACTTCTATTTCCTTTGTAGACAACAGACACATCAGTAAACAACTTTAATGAACGCGGATTCGCCGATTTCCCAAACCCTTATTTTGACTTTATGATTCCCGGCAGCATTTGTACAAGCAAGAAACGTAATTCTTTACAGGTAAGAGCTTCGAAAATAAGGTAGACTCATCGGGATTCTATGTCTGCTGTACGGAATGCATAATCCATAATTGTTTGGTTGAATTTTTCCAAAAATGGTTTGCTGGAGTCACTCTTACCATGCGTTTTTTTTTAATTTGCAACCCAAGCATTGCTAGTGTGTAAACCTCCAATCTTTTCCTGAATTTTGACATGCCATAACTTGGCTTTCCCGTTTAGCACATTACTTATAATTGGTAAGTTTTCGGCCTTTTGAACCGCAACCCAATGGAACAACGCCTTTCGATTTTCCCAAACTCAGAAATCTTCAGACTTTTCCTTTTATTTGGAACAGATCGTGTAACAAACTTCTTAATGGACTGTACATTTTTTTAATACGAGTTATTGTTGCTATATGCACGTGAAAGTTTTTAGCTAATGCATGAATGCATATTCCCGCATTTAATTTGTTCGAATGTCAGCATTTTCTTTTATTATAAGCAACGTAAATTTTTTTCTATGTCATAATGACACCACACCATCCAAAAGATAACTCAATATTGTAATTTCGTCAGCAAATAAATTAGATGGTACTTGCCCCAAATTCATTCAGCTGATTCAATTAAAAAATGTCATAACTAGAATGACATCGACGGTACTTCCCCATGTTTTATTCTCAAAAATACAACGTAAAAAGAGAAAGACGAAACAAAAAATGTTACAACTATCGGATAAAAATTGTTTAATGTCGCAAGTACTGAGAACGTCATGAAAAAAAATTGGGTCGCAAGTATCGAGGTGTGCAAGAATCGAGCTTCTACTGTAGTTATTACAGAGGTATATCTTTCTTTTGCTCCTTTTGGGACCGTATTGAAAAATAATGAATATAATAATTTTTTCGTATTAAGGGGTTACATCTAGTTAGAAGCCCTGAAAAATGAGGTTTTTAAAAAAATTTTCCTGATAAAACTTCTGAATTAATTGTTTTAAGCCTTTGTACACATATTATGGTAACTTTGAATAATATTTAAAAAAAATTTATTTGCAAGAATAACAGTTTTTATAGCTGCTACAGCAGATTTCCAGGAACCCCTCCAAAAAAAGACGTTTTACGGTGGCCACTATATCTCCGAAGTGGATTATCTGAAATGAAAAAACCTAACGGATTTGATTAAAGTATTGTATATTCTTGTAATTAATCGAAGGAATAAGCAAAAAAAAAATTATTGACAAAATGGCGGCTTCTCAAAAAAAAAAAATCTATTTTTTGGAATAGTTTTGGCCTTAAATTGTGTATAAACAAAAAACTGTTTATCGGTTTTAAAAAAGCTTCGATTAAGTACTAGAAAATATAGTTCAGAAGCCGGTGTAAAAATTTCAGACTAACCGGTTTAGCCGTTTCCGAGAAATCGTGGTCACCGACTTTCAAAACACAGTTTTGAGAAAAACAAGGTTAAAGTTTTAAAAGCTAATTTAAAGTGCTCTGACGCGTCGTTACATTTATGCGTATAACTTCAAAAATAATCTTCGGAATGACTTGAAATTTTCATAGTGTTTACTTAAATATATGTACATTACAAAAATGAAATAAAAAAAAAATCGATTTTTTGAAAATTCTAACTAGATGTAACCCCTTAAGGAGGGAACTGACTTGAACTTTATTTAATAAATTTAATAAAGTGCTTTTTTTTCTGGGGTGTGTATTATTTTTCTTGGTAATGCAGAATACATACTTGGATTTTTCTGCAGGCGAGCGCGCGAAATACGTGCCCCTATAAAGTTAAAAAAAGGAAAATTTAAAATTGTATCAACTGTCAAAAGTTTATCGGATATGATTTGCCTAAAAAGAAGTTTATAAATTTTGTGCAGTTTTAATAGTTAAAATGGAGAATATTTAGTGAATGATAACAACAAGAACAGCATGAACAAAAATCACTTAAAAACTATTTCCCTTGCATTCTAAACTAATTTATTTCTGAACCATAAGTGGCATTTAAACCTTTTCAGTTCTCAAAAATAGTTGAGTTTTTAATAAAAGTGGTTCTCGAAAAACCTCATCAGGCGAACTTTCTCAGTACTCTCTGTTTTGTCAAGTTTTTTGTTTTGCTCAAATTGACGCATGCGCAATTAATTTGTTTTTTTCGTTATATCCTGAGTGGGAAGTTAATAAATAGAAAAAAGTTTTCTCTTGATTTCGTTTAGCTACATACGTAAAGCTGTTACAAATGAAGCTGATGAATAAATTCACCTTAGAAGTTGCCCTTGTGAGTAACTATTTGGTGATATGAATAGGGTTGTAGGTAGTAGTAGGTGGTTATATGAATATTTTCACCAAATAAAATATAACATATGTATGTATGTATATTTCATTTGTATTGCACATACGTAAAACCATTTTCAATGTGTAAAGAAACTAGATTTTTCGATCAAAGGTGTGTAACTTTATAAGCAAAAAAGTTTAGAGCCTAAATGTGAGCGAACTGTAAATGTGAGCATCTGATAGACACAACAATAACATACACCTGCGTTTACGGCACGGAAATGAAAAGCACAACTTAACCAAAGCCAGAGTTGTTACTTTTAAAAATGATACTCAACCAAAGGTTACAGAAGATTAGCAAAAGAGATAAACGCAGTTCCTTTACGCCCCTTTTTATAATTTGAATATTCGATGATTACGAATGAATATACATGATAGAGTCGTTATCCAGTTATATTATTGTGTGGCCCTAGTAGCGAGTGTGCTAATTAAGTATAACCCAGACTTGTATATATCCCCTATAAATAATAATAATAATTATTGTGTGATTGAGAAGAAACCGAAAAAAATCCAGTGGCAGCCCTGATGAAAATTCTGTTTTGAAAAAAGGATTTTCTCTCTCGCAGCGAAAGTGAGTAGTTACGTGAGTCGTCCAGTTAAGGGAGCAGCGAACATGGTGTAAGGCAAACGGTAAAAAGGTAAATGAGAATTCAGCTATCTCAGCGTTTGCTTGTTCAATCGGTTTAGATTCGATAGCCTCCCGTCAATTAGAGTAAACGTAACGGTCGCCAGTTCGCTGTTTCGCAACACAAGGAATGACTATATAGGATACCACCAAATAAAACAAATACACGAATATACATATATTTTCACTTTGCAAAAACGGTCCCATCTTGTCGGTGTTGATAAAAAACTACAAATGCTCGAGTAATCCTTGAAAGTATGAGGTAAATGAAGAAGCAGTGATTTAGTATTATTAATCACATAGCGTGTGGGTTTAAATTGCAAAAGACCAACAAATAGAACATGAAAGACTTGATGCAAAATTAGTATAAGTATCTAAAAGTGGGGAGCTTCAAAATGTACATTTGCACAAGTATGTGTAGATATGAGGAATTGCATGCAGGCAAATTTTTCATAAATTTTAGTGCACGATTCAGATTAAGAAAAACTGCCGCATAAAAGTCATAAGTTTCGAGAAAAAATATACGAAATTCGTGAGTAAGTGTGTGTGTTAAATGCCATGAAAACGTATTCTGTTGTAGCGCATTTAAAGGACTTCAAATTATACACGCTAATAAGTAAGTAATCTTGAGGGAGGGTATGTACATATGTATGTGCATATGTAAGTACGTGCATTCGTGCAGATATTTCACTCATACGTGCATACATCTAACACACTAAAGAATGAAGGTATGAAAGCCGCCAATGCAGTGAAGGACGTTGATATTATATTAAGGAAAATTGTTGAACGCCAAACTTCAGGAACCAGCTCTAGTTGCTTGCGTAGCCACAAAAGGGCGATGCGTCACCTCGAGTATCCTTCGCCCTATTCATACATAGCCTCTGTTTGTGCTATATGCTTTTGTTTGTTATTATTGTTTTTGTTTGGAAAAATATTGCTTCAGCCACAGCTCGGGCTAGTGGTGGATTATTTGTTTTTGTGTAACTTAGTATTGGTTTTTGTTCAGTGAAATAAGCAATGAGAACGTGCGAATGGGAGCCGAAGAAAAAGTTCATTAGTGACATGTCTTTGGTACTTCAATGATATATTGCGATAAAGCGATACGGGTATTCTTAGTGCACGAATATGTAATTCTTTAATTCATAAATTCACAATGAACCTTAAAAAATAAGTCGAAGCAAACAAAGATACGTATAGTGAAGTATACGACACGGTGGGCAGCTGGTAAGTCAACAAGAAGGAGGGGGCTGAACGTTTTATTCAAAAAGCAAAATGCTTGACTCTTTTATATCAAAACACTGTTAGCGCTTTTAATTTTCTTTTAATTTACGAGCGTCGCGTACGCCGATCGATTAAATTGTATTAGGGTTGAGAGCACACCTAAAAAATATGTAACGCCAAGCATTGCACGCAATGGTCGAAGATTAAGAAAATATGTATGCATGAATATATTTCCTCAGTCGATCAGGTCCAGAAATGTATATGACTGTGCAGGTCGTAAAGCAGTACGGCACAAACATTGGCATGGCATACAATTCAAAGTAAATTCATGCATGGTTAGGAACATTTTAACAAATGACACAGACACATGTAATTGGCGCGCACATCCTTCGTGGGGTGTTTGGCCGAGCTGCTTCTTCAATTTATGGCATGCGTTTTGATGCCGCCTTTGTGTGGCAGATGACTTTTATGAGAAGCTTTTTCATGACTGAAATACTCGGAAGCTTGCCATTGTTTATCGCTATTTTCTATCACTTGGTGTTTCATGCCCACAGCGCGTGCAACAAACTTGGGCCCTGCCGAATGGTAGTCATGCAAAAACCCGCGCTGAGTCAAAGTTTTGTGCACGGGAAAATTTTGTAAATGCTCGAATACTGAACGTAGCGCATGAAAAGAATCATTGTCCGATGCAGGTTTGTTTGTTTGCATTGTTATATCTTTATGTTACATAGCTACATTTTTTTATCAACAATTTTCGATCGACTTTTTGCCTTTTTTGTGGAAATTAATATGCGAAATTTTTTCAAAAACCAATCTTTAAGATCCTACACTTTGAAGAAGTTATCATTATACTTAACTGAAACCTTTTTAGTTCATTCATTTATCATTGACATTTTTGCAGTTAATGGCTCGGTCAGGTAGCTTATGCTGAAAATCCCCTAAAACAAAAACGATGGACGATTGTGGCTATTACAGCAAATGCGACTGAATTTGCGCCACAACCATGCGAAGGTATATATGAATTGCATACATATGTGTATTTACATAACTAAACATACATATGTACAATATGGCCTGCAACCGTATACCCTTTTGTTTTCCCAAGCCCGCCGTCACCGCCGAGGTTAGTAAATCAGAATGTGAATGGGGCCTTAATTCACTCAATTACTACGCGGCCTAAGTCACACATCTAAGCTCCAGACAACAAACTAACCGAGGAATAAATTAGTGCTTAATTACTCGTCCACAGGGTTGTTGACTGAACCGAGTGAAACTGACAATTACAGTATTACTAGAAAAGAATAAAAAAAAAAAAACAAAAACAAAATACACATGAAAAAACAAAAGCAAGGTAGCACCGAAAACAAAATTTAAAAGAGTAAAATTCAACAAATTGGAGTTGTGGTGTAAGTGCACGGCCAGCCGCAGTTGAATCGAAGTTAGAAAAAAACCAAAGAAATCGATATTAGTGGAAATGCAAATTAATTTAAGGCACACAACGTCAGCACAAAGTAATAAAATTAATATCAAAGAGGGCAAAGAAAAAGTTCAGGTAAAGAAAGTTTTGGCAAAGAATAAAATATTCGCTTACCTCATTTAAATACACACATAACTACACCGTTATATGTACAATACGAGCTCATAGCATTTGAAATTAGTGTGCAACATGCGTGCAACTTCGTAGTGATGGAAAGGTGGTGGATCTGAGGCCTGCATTCTACAGTTGTAAGCAAAGAAGAATTAATCAGGTGTGTGATAAAGGGTTTCGGTTTTAATGCGCTCATTTCAAAAGAAAGAGGCCAACGGTGCAATGCATATCGTTAGACGAATTCGTTGTCAAAGCAACAAACATTAACGACAACAACATTGGGACGAGCAATTTATTGTTCTGCATAAGTGTGCAGATTTGAAATTTCTGGCTGGATCTTGGCCATTGTCCTCAAAACTTGATTACCAGGAGAAAAATATATTTTGCGAGAATGCCTTCATTATCGCTCCGTAAAGGTAAATACAAGGAGCCTAGTGTGATGACACTTTTTTTGTTCAAAAATGAAGGCTTAAAATATTAATACGATCATATTCCTAGCAGTTTTTTTATAATTTAAAATAAATAAATTTGATTTTTATGTATATCCACAGTTTTCAGCAGTGGAAATTTCTTTCTCACGTAGAAATATTTTCCATTTTTACCTCTGTTTTCGGGTGGGGTGGTGCTATCAGTTCACATTGTTGTGGAAGAGTCCGTTGCCAAGGCTTTATTGAATTGTTATGCCCAGTAATACAGAACTTATGTGTGTTTCGTAATAAAGCGAATTATAACTAATCCAAATTCGTGGTATGAATTTACGTGCATACATATACTTATACATATATATACACACAAATGTGGGGATAACTATGCAACATATCGATGGACTTCGATCAAAGGGCTGATAAGACTTTTAAAAGTTTTTATACCGACAATGACAGCCGTAATCGAATGGGAAGTTTTTTCTAATAACGGTCGCAGATAATGGCAAACCTCCAAGTGTGCCTCTGCCACGAAAAAGCTCCTCACAAAAACCATCTGCGGTTTGGAGGCGGCATACAAAACTATAGGCCTCTCCATTTGTGGAAAACACCAAGACGCATACCGCAAATACCACACCACGCCAAGTACTCAAAAACAGGTGTAAGCGAAAATGATGTATTTTTATATATATCCATTCACATTCAGAAGTACTTGTGTGCGTTCAAATTAATATACATATACATTCTATACGCGTATATACACATACACATACAAAAATAAGTGACATAAGAACTATACATTGAGTTCTGCTGTGTTAACAATAAAAAAATAACTTTGAAAAAGGTGATGACGGAAATAATTTCCTCTGATTTGATGCCTACAGGCTTGGAATGCAAATCGGCATTCTGCAGCGAATAAATACAAGTAGATAAATGTGCCAAGGTATTCCCAGAGTAATTCGAAAACGGAACCTAGTGGCTACCAGTGCGCCGTCAAGGTCTGAAGTTGGTATTGTTACAAACATATATATACGAGTAGCAAATACCCGACATGCTCTGCCATTAAGACAAAGTATTTTATTCTAGCCTCTTATGATGCACTATATTTTTTATTTTTCCATCTTCTGTAAAAAAATTATGGATTTCCCACTCGAGAGTAGGTGGTATGTAGGTGGCAGCACATCCGCAAAGGAGATACCCTACAGTTTCCCTTGAACTGTGCTTCCTAGATTTCCTGCGTTCGTCGCTGTCCGAGACGCGGATCTTATAAGCATGCGCTACTACAGGGCTATGTTCCGTCAGCACGCCAATCATAATTCTACAATCTCTTCGTGTTTGTGATAGTATGAATTTAGTATAATATATGTTATCGTCTCCTTTACCCATGATCTTTGCATTCCTCCAAGTGGACAGACTTTCCCACCTTGTCCTGAATGATCATATTTTCGTCTAGTTCGTTATATAATTTTGTATTTACTTTGGTATTTCGTTAACAAGATCCGAAGATATCTTATCTATCTTATTCCCCTCAAAGCTCTTATGGTCTGAAACCCAATAAAAAGTGCAGCTTACAATTCGCTACCATCCTTTCTACTGCCTCCCTGATCTCAAGAACTGTGTTGGAGTTTATACTAAACGATGTAATTGCTTTAATCGCTATCTATGTAAAAGATAACTTTGGTGTTGGTCCCAGTAGTATCACAAGCTAGGTCTGTTGCCTTTCCAACTACGAAAACCTCAGTCTGGAATAGACTGCAGTAATCGGAAAGCTTATACGACTTCTTTAGGTCCAACTCTGGACAGTTGATTCGTTCTTAGCGCTCCTGCAATGCATAAAACAGCTAGTCGCGGTACCTTTGTTATAGGCGCAATGTATGAAGATTTTCAAGTCGCGGTCCACCACACCAAAGTACTATAGAGAAATATTGGACTGACCACTGCTGTGTAAAACCTATGCATCAAAGAGGGGGATAAATCCCAGGTTCCCTCAAGCATCCTTTTACATGCTTGGAAGGCGTCATTGGGTTTTTACACCCTTCCCTCCACTTTGGGTCCACGAGAGCTGTCTAGTACTATCCCAAGGTACTTTGGGTGTTATTTGGGAGTAAGTGTAGCACCGTTTAGTACTGTGGATGTCCACTGTGGGATCTCATACTTTCCTGTAAACGCACTTAGGCTCAGTTCTGCTTGATCTGCCCATTGCTAAACCGATGCGAGAGTATTTGCCATGATGTTACTAAGGCAATTTCATGCGCAGACACTGTTAGCTTGGGAGCTATCCCATCAAATTTCTTTATATAAGCCATATATAAAGGGCCATGAAAGTAAAGTTTTCTATTAAAGAAATGTTAAATTTCTGACAATCTTGTTTGTATTAAGCACCTAATATTAAATTTTTTATCGCGGCTATAATGGCTAAAATTCGGAGCGTAAATATTTATGCTAATATCTGTACTCCAACTCCACTTATTGGGTGTATTCTCTGCAAAAATATTATTATTTAGGTACGAAAATTCATGTCCCGAGTACGAATTTAATCGGACGATAAACATGATTTTTATGAATTTCGCTACTCACAAATATTTACTTTTGTATCTTCCTCTCGTGAAGATATATTCGAATTTAAGCCCTATGCCAATGAAAAAGTTCGTAAAAATAACCTAAATTTCCTTTATTTGCAGATGAAAAAGGCGAGAAATGTTCCGTCTCAACAATGATTTTGCAATGGGATTAACAAATTATTTTCAATAAATTGCGACAATGTTACAGGTATGAAATACCACTGGAAAGCTATTCCTACACTACAAACATTGAAGTGTAATTGCAGGCATTACAGTTATCGGATTAATTTTCATTGAAGGTAGAATTAGCAGTGGAAAAGATTTGAAAAAAGTAATAATTCATATATTCCAAGTAACTCACAAAGCATAACAATGTTTCTTATCGCAGCCGAAAAAGCAGAAGCAGCAGTGAGAAAATGAGAAAGGCTAAGAACAATAAGATGCTGATGCACGGGCTAATATTGGTAACTATTTTGGCAACTGCCAAAAGCACCGAAGCAGAAATTACAATGGAAGCCGCTTTTCAAGGTAAACATATGCATGTATGTGTGTACAGGTGTAATGATATTTAACCTACGATAGTCTGGTTTTTTCTATGCTACGAAAGAAACATTTACTTACAAATTTATAAAATGAACTTTATCATTCTCACACGAGGGTTGATTTTCTCCCAGAAGCCTTTGATTTGCGGTGTTCAATAAATACCCAGTTGGGTTCCGCAGATATCACTAGTCTACAAGGAAAAGTATCCGAAATAATTTAAACTAATATCTGCTTCTCTGTCCATGCAAAATTCGGATTGATATCTAAAATTAATTTATTAGTTTGAGTTTTTACGATAATCGTATCTTTCGTGTTTAATGGAACTAGGCCGACAAAATTTAACCAACATTCAGACCCAGAAACCAGACTATATATTTCCGAAGGTTTATGATGCGCTGAATCCAAATCTGGCCTCAGAATTGCTCTATCAGCTCTGGTTTTCGAGATATCCTAACCTAAAAGTGCAAAAAATACAAAAAAAACATGAAAATTTCAAAATGCGATATCTCTGCGAAAAAAAATGATATTTGAGCAAACAAAACACCATTTGAAAAAAGAAGGATTGTATTTAAAGATGCCATCCTTTAATTTTGGTGAAAGAAAACATCTGCAAGGCTACATAACCTCAAATATGGGCAAAAATGGGGTTTTTTGCACTTTTAGGTTAGGATATCTCGAAAACCAGAGCTGATAGAGCAATTCTGAGGCCAGATTTGGATTCAGCGCATCATAAACCTTCGGAAATATATAGTCTGGTTTCTGGGTCTGAATGTTGGTTAAATTTTGTCGGCCTGTGTATTTAATATAAGCTGCAAACCACAAATTTTGGTGTCCAAAAGTATACAAGCTAATTCTTATAAACATAGTTACTTACAAGTGAACTCATAGATAAAAAAGTGAATACTGAAGTACTTCCACACGGATTTGGAAGCATGACTGGCTCATACTGTGTAGCAATATTTTGATAATATTTAAAAAATAATTCTTATTCTGACTTCACAGAATATTTTGTTTAATGTACCACTATATATTGTAGTATATCCTCCAATTTGTAAGATTTTACTTTAAATAAAGAAATCTAAAGTTATATGTTGCTTCCGAATAGCAAATGGTTTTTATGAGAAGTTATTTTAGGGTAGAAATCTTTTCTAAAATTTTATGTTTCATATGCGAAGGTCTCGATGTCCCATTGAAGGAACAAACATCTTTGTTCTTCGTCAATCTCTCTTGATATATAATTAGTAAATTTTTCTTAAAAAATGTGTAATTTATTTTTTAAATTTTCTGCATTCAGGTCATTGCGGTCACACGAGTCCCTGCGAACAGTTGTGCTATGAAATCCACGACGGGATGTACGAGTGCGATTGCATAGAAGGATATGAGCTGAATAAAAATGGCTACAGCTGCCAAGGTAAGTAGACGCGTTTTTCATTGAATAAGTAGCGTAATCGGCCAATTTGTCATGTGGGAATTCTGCACCCCACTCTAAACTTCTGGGATCTACCACAAAATTGGCATCTACCTTGTCCTAATCTACCGATGAGAAGTCATTTATTGTCTTAATTGTCGACTCAAAGTATCTCTTTTTCAATTGTATTAGGATAGTCATAGTTGGGCCTGGCGGTGAACGGCGCATTCGCATATCGGCTGACAGTTGTAATTTTAAGATAGTAAGAGACTAATTTTAAAGTAGTATGGAAAGTAGAGAGTAAGGAAAGTAGTGGCGGCCGCCGTAGTCGGATAAGTTGGTGCGTGACTACCATTCTGAATTCAGAGAGAACGTAGGTTCGAATCTCGGTGAAAGTCCAAAAGGAAGGAACAGTGTTTTCTAATAGCGGTCGCCGCTCGACAGGCAGTGGCAAACCTCGGAGTGTATTTCTGCCATGAAAAAGCTCCTAAATAAAAGAAATATCTGCTATTCGGAGTTGGCTTGAAACTGTAGGATCCTTCATTTGTGGAACAACATTAAGATGTACACCACAAGTAGGAGGAGGAGCTTGGCTAAACACCCAAAAAAGGCTTTACTACTCGTTTGAGTACTTAGTCCAAAGTAGCACGTACTTGCAAGAGCGATTCCTTGTTGCATTTTGAGTCTAGTATTATTATCGATGTCAACGCTGGTTCCTTATTTTTTATTTTATAATGGCATCATCCGATGAGGCATCCCTCGGAGTATTCGAGAGAAAAATTCTACGGAAAATTTTAGGATCTTTGCACGTTGGCGGCTGCAAATATCACAGACGATGGAACAATGAAACATAAACATAGTGCCACCGCTCCGCTGGCTGAGTTAAATCGTTCTAATGAGTACAAACGCTCCAGCTATGAAAGCATGCGATACGGTACCTCCTGGTGGTAATAGAGCAAGAGCCTTCTCTTCCTTTCCGTTGATTGAGAAAGTAATGATTGGTGCGCTTTGTGTTAATCAAGAAGAAGAGGAGTTAAGATAGTGATAACTGGATCTTCTCGGGTCCTTCATTCCTTTTGATATCAACTGTGAAATAACCGGGAAATAGGGAATAAAAGCATTTAGAAGTGATCCTTTTATGACACTGACCGAATATTTGGCATAGGAATATTGTACTTGAAGAAATACATATGTGTGCGTATTCACGTGCTTAAATATTAGTGTACATTAACATTTACTTGAATTAACAACTTTGTTTTTATAATTTGGGTTTTTATTAGTAATAAACTCCACAGCCAACACTGATGGGCACTCCAAATCTGACGAGGATGTACTTTACCAAAAGGGTGCATCGTTTAGTGCTAAATTAGCTAACGGCAGCGATCGTGATGGCGAAATATTTCTCAGCTATGCACCTTCGTCATCAGTGGCAGGTGATGAGCAATTGGTGGCAGCCTCAGCTTCAATCTCTTCAGCATCCTCCTCTTTGGAGGATGTTGAAGCTGATGACAGATACAACTTTTTTGATGATGATCCGAGACGCAACGAAGAGCGAACGAAGGTCAATTCAAACGATTATTACATATCATCTGAAGACGTCTATTTCAGTAATGGGGACGATCAAGAGTTAACTAATACTAGCCAAGATGTACCTGAGTTAAAACCTAAATTGGTAGAGCAGACAACTCCACGAGAAGCGATCAGCTCTCAGCGTGTTATAGTAACTGCCACAACTGACGACTCTTTAGCAGTGCCGCCTAATAAAAAATCAATAAAAATTCATTTAAAATCTGAAATTAAACCTACTAAAAATATAATTGTGTCTAATGGAAGTAAAATAAAATCAGCGTCTCAAAACATAAAAAGTACTTCGGCGTCTACAGAATCAATTAATAGTCAAAATGAGAGGACGAACTTTTACCCTAACGACATAAACATGGGCATGCCAATATTTGAAGGTGTCTTTGGTAATAAAGCCAATCGGCTAAAGTCAAGTGAAAATACATATCAGGATCAGTATGCGGCGAACGCTGTCGATCTGTCAAAACAAATGTCAATAACGAATAAAGATAATCATAGCAAGAATACACAGTATTCAGCAGGGTATACTACTTACGGTGTGCAAGAAAGTGGACCATTTAAGGTAATAACAGACACATTAAACATATCGAGAGGGGACAGCTTTAGTGTTAAAACGTAAGTTAAAATAAAACATTTAAAAAAAGAGTTTCACTCACCTCGATGAATTTCTCAGTGGACACATTTGTGATTTGGATTGTGGAGCTGAAGGAGTGTGCGAACGCGTTGATGACTCTAATAGTTGTCTATGCCCCTTTGGCAAAAGTGGCGACAGTTGTTTGGAGGGTCAGCAGATAACGAAATTCATATAAAGAACTTATTTGTGCTCATCGAATTCTTTTCTTTTTTTAGAAATCAAAATTCGAACTCCTAAATTTTCAAAGCATTCATGGTTAGCGTTTCCGGCACTCAGAGGTGCATATAAACACGTACAGGTAATATAGAAGCGTTAAATAGTATTTTGAACTTTTGCGTGGTTAGTATAAATTAAGTATGGATTTTCGTGTTCGGTGCAGATTGAAGTCAATGGATTTCTCTAGCATTCTTTCAATTCTATTTGGTTTTTTTACTAGACATCAGTTAATGTCATACATTTTTTCTTTGTCAGATACGAGTTGAATTCAGACCAGAGTCTTTTGATGGTATTCTTTTGTTGAGCGGAGAGAGAGATGATCTGACTGGAGATTTTATGGCGCTTCTTTTGAACAAGGGTTTTGTAGAGTTTTGGTAAATTCAGTTTATCACAAGATCACTGATGTACGGTGCATACTTATATGTGTATATAATGATTTTCAAAAAGGTTCGACTGCGGCTCTGGAGTTGGGAGCGTACGATCTCGGGAAACAATATTGCTGAATGAGTGGAACTCCGTGATAATCTACCGTCACCGGTGGGATGCCTGGTTGGTGCTGAACCACGGAACCAAAGTACAAGGTCGCTCGAATGTGAGTAGAATTTACCAATCATATTTAATAAGCATTTCAAGCGAACCATTCACTTTGATGCGATAAAACTACATACAATTAGTCACTTAAGTAATATAAGTATACTCAAAGCTTTGGCTTTGGAAAAGATCGAAGTTAACTCGTTTGTCAATATGTATGTAATCACAAATTTTTACACATAGCGTACGCTTTCAAAATTTCTTTGTTTTTATTATTATGGACTCTTATACAGTTTTTTAGAAATGCTGTACAATTGCACCTAGTATACATAAGTATAAAAGGATACTAAAAGCAATTTCCATTTGTGCCTTCACATGTACACAAATTAGCTGTAAATTTTAGATCCCGTTAGTCACGCCTCGCTTGTTCTTTGATGCGAGCGAAATTGATGTCACAGAAGTTAGTATCAGTTGGCGCTTTTTTGATGAACATAACTTGATTTTTCGTTTTGGTTTAGAAAAATAAGTCCAAGCAATTTAAAAAAAAATTAAAAGTGAGGATTATCACCTAAAGATATGCATTTTTGTTTTTAATTGTTTACATAATTTTTAGCCATGGTGAAAAGACTTTTAAAGCCGTGCTATTTAGCAGACGGTTATTCGAACCGAATCAGCTGGTGGCCTGACGTCACTTGGGGTGTGTTTACAAAAAAACTGAGATTGTGGTGGTGATATACGAAAAAATTCAACCAATGACACTTCGTTGCTGTCTGAACAACGACTGATTGGACGGGTGTGTGAATATGTGCGAAATTATCGTTCACCGTTCGGCTGCCGAACCCCCAAGTTACGTGGCAGCCAAAGTTCCCTTCACAATTTTCTTGTTCATCTTAGTGAAAGAGCAAACCTGTTAATCTTTCATCCTTGATTTTTAGCGATGGTACCAAGAGGAAAGGAGCTTTCTGATGATTTAAAAAATTTGATAATAAAATACCATAAAAAGAATAAATCATTACGCGAAATCGGTCGTTTAGTATTGTAGATTAAAGTTATACTACAATTCCAAAGATGGTAGAAAGAGCGGAAAAAACTCTAAGAAGACGCGTTCCAGGCGCCCACGGGTCATTAGAGGCAGGCAAAGTAGCGTAATCGTACCAAATCCCATGAAAAGTGCTCATATGTTGAAATTTGAAGTGGAAAATGAGATTGGAAAGTAATCTAGTATCAAAACTATCTGCCGAGTATTATTTTATGTTGGTTATCATAGACACGTGGTCGCCGCTTCAACGCTTAGACTTAATGGTATGACGGTATGGAAGACCCGGCGGCTCGACCACGCTTCTATATTACATACCATGAGTAGTTATAACCAAGAAATCGACTATTCTTCCCTAAACCCACCTTTGTTAGGCTCTTCAAGACTAACATCTCCTCAAGAAGAGAGTGGCAAACTCAAAGACCACGGAGAAATCAATTTCTACACGGATAGAATAAAACAGAAACTTTTCGCCTCTAAATCTTCACGACACAGACCATATAATAACATGTACAACAATAGACGAAAAAAGCAATTTGGGCACAGAAAGAGCTACACGGCAGACATTTACACATAATGCGGGACCAAAATATTGACCAGAAGAACAGCTACACCTGGCTACAAAAAGGAGAACTTTAGCCTGAAACTGAAGGATTTGCGAACGCCATTCAGGTTCAAGTATCCTCACAAAAAATTATCAACAATACATTTTGAATGATCCCAACGTCTCAGATGATAAATGCCGCAGATGCCAAATACACGCAGAAACGAGAGGCCACATAATCACAGGATCTCCTGTACAGAAAGACATAATATAGTCGCAAAAAATCTACACCAAGAAATAGCAAACAAACTACAACTGTTGAAAAACGAGGAACTGTTTTATAAATACACTTGCGTGTATAACAGAATATGAAATATACATACTACACCGGGACTTAGCAATAGATACATACATACCTATAAAATCATAATTAACAATATACCAGATATAACACTTATTAACAAAACCAAATAATCCTTCTTCATTGAAATTAGCACCCCAAGTGATACAAACATTCACAGGAAATATACAGAAAAAATAGAGAAGTACTTGGCGGCCGCCGTAGCCGAATGGGTTGGTGCGTGACTGCCATTCGGAATTCAGAGAGAGAACGTAGGTTCGAATCTCGGTGAAACACCAAAATTAAGAAAAACATTTTTCTAATAGCGGTCGCCCCTCGGCAGACAATGGCAAACCTCCGAGTGTATTTCTGCCATGAAAAAGCTCCTCATAAAAAATATCTGCCGTTCGGAGTCGGCTTGGAACTGTAGGTCCCTCCATTTGTGGAACAACATCAAGACGCACACCACAAATAGGAGGAGGAGCTCGGCCAAACACCCAGAAAGGGTGTACGCGCCAATTATATATATATATATATATATATATATACCATATATACCATATATATATATATATATATATATATATATATATATTGAACTTACATAAGAAATAGACATAACATTAAAAAAAAAAAAATTAGAAATATACCATAATATTCATCACAGAATCCAAAAATCGGTAATTCTTAAAACGTGCAATATAGCAAGAAAATTCCTAAATCTTTAACGAAAGTAAGTAAGTAATAAAAATAGAGAAGTGAATTATCCGAAAAATTCAATAGTAATATTTTTTAATTCTATATAAAATATAACAATAAAATAAAACACTAAAAACAAAAGTGCCAACACGATTTGCAGCCCCAAGCTGCCGCCGTGCTTGGTGAAAATGGGTGGGGGAGAGTGGCGTGGAAAACTATAATAATAATTCTCCAGGAAGCCAATAAGTCATGTAAATAGATAAAGGTCAGGAAAATTGCTCAACCTCTCATAAGAGAATATTGCGAAAGTCGTGGCTTGTGTCATTGCGCTAAGTAGGCACTCTTCTAGGTTAAGTGTATATTCTCATCAATACTGCAGAATTTGTAGAGACGAGGAAGAGAAAGAAACAGTAGAACACTTCCCCCGTAATTGCCCCGCCTAAGCTAGGAGTAGGAGGGTTGTTAGGAAAATACTCTTTTGACTCTCTTACGGAACTATCCGGTGTTGGGATAAAACCTATTCCACGCTTCATAAGAGCATATAAATGGTTCCATGATGAATTAAAACTCTGGTTCCCATTTTACGCAGTGGTACCATAATGTACCTACTCGGCCTAAGTGAGATACTTACTTTTGTGATACTATAATTTTGTTATTTTTTTCAAATTTTGTAAATATTCTGTAATGAAGTTGAGTTTTATGTTCCTTTCATTATAATTTGTGTTATTTCAAAGAATCAATAGCGGAGGTGTATACTTACTTAAGTGGCTAGATGTGTACACCATGTACCTTCTGGACTCCAAAATTTTTTTAACTTTTATAAAAAAAAAAAAACAAATACAAAAGAACTTTGCCGTGTGTGACGAAATTACCGACAAAGTCCAGATTTGGGGCCCTTAAAATATCTTCTCATATTCCTATGCACTTACATATGTACATATGTATATTACACACTCCGTTATGAAATTGAATATATTTCACGCAGGGTCTCTTTTCTCGAATCACTTTCCGTGAACCTGTTTTCCTGGGTGGCACTGGCAATATCACTGGATTGGCAAAGCGCTTACCAGTCGTCGGTGGATTTATTGGCTGCATAAGACGATTCGTGGCAAATGAACATGAGTATAAATTTGAGGAGCATCCCTTGGGAGATGTTACGAAAGGTTTTGACATACGTAAGTACAATCCAATTTTTTTATATAAAATTCCAGAAAGTAAATGCCTAATATTTTACTAATTTATTTTACAGAGGACTGTGCAACTGACAAATGCTTCAAATACCCCTGTCAGCATGGCGGCAAATGTTTGCCCTCCGATCAGGGTGCCGTTTGTCTATGTCCCATAGGATTTGTGGGTGATATTTGTGAAATACGTATGGATCTCCAGGTATGTTAAGGAATAGTTATAAAACCCTAGATATTAACTCAACTTTTATACATGTAGGTGCCAGCTTTTAACGGCTCATCTTACCTTCACTATGCGCCCCTCGGCGATAGTGCACTTATTTGGTTGGAGTTGAAGGTGACTAATCAGTATTACGTATTATGGGAATATATAAATAAAATAATTTGTGTTGCCTTCCGTTCTATGTTATAGGTAATACTGAAGGCTGAAAATCCCGATAGTTTGATTCTCTACTCAGGATCCCAGAAGCATGGTGATTTTATCGCTTTATCGTTAAGTGGAGGTTTCGTTGAGTTTATCTTTGATCTAGGCAGTGGTCCCGCTATAGTAAGGTATGTTTTTTTACTGCATGTGCCTTCGTACAAGCATATGAAGCAATAATCCTGCTATGAAATCAGAAAATTATCTTGTTCATGAACTGGTCTTTGATGCAAGAAGTTGTACCTGGTCCAGAGTGAGTAACGCTGAATGAGTTGCAAAATAACTAATTGAAGGTGTAGGCAAAATTAAATATTCTTCTGTTACCATAAATAAGAACGCCTCAAACATTAAGGATATGCGAAATGAAGATTAGGCGAATATAAATGTTGATGTTGTATATTTTATGCATACCGCATTTATGTACATATATATTCCCTAATAGCCTAGACAGTTGGTAGCGTTAATCGGGATTACCGGCGCAGTTAATTCTGATTAAAATTGTAGTGTGACAGACGTTTGTTACGCGGTTTAGTGAACCGCTGATTTGCTTATTATTTATTTCAAAAAATTTTAAATTGCAATTTTTCAAATTGCCCCGCAATGTCCAAACAATTAACGACATTTCGAAGGTGTTAGTGCAAACTTGCATTGCATCCATAAGTAGAGGATTTTCCGCCTGATGGACTCATTTTGCCTTTCACGCCTCTGTAAAAATCAGCAAGTTAGTTAATGGGTAATATGGAATGACTTAGTTAAAAGATGCACCTGTATCTCTTCAAGTTTTTATTTTTTTGCGGATTTCCCCCGCGCTGTAATTGCCTGGCATTTCGACATCAATATCATTGTATACATTCCGCCAAAAAAGTACCGGGAATTGTTCAATAAAACGCAAAATAATTGTTTAATTATAAAAATTTATTTTGTCTTCAATTTCAATTCAAAATAGGCTCCATTCGAAGCAATACACATATGCCAACGATTAGTCCAGTCATCAAAGCATCTTTTAAACGCGTTTGAAGAGATCTTCTTCAGCTCCTTCAGTGAATTCTCCTCTATCGACTCAAAGCGGCGTCCGCGGAGTGGTAATTTAAGTTTTGGGAAATGGAAAGTCACAGGCGCTGAATCCGGTGAATACGGTGGTTGTTCGATGATATTTGTCGAGTCTTTGCTCAAGTGTGACGGTGCGTTATCATGGTGCAAGATCCACGAGTTTTCATTCCACAAATTGGGCCGTTTCTTAGGCACATTCTCTCTCAAACGTCGCATAAATTCCAAATAATATTCTTTATTTACTGTAGAACCATTTGGAATGAATTCAGAGTGCACAACACTATGATAATCAAAGAGAACGAGTATCATGACTTTCACTTTTGACCGACTTTGACGTGATTTTTTGGGATAGCGCCATTCAGCCTGTTATGATGCGCAGGATAAAAGTTGGTTCCGAATTCAAGCATGTCTTCAGCCACCTTCTTACGATGAATTTTTTGAATGAAATATAATATAACTCTTTTGGAACGAGTCGAGCAGCCATGCTCAATTGATGGTGTAAAACATTGTGAATTGATTCGTGAGACACGCTAAGGTCACGAGCTACCTTCCTCAAACTTAAATGATGGTTTTCCAGCACCATTTCCTTGACTTTGTCCACGTTTTCATCCGTTGAAGACGTTGATGGGAGACCAGTTCGGGGCAAACCTTCCACGACTTCTCGGTCCTCTGCAAGGCCATAGGCTTTCTGCAACATTTTCAACGATTCGACACACGAAATCCCGTTGAAAACACAAAGTTTAAGGCAAATTATTTGTTCGATATTTTTATCCACTGTACCAGCATTCCAGCAAAAAAAAATGTAGACATATGTGTAACGCGCGCTTGACAGAATGTCTGTGGGCATTCCTTTTTGCCCTACACAAATCATTTGCGCGTTCTTCCCATTTGGTTATGAGTGCCTGCTCGTCCCTCTCCGTCCAGGGACGGGACTTTCTGCTTGCCATTTGAATTGAAGCTAAAAAAAAAAAAAACGAAAAAGTTATAAAAGACTTTCTCCTGTTGTGCTCATCATATTGTTCCAGAATTCTAATGTTGGAATGACTGTTTTCAATCTTTCCTTGTTCCTGTCATTTTTCGGCAGTATTGCCATCGAAAATTCAATTAAGTTATTATTAAGGCTTTAATTTGTTAAAATTTAATTAGAATTATGTGTGTTGAAAATTTGGAGATCCAGCACTCTTTGCATCTTAAACTATAATTCATGAGTAAGAAATTGTGTATGTTTGGTGGTTCCTGAATTCGATTCCTATTGTAAACATTAAATATAAATAATTTTATTTCTAAAAACAATATCTGCTCGCTACTCAATTGAACTCTTGCTAGTGTATTTCTGTCAAGAAAAAGTTGTTATGTATAAAGCCATCTGCCATATGCATGCAGCATAAAATTGTAGGCCCTCCGTTCGGGCCATAATACAAGACGCCCACCTAAATTGGAGAAAAAGCTTACTCTAAATGCAAATGACCAATTTGTGGTGGGCACTTTGAATGTTGGGGTCTAAAGTTGTATACACTCTTCGACCGACAGGTGCTTTTTTTTGAGCGGATTGTTCATGACAGAAATGCATATGGACGTTTTCCTCTCATTATACGAATTATATTTGTACATTATGTCTCCATTGGGCATCGAACTGGGGACCGAATGAATGTTAGTCCCATACATATTATTTGTTGTTTATATAAGTAATAAATTAAAGTTATCTCCAACAGGAGCGAGTTTCCTTTGACGATTGGACAATGGCACACTGTGAAAGTATCTCGTACAGCTCGATTAGCGGTGCTTAAGGTATTTAATAATTTAAGTTGCTTAAACATAAATTTTTATATTATATTGCGCCAAATTTGCATTTATCCCATTGTGCCAGATCGATACGTTTCCGGAAGTGATGACAATCTCATCAAATGGCTTCTGGCATCTATCTTTGCCTGAAAACATATTTTTAGGAGGTGTGAGCCACGTAGATAAATTACCATTGGATCTAAAGTCCAAACCGTTTTTTGTTGGTTGCATTCAGAAGGTAAAAGCTATTGAAAGCTCAAATACATTATTTAAGTTTACTGTATTTGCTTTTGATCTTGGTTACATAGATTGACATCAATGGCCATTCCTTGTCTATTATATCGGAAGCTTTGGGCGGGACCAATATTGGAAATTGTCCACATGCGTGTGTTGCAAGGCCTTGTGGTCCTCTTGCCGAGTGCATACCGCAAATGGAGAGTTATGAATGTCGTTGCAACGCTTTTCACAGCCAGTGCAATAGGGCACCCGAGGTGGCAATGGAGAAGTCACAAATAAATAGAGCTAAGAAAAAAGATAAAGACACATTTGGAAGCGGGAAACATCATTCATTGCCCAAAAAGACAAAGCCAAGCGGTCGCTCAAAACTCCACTTAGCTAAAGTGCATTCTAAAATTTCAAAACTACCTACGTCGCCCCAGACTGTAAGTAACACCTTAGCAGTGCGCACAATATCTAAAAAACAAGCCCAATATGATTACGACAGTAAACAAATTCAGGCCCGACAACCTCTCAGCGTGGAAGATGATGTTGTCGACAAAGAAGACGATATTATATACCGCGATGCTCATCGTTTAGACAGTCAATATGACGACCATGAGCAACCACTTGGCAGCAAATATAGCTCTAAAATCCCCTACTATAAACAAAAAAGTTCGGGCCAAAAGCTGAAGCAAGATAAGGAGACGGACTTGCTGGTTAAGCATCGAGACAATTCAAATGATCGAGACCAGAAAGAGCACTACCATAAAGACCGATTTAATTTTAAGCTGAGTAGACTGCCAACGCACTATGAAAGCTTCCAGACGAATCCGGAAGTTGACATCTTGACATTCGACGATAATGTTGAAGTGGAAATTGGTGTAAACCAAGCCCCGGATCATGAAAATGTGCAAAATAGCGAGAACGAAAATGATAGCAGCAATAATGATAATATCGTGCAAGATTTTTCTAAGAAAAATATAAGGAGCATGCACTCCGATTGGAAACATAATGAATATGGAAGCGATCGCAGGCACGCTCACGATGCAATGAATGAAGAAACGAAATCTGAACCATTTTTTATGGACGAAGCGCTGTTTGACGCAAAAGGCAGCTCTGAAGATTATCACCGTAAAGAACTGGTTCAAGATATGCGACGTATACTTGCAAATGGTCCGGAAGATCTTGCTAATAAAAAAGAATTAAACCTTGTCGTGGATGAGTACGATTACGAAAAAGAGGATAGCAGCCAAGAAGACGTGATGAAATTTACCCCAAATTATAAAATAAGTGATGGACAGAACTTAAGCAATTCGGAAGAATTTGGTTTAGATTTTGGAGAAACTAATGACGATCTCATGGAACCGGTGCAAATGATCGCTAAACAGGTCACAGTAGCCGAACCAATCAAACCGTCAACCACGCCCGATACTCAAACAGATTGGAGTCTGCTGAAAAAGCTGCAGTTGCCGGCAGATCATCAAAGCCAGTTTGCTGGAGTGCGAAAGAATTTCGGTGCATGTTTTGCCGGAGAAGACAGCTATTTCCACTACAACGATGCCGAGACCATGAGCCAGATCATTAGTTACAATGTAGATTTCAACTTACGCATCAAGACTCATTCCCAGAATGGGGTGATACTATGGACGGGTCGACAGGGTACCACCGAAGATAGCTCCGACTTTTTGTCTTTGGGGATTGAAAATGGGTATGTAACGGTATTGTGCATTCTGCATTATAACCACCCCTCGAGAAAGGGTCTTGACTAGCCTATACATTATATTATGCATGAATCTTAATACAGATGTACAATTTTTTGTTTTTATTCAAAAACATATTTTTTCAAGCAAGCAATTGACAGTAGAACGAAAAAATAGAAAATATACATATGTAATTATTGTAGAAAAAATTAAATATTTGGAGATATGTTTCCTTTCTTAAATCAAAATATATTTTTATACTTGAAAATCTCAAATATACATTCACACCTACGCACACGCTCAAATTTCGAATATATTATCCTTTTCTTACACTGGAATGCCTTTCTTAAGTCAAATCTTTTTCATTTACCTTTTTGAATTTGAAAAAGGTATACAAATTGGCACAGTTTCACAAACCAACTATGTGGTCAAACCTAAGAGCAAGTAAAAAAATGATATAAAGTAAAGCAATTGTCACTGCTTGACATACATATATCAACCACAGACTAGCCCCAAAATGGTTGAGTTCTGAGCTGGTTGTGAAACTGTACAATTTACTGCAGCGTATAAAAGCTTGCGTATGTGTGTATATTGTAAACTCATATTTATATATAAACGTTGTTCAATTGTAGTTATTTACATTTTCGCTACGATTTGGGCTCCGGAGACGTGGACATTAGATACAATACGAGCCGAGTTAGCGATGGCCTTTGGCATCGGGTTCGGGCAATCAGGTAAGCTACAAGCAATGCAAAATATATGTAATCGATTTGACTATCATATAAACCTGTTCTTAAAATGTGGAATATGTTTAACTAAACATAAGGTTCCAGTTTAACAAAAAGATCTCCTAATTTGCGTTTAGGTGAAGTTTGCAATAGCTTTGCAACAAACAAATCTTCCTCTCAGTTGGAGAACTTTTTGTAAATAAAAGCAACTAATGGCACCATCATTTCGGAAATGTTCGAATTCAAAATGATAGTCCCAGGTAGCATTAGAGCAACAACAACATTTTTTAAATTAGAATTGTCAACGGAAAGAGAATAGAAGAATGAAATGAATGGCAAATAGGTAAAATTTGTTTGTCGCGCATTCACCAACAAACAACCACTTTCCGTCATTCCTTTCCATTTTACTGACATTTCTAAAATAAAGGCTGATGGAAGAAGAGGAAATTAACTTCTATTATCACACCACATTCTCTAGAAAATTCTAAATTTTCTTCAACAGGGACACCCAAGAAGGTTATTTGGAAGTAGACGGCAGAAAAACAATAACCCAGTACTCGCCCGGCAAATTAAAACAATTGAACACGGACACGGGACTCTATGTTGGTAAGCGGAATGAAATTACTAAACATTATTGTTTATTTTAATGCACAGAATAATGTGTGTGAGTTCGCCAGCCAGCATTTACTATCATATTACAAAAATTTATTCGCAGGTGGCATGCCCGATGCAATTTATTTTACACGTCGGAAATATTCAAATGGCTTTGTAGGCTGTATCTCGGAAATTGTGCTGGCCGGGGAACTGAAATTGAACTTTGACCCGAACACGCTGGGGACTGCACACAATGTTGAGACGGGATTGCTTTGAAAAACCGTCATAAATACCTACCAACAACGGTCCATACTCCTGACATTAGTTTAATGTTCTGTTTCATTTAGAAAAGAGTTCAGTTTGTACAAAGAGATGATTTTACATTGAAAAAAATCTAAATTAGTTCAACCTAGATTGTAGCTAACTATATACATACATATACTGTAATGCACACAGCCAAACAAACACAAATACATATGTACATGAAAAAACACGTACCACATAGTATATTTTAAAGAATGCTTCACCTAAGCCTGTGACTGTCAATATTTAAATTACAAAAAAAAAAAAAAAAAAAAATACAAAAATATATATGCGAATACCACACAAAATATAATATTATATAAATAAAAGCAAATCAACAAAGCAAAACAAAGAACAATTATAAAAAGGCTAATTTGCATCGCATTTTTCTACAAAAAAAAAACAACAACTAAAAACAAAATATAAAATAAAGGTAATAGGAGTAGTGGTACTGAATGTTTAACGTGATTTTCTAAAGAAAGGGGACGCATTTAAGTAAAGCTTTGGAAATTGAATTGGAGGCCATAGACACAGACATGCATACATATACATATATATGTAAGTGCATGGCAATGTATAAGTATATGTGTAAGTAGAAATTGATGTAATCACACACACATACATATGAACGTCTGCTACAGAACAACCGGCAATTTATTTAATGTTGTAGTGGTAGCTGTAAGATAGCTTAAAATGGAGAACTATGTATGAAATAGAACTTGGAGATAAGATATCATTTACGAGTAAGAGATGGAATATATAACGAAAATATATTAAAAAGAAAATAACTAAGCGAAATGCAAACCACTTTTTATAGCGAAATTTTGAAAATTTTTAAATTGTATTAACACAAAAAGTATAACACTAAATATGCATAAGAATATTTAACAACAATTAGTGCGGCAACTTACACGCTTTACATAAATATTGTATATGTGTATGTACTATTTAGGCAAGTCTCACATAAGCTACATATTACAAGCCACTCGCTGCATGCTGCAAGCCTAATGTAACACGCGATATTACTACCACAAAAACAATACATCCATACACACATTGCCCCTCACTTGTGTTTACTTTCAAGCAAATCAATTGATGTGACTATAGAAAAATAGCAATTTCTCCACACTAAATTAACGTATATATATATATATATACATATATACCGTATATATACCTATACACCGCAGTGTACATAATTATTTGAACCTTTTTACATACCCCTGGTTATATGTATGCGCGTCATTGTTATTAACGAACAACGCAAAAATACAATGAATTCAAATAAATTTAGTTGCGAATACGTTCGTAGTATTATATCCTGATATCGGGTGTCAAGTCATAACAGTACAACATGCAGAAATTAATATAAGTTTGAATAAATGGAAAGCGGGAGGGGGTGCCTGGCTCGATCCCCAATATGGACGACATTGCATGAGTTAGCCCAGCACATTTAATTTTCTAATTAAATCATTGCCACCTTTCACTGCATTTTTTTATAAGTACTTGGTAAGCTAATATGAAAATGCGTTTGTAATTCTGTATTTGAAATTAAAATTCTGAGGCAGTGGTCGCAACATAAAGTCATCTTATGCCAAAATTACAAAATTGGAAAATCCAAAATTGGCAGTTTGACCACTAAAAACTCAAAAGCCTTCATAATTGTAAAGGTTTGATTATGCATACTTCGCACAACTTCGCATAACATACAACTTAAAGCTGATTATGCTTCGCATATGTACAATCATATCTAGCACTTTCTGTCAGTATTTCTTAAAAACAAAAATCATACTTACATTTTAATGTATTAATTAGTTCGGCAGGCAATGGCAAACCTCCGAGTGTATTTCTGCCATGAAAAAGCTCCTCATAAAAATATCTGCCGTTCGGAGTCGGCTTGAAACTGTAGGTCCCTCCATTTGTGGAACAACATCAAGACGCACACTACAAATAGGAGGATGAGCTCGGCCAAACACCTAAAAAGGGGCGCGTACACCCTTATATATATACAATTATAGGTATATATAAGGTTGTCAAAAAAGTCTTGCGGTATTTCCGCAAGCTTGTCTTTGCAAGCGCGTAGTTCCAATTATATATAATTAGTTCATTTATTTGAAATGTCACTTAACAAGACTTTGAGCAAAATCTAAATTCAACAGGCTGCTAATTGTATGTAAGTTGTGCAAATGTTCGAGTAATCAGACATTTGCAAAATGCCTTCAACAGATTTGTATCTGCCAATTAAAAACTTGTGCGAAGTAGTATGAGGTATGTTTCATCCGAGCTTAGGTCCGACATATATTCAATGCAAATATTATCTGCTTCCAAACAGAAATAACTATTACGATTGTGATTATTATGCCTCGATACGATCGGTATGTCTATGAACGTATGTATGGACAAGTGTACTAGGATGTAATAAAATACTAGCTTATTGCTTTCTTGTTAACAAGGTTTGATACTATTAAAGCCCCTTTTGATTTCCGACTCCACTTACATTCATGCATAGGTATGCGTGTATGTATGAAAGAGCTCTAGTACATTTTGTCTATATGCTGATTTATTTTTTAATTAGGACACAACTAAAAAGCTTTACTGTCCACATGACTACATAATTGATTTATAAATTATCACAATAAAATTTAACAAAACGCAAACAAAATGTGCAAAACAATCTAGTAGCAAAAAATGCGTATTTATTGATTGTATGTACTATATACACCGAAGTAAGCAATTAAATAAATGCAGAGACATAAATGAATTGATGCCTATATTTAGTTTAAATATAAATTCTAGAAAGTAATTAAATTTACACACATACATTCGCATGAATGTATACACATCCTAATCCATCGGAGAAGAATTCCATGTATGGTAATGCAATTTCAAATACATACATATGTATGTATGAAGAAATATGCATGTGCATAACTACTGTTCTGTTCATGTTCTTTTCTAATAAAAATTAACCAGTAATTCTTATTCTGCGAATTTAGCAGCATTCACTCTAAATATTCAAAAAAGTACAAAAACGCAAAACTTCAAATAAATTTAAATTATAAATTATACTTTCAGCTAACTACTCCCTTAAGAGGTTCACATTTAA
Organism: Anastrepha obliqua; assembly: GCF_027943255.1. Taxonomy (NCBI): domain Eukaryota; kingdom Metazoa; phylum Arthropoda; class Insecta; order Diptera; family Tephritidae; genus Anastrepha; species Anastrepha obliqua. The sequence continues at coordinate 847,898 of NC_072895.1, read as the reverse complement.
CTAGATTATTTACTTTTCGAGCTTAATTCCCAATCCGTAATTAAAAAGCGTGATTACCCATACAAAATTTATCTCCCGAAATCCGATATTATAAAATAATCTCAGATTATAATTATAGTTTTTGCGGTACAACTCTGTGTTTTCTGTGCTATCGATAAATAATTATTGAAAATGTCAGGAGAAACGTAAAAGTGAAAACTAAATAAAATGGTTGGTGGCAAAGAAAACAAGTTCAATTGTAATAAAAATTGTGTTAGATATTATTTATTAAGCACATACGCTTTGGCCTGTTATTGCTTTTCATAAAATGTTATATCGAATTTGGCATGCGTATTCCTGTCTATTACTAGCAGCAAATAGTGTAATTAAATTAACTTTTGCTTTTCTTTGCTTTGCCTTTATATCATTAATAATAATTAAACAAACAAAAAACACTAAAATATTCCACCAAACCAATTTCTATGAAGAAAAACCTTTCAATCTGCCATATGCGAACGAGTAGATTAATGTTTGTGCTAATACGTACCTATGTGAACGTACTTTCACACTCTTTTCCTATATACTTCTTAACTACTTAACTTCTATAGATTAAAATTGTTATTTATTTATTTAAAGTATGGGCGTTGTTGTCAGCATTCTTAATAGAAAACTTTTGCAAGCAAACATTGCAACTTCCGTTCGAAATGAAATGCCATTTTGCGCCCTCAATTTCTTCTTCATTGTCTGTTTTTTGGGTGTGAAAAGAGTAAAATGTGAACAGAACTTGAGTTATGTGTTAAAACATGTGTATAAAAATCAATTATTAAGAACGTTACAAATTAAAAGACATTGAAAAATATAAAGGAAACGCAAGCGCATCCACCAAAAGTCCAATTCGACCGAATAAGCTTCGAAACTAACGAATAAGGAGAAATTAGAAGAATTAGCTAATCTGTGCTCTCTGAGTAACTTTAAAATAAAATGAATTCCAACTTTAGAAATAAAGTAAAGAAATATGTAAGGCAGGAGCTGATACAGATCTACTACATACACACACACACGATTATATACAACAAAATGTTTGAAATCAAGATGAATGTATAATTTCATATACTAATTTGCTAAACTGAGAAACGAAGATAAACATTTTTAAATAAAACGCAAAACAAAACTGACCAATGTCTTTTCATATATATTTGTATTGGTAGTTGAATCCATAAAATTAGGAAACCAATAAGTTTATTAAGCCTTCGAGTTCTGTGAAATTTCTAAGCTATTGTACATAATCGAACGTTGGATTCCACAGAAGTTAAATTTTTGGTAAATTAGGCATTGATATGTTGTTCTTGTTTTTGAAGTGGTTGAGTATTTCTATTGGAATAATCCTAATTAGCGGCTAGCGCCGTTCTACTACCACTGTTCTCGTGTGATTCCTTTTTTTTGTTTTGGTGAGTCACATCCATTTCGTGAGATCCAAGTATAGCAGCAAACTTTTTATCTCTATGCGTAAGATCACATTAACTAGGTAGACCTGAGCATTTGCATAAATAGTGGAAAATACTCTTTTCACCCTCTCTCTTCTGCAGTTGCGATTGAAAGGAAGTATAAGTCTGGCTGCATGATCCCCTACCTTCCAGTGACCTGTAGAGAGCATCCTAACCGGTAGTTCGTCCACCGGATGTTGTATGGCGGTCATGTTTTTTTTTGTTGATGTGCATGTAGTTAATTGTTTCCGTCCGTTTTTTAATGTGTTGAATGGGGTAGAAACTGTTATGTCTCGTGCCGAACCTTTTCTTGGTAGTTCATCCGCTATCTCATTACTCTTTATATTCCTATGACCGGTAACTCGTATCAGAGTAATTTGAAGCCAATAACCAAGTAATTCTAGTTCCTTTTTACACTGTAAAACTAGTTTGGATGAAATGAAATTGGAATCTAAGGCCTTGATAGGGGCTTGACTGTGTGAAAAGTTAACTACTCTTGCACCAATTTCTTTGTAGTGTTTTAGTGATTTGCATGCTTCTTTGATTGCTAATAGTTCAGCCCGGAACATGCCGGCATAGTCAGGAAGTCGAACTGATTTGGATAATTTGAGCGGCTCCGAATAGAGGCCAGCTCCCACACCATAGTTCATCTTAGAACTGTCAGTGAACCGTCAGTGTAGATTTCAATGTTTAGTGATATGTTAGTGTCCAATTGCAATTTTTGTACCTTTTAGGTTAGTGTAGCTCGTGTAAGTTTTGTTTGGAATAGAGTTCATAACCCTAGATAATACATAACTCATTACTAATCGTCATGGGCTCTTCTTCTAAGCCCCTGCAACACTGCAGAGGAGCTCATATTTATCCAAGAACCCAAGTTATCCCGGAGCTTGGCGGCTCAACGTTGATGCCTACCAGGTGGTGGAAACATCGGCCGCTGGTAGGACCAGAACTCGTATTCTTATTAAAAAGAACTTTTCTAATTTTCTACTCTATCAATGCAATGATAAGGATAGTACCATATATGGCATATGATAGTGAAGACTTTCCCACCGTTAAACTGCAAGGTATGCTAGAGCAGGCTGATCGCAGGAATATGAAAAGTGGAGCTCGAAAAACAGCAACAATCGAGGTGAGCCACTTCTTGTTTTTATATGAACATTTATTCTAGTTATATGCAACCGTGGTAATAGGCTTCCTTGGGTCCTATCTAACAGAGAGAAAGTCCTGGATATAACGCTGGTATCTAGTGCTCTCCAAGAAAGTATCAACGACTGGGATGTTTCCAGGGAACCCTCCTTGTCTGATAATCTCTATATTTATTTTGAACTCTCTTTAAGAGCTTCCACTTTGCTCCAGAAATAGGAGGAGCACGTATTGGACGAAATACAAAGCATCACTGTCAACCTAGTTCCACAAATATGCATATCTCGCGCGCAGCCTACCGTTAAGAACTGTTGAAGCAAACTCTTCTAAGATAAAGTTTGTCTCTCTCTAAAATTGACGAAGCGATAAACTTTGTTCCCAAAATATGTAAAGCATCATATCTTAAAGTCCGTCCTAAAGGAAAGAGGACACCACCCTTGCGGAATCCGAAGATTACCGCCTTGAGGAGGGAAACCAGGAATATGTTTAATCTAGCAAAAAGAACGGCATCTTGGCAAGTCAATAAGGATATCCTCAAGATCTTCAAAAATTCCTGGAAACTTTTAAAACATATCGAAGGGATGCACCTTGGCAATGCCTCTCATATGAAACCAAAGGAATTTAGACCAATAAGCCTCACTCAAAATCTTGGAGAGATTGTGGGACATTCACATTCGACAAAAAATCTACCCAAATTTCATCTCCCCGTGCCACCACGCATACTCTAAACCCATGTCCGTGGACACAGCTTTACACGAAATTGTAGCCAATTGTCTTCAAGAATTATGCAAGGTATCTTTCTCGACACAGAATGGACTTTCCGCAAAATCTACTCGGCAACTCTTATCGGTTCTGGTGGAACTTTTTCGGCTACTTCTTGAGAAAGCGACGGGTCCCTCTTCCCTACCTGGGAACTCACTGTAAATATTTTACTCTTAAATTTTTAATTACTGGCTGTAATGCCATCGCTTATGCGAAAGATATTGTACTAAGGCCATCAAAAAGCATCTCCATGTTCTGAGTGAGCAGTTACAAATCGTTTCCTACTTTGTTGACTGCTGGGCCAGGGAGAGTGGACTAAATGTAAACTCCACAAACCTAAATGGCAGAAATACACTCGGAGGTTTGCCATTGCCTGCCGAGGGGTGACCGCTATTAGAAATATATTTTTCTTAATTTTGGTGTTTCACCGATACTCGAACCTACGTTCTCTCTGTGAATTCCGAATGATAGTCACGCACCAACCCATTCGGCTACGGCGGCCGCCGGTGTTATTCATAAACAAATGTAAAATACCTGCTTTCGAGAAACCCTCACTAAATGGGATGAGATGGCATTATTCTAGACCGTAAACTAAACTCGATCCGAAACATCGAAGTCAAGGAAAAGCAATCACTGCTCGAAAACCGGCTATAAGTCAATGATGGATAAGGTCGTCTTCTACCCCTTCCAAGGTTCTTGAGGGAGAACTTGAGTCCAAACTAGTGATATAACAATGGGCGTCCGGCTCTAAGTGGACCTCCTCTATGCCATTGTGGAGATTGGTAACCATCGCAACATAACTCAATCTATTGCTCACATTAAATCTCCTAACTGACCAAGAACTGATTGTCATGAACGTTTACCAGCTACGTTTTCACTTGATCGGAAAGCTCTTCGTGGCGATATTGCGTAAATAAATGAAAATTGTTGCCATTAACGGTACTATCGAAGCTGTATGTTTTACTTTCAATTTTTAAAATTCAATAAGGATATCAGACTTTTTCACGCCATTTTACAAATATTTCTTTGAACCACAATATAATAAATTATTTCACCATGGTCAAGATATTTGACGTGTTTCCTTGGGTTATCCAGCTCAGTATCGGATTGTTCTTATTGGCGTTGGCAGTACTGATATAAAATATCTGTTTTGATAGTACAAAGAAGAAGAAACATAATCCATATGTTATACTTTTCCACGAGAATTGAATTCGAAAAAGCATTTGGAATACTTAAACTAGATTCAGACGATTACTTCATTTCAAGGAAAATACAGACTTGGACACAGCCGTTAAAATAATTTTTATCTGGAACCCGATCATTGATCACACATTAGAGCACGGCTAGTGATTGCTAACAGACCAAAATTAATTGTAAATTAACATGAAAAAATCTACCAATTAAAATTCCAGTTAATTGGGGATGAATTCTGTTAAGATTTCTATGTAATTAATCAAATGACTAAAAACGCTGGATGAACATATCCTACACGAAACACTTTTAGAATTTTAGAATTAGTCTAAAAACTGTTGAATGCATTTCTGACTTTAGGTTTATGTAAATTAGTTTGCACAGACTAAAAATTTATTTGGGTTCATCTCCTTATTGTGAATGATTCAAAACGAGAAGAAGCGAATACTAAGTAAAAATTTGTGCTTGATTTATTATTGCCTAACTGCAAAATTTATTAAAAATAGCAAAATCTATAAAGTTTTGCCGGTTTATTGTAAAATGTCACCAATGCTAAAGTGGCGGATATGTATTGACATTTGTTTTAATTGCTTGTTCCAAGTGTAGACTCATCAGCTGTGTGAATACCACATCATCACTGATAGTAGCAGTTTCAGTCGATTATAGTACACTTCAAATCCAAAATCTACCTATTTACCAATATAAATATTATAAAGGTTTTGAACATCACCTTTTATAGGACTATCAGTAGCCGCAAAGGTGTTTCGCCGTCGCAAAAGGTCCTGAGGGGAACGTTTACAAAGTTTCTGATATCAATACCCACAATTTGCCTAATAGGCAGTGCCAGTGCCAGTGGGAGTTGGGCTTATTACGATGGCAGACACTGGAAATAATGAAGGGGAAACACCTGCCCAACCGCCGTCACCACCCCAACAGCAGCAACCACAGCCGGCCGTAAATAATCCCAATGCAAACGTGAATGTGCCGAATATTGCAAATGTTTGGAATGTTGATTTAACTGCGAATCCATTTAATTTTAATAATAATCGAAATCGTGGTGGGCAAGTAAGTGAGATATTGTAAATAATTAATTATTGGGTGAACATGCTTGCCATAAATGTAACATTTCATAGCTATTACCAAAATTTCTTGAAATAATAACAGTACTTTTAATATTTTAATAATAACAAATACTAAAACGCATACATCTACGATATGTGCCTTAATGTTAGCTTACTAATGGGGTTTAGAGCCACCTCTGAATGAAACGGTTTCTATGTGAAATTCTTGGCCGGTCATAGTTTGTTGAGGGCCCATAGTAGACACAGTTGTAATAATATACATAGATAATTTTCAATTATTGCCAAAATGTATTGCGAACATGTATAAAAATCTAAGTTTTTAACAAAATGATGTGTTTTTCTAAAGCAAACAAACTGAATAGGTTGAGAAAGTGTTCTTACTGAATTGAAAGAGTCCTAAAATACAATTTTGGTATTGCTGTTAAATCAGTAGGAAAAATGTGTCTAATTACAACCCTATTGATACTTTCAGAATAATTTAATGAATGTGCGCGACCGGCTCTTTCATGCAATTTACTTCAAGGTTGCTCTTATGTATGCTCAAGTATTTCCCAAGTAAGTGATTATATCATCTGATGTTTAGTTGTTTAACTTTTACTCTAAAATACATAATGATATTATTATTTTCATAATAAGGCCTCTTCAACGAGCTCTGGAGTACTTAATTTTGCTCAAAGCATTGCTGTTCTTTTTTGCTCTGGTGTATATTCACTTAACGTTCATTAAAAACCCAGCTACATGTCTACAGAACGTCAAAGATTGGCCGCGGGAAGGAGTCTTAAGGTAAAGATGTTAATTAAATTTGGCAATACTAGTGGGATTACTTGAATATTTTCATTAGAGTTGAAGTCATTCCAAATTTGGAGAAGCACCGTGATTTGTTGTCAAAAACCAAAGCCAACGAGCAGTTAGTACGTTACCTACAAAATTACTAGTAAGACTAGTTTTTTCTCTTGATTTGCTACTGACAATAACTAAATTTGTTTATTTCTTTTGAAATTAGCCATTATGGTATCGGCCCTCAAACTAAAGTGAATCATTATCGCTTAAAAGAGTATGAACGCAAACTAACTCGCGCTGGCTACCAATTGCGACCTACTTTTACTTATGCAAACGAAACATTAATTTACTATTTTAAAACAGAGGCGATATCTGAACAAGCTTTGGCGAATAGTGCCGAAGAGAAGATAGAAAAACATGAAAATGACGATGGTAAATGATTTTATTGTGAAATATATTAGAAAATTCAATAATTAATTTTACAGATGAGCAGTATATTGTAGAATATTCGTTAGAATATGGGCACTTACGTCTTTCATCATCAACGCGCAAGCGGTTGAAAATCCCGGTACGTGTTGTTCAATTGGACCCGATGACTGACAAGTGTTTTGGTGATAAATTTAGTAAATTTTTGCTTAAACAGCTTTTAGGGTAAGAATAATGGTGAACCTATGAATAATATCTGTACATTTCTTGTAAATAAATTCATGCATTTACAGATATGATGACTTATTGATGGCGTCAGTGCGTGTTATCGCAGAGAAAGAGGATAATAAAGGATATCTACGAAATGTTATAACTGGCGAGCACTACCGGTTTGTTTCCATGTGGTGGGCTGCTTGGAGTTCATATCTGACTGCATTTTTTGTAATGGTGCTTTTTGTAAGTGTTACCGTTAAGTATTCAGATATGTGGCAGCTCTGAATAATCAAAATTAGAACAAAAATGTTTTCAATTTATGAACTTTTACTAGTATAATACGTTTTAAATTCCATATATACCTTTCCACTTATTCATTAGGGTATCGTAAGTTATTATTTTGTATAATATAATGAAAAGTACTGAATTTCGTATGGAAATCTTTCACCTAATCCTTCTTTTAGTATTAAATTACAGTGATTATCAATCGTAAAAAATTCTATTCGTTTGATTTCATGTAATATACGTATGCTTTTATTTCTAGACGTTTTCCATTTCGATGCTTTTGCGATTTTCTCATCACCAAATTTTCGTATTTATTGGTAAGTCCATCATACTCCTAATTATGTTTTGATAATTTAGTAAACGTTTTAATTTTTTGCAGTTGATCTTTTGCAAATGTTGGAATTCAATGTAACTGCGCGTTTTCCTATCGCTCCATTGCTCACTGTCATTTTAGCACTAGTTGGTAAGTAGTTGACCAGCTGAACAGTCTTAATATGAAGATAGTCTATAGGATTGTGTTGTTTTAACAATTCCGCTCGTATACTTTATTTTTAGGCATGGAGTCGATAATGTCTGAATTCTTTAACGACACAACAACAGCGTTTTATATTATATTGATCGTTTGGGTGGCTGATCAGTACGATGCGATTTGTTGTCATACAAGTATTACGAAACGGCATTGGTTAAGGTAAGCTTGAAGTTTGATGTAAAATTTAAAATATTTTTTTTTTTTTTACAACGAACATAAATTATTGCTTTTTTCGAAGAGAGTTGTATAAGTTCGAAGTGTAATAGCGGATGAATAAAGAACCAAAAGGAGGGGGAATTACTTGTTTGTGAAGAAGAAGAGTAGTCGAAAGCATTGGAAACAACTAAACACAAGAAACTACACACACACACACATATTTTTCTGCCATGGCGTTTTCCGCATAAAAACGCAAACAAACTGCATTTGGAGGCTTATATTAATTTGTGCTTTTACAATTTAACACGCGGAGCTTCGTTTTCATTAGTTTGATTAGTTTAAATCTCACAAATCACAAAACTACCAAGCCGTTCATTGAATTTTCACAAACATACAATTTATCTACTTTTATTTGTTTTGTTCGTTTCTTTTGTATTGCGAAATGAGCTGACGTCAGACTTGTCAAAATCGTGAAAAATAAGAGCACTGGTTTTTAATGGCGCAACCATAGTACTCAGTTTGCCTTGGATGGTATCGGTATATCAGCTGATTTCCTTGTTTTTTCTTTCGCCGTGTCCACGTGGCTGTCAGACCAGAACGAAACAAGGCGAATTCATTCTTTGTTTTCTACGTTGTTAATACTTTGCCGTGACAATAAAACGTACAAAACATTGTTGTTGGGCTAGCTTCACCACCTTTAACGGGGACAATGGCCCTCTACTGAGTTTTTGACAAAAATAATTGTCACTTTCAGTAAATTCCATATCAGATTTATTACAATATATTGACACATCGTCCCCATTATGCAAGAGTTATGAGTAAAAAATGGTAATCATGAATTCTTATCACAAAATAATAGCAACTAATATTGCGGAATTTACTATTTTAAAGCCACATAACTAGGTTGTTCAATAGGTTTTGCGGTTCGAAAAGAAAAACACAATTTTATGGTTTGAAATATACTTTATTATTCAGCATAGGCTCCCTGAGCATCAATACACTTGTTCCAACGGGATTCCAATCTATGAATTCTATCCCTGAAGTGAGAATCTGGAAGAGCTGCAAAATTAGCTTTCACAAATGTTATGACCTCATCGTTTGATGCAAAGCGCTTTCCACGCATGCATCTTCTTAGGTCTGGAAAAATATGAAAGTCGCTAGGAGCCAAATCTGGTGAATACGGTGGATGCTCCAACAATTCAAACTTTAATTCTTGGATTTTTGACATTGTCAAAATGCTCTTGTGACACGGTGCATTGACCTGTTGAAAAATATTTGTTTTTTTGCAACTCAACAATATTCAGAATTTATTGTTTTACAGCGGAATAACATCAAGACGCACACCAAAAATTGGAAGAGGAGCTCGGCCAAATACCCAAACAAAGTGTAATCCACAAAGAAAACTCCTTTCACATCTCAAACAACTGATTCTAACACCTTTTTGACCGAATTCTTGATAGAAAATCATTTTTTTACAGCGGAATAACATCAAGACGCACACCAAAAATTGGAAGAGGAGCTCGGCCAAACACCCAAACAAAGTGTAATCCACAAAGAAAACTCCTTTCACATCTCAAAAAACTGATTCTAACACCTTTTTGACCGAATTCTTGATACAAAATCATTTCGAAGCCGAAGAGCGGTTCACCCTACTCTTTCGCCTCCTGTTTTGATTTAGGATCGTGGTGATAGGCTCACAAAATCCATTTTATTCACTCGAAAATGCTCTAAATACTGCTGAGAAAGTCGCATTTGAATCTGTTTCTGTTCCACTGTTAGCGAATGTGGCTCCTATTGAGCACACAGCTTTTCGAAACCCAATACTTCAGTCAAAATCTTGCTTATACTGCCCAATGAGATGCCTAGGGCTTTTACTAAATCTCTTTTAGTCACTCGACGATTTGCCAGGTATTTTTTCTACGATTTCTGGTGTTGTTGCTGTTGTTGTTGTTGTAGCAGCATAAACATTCCCCATACTTACATACGAGGAATGCTGCTGGAGTGACAGTCCTTGGCCGGATATAAATCCGGGTCGTTTCGGTAACGTAGAACCGACGATCGTGGAAACGGTGTTGTTGCTGTCTTGGCCGTCCTTGACGTGGATCGTCTTCAAGGCTTGAACGACCACGTTTAAATTTAGCATCCGATCTTTCTACTGTGCTAATTAATAGCGAAAAGTCTCTAAACACTTTCAACATTAATAAATTTCCGTTGCTTTTAAACCTTCCAAAAATAAAAATTCAATTCGTGCACAATACTTGATTTTTTTCCATTGTCGAAAATACTGTGACACTTCGGTACTAAATGACAAATTGACGGACTAAAATGAAACTTCAAATACGTTCATATGAAGAGTGTCCCAACATAACAAAAACACAAAAAAAAAAAAAAATTAGGCTAGTAGCAACTCTCTTATCGAACCTCAAAACTTATTGAACAGCCTAGTATGCATAAAAAATAAAAGCATACAAAATATGTATGTATATAAAACAGTTTTTTTATTTTGATTGTTTCATTCGTGGGAGCAGAAAACATTAGTATCCTGTGGCTGTGTGTCCTGTACGAAGAGCAAGTGCTTCTCGGCAGTTTTTTTTTCATTCATTTAATTTTGAGTTTAGGAATGCAGCGGGATGATAAAAAATCGCGCAAGTGTCCCGCATTGTCACTACCCTAAGATAACTATCAGTAATCAGTGATTTCTGTTTGAATCTGAATCTGATACTTTATATATTAAAGATTTTGCACGTTTTAAAAATATTTAGCAATATTTTTCACAAATAAATATTTGCGGTGGTAATTGACTGTTATTAGAAATTCGGCATTGGCGGGGTTTGTGTTGAATGTACTTGTATAAATTTATATAAATACATATGTACAGTGTGCTCCCTCCTAACGGACACCTCTCTCACGTGGGCACTTGTTTTCAGTACATACCAGAAATCCTTCAGAATTAAAAAAAAATATTTTTCTGTTGAGCTGACAACCCTCCCATAACATATTATTAACTTTTTTTTATCTTTTTCTCATAATCGGACAAATTTTTCATCCCGTTAGGTGTCCGCTTAAGAGAGAGTACACTGTATATGCTGCATATTATAGAACCCTTTTCATGCAATCGACAGCTGTATGACAATTCAGCCCTTGTGCTGTCATTGCATACCTATTTACCCCCTCTTTCTTTGTCTTATGAAATTTTTCGGCTTTTTTGCAAAATGCGAGAATGTTAAATATTTTTAGGGGGAAACAGTGATTCTGATAAATATTTCGCCCACATTCTATCTTACGGTTTAGTTCTATGCCGTGAACCAAATAATTTTTAAAGAGTGAGAAATTTTTCTAAACCACTAAAATTTGCCTAAAAATAACCATCTTAATAAACCACCCATAGCTCCGAAAGGTAAATTGTTTTGTTGTAAATAACAGGAGTCAATCAAATTTTATTGAATCAATCTTTCTTTTATACATACTTTTTGTTCGGTATCGAACCAGTATTACACAGGTTTTATTTACCATTTGATCTCTACCAAATCTAAAGAAGTTAGTGCCGAAGTGCTAAAATTTATGTAATTTGTATGAAAAAAAAAGAAAATGCTAAGCTTATTCGTATATATTTCCGTAGAAAATTGCCATTTTCTTCAAGATTGAAGTTTTGTGCTGTTAATTTCGATGCATTATTTTGTTTTATTTCGATAAAGAATGTAATACCTACTTTGAAACTTCTCCACCAAGCCGAGTAAAAAAAATTCATTCCACGGTAAGCAATTTTAGGACTCCCACTAGTGTGGAAAATGGAGAAAGTCAAAGTCTTAAGAGGACAATAATTATAAACAAAATATTTTTTATGCTACCCCAGAATAATTAAAACCAAACAGAACTGCTTCCAAACGGTGTCTATGTATATACAAACAGCTAACGATAGACTAAAAAATCATACATTAAAAACTTTGTCATTGAGTACTTAACTTGCTAAAATATCAAAGAGAACATTACACACAGATTCTGCGTACTGTACTTGTTGTTCTTGTAACAGTTCATCAAGCAATACCAGTACGTTGTAGTCACTGGTCGTCATTGTCTATCTCATCTAAAGGTATGCCTAAGAAACGTGGTGTTTCGTCGGGTTGGATTCAAAGGGAAAGAGATGTTAAGTGCGTGGGTTTAAGGGGTATGTGAGTAGATGGTTAGCATCGTGCGGGTACCTTCAAACGGCGAACATATGTTTAGTATGTTAAGATCGATTCTGGATAGGTGGGAGTTTAACTTAATACAATATCCTCACGAAGGAACCTGCATTAACACCGATTACAATATCAGCCTTGAAATCCAACGGAGAATCTCTCTTGCCATGACTGCTACTTTGGATTAAGTAGGCAATTGAGTAGTAAAGTTCTCTGTCGACGAACGAAACTAACACTCTATAAGGCTCACTTCATGGCGGTCCGATAAGGCTTCCCTTGGAGTGTTTGAAACAAATATTTTGCGTAAGATTTTTGGACTTTTGCACGTTGGTGGCGGTGAGTATCGCAGGCGATGGAACAATTACGACGACACAGACATAGCGCAGCGAATAAAAGTTCAACGGCTACATTGGCTGAGTCATGTCGTCCGAATGGAATCAAACGCACCGGCTCTGAAAGTATTCGATGCAGTACCAGCTGGTGGTAGGCGAGGAAGAGGAAGGCGTCCTCTGCGTTGGAAAGATCAAGTGAGGAAGGACTTAGCTTCATTTGGTGTTTCCAACTGGCGCCGGTTAGCACGATAAAGAAACTACTGACGCGCTTTGTTAGACTTGCTAAAAATTGCGTAAGCGGTTATCGTGCTAATCAAGAAGAAGAAGAATTGTGCTAAAGTAAAGATGCAGCTAAAGCTTGTTGTGCAGTGCAGTGTAAATCAGCGGTCGTCTTCGTCTAACTGGTAGGCCGAGGAAACTATCTGTTTCGATAGGCTGGGTCCAGAGGGGTGTTAGATGAGTGGGTTTAGTGGGGCATTTGGAAAGGTGGTTGGTGTCGTGCGGGATGCCTTCACATGCAGGACATATGTTTGGTATGTCGGGGTCAGTTCTGGATAAATAGGAGTTTAACCCGCTACAATATCCAGAACGTAATTGTGCCAAGGTTACGTGGGTTTCACGGGGAAGCGGGAGCTTAAGAAGGTGGTAAGAGTCTCCCGATGAATGCCGTTTATTATCTATCTAAACACTGTCCGGTCCAGTAGTTGTCTATTCGTGGTGTCCTGGATCTCATCGGCGTAATTGAGGAAGTGTTTCCTGGCGGCTCTGGCTCGAGCAGGTGTGTACATGGGTGAATCCTGCAGTAGCACCCAAGCAGAAACTGTTTGCTGAGCAGTTTGTTGTGCTCCTTTGCAGGTAGCATCTATGCCACGTTGTGAAGGTGTTGAAGAGGGGACATCAGGAGGCAACCCATCGCTGTCCGAATTGCTGTGTTTTAGAAAGTGTGGAGCTTTATCCTCACTCAGGTAGTTAGCGGACCACCTCTTCAGCCCTGGCGGCAGTGTCGACTGTGAAATGTCATGCAGTAGTGGAACGGCTGACAGAATCGAAAGCCTTCTTCAATTCCAACGCTACTAGGACAGTCCTCTCGCTGGGGCGGTTTTGGTTAAGTCCGCGGTTTATCTGGGTATTTATGACGGTGAGTGCTGTGGTGGTACTGTGCACTCGTCGGAAGCCATGCTGATGTGGGGCTGGGGCCAGCTGTTTCGTGTAGAGTGGGCTGAGTAGGAGGGCTTAAAGTGTCTTCACTACTGGGGAAAGAAGAGTTATCGGCCGATAAGATTCCCCCAGGTTTCAGTAAGGGGATCACTCTCCCTGCTTCCTCTTGTCTAGAATAATGAGAGTGGCGAAGGACATATTGAAAATCCTTGTGAGATACCTACTCCCAATGGACCCAGGTGTTTCAACATCAGCATGTTTAGTCCGTCAGGACCAATGGCTTTAGATGATTTGGTTTTGTTGATGGCCCTCTGAACCCCATCACAAGAGAAAGTAAGTAGCGCACTAGTGTTAGTTTGTGCAGCCGTCTGGTGGCACGACGTTTGGATCTGTCGGCCGGCAGACGCAGTATGAATTGCCGGCTAAAATAGCTCGCGCATCTCTTCGAGTCCGACGAAATGCAGCCGTTAAAGGTGATGGCCACCTTATCGTTGTACTTCGTCGGGTTCAACAGGGACCTTACGGTGAACCAGAGCTTACTCACACCAGTGGTAAAGTTGCAGGTCTTCAGGTGATTCGCGGAATCAAAGTCGGCAGGTCTCTCAATCGAGACGATAATGGGAAAGTGGTCTGATGCAAGCAATAGCATACGTCGCCAGGTTATGCTATTTATCAGACCAACACTAGCTGTTGTTATGTCAGGCGAGCTGCTGCAATTACCCACTACCCTGGGGGGGGGGCGTCGTTCATCATAGTGTTGAATGTCGAATCGTCTATTTGCTCTGTCAAGTGATGTCTCCTACAATCGTTTGGCAGGCTTGAATGGCAAAGATTGTGATGCGAATTAAAGTCACCTACAACCAATCGGGTTTCACCTCTGATGAGCGCACCAATATCAGGGTGATCTGCAGCCGGGCAGCAGGTGACAGGAGGGATGTATATATTAAACATTTCGAGCTCGGTATCGCCTGACCGGACAGCTATACCTTGACATTCTAAAGTGGTGTCCCTGCGGTCGATGCCTTCGTTGATCAGACGATCCTGCACTGTGGGGTGTACTATGAACACTAAACCACCACCGCTGTCTCGCTCGCGATCTTGTCTGTGCACGTTATAGCCATCCCTGGAAGAGCTAGCGTGCAGCTTGGTTTCTAGGAGCGCAGCTATTGGGATTCCATGTAGGCTCATAAAGTCGACGCATCACGGGTGATGCGCAAGCCTGAGCATCTCCGAAAGTGGCACCAGCCATTGCCAAAATTGCATTCCATTTTTCTGGGCTGACACACAGAAGAGACTGTACGGGGGACCAAAAGCTGCTGGTTTGTCCCCGCACTACTGTTGGAGCAGGAGGGATGGGGATGGGCTATGTTGGAGGAGTTCTGTTGCGCCGATAAGCTCCTTACCGTAGAGGTATGGTTTGTGGTGGCGGTTGGTAGTACCAGCCTCTCAGGGGTGGCCGTTGAGGCATGAGACGCCTTCCGGCGGGAGCAACATGAGGTCGCATACCGTGGGACCACTCCCTATGTGATTTAAAGCCTGAACAGGTCTTAAGGTGGCTCCACCATTTGTTGCACCTAACCGAGGTGGACTTCGAGTAGAGCCGTTTATGGCAATCGCAGCAATAGAATACCTCTGATCCAGGGTTGGATTCAATAGCAGCCCTGAGGAGAAATATTTAGGGCAAGATTGCTGCAGGGAATTGCTCCTGTGACGATAGAGGGGGGATGATATACGGTCCACTAGATAGGGCTAGTTTACTGGGGCGGCAGCCCTTGGACGGGGAAAACCCTAGTCATTCCGGTAACGTAGACCCGGCTGCTATGTAGCTAAAGCTCTTCGTCTGCGATGGGTGGTGGGTAGACTCCGTGGACAACGTTCGAGGGTCGGGGCTCGTGAGTTTACGAAGGTGATAAGAGACTCCCCGTGAATATCTTTTAATGCCTGTCTATTAACCGTGGACCAAATTGAGTGGTATTCGATCCTGGATTTCGTTAGTGTAGTTGAAGAGATGCCACCCGACTCGCCTGGGAGGTGGATCAGCCTACGGGATGGTTCCTACGGTAGCAACCCAGAAGGAATTCCTTGCCAAGCATCTTACTTATTATTTGCTAAGCTGTCCGTAGAACATTTTTATTCATTATATTATTATTCAAAGCTCTGCAATCAGTGAATGATGAGTTAATAAGTTACCTCCTATGCAGACTGTATTCAGCCGAAATAAAGTATTCTACTCAATTTCAAAGAAGGCTGATGTCCCGTAGAGTTAAAAATAGTAATCGGAAAGAAAGGGTATCAATACACTGCCTCTTTATCAACTTTAAGTCGCTTTGCCCATTAAGGTCGTAATGTGTTTTGCATGGTTTGAGTCTAAGGCTTCTCGATACTCAAGAAGGACAGTTAATGTTGTCTTCCGCCAAACAAAAATGGAATTGACCCTGTTCTTGTTCTTCTTAATTGGCGCAATAACCCCTTACGCGATTTTGGCCGAGTTTAACAAAGCGCACCAGTTGTTTCTTTCTCGTGCTAACCGGCGCCAGTTGGGCACACCAAGTGAAGCTAAGTCCTTCTCCACCTGATCTTTGACATAATTTACTCGACCCTCCAAAGAACAGTAGATTTCCAAAGAAACAATAGTATCAGCGCGATGTCGATTAATCAGTTTACTTGCCGCCATGAATGGCTATGAACCGTTCAAGTATTATTTTTTTAACTTTAATTTCTATAAGTGTATTTGATTTCCACGTGAAACATTTATCACTTATTATGTGTTTTATTTTTTATTTTTTCATGAAAAAATTGATTTGGAAATGTAAAACTGGATTTAGGTGATTATTAAAGAAATGTGAGTTCAAGTGAGTGCGGTGGGGCACAAAGATATAGGGAGCTGGACCACCAGAACGTACGTCCGCAGCATAATCCTTCTGCAAGATCCTTCATCACCACACCACCATTTTATTAAATATTTCCCTTTGGTATTAAAAAATTCTGATGCGACGTCGGGAAAGGTTTCTACTCTGAATCCCTACAACTATCTAAGTCAATGCACCTCACAAGCAAAGCCATCTATTAAAGGAAAAGCTAAATTTTCGGTTAATTTTGACTTTTTTCCACCGTGTGCCGTGAGAATGGATGCAAATCCTACCACCTGAAAGTAATTGGCAGCTTTTATTACATTTCAAGTGCACACATTATTTAAGAATATTTTTTGTTTTGAAGTTTATAATGTTGAATATTTTTACATTACATTTTTTATGCAACCTTATCAATTTCCTACTTCTTTGTGAATAATGCTAATTAATCATATCGATACCGTTATTTGTTTCTGAATTTGCCGATGTGCCGCACGCTCAACGATTTTAGGCTTTACTCGACATATTTACCTTTTATTCAAACATAGATTTAATTTTGTATGCAGCCCGCGTAAAAATTTGGCAACTCAACATTTTAACAAGATTTGCCTATTTATTTATTTTTTAATTTAAATTATTTGTTTATAAAAATATAGTTTTAATTCTATAATAAAGCTTATTTCTGCTCAAATATGAACGAGACGTTATCAATAAAACGGTCCGCGGATGACATATGGCAAAAATAATTTTTTTGTTTTTTGGTAGGACTGTTATAAGCTTACATGGCAAATTTCAGCGTGATATGTCACATAGTTTGTTTTCTGTGCTACTGTAAACAAGTCAAGCTCGAGTGTGTTCTTCGAATTCTCTTTTATGACTTCAATTGTCTCAAAATGATTTCCACGGAGCGGCAACTTGAGCTTGGGAAACAGGAAAAAGTGACATGGAGCCATATCAGGCGAATACGGTGCTTGCGGAACGATATTGACATTATTTTTGTTCAAATAATCGCGAACAAGACGTGATGTGTGAGCTGGTGCATTATCATGATGCAAGAACTTGTGACTTGTTGTCCCACAATTCCTTCCTTTTAAGACGAATGTTCTCGCGCAAACGATTTAAAACGTCTAAATAATATTCAGCGTTAACCGATCGGCCTTGCGGAAGGAACTCCGAGTGCACCACACCTTCGTAATCGAAAAAAACATGCAGCATAACCTTAATTTTTGAGCGACTTTGGCGTGGTTTTTTGGGTTGATGTACGGCCCTCTTTGAACGATTTGTACCACTGGAAAACACGTGCACGCGATAGAGCAGAGTCCCCATAGGTTGTCTGCAACATTTTTAAGGCGTCTGAAGCCGAAATTTTGTTGGAATAACAAAATTTCAAACAAATTCTTTGTTCAACTTGAATTTCCATCGTTAAATTCGAAGAACACAGTCGAGCTTGACTTGTTTACAGTATCACAGAAAACAAACTATGTGACATATCACGCTGAAACTTGCCATGTAAGCTTATAACAGTCCTACCAAAAAACAAAAAATTTATTTTTGCCATATGTCATCCGCGGACCGTTTTATTGACAACGTCTCGTTCATATTTGAGTAGAAGCTATATTATATTTAAACTTTAGCTTTTATAAGTAATCTATTTGATTTGTACTTTAATTGATGAAAGAATAAATAAATAAATAAAATACTTTGCCAGTCCATAAAATAACCAAAGTCAAATTTATCTTAATTATTTTTCTGATCACAGTAACAAGCCTAGCAATAATTGAAATGATCCTTTAGAAAAATCTTTACCTAAAATAATTGAAATTATCCTTTACAAAAATCTTTACCTAAAATCTCTTTCATTCACCTAATCAGATTGCATTTAAGTTCAGCATTGCTCCTTTGGGATTTTGTTCTCACTTATTCGTTCTCAACTTTTTCCATTTTTTTGATGACATGATAACACTTTTTAGGGGCCAGGTAAATTGGCATCTTTGAGGCGCAGACTTACTACGTAGATAATTATTTAGCAAAGAGAATTTCATCGTGGCATTAGAGCTCCAATAAAATGCTTTACACTCATTAGAGTACAATAGCAGAAAGTACTTGAAAATAAAAGAATAATAATAAAACTAACATGACTTTCTAAAATGAAAATAAAGTCATTTGGTTTTCCGCGCTGTTCATTGCTGTTACTTATAAGCTGGCGTTGCCATGCTGTGATATTACTAGGAATTCATTAAGCGCACGGAGAACTGTGTACTCCTTGAAGCCAAAGCATTTGTGGCAAAGTTTGCAGGAGGTGGTGGCGAGTGGTGTAGTTGTATCTGTGGTACAATAAAAATCTTACAAACCAGGCCCATCTCTGTAAGCTGAGATTTTGCTACAAATGTGCGACGAGAAACTGCTTCTGACTGCCTACAGCTTCCTGCTTTGTCGAGTGCCATCCGCCAACGAGCATGGTAATGATGGAGATTGTACGAGGAAGGGGCGTTTGCGGCGGCATAGCGATGAATTGAGTATTTGTTGAATTCCCATACACTTGTTATAATTCCAGCTCGTTTATATGAACACACGTTCTTATGCACGTGTTTACGGGTGCGCTTATGGGTAAGTGTGTCTGATTGTATTGCACACACATATGTGTAGACTTGTATATATATGCACATATATACATACATGAATGTGTAGATATGTTTATGAGTACATACGTTCGTTCATAAGCAGCAAAAACCTTCACGCCGGCAGCAACAGATTGTTGGTAGGGATGGTGATGGAAGCGCAGATGCCGTCGATGGGGTACCGTTGTGCGGGTGCCGTTGGTAGTTAAATCTGTAATAAGCGTGGAGTAGACGGCGTTGAGGTCATGATATTCTTCCTGCGTGCTTCCACTTGATTTTGTACGTTAAACCAACTTACTTGCCCACATTATGCAGGTGTGTGTGTATGGATGAGTGTAAGGCTTGTTTTCATATCTCTGGTTCTCGCTTTTATGGCTTTTGTTGATGTTTGTTATTTTTGTTGCTGTTATAACTGTTTCCTTTGGTGTTTTTGTTGATTGAGATCACGTTACGTAAAGCGAAATTGCGTTAAGTTGTGTCGTGTGAACTGCCAAGTGCTTAGAAATGGCCGTAGCTTGGATTGGGGGAAGGTGAGATGAAGAATATGGCTGCGAAGATGGAAGAGGAAGTGTTTTGTGTTTCTAAATGTTGAAACGAGGTTGAGTCCTCTTTATTTTTTATTGTACTTGTTTTTCTTGTAATGTTAGCTGCGTTAACTTTCACTGTTGCTGTTTGCTTTCATTCTAAGGTGCAGCTGATGGGTGTACATAACTGGAAAATCGCTTTATTATCGTCAATGTATACCTGAAGAATTGTTGTTTGCTACCTATTATTCAGTATGTTTTTCTATTTTAGTTTTTTGTATTTGTATGTGCCTATGTGTGCGTGTTTACGAGTATATTTGTTTATTAGATACGTATCTATAGTCCTGAACCCGTGCACTCGTAAGGATCTATTTGAGTGCCACAATGCCAGGGTTTGCTAGTATTTCTATCTGTATTGATGCAATTTTCATGGTTAATATTGCGGAATTTCTAGTTCTCTAAGTGTTATTTTTTTATGACATGTTTTATACTTTTTGCAACTTCTGTACGTATCGACAAGTAAGTTTTTGTGTAAATTAAGTAAGCCGACGGCGATAGGACTACGTCGCCTGGTAAAATAGTATTATATTACACACGGGGATATTATATATTGTTTGGGGGAAAAGAAGTGCATAATTTTCTCGATCAGACATTAAATTTATTTAGTCAGATCCATTTTTCAGTTTAGATCCATTAAAAATGAAAGTTTTCAGTAGTAATTTTTCTCTTATAGTGCTTGTTGCCTGAGGTGAGTAATGGTGAGTCTCCCAGGCCTCGCTCTTTGGAACTCCCTTGTACACAGTCTTTGCCCTCCGTCTACGTTCTCTCACTTAACGTATCGTTTTAAAATAAATTAAAAGGTCTTGCCTAATAACAAGCAGGTTGACCTAGGAAAAAATAACTGGAACGCGTAAGGTATTAAATTTTGTATATTTACATTTTTGAGACACTGTGCATATGAAAGTCGGTAATGAAATTTTATTAATTATCATATTTTTTATATTTTATGTATACATTTTGTTTTGTTAATTTTGTTTTTTTTTTTCTTTATTCTTACGCGCATCCATTTACAGCTCTTTTCTTTGCCAACTGCAATCCAAATAGTTCAGTGCTGTCAAATACATATAAGTCCATATGTATCTAGGGGTACTAGGGAAATATCCTTGAATCAGTTCTACGAAATCAAACTTCTTAAAATTATTAAGTTATGGAAACTATGCATTGAAGACCTTTCAGCAAACAATAATTCAGCAATACTTAGAACATAATGAAATAAAAAAATTAATCGAGATAAATTAATTTTTAGGCTCAGGCAATCAGTATTGGTCAAGAAATTCTGGGATTTAAAAGTAATTGGCTTCATCGCTTTTACAAGAGAGAAATCAGTAAAAAAAAAACGCTTCAAATTCGATGGTTGACTGCATTTTGTGTTGTTCTAGGATCTTATAATTGTCATTCATCTTCTTCGCAAGCCCAATTATACTACCTCTATATGTTATTTTTTTAACGAGAACTGCCTTATTTTGAAGTCTTGCTATATATGTATATTGGAGCATAGAAAATATATTGCCATATAATCCAAATATTACCAAATAAGCGGCCGCTGCTTTGTGGTTGGACGACGTTGCGCTCCTTCATTTTTTATGTGAAAATAATGGAACTATGTTTCGATTCCCCATGTTCGGGATAATGGCCTAACTTTTTATCCAACTTACAGTATGTGTCTTCATGTTTACTTAGAAATGTACGATTGCATCGAAAGATTCACCTAATCAGAGTGGTTGTGTAGGAAAAGAAAAGGCTCCCCAAATGTCTCATGGTTTTTGTAATTTTTACGAAAGAAATCTTATTTTACTCATCTCATCCATTTTAAGTGTACAGTATTGAATTAAAATAATTTTAATTTTATGCATTTTTAGTTTTAATAAATATCCAGACAAAAAATACATTAACATTTTAAAACTTCTCTCAAATATGTGGATAACCAACGATTGCCCTCCAGCGGAGAGAGGCAATAATAACTTTTCGGAACTGTGTATACTTTATTTAATTCCGAAGGCAAGCTTCAAATCGGGTAAAAAAAGGTTTTACTAAAATTTTTTCTAGACTTCTTTAGCTATAATAAGGGCTTTTTACTTACGACATTGTATCAATCAAACTTTACAGTATTCCTTCTTCAGAGGGGATCATATAGTTTTTTTTTGTAATATAATAATATAGTATTTTACTTTGACAATGACAGCTCTTTCCCGCCGGAGATCTTGACAAAAAGTCAGCATCATAATCGCTTTATACTTGAGCAACGTTTGAAAATATTACCAACTTAATGGACAACAATTTTGTTCGAAAAATCATCTTTTGTAACCAAGTGTATTTTCATCCTGGCCACATGAATAAAATCGAGATCCATAAATAATGAGAATTTTTGCTCTTTCGAATACATTAAGGGGTTACGCCACTGTAAAAACTCAAAAAAATAGATTTTTTTTTTCATAAATTGTTAGTATAACTACTCAAGAAAATGTGGGAAAAATTTTAAAGCGAAAATGTGCACTTAAGGGAGCGCCCGTCGGTTCGGCCCCGTAGCGCTTACGATACGATGCTTTATTTCAAACGCGTTTTTCTCGAAACGACTTTTTGATACGGTGGCAACGATTTCTCGAAGACTAATGCACCGATTTTAATTTTCTTTTTTTCAAAATTTTCGTTGTACGTAAATTTTGAAAATAACTATTTTTTTGGGCCTGTTGAAAATCAAAAAAATGGTGAAAAACACAAATCGAATTTCATATCACTATAATTTTGTCAAAAAAAATAAAAAAAAAAAAAAAAAAAAACGGCTACGTACATTGATAGCCACTATTGTGTAGATTAATAAAACTTTTGGTTTTTTGATTTCAGATGATTATTATTTGCTGTATCGCTGCACCAGATGACGTCATTTTTTTTTAACTCGCTACGTTTAGTTACATAGTTTATGGTCGACTATTTTTTGACCGCCCACAGTGGCGTAACCCCTTAATAATATACTGAAAAAATTTATTTTTTATTAATTAAATTAAATAAATTTTTTATGGACCCCCTGTGCAATCAATTTTTAGAAAAATTGATTCATGTATCCAATTCAACTCAGGTAAAGTCATGGGTTCCGTCTTTTTTACTTGCATCTTGAAACTGTGCCAAATGTGAGGACTATACTGGGCCAGTCTATTCTCATTAAACTTATTTTTTAACTTAACCCACAGTTATTCGCATGTGGGGTAAATTTCGCCCCATTACTTAAAAATACTGGGTAAACAAAGATACAATTTTAGCTGGTGCGCTATTAAGATCGGGTTAAGAAGAAAAACAGCTGCTGATTGATGACATTTCACAACGCAGAATCTTCTTGAAGCGTATTTTTCAGTAGATGAACTAAAATTTTCCACAATTAGTCGCCGGGACTTATGTAATATAATATGTATGTATATATATTATATTTTGGCCGAGTTCAAAAAAAAGTGACGCCAATTAGAAACACTTAGACTTTAGAATTATGACTGTCAACTGTGACGAGAGTGCTGATAAGCGAGTATGCGTACTGTTTGTTTGATGACCGGTGCAGCACTGATGAACTGCATATAATATATAGGAAGTAATCTTCCTGACTGTTCGGCTACCAGCGTTCATCAGTTCGTTTCCTTATGTTCTGTATATGTATATACATATATTCTTCTCTCATCAATTTCAGATCTATTTTGGCGTTGTTTGACCCAATGGAGAGGTGTTTGACACTTTTTTGGCCTAGATTCTTCAGCCGATTTGAAGCTAATTTTCAAAATCGGGAATACCAGACAGTGATCCTCCCTCAGCCTAGACTTTCTGTTGTGTCCTTAGGCCAAACCTTTCTATAATATTTTATTTATTTTTCTTTAACATTCAATGGAACTGCGCAACTATTTCTCACAAGGCATATTGCATACATTTATAGATGAAAAGTAGCCTTCCTGATAAATCTTAAACCGTAAAGATTATAAAACCCTTTAAACGAAAGCTTATTACTTGTCTGGACTTTTATGTCCACAGCTGTCTATTTTCATACAATGCACCAACACTTGCCTAAGTTTCAATATGAAATTACAAGGCAAATGAAAAGTATGTCGTCCACGAGCTAAGAAAAATTATTTAACAAATAAAAAGGCAAATACATCGTAGTGGTAATCGTCAAATCCATCAGCTCTGGGCTTTTTCAAATTTGTACCGCGCACATCCCTTTATTCTTGACTTTCCTATAGATACGTCTCTGAAGCCTAGTTGTATTGGATGCAAAGTCTAAAACACAACAGTCTACCTCTGAAAGGGAACCAAGGTGCAAAGCAAAGTAGTTATGCGTGTAGCAAGTAAATGTAAGAGCGATTGATATGCATTTCTTTATGTTTCTATCCATTGAACTTAGTTAATAGGCATTTGTTGGTGTAGTGGAGTTTCCTTATTGAAATTCAAATCAACATTGAACGGCTGACGTCTTTTCGCTACATTAACAAAGCGAATGAATTGGAAAAGAAACTACATGAAAAGTAAGATTGCGAAATACCGTGGAGAACGTGTTCGTAATGACGTTGAGTACTTGTCCTGCAGTCCTTACGTCCTAAGACTACTGCACTCATAAGTGAGAAAACAACATCGTGAAGGTTGGCTGGCAGCCACTAACGTAATCGTACAATTTCCAGTGGCGCAGCTAAAACTAGCGTCAGCAACAAAAAAACTAGCAACGTGTATTGTGTTGTAAAACATGAAGAAGCTATGAAAACAAGTTCATGCTTGGACGGTGAGGTGGGGTGGTCACGATACGGAGGATACTGTGGTCACAAACAACTGAACTTCAATTCAATAACATAATTCACTCGACCACCACTTAGACCTGTCCATTGTGCGTTCCCATCTCATCACTAGCGTCCGAAGCCGATAATGAACGGAAGCCGATGGCTTCAGAATACACGAGCCACAAAACTGCAGCAAATACAAATACAAGTACACCACCCTCTATGGTGTGCTGCGACTAAATTAAAGTAGAATTCGCCATTTGTCGTAATGTCTCCGATGGCTATTATTTATATTATTAAGCCCGAAGTGTTAGCCAAGTGTTTGCTTTGCGAAGGTGGAGCTTTTGTTGTTGTGCCATAGAAATTGTGCAAAACTTATGAAAACTATTGAACACTTAAGTGCATGTGTGTGTGTAAATAAATAAAGTATAATGAATCACTTTTTGTAACATTTGATATGGGGGAGAGATAACTGGCGTTCCAATTGTTTTCTCTATTGATTTCGTTTGCGATATGTAGATTGTGTGTGTACACATTCACACGACACATTTTGCGGCTTCTATAACCTGTTGAATGACCCACTTTTTTCGTTGAATGTTATTGGAAAATAATCATACTTTTTTTGTTCATGGTTTGTAGACCGTGAAGAGGTTTTATGAAATCATTCTAACAATGTGAATCGTGTCCACGCACACCCACGTTCATGCGGGCAAGCTCAAGTACACAATGCACACATTCATACAAAGATAAAACCTAGTTAAAAGAAAATGGTAGACAAACAAGGTGTCCCATATTGACATTTAAGAATGCGTCAAAGGTGATCCTCCATAATTCGTTTAATTTGAGTGCGTTTGGGAGGGGTGGTCGAGATGGGGTGTCGGATGTCCAACCCTTACCCTTGGGGTCTAATTTTGTACAAATCGAATGGGTGTGTACTCGCGTGTAAACTAATCTGCTCGTGTATGTAAAGGAAGTTTCCGCAATTGCGTATACTCCACTCAATCAAATATAATATTCAACAAACATACGGCTAAGGAAAACAACAGCTCCGTAGAATACATTTTAATACATAATTGTGGAATTAGGCCTGACCTAAGTGTTTTATCGTATTCAGAAATGTAAACCATATTTGCTTGCCTATGGAAGATGTTTCATACTCTTTAATTTTTGGTTTGGTAACATTGGCGGCCGCCGTAGCCGAATGGGTTGGTGCGTGACTACCATTCGGAATTCACAGAGAGAACGTAGGTTCAAATCTCGGTGAAACACCAAAATAAAAGAAAATTATTTTTCAAATAGCGGTCGCCCCTCGGCAAGCAATGGCAAACCTCCGAGTGTATTTCTGCCATGAAAAAGCTCCTCATAAAAATATCTGCCGTTCGGAGTCGGCTTAAAACTGTAGGTGCCTCCATTTGTGGAACATCATCAAGACGCACACCACAAATTGTAGGAGGAGCTCGGCCAAACACCCAAGAAGGCTGTACGTGCCAATTATATATAATATAATTAGTTCATTTATTTGAAATGTCACTTAACAAGACTTTGAGCAAAATCTAAATTCAACAGACTGCTAATTGTATGTAAGTTGTGCAAATTTTCGAGTAATCAGACATTTGCAAAATGCCTTCAACAGATTTTTATCTGCCAATTTAAATTCTTTTACCTGCAACAAATAAGGAATAAATCATTGGTTTTTTGATTCGACATTTAAACGGGAGATTTAACAAAAATCATAACTTACTTTGTGAGATCGGTGGCATGGCGCAGAATCATCCTGAAATATAACGTCCGTTCTTAGAGAATACTGCTCCTCAATGACAGGTATTAAATGCCTATTTAAAATGTAAATAAAATGTAAGCATCTCCGTTCACCCGGCCATCAATAAGAGTCAGTGCTTTCGTTCCGTCATAGCTGAAGCAGCCCCATACCATTCTACCAACTAACTGTCTTACAGTAGGCAGTATGCATCCAGTTTTATATCTTTCGCCAGATCTGCGCCTCACATGGTGGATACCATCCATACCGATCCAAAGAGGTTAAACTTGGATTCATCCGAAAAAACTACATTCGTCCAGTGTTCGACAGTCCAGTTTTCATGAGTTTTGGCCCATCGGTATCGTTTTTGACGCATTTTTTCGTTCAAAAACGGCTTTTTTGCGGGATGTCTTCCTACAAAACCGGCATTTATCATTCTCCTACGCACAGTAGATGAATCTATTTCGACGCTAGTTGCATGCAAGAACTCCTTCCTGATGTCTGCCAAAGATTTGAAACGGTCCTGGATACACATCCGCTTAATCATCCGGTCTTCAGCAGGCGACGTCTTTTTTCGTCGTCCAGATCCTTTCTTTCGCTCCGTTGAAGCCGTTTCTGCAAATTTCTTTAAAAAATCGGCAACAGATGATTTGCTGAACCCTACTTTAGCAGCAATTTGACGTACGGACAATTTTTGCTGTGATAGTGCAATAATTTGTCCCTTAACGACAGCTCCCATTTGCTTCGATCTTGGCATATTTTTGATATTAACACTTGCCACGTGTCAACTATTTCACTTATTGGTTAAATTATGATACAAATTAATTCAAAACTGTTCTATTTATACACAAAAAAAGCTACTTACCGCCAAGAAGCTTTGTACTCAAGCTATAGAAATTTAAATAGGGTAAATTAGCTGTCCGGTTTTTTTTGCACAGGACTGTATGTATATATAATATTTTTATTAGCAAAAAGCCACACCGTAGTTTTTGAATAATTTGTTATTGTAATTATACAACTGCCTATGTGTGTACATGTGAAATGCAGTAAGGCGAAGAATTGAAAATTTAAAAATTTATTTTTGATTTTTTACAGATTCTTTTATTTGTACCATTTTGCTTTCTACGCTTATCACTACCGCTTTAGTGGACAAAACCGCAGCTTGGCATTGTTATCCTCTTGGTTATTTATACAGGTAAGTAAGCTATTTATCAAAATTTGATATTGTACTACAATTTTATATGATGTTCTATTTTCACGAAAAAATTATAATACTAACTAAATTTATTTTATTTTTATTATCAGTTTAAGGCTAACAATTTATGTTATTAATATACTTTTAAAATATCCAGAAACTTAATTTAATTATTAAGAAAAGTAAAATTTGTAGAGCGAAAAAATAAGACCAATATTATTATATTTAAAATAAACAAATAGAATTCTTGGGGTTAGTTTATAATTTGGAGTTTAGTAATTTGAGTTGGATCCTCTTTTGATTATAACTTCGAAATTATCATCAAAAAAGAAGTTCTATAACCTGACACTATTCACTTTTGTGGATATTAAACATATAGGCGTGTTGTCTTTGATACTAATGGCTGCCAAAACTATGACAGAACCCCCTTCGAAATTACGAGCCATTTTTTCTTAATTTTTTCCCGTTTATCCCGCCAATAAATTTGGGAGCCATCTGGTGCGTTCAGATTGAATGTTTTTCTTCATTGGAAAAAATTACTCTTTCCCATTTATCTTCGTAAAATTGGTACTTTTCTGTAAATGGCTAGTTTGTTTAGTGATGCTAACTTAGGTTCAGGTACTCGTTTTACATATTCTAGACCAAAAATGAAAAGATAAATCGATCAAAAGCACTCTTATAAGTTTAATAGTTTTAACGTAATAGCTTACATTATACACTTGCACACATTAAAAGCAAACGGTTTTAGTTCTATAATTATTTCATTTTCACAGAACAAACGCGAAATAAAGGGTGTAAACGCCAATTATATAACATATATAAATATAAGCACTTATTGGAGAAATCTCTATAAAATTCAAAAATAAGTCGGTGACCACCTACTGAATTATCGTCTCGAACACTAGCATATGATTATTCGATCAGCCGTTTAATATTTGTTTCCTATACAAAGTGTAAAATGAATTGAATATTGTTAAAAATAACAGTTAACCTTAAAAGAATACTGCTAAATATAGAAACTCGGAGTCATAAACTTAAATAGTACAGGTAGGAGAAAATGCACATGCCTTATTTAATATAAATCGTTATTCAACAAGACGTGCAGTTGCCAGATTTTGTAAAATGCTACCACTTATTGCATGTATTCGATTTACGGTCTTCTCAGAGAGGCCTGAATGTAACACCATCTCACCAAGGAAACACTAAATGAGTAGTCCAATCCCAAGCCCGAAGGCTTGGCAAAATTTAGATTTGTGTAGGAACAAGTGTGCAAATATGCCATATTAAAGGGTCCCGGTAGTCCAGAGCTCGAAAATTTAGGGAATTTTCAAGATTGTTTTTTTACAATAAAAAAAAAATGAAAAACGATATTTAAATTTTTTAGACTTTTTATTTAACTCCTTTTACATACAAAAATTAAAAAACATCTTTTTAATTTTAATAATTTTAAAAATGACTTTGAAGTTGAGCCTCCCGAAAAATTTGACCTGGACGATGTTGTCTATTTTGACTCTTCTATTTATCTGAGACACAAAAACCAAACAATTATTTGGCGCTCTAAAAATCGTTTTTTTTTTCAAATTTTTAATCAAAAAAATACGAAATAATTGAAATAATAATATGATTCTAGTACGGGCGATAGCCATTGATGTTGTGAACAACATATTAAAATTTTTGACGATTCGGTTGTAAATTTCGTGTTTTGGACAACACCAGGCCGAAAAAATCGTTTCGAGATATATGAGTTTAAAGTTTTGAGGTACAGGAGCGCGTGAACTGCTCTCTACCTAGTTAATGGGCTGCAGAAGCTATAATATTGGGAATTTCTGCATGAAAATTTCACAGTACATATATTCTTAAGATACTATACTTTCGAAATATCGAAAAAACAAAAAATCGATTTTTTGAAATTTCTGGACCACCGGGTCTCCTTAAAAAGATTCTATTGTTTGATGGAATATTACCCCTGAATATTCTTGTCTATGGCGGCCGTCTATAGTAAAATTTATCGCAAACAATTAGTGTTTTCTATGTTATGAAACTTAGCGCAAAACTAAAGCTTCCACATTCCGCATCCACCATATTCTCCGGATATTGCACCTTGTGATTATCACCTTTTCCGTGGAGATCAATCCCATATGAGTAACAAGAACTACTTCTCAAAAGAAGCTATAAAAAGGGATATCGAAGCGTATGGGCAGGGCATTAAAAATTTGCCTAAACGTTGGGAAGACCTTGTAAATAATGAAAGAAAATATATTATTGATTAATAAATACTTTAAACATCTTTTTTATTAATTTTAAAACCACCTTTAAAAACGCTCGAACTTATGGACTGACCTGATAGTTGCTTCATAAACCACATCTTGCATTTTTGGATTTCTGACCATATAAGACGTGATTTTATCCCACAGTTGGCATTGCACAGTTATCATTGTCAATGTTATGATAAAGTTAATTTGACATCAGCAGCCAGTAGATGCTACTGCCAATATGTCAATGTAGTTGTGTCTGTATCACGTGCCTTCTACGTATGTGTAGTGCGAGTATGCAAATTGGTTCATTGGTTGAACTCATGCAATTTAGGAAGTCGATGCAGAGCGTTGGCTCACGTGGCGAGTATCGATTTTGTTTGGAGATTTCACGTGGTTGAAGACCCACAGCAATATTATTTGCGGCTGCAAATGTCAACTCTCCTCAAGCCTATTTTATTATGGCCAGAGTTGTTGCATGATTCGAACGTTGAAGGATGACCTGAAAAAGTTGTTTAAAAAAGCCAACCAAAAATTTGTTGAGGGTTCAAATCCGCAAATCACAAAAACGTAAAAAAAAGTTATATTTAAACCCTAAATAATTATGAATGACTAAGGCTAAATCATTAGACCACCTGATATTATTATATTAAATTGTAATTATTAATTAAATTACGCCGTAGTACTGGTAAAAAAAAAAGAAATTGAATATAAGTTTATAAAGCCCAAATCGGAAAAGTGCCGGCGTTTTAAAAAAATCAGTGTGCTTTACTTCTTGTATTAATGCGATCTTTACACAAATTTCCCGATGTGACTGAGATAGTCCGAATTCTTGTGAGCAGTGTTGAATCGACTGCTAAATTTATGAGCACGAGCTTATCCATTATAGCACAGCTTGTTTAGTGTTGTATGGCCGACTCAAAAGCTTAAAGTTTCCAAACGTTGCTCGTTCGTGGACGTTCATGATGATTTAACATTCACAGATAATAATAAAATTTATCGGTGCGCTGGTATTTAAATACAAATTTGTTATGCTACTACTTAAATTAAGAATTAAAAGCTCTTAAGGCTGTCTTAATGTAGAGTATTTTTTCACCTATTGATTCGGATGCCTATAGCCATAGTAAGAGAGGGTGGTGGTGTTGGTGGAGGTGGTGTCTGCGTGGCACAGCCCATACCCAATTAGCACAAAATATGCCACAAATATACCACACCACTTTTAGAACCACTACTCTTTATTAGTCGAACCATCTTGATTCGACTATGAATCTGCCTATGTCGTCTATTTTCTTTTCTGCAATTTCTTTCAAGTTGACCATCGAGAATTTCCCCAGCGTTCTATGCCGTAGAGCACCCAGACTTGGGCACTCACACTGTTTCCTTAGATTCTTCTTGATTGCTGTTTCTATTTACACCTATCGTTGTAAAAGAGGGACTCGCAGACATTCGGCTATTAACTTTTTTATCGATTCGACGTACACTCGTCGCTATGTCGTTGACTATTTTTTCTCCTTACATAAAATATGAAGAGTTTTCCAATAGGGGCGTTCGTCGTCGTCCATATAAAAAATGAACTTCGCTGCTTTTATTCCACTTCAACATCGACGCGCTCTTTTATTCGTTTTTAGTTATTTTACAAAACACGTATTCAAACATAGAAATTGATTAAAATTTGCACATCCTTTTTATGTGGTCATTCCAGTTAATGCATTTTTCTGAAATATTCAATTCTCTTTTACTTTGTAGCTTGTAAAATGTTCGTAAATCAAACTAAATGTTATGATTAAAAATAAATTAAACACTCGAAGCTAGAGAAAGGTACTTTGCTAGCTTTGCCAATAAGGAAAGTTGGATAGAATAGACAAGAAACTTTAGTACTTATGGGGAAAAATTAATATTTAATATCCTAGTCCTAGCCATTTTTTAAGGATTTTTAGATTCAACTTTATCCGATCATTACCAAAATAACTAGAGATTAAAATGAAATGCAAAGTGTATAAATAAAAGCTGATTAACTCGTTTTATTTGAAAAATATCAGACTTTCACAAAAGATGGTAATTGTTGGTTCATTGAAACTAATTCATAAAAATAGTTGTAAGTAATAATAATAGCAAATATAATTCGCCTTTGGATACCCATGAAGTGGAATGCACACTTTTTGTTCACAGAAACAATAACGACGAATTATAAGAAGGCAAACAGTGGAGTTACAGTTGTTGCCATCACGTGGAAACCTAATTTGTTCTTATGTTCTTTCATATTACCACATCCCGCAATCTGATTATTCTTTCTCTCTCTCTCTTGTATTCAAAAAATATGCAGCACTCCATGTTTTATTTTTTCCATCGTTACGAGTTGCCTGTCATTATTCAACAAGCGCAAATACTTATCATAACAAACAATCAGAATGTGGCAGGGAACGGCCCCCAACAGCAGCAACAATTGCAGGGCCAGGGACGACCTGCTGCTATTCTTATGGGTCGACTATTTCGGCGCCCGGCTCAGCAGCAACAGCAGCACCAACAGCTTATTGATGCTCTTCGAAATCAGCGACAGATACCATTTGTTGGTGGCTTGCTACAGCGGCGTGTCGGAGCTGTGGACACCCTGCGCCGCACGCTGCTCCAACGTGGCTGGATTGGAGCGCCACGTGTCCGCGTGCAAATCGCTAATTTGCAACGCATCAATTTGCGTTCTATTCAAATAAATCCCGCAAATCTGGGCGCAGCCACCGCCGCCGCTGATTCAACAGGCGAAGCCGCGACAGGTGGTGCTGGGAATGGCAGCGATGGGACTGATGGTAATGTTACCATAACACAGGTATCAAACACAGATAGTTCAACAAGTGGTGCAACAGAAAGTAGTGCAAATGGTGGCAGCGGTCAAACCATTGGCATAACAATCTCTTTTAATGCACCAACCGCAGGTGACGTAGATGCAGGGTCTACAACTGGAATGAGCAATGACGAGCCTACTCCACTAGCAACTACTTCATTGGACGCGATGTCAGCAGACGCTACGGCAAATGCTGCAACTGAAACACAGTCAGCATCAACAACAATAACAGGTGAATACTTTACGATTTATTTCAACATTCTTTTGACATTATTGCAAATGTTATGTTGCAAATCCCATGAAACATTAAATACTCATGCCTAACATCCCAGAAGACAGCAAATCACTTTCGTAGCAAAAGATGCTATGCACTTTTTAAAAGGCTTAGAGTAGGCCATTAATGTAGTCTGATAAGAATTACTGCATACTTGCTTGCATACCAGCAGGAAGGACGATAGCTTCGCTTCGCATTCGTGGAGTGAGTGTTGGTTTTTCTATGAGAAGCAATTTTATGGTTTGAGGTGCACTTTATTATTCAGTATAGTCTCCCTGAGCATCAATGAGGATGAATTGACAGATTGAAATGAAGCTTCAAATACGTTGATATAAAGAGTCTACCAGCATAAAAAAAAATTAGGCTAGTAGCAATGCCGTTTCTTATCGAACCGCAAAAGCATAAAATAATCGAGATAGATATAGACACACGTATACATACATTTATTCCAAAATGCTTAGAATGATGAGAAAAGTCGATTTAGCCATGACTTTACGTCTGAAACTTGGTACACTAACTACTTCACTACTCTTTGTTCAAGGTAGATTGGTACAGGCGAAATCAGGCAATAACAACGCCCGCCTCCCTCCCATCATCGAAAAATCAGAAAACGTGATATGTATCTCCGTTATAACTAAAGTAAAATTTCTCAAATTTGGTGCAAATCATGGACATAAAAACCAAAGAACGACGGAATTAAAATTTTAGAAAATGGGCTCTGCCATATCTACTTTTGCGTGTTTCTCGATAACGACTAAATAAAACTCTCCCAAACTTGGTACACCTCATTTATATCCCCTATAAATGTTATTGAGATCGAACGAAACCACTGCTCACTTTTTATAAGTTAACCCTGGATCACTAAACATTCGTCTAATAGACTACGCACGCCTGCAGTTTTGCGAATTTGACATATTTCCGTCACACCACCTCACTAGCAGAACTTTCTTGGTTAAGTAGAAATACTTCTCTTAATTTACACCCATTTGGTGACAGTAACGAGTGATTGGTGAAATAGTAACAAGGACTTAAATTTAGTGATCTAGGGTTAATACCAAATTTCCCTCCCTCCATCTGATATTATAAGCTATAATTCTCATTTTCGATGAGTTTGTTTGATTACAAAAGTTAACAATCAGATCAAATTAAATGTACGAGGGTTTATAAGTATAAAGTCGATCCGGACCGAATTTAGCCATCCATATTTGTTATTTCCTCATAATTTGTCTTGCTGGTTACTCAGCTTTTAGTCTTGGTGATTTTGTGTTTTTAATTTATGCAGGGTAGCTCATGTAGCGTTTGAAATTTGATCTATCGATTTTGAACACTTTCAGACTCATGGCTGACGTATTTACTTGTGAAAATTTTACAATTTTTAGCCAATAACATTTTTTGATGAGTCGAAAACATAATTAAGCTCAAATAAACCATAAGAAACGTATAATAAGTAGTAATAATAGTCGCACTGTCTGACCTTACATATACACAAATATATAGGAATTCAAACAACTCGAACAATTAATGCATCGGAGTGTGAAAGGCTTAAAATAACATCCGTGATTGTAAATTAGCTTAGGCATATACAAAATGGTTCTCTTTTCCCATGAATAATCTTGGGATATATTAAAATCAAGTAATCAGCCGAAACGGTTATGCTAATTAGCTAAAGCCACGCTTTGACTCAATTAGACCAAAGAGTGGAAACATGAAACGTCTCTTTATAGCCCAATTAAAAGAAATTCCATACGTTCGACGGACCACCCTGTGCACAGACTATGGGCTTAGCGCATATGTTCTCTCAAAGTATGATATTTCGGCCAAGTTTCTCCTCTAATTTATGTTCCCGATATTGCCGCACTATTGAACATGCATACTATTTTTTACGAGAACCCTTTTCATAGCCTAAATCCACTGGTATATTTGTTTTTGCCTACCGAATGGTGATCGCGGTTGTAAAAAATGTCTACATCCGTTATAGGAATGAAACGCACTATATATATCTGTTTACTGCCGATATGTCGCTCTCAAAAACATTTGGCAATGACGTTGGGACTGCTATTTTAACATTTTTTGGTTTTTGTTTCTATTTTAATTTTTTTAATATTTGTGTCCCTTCCACATGTGCATTTATTTTATTTGTATTCCATATTTGTTTCAAGGTGCGGGATGTGTGGATTCAAATGAGGGTCAAGTGGACCAAAATGATGAAAACTTCAATGCCCCAGTGGCATTACCGGAAAACTACAAAAACATTAGGAAAGAGTCTCTTCCAAGTTCAATAGAAAGCCAATCAAAACTAGACACCAATAAAGAGTCAATACTTAACGAAGAAAACAAAAATACAGACGATTCCCTGTCATCTGGTAGTTTTGCAATTGCTAATGGCTGTGCAACGACAGAAAACTTAGTGGACGAACCATCGCCAGTGCGTGCCACGAGTGTAAGCACGGATACGCAGAATAGTGAAATTTCGAAAGAACTGGTGGCAACGAATGAATTACTTGAAGAGTCACCTCAAACTGTCCAGAGTGCCCAAGAGGTGGTGGCAATATTAAACACGGCAATACCGCAACCTTCGCTTTTGCCAAGAGCAGCTATTAATCAGCAGCCTTCAGAATCGATATCGTCTACGACCATATTGACAACAGCAACATCACCAATCAGCCTTGCCGCCCCCCAAAACACACAGCCAGCATCAATGCACGCAAGTCCAAGTGTGGCGAGTGTTGTTCCAATTTCATCCTCATCACCGATGGCATCTGCACTAAATGACAATTTTGAAGTTAATGATGGTAAGGACAGAAGCGGTTCAGCAAAAATAAAATTAGTTAATCAACTAAATGCGACTAACAATTCGACAACCGAAACGCAAGCGATAGTGGCATCAAGTGATCCCGATGGCGATTATAATCCTCAGGAAGCACCAGCAGCAATGTGCGATGTGTCTTTAAAATAAATGCAATTTACTTACGGCTAATGACTGAAAAGTGAGTGGTGGAGTTGTGCTCACGAGAGTATTAGCCAAGCGACAGATACGAACCGAGAAACCTAAAATTTTAGTTCATTTATGTATGTATATGTAGGTGTGTATGAATTATAAAATACTTGTTGTATTAGGCTTTTTTATTAGCGGTTAATTTGTAAAATATTTTAAACAATTAAGAGAAGAAAAATTTGCTTAAAATAATATTTTTTCAATTCAGCACACTTTTATCACAACGGCCTTTTATTCATTCAAGTTTTACACGACATCATAATCCGATGAAAATACTGGAAAAAGACGGGCGAAAAAAACAACTTAAATGCATAAATGAAACACGATTAACTACAAAGTAAATATACGATATGTGTAAAGTTAAAATAAGTAGAAGCCATATATAGTACTTGTGTGTATATGAGATCATATGGAAAAATATTTCTAAGGAAAATAATTAAAAATTTATTTTAATGAGCTAAACTCTTAAATAGTTATACAAGTATTTTAAAAAAGTAAACTCTTTTCTGAAAAGTGAATAAAATCCATAAGTTATGTCTTATCTAACAAAATGTGTTCCTGTAATTGCACACACAAAATTCACTTCAATCAAAGTCAAGTTAAATCGTTTAGGGCCGAAAAGAGGGACGAAAAGCTGTCACTAAAACTGCTACTAAAGTTCTAAACGTCGAGGGCAATTTTCTCAATGTCTGACTAAGCGCTTAATCAGAACACAATCGGGTAGGTGTCTGAAAAAGTTATTTCTTAATGCCTGATTAGTGAACAGCTGTCACTTAGTCGAGGTTATACGGTTGCCCGAACAAGGGTCCTTTTGGACGAGAAACATAAAACACCGAAAAATGACTACATATGATGTACTATCCGCTTAATAGAAAGGAAAGCGAGAATCAGGTTGTCTGAATCTTACCTCAGTGAGAGCGGGACAACTGGACTCGAAGCTATACCAAGTCGCACCTCGTGAATACCGGAATGTGCGGAAATGAGCCACGGCTTTATTAGACTTAGAAGTTCCCTCGAGCGCCTTCGATCTACACGTGGCCAAAAAGATCGCACGACTTTGCACGTTTGAGTACTTACACAACGCTCGCTGAGTTGAACCAAACCCCCATTTCCAGGTTTTTAATGGTACTCCAACCCTATCATTAGACATGGAAACCACCTCGAGGGCCCCCTGTCTATATAGTACAGTTGCCCGCAAGGATCCTGTAACCTGGAACACAAGTACAGGGTGGCTGATGAATTTTGCTACATTAAGAAACTCAAATAACTTTTTTTTAGTGTATGGAATTCATTTATTTTTTTTTTCAAGTTGAAGGTCATTAAATTTTATTAAATGTAGCTTAACTAGTTTTAAAAATAATTGAATTTAAATGCCCCCCATGCTCGCTGACACAAGTGCGGCATCTTAGTAAAAAGTTGTTCATTGCTGCTTTGAGAGTTGCGACAGGAATAGCCGCAATTGTTGCCCGAATGGATTGTTTTAGTTCATCCAAATTTGTTGGCTTTGTTTTATAAACTTCTTGTTTACATAAACCCCACAAGAAAAAGTCAGGTGCAGTAAGGTCAGGCGACCTGGGGGGCCAACGAAATTCGGAGTTTCTTGAAATCAGTTTATTGGGAAATTTTCGTCGCAACTCTGTCATAACAGTCTGGGCTATGTGAGACGTTGCCCCATCTTGTTGAAACCACACAGAGTTGAAAGGAATTCTCTTTCGGCGTAGTTCTGGATAGAAAAATTCTTTCAGCATTTTCAAATAACGGTCTCCAGGAACCGTAACGGTGTGACCATTTTCTTCAAAAAAATAAGGCCCGACAATACAGCGTGAAGAGACCGCACACCACACTGTCACGCGAAGAGGATGCAATTCCGTCTCGTGGAGTATCTGTGGGTTAGAAGTACTCCATATTCGACAATTTTGTTTGTTCACATTGCCGTTTAAATCGAAATGGGCCTCATCAGACATGAAAAGGCAGTTTAACATGTTTTGGTCTTCTTCCACCATTTGCAGGATCTTCTGGCAAAATTCCAAGCGAATCGGCAAGTCTGATGCATTCAGTTTGTTAACCATTTGAATTTTGTGGGGAAATAAGTCTAAATCTTTGTGCATTATTGTTTGCAAAGACTGTCGGCTGACACCAAGTTGAGCAGATACGCTTCTTGCTGAAACCCTTGCATTGCTTTGTATAGCTGCAGCTACAGCAGCGATCGTTTCCTCCGTCCGAACTGGTGGGTTTCGATGATAAGGCCTTCTTGCGACTGTTCCTTGCTCAGCAAAATTATTCACCAGTCTCATTATGGTAAATCTGCTCGGGGGATCGTCGCCAAACATCCGCCTGTACTCTCTCTGTACCAAAACTACGGACTCCAGTGCGTGATAGCGACGGACTATCCAAATTCTTGTTTGCGTGTCCCAGTTATCCATTTCAATAAATTTTAAAGATCAATCTGCAAATTAAAACAAAAATGGAACAGATAACTTAAAAAGAAAAAAAGTTATTCAATTTTTTTTTGGTAGCGGCTTTCATCAGCCACCCTGTATTAAGACACAGTCGGTACAGTAGTTACACAAGTAAGTAACCAATCAACTGTTTGTTGGATTGTCTCAAGTAACCCTCCCGTCCAACTTCGAGCCATCTGCGGAGATGTTTATCATGCCCTGCCTTCCAGTGCTTTGCCCCGCTCACTTTTCCCTTGAGGGAAATGTATCGAAAAGTCCCGCTCGGACCGAGGGAAGTCCGACCCCGCAGGGAGGGTCTTTTAATCACCATAGAAAAATTGCATAAACTAATAAAATGTCGTCTTATTG
Organism: Anastrepha obliqua; assembly: GCF_027943255.1. Lineage (NCBI taxonomy): Eukaryota > Metazoa > Arthropoda > Insecta > Diptera > Tephritidae > Anastrepha > Anastrepha obliqua. Next base: position 809,292 of record NC_072895.1, on the reverse strand, counting down.
CAAGACTTTCTAAAGATTTTAGTCGACTCGCCACTGCTATCAACCACGTTTTAGTCGGCGCTTGTTTTATCTGCTATTACTTTTAAATTGGCACATAAAGCCAAGCAAAACTTCGGCATGAATTCACGGCGCTTAAGCTGTCAATCTGGATGTTTGTTTGGGCTATTTTCATCATGAGTTTTATTTGGTGCATACATCGTAAACAATTTTTGGAAATCATAATGGACCCCATAAACAGAATAAGATAATGGGTTTTAAATCTAAAAGTCCGCACGTTTTCATACATTTGTATGTTTTATTTATTAAGGTTGTTTCTAAATGAGATTCAGTGGCCCAAGGTCTTTTTAAAACACGGTTATCTGAGAAAACGGAGCACGCCATTGAAATTAGAAGGCCGCAATTAAGTGAGATCAACTAGTTGTCAAAATGTTTGCCCAAAAAAGTGTTTAAAATGCGAGTATAGTGTAATTGATGAATAAAAAAAAAATAATAATAACGCACCGAATAAGATTTGCTCATGTTGCATTATTTTTTTTTTTTTTTTTTTCATTTTTCTATTTAGAAAGAATTTATAACTATTTTTCAACTTTGTCTGAGCCTTTAATTCCTAACGTCTAAGCTTGATACAATAATTTTTAGAAAGTACGAGGTGTGTTCAAAAAGTATCGCGAATTTTGAATTTTCGCAGGTTACGTATATTCGAATTTCGATTTTTTTGTGGCGATATGTTGGTACTCATGTCTCTCACTCATGCCGACGAGTTCGGCCATTTTGAATGTTCAGTTAATTGTTGACAGCTATTCAAAAGTATGGATCAAAGAACCTGTATCAAATTTTGTGTGAAAAACGAAATTAAGTGCGCGTCATACAGAGGAGCTACTTTCGACCAAAGCGACGTTTATCGGTGGTACAAAATGTTCTCAGAAGGCCGAAAAGATGTAAACGACGAAAAGCGTGCCGGACGGCGGAGCACTTCAACAACAGACAAAAAAATTGATGAAGTGAAAAAATGGTATTGGCCAATCGTCGAATCACGATAGAGAAGTTGCTGAGGACCTAGACATATCGATTGGCTCGTGCCAGCATCGCATGAACATTGCTAATGAGATGTTGGACTCTGTCCGCGAAAACCCAAATTCGTTCCAGAGGGTCATAACTGGTGACGAATCGTGGGTATATGGTTATGATGTGGATACCCAAGCTTAATCATTTCAATGGAAGCTGCCGCACGAACCAAGACCGAAAAAAGCGCGTCAAGTTCGGTCGAATGTAAAAGTTTTGCTTACAGTTTTCTTCGATTGTAGGGGCGTTGTGCATCTTGAGTTCCTGCCACAGGGTAAAACGGTTATAAGGAATATTATGCGCAATTTACGCGAAGCAATCCGCCAGAACCGCCCGGATTTGTGGAAGAACAAAAATTGGCTCTTGCATCACGATAACGTCCCTGCTCACACATCGTTGCTTGTGCACGACTTTTTGGCCAAAAACAACACACTAATAATGCCACAGCCACCGTATTCCCCAGATCTGACCCCCTGTAACTTTTTCTTGTTCCCGAAACTGAAGAGGCCTATGAAAGGATTACGCTACGCTACGTTTGACGAGACAAAGACGGCATCGAAGGAGGAGCTGAACAAGATAAAAAAATGATTTCTTGAAGTGCTTCGAAGATTGGAAAAAACGTTGACACAAGTGCATAATATCTCATGGGGATTACTTTGAAGGGGACAAAATAGATATTAAGGGGTAACACCACTGTACACGCGTAAAATGAACACGATTTTTAAAGAATTTTTTTGTATAGAAGGAAAGGGGAAACAATCACTCTGATTTGGGAAGTTATTACTTATATACTAAAATACAAAACTACAAAGTTTGATCGAAAAATTTTACAAAATGGCGGCATTGGAGACATTTTTGTTATGTGGTTTCTCTTGAAGGAGCTCCGCGGCACGCAGCACAGAGGGTGCAAATTTTAATCTGGAACAAAGAAACATTTTTTTTTCTTAATCTAGATAAGAATAGCTAGAGAAACACGTAGGGGATTTAAAAAATATTTATTTTTGTGGAATTAGCAAGCATTTGAAGGAAAAAACTCTATTTTGGACTAAAAAAACGGCACTTAAATAATTATAACAATCGTTTAAATTAATCTATCGAAAATCCCCTACGCTCTTCTCTTAAGAAGGTTATTATACAGACGTAGTGAAAAACCTGATTAAAAATATTTAAAATTGTTTGAGTTATGCTGCGTGCCAATTTCAGAAAACGTGTTTTGAGAAAAACACGATTAAAGATTGGAAATTTGGAGAAGTCGTTAGGTAGCAGTCACTAACGCTTGGTTAAAAGCTTAAAATATTTATGAAATAGACTTCGGTAACGTATAAAACTTTTTGTTCTGTATTTTAAAAGGTTCAAAGAATTTTTTAAGCTTATAAAAAAAAATCAATTTTTTGAAATTTCTACAGTGGTGTTACCCCTTAATGAATTAATAAATAATTTTTTGAAAAAAACACAAAATTTGCGATACTTTTTGAACACACTTCGTATATTCACTGTCACATCAATAAAAATCATATCAACGAAATATTGCAATATTTAATATTTCCTGTTTTGTAGAATTTTTCTCTTAATATATTATATAAACATCCACATTATTATGAAAAATAGTCATTCCTGATAATTAAATAATAATTTCTAATAATTTCCAAATGTTGCTCGTTCGTATTTACGTAATTAAAAAATTGTTGTTCCCATTGAAAATTTCTGTACTAAACTTTTATTACTTACATTTAACTGAATTCGGTGACTCAATAGCTGCTTGAATGAGTGGAAACGTAATGCGAACAAGTAAATATCCCCTCCATCATAAAAATTATAATAACGTCACTGAATCTGCCCTTATCCGAACCCTTAGCAATAAACACACCATGACAATTGACGACTCAAAAATAACAATTTGCATCTCATTAATACATTTTTGTGCTGCGACGTTTTTCATAGGTGCAGAAGCAATACCAACATACCACATGCACATTTATACTACATATGTACTTGTGTAAGTACATACATATGCACTTAAGTTTGGTTTGGAATATATTGATACATAAATACTGAATCGACAGGGTGTCTAATTTTTCAGTCTGAATAAAACGGTAAGTAAAAACCAAACCCTTCGGTAGCATTATTAACTCGATAATACCTCTTGGGTATTTAAAAATTCATAAATGGTGGACGCCTATATCATAATTTTGGATATTAAAATACTCATTTAGAGAAACACAAGCACCCTTTCAAAAAATTATATAAAATGAACAAAACTCAATTTCTTTGGTATACACATTATTTATGGAACACGACCTCACTCATGGAGATTCCTTAAGGGGTTTGATCGTTTTTAGATTATCCTCATAATATCGATCTTTAAAGAAAGATAGTATGCTAAATACCGTTTGCTTCATAGTACTTTTTTATATAGTGCGTCATTCTTGAGAAACCAAAGAGCTCTCTTTTAAATTTTAGCCCAAAATCACCATCCCAAAAACTACACCAAACTGTCGCTATCTGCGGCAACCTACTCGTATGCTGAGTTTCCGACTCCCAGGTGATCCAATCTTTCTCGTTAACTTGGCTAACGAGGGGAAAAAGTACCCCATCCACAACATCTTTCCAATAAACGCATATTTTGAGGAACACAGCACTCCCTTTTTAGATTACATAGGCGTCAAGGTTCATAGTTATGGGTCAAGGTTCACCAGAAGCGGACTACTCCGATACAATTGGATTTTTCCGCACGGTTATAGCTTCATTGATATTTGTTTGATAAAGTTAGTTTTTTCTTTAATTTCTCTTGATGCTTTACATGCAAATTATATATTATATATGGCAATCATCTGACATTTCCATTTAGTGCAATAAAGTTGGGGCATCCCCTTCACGGTTCCAAGTGAGCAAAACAGATTCACAAGGACAGTAGAAGTTGAGTCAGAAAATTAGCATAAACTATTTATGTGAATATGCACACATTATACAGTGTAGCCTATCTGGCCTTTGGAATTTTGCGCTTTCGAGTTTTTTTAACATTGACAGCATTAAAAAATGGGTCGATGACATTTGGTTTCAACGTTAAATTCGATGTATTTACGCACTGCCATCGAAATTTAAATAATCCGACAAAAGGTGATGTTACTTGTTCGCCAGAAAGCTGCCTTTTGACTCTATTGAATGTTACGCTAACCATCCATACACCCTTCAACGAAACTTGCGAAAATGTACTGAAAAGTTTGGCTGAGAGAATGGCGAGTGCAAAGCCAGTTGCGGGAGTCATTCGAATGAAATTTTTTCCACGCTTACTGGGAAAGTCTACTTCTCCCAAAATATCATTCTCTTCTTCTTAATTGCGCGATAACCGCTTACGCGATTTTGGCCGAGTTCAACAAAGCGCGCCAGTCGTTTCTTTCTCGTGCTAATCGGTGAGGAGGTCTTCCCTTTCCTCTGCTACAACCAGCTGGTACCGCATCGAATACTTTCAGAGCCGGACCGTTTGTATCCATTCGGACGACATGAGCCAACCAGCGTAGGTGCTGGATCTTTATTCGCTGCGCTATTGTCATCGTTCACCCTTTTACGCCATACGTTAAGACGGACATGATGACAGCCTTGTAGAGTGTTAGTTTTGTTGGTCGAGAGAGGTCTTTACTACTCAATTGCCTACTTAGTCCAAAGTAGCACATATTGGCAAGAGAGATTCTACGTAGGTTTTCAAGGCTGACATTGTTATCGGTGTTAATGCTGGTTCCTAAATATTCGAAGCCTTTTACAACCTAGAATTCATAACTGTCAACAGTGACGAGGGAGCCGATACGCGGGTGGGCCGAATGTTTGTTTCATGAAAGGAAGTACATTGTTTTTCCTCGTTCACCACCAAACCCATTCACTTTGCCTATTTACCCAGTTTGGAAAAGGCAGAACTAACAGCGCGGTTGTTAAGGCCGACGATGTCAATATCATCGATGATGTCAAAATATCATTCATTGAATAATATTCAGACATATTTTATTTTATTTTTTTTCCTTGTTCACTCCTCTCGGGAGCATAGAGCCTCAACAAGAATCTTTCATTGTACACGGTTATGTGCTGTTGTTTTTGCACCGTCCCATGAGATGTCGGCATCTGCTAGTTCGCGCAGCACCGACCTTCTCCAAGGGTTTTTTGGTCGACCGCGACATCTGCTCCCTTGCGGGTTTAAGCAAAGTGCCTCGTGATGCTATCTGGTAGTTTTCTCAGTATGTGACCTATCAATCGCCACTTTCTGCATTTGATTTGCCTAAGAATGGGTTTCTCGTTCGTTAATCTCCACAGTGCGTCGTTACTGATGGTGTTTGGATGCAGATGACGCGGAGGCATTTGTGGATGAAGGATTGTAGCCTCTGTGTGATCGTGTTAGATACCAGCCATGTTTCGCTTCGGTACAACAATACTGCCTTTACACATGAACGAATATTTGTAGTTTAGTGCGTCTGGAGATTTGCGAACTCCCCCATACTGTTGACATCTTCATCTGCTCCATCATCTGCCGTGATGACCAGCCGAGGTAGCAGAAGTTTTCAACGAATTCTACCGGGCATCCGTCAACCAATATCTGCCTGGCGTTATTGTGGTGAACTCTCATGGCCTTAGGCTTAGCGATGTTGACCTCCAGTCCGATAGTGCGTGCCAACGCGTCTAGTTTGTCCGCCTTCGCTTGCATGTCGGAGAGTTTGTGAGAGAAGAGGCAGATGTCATCGGCGAACTACATTCATTGAATAATATTCAGACATATTTTATTTTCACCCGGCTTAAATTTCAGACGCTAAATAGACCACTCTGTAGTTGGAAGGGTAATTTATTTTTAATTGGATCGAAGGTGCGGATTTCGTTATTATATCAAGTGGACTTAATGATTTGTACGAGAATGTATAGGTGTACTGTTTCAGTATAAGGTTTTTATTGTGTTTGTATAAACAGAGGAAGAACTAAACTTAATCTACAGGTAGCAAAAGTACATAGTGCAAAAAAATTGGCAAATTGGTAGTCCCTAAGTTATCATAGTACTATTTTGTCCATAGAAATGGCACCATTTTTACAGTTCTACTTATAAAACAAAAACTATCAGGCGGTTTTTGAAGTTATATTGCTCAAATGAAATGCGTCTACTCAGTTTCCAAATCTATCATAAAAATACTACGAGACCCGAGGGAGAAAAACAATTTTTTTCTTGCATATACGTTCGTACCTATGCTTTGCCCCGTCTCTGCAGGTCAGTTACACTAAGTATCCCAGTTGAAAGTTGAAAGCTTGTAGGTATGTAATAAACCAATTTAAGAAAGGGGAGAAAACGATGAACAAGTCCAGAATTTGATAGATTAACCACTAAACACAACAACTGAGGTAGGTATAAAATTTTAATTAATAATTTAGGATTATAAAAACAGTATTTGCATAGAGAATATTATAATAAAGGGTGATTAATTTAGAGGTATCGGATTTTAAATTGAAACAAAACAGCAAAAACTCAAAGTGATTGTGCAATCTTTATTATTTTTGTGTGGAACCATTCATGACATTTATCTTTTAACCAGTTAACTGTGATTGACGAGTATACTCGTCATGGGGAAGTGGCAAAATTTTATGTATTGACGAGTATACTCGTCATGCGTATAAATTAGTGACCATTGGCTATTTAAATTACAATTTTTGAGAAGAACAACACATATTCTCAAATTTCAAGATGTTTAGAATATTTTGATGCTATGCCGGAATTAAACAAACAAATAGAAAATATAAACAGTTTGAGATGATGTCAAGCTTCCCCGTATGCACTGGTTGAAAAAGTTCACCAGTTCGCATAATGAATTTATTTATGTGCGAAGATAACTTTTTTTAGATGGCAAAGGCAAAAGTCGAAAAGTGGATTTATAAACTAGAAAGCTAACTCGTGTGTATCAGTGCATATCTTACCAAGTGTCTGCGGTTCTTATCAAATAAGTACAGTGCAGCGTAAGAATTTCAAGTGCGTAAATATTATAAAGTGTGGAAGCAATGGTCTGCACAAGACTGTAATGCTAATGATGATGATGATGATGAAATATTATAAAGTTGTCCAGAAGTTCTGTAAATTACTATTTTTTTATTTTTAGTTCATTTGTCCCCAATTTTATAAAATTAACCCATCTTTTTCATCCAATATCTTACCAGCGCAACTTACTCTGTGATTGACGAATATACTCGTCATAGCTCAATTCTGGCGACACAAAACTGTGCGCACTTTTAAATGGGAGCGCCACAGTTAACTGGTTAATACTAATATTGGCCGTAACTGCGTCGTAATTCGGCCATCCGTAAGCACCAATTTTGAATGATTCGCTGAACGACTTCGGTCGGTATCTCGTGAATAACTTTAGTAATTTTGGCCTCCAATGCCAACCGAAGTTGATTTATCCACAAAGCATTTATACTTTACATACCTCCACAAAGTCCAGAGTTGAGATATCAAACGATCTTGGTGGCTAGTCCACTGGTACGAGACGAAAGATAAATTGCTCACCGAAACGTCGACGCAGTAAATCCATTGTTTCACGGGCTGGATGGCAAGTAACGCCGTCTTGCTGGCAGCAAATGTTGTGGAGATCACGGGCTGTGTTTTCCGGAATCAAAAAGTCGTATATCGTGGCGCGATAGGGTTCGCCATTCATTGTTACATGGGCGCCAGCCTCGTCTATGAAGAAATATGAGCCGATGATTTCTCCTGCCGATAAGCCGCACCAAGCCGTCGTTTTTAATGGATGTAATGACTGTTCTTGAATGGCTTCGGGTAGCCCTTCAACCCAAGTACTACAATTTTGCTTATTGACGTAACCATTAAGCGAGAAATGAGCTTCATCGTTGAACACAATTCGGGCCCAAAAATGCGGATCTTAGGAGACTTTTTCAAGAGTGCAATTAAGAGTGCGACTGAAATTATGACACTTTGGAAGATCGGCCGGCTTCAAATCTTGGACTAGCTGTATTTTATAGGCTTTCAAACCAAGGTCTTTGCGTAAAATCGTCCAAGTAATGCCATAAGATGAGATCCGCGTCGAAGCGATTTTTCTGGGTTTTCGGCAAAACTCTCATTTACAGCCTTAATATTCTCTTCACTTCGGGCTGTACGTGGTCTAATTGGTCGAATATCATCCAGTAATACAAAATTATTCTCAATTTCGGCGATGGTTTACGAAAAGAGGGTTCTGTAGGACAATTATGCACACTATAAGTTAGCCTGAGCGCGCGATGAACACTTCCCACAAAGCGTCGATTTTCGTAAAAATTGACCGATTTGTAAACGTAGTTGAGGCGTAATTCTTTCCATGATGAAATATCAATGAATATTGAAAAAAATTATGTATGTAGTTTGACAGTAGTCTTGCGTGGTCTTTTACTACAATACAAAAATCACCTTTAAATCAAAGCAAGATTTTAAAAATCTGTATTATTCATTTACGAACTGAAGTGAGAAAACCATCGTTAACTTGTGCGAAAAATTATTAATACCTCGGAGTTTTCTAAGCCATGCTCAAAAAATGCTACAAAATTTCCGTTGTGTGTTGTTTTTTTTTTGTTTTTTTTTTTTTTTGTTATTCAAACGGCAATCGCTGTCCGCCGTTCGGAATTAGCCATACTATGACTATTTACTTTAATGTCCTTTGCAGGATCCGATCACGGAGTCCAATCTTAATTTCGAAAAATTCTGCATATCCGAATTTACTTTGTGAGTATCCAAAACCAGATTTGATAGATTTAACCACACTTTGGAAATAAATGTTTTTTTTTTACTTGCATAGTACGACTTTTGCTGCAATTAATTTCCGAAATTCTTTTGTTTTCTGCTTATCACGTCTGATGGCGCCATGCTACTGCACTGCAAAGAACAGCAAAACTTTAATATTACGCGGATCTATCTTCTGAATTTTTTAGAACAACACATTTTTATGAAAACGAAGTACTTTGCACTGAGACTCTGTCAAAAGGTGGTGTGGAGGAAGACTTGTTAACTACGTGTATTCTCAAGCAATAACAACATAAATAGCGTGCTAGTAACCCAAGAATACGCGTGGCCGTTCAAGTTTCTTAACTTTTGATGAACAGAGGCTTCCACAATACATTCAGCATTTCAACACTTCTTTCACAAAATCCGTTTAAAGATTTTTCACAGTTATGCTTTTCAACTTCTACCCAACATAATAGGTTAATAAACACTTAAATTACACAATCAGTTACTTTAAACTAATATTAGCTCACTCAATATCCCGTTGTAGCTAGCCCTTCCATTCCTTTTATTTATTTATTTGTATTAAATATATCTGAATAAGGCCTCGTCATCTCTTGACAAATTAAAATAATATTATAAATTGTGGACGACTAACAATCGTTAAGGTTCTGCTTCGAAACTCACTGCAGAGAGGAAAAGGCTTTTTTTCATAGCGTTTGCCCCTCGGCAGGATGTAACAAACCTCCAAGTGTAAGTGTATCTGTCATTCGGAGGAGGCACAAGACTGTAGCTCCTTCCATTTGCGAATCAATCTCAAGATTTACACCACGACTTGGAGGAAGAGCTCGGCCAAACATCTAAAAAACGATGTACGCGCTAATTATATAGATACTCACCAAATGGCACGGTAAGGCTTTTCCAAGATATCTTTCCAACGACGAGGAGGTCTTCCTCTTCCTCTGTTGCTATTGGCAGGTACAATATTGAATATCTTCAAAATTAGAGCGTTTGCATCCGTTCGCATACATATTCACAGCTTATTGTTCCATACTCCGATACGGGGATACTCACCGCCGCCAACATTCAAAGATCCAAAAATTTACCTCAGATTTTTTTCACGAACACTGCAAGCACCGCCCAGAAGGATGTCCTTATATACAATTTCATACACAAATTCGTATGGTTTTAAAAGTGACAAGGAGATGATGTGTGTGTCTTTTCCATGACCAATGGTTGGTTTTCCAAGCCTAAAGTCAAGCTGATAAGGTCCCATCAGTTGGTTGAAGGAAGGCTTCAACCCTGGCAAAACAATACGCTCTATTAGAATCTTGTGTGCAATATTCATAAGACTAATTCCGCGGTAGTTGCCGCATATAGCAGGATTATTCGATCACATTTTGCATAGGAAATGATGCATGCCCTTTAACAGTTCCTCATCGTCATATTTGAATAGCTCAGTCGGCTCCTGCGACTGTAGCTGTTGCTATTGTTTCCTCCATAATTCGAAAATTCTCATGACGTCAGTCATCACGTCGCTGCCTTTGTTTCTATAGAAAATCGTAGGGTCTTGAAAAAACCGGAGTATTTTCGGGTGTTTTTCCTACTGACTAGTAGGTAGGTGAAATGGTTGAAGTGCCAGTCTGCCATTTCTCAAGTAGCACTAGTACGTCTTTCTTCTTTTCCCAACCCGCGGTAATAATCCCACACAGCTCACGTTGCCTCCGATTGCAGCGTGGTTGTATAGGCAGCCACGTGGCAGCATGACTTCCCTCATCGTGCCACTCATTTTTCCCCACTCACCAAAATCCGTGTATTTCTTCGGCTTCGAAGGCAGAGAGTGAGAAATCGAACCATATTGTTCGCGCATACCTTTGCTTCCATTGCAGTTCTTTGATATCGAATTTTCTTTGTGGAATTAGATTCTCATGTTTTGCTGGAAATAAGTGATTGTGGATCTTCCCTGCAACAAGATAATGGTCCAAGTCGCTGTTGGGTGCTCCGATCGAACATACGTTTAAAACACTGAAAGCGTGCCTTGCGTCCATCGCAATATGATGGACTTGGTTCCACTTCATCCGATCAGAAGATGACAATGTAGCCTTATAAATTATTTTTTCTTGGAAACTGGTGCTGCAGACTGCCAGTGATGTCGATCTGCCTCAGTTCATTAGCGGATTTTTTGTGGTTGAATTTTCCGACTATGATACCTTGACCACTCTGGCATTGAAATCGTTCCTAAGTGTGTTCCAAGCACTCATAAAAATGGTATTTGGTCGCATCATCCGTTTTGCATTTGTTGAAGAGACCCACTTTTATGCAGATTTTAAGGAGAAATTCTTCCTCCGGGGGAACGAAAGTATTTGGCAAGAAATTCTCAGCTAAAAGTAGACGTCGCTATGCTCCGCCTATCGCATCTTTCCTAGACTTTACCAAATAACAAATCAACTTCAAAGTTGTTTTACGTCACGGGCCCTAAACTCAGCGCACAGCACCACTCTGTGGGGTTTAAACTTCATGAACAAATGTATCTAATGCGCCGCTTGCTCCAAGACAAACGTTGCCTACTTTAGTCGCCATTAAACCGAATACATCCAAGTGCCACACTAAAGCCGTCCCTCTTTCTGCCGTGACGTATAGCTCCACACGAGTTGGTTACAGCATCTCGCGCATAAGTTGCTAACGATGCCAAGAATGCACGAACGTGGACGCAACATTCGGGGTTGAGGATAGTCGCGCGATGGTAACTGCAAACGACTGCAGCAGCAAAGGTGTCGCTTACGGAGAGGTCGGCTGAAAAAGTAAAATAAAAAGGTCGTAATAAGGATACAAAATTTTAAGTTAAACACAACTATACATAAATATATACATAGAAATACAATATACACATAGATCATATACTCGTCGTCGGCAAAATGTGCATTTTTAATAATTTATTAAAATGCAAATATGCGTACTTGTTAAGGAATTTTTGTAAATTTTCTTATTAAACTCGCAAATCTTATCAAATTTTTATATGCATCTTATTTTAAAGCGCTTTTTACATTTTCTCAACTGTATTTTTATGAGAAAAGTGGCGTCCTTCGTATCTACTTAAGCATTTGTATGTTCACCGAGGAAATGTTTTGTTGCCAAAATAAACACGAGATCAGTCCCTTGTCCCAGCAGAAAAGCATAGAATTTCATATCGTAACAACAAAAGGCGGCCGCCGTAGCCGAATGGGTTGGTGCGTGACTACCATTGGAATTCACAGAGAGAACGTAGGTGAAACACCAAAATTAAGAAAAACATTTTTCTAATAGCGGTCGCCCCTCGGCAGACAATGGCAAACCTCCGAGTGTATTTCTGCCATGAAAAAACTCCTCATAAAAAATATCTGCCGTTTAGAGTCGGCTTGAAACTGTAGGTCCATCCATTTGTGGAACAACATCAAGACGCAATAAACAAAAAAAAAAAAAAAAATAGTACGTAATCGCGCGGTATCGTAAGAGTGCGAGCACGTGTAAGCATGAGGGACCGAATGGTATTCGGCATCATAGACTCGGGTGATTAGTAATCAGCGTAACCAATAACAATAATATATTTAAATTAAATAGGCGTACTTATGATATTTATTACTCGATTTCTAGAATTTTTCACCGTATGACATTCACGCTTGATACACTGTTAGCGGTGATGATACACAGCCAAGAAACTCTGTAACCGCAGGGTAGGCCGAGTCTTGCAAATGTTTAAAAATGCTCCTCTATTCATTTTTTCCGTTGTGGTATCTACTGATGGTTGTCTTCAAAAAATGTTAGATTGTTGAATTTAGGGATGCACGGCGTACATATGTATGTATATGTGCCAAAAGCCGAAAACATTGTGGCAGTCGTGGCATATATGTGTGTGAATGAATGTGCATGTGCTGATGTAGTTCGGTTCGTTAAGTTTACTATTGGGAATTAAGATGTCGGCAAGCAGCAATATCCACGCTATCGTTTGGGTTAATTAATTAATTAATTAGTTGAAGGTAATCGTGTTAAATATTTGTAGGAAGCTTTTGCAATTCAGTTTCTGCTTGTCTATTATATCCTGCTTATTATTACTTTAGTGGATCGCATTGATACGCTTAGGAAGTGACGGAAAGTTATAATGCCATGTGTATAGATATCTGTGCATATAAATCTACATATATGTATGTGCTTGCTTGAATGTCCCTTCTCTTTAAATATCGTTATATTAAATGTTGATAAAAATTTAATATCCAGGCAGTGGGAAATAAGAAAAAAGGGGATTCCATGTGCGCACTATTTTTTTGTATTGTCGATTTAATATTTGCTTACTCAAAATGCGCAGCAATGCATCAAGACGAGCGCTGCTGGTGCGGCAACAGAATGGACAATAAATAGTTGGAATCATTGAAATGGGCACGCGCTGCAAAAAAGTATCGCTGAAAAAACAAAAATGACAAGAAAACAGGGTTAAATTAAAATAAATTAAAATTGAAAGCAAATACGCTAGAAAAATAACAACAGCTAAAATAGAGAACCAAGCGAGAATGATGCTAGGCAATCAAAAGTAAATGATAAAATATATACATACATACATACATACATACATACATACATACATATGTACATAGCAATTGTACAAGGAGAGCCTGTGGAGGGTGTTGACTGACCGCACTAGTCTTTAGAGGTTGTGGCGTCATTGTGGTGTAGGCGAATAGAGGTTGCATTTGTTTTCACAATTAATTCGCGGCAACATGGCGAGCATACAAAAAAGGGAACAAAATTCAATTATGTGCTTACGCATATTATTAATTTCGTCTAAAAATTATTTTCAAGCAGCTTTTGAGGTCCGGGAAATTTTTAATTCGAAAGTAATATTAAATTTTAATAGTGGGCTTGCATGATCATTTTAAACTGCAAATTGTTTTCTTCGCTGGTGGGTCACATGCATACAAACATATGTATTATATGTATTCAGTGATAGGTCTGAGTCAGGAAGCTTTCATTGTTTTACTTCCTTTTTTTGTTAAAAATGGCTCAATGTTAATGACGAGTTTGTTTCTCAATTAGCCGCCTACAAAGTTTCGGTCATACTATGAGATATATACAAATGAAACATTTCAACCCATAATAAAAGAAAATTCTTCTGCATTTGTGTATGTATGTATATAAATAGACACGTAAACACCCAGAAACGTCACAGAAATCGCACATAATTCCGAGTCTCGCAACAACAGCACGAAGTATTTATTCTTCGTGACAAACCGCTTGTGACCATTTGAACGAACATTCACATTTATCATAGATGCATCATCGTATATGAATATGAATGTATGTATGAATGTATGAAAACGAATACCACATTTATATACTTCTGAATATTATTATTATGAAGATGAAGTCGCAATCTCCCAAATACATATGTATATGTACATATGTGTGTGTAATAAAATCATGAAAATTTTGTTTAATTTTCTCCATTATTTATCAATTTGTTTAAATATCGCTCCTTTCTATGATTATTGTTATTATTGTTAAATATAGTAAGCTGTTTTTTATTGCTTCGAATCACTGCAAATTTAAATCGTTTTTAAGAAAACGTAGTCATAATCAGTGGCGTAATGCGTTGGGAAGTGAGTAGAAAATGCAGCTGTTTAGAAGTGAAGCTGTAATAAATGGAACGCATTTGAAACAAAATTACCATTGGCAAAGTAATACTCTCTTTTGCTAAATATTTCTATGTAAACAAAGATTTGTTTATTGGCCTCAATCACTATTATTATACGCAATTGAAAAGATAAGAATCACCATATGTCATAAAAATTTAATAAAATTATTTTCAGAAAACTGCAAGCAACGATAACTGCACCTCCTATGTTCTTGCCTGTATTAGCTAGAACCCGCATGAAATGCCTAGGAGTCCTAAAATATGAGAAGTTAGAATGTTTTTCGGGGATTGAGCTTCAGGGCTTACTTGGACCCGCAAAGGGCGCAGGCTTATCCCAAGAAGTTTACTACAAAGAAACGTAAAGGTCAAGCTCCATCTGGTACCACTAAGGTCTATGTCTATGTGGTGGCCAAACATACTTTAAAAAGCAAGAAAGTATAGCAAGGTGGTAAGTAAATTATCCATTTTTAATAAATCCATGAATTCAAATAAATGTGTTACATTGTAAGCAATTTAAATAAGCAAAATAATTACGAAATTTGAAGTAATAAATTTAAATTAATATTTACATTCGTACACGTAATTATTTCAACTAGATTTTTGTTAATTTTTAAGCTGTTCTATTACGAGACTCCACGCTGATTTAACTACGCCTTTATTTATTTTTGAAAAGTCAAAAACCCCTTCTTAATTAGATGTAATGAGAAAAGTGAATTACATTACTGAATGGGCTAGTATTCCTTTGAAGAATATATAATGAAATCGTGTGTGAAAGGGAAATTCGGCCTACGCTTAAGGCAAACTAAAAATTATTAAAATATAAAATAGCGTACGACGGGGCGTATGAGTGACTTTGCTATTGCCTCAGGTATAAAGGGCAGAGTAGTGCTGTATAATTTTGTTCACATAACGGTTGTATGTAATGGAATAAACCAAATTTATCAGAATGATGAGGGGAGTTGTTTTACCCTTGTCTATCAATAAACTTGGTGCACATATGACATTTTGTCCAAGGCAGGCTGTATTGAAAATGGGCGAAAACGGCCAATAACCACACCCACCTCTCATATAACAGTAATTTTCAAAAAAGAAAAACAAATATTTTTATTATAAGTGATGAACTTAAAAAACTAGATACGAAGCAAGTAAAATTTTGAAAAATGTGCGATTCTATGAGGACGTACACGTATTTTGTGAAATTGTTCCACAAATGGAGGGAGCTTCTATATTATTTGTGATGTTGTTCCACAAATGGAGGGACCTACAGTTTTAAGCCGATTCCGAACGGCAGATATTTTTTATGAGGAGTTTTTTCTTGGCAGAGATACACTCGGAGGTCTGCCATTGCTTGCCGAGGGGCGACCGCTATTAGAAAAAAAACTTTTTCTTCATTTTGGAGTTTTATCGAGATTCGAACCGACGTTCTCACTGCATTCCGAATAGTACACCCATTCGGCTACGGCGGCCGCCTACATTATATTGGACGTACGAATACTCGTATGCATAATAATGTGCATGTATGTATATGCAAGCATATAATTGCGATGCATGCATCTACGTATACGTTCGATGGACGCCCTTCAGAACACACCCAGCTATAACACACCGCCCAATTGGCTCGGTTTTACGTATGAACAACTTTAATTGGAGCCTTTTGCACTTTTGACGCCTCTGTAATGTTGGTGATGTTACTTTTGTTGTTGCTGCCTCTGACACTGTAAATTTAGTTGTGAATACACTTATACGTATGTATGCATATACCTCGTATGTTTGTATGTGCGCACGTATGTATGTATATATCATATAAGTAAAACTGTTGACATTCGTTACTGTAGCTGGAATCGCAATTGCATACGGCAACTCTTTTGTTCTCGTTGTTGCTGTTGCTGTCGCTGTCGCTGTGTTTGTGGCTTCTCCTGTGGCTGCGGTTCCAGCTGAGTACGATGTTTGTTCGCTTGCATTTTAATTATGCATGTGTGCGTTAAATAATTGCCGCAAAATTACGGTTAACCTCTCGACCACCGTATCAACTGAAGTAACATACGAACGTTGATTTATACCCGGGGGTAAAAATTTAGTCAATAATTTTAAATGACTACTTCTGTGTTACTCACTTCCGAGTTGGATTCAATGGGTTGGCTATGCAAGCGTGGGTAATTTAATGTAAACTGGCCGGGAAAGGCACTAGTTTCGCCTTAGTCTCAAATTTATCTGATTTTCTACATACATACATACATATCTATGCTCACGTTCACACACATAAAATCGCTCGGGTAGCCAGATAATAGATGCGGTTATGATTGCGGACAAATGTGGTTGCCAGTCGATTTTAGACATTTTCTATTTCAGGATTGATAATAGTAAAGGTAAAAATGTCGCTTTGACTGCTCGGCTGGAGAAATTCCTCGGTAACCAAATTTGGCGTAATTGTTTTTGCATGCTTCCACATCAATGTGTGTAATTATAATACTGCACTATAAATTTTAAATTTAAGTTGTGAAAATATGTATCATGTCTCTAAACTCCTTTTATGATCAAGTCTCTCGCACAAGCATCTAACCGAAAAGAGCGGCACTTTCTTTTTTGGCGTAAAATTATTATAAAGAGAACTGAGCTGAGATGATTTGTGCGGGCTTAAAGTTTTTGCTCAATAAAAAAGTTAATATTATAAATAAAAACCTTTATTGTCTATACATGTCAAGGGTGGCCAAGCTTCTTTATAGTCCGAGTTATTTTTCAAAAATTTAAATGTGTCGCGAGTCTCAATTAAATACGTGGTTAAAAGGCATGCCGAACAGGTATTAAAAATGTTGTTTACAGAAATTATATTTATTAAAAACGTACCAATAAAAGTATAAATATTGTATTGAATTTCAATATTCAAAATTAAACCCATTTATTTTACTTCTTTTGATAATTCTTTAACTTTGGTGAATAGTTGGTGACAGCACTACTCAGTTATTTGACAAGCAGCCTTTTGTAATTCGGGATACTTCGATTCTGATACATATTTATGAAATTAAGTAATCAACGTTAACTTATATTTTAATTGGAGAACTTGAACTCTTTTCTCATCCCTATTAATTATAGTTCTCCAGATGTTTTTTGGTTCATATTTATATAGAAAAACTCACCTTGAATTATGTTAATTTCAAACGGATTCAGGAAAAAATCAAGATTATTATGAGACATTTTATTAGGATAAAAACGTAACAAATTCGTAGCAATATAATTGCACAAAAATGAAAAGTGAACCCGGGTATATTTACTGTCGAAAATATAAGCTAAAGAATGTTTAACGTATGTTTGTATGTAGGAAAATATTTAATAAACCATTAAATTCTTCAAAAACCAAAAAATAGTCTTCTGCTTGCATTGAGGAATTGGAATGGTTCAATAGTCTATGGTTGAGTGTCTTCATACATACATACATGCACACATAAATACTTTTGTACCCAAACCCAAGTCTTGTAGCGACCAGCAAAGTGCACGTCGATTGATGCCGTAGACTTATTGAAGGGCTATTGTTTCAATATACATATCCTTCGAGTGTATGTGTATTTATTGATAGAAACATGTGTATGTAGATGCCCGTTCGATTGTTTCGCATCCCAACGGCTTCCTTATCAGGGCATTACAGCCAGACACTTTAACTCATCCCGATCCAATTGCATCTTATTATAATGCACAAACTATTAACCGTTTACATATGCTTGTACATATGTGTGTGTATGTGAAAGATTGGTGGGCATGTGTATTAGTGAAAAACCATATCTTTGCCACATGAATAGAGTTTTCCTATTGTTGCTTTCATATGAGCAAAACAAGTAGCAGCAGCAGCAATAATGTCAGACAGACCCCGACGGCAGTAACAAAAGTGTTCGTGCATGTATGTGTTCGTATTTCATGTGTGTGTACAGGATGTGGGGAAAGTAGCTCGGCATGCCATAAAACAATATAATTAACACAACACAATAAATGTTATTATCGCCAGCATATCTAATTAATATCACTAATTAGGATGGCAAAGGACATATGCATCATAAATTGAATAAACAGCAGCCACCAAATGGGCAGAAACAACAAAAAGTTTTTTAAATATACATATACCCTCAAATATTATATTATGTGTGTATATTAGGATACAAATAGAGCCAAAAAGAACAGGGCTGGAATAATGAATAAAGGAATGCATCTACACATAAGAATTTGATGGTCATTGTCTGCCCGTTCTTGACTTTCGACCCCCGATGCACCGCTGACCTCATGTACCTAATACCGAATCAGCCATACATTTGGTAAATGATATACTCGTATGTGGTTTCTCAATCGGAATTATAAAATTTATTATATTTTAAGGCTTCCGCCAAACTAATTCGGAGAAATATGAAGGCTTTAGTGAACTGGATTGATTTGGCATAATTATACAATATAATTTCAGAACTAGATATAAATTCAACATATAATATATGGGTACATAAAGATGTTTTCAATTAAATAAAGGAACTGTAATATTGGTTTCGCACATAAACAAAGCAGGTACAAAAAAGTCTCTGGCAGTGCAATTTTGCTTAAAGCACAGCTGCCGAGTGTAAAGGCAGAAGAAAAAAGTATTATGTTCGTTGTGGTGGTGGTGGAGGTGCTGTCTGAGTGAGACAGCCCAGACCCAAAACATAATTTATTTCAATGAAACTTGGTGTGTTTATTAGTCGTTGTCACAGGTACATTGGTATTGAAAATGGGCGAAATCGATCAATAACCACACCCACTTGCTATGCAATGGTAATTTAAAAAAAAAAAACCTGTTATCTCTGTTATAAACAAAAACAATTCAAATTTGGTGCAAATGAGGAACCTAAAAAACAAACGACGCAAGTAAAATTTGAGAAAATGGGCTGTGCCACATCTATCTTTGAGTAAATGCGTGTTTCTCGTTAATGACTTAATAAAACTTCCCCAAACTTGGTACACCTGCTGATCCCAAAAATTTATTTAGATCCGACATATGGTATATAATATTGAGATCGAATAAAACCACCGCCCACTTTTTATATATTAAGGTAGTAGTCTGGTAACTTATTTTGAAAATTTCGAATTTCGGTTTTTTACATATTTTGAAAGTGCGATATATTGGTAATATACCGTACAAATTTTAGACCGAAATTCGAAATATTGACAAAATTATAGCACATAAATGAGAGCGGCTCGTACTTGCGCGCGCTAAGCCACTAAAACTTGAAACGCGTTTTTCTCAAAACAACTTTTTCCGGATGGCCGTCGTGAAAACAAATTTTCTATCTAACGGATTGAGCTGAAATTTAGACATGTTTTTCTACACATCAATAGTTTTGGCGGGTAGTAGATTTAATTTATTTCGTCCCTAACTTTCCATTTTTTAGTCCGATTTCCACTTTAAAAAAAGGCAATTTTCTTACGAAGTCCGCCATTTTGTTATTTTTTGTCAAAATCATTTGATCTTACTACCTGCCAGAACGACAAGCACACTGATTAATAAACAATTTGTTTTTTCTGTTTCAGATGACTACAAGTGACGAAATCACGCCGGCCAGCCACTGTACCTCTTTTTTTTGCCGCTTGCTGCAGTGTACAAAAATAATATCAAAACATTAAAAAAAAAATTTTTTTGTACACCTTCTGATACCTTTAATAACATATCAGACCGATTGAATTTTATTTTCCCTTCCAAAAAATGTCCCAAACATGGCCTCAAAAAACGTGTAAGTTACCAGACTACTACCTTAAGGGTAACTCCCTTCCGTTCGTCTAATGCTGCTAGCTATAAATCTCATTGCCTATAAATGTTATTAATTCAAAATTTAACAGCCAGCCCAAAATAATTTTTATTAAAATGTGCGCAGGCATTTAAAGTGCGCCCCGGACCGAATTTAGCTCTTCTCACCTTTTTTAAATAAACAACGGATTTTAGGCATGTAACCAAATTTAAGCATATGGCATAGAGCTGCCAAATCGATGTTTTGTGGTACGGGATTTTATGTCATATAAGTGGGATTGTGTACAAAAGTTGCCTTTTGGAATTGAAAATGTTTAAATGTTAAGATTTATTATACGGCAGGATGCTTATACAGAATCATCATTTATATTCTTAAAAGCCGTATGATACTTATCAAATTTATTTCTCATTTCATATATATGAGGGTAGTTCAGAAAGTAAGTTGACTTTTTATATTTATTTCCACGTTCAGGGCACGTGTACCAACAAAGCAAAACATCAAATCTATCATCAAAATACCGAAAGTCGAATGTACGTTAGCCGCGAAATTTGTCAATTTGAAAGTCACTCTACTTGTTGAACATACCTTATATTATATACGACCATATGAAAGTCACCGTAGCCGAATGTGTTGGTAAGTGAAATGATAGAAAAGCTTCTCATGAGAAACCATCTGCTTCTCGGAAGCGGCGGGAAACTATAGATCCCTCCATTTGTGGAAAAACATCAAGACGCACAATACAAATAAAGGCGTAAGCGCCAATTATATACACATATATATATATATATATTTATATATATGGTAACTGAAAACTTACAATTGAACTATATGAACTAAGTATAATGGCTGGACCTTTGAAATATACTTTAAAAAAGTTATTAATTTCGATCAAATCTGACATAATAAATATAGGTGTTTTCGACAAAGAATTTGTGACATGTGACATGTGGCTCCGTCCTCTTGGAACCAAATATCACTGGCATATCACCATCCATGTGCCATAATATACTAAAACTCAATTGCTAATATCTCTCGATAGCGAATTCCATTGACGTTAACCGCATTTCTGGCCGAATTTAAAAAAAAAAATGGCCCAATGACGCCTGCAGGCCATAACGCGTACCAAACAAAGAACGTTAAGCATGAAAAGCCTTCTAAATAACACTGTTTTCGTAGAGGATACTTGTTATTTTAATGTGATTTTCTGGCGCAATTGAGTTCATTGCAACAATTGCCAACGTTTCTCTGTGTACATCTCAAAAACTCAAATGTCAAAAGCCTCAATATTAGACTTGGACTCTGTTGAGAAAAAGTTCTTGCTGAAGACCCCTTTAGTACTTTTGGGTTATTTCTATTGTGTTTCTTTAAGAAAAATGATTTTTTTTAACCTCTACTGTATAAATTTATTGTGTGATGTTTCGTGTGCTAGCAGTTTAGTTTGTTCTGTATTCCACATGCAAGCTTCAAAATTGCGTACGATTTGGTCCGTACCAACTAAGGAATGATCCATATATCTACATACATATGTACTTATATGTATGCATAGTCAATTGACGCACGCGATCGGGGCGTATAAGCAACATTATTTATGGATATAAACAGATAAACCTTTGAAAGCTGATATAAAGCTGAAATAAATATTTTCCCTCAGAAAATATTGGGTTGCATTTGAGGTGCTTGTTTTGTTTAATGATAGGTGGGTTTTTCTGCACCTCTTTACAGGTATCTACAATGAAGGCCAATACAAAATTTCACGACGTTATTCTTTTAACGCCATGCAAATTGAAAATGTATTGCGACCACAAGGGCTTGGCAGCTGCTGCTGCTCTTGTTAAATGCACTATTATTTATCTACAAATATAAATGAATAAATGTCTTGAATGCTATTCACAATGTAAAATGTTTGACTCCATGAACTTTTTTGGTATTGTAACTTAGTTCTAATTCAAAGTTTAACTGAGTATTGCACTACTTTCTAGTAAACATATGTTTGCAGAAGCATTTTTTCTTCCTATCTCATTGATGTTCATGTGAGTATAAATTTGTATGTATGCATGCATTTTCACTGTGCGTATAGATAAACCATCTAAAACATGGAGTGTAAGGATTATTATGAGCAAATGTACATACTTACATACTTCTCATCAGTGGATGTGTGTTCACATCTAGGCATGCATATATGTATGTGTGTGTAAAATGTAAGTACGACCAGCGCTGATAGGTACTGTTCATAGAATTACGTTTAACGATGCTCCAAATGAAATTGCAGCAGCTGCAAAAACCAGTGGGAAAATATATTGAATTTCCTTAAAAAATAACTCTGTAATACGCCACTTTTCTAACAGAGATCGTTGATGTGAACTCTTGTAGGAATCAATACTGAAATCGACGAAAACTTTCTATTTAGAAATGATTACAAAGTATTTCTATTTAAAAATTAACTGCATTTTCTAAAAATTTTACTTAAGTTTTGATAGATGAAAGATAAAAAGATTCAACCTTATTAAGTCAAAATAGGATCTTTTTTACAAATCCACATCCACGATAATGTCTTTTTAATCTAACATATGGAAACATTACACGCACAGTCTAATACACATACACACGGAACTATGCATGGATGGCGTTTCATATTTTTATTGGCAGTCTGCAAAACCCCATCACCATATTTTTCCTGGAAAATGAATGAATTTTCAAATCCAAGTCTCTCTTATTGTAAGCAGAAAACCAAAGCGAATAATTTATTTTCAATGTAAGGTCTTGTGCTGTACAGTACGTACACACCTTTATTGGAACTTATCAAATACTTTTTCCCGATAGCTCGACTTGAACCGAAGTGACTATGAGTACAAGCCCTGCCAATACTTTGTCTGTATGTGCTGATAAAAAAGCATACGAATACAAAACGCACCCACATGCGTCCTAATAATAGCTTGAAAATGAATGTTATGAACTTTGCTAAGGGCAATATTCTTGTAATATATGAAATTGTGTGAAATTGACAGCACTCGGTTATATATAATATGATGTAGGTCTTTTCGTTGTTGTTGTTGTTATCGGGTCTTTCGATCTTTCTTGCAAATGCCAAAACAAACAAACGACATGCACCCTATAGGTGCTGAAAGTGTTAATAGAACGTCGATATAGTTTCATATGGTATACTTAGATGTATGTATTCACAGGTGTGTGGTTGTGCACAGGTGATGTTTACTTTGCTGCATATGTCTGGCAATTGAGAATGTAATTAAGTGTACTTACCATACCATATGGTAGATTCGGGCTATGCTTTTCGCCATCTCTGCAACTCACATATACACACATGCATGCTTATACGAGTGCCTATTCGCATGACCGCCCGAAAGTATGCCTTTAAATGCCGTCCGCCATTTAGCCTTAGCTGTTCAGTGAAACCGTTTAAAGTCACAGACCTAAGCTCAGTTTTTACGTCTTTACATTCTTTCGCAGACCGAATGATAAAAATAAGCACAAAGATATTGTATTTATATAGTCAAATAAAATAGGGTGTATATACAGCCTATTTGTAATCAATTTATTTGTAAATGCTTTTCTGTTCGCCAATATGTCGCTCTTTAATGTCCTATCCTGTTGAGATACTTTATCTGACTGACATACAATTTGATAATTTATCGAATTGAACGTCTCGGAGGCTACGGACACCAACAGTAAAACCAATCCTATACCAATACTAATACACTTGCTTATTGCTAGAGTCAACTGTCATATCACACCGACTTCTTAGATACGCTCCGAGCGCATTCAACTGAAAACGAGATGAGATTGCTCGAACAGCTCATTGCAAATTCAGGTGAAAATTGCACTCAACTCAAAACGTCTCTTTCTATATGCAGCCTTTTTTAATTTGCGTTTGATGAAAAGCTCTGAAATTCAGCAGTTAATCAGTTACAACTTGGGCGCTGAAAGTTAATAATACTTCTAACGTATATTAACTTATTTGTTTACTATCCCCCATCGCCGAATAACTTCCACTCTTATTTATGTAGATAAGGAAGTTGTTTTATGTATAAAGGTATACATATCTGTACACATATATGAGTGTATCTTCATTTGTTTAGAGTAAGTTGATAGTAGTCGCCATGCACACGTCACCATTGTAGAACTTCTCAATTGAATCTGATTGCCCCCACCAATCCTCCGCCGCACCGACTCTTATCTGAGTCTTCAAATATGAACAATCTGTCTCTCTTTCGGTTGGCAAACCTCCCTCATTGAGTGCGCTTCGGTCTACAGGACCTCATATTGTAACGTTGGCAACTTGGGCGCGGTATACCGGAATTGCAGACGTGTACTCATCAAAAAACATATGTATGTACGTATGCATTTATTTACGCACTGGTGCGTGCGCTTGTGCCCGAGTAGATACCAAAAGTAAACCAGAAGGCAGTTGGCAGGGACTGAGTGAACATTCAAATGTATATGTATGTGTATATTTATGTATCAGGCGCATGCACACATTTTTTAAGCATTGGCATGATGTGCTTGTGCTTGTAGCACGCCTTTAATATGTTCTATTCACACGTTCTCGGTTGCGGAGCGACGATAAGCCCTGAAAATAGTTGATAACAACCTCTTCTATTTGTACGTAGATGCAGAGGTATATGCAATAGACACTCACACTCAAACACTAGATCTACTACTTAGTTATGTGTGTAGATACGTACAGACCCAGGATGGCGGTGGTGTGGAAATGTGTGCCTAAGGGTATTTTTGCAAACACTCTTCATAATGAAGTCAAACTAGTCAAGAAGTACCAAAATGCGGGTGCAACTGAATTCGCCGCTTATTTTTGCGAATCTAACCGAATCCAATAAGTTTTCTGATGAAGTTTGTGCTTCTTAGCTTACATTTGGTACCTATTTTATGCAGTTTGCCTTAACAGGTCAATAAAAATAACGTTTTTGAATATTTTGAAGAGAACTGAACAGCAAGAATTATATGTGTGACAAATTTCGTTAAGATATCTCAATTTACATATATTGGAGTTATTCATTTTGGGGAGTTCGATAAAGTGGTTTTATAGATGCCCATATTTACGTAAAGCTGAACAAGTTTTGAATATTACTGAAATATTGTAGTTTTGCTCTTTTTTCTTAGTATTGCCTATTTTCAATGCCAATCGTTACTTTCTGTATGATTGTGATGTGCACCGAATTTCGTTAAGTACGTAAACTTTTTCTGGGGTTATCCGATATGGGCATACGTTCTTCTGTGTCGCAATGATGTGTCTCATGAAGTTTATTTGAAGAAAAGTCTTACTTAACTCCAGATAATGAAGTGTTTATTTCTTTGATCCTTTTAACATTTCACGCTTCCCGTTTTAGCAAATACAACCCAATCCTAAACGGTTATGATAGTTGTTAGCGAAAAAAATCTGTAGACGGTCGTTTAGTTAGAATGATTGCTGCATTTCACTCAAAAATAACTCCAATTAATTTGTCGCGCATGCGTTCATATGAGAGAGAAAGTTTGCTCAATTTTGAGGAATTGGTACAAAGTACTTTGTACAAGTATGTGTGAGCGGCGTCATGCTTTTGTTAGAAGCAAGTGTGTGGTTCTTATTTCACGACTACAATTTACATACACACATGTGTACCCATGAACGTATTTACAAATTTGTGGATGTGCTCAAAAAACTGTATATATTTTTCTATCTTGAATCGAGAGTTGGGGGCGTCTGTGAAAGGAACCACATGTGGGTATATACATGCCCATATGCATATATACATATACAGATATTTACATACATGTGCATGGAGCTTGCATAGCGGCAACAGGCTGCTGCTAGCAACAGGCAAAAGGCAATTCGTGTCGCAACTGAGGCGCACATAGAGAGTAAATTTTACACTTTCCAAGAGTGGTAGAAGCGTGAAATGAGCAAAACACAAGCAAATGGGAAGGAATAGGATAAAAATTTAAATAAAGGAAAATTGCAGAGATATACATACATACTTAATATAAGTAAGGTGAGAGTGTGGAACCCCAAGTGGGTGGATAGCAGAACTACATAGTTGTTAGTGATGTTGCTGATGCTGTTGGAGCTGTATAACGATGCCACAAAGAAGCTCAGAAGTCAAATGTTGCACGAACACACGATCTTAGTGATGAGACCGAAGCCGAGTGAGAGGGTGAGAACTAGCATCACGAAAATGGAGTTGGGGCCGGAAAGAGAGATGGAGACGCATAATATGGTGTCGCCCAAGCAGTAAAAAGGGCATGACAAAAGAGTCTTGGAATTAAGGGGTACAAAATTGTTTTGAAAAATGGAAAGCTTGAATGGCTTGATGACTTGACTTTGGGAGTGTTGTTCGGGTACATTTCACCCGTAAGGCACACATACTTGCATGTAAGGGTGGAACTATGTAGCTCAATGTAGGGATGTTTTGTAGCCTGATAGAATTTACTTTGCTGTACTAGAGCGAACATATGTTACTTGTTGCATTGATTCGATGTGGTGGCAGACAATAGCGCAAGTAGGACAATTTGACTTGACTTTGAACCGAACGAAAGTAGTGAGGGTGAAAACATAGGCAACGACGACATCAAGTGGGAGATGCAGAGCTCTGATAATGGGTGCAGACACAGACATTTGGCCCACTTTTACGACTATGTCTACATTGTGTGGTTTGCATGTATCGCGACTGCAGCAACAAGTTGGCATATCCACCTGAATGATATAAATATACTTATGCGTATGCACACTTATAATGCCGTACTTAATTTCGAGTGAGCGGTTGCATTTAGATGCAGCTATTTGCAGTTGGGTTGTAAAGTGAAAACTTTGTTCGATTTCTGCATATTACAACATTTGCGGGGAAAAGGTATCCATGTATATGTTGTAGTGATTGTATATCCGTACAAATGTGATCAGGGTCGACAACAGTACATAGTGAAAATATCCAAGTACCAAATGATTTTTACAATATGTTCCCATCCCATTTTATACATTTAAATATACATATATACGCATATGCTCAGGAACGACTTCTTTTTCCTTCTTGCTTGGTTCTATAACGCTAAAGTTACTTGAATTCGCCACTTCATTTTCACAGAAATTATGGTTGTGCAGGTCAAAATTTCTGGATGATCATTACAATGGGCTATGAGCCTGAGTGTGTCCCACAGGACAACCGTTTCAACTTAGGTTAGCTATTGGTTCAGAAAAGCTCCCATTGGAATTTATTACTTTGATTGGAGGGCGTACTTCTCCTCGAATAATTACATAATTTTTTAGTTGTTGATGCAACAGTCGCAAAATCTAAGCTCAACCATTAAATTTCCACTAGGAAGACAGAAGTCTGCTCGTAGAAATGTGAATTAGGCCGATATATGTGCCCATAAGTATGAAAGTGGTCTGAGACAAAATTTCAAAAAAATAAGTTTATCACTTATTTCACATCCACATTATCGTAAGCTGTATGTATTAATTGTAATTTTCACGATATCGTCAAAAATGAACCTTAAGAAGGTGGATGTAATTTCAACGTTATACGGAATTCATTTAGTGTTAATTATGAAAGTGGTCTAAGTGAAAAACTTGAAGAAATTAGATATAAACATAACTTGAAAATAGCGCGTGACCCTTTTTAATGAGTTTCTGAACCACATGTTAGACTGGTAAAATAAATGATAACGAAAACGCCAACAGATGAAATTAAGATAAAAAATGTTCTCGTAATTTTTTAAGTTTTCCAGCCGCGAACCAGAGCTCGTCACACTCCTGGTCGATAATATGTGAGTCCTTACCTAGACATTCGTAAAATGTATAGCCTTTATGTAAAGAAATGTGAAGAGAAGAACCAATCCTTTGCTAAGGAATGGATCTACAGAAAAATATAATATTTAATACTGAATTTAACTTAAATGTCCATGCTCCTCGAAAAGCCACATGCAAAAATGCGATTTTCTGAATGGAAAAATCCAAGCATGCAATAAAGAGGAAGAGAAATTACATCTTAGAGAAAATCATGGTGTAAATTTAAAAAATGCCGAAAGAGCTAGAAACTGTCTTGCAGAGGACTATGGATTCTCCTTTGATTTACAAGAAGCATTTCCGTACCCTAAAATGTCTGTTTCGTTAGCCCATTATAAGCGAAATATGTACATTTATAACTTGGGCTTCCATAATTTCCATAATGACAATGTCAAGACGCATATATAGGATGAAACTACAGCATCAAGAGGCGCACAGAATGTAGCATCATGCATTTTAGCGCATATGGAGGATATTATAACTACTCAAAAACACGTAATAGCTTACAGTGATGCGTGTTCAGAACAAAATCGTAACATTAAAGTAGGATTAACACGAATGAAAATGGCGCAGTCAAATAATATTAATATTCAAACGGCAACCACACATTTTTGGTATCAGGTCATTCCTTTCTACCGAATGACCGTGATTTCGGTGTCTAGAAGAATCAATAACAAAAATTGTAAAACATACCGCGGCGAATCTGTTTCTTGGCTGAAAATTAAATGGATGCGTTTCTTGAAAAATTAACCTTATAAAATGTTCTATAAAACTTCTTTAGATGATTCTAAATTCCACGTTTTGCATCTTTCAGCGAAAAGAGGAAGACCTTGACGCGTACACCCTTTTTGGGTCCACCTATTTGTGGTTTGCGTCTTGATTTTGTTACACAAATGGATGGACCTACAGTTTTAAGCCGACTCCGAACGACAGATGTTTTTATGAGGAGCCTTTTCATGGCAGAAATACACTCGGAGGTTTACCATTGTCTGCCGAGGAGCGACCGCTATTAGAAAAATGTTTTTCTTAATTTTGGAGTTTCACCGTGATTCGAACCTTCATACAAAATTTCATATTGATTATAAATTTTCATTAAAGAAGTCAGGTTAAAGAAGCACTGCGACTTCTTTAATCTGATGTTGGAGAGGATCGTACGAGCCGCAGAACTTAAGCGCTCAGGCACAATATTTTAAAAGAGCGTACAATTGTTGGCGTATGCCGATTATATAATATTAACATCATCGGCCTTAACAACCGTGCTGTTAATTCTGCCTTCTCCAAACTGGATAAAGAGACAAAGCGAATGGGTCTGGTGATGAGCGAGGACAAAACGAAGTACCTTCTTTCATCAAACAAACAGTCGACGCACTCGCGTATCGCCACCCACATCACTGTTGACAGTTTGATTTCGAGGTTTTACGAGACCTCGTTTATTTAGGAACCAGCATTAACACCGATAACAATGTCAGCCTTGAAATCCTACGTAGGATCTCCCTTGCCAACAAGTACTACTTTGGACTAAGTAGGCAACTGAGCAGTAAAGACCTCTCTCGACGAACAAAACTAACACTCTACAAGGCTCTCATCGTGCCCGTCCTAACGTATGGCGTAGAAGCGTGGACGATGACAACATCCGATGAAACGACGCTTGGAGTGTTTGAGAGAAAGATTCTGGGGACGATTTTTGAACCTTTGCATGTTGGGAACAGCGAGTATTGTAGGTGATACTCATACTCGTAGACATTGCGCAGCGAATAGCGGCTTGGCTAGGCTATGTTGTCCGAACGGATACAAATACTCCGGTTCTGAAAGTATTCGGTGCGGTACCAGCTGGAGAGGAAGGGGAAGGCCTCCTCTACGTTGGAAAGATCAGGTGGAGCAGAACTTAGCTTCACTTGCTGTGTCCAACAGGCGCCGGTTAACACGAGAAAGAAACGACTGGCGCGCTTTGTTAAACTCGGCCAAAATCGAGTAAGCGATTATCACGCCAATTAAGAAGAAGAATAAATTTCCATTAATCAAGACTAAGAAAATTATTAATTATGATAAAATGTTGCACAATATAAAAATATTTTTTATCTCGTTCAAGCACAATTCATTAAAAATCTCTAACTAAGAAATATATGGCTTAGACCACTTTCATAATTATGGGCACATATCACAAACACGCACAACAAAAATGATCCATTAACCACAAACAGACAAAATCTATACCTAATACTGCCTCAGAATTAAGGTGCACAAAAGTGTTATTATTTTACTATAACAAAACCTGGAACAGAACTTTCCCTCTTTTGGATTCAATTTGATTAAATACGAATACGAGTCCTGATAGGTATTAATTAGTTGGTCAAAACGCATATGCGTAGTATACAAAAATACACAAATAAGCACTCCGTGCTTTGATAAATCGGTCCATTAAATCTATCCTACATACTTGTATGTTCTGAATACGAACAGAAACGGATATGAATAAAATCAGATCATAAATACGATTCCTCTAAATATACCAAACACCTGGTTGGGGGTGATAATAGTCCAATTACCACCAAGCTCGAAACTAGCAAACTATTTACCTAAAACACGAATCGTTATGACGCTCTATGCTCCAACTAGGAGTTAGAGGATATCATATACATTCAAATATATCGGGCGCATCACCATTCTTCTCATGTAGGTTAGATTAGACTTGGTTGATCCTGTAGATCGCAAATATACCAGAAATTGATTCATAGTGGCACCAAGTGTTTGTATGGAGAGAGTAAGAACTTTATATTTTGTCTTTAATATACAGTATAGATATTTAAGTAGGCTGCTAATTTGTTGATCTGCCACACTTTCTAAGGTTGAAAATGATGCAGAACCTTAGCAGTTTATTTGTGTTTTGCCCTTCAGTGTCCCCTTTACAAGTTTACACTCTTTCCTGGGAAGGGATAAAATATAGTTTGTAGACCTGACATTGTGCCTGTGTAGCACGGTTTTCACGCTCCCGCACGTACTGGTTCTTTCCCATCATGAGTTCGCTTCTTGGATAAATTCGGCATCTATATCCAGTTGTTGTTTGCAGAGAGGTGGTTGTATATCGGCCGTGCCAGCTACAGGAAGATTTGCGCTAGCTTCGGCTGGTATATCTAATTTCTCGTTTCTTTCTCCTCCCTTGTGTCCTGCAACCCGGTAGATAGTGGCTTGCTTTCAGTTTCTAGTTCATCCATCCTGTTCCGGCTCTGTCGTACGCAGTGCGAATTTGTCATTACATCTGCTATTCCTTTAATAGCTGCTTGGCTGTCAACGAAATCGGTTCAATCGCTTATGAAGGAAATAATTACAATCGGTGAATATCTTCATATTTGACCTATATTTCGACCATATATTGTCAAAGTACTTCGATTCTATTGCGAAACAATTACCACTTGTAAGATTAGGTGCATCTGTAGTATCAGGTATTAATAATATTTATGTAAATGTTCAGTAATTTTTTATTTTGATTTCATTTTCTAGGAATACTTATCGAAACTAGCAAAATCCTATCGACCTTTTATGCTTGAGCTCAAGTTCGGATTTTATTGTATAGTTTTAATAAAACTTGATTTATGTGCCGGACGGTGTAATGCAAATTATATTTAGTAAATATTATATTCCATCCAAGATCGACACCTCGCGCAGCATTGAAATTTGTATTGATTTCATTCGGATCGAAAATTTACATACATCAACTCTTATATAAGTACATATATACTCACGTATATAGCGAGTCTTTATATACACACCAACAAAAACACTATTGACTAATACACCGATAATAACTATTTCGATGGCCCTCTGCAATAACAACACAACCCAAATTATAACAATTTTCAGTAGAACCAATTGCAGTTTTCGCGTGTCATAATTGAACAATAAAATGGCTTAGAACAATTCCTTCGGATTGGTAAAAAATACTACTATGTGAATATTCCACAAAAATATGGTTATTTATGAACCTAATCGGCTATATAAATTAAAAGCATGCAATTTTAAGCTGTGTCGTTTTTGCAGAGGGCCATCCCTGTGCCGTAAATACATGCAGGGTGCCACATCCCGAGCTATTTATTTAGTTTAATTTAATAGATTATTTGCTTATTTTGGAAACAAAAAATAAGTTTTGCTGGCACACTACGAGTGTTATTCTGACCAGCCAGCTACTTGATTCAGATGATTTAATTATCGTTTAAATTATTAATTAAATATTTTTGTAAATTTGCTCTTTGTATCGGTCGTCGTAGCCGAATGGGTTGGTGCGAAACTACCATTCAAAATTCAGAGAGAACGTAGGTTCGAATCTCGGTGACAGACCAAAAATGAAGAAAAAGATTTTCCTAATAGTGGTCGCTCCGCGGCAGTGTTTTTCCGAGTGTATTCCCCTCTTAGTGTATTTCTGCTATAAAAAAACTCCTCATAAAAAAATATCTGCCGTTCGGAGTCGGCTTGAAACTGTAGGTGCCTTCATTTGTAAAACAACATAAAGACGCACGCCACAAATAGAAGAAGGAGCTCAGCCAAACACCCAAAAAGGGTGTAAGCGCCAATTATATATGTATATATATTTATATGAAGTTAAAAACTTGTATAGGTCTAGCAATTTCTTTTTTTATTCGACGCTACTTGAAGTGAAATTTTCCTTGCTACCGCTTTGTTAGTTCAACGGTGCGTAGGCTGCGATTTAACTGCAAATATAGCAGATGAACCTAAGACAAAGAGGTGAGTGCCATTTGTGGTTGACAGCTTCACAAGTGATATGCAGAATTGGCATACTGGCGAGCTAATGGCTTAGTAATTGTTGAATAATTGCCTTCAACCACTTTGCTGCATTCTGCTGGTCTTAGTTGGTTTACTTTCGGAGCACTTCATTTCCACTTTCGATTTCCTTTTTGAGATGGAAAATGTGGTTACTGACAATCATAATCATTTCAACTTGGATTCACCGCATCAATAAGTACATACATACATATGTACTTGTTATTGTATGCATTCCATGCTCTTGAGCTTTTATTAAGTATATACATATGTCCTTACATATTAGAGAAGCATTTCCTGAGATCTTGGGATTAATAGGAATAGTGCGATAATTTATTATATTTTTGAAGTTAAGGCATAGGAAAGAAAATGAAATTTTGTTGATAGAAAATTGTTTGCCTTGCAAACCCATTTTGACTGTAACAGAATATTATTTATTATTATTTTAGTGTTTTTAGCCCAAAGAAACATATATGTAGCAAAAGGCTTTATGACAAGTAAATTTGTTTTTTTGGTCAAATGTGATTTCTTCTTTTTGTTTTGTAGAGTGAAGTGTATACTCATCTGCCAATCAGAGGCGGCATATGTTATGTTTCCTTGGTATGGCGGACAACCAATAGCCAATATAAAAATAGTGTACTAAAAAGAGTGCAGAGAACGACGAAGTTAGCTGCAATGAGTACTTTCTGATATGTGGATTCTTTGAAACACATATTTTTCTTATTCTTATCCCCATAGAGATGGAAATGAATAGGGGTAGTTGAGCACCTTAAATCTAGAAGTTCAGTTTTATTGAAGAAGAAGAGAGTTTGGGATGAAACTTTCTGGAACCACAGCATTCCTTATTTTATCAACTGTCCGGCCTGGTCTCAACACAGTTATTTAGAGGCAATGCAACCACAACGACACTTATGTGCTTACATATACTCGTATTAACCTAGCCTAAACTGGCTACAGTGCCCATTGTTCCACTATTTCTTTAATAAAAACGTATGAAATTATTTTGAACATAATTTTGCTTTCTACTTAGTTGCAAATATTTATATATAAGTGGAGTTCATTTAAATAAATAAACTGACGAATGACGTAATAAAGTGCGTAAATGTATGTGTGTATGTACATGCAGACTGGTACTTCGATTCCTTGGGCTTTTTCATTCTGCTGCTTTCCGTTTGATGTTGAAACGAACGGAATAGCAACAAACTCGCACACATGAGCCAACCCGCACACATATACATATGCGTATTTCTGAATACATTTACATATTCATTTCCTTTTTTATTCGTTTACTTCAAATAAACTGGTACAACTACAAAAATGGCTATGCTCATACACATCTACTGATGTATGTATACACACACAGGCTTACAACTACCAAAGTGTTAGGAAGTGAATATCTCTGGCAATTTTTACCACTTCCCCACTATCTGTCGCACGCTTGTCATTTACTTTTCGCCTTAGCGCACAGCTCGTCACATCCACGCACAGCTCCAATATAAAATCTATTTGCTTGCCGGCAGGACATGTTGAGTGGTTGCTAGCTCAAAGCCCTCGGCATCATACTCGCCGGCAATAATAATAACATAATAATGTTTATAATCTTTGAACTCCGTCTCTGGCACTCGAGTTAATTTATATTCATAAACCAAATTGGTGTACAATTACCGTCCGATTATAAGTACTTGCGGGGTGCTGCCATCCTCGCCATCCTCGCCATGCTCGTCACTTCTTGCTTCCCTACTTTGTATTTTCAATTCTACACTTCATCATTATCATTTGGGAGTGAAGTTTTTCCTTTGCCTCCTGCAATATGGATGTGAATGGGATAAGTAGGACAGATCCTTCCTGGAGCTGTTGTCACTGTGGTGGTAATAATGTTGGTGTTGTTTTTTATTTGGTTTTTATTGTTGCTTTCATGTTTGTTGCATTCGCTGTTGAGGAAAGTTTTGTTCATTTTTCTGCTTTGCCATTACGTGTCTTAGCTGTTGAAGTTGTTGGTCTTGCTCCTGCTTGTACTGAGGCTTAATTATTGTTGTGTGGCATGGGAGGAGGTTTTTTCGTGTGGTTGGAGACGATGGCTCATTTGAGGCTGAAAAGAGTTGACTTGGCGCCTTAGTCATTTGGCGTCAGCCATGTCACGAAATGTCACCTATTTTCAGAAAATTCCATTCATGGAAATGGGGGTAGTTGTGCTTGTTGCCTACTTGTTGTTGCCGGACTCCTGCTGCCACCGAGCTGGCAGAGCTTTTAGCTGTCACTAAACTCACTCTGCCTGTTTGTGTCGCTCCTGTTGTTTTCACAGTCGACAAATTTCCACACAGTGTCGTATGTATTTGCCCTGCCACAGCCTTTTCACTGAAATATGTTTAGTCAGCCATACTTTGGCGCCAGACGGCTTTCCAACCAGCGGTGCATAGAATGAAAGCAAAGAAAGGGAAGAGGTAGATACACATATGCGTAGTCGGTCCAGTAGTTCACATATGTATGCAGATATATTGTGCATATATACATACATATGTTTAATATGTAAACAAATTATTGGTAAAGGAATCGAAGTATTGAATATTAGCATCAGTTGTCATCAGCAATTTTCATTTAATTCGAAGTTGCATACCCTCATACCTTCGTAAATATAGGGAATACATGCAATAATTAATCATACTATATATACATTTGTGGAACAACATCAAGACGCACACCACAAATAGGAGGAGGAGCTCGGCCAAACACCTAACAGAAGTGTACGCGCCAATTATTTATTTATTTTATATATACATTTGCATATATATATATATATATTTATAGGCTTACCAATACACAAATGCAATACACGCGTAACGGTAGTGGTGCAGAATTTTAAATCAAACACCAAACATATCTGATCGCACTTTTTCAACACTTACTTCGATTCTCAGTTTTTTTCCTATTATCGTAGACTAGATGTGCAAACACCTAACCCAGGCCGCCCACCGATGCTTCGGCGAGCCTCCCACTTTACGAGTTGTGGTACACTACTTTAGTTGCACACAGCCGCAGTACGCTTACCCTTCTCATTAACAATATTTTCATGCAAAATCCTTTGAGAATTTCCGCTGGCTGACTTTCGATTTAAAATGAGGTCATACGAAACTAGAAACATCAAATTCCTTAAGGAGTTCTTCTTACTCCAGATGGGTCTGAATATATGAGTAAACTGAGATTTTCCATATTTGTATAACAACCGTTTGTCTGAATGTGCGTGCGTGTAAGGATAAAATTGATTAAATAATTCATACTTTGTACAATTTCACGACTTTTTATATTAAATGCATATATTTTTTACCTCTTTATACAAAGTATAATGTGGGAAGAGACTCAGCCTTAAAGAGAATTTAATACGCGAAGGAGTCTATCAATCTGTAGATGAATAAAAGCGTAACTTCCGTTTGCCCGAAACTTTCGAGGATGATCATGGGTGTTACAGATGAAATATATGTACGTACTTGAAAGAGAGGAATGCCAATAGATTTAAAACAATTGACTTCGACGCAATGCTGAGGCAATGCCCGTACAGAACCACTCACAAATTAAAATGACTTCCCCACTTTTGGGGATTGAAGCAAAAAATTCAGTGTTGCTTGAACACAACTAGTAGGGGGTGAAAGAGTAAAAGTAATGGCATTAGGTTAAGTACAAGCTGGGCTAGTATTGATGTAGAGTCTACACTTGATTTATCAAAAAGGATGTCTTCTTCACTCAAAAATGCCTTGTATTTTTTGTGTTATTTTGGTGAGGCCATGCATGCATACATACATACATACAAACATACACAATTATCTTAAACGAGTCGACCTCATTGTTATTTCACAACTGTTTTCTACTGATATGACAACTTAGGACTGTGGGAAATGGCTTTATAGACGGAAATACTGAAGGGTTATTAAGTATAAGTACGACCTTTAAACAATTTTGCCAATTTTTTTTTATTCAGCTTTAAATTGGCGAGAAAAAGCGGAATGACGGAAGCGGAAAGTATTTTCATCTGCTCAACTTCAATGATTTCTTCTGTAAAAGTTTCAACAATTTTATAAGCATTAGCAATATTATAAAACATCCTCATTCCGTACATTGAAGATGCCAACTTGATATCAAATCATTGCTACGGACTAATTTTTCGACGCATTTGTTGCTCTTAACTTTAAGATAAACACTTAAGTTTTCATCATCCTTAACGGACCAAAACGATGATACTGAAATATTAAAAAAATATGTACTACCTTTATACTCACGATTAAATATTACCTAGCAAGTAGCAGTAGTCTGGCAGTACGGGAATCTTGAAATCACAAGTTATGAAAGAGTGGGTCAAGTGGGTCGTACGGTTTTCAAAATTTTATGCGTGACCACCCGTGCTAAAACAGGCAGGCTAAAAGAAAACACGCACGGTCATGCATCAGTTTTACGATCTGTTTTATAATTTCATTATGATTGTAAGACGCATCGAAAACAGGCTGTCTGGTTGCCAAGATAGATCTGTACAAAGACTAAAAATACAAATACCCGACAGGAAGGATTGGCAGACCAGAGTCATATCAGGTGATAGTGGTTACCATATTTATACTGACAGCTCAAAAATGGACAATACCACTGTATCGGGAGGGTACCCGGAACATTTATCTTTAAATTGCTCCTTTAGACTGGTGTAGCGTCTTCCACACCACAAAACAACACTTTGTTGGGTCCTCGACCACTCTGTAGTGCAAGGAATTGAAAGAGCGGATGAGTGTGCAAGGAAAGCACTGGCTTGACCTTCAGCGAGTAGTAGAGGTTATAAGCATTCCTCTAAACCAGAGTTCCCCAAACTTTTTTGTGTCGTAGACCCCTTGCCATGTTTTTCCGTGTTGGGTAGACCCCCTACTTACCTGATATTGATTTCCTGTAAATTTCTAACTGTAGTGAAGTTTAGTGCTAAAAACTTAAAGTAAAAACACATGTTAATTTATACATTTATTAATTGAATATTAATTGAATTTAAATTAAAACTACTAAAAAATTTTGTATCTGTTATGTAAAATATACGTAACAGAAAATAAACTATAAATAAAATAACATAAGCAATAAGTCAATATTTTTAGTGAGAAGGGTTAATCTTAGGGTAAGGGTTTCTTTTTTTCGTTAGGAGATTGGTAACAGCGCTGAACCCCCTTTCCAGTAGGTATGACGATGGAAAGGAAATTAAAAATTTCTTCGCTATATTCCATAACACGGGATAAGTAACGGGTGTGTTGTTTTGCAGCCAGAATTGCTGATATCCGTTCTTACACTTGACGTTTCCATTAATTGACGTTGGCAATATTTTAATGGTTAAAATGTCATTTATTGCATTCTATAATATATTATATAATAAATATTTTACTTCATAGGTGCTTTTATAAATAATGGATATATAGATATTTTGATATTATAAGATAGTATGATGTAAGTAAATAGGTACTATCAGTGTATGTGTTGGGATCCACTATCGCGGACCCCCATTTTCATTTCATTGACCCCCAAATTTTTTTTTCGCTGACGCAGACCCCTTGCAGGTTGTCATAGACCCCCAGGGGTCGATATAGACCACTTTGGGAATCACTGCTCTAAACGAACTATACACTGCGATTGACTTAAGCGTATTCGCGAAAACCAATAGAAGGTGGTGTCTGATGGTTTCGTTGCTTGTGTGGCACGTAGCGCCGTCTTGTTGAAAATAAACGTTGTCCAGATCAATATCACTCAATTCCGGCCATAAAAAATCGTTAATCATCTCTCGATAGCGCAATTCATTCACCGTAACTGTTGCTCCAGCTTCATTTTCGAAAAAGTAAGGTCCAATGATTCCGCCGGACCATAAATCGCACCAAACAGTCACAACAATAACCCTTGGATTTTCTGAGCCGCAGATACGACAATTTTGCTTGTTGACGAAGCCACCGAGGTGGAAATGGGCCTCATCACTCAAGATGATTTTTCGATGAGTTCTTATTTTAATTGGACTTTATAAGCCGTAAGACCCAAATCTTTATGCAAAATACAACAACAGCTCGAATTTTTTCATCAATTTCTGTATTGCGGTCCGACAAGGTGCTTCACGTTCGATCAATGTTCGAGTTTCGTCTCTGTCTCTGTTCGTTTCCGCCAAATTTTCACCATTTTTATAGTGAATTTTAATAATTTCAATTCCTTTTTTAAGCGTGTATCGTTCCATTTTTATTAATGGCGCAGTTTCTACTTGTCAAATATCAAAAAATGACAGCTTCAAAAGTGACATTTACCGAAATAGCGAGCTATTCAATATAACACCTGTCATTGGAAAACCCTTTAGAACAACTTTGAGACGTGCAGACAAGTTGAAGGAAAAACTCGACCAAATACATACCTAACAGAACACGTACGCTCGATATAAATATAATGTATGTACGTATCTGCATATGTAAATAAGTACGTTTCTACTGTATGTATGCATATTTACTTTCAAATATGCCATCTACAATGGTCCAGAGGTATTTATTGTATGCAGTTCCTTATATAACTCAAGTTCATTTTACAGGTTTTAAGGTTTCAATATGTACAACATAACTGTAATGAGTACATAATAATTCAAAATGCCGTATAAATGTGTATTCAGTATACATTTACATATTTCAAAGTTTATTTACATAATATATACATTTGTATATCAATTCCAACGATGAAATGAAATGCTTTCATTAAAAGATTTAACGCTACAACAGTTATTTCACATTAAAATCTTGTGTTTATCATTTCAAACCAAAAGAACACAGTTTTAAACTTACACACGCACACGTGAATTAAAGAGGTTGCTAAAATAGCAACAATAAAAAACGAAGCAAGGAATGAAAACAATGCGAATTAATGAAATACGAAAGAAAAATGACGGAAGGCAAATCTGTAGCCACGATACAGTCGAATAGACTAATGGCTCGCTGAGCTGATCTGATAGACGTGTGTGTGTAACGTCGGGGTGTGGGGGATGTCGGAGGCCAAATGCTGCAGCATTCCAGGTGGATTGGCAACAAGCAGCTTTGTCGCATTTACACTTCATGAGTGGCCATGCTGAGCCTTTGCGCTGTCTTGCTGTCACCCCCGTCGTGCCAACAGTCACCATGGACACTCGGTCCATGTCCACGTCTGGTCATACACATCTACAAATTCTTTTTACTTTACACATACATATGTATAATGGTCATGTCTGTAGGTATCACAGAATTTATTTACATACATACATATGTACATACCCTGCAGGAATATTTAATAGCACATAAAATATGAGGTGCTTGTGAATGTGAAAGGTAACAGAGCTGACGGTATTAGGAAGGCCCAAATTTCACTATATCTGGATATTTTCAGTATTCGTACACTTGGGTTTAGTTATGGAAATATTTCAAGTTAAGCTGTTCATGAAGTCCTACGGGGTGCGGCATTCATACGTACACATGCGTGCATACACATTTCAGTGTGCTTGTATGGATTTTTAAATGAAGAAAACAAATATTGCTACGTATGTGTATGTGTGTTCAAATGTGTGTGAACTAGGTGGTAGGAGTTCTCTGTTACGTCGCCCATCGAAATCCATACCTGAATGTGCCACATGAATGCTTGCAAAAACCCGCCATTACGATGATAGCCAAGAGAACGTAAATTAATCTTAATTATTTGCATTTAATTTATTTATATTTGCTCAGGGAAAATCCTAAGCTTAATTTGTACACAACATTTTGCGTCTATTCCAATTTCACTTAAGCGATGTTGTTCGCAAATACTTTGCATGTGGAGATCGAGCATTTTTGAATACACTTGCAAATCGCGTCTAATTAAAATACGTACTTAAGTATGTAGTTTGTGATAGATAGGTAGATGAAGAATAAAAAAATGTATTGGTCGTCAGTCCTACGTATATTTTGTATGTACTAGTACATACTTCTACTAAAACGTGCAGGGAATTGATCAATAAAATGCTAAATATTTGATATTTAACTGAATTTATTTTATCAAAACACTTGTTAAATGCTCTTCCGCAATCGACTTCAGTTCTCGCCCTGAAACGACGCTTGGAGTGATTGAGAGAAAGATACTGCGAAAGACTTTTGACCTTTGCACGTTGACAACGGCGAATATCGCAGGCGATGGAACGATGAACTGTATGAGCTTTACGACGTCATAGACATAGCGCAGCGAATAAAGACTCAGCGGCTACGCTGGCTGTGTCATGTCGTCCGAACGGTCCTGCTTTGAAAGTATTCGATGCGGTACCAGCTGGTGGTAGGAGAGGAAGAGGAAGGTCTCCTCTGCGTTGCAAAGATCAGGTGGAGAAGAACTTAGCTTCACTTGGTGTGTCGAACAGGCGCGGGTTAGCACGAGAAAGAAACGACCGGCGCGGTTTGTTAAATTCGGCCGAAATCGCGTAAGCGGTTATCGCCCCAATTAAGAAGAAGAAGATCGACTGAAAAAGGGGGACTTGTAGTGGTCAGCCGGAGCCATGTTTCAATAGCAATGCATAATAATAATGCACAATACTAGACCAAATAAATTCTCGTTTCATTTGTTTAGTTCAGAACTTTAAACACTGGTCAATTCCAACGATTTATTCGCTATGGTATGGCACCTCTACTTTGAGCTTAAGACACAAGAAGACTACATTACCTGTAGGTGGAGCTATTCAAATACGATGCCGAAGAACAGATAGAGTCGGACCAGAATAAGTCGGAACAATGTATGTATGTGGGATTCCGTGGAAGACCGTCGGGCATAACAGACGTGGCACAGACGTAGAGATCGAGGATTCGCTGTGGATCAGAACATTTATTTTAATTTTAATAAAATCTATGCCTGCAGATTGGAGCTTATTTTTATGGTTGATGTGACAGATTTAGACGAAGTTGTGGCTCCATATAATTTTGTTTGTTCGAAATCAATTAGCAACCTTATTGAATGGCGTACTCGTACTTGTGTACACACACATATACACTCTTATAAAGAACTTGCACAGATTTACGTCTGCACGTTGTTTCCTTATTCATATTAAAACGCTTTTGGCAAGAAGTCTTGTGGCCCACTTGGATGCATATATAAGTTCATACATATGCGCATACTCCGACGTACTTAGCTACATATATGTATACTTAGGTTGTAGGTTTACGGATGCTACAGGCGGCGCAATTTCAAAGTGCACTCGAAATAATTGCACGCACCTACTTAAAATTAAAAAGATAAGCAAAATACTTCAATTAGCGAATAAAAGGCTCTTAATGAAGCTTTGAAACGGGGGCGTGAAGCGAACTTTTTCGCGTAAATATGTATGTAAAATTAAGTCTGAAAATTGACGAGCTTAAGAGTACTTGAAAATTTCTAAGGAGAACTTGGAGGATCACCTCGACGCCAATCTACCTTTGGCAAATAATTATATATGTATGATTATATGTGCATACTCGTACTACGTATTCATAATACACAGTTTGTTGAAGTCTCAAAGCATTGGAAGTGGCGTGAATGCTCGTGAGTGCTTGGAGATAATCCGGCTTATTGTTTCAGCGTTGTTTTTGTTTTATTCCCTGCACAATACTTCATGAAGTGAGCGAAAGAAGTGTTGCACTGCAACGTAATTTTAGTTTGTTACATAATAATCACGCTCATATTTACAAGTAAACATACATACATACAATCGCTCCCACCTCATTTGATACAAATACGATTTTTTGTAAAGTGTTCTATATTTCATAATATTTTGCGAAAATAAAAAAAAACTGAGAATGCAGGCGTCTTATTTATTTTGCTTTATTTCATTTCCCAATATAAAATACGAAAAAGTGTCCACTCATTTCATTGTAATGCAAAAAAAACCTTACAGAGAATGACACAGTTAAAAAAGGACAAATATTTATTTCTACTTTTTAAAATTTTAAGTTATTTCGTTTTTGAAATTCTCCAAAACTAACTCACGCGCTTCTATTGAAGTACACGGTCCCATGGTTACAAAAAAAGAAACAAGCGTACAAAAAATTTAATATTGCTTTTGCCAAACTCACTCTCTCATACTAAAAATACAATTTTGTTTGTTGAAACTTGCGCCGGGAATAGAATCCTCTTTAGGTTTTTTTTGTTTTTTTTTTTTGCATTACAATGAAATGAGTGCACACTTTTTTGTATTTTATGTTGAGAAATGAAAGGAGACAAAATAAATAAGACATCTGCATACTATGTTTTTTTTATATTTTCGCAAAATATTGTGAAATATAAAACACTATACAAAACAATAATATCTGTAACAAATAAGGTGTGAGTGACTGTATGTACATATAGTATAAAGTATAGCATATTTTCCCATAATTTAAAAGTGTGTTTTAATTTTGTCTGCCATTTAGACAGGACTTAAGACTGCAGAGCCTTCCATTTATAGAAACCCACTAAGCACCAAACAAATTGCAGGAGTAGCTACCACCTACCTCCATATACACATAGATACACATACATATATAGTGAACTTTCTTATAAGCGGACGCGCACCGTTGCAATATAATTATGTTTAAATTGATCATAAATTGTCGTTTATTTAATATTCATTTTCTGACTAAAATGACTCTCGACTATCAGTGGATTGTTATCTTCAGCTTCAAGTACATTAATATGTTTTGACAGCTCTGAGAATAAGCCTGCAGGATCAGTTTTCAATAGCAAGGGTTTTAAAAGTAAGCTTCTATAAAAATTTTTAAAATGTTCGGTTATTCCTTGGACAAGGGTTGGCTTACTGCCTGTTCCAATGCGAATACAGAACTGATCATCTTAGTTAAGTTTAATTCCGTTGGATGAGATGCTTCGTTTTCCAATATTCTGAATTCCAATTTCTATGTACATAGATGACATACATATGTATTTGAAAATGTTCATGAAAAATGCAAATCGTAGACAATAAAATTGAACCCAATACGCTAAGCCTTTGAAAGTGTGTGAAAGCTTTCTCCCATTTATATTAGTATTTTGCACACGTCCACATGTCTAACAGTTGCAGATATGCAAGTGGAAAAGTGCAGGAATAAACACATGCATACACATTTGCGTATTTATACTATACATATGTATAAGTACATATCTACATGCATCACTACATATCGCAACCTACACCTTTAAATAGTCGCATAGTTTACGCAAGTTTATTGAATTTATAGGCGTATGTCATATAGCAAAATACATAGAAGACATTATGTAAAATGTTTAACGAGGTTCATAGTCGGGTTCGATAACACAAAAATTTGTAAGAGTTCCTAATTTTTGCAAGTGGGCGTTCGTTAACGCCTCAACAC
Source organism: Anastrepha obliqua (assembly GCF_027943255.1). NCBI lineage: Eukaryota > Metazoa > Arthropoda > Insecta > Diptera > Tephritidae > Anastrepha > Anastrepha obliqua. Next base: position 765,194 of record NC_072895.1, on the reverse strand, counting down.
TATCCATCACTCAAAAATTGAGAGAACCAAGTAACAGTTCGAATCAAGAGAAACGTTCATTTTATGCCGGAAAAATTTTAGAGAGCAAAAATTATCCAACACGAAATTATATGTTCTGAAAGCATATGACTGAACTTTTTGGGAGCAAACAAATTTATTTTTTGTGGAATTTGGCCTTGTGTGCACTTATGCCTTCGGCTGGCTTGAAATTTGCGGTTCATATAGTCAGGAATGATAAAATGGAAAATTTAACAACAAAAAAAATACCAGTCTAACGATAGAAGTGAAACCTTCCGTTAAACAAACTGAGAGAGAATGAGACGAAAGCAGCATTAGGAGCGGGAAAATTATAGGTTCATTATAATATGATACGAGTGGCTTATGATAGCTAAAATATGATACAAATGCTTTGGTTTCGATGTTGTCAACATATCTTTGAAATACCACGTCAATTGTTGTTTTTGATCGTGTTGTCGATTCAGTGCGATTGTTACACATTTTTAAATTGAATGTTGTATTGATAAAGTCAATTAAAGAGCCGCTGTGTCCAATGCAAAATTTACGTTAAAATAGCCACTTAAAATCATTGGAATTTTATCGTAATCTTTTTTAAGTATCCGCGATACTTCTGGTGTATATGTACTTTATTAAATTTTCGTGAATGAATTCCGTGATGCTATTTATTGATTGATTCGGTGAAATATAAATTGCCACAATTAAACGGGTTTTTCCATTGCTCAATCTGGTTTTTAGTTTTATTTTCTTTTTGTTTTTTTTCTGTCGATATTCACGACACTTTTCTGCAATATTTTTCGGCATAATTGCGGTAAATATTTAAAAGTGAAAATATTTACGAATATAAAAATACGGACGCAATACAGCACACGCGGTTGCTATTATGAGCGTCGTAACGCGTATATTACACAGACGTACTAACATACACACAAACATTCGTAGGACGCTTGGTAGTGTAGTATAGGTATACATAATGCCTTCTCACTCACCGTGGCTCCGTAATACGCAGGCGCGCACACATACGTACTAGCATACATACAAACATACATACGTATGACGCTTGAACTAAACACCAAAGCAAGTAATAGGCAGTGTAGTATACATACTATAATACTCACTATACTAGCGTGGCTCAGCAGTACGCAGCCAAACACATATACATACGTATATCAACATATAACGCTCGTAGCCAAAAGTGTCGCTTGTTCGTTTCATCGAGTCTCAAATCATTCCCAACGATTCTAAAGAAGTTTTCACTTCAAAAAGTGAGTACAGAGCATGATTGAATTATTAAAGGTTTGCTCACTTGTGACATTAGAATTCTCACACTCCCTTACAAAATGTTGCATTTAAGAAGGGCGAAGAAAGTGGAAAAATAAAATACTTTTTTGGTAAAAATGGTAGCAAGAAATGTTTTGTTTTTTCTTAAATTATAAATGGCACAAATAGAAATTGCCAGGAATGATATTAAAAAATAAGGTTATTAAGTTAAACCCAGGTTGATAGTTTGTGAATTAATTTTTAAATTGAAAACAGCACGCCAATATGACGCTATTATATTACTTAAGTGTTATGGTCCTAATGAAAGCCTTTCAGAGGAGAAGCGAACTCATCATAAATTTAGTTGACTAACAACAAGCTGTGAACATACTCACGCTCTCTTTACTATGCTATGCCCATGTAAGTTAGGAGTTTGACCCCCAAGTCACGATTATTCTTACATTCCTAACTACTTGACAAACTACCCCGGGTATGAAACACAAAATGAGAGAAAATGTTGTTTGTAATAGCGGAGGCTTCTCGACAGGCAATGATACACCTCCAAGTGTATTTCTGCCATGAAAAAAATCCTCATAAAAACTATCTGCCATCAGGAGGCTGTGATTAGTTACATATTGCTAAATGAGCTCTTGTTGGTAACTTATGTATCTTTAAGGTAAACTAGTAAGTACTCCGCCAACCTGTATTTGAAAGCCTTCGGATTCAAATTGTCACAACGTCCATCTTTTACATTCATTGCCCCAAAAATATGTTCTATAATATCCTGATTTAAGCTGTATGTCAGGATGTTTCCCATATCGTTTTGGTTATGGACATACCGAACAAGTCCTATACACCCTTTTGAAAACGAAATGTTTTCCCTAGAGATTTTACTTTTCTTCCACTTTTACTAAAAAATTCTAGAGTCAGAAACCCAGTGTCTTGCTAAGAGAGCCGCTTTGTCAAGAAGGAATGAGAAAGCTGCTTACTGAGCAATCCTTTTATTATTGAATCATGAGTACAGAGGATATAATTCAAATATTTATGATAATTTTTTTGGACAACAAACAAATTTGTAAGGAAGCGCAGCTGATATGGGTTCTTCTATCGTTGAAGGATAATTTTGCAAGTTATTGATAATTTCCCGTTCCTCACCTTTTAAGATTTTTTTCTCTTTGGGAGAATTTTCGCTTGAGACTATTCAAACACAACTAATAATATGGACCAGTAGGCACGACATCTTTGCTGAAGTATGGTATAGGTAAGTAGGTGAAATGGTTGAAGCACCACTCGGGCACTCCCTAAATAACACTAAAGTGCCGTTTTGATACCATTACGAGACCACCATTAGGCAGTAATTTTGGTGGGATTTAGGTTCGCGCACTGGCCCAGACTGTCGAAGAAAATAGCACCCAGTGACCTTACTCGTCTAGCTTCCAAGCCCGGTCATTTATAGCGAAAGTGCTCAATACTCTCCTTCTTTGAAAGGTTCCCATAGCTCCTGCAATCTGGGTTAAATGGTAAACATAGTTGTTGCGCATGTGTGCCGATCGTCCAATGACCTGTAAACACAGCTATGAGTTTGGAAATTGATTGCGTGGAGTCCCCAGGATTTTCAGAGTTCTTCCTCTATTGTACTGGGGCCAAAGAGTTTTCGAAAGATCACATGAAGAAATGGTCCACCTTATCTGCGCTTTCCTGAGAAACAAGTTGTGCAATTGTCCTTTAGCAACAGTAAGGGGAATGCCGATGACCGGACAGGAGGTCTCTGAGACCAATTCAGTTCTCTTCCTGGCAAGCTCATCAGCAATTTCATTTCCCTCTATGTTCTTATGTTCTGGGACCCAGATCAGAGAAATGTTACCTGCATGCCCACGAGATTTGATCTCCTCCCTCCCGCCCAGTGACTTGGATTTTTTTCTATTTTTAATTATCTGTACTATAATTTCACTATCACACAATCTTTGATGAATTCTTCCAAATATGCGATGTGGAGGAATTAGGTCCATACCATTACCTCCTTAAATATTTTAGACCCTGTATAAATAAAATGGAAGTGTTTCCCTGTAATTTTGAATATCTATACTTTTTTTACTTTTGAAAAAATTCGCCCTCCAGGTGGCCCGTTCCGAATAGAAACTTTTGTACTGCCAACATTATACGAAACTGCATGGTTTGGCGAATGTGCTCAAGCCTTAAATAAAAATATGAAACGATTTAACACTATAAGTACTGAAATCAAAAAAATGCGACTGCATTGTTGGTTATTGAGATTCTTCATTTAACAAAGTTTTATTAAGGACTTAAATTGAATACACAAATTATTAAAATAAGAAACTAGTCCCGGTAAGAATGCTTACGGTTGCAATACAAAGGAGGTAAGCAAATTATTAGGCCAGTTAGGGGACGTAAAGGTCACTTTTGGACCCCATAATCTTGTTCAGCGCGCAGAAATACATCCCGTATCCAAAGAAAAATCGTATAGACGTGTGTTATAAGCAGTAATGATTTCAAAACTGAAGTAAAGCATTTAATCTCAACACGTATTTAGATGTAATAAGTTTTTATCTGGAAATTAATTAAATAATATGAACTCAGAATCTTAATCTTTTATTTTTAGCTTTAACCCGCGGCCCCGCTCGCGTAGAAGTAGTTTTGAGGGATTTAGGATATGTATAATATATAAAAGAATTACAAACAATAATTTCATAGAAAATATTTTTTTATTAATAACCGTAATATTACAATACCCGGCATCCGTTGCTATGCCTCGTTAAATAAAATCAAGACAACCAATCAGAAAAATATCAAGCAAAATTATTTTTATTAATTTTCTATCTCAAACCGTTTTTGAACTTTGCATTTGGGTCATAGTTGAACAATTTTTGCGGATTATGAAGTCTAGAGTGTGCTATAAATAGTGGGAAATAGGAAAAACTAAGATTTTTTAGATTAAATTTAAGCAAATATTCGATTATTAGTGACGAATGAGAGTGGTGGTGCGGCCTGGGGGCTGTGGGAAGGGAGTTCCATCATAAAAACATGTCTATAACCTTCATTGGGTGAAAATATAAATGTATAAACATTTTTACGTCACTTGGTGTTGTCGTTTCGTAGTGATGCGCGGACAACGTACAGACATTCACCTTTATGGTATAGATGTTTGCCTTATTTTGATATTATTATTATATTTATATGTTTTATTAATCAACTTCGTACATTCTCTCCTTAAGCTACCGATCCTGGAGCTCTGATGATACCCGGATATCGAGCAATGCGATTCATTTCCAATTTCTCAAATATTTGTTCGAAATTTTCAAGCTCTTGAACAATCTGGACAGAAAAACAGAATTTGTCAATTTTCTTTGCCAGCATTTCTTTAATTTTCAGCCACGTTGGCAGTGTGCATGAAGCAATAATTAAAGGTGATGTAAGTAGCCTAATTTTCACCCTGTGTTAGCCATCTTGAAGCTACTTAATAAATCCGTGTTGTCCTCTTGGAAAAGCTACTTTTTATTTCAGAGCAAATTCTAAAGAAAAAGTACTCAAAAGCGTAGAAATTAAAATTTTTGCTGAAAAAGTTAGCAGGCAATATTGTTTTGCCTATTCCATTTTGCTTAGACTTTCGCATCTTTCAATTCTATTGAAAGTTCTGTGAAAATTACATTGATTAATAGCTGCTACATAGCCACATTTAGGTAAGTCTTTTGTTGCAGATTATCAATCTGATTTTTTGTTAATAACTGCTTAAAATTTATATACACAGGTGTGGAAAAATTTGTACACAACGCAAAATTAATACTTCGTTGCTCCACCTTTTTGCTTTTCAACAGCTTGTAGCCGGCTTGGCATCGATTCGAATAACTTTTTGCAAACATCAGGGCTTATTTTATTCCATTCTTCCTACAGAGCAATTTTCAAGAGTTGAATTGATGTACACTGCCTTTCCTGCATCCGGCGACCTAATTCATCCCACAAATGCTCAATGGCATTTAGGTCGGGACTTTGTGCAGGGGACAGTTATATAACAACCAGCTCTTGACGTCATATAATATGAGGAATGTTTGTGATCGGTGTCCTGGTAGAATTGAAAACTACTTTCGATGCCTAGTTTTCTCACGCTTTCTTTAAAATTTTGTTTCAAAATTGTTAAATAAACGTGTTTATTCATTATTCCATCAATGAAATGCAATTTTCCAACTCCTGACGCCGCCATGCATCCCCAAACCATTACAGATCCACCACCGTGTTTAACCGTTTTTTCTTAAATTCTTGCCTTCCAGCTCCTTGTTCGGTTTGCGCCACACTTTACCCCTTCCATCACATCCAAATAAATAAAATTTACTTTCGTCAGTAAATAATACTTAAAGAATGAATATTAAAATCATGAAATTGTTATTTTTTCCCCCACTTACAGTGCTCCAAAAATCGAAATCCTTAGCCATATATTGGCGAGTAAAAACAAGCCGGTCATTTTGGTTTTTCTTGCTTATTAGGGGCTTCTTCCGCGCAACTCGGCCGTGAAAATCCCGAAACAATAAGAAGTCTTCTTATTGTTTCGGGATTTACCTCCACCCCAGAAGCTTCTTTAACCAGCGCAGTTAATTTTGGAGCAGAAATGAATGGATTTTTCTTCACTTCCCTTAGCACCATGCTCTCATCTTTGGAGGAAAGCTTCTTTGGACGGGTTCCACGATGCTTATTTGCAATGAAACCATTTTCATTGTATCTAGCAATAATATCTTGCACTGTTGACTTGCTTTTTTTTATCAATTTCGATATTGCTCGCTCAGATTTTCCGTCTAAGTGCAGTTGAATTACTATTTTGCGTTCCTCCAATGTAGACTATTTACCATTACGCGGCATTTTGCAAAATACTTTTATAAACTCACCCAATGATTGACAAGGCAACAATGAACAATAACTTTTAATACAAGTATAGAAAATTTAGAAATAACGGTATGCACATTTGCAAAACATGGTTTGCCCGACTTTAAATGTGAGACAGAGAAGTGGCCTTTTTCAGTTTTTTATACATTAACATTTTATAAAGCAACTTGGAATATATTTTTTTTGTTGTTTTTAAATAAAACAATTTTTGTGAAAAAACAGAAAAAGGTAGAACGTGTTTTCTTTCATCAAAACATAGATATTATGTCTAGAAGTTTTTGTATGCATCTGCCTGACTTTGAATGTGAGTGACTGTATATAAATTTATCTTTTTTTAACACAGATTTTATACTTCTAACTTTGCAGGTAATCTCGTTAAAAAATCAAATGTATGATTAGCGGACGTGACGAAATAAAAGTGGTTTTTCCTTGTTAAGAGTTTCCACTATTCTCAAGTTCTTTTATTTATTACTTCAGTGTAGGTTTACGAATGGCACATATAGATTCCAATCCGATGCATGGTCAAAATACATACATATATGACACAAATCCATGGGAATAGTTAAGTTAATAATATAAATAATTAGGTACCACTTATAAAATAACATAAAATTATTCTATGGCTTACAACGACCTTTTTTAACTTTTTACTACATTTTCAGAAAGGGGATAAACTTATGCCCTTTTTTCCCTTGCTTCCAAATTGCATCAATGGATTAAGTAGCATCCGAAATCAGTTGTCAAACTTTACTTAACCTTGTATAATTGAATCATGGGCAGTGTGTATAAATAATTTATAAAACTCAAAAGAAGTGCGGAGAAAAATGTCAAAATAATCTCAATAACCAACAAAAGTTTTGCTCGAACTACTGGAAAAAGCCCGATATACTCGAGCTCATACTCAAAAACCTTCGAGTAATGAGAGAGCTCCACTACCTACATATGTATGTAGTTTTGTGAAACAGGAGGGAATTACCTAAGTCAGGAAATTGGAAAACCATCGGAACGTGAGAAATAAGAGTGAAGGTGTGATGTACTCGTTTCTTATGTTATGTAAGCTGATTATTGTAATTTTGTTGCAAAGAATACGAGAAAAGTCGCAGATCCTAGAGAACGCAACAATACAAACACAATTATAGCACATTGCAAGTGTCTAGATATACAAGTATATGTGCATGTACATGCATTTATAGAATCATCATCATCATCATAGCAAACAGCTCGAGGTGAGCCAGTGCTTCTTCAGAATAGCGCGCCATACGACTCGGTTCATATGACAGCAAGGGCGCATTGGTTTTCCACAATGATAGCAACGTCGTCAGCACAGCCGCATATTTGGGCGCTTTTCGTGAAAATTGTAGCTCCAGTGTTGATATCGCTGATTACAAAACTTAAAACTAGGTTAAATATGACGGTAGAGAGTGAACCTCCTTGTTTCACACCTCTGACAACATCAAATGAGTCTGAAGTTGTTCTTTGCATCACAACCTTTGATCTCGTCCCTGCCAGGGCATTGATACGACAGACCCCAGTCATTTATAGAAGCGTGTATGTAAACTTATCAATAAAGAAAAGTGGCAATACTTGAAATGGCAATTATGATATCTATAAAAAATATGTAGATATTTATACACGAATTTTATACGAAATGATATAAGTATTTATATAATAAGCAAGATCCATCTACTAGTATCCAATTTAATCATCATCATTTCCTTTACCTCCAGTTGGAGCGTAGACCTCAATGAAGCATTTCCACCTGGTCATATTTTTGAATATGAGTTTTAGTGCAATCCACGATTTCGCACATTCATCGACCTCTTTTCTTAGCGGTCTTCTCCATGTAGTCTTAGGTCGGTCCCTCTTTCGGCTTCTTTGATGGTTCCAATCAACAGCTTATAGACAGACTTCCGTTGCATCTCTTCGCAGTGTGTGGCCTATCCATCTCCACATTCGTAATTTTACATGATTGGCCATTGGTTGAAAGTTGCACTTCTTATATAACTCATCGTTGCTGATGACGTTTGACTACCACACCTCGAAAATGCGCCGGAGACATCTGTTTATAAAACTTTGAATTTTACAGGTTTGATGGTCGGTTCCAAGCCAGGTCACGCATCCATAGAGCAGTACTGAGATAGTATTTGATTTAAATGATCCAATTTTTGTTTAGAAGGATATTTGTGATGAGTTCCAGATTGGGCGCAGCTGAGAATATGCCCAGTTGCTTTATTTATTCTGGCCAGGATATCCTTTGTCGCTCAATTTCTTTGCCATTAAGCATAAAATATCGTTTTTGGGCCGCATTTTTATTGATTTCGTTTTGTCGATGTTGACTTTAAGGCCAAATTTACCCGACTAGGCACACAGAGCGTCGAGTTTTGCTTGCATCTCAGAGTGCTTTACTGATAATAAGCAAATGTCATCCGCATAAGCGGTTCGGTGCAGAATTGTGTAGGATGTCATCAATAACAATAAGAAAGAGAATCGCGGAAGTAAACATCCTTGTCAAGCACCAGCGCTGGTTGTGATGATGTCTGAGAGCTCGCCGTTGTGCAGTATTCTGCACTTGAAATTCGCATATCGTGCTCTGATTAACGCTGTCAGCTTCTCAGGAACACCTCTAGATCTGAGCGCCTCCCAAATACTTCCGCGTACTATAATCAGCAAAAACAAGTTGAAGGGTCGACTGCCATGCGTTTATTAGCTTAACTACGATGCGTGGGGTTTTAATCTGATCAATAAACAAACGGTTTGGACGAAAACCAGCTTGCTGCTTTCTCAACGTTTGGTCATGCTTTAGTTTAATCGGCTTAAAAGACTACTTAGTAGACAGTACTTTGGAAGTGATGGATAGAAGCATGATTCCGCCATAGTTTTTGCACTGAGAAAAGTCGCCTTTCTTTGCGATAACAACCAAAATATCCTGCAACCCATCCTCGGGGATCTTCCACCAAATAGAGCTGAATATTGGAAGTAGGAGTTTCACACTTTCAAATTTCAACCAGAGTATATAAACAAAGCAACCTGTTGCATAGAAACGAATATCTCAAACTCCATTTATAGCACATAATTTTGGTTGTACGATACTTGCGCGATAGGCCGGATCGTGAATGCCACCATATTGTAATAAAAACAATATGAATTGACGTCTATTAGAACGTATCATAAAAATGAAAAAAAAAAAAAAATACAACGGTACCATTGACCATTTCTAACAATAGAGGGATTCTCTATGCGTTGCAGAATAACAAGAATAGCAAGAAATGCAAAACTCCTATACTAAAATATGCGTATAAGAACACCCCAATTGCAGAATTGTAAAAATTTGTATGGGTATTACAAATAGTTTCTTGCTTGCAATTTGTTGTTGTACCATTGAAAGAAACGGAAAATTTTGTAATTTATGCAAGGGCTTGCAAAGCATAAGGTGCTTATGTATTTTCTGCTGGTTCATACTCTAATATTTATACAGATGCGGATCTTACTTTCTGCCTCTTTTAATAATATAAAACAATACAGTAATTAAATATAAGAATCCCCCTATCTTTTTACTAACCGATGGGGTTATTTTGTCCTATAAATATAAAATTCGCAACAATTTTATCGACGCGCAAAGAATGAAAAATTCAAGATTATTTAGGTGCAAAACAGGATAGACTTGATCTGTTAGGACAGTGTGAATTTTCTGATTAATTTTTTGATGAAATTCTATATCGAAAGTTCGTTGTCTATAAATATACAAATAAATTTGAGTACAATTTTTAATAATAATTTAATATAAAATAAATGTGAAAATTTCTACATAAACTTATAACAACTTCGGTTTTCTCATGGCAGTTTAGTTTTACTTCGTGCATCCTCCAATTGGTACTAAATATTCTTTCTGAGGGTATGTGAAATCACAGAAAAACGCTTGGCTCTCAAGCAGTTTGGCTTCGCTGCCAGTAACAAAACATACCCCCTTCTTTGGCCCGATTGAAAACCTAGTATTAGCTACCCTTCAGACAAAAATTTTCATATAAGAAAACAAATTACGACATTGTTATTTTTTACTATCGATTCCCTCATCGCGCACTCCCTGCATGCATACATATGCACATGTGTACATGCGTATAAGTATATTTATGTGTAGGCTTTGGGTATTTGACGAGCAGCTGCCATTAGTAACCAACATCAGTAATAATACCAAAAAATAATGACCACAATAAGAGACCCAACAATAACAATACGTTGGCTATAACGACAGCAACAATTGTAATCAGTATATATGGAAATATTTTCGCTAGTAATCATCTACAATTACAAATGTATCCACAGCAAAATATTCTCGTATATATGTATATGTGCATATGTATGTAATAAAATGTAAATCAATTCATACCTTGCAATAAATCGAGCTTCGCAAAATTTAACCCAGGACATTTTGGAACTGCATCATTTCGAGGCTTTGCCGCATATTTACATGGTAATGGCTTCGACTATCTGTGGCTTTTGTTCCTGTATCCGAGATCAGCACTTCACCCACAGCAACTGTTATGCTATCCAAACGTTTTTTTTTTCAGTTGCAAATTAGTTACGAAAAGAGGAAACTGGTACACTTATAAAAGTAGTCCTATGAAGCGACTACCGCGATTTATACTACGGGGTATCTACATGTACGGTATGTATTTGTATGTATAATTATATATGTATGTAAACACAATTGTGAAGCCAAATCAATTCAAAATAATGAACAGAAATTGGGCAATGATTGACGCTGCTTAGAAGACCAAATCTCTGATTCTGAGCTCTAGTGACTCGAATGGCTGTCAAGCGCAAGACAGCACATGGCTTCATTCCCAATGTGACATTAATAAGGTCCACCTGATACGCACACAGCTTGTAATTATGCAAAATGGTTCATACATAAATGTACATGCATAGGCTCAATATGTGCATGTGTACATATATATAAATATATATATATATATATGTAATTGGCGCGTACACCCGTTTTGGGTGTTTGGCCGAGCTCCTCCTCCTATTTGTGGTGTGCGTCTTGATGTTGTTCCACAAATGGAGGGACCTATAGTTTCAAGCCGATTCCGAACGGCAGATATTTTTATGAGGAGCTCTTTCATGCAGAAGGAAGTGTGCCATTACTCGACGGGAGATGACCACTATTAGAAAAAAAAACGAGTTTTATCATTTTGTTGTCTTGTATTCACAACGAGTTTCCAACCCGGCCACTACCGAACGTTATAGCTATACTTAATTACGTCACTTCTGTCGAGATCTTACCTCTGAACGTTACGTTTATGTCTTTGTAACTCTCATCCTACGAGGCTAAGATTAGCGCGAAGCGCACTGCGATTCAAAAAACCAATTGCCTTTATAAAATGAATTGAATTGAAACCCGCCTTTTCTCTAACGTGTGTTTGTCATTATTTGTATTTATCACTTTTTTATACTTCTCATTATTATTATTTATTTTATTACTTTATATACCTATGTACTCGTGTTATACTTATATGCAGATTTTTGCCGAGCTTCTCTTTTATTTTTTTATGTGCGTTTTGAGGTTTCGTACAAACGGAGACACCTGCAATTTTATACTGCCCCTGGAAGGTTTTTAAGATAAGCCTTTCGATGGTAGAAATGCACTCGCTGGCTTTCCATTGCCTTCAAGTTTTAAAAGTATTTTAATATTGTCAATTGTCCACGGTGGGCAATGTAGCGGTACCAACCGAACGGTAATGTATTTGATGGCAGTACATATTATATATTGTATATAAGTATAATAGGTTAGGTTAGGTTAGACTTGGTTCATCCTGTAAATCGCACATATACCAGAAGTTGATCCATAGTGATATCACGTTTAAGAACTTTATATTTTGCCTTTAATATACAGTATAGATAATTTAAGTAGGCTGCTAATTTGTTGATCTGCCACACTTTCTAAGGTTGAAAATGATGCAGAACCTAAGCAGTTTATTTTTGTTTTGCTAAGTGCAGGGCAGTGGCGTAGTTCCAGTAGTTCCACAGTTCTTCTCGCGTTGACATCGTTACATATTGTGCATGTATCGTTCTGCACTAGATTCAGTTTGCCCTTCAGTATTCTCTTTACAAGTTTGCACTCTTTCCTGAGAAGGGATAAAATATAGTTTGTAGACCTGGCATTGTGCCTGTGTAGCACGATTTTCGCGATTCCGCATGAACTGGTTCTTTCCCATCTTGAGTTCGCTTCTTGGATAAATTCGGCATCTATATCCAGTCGTTGTTTGCAGAGAGGTGGTTGTATATCGGCCGTGCCAGCTACAGGAAGATGTGCGTCAGCTTCGGCTAGTATATCTAATTTCTCGTTTCTTTCTCCTCCCTTGTGTCCTGCAACCCGGTAGATAGTGGCTTGCTTCTTAGTCTCTAGTTCATCCATCCTGTTCCGGCATTGTCGTACGCAGTGTGAGTTTGTCATTACAGCTGCTATTTCTTTAATGGATGCTTGGCTGTCAATGTAAAAGCTTATTTGAGAGTTCGAAGGAGGGTTATCTATGGCTAAGTCTGCTGCCTTCGCTGCTGCGGAGATCTCAACTTGGAACACACTACACTATTCATAGCCTAATTCCGAAAGGAATACTGCGACTCCAACACACTCTTTCATTTTGGAACCATCTGTGTATATGTTAAAGGTGTGGCGCGTTGAATGTTGTTCCTTCCGCCATCCGTCCTTTAGTTATACTACCTTTGGTTCCCTGTTGAAATTATCGTGAGTCCGAGTTAGAGTTTAAACCTCTACCTATCCGGCTGTGGCCACATGGTCTTTTAACTAGTTGTACTGTTGTCAAAAGCTTAACTACATACTTCTTTGCAGAACTTTTTGTTAATAAGTCTATTGGGTGAAGCTCAAGTATCTTGTTCTCTGTAGGAGTAGTGCGTACGTCTTCTTATTCAAACTTGTCCACCAAACTAGAATGCCATAGAGCATTATTGGTCGTACTACCTCCGTGTGAATCCAACGTGAATATCGTGGAGATAAGCTCCATGCCTTACCAACCATTTTTCAGCAGGCGTATAAGGCATACAGTACTTTCTTCGTTCGTTCTTCCACATCAAGCTTCCACGTTAGTTTGCTATCCAACACTACTCCTAGGTACTTAGTATACATATGTCTTAACCTGTAGTGTGATGCTATCCAGCCTAGGTAAGGTCAAGTTCGGAACCTTATACTTCCTAGTGAACTGCACTATGTCCGTTTACTTTTGTCCGGATTTACTTTTAGACCCGCTTCAACTGCCCACTTGCTGATTTCCTTAAGTGACCCTTCAAGAACTTGATTCATAGTGTTAGTAATTAAATATACAGCAGTATTATATGTATACAGTGGGTGTAGCGTAGGGCCAATTTGGCAGTATACCGGAGTATAATTTCCATTGAAAAGAAAACCTTTATCAATATTTAAAAAAGATGTTATTTTACGCAATTTTTTATTTGTTTAAATTTATCAAAATATAAATATTTAGTATTGACTTCATTCGAAACTCAAAGCAATTACTTTCCTCACTTTTGAAAATTTTGTAATGCTATAGTTTTGAGTTACCAATCCTTAGCTCTTATTACACTCAGTACAATTTTATTCATAAAAAATTTACTTGTATACAACATACACAAACTTACATAATACATTCATACTCTAAAGTACAATAGTATGATACAATATGATATTATATTCCATTTTTACTTGCATTTACTTCTTTACTATTTTCATAAGTTTCCTGTTGTTTATGGACAATCCCACTATTTCTTATAGTCATTTTGTTGTGTATTTCTCTAATAATATTCATATGGTGTGCATGTATGTATGTATGTATGTAATTATATTGCAATCAGCATATTATACACATCTTCGTATTCGAATTAAAAAAATTTGACATTTCTAGTCAACGATTCCTTCAAAGTTATGTTAGTTATTATTGGCTTACTGATTATTATTATCCAACATGTATGTGTGCACCTATACACGTCCCTTTATGCAATATTCAATTTACATTTTCATTCGGGCTGCATGCTGAGGTGTTTCAATTTGTTCGTCTACTTACGTACTTACATATAATTATTGTATTTGTTTACTTTACTTTTGTTTGTTCAAGTATTCGCGATGAATTCGGATGAGTTGGCTGGGTTGATAACTCCGACGGTGGTACATATAAAGAGCGTGGAAAATGGGTGGACAATGTAGAGAAGATATTTAAAATTCCGAAAAGGTTAAGTAAAGTTAGTTAGTTCTAGTTTTAGGTGTTGGCTGTTGCTTATAATTTCTTTGTCTTTTACCACATACTTTAATTGGGGAGGTGGGTGGAGGCTGATCCAATTTTCTATTTTTTTATTTTACTTGTAAATTATTCTACAAAATCAAAGGTCATGTTTTTTCATCATTTGTGAAAGAGTAATGATATTCCATTGATGTGCATACGGTTTTCTATGTATAGGAGTAGATGTCAATAGATGCATGAGTGGAAATATTTTTAAGTTCAAATTATGTCATAGCTTTTTCTCTTACTTTATGTTTTCAATTCACATCATTTTTTTCACAAAATTGTAAATTTATTATTATATTTCGTTTTTTTTCTTAAATATTTCTACTAGATTAATTTTAACTGATTGGATGGAAGCTTTTGTGGTGTCTACAAATTTTCGCAATACTGTAAAATATTAAATACGCATAGAAATTATAAGAATTTTTTTAATCTTTACCAAAAATACATTTCGGTATTATGGTACTAATTCCTCCGGAATTTAAAAGGCGTAAGCAAAAAAAAATGTTAAAGTAGTCACAAGCATTATAACGCATACTTCCACACACATAAACCTCTCTTTCCTCCCGATACATAGTAAAAATACTTGTAAAAATATACTCGTTCAACAAAATGTGAGTTCAGTGCTGTTATAAAAGTTCTTCTTACACTTGAAATAATACAGCTCCTTTTCCGTGAATACGAAGAATGTCCAATCCGCTAACGCTTAGGAATGTGGGTGGGTTCTAAGCTAACCGCGAAATCTTTCGCTTTTTGAGTATATATATTTTTTCTCCCAAGTGAAATTTGTGTTAAAACTACGAAATTCAAGATTTTTTCATGAGATTAGCATTCATGCGCAGTTCGTGATAAAGTTGAATAAGAACCCGAACGAAAAATTTATCTATGAGAACCGTTTCAAAATAAACAAATAAATAGTTGCCGAGTACACTTATGTTAGGTGTTTGGCCGAGCCTCTCTTTCTATTGGGATGTAATCTTGATGTTGTTCCAAAAATAGAGGGAACTACAGTTTTAAGCCGACTCCGACCGAAGAATGGTTTTTATGAGGAGCTTTTTCATGGCAGAAATGCAATCGGAGATTTGCCCTTGCCTGCCGAGGGGTAACCGAAAAATCGATTTCTATTATTTGATGTTCATGCACACACTCCCGAATGGTAGTCACGCACCAACCCATTCGACCACGTTTCCACGACAGTCGGTTCTACGTTACCGAAACGACCCGGATTTATATCCGGCCAAGGACTGTCACTCCAGCAGCATTCACCGTATGTAAGTATGGGGAATGTTTATGCTGCCACAACAACAACAACCACGGCGGCCGTTTCTACTTCCCCTTTCACTAAACAAAGGAGCAACAGTATTTGTGCTATTTAAAGAAATTTTCAAGCGAGTGATGGCATTACAGCAAAAGCTAAAGGCCGCGTAGAGACATAACTGACATATGTAAGCATAAATTATTTAGATAAGAAAGTTAGATATAAATTCGCCGAATTACCGATTTGGTTGAAAGAGATTTTTGTGTGTGTATTTAAAACATATTTTTTAGTATCAAATGAACAGAGTTAATGTTTTAATTAAATTTTTATTATTTACATTCTTATTTGAAACAGCACCTTACCCTATGAATTGCGGCAACCAGTAGGCCACCCGCATAACTTGTCATTAAGAGGTCCTGTGAATAGTTTTGCGAAATAAAAGTACAACTTCTGTCATCTTTGGTATTTATTATTTATACTTTTACTTCATGCGACCCTTTGACGGACTATTTTCGAGATGTTATTTTAAAACTAGGCATAAACACCAAAAATCAATCGTTTCGTGTTCAACTTAAAGTTATAGACATTTTGATTACTAATAATTTATGTGTACAAATGTAAAAATTATTATTATGTGATAATATAAATAAAATAATTGCGTACATAATAATTAAATTTCAAATTTTAACAGCAGACTACGAACTTAGGTTGTGTGTATAAATCATTTGGGCAGTACATTATTCAAATTTCATGGAGTTTGTACAAATATTCAATTAGATATGCGAAAAATGTGTATGTCTTCTAAAAGAACAAAGTAACACTTGTGACAGCAAATTCTATAAAATAAATATATTTTCAAGTGTGTTTTGAGTAAATGAATGGAAATTGAAACAATATACATATAATACGTCTAGCTACATACAGACATCAATGCCTATGGGGTTGTAAAGTTCGTAATAAAAGTAATACATGTGTATAAAAAACTATATATGTAAACAAATAAAATGACACTACTTTAAGTAGCTGAATATGGTGCATCCATGCTTTTTTCTACGCTTGCAAATAATTGTTTATTGCTTCATTAATTACAAATGTGCAGAATCTATCGATATATAACTCACAAAATGGCATAAGAGTTTTTAAATTTACAAAAATATAGAAAACGAGTTACAAGTTTAGCTTCTGTGTTGTTGAGTCCATCTGATGGGCGTATTTATGTGCAACCGCCCGCGGGACAAACTCTGTTTGCATGAATATATACACGGAAATACCTTCAGCCATATGTATTACATGATTTACATTGCTTTTTAATGTGTAGGATTGATTATCCTACAAGATTTCCTTCCGTTTGTAACATTTCTGTTGTACAATTAAAAGCTTAGGTGATTATGATTGTGACACGTTCTCATTTTGATTACAATACAATATCGTTTCTCAACGATCATTTTCATATTCCGATATCTAAATTTGAACCCTAGGTTGTTGGTTTCAGCTTATCTCACTAAAACGAAAGCGCTTTAAGCAAAAATTCAAACAAAGGAGGAGGAAGATTATTATGGAAAATAAATGGTATTGAGCACAATTTAATGATTTTCTGTCAGTCGAAAGCAATTTTTGCGAGTTTTGTGCATTCGCCTAAGGCCATGCGAATGGTTTACACTTAATGCGATTGTTATTCATTAAGCAAAACAACCTTCGACATCTTAATTTTCTCATTAGCTTATCAATTATATAAAAAGTAATAATAAATAAGCAGAATTTCTAACATTAAGCAACTAAATCTTAGTATTTTCCTCACTCTGTTTTCAGGCAAGCGCAAACGTCGAATAGTTACTTTTTAGTCATTTTAAAGCCAAATTGAAAATATCGAACAGCAGTGAGTTTTTTCATGCTTCAAATATAATTTAAGTTTTTATCTTTTGTTTGTATATTCCGATAAATATTTGAAAATATTTCGCATTTTCTTGGCTCTTTTTTGTTCAAAAATAATCTTTCAAGTTGACAGCAAATAATTACAATGATTTTGTTCATAAGTTTCAACAGCGTGAGATGATTATTCGTTCTGTATGTTCGATATCTTGCACGATGTGCATACAAATTTTCTTTCAGCAATATTTGCTTGCTCCTATTACTTATTTTTCGTCGATTCGCTTTATCTCTTATGCTATTTAAGTATTAAATGTTATTCACGTACGTTTGATCATACGCAACATTATGTAACTTAAAAATGTATAAGTAGTGAATTAAGTAGTAAAGTTTCCAAGTATTCAAGTTTAGCTGCAGCAGTAAAATTAAACTTCTCAGGCATTGACTTATGCTTTTCCTCTCCGTTAAGGTTTGACACTTATTTAACATTTTTATGGCGAAACATATGGTGGCGGTTTCCGGTAGGATGGCGTAGCTGGTGATTTCCCTCGCGCTTCGCGACCTCCGACTACAACAGCTGGCGGTGGCACATATTCATCTACATCGTTATCGCCTGAAATCAATGCAAGGATAAGAAAAACAAGATAATACGCAGGGATGGATACAAAGAAATGCATGCATACCATTCATATTGGAGGTGTTGTAGGATGGTGGCAACAATGGTGGCTTCTCGTCCTTAAGTATGATTGGGCTCTTGTTGCCAATTTCGGGTTTTTCGTCCAATTCATCTTGGAAAATAACAGGAATATTTTTCTTACGGAAGGATCTGCGCTCCTCCTCATCCCCTAGGAACAAAAATATTGCACGTTTATACATTCATTTCATATGTCTCGATATGCTGCAGAATTATATTATATTATGCTCTTGGTGGACCTTTAAATGATTTAGTTTTTGACACATAATTACAATATTAAGAGCCGTATTTTAAATAAAAGTAACGCAACTGAAAAATCTAAATTTTTTATTATTTAATTTTTTCTATTTTATTTGAAAACAGTATCTAGGCGCGACTTTAAAAAAACCCTTTATAATAAAAGAGCACCCGACAGTAAATTTAATAAAAAAAATTCGTAAAAAGTTCTTTAAAATTGCGGAGCAAAACTATTACAGCCTCAAACTACTAAGATTTCAATACAAGAATATACTTACCCAGCTCCATTTTGCCGCTCTTACGACGGCGGCGATGCAGACAACACGCAATAAGCAAAGCGATTATAATCATACTAATTATAATCACAGCCGGAAGTATGATCGTGTACATATACTCTTCACTGAAGCTGGATTTCAGAGTTGGCTGATCGGGCTTCATAGGTACATGGCCGCGATGTATATCGTCAGTTTGAGCTAAAGGTAACAATGTAAAATAATTTTAAAATAATTTCATAAGCATTTATTATTTATTTATTTAAGAACTCACGGTGACACAAGCCTAATGGTAACGCTTGCATATTGGTGAGATTTAATTCGGGTCCAAGAACCTTCTTCACATGATCACGAACCATGTGATCCTTGACCAAATATACACTGCGAACTGCTTCAATTTCCTCCTCAGGGCAACGATTGTGGGATTTGTACAAACTCGTATTGTAGAAGCTAACAATGGTGCTGTCTGAGTCAAGGTGTGGTGTCACCGACCGTATTTGGACATATTGTGTAGTTGAATCACCAAACAACTGAGAAATGCGCTCCACAAATTTCCGCTGAAGATCAGCATTGAACTGCTCATGCCGGATGGCCAGGTACGCTTTGAAGTAGATGCTGAATTCTCTTTTGGGTGCATGGTTTACTACCACGACTAGCGCATCCGTTGCGCTTAGCCCACCAGCATCTTGGGCGACCAACAAGTATTCCTCTGAACCAGCATCACCACTTCTTGGTATGCCATAGAACTCTTGATTCTTCGAATCGAACTGCAACCAATGTCGCGGATTTAGTTCCTTGTGATCCTTTGTTTTCAGTGTCAACGTCAGATGCTCATTATCGTTCGGGTCGTAGAATGTATCGCTCGGAACTTTGAAAACAAGTAAATGACCAACAGTAGCATTTACTCGATCCACTTGATTTCGGGGCAGTGGCGGTACATTTGTCGCTATATGAGTCGTGGGTTTCGGCTTAATAATATGAGACTTTTGGCAAGCACCAATCAGCTGTCCAGTTATGGACTTGACACTCAGTGTGGGATAAACCAAATCACTTAGACGACTAGCATCTAAGCGCTTCACCAGCTTATTGAGTTCTGCTTCTGGGCACTCGCTGGTCGGGAAAGTTTCGTTAAAATACACAAAAGTGGCCGTATTCGGATCCTGCGGCATTGGACGAATCTCCCGCACAACAATCCAGTTAGTGTTTTCGTCGCCCAATGTTGAGGCCACGTCTAAAACCAAATAGTAAATTGAACATATTTTCCCAAATAAATCAAAATTTTCCACATTACTAACCGCGCATTAATTTTAGCTGCCAATCAATGTTGTGCATATTTTTCTCATTCATCTTCACAGTAATGCTTATCTCGTGGTTGACAGTGCGCACACCGCGATGCTGCTGCACAGAGATCTCAAGTGTCTCCGTCACCGAATCGTTGCCAGAATCCGTTGCGGATAGCCTATATTGCCATTTGGATACAGAGTCGTCCAATGGTCTACAAGCCAGTAAGTAATTTTGTTATAATCTAGCGAAAAATCCGTATTTTTACTACACAAATCAACACTTACAGTCCATAAAGCACATGCGTTTCGGGATTAAACTGTAGCCACGACGACGCCTTCAATTCTCGTCCATCCTTGTCCGTCAAATCTAAGCGTAGATTTGTTAAATCCTCTGTATCGTAGAAGGTGTCCTGTGGCACTGAATATGAAAACGCTTTGCCTGATGTCACAGCGAACTTCTGCAAGCGGGTGCGAATCATCGGCGGCGTATTTTCCATTTTGGGTTCTGCATAATCGGTGGAGCTGACTGCGGGAGAAACGGTGTCACTGCTTACTGTTACAGGTGAGATTGTTGGCGAAGTTAGCAAAGTGGTGGGAGAGGAAGCAGCAGGTGTAGTGGACGCCTAAAAATTATTTAGGTAAAGAAATAAAGAAATTATGTAGTTCTATGTTTATATAGTTGAAGAGTTGTGATATAACGGGCTTACCGTCTGACTGGAGTCTTGCCCAGGAGTCATCGTGCTCGTCTCATTATCATCCTGAATTCAATGCGTTGATTGGTTGATGGTTGCAAAACAAATAAATAAAATCAACTCACAAAACTCATTCAAAAACTCATTTTTTCTAAAATTAACATGCTTGATATACATAAGAGAACAAATATTTGCACTACGATATTTCCAATAAACATGCTTATGTAGAGTGTACAGTAATGGGAAAAATAATAGCCGTTTAAGAGAGCCTTTGTTTAACTCAGTTTTGAAGCGCCAAGCTTAGAATAACTAAATCATTTGCTTTAATATTTCATAAATCTTGTTAATAAAACTTTATACCCTATTCCTGTATTGCTCATTAAGGCATCAACCTATTCGATGCTATTATTTTAACCTCAATTCCACTTTCCATACTACCATAACAATAGCAAAAGTAACGGTACTAAAATTAAATGTATTCATGGATAATATGCGAAATTGTTAGTATTCAATATTCCAGTATTTTTAGATGGCTAAAGTACAAAGAAGACAGTTAGACATACATACATCGACAACATAAAATAATGTGCGTTGCCAGCTACACAACAGCAACGCAATTAACGACTATGAGGTGTAAATGTGCAACAGTAATATGTATGTAATTAGTGGTTCAATGTTGTGATACATCTTAAAAAAGCAATCGTCAGGAAAGTTTGTTGTAGCTCATTGGAATTCGCTTGGATGCCAATTAACGCGATTTTAACGCCTCCAGCGCTACTCAAGTTTTCGCTAAATAGTGGGCGCTGTACTGCTATGTTTTTGTATGGACATGCATGAGCAATTAGTGGTTGGGTGTTCGGACTGGGCAGGACTGCAAGGTAGCCGGGATATGAGGTACTAATCACAAACTATGCAAAAAGTATGCGCACATGCATTCAACAATTTCGGATTTGCATTTCCAACATAAAATGTGCATTTATCACGACTTTGGCTTTTAATTTATTGCACTATTTGGTGCCTGGAACCTCTTCAAGGTTTGTAATTTTGTGTACAGTTTTACAGCCTTCATCTAAAGCTTTAGCTGAGTTTTCACCTTTTTAACATCTTTGTTCACTGACGAAGTCATGAAAGTTGATGTTGACGATGGCTCAGAGGGTGTGACATCTTTTTCACTCTGTACGCTATGAGTGGTTGTTGTATCTGAAGTTGGCAGCCTCTGTGTGGTGAACATAGATAAATCATTTGGTGCAGCCTCGGAAACACTTTTAGTGCTACCTTCCGAGTTTTCCACACTTATAGGCGTCAACGAGGGCAACTCGAAATTTTCAAACGATTTCGTCGATTGATAAAGTGTTTGCTGGCGATGTTCTTCTTGTAGCATTTGATCTTGCTGCATTGGCATCCACACAAATGTATAATAGACAACCAATAATATGTTTTTATAGATTATAAATACAATATGTTCACATTTAGAATAAATTATTTAGAAAACACAGAAATAATCGTTTCAGCGTAACATATTTTCCAATTCATAGCTCCTGGAAGCACCGTCATTAATCCGACCGTCGTAGAAGCAAAAGTATATTTGTAATATATGTTCTGTGGTTCCCATTTCTTTTACTCGCTACGAGGGTTGCTAAATATATTTCTGGCCTTGGGTACTTCTAGTATTGTAAGGCGCCATCTGAAGATTCTAACATTCCAATGTTAGACACATTTTACCATAAACACAGAACGATTTGATGTCTAAGCCACGTTCCCACGACAGTCAGTTCTACGTAACCGGAACAACCCGGATTTATATCTGGCCAAGGACTGTCACTTCAGCAGCATTCCTCGTATATGCACAGGAAATAATTATGCGGCTACAACAACAACACATTTTACCATAAAGGCAGAACGATTTGATGTCTAAGCCATGAAAATATTCTGTGCAGTGCCTTTAAAAATTCATTTCGGCAAAAATATGTAATTAAACCGTGAGCATTTTCGTGCGATTTTTGTTTTCACAATTCTCGACAAGGATTAACAAGACAAGAATGCATCAATGAGCTAAAATCATTATACGGCTAGCAAGCACCGTAAAAAACTGGTACAATCAGTTTTCTCATGGTGCAATTCGCTCGCTGACGAATTCCGGGAGGGTCGTCCAAAATCAGTTGTTGTGCCAGAAAACAGCGATGTTCTGCGCCAAATGATTGAGCAAGTTCATCATGTCACCTACCGTGAGATTGAAGCATCCTTGGGTATTAGTATGACTGGTATCAATAGGAATTTACTTGATCTCTCTTCATGGTAAAAAAGGTGTGTTTGCGTTGTATTCCACAATAAAAAAAAGCGTACAGAAAATGCGAGTGGGCAAATTGCTTTGAATATTATCATGAAGAATATTTTGAAAAACAATAAAACCGTTATCAACCACCAATGTTCTTTTTTCCATTGTTTGGCCGGAAATATAAATAACAGCCCTCGTAGTTTGCTCAACAAAATAGAAAAATTATGAGTCCAAAGTTGAAAAACTCATCCAATATAAATTTCAAAACTTGTACCGCTAACATATTTTTTTCCTATTATTATTTAATACCCACTTTATAATAGATCAACTAACTACCAGAGCTGTAAAATATTGCAGTCAATTGAGATAATCATTTTAATTTACTGATTTTGAAAATATTATAGAAAACGTTTTGCTACAGCTTTTATAAAAAAAATAAAAGGCTGCTCAGGATTCTCTTCTTTTCTACAGCAAAACTTAAAATCTAACGAAAATTTTCAGTCCTGTGCAAATTTCAATAACTATTCCCGATTTTTTATTTTAATATGCAAAATATCACTTCTCAAATTATACTGTTACTTACGGGCTGTTCGTTGCTTTTGTTGCCAATGTTCTTTTTTCCATTGTTTGGCCGGAAATATAAATAACAGCCCTCGTAGTTTGCTCAACAAAATAGAAAAATTATGAGTCCAAAGTTGAAAAACTCATCCAATATAAATTTCAAAACTTGTACCGCTAACATATTTTTTTCCTATTATTATTTAATACCCACTTTATAATAGATCAACTAACTACCAGAGCTGTAAAATATTGCAGTCAATTGAGATAATCATTTTAATTTACTGATTTTGAAAATATTATAGAAAACGTTTTGCTACAGCTTTTATAAAAAAAATAAAAGGCTGCTCAGGATTCTCTTCTTTTCTACAGCAAAACTTAAAATCTAACGAAAATTTTCAGTCCTGTGCAAATTTCAATAACTATTCCCGATTTTTTATTTTAATATGCAAAATATCACTTCTCAAATTATACTGTTACTTACGGGCTGTTCGTTGCTTAACTCATTTATTTTCAAAAACTTTTAAAATCGAATTTTTAGACATATTTAAAAGGAAAAACAAATTGTAGACATATTCAAGTGTCTAAATTGGAACCAAAAAATGTTGGTCCTGATTATAACTTCAATGAAATTCATCCCCAATGACATTGAATTTAACAGCTCTGCCGAGAGTATTATTCAGATTAATAATAAAAAATAAACTACACATCTTGGGAAACGAGTTACATACGAGCGTACAATACAGCGATATAGAAAACACACGACGATAGCGGATAGAATATTTTTACATACAAAAACAATTTAGAACTTTTAGTAGTTTTGCGATTTTTGAGAATATATGCATATGTATGAGTACGAGAACGAGAACGAGGTTGTGAAGAAGCCACAAGTAGCAGTTATTGATTATTTACCTTCGTAAACTGTGGTGAGGTGATGGATGGTGTCGTTGTCGTTAATGAAGCTGAGGTTGTTGATGATATGGAGGGAGGCGCGAATGACGAAGAGAACGATGGCGTAGTTGACACGGTAGAGGAGGATACCGAGAATGATGATGAAGGCGAGGAAGGATAAGAAACGGATGATGACGGTAATGCGGATAATGAAGTCGCAACAGCATTGGCTGATTGGACGGGTGCAAGTGTTGTTGAAGCTGTGTTGCCAACATTTATTGAAAGCGTGTGTAAAGCTGGTGGCAGCAAAGAAGTCGTCTCGGCTTTTGCCATTTCAAGAACAATAGGATTCATTATGGTGGTAGTGCTGGGTGCAAACGATTCTAAAGTAATAGCTACCGATGACAAGGTGCCCACATCTACACCAGATGGTGAAATTGATTCAATTACTTCCAGCTCGTTTAGAACCGATGCGTTAGTGGGATCCAGTGCCGATTTATTTGAATTGCCATCATCCAAGCGTATATCCTCAATTTCATTGAAGTTTTTTTTAATGGAGGCACCCAACGGTGAACCTACTTTAGCATCGGCTTCAGCGGCTTCAGCAGAAACGTTAGCAGCGGCTCCAAATGTAAAATTTTCATTGTCAATTTTATTTTCATTGCGAAGATGTAATGGCATTTGTGCTATGCTGCTTGTTACAAATTCATGATTAGCACTTGAGGTTCCTGGCTGTGCCTCTTTTAAATTCATATTAATATCTAAATTATTAGATTGGCCGAGCTCTTCAAGTGCATTCGAAACATCCAATTCCTTTGCAATTTCCACAGCGACAGGAACATCTTCGCCAACTTCCTTCTTTATAACAGGGAGTTCTTTGATATTCTTCGTATTTTCAATGGTTTTAGTTATAACTGATTCCAGCTGTGAGACACTCTCAACTATTTCTTCGTCTATATTACTTCCTTTATTCGGTAGCAAGAAGTTCGAGTCGCTGTTTGAAGTAAAGTGCTTGGCATTGGACGACGCAGCTGCCACAGCAGCAACTCCTTCCTCGCCATCGACTTCGGCATCGATCTCCGGATCGGCGACTTGGCTACTTGATATCGATGATTCTGACACCGATGCCATGTCCAACTTATTATCCTCGAGATTTGACTACCGATACAAATGTGCAAAAGATAGCGTTCGGGCGTGCGAAAAGTGTATGCGTTTGGGTATGTGGGTGTGATGAAGTTTGTTTGTTTGACCAATAATGTGCGTATGTAATGGATGGTGTAATATATGTTAACAGTTAGTTAATATATAAATAGAAAAGTTGCCATGTGATATTGTATTTGTCAGTATATTTGATTCGTTTAATTCATTTACGTTTGAATTCACAGAAAACGATTAGAGGTTAGCACAGAAAAAGACATAAAGAAGAAAAAGAGACCAGAGGAGAAACATCATTTGATTAATATTAAATTCTCAACGTATGTAAAATGAGTTAAATACTGATTACCATGTTTATGCTTATAGGGATAAGTGTGATGATGTCAACGACTGAATTATTAATTACAAAGTGCAATATTGAAATAAGTGAAACCCTGAACAATGACCACAATAAGTACGCCACTTCGCGAGAAACATTTAACTCTAAATTCTTTTTTGATATTTCGTAAAATAATAAATTTGGGTTGCTAAATCTGCTAAGAGGACACTCACCTGTCCCACGCCATGATGGTGACGATGCGCATGTGTGGTGACAGCTGGTACTTCCGTTACGTTTTCCCTGCAAAAGTATAAATACAATTTTTAATTTAGTTGCAATAATACAAAATATGAAAATGAGTAGAGAGTATTTCAAGTTCGAGTTTCATTCTGGCAGTGTCTTCCTTTGATAGCCGTCACAGTTCAATGGCGTTCGTTTTGACAAGTGTTAAGAAAGATATGCTTTTGTGAAATGAATAATGAGTCATCATAAGTTCACCAACTAAGTTTCATTCAAACTATGTGTTTGATATAAATTAAAAAGATCTCGAATCTGAAGATCCGAGATTTGTATAAATATGAACATGTAAGTGCGGGTTTACCTACACATGGGTATGAAAAAATTGTATGAGGGGGTATGGCTGGAAAAAAATTAGTTTATTTTAATAAAGTTCTTGATATTTATTTAGAGAGAAATTGTAATGCCTAAGATGTTTCCAGCTACAAAATCTGTATTTAAATATAAATTTTGGTCAGCATGTTTTAGAGCGAAATATAACAATTTCGGAGGTTGTCTGCCAAGAGGCAATTTCTGTAGCACAAAAACACCCCACAGTGCTAGTGTAACTAGAAATAAGGATGTTACTCAAGGGGTTTAATCCTTTAACCCGGCTGTATATGCGCTTCTGCCTATCCGTCATTGATATCGGAGCACTTTTAAGAGCTTAAGTTCAAGTCAATAAACGGATGTTCTGTTTAGTCGCTTACATTTCACTTTATCATTAACATAAATTACTGTTAGATTTTATACATACACGACGTCCTCGTCGTCATCATCGTAGCCATAGTCATAATCATCATCGACCTCATCTGCACCCGAACCCTCGGTTTGGCGCCGATTGCGTTGCACTCTATGCGATAAAAACATATAAAGTTTGCATGAAATCGAAAATACAATTTATTATATCAATTTAATATTTACCTCGTTTTGTAGTGCTTGCGCCAAATAACCCACCAGCCGAACTTTTCACCAGTTATATTATCAATAGAACCATCTTTCATTTGAGCACCTATTTGTTTGTTTATAGGTTCACTCATTGTGAAATATGTAGACCCACAGCCAAGCTAAATACAAAATTCAAAATATTCGAATACCTATAACATTTGCTGGATGCGGCTCATACTTTAAGGGCATTAACCCTGTATAATTATGTCAATTACTATGATTGTCAAAGTAACTTCTTCTTTTTTAGCGATATTTGAATATGAGCAACTTACCACAAAGCTAACTCTTCCCAAAGGACGATTATAATTATTATGGCACTTATTATGACCCCTTCGTATTGATTCATTCTGCATTTCACTGAGTTCACGTTTTGTTACAGATTCCATAACGATAAATTCCTGTGGGATGGAAAATATCAAATCAGCATATTTTTAATTATTAATTGCATTTTATGTACTTGAAGGTGTATGTGCACAAATATGTGTGTATGTTCATAGATACCTTCGGTATGGCAAAGAACTTGGATAATTTTTCAAGTACTTTATCCTTTTTATTGTCACTCAAATCAGTCCAATCGTAATTTTTCAGCACTAAAGAGAGCACAACTTCGCTGTTTGCCGAGCGGCAGCTCGACACTTCCACCGAATATGGGTCATAGCTGTAATGAGTGTGAGCAGGGTCATCTCGCGGTTCAAGCAGCGGAACCTAAATTAGAATTGTACAAATAATTGAGCATTATTGGTTATAGATTATTGACTACAGATTATTAAAGTTGAATATACTCGTATAGTGCGTACATCTACATACGAAAAAAATTCCAAAAGTACACCACGGTATTAGAGGATTTCGGCACCATACAAAATTTTTTGTCCTTCTACAAACAGCCGAACTGGTTTTTTATTGGTTACTTGTTACATGATTTTCAAAAACAATATGTCATTACTCATTTTTACATATTTGGGCCAGTTACCCAGACTTGTACCCCCCTAAGATGTCATTTTTGTTTCATCAATCTCAAGTACTTTAAAAATCATAAAAAGTTTGCTTGTAAACTGTTTTGCTGAATTCATAAACAAAAAAGTTATAACACTTCAATCATTTACCATCTCATGCGGAACAATTAACCCTTAATTGCGCAATTTTTCTATATTTTATTTAAGGACCCATTTAGTACACTACACTTCGAAATTATCAGTGCATTTTTAAATTACAAGGAGTTTATAATAAAATAAGTATTTGTTGACTACATAGCTTACCGACAAAAAATTTGTTTTATCACCACTTGCGAAAAATTGGGGTTAACACTTACTCACTTTTTATTGTTGATATCATTAACAACAGAAGAAAGAATAGCGCTGTCAACTGTTAAAATATGCGTTACAAACTTACATATATGTAATCTATACTAAACAGAAGCCAACTGTACCAAGTGGTAAGCAAGGACGCGTATTTGTGAGTTAAGCGTGGCGAAATTACTAAACTAAATAGTGACGCAAGTCAGGGTAACTAAAATGTTCGCGGCTTTCCAACTGTGCCAAAAATGAGAAATGGGCACTTCTTATCGACGAAAGCACGTGCAGACTCGCTCACAACTATAAATCGGTTAGTGTTTTGGGAATAGCAAAGAAATTCTTCAAAATTTACGTAACGGCATTATAAGCAAACAATATAATAATAACAAAACCAGAAATACTTATAAATTCGTTTTTGAAAACTGTTACTCCACGAGTTTACTCTCGGCAAACAAGAAGGTCCGTTATTTTAAATTTACTCCAATACGTCAGGCTTTTGAAAATCACATAACAAATAATCAAGTAGAGAGAGTAAGAGAACCCATTTTGGCGGTTTTTACAATAAAAAAATAGTTTAAGGTGCCGAAATCCTCTCAACATATGCTTTTTTGCAACTTTTTTCAACCGTGTCTAATATTCATACATGTGTGTGTGTTATACATATATGCAGGGCCGTAGAGAGCATATCCGGGCCCCGGGGGAAAGATGCAAATGCGGGCCCTTTCCAATAATGTCTAATTCATATAAATACGTATAATCTCGAGTCCGGGCCGCTCTGAGAACTCCGGGCCCGGGGGAAAAAGTACCCGATCCCCCCTCCCTCTAGTCGGGCCTGCATATATGTATACAGTACTGTGCGAAACTCATTCAACTGGATTGCATATTGAAAGAATACACCCTGTCTAACAGAAGCGTGAACGCCAAAATGAGTTCCGCTTATAAAAAATGATCTGCAGCAAAATATTAAGAGAAGTCGAAGATGTTCATAAATAAATGAGTGAAACGGATGCAACTTCCCCGGACGAGGCCCAAAACAATCACTTCGTTGTGTGAAGCTAAAGCAGTTTTAAGGAAAAAGTGATGTTAATGTACCCAAAGACACAATTCGAGGATGTTAATGTGGAGAAGACCTCAAGTTCCGGACCACATCGAAAATACCGCTACTCTCATTATTACACATTGAAAAAAATACTTGCATGGGCTAGAGCGAATTCAGAACGGAATTGGACTACCGTAATATTCACGGATGAATCTTCCTTTTGGATGAATAGTTGCATACGTCGGTCTTGGTGTTCTGCTGATAATCAACGAACTGATAAACATCCAGTCAAGGCTCGTGGTTGGGGCTGCTTCCCCGAAAAAGGGATTT
The DNA here is from genome assembly GCF_027943255.1 of Anastrepha obliqua. Classification (NCBI taxonomy): domain Eukaryota; kingdom Metazoa; phylum Arthropoda; class Insecta; order Diptera; family Tephritidae; genus Anastrepha; species Anastrepha obliqua. The sequence continues at coordinate 735,353 of NC_072895.1, read as the reverse complement.
GGCCGTTTATTTAGTGATTACCGCCAATTTGTTGTTGAATAGAAGAAGCATTATTACCGACAGCTGCGAAGATGTTTAGAAGAACTAGCCAACCTTGGATTTTACAGGAGTACACCGATCCCACATATTGAAACCGAAGGTGTATAGAGTGGAAACAAGGAAGTGGGGCCGAAATATTGGATTGGCCTTCACAGTCACCTGATGCCAACCCTATTGTAAAGTACAGTAGTTCTGTGTGATTTTTTTAACAATAAAAATTAAAAGAGAATCATTCTTAGCATTGCAAAAGGAAATAAATTTCTGGGAAATTAAAATACATAACTTTACATTACCCACGTGGCAAACGAAAATACCGATAAGCGATATATAAATCCATTTATTTCTTCACCGGTCTTAGCAAACGATCTAAAGTTACCAATTAATGTAAGTAGCCAGAAGTAAATTTGAAGAATACAGTGTTTCAAAAGTATCTATTTTCTTCGAAATATCGTAAAAATGTGTAAGCGAACTATACTTTGTACACTCCATTTTAAGCCTCCATTCTGGTTTTAAGATTAAAAAGTACAATGCCCGTAAATATGAATATGGGTCTGTTGTTGAGATGAAAAGTAGTGAGGAGCGTATTTGATAATTTTGAGATCGGTTGGAATAACTCATTTCCGCTGCAGGCCTGGCTTTCAGCGGCATAGGCGACGTGTCATGGCCGTTTTAAAGCAGGGTGAGGATTCTATATGTATTTTTATTAAATCAAGAGGATTGTAGAACATTTCAAATACAATAACATTTTGGAGACAATAATGCTGCCATATTCCGAAGAAGGTCCTTCAATAGGAAAATAAACCGAAACACATTTTCAGAGACAGAGTCAATTTTATTCAGTTAGTTCACTTTTCTAAGCTTGGAAACTTTAAAGGGGAAATATTCCAAGGACAATAATTAAAAACTTGATAAGCTCTATGAATAACAAGTGTGGAAAAGTAATTCGTGAGACAAAATATTAAAGCAACATCCGTCTGAGGAATATCTGTTGTTCATTGCTTATGTTTTGCACACATTAATGCAAACATTACTTCAATATAAAGCAATTTTGGTAGAAGTATTTTAAGTACAACAAAATTTTTTGTTATTTTTATGTTCACAAGTAATATATTATTATTTTTTAATACTCTAAGTGTAGCTATTTTTTATAAATATTTCTCTTTAAATAAATTAAATTATTTTGTAATACAAACACATTCATAAAAGGTTGAATAACAGTTCGCTGACAGAATGGAAGGAGAATAAATAACTCTGACGAAGATGGAGTGAAGAATTCCTAAAGTAGACACGCACATACGTATAAGATAATTTATTGTTAAAGTGCCAAAATTGTGCGGAAATACATGTCCAAAGTTAATGTATGAGTAATTTTATATCTAAATCGGATTTTTGAATTGAATACTTGTTCATAACCATAAGTGGACTCCATGTGCTCAAGCCATTGGCAGAGCACCCTCTTTAGATCAATGACGACCAAATCATAGCCGCGATGGAAGCTTTTTAAAACTTAAACATCGATTAATATGCAGACAGCACAGATTCTCTTTTTTACCCAAACTCAGGCTTGATTGTACGCTGCCACTGAGCAGCAAATAAAATTGTTGAAGGCTTCAGGAAGATCTTTCTATAAGTATTAGGTTCACTGCAAACGAGTGTTGATAACGAATTGAAGAACTTTAATAAAACTAAAATATTTGCTTCAACTTCAGAATAATCCGGTCGGCTGCAATATCCTTGAGCAAAGTTCAGTGTAACAAACTGCAGTGTCACAAATTCCATTCCATGCTTGCGCCATGGTACTTCAAAAACTCGATTACCCATGGTCGATGATGAGATAAAAATCAGCAGAGTAAAATATCTAAAAAATTGCAGACCCACCCATTCCTACTGGCAGGCTTAAGATTAGTTACAAGCGATTGAGTAAATAAAAGCATGTTCTTAAAACAAAATATTTTTGCAGTCACAAACTAATTGTTGTGAAGTTTCATTTTCAATGGCGAAGATTATAAAAACGAAGCATCGAAATAAAATGTCAGATCAACGTGTGCCTTATCCTTCATGTACCTTCATGTATGAATCCACATCAAGTTTTTTGGCTGGAAAATAGATTTTATTATTTCTAAAATTTGTATATTTAATATTTATTTCTATTTTGAAAATACTTGATATTTTATTTCTTTCCAAAGTTTACACAAAATATTTTTCCTTTTCACGTATAATGTTTTCCAGTGATGAGATCTTCACTTTTTCAATACAAGCGCAAAATGTCAATGCATTGCTTTCGTCACTGCTTTAGATGCATACTAACAATTTCTCGTTTTTCATTTCTTTCTAAAAACTAACTAGTGAACCGAGTCCCAAATTTTAAGCTACTGACGTATCTAGAAATCTAATATTAATACGGAGAGCAAAATTTTGTCGTATCTTTTTTTAATATTTATAGTCAGAGAAAAAAGTTGACCAATGGATAGTATATGTGGAGACGGTTTGCACAATGTATTAAAATAGATACATAAGTGATAGGTGAAGGTAAAATTAATCACACTATTTTACCTGTATTATGATATATCATGTTATAATATGTACAAGCCGTCCCGTTTTGGGGTTATGTGAAGTCATTGGTCTACAGTAACAAGCCGGCAACGATTTGTGAGCTCAGAGCCAATATTGAATGCGAAATTGCTGGAATTTCGGCCGATTTATGCAAAAGAGTGGTCGAAAATTGGGTTCAACCATTGGACTTCGTAAAACGTGCACGCGGTGGTCATGCAAAAGAAATCGAATTTCATACTTAAATGTATATGTTCAAACTCGATAATAAAAAAAATTAGTTAAAAAAGTCAAACCGTTTGTGTTTTATTCAAAAAAGTTCAAAAGTTGAAGCGCTCTTACTGAAAACCCCTATATTATAAATTTGATTCAGAAATTATGATGGTCATGGATTAATTAATGATTGTTTTTTATTATGGTTTTTCAAAAAAAATAATTTTTTCTTTCCGTAATACATGAAATTAAATGTTTCCAATTCATGAATAAAAAAAAATTATGATATTTGAAATACACAGGATCGCTTAATACAGGTAAAATGGGATATTTTTCACATTTAATTTTACTACAGGGTGGGTAATATAGCGTTTGCTTTTTGAACCACCTATTTTTTTGAGAATGGTAACACAAATGACATGTCAAATGTGTTCATAATTTACTTAAAGGTTTGACATTTACGAAATGAGACGCTATACGCTTGAACAAAATTGGGAAATATTGAAAACCTATTTCCAAAGTGGTGAGTCTTCTTTTTCTTTTCTGATTTTCACATCGGTGGCTACGTCAATAAGCAAAATTGTCGGATTTGGGGCTCAGAAAATCCGCACGTTACTGTAGAGAAGCAAATGCATCCACAACGAGTCGCTATTTGGTGCGGTTTTTGGTCTGGGGGCATCATCGGGCCATTTTTTTTCGAAAATGAGCGAGGAGCCGCGGTTACAGTAAATGGCGAGCGTTACTGTGACATGCTCAACGAGTTGTTTCCAAAAATTGAAGAGGATGACATGGACGACATTTGGTTTCAACAGGACGCTGCAACTTGTCACACTGCCAAAGTTTCACTCGAACTTTTGGCTACCGTTTTTGAAAACCGAATAATCAGCCAAAATTCCGATATCAATTGGCCGCCTCGGAGCTGTGATTTAAGCCCGTTGGACTATTTTTTGTGGGGAGCCGTTAAGGACAAATGCTATGCGAACCATCCAGAGACGATTGATGCTTTAAAACACGAAATCGAAGTTGCCATTCATGAAATTGGAGCCCAAACAATCGAAAATGTGGTTAAAAATTGGGTTGATCGAATGGCCTACTGTAAAGCCAGTCGTGGCAGTCATTTGAACGATATTATTTTTCATTCATATAAATGTTCAATCTTCAAAATAAAAAAGTTTTGAAAAATATTGATTAGTTTTTTTTTATAGCCGATTCAAAAAGCAAATTTTACATGTCCCACCCCTACATCTATTCACATATGTATGTATGTCATGTAAAAAGTTTTAACATAAGCTATCCATTTATATATGTTTCAACTTCTTTCTATGACTATAAATACTAAAAATAAGTATGACTAAATTTTGCTCTCCGTATTTATATAACGTCGAATAACATCCAAAATTTCGAAGTACGGGCGATCCTAGTTTGTATTAATATGGCCGCACCACTATCAAATATAGTAATGGAAACATTAAATGATTCAATTCCAGCGCATGATTTAGGCTATGAGTCCACTTACGTACATAACAACATGCATATATAATATTTGTATGTAAATCAGAATCTGCATAACTCAAAAACATGATTCAAATTGGAAGGTGTACAACGGTGAATGACGGCACTCATCGGCAAATTATGAAAGCAACCACTTTTGTGGTTTTCCCTAAGAACGGATATACGATATGTGGATTTGCGAAATGATCGAAGGTATGTATAATACAATATGTAAATGTATGTATGTGTGTATGAAATATGCAATAGCAGAGGCAAGTCACGTCTACAGTGGTTGAAGTCAAAAAACATAAACCGAATTAAGCAAAGGTAATAATATCGTAGAGCAGGAAATCGCGTGGACCTAAGGCTGACATCTTAAATGAGTCAAGCACTGCTGAACTTAGCAATGTGAAGCACTCGTAATCTGTGTAATTTCAAAACTGGCTCGGTACATACATATGTATGTATGTATACATACACATAGATGCGCATAGATGTGTGTATGCCTAAATTATTTTTTTAATTCAGCTCACATTAGCCATTACTCAGCGTTGTACGGATGCAGCATCTAGAAACATCAAATGTCGGTCTAATTATTTACACTTGCCAGAAGTTTGTTTTTGGCCGCGAGAGGCATTCTAGTAAATTCATGTGAATACATATATATATACGAGCATGTAGATGCGTATGTATGTGGTGTTTATATACTACTGTCTACACTGCGCACCTGCAGGTAAGAGCTCCACCAAAGACTACATCTGTTCACAAGCGCATCACAATTTTGACCTTTACCTTTCCAAAAGCCGCATCCAAGAGTACGGCCAGATAAAAAAATCTTATTGTTTTATGTTTTTTTATATGTATAGATGTAGGTGTTTATATACATACATTAACATTTAAATTTTCGGAATAGATTTTTTATTGAAATTAATTAAGCAAAAGTTTTAAAATATTTTTTCGACAATACTTATTTTACCGGCTCGGTATGCGGGTACAAATTTTCAATGTTCAACACCATGGCAAATATCGAGCCTTAGACGCAAATTTTTGATTTTTGCTTTTTTATGAAAATTGATCATTTATTATCACACGCATTATTTTTCAAAATTACATAGCTGTATGATCTACCGTTATGAGTTTAGAGCAAGAGCAATTTGCAAAGTGACTAAATTACAATTACGTTGGACACCTTTTTAAGACCTTCGGATGGGCAACCGGATCTAGCCTCTTTCCGTCCTATTCGAGGATACTTTTTAAACGGTTATATCCATAAATCGATAGAAAATTTAATTTTAGGAAACTTTGTGGAAGCTCAAGTCGTTAGCTATAATAAAAATATGTTAAATTCACGTCCAAAGTCGAAAAAGTCTGGCCAGACCCGGATGACGGAGGGATATATTAGTTTTTTTATTACTGGTCATTCTGCTGTGGAAATAAGTGATTCACAAACTGTTTTCCTCGGAATGTAGGGAATCCGTGTCTGTAGAAACACCTAAAGAAATTGAGAAGAGACATGTGGTGGAAAAGAGGTAGCAAAAAGACTGGTTGCTATCGTACATAATAAGGAAGAGCGTAAGAAGGCGTAGATGACAGTTTTAAATCTGTTTTATGGTCGATCTTTATCTCCTAGGCGATGCTACGACTACTAACATGCTGGTCAACTTGGATTATTTCTGCGATTTTATCGATATTTTCTTTAACATGAAAAATGCCTGAACGGAATCGACGAAACCAAAATTGCACGTAATTAGCTGTTACATCATCGGCACCATAAACACTATTCACATTTGCATTTGCATTTTCGTCTTTATCAAAGAAAAATGTCACTTTGACAACGAGCATAAACTTTAAATTGTTTGGCCGATACTTTACGAGATATCGATTACTACAGCCATGGGTTTCTTCTTCCCCAAACTAATTTTGGGGTATGTGGTAGATTTGACTTTCAAAAAGTTGTACGAAAAAAGTGTATATTTGTGTGAAAACCAATTAATCTATTCTTAAAACCGTATTTCTGACTCATAAAGTGAGTATATGACTCATGTGAGTGCAGACGTAAGCGTCAAAACTTACCGTTGTCTTGCAGATATAAAATTGGAGTTGTATGGCATAGGTTGGACCAAACAATAGTTAAGTATATGTTAATTTTCATGGCAATACTGAGCGGAAAGCAAAGAAAATTAAAAAACACTTTCCCTGTTAAATTCTGTTTCTGTTTACGTTTTTTTTTTGCGCACAGGGCTCGAAATTCTCTTTCTCAAAGAGTAAAGTAATTGATGAACGGTAAAATGGATGAAAGCACATTCATTGCGTCAAGCAATTCGTGCGTATATTTTTATGTATGTATGATTACGCGTTCCATATGTATTTAACTGCATATGGGTGCATTTGGACATTTGCTTACATAGCAAATATTTGTATGTATGTATGTACGTACATTTATATATGCATAAAGCTAAATACACACCAGGCAACCGTTGAAGCAACGGTTGCAGCAACGTGTTGCCTTTGTTTAAGAAACACGTTGCGACCGTTGCTTCAATCTCAGTATTGTGTATAACTGTGGTGCAGGAAAGGTACAAGCGGAAGATACGTAAAATTAAATTTTTTAAATGATCGACGAAATGCGTAAAATTACTTCTCTTATTATAATTGTACGAAAATGAGGAACAAGAGATGCAACAAAAGAAGAGAAAAAAAATCTGGTCCAAAAATTGGCTTTTAAAAAAATCGAATTTTCGAACGAGAGGCTGCTGAAAGAACTGAAGGAAAATGAGCCAGCGGACTATAAAAATTACATGAGGATGAACGAAGCCCTGTTTAGAAAATTGTTGGAGTTCGTAAAGGCCAAAATAACGAAACAAGATACCATAATGAGAGAGGCAATATCAGCAGAAATTAGACTGGCAATAACTTTGCGGTATCTTGCAACTTGAAATTTTTATCAATTTTATTGTATTCATTTTTTAATTGTTCGTATGCTTTTTTTCTAAAATTTTTATTTTTATATTTTTCACTACTTATTGTATATCCCACAGCTCTCTCAAATTTTTATATTCGTTAATAAAATTAACATAATTTTCATTATTTTCAATTGCCATTTTTTCCTTTTTCACTTTATTTTACTCCGCACGAACCTTCTTCTTTGCTTGTGTTCAACGAACTGAACGAGTAAAAGCAGTAAACAATGATACACACGAAGCAACGGTTGCAGCAACCTATCCCAAAAATCAAATTTATTTGATATTTCAGGCAACGGTTGCAGCAACACGAAAATCATTTGGCAACACAGCTACACACGAGGCAACGGTTGCTTCAACATGGCCGAGTTGCTGCAACGGTTGCCTGGTGTGTATTTAGCTTAACGAACCGATGGAAGAGCAAAAAATGCATCAATGTGATGGAAAAAGCTTTTACTTTAAACAAAACTGTGAAAGGCTGGTTTTATTGTTATTTTTTCTTATTTTCAGCAAGTTCTCGGTCTCCATATTTGATTATGTTGCAATACATCACCATGTATGTATAAGTATGATCCGAAATATAAACAAAACAGAAGTTAACAAAGAGGTAAACATAAAATTGTTTCCCGGCTAGCGAACTCACGAAGACGCTTTGCTTTCAGACTCCATTTTTGCCTGTGCTTGAAATGTCGAAATTTTGTATAGCAACAAAACAAACATCCTGAGCTATACGAAAACTGCGGGGACAAAGGGAAAATGTACTACCTTCCAAAAAAACAATGGATTAAATTTGGATTAGGAATACATTGTTAAACATTCTACTTTGAGTTTGAGTGAGTATAAATAAATGCAGAAATGTCTCTGTGCTCCAATCGTTTTCTAAAAATTATTGGATGTAGATAATACATGCAAACCTGAAAAACAATAAATTTACTCATTAGGTATAGTTTCAATAAAACGAAAATTGACATTAGGGGGATATAATTTAGTAAAATTCGCCCGAGAACCATAAATGTAACTATTACGAAATTATGGTGGATTTGGATATTTTCGGCTATTATAACATAACAGTCACCAGTTATTTCCTTATTTTTCTTTTGCGGTTCTAGCTTACGACTAGCATACATTTGAGAGCCTTATTGTGAATCTTTTCAGAGATTTCAATTTAATATACTTCCGTATTAATTAATACTTCAACTCAGACCCTGCACAGCAAGGGTTTGCGTTTGGGTTGTCCTGGTTCAGCTTGTACTTCAGTTTATTGGCGTTTTGGAGGTGAACAAATCCAAATTTCATCGTGTTCCTTGACAATTCGTTTTTAGGAATGTCCAAGCAGTACTTCTTGGCCATCACGTCATTGAAAAAGCGCAGATGGTATTATATTTATCTGTTGGAAAGATGTGTTGCAATCGTCGTAACCAAATTGGTTGGTGCGTGACTACCATTCGGAAGTTCGAGTCTCGGTGCATGAAACATCAAATGATAGAATCACGCCACAAATAGGAGGAGCTCGGCCCAACTCCCAAAACGGGTGTAAGCGCCAATTACATATACATATATATATAAAGCTGGATTGGGCTTTCTCCAGCCTTTCTGCGTTCATCTTGATAACAAAGCATCGTTCGTGTATCGTCGGGAAAAAAACGTTATCCCAATACTCCGCAGAAAAGTTAAGCCGTTTTTTAATATTACCTGCAGACTGCAATGGCTTCTTTATAGTTATTTGGGAACAATATTTATGCATTTTTAAAACTCTACGGACTACCTTGGAAAATCAGTAACTCCGCAATCATTTTTAATATTCGATGTCAACTGCCTCGGGTTCGTTTGTAGATCATCGCTGATCTGTTTCAAAATTGTTTAATGGTCGCGTTTAGTGACCTTTGTTGGTCTGCCTCCGGAGTGCTTAAATTCGAGCTTATTTCCTTTTTCTGTGTGTAATAATATTATAAATAGTTCTAAGCTTCATTAAAAAAATGCCCGCTATTTCTTTAGCCGCTTTCTTTCTGTAGTAAGGGAATGAAACTAACTAAGGCAGAACGGAAAGCGAAAACATATAAGATGTGCATTTTACATATTGAATATATCCAACAAGGCATGGCAGTGATGCACGTGCTGATTTGCCTTCGAAATTGAAGTATCGTTAGTTAGCTTCGGTTGTACTCCGAGTTGAGTTTAACATTACACAAAGAATCAATTGACAACCGCAATATTTACCGACTGCTGTTTTTTTTTTACTATTGTATTTCGACTTTTGTAGTTTGTGTGCGAAGTTTTAGTTCATAAAGTATAAGTCTAGAAATGAATTTGTGTAAACAATTAATTGATAAACTATATTTACACTTTTATTGCTTTAAATTTTTTTCAGAAGTTAGTAAAAATTATGTATATAAAATATCAGAAAAGTAGCTGGGGTTTGGAATAATTCTGTATGTACACACAATTCCACACAGGCAAATGTTTATTCATTCGGAGGTATACCTACTAACGCTATGATTAATGGCGCATCGTCCGTCTCAGTGGTCTTCTGAGAATCGTGGAGGTAATGATATACATATAACACGTCTACTGTTCTACTTGTTTTTATACCTGTCTGAAGAAAAGCTGCCCTGCAAGAAAAATTTGGAAAGTCTCCAAACAAGAACAACCAAATGGATGCAAAGTATGCCCATTAAAAACTAATAGCACTAAAAGCAAGCTGATATCATCCCGCGGTTAGCAAATCTTGAAGCAGTCTAATATTCTGCAGGGCAGAGGAAGTATGCAAACACACGCATGCCTTTTTATCACCAACTCTAAAAGCCACAAAAGAAGTCAAGTATGATAAGATTACATAGTAGTGGAGATAAGAAATGAAAGAAGTCCAACTATGCTCATAAAATTCTAAACAAAAGCTATATAAAAAAAATTTATAAAAAACGAAAAAACCAAAAGGTTTTCAGGTACATGAGAAATTCCTAGGCGTAGTGATTACATACGTTCGTGGTATACCTGTATGAAGGTTCGTTAACAGCTGCAATCTTTCCTTGTGCCGCAAACACGGAAGCAGATTCTTAGAATTGGAGTGTAATGCACTTTTATTTGTTTTATATTTTGATTACTGCATCAAACAATTTCCCATTAAACAAACAAACAAACAAAAAACAATTATAACGCTATTAGCCACCATCTACTCGTCTCCGTCCTTGCCACTCAAGCAATTGCCCTAATCGGAATAAAAACGTACATTCGTCTACACGTGTAAATACTCGTATATAAAAAGAATGGTACATAGCTGCATCACATTTGTATGTAGATGTGCTTGCATGTACACACAGTTAAAAGAACAAATGATTTGATTCATACCCGCTCTCATGCAAATGCGCGTATGTGTGTATGTGCATGGATGTGTACGTATGCACTATATTTAGGAGTATGAAAATGAAAAAAATTTGGTCTCGATTCATACCTGCGAGTCGTTAAAGTTGAAATCACGCTCGGCCTGTATATATCCCAAGCAGCCGATACCGAACAGCACCAACAGAAACGTCGTCGATTTTCTTGATAACGCCAAGTCAAATTTTGGCAGCAGACTCATATTCAGACTTTTACTATTGCTGCTTACTGAGTGGTATTGTCGATGCTGGTGTTGGTGTTGGTGCTGGTGCTGCTCTTTAGAAACTGAGAACTTAGCTACGTCTGGCATTTGCTGGACGCTCCCGTATGCGCCAGTGTGTGCAAAACTTATATGATGCTGTTGCACTATTGCATGTGTGCGTTTCGAAAGGTCTACCGGAGTCGTTTAGGTCGCTCAACTCATGCAATATGTAAGCCAATATTAATTATGCCAAAAATACCTAATAGTAAAAAATTTAATTTTTTTCTGCCCTTTAAATTTCCTCCAGAATTAGACGTAGGCATCGAAATTCATTTAAAATAACTCGTTATTGCTATAGCTGTGCTCATGTGCTGGTTTACTCATTTTATCTGAAAATACATAGAAAAATAACAATAATGTAATACTAAGTATATTCAGCTCTATGTACTACTAAGGTGAAATATGGAACTCCAAATAAATATATGGCCAAATCTAAAAGCATGTAAATATCTGCATAACTGTGCTTACTCTAACGCATGATATTACATACATACATACATATGTGCATACTATACAAATATACCCACCCATACGCATACAAATCCGAAATTATAAAACAAAATATCTGGGTGATGGTTAAAACTGCCTTAGAGCAATTCAGTTCAGCTGTGATTTTGCCAAGATAAAACCATTTTTATTCTGCTAATTACGCTATTAGTTATTAACTGTATTGTGTCCTAAACAAGTGTCGCATAAGAGCGAATAAGTCAAACATATTATTCGGATGTCTACCGTAGTCGGGCGTGCTGCTACGTGGCGTGGAGGCCTCCGCAGAGATGGCAAACGTCCGAAGACACTTGTGCCATAAAAAAACTCTTTATATACAACCTCAAGGTGCATAAGACCTGTCAAGGCTGCTCATGGGATAGCCTATTAGTCATTATTGAATTGAGCGCGCAACTTCAAAATTTCATTATTTTCAAATGTATAAATTAGATTGGCACAAATTGAAGTTCGGCCTCAGCCATGTTGGGTCACAAACGGTAAGTTCGGTTTCTGCAAAACAAAACCTAACTTTTTTTTAAATTTTGTTTGCTTAGAAATTGTATAAACTTAAGGTTTTGTAACATTATTCGAATACTGGTATCAAAAGCTCACTTTAGTAACATAAATATATACAGTCTGTCTAATGCAAGCATGACCGGCAAAACTTAAGAGTTCCGTTATATCTAGAATAATTTAAATGCTACTAAATGCTTATAAAAAATGTACAACGGTATACCAAAGTTAAACACGTTGACGGATTTCCCGGGCGAGGCCCAAAACAAACAAATACAACTCTCTGAAGCTGAAGCAGTTTTGAGAAAAAGTCACCTTAATGTATCCACAGACGCAATTCGAGGATATTTACGTGTTTACCGCTACTCTCGTTATTGCAAATGGAAAAAAGACTTGCATTGGCTAAGGTAAATTCAGAACGAAATTGGACTACCGTAATATTACCAGATGAATTTTTTTGGGCGAATAGTTGCATACGTAGGTCCTGTTGTTCTGCTGATAATCGACAAATTCAACAAAGGTTTTGACTGTTTATTTGTGGTTACCACCAATTTGAATGCAGTTTTGATGAATAAAATTCGGCTGATTTCAAGCCGATTACCTCCACAACTTGTGCAGAAATGAACACAAAGTATGAGTCAAAGATGTGCAGCCATTATAGCTAAACTTGATTTATTGATTATATTGCGTATAATAAATATTATAGGCCCATACAAATAGTTTCTAAGTTATGGCAGATTGTAATAAAAATATTTAAAGTCATTGTTTGTTTATTCCTTGACCCCTTGAAAGTGTTCCGTTCTGTCCAGTTCGGTTCGGTCTTAAGAATGGATGTTTCCTCGTTCTCTAATATTCTCATGTCTTAGTACAGTTATTATTTCTTATCACCTTTAGCTGATACTGTTTGGATGAATTGCAAGCATACATATTTTTGCGAGTCTTGGAAATATTAGCAACATGGAAAAATTGTCCATAGAAATCCAACATTAAAAGCTATTCCTCATTGAATTCCTCATGAAGATTTCCTCACATGCATTTATTTGCCTATTTAGACTACTTACAGCAGACAGTCAACATGTTAAACGCTCTACCACTCGCTCCGCTGTGCGCCCCGCTGGACGCTGTGCACTTCGGCCTTAGCCAAACATATGGACGACAGTTATAGCTCTACAACACTTTGCATAAAAATGCTTATGTTTAGTTTCAAAGTTAGGAAATACAAGTTTTTAAGTTAAAAATTATGCCAAGAACCTGTACTGACGATAAACTAACACACAGATTGCTAAACAGTTTTGCAATTAATTAACGATTTTCTGCCAACCAAATTTGAGGTGTGACTTCCGATCTCCATTAAAACAATCGAAGCTAATGCGAAAATACAACGAAAATATATTGAGTACTCTAAAAAGTTCGATAACACAATATATTTAAAAAAATGTTGTATCGTATTATTTGGTGAATTAATTTGTATTTGAGTGCAAATGAAAATTTTGGGCATTTTCGTCACATTCTGAGTTTTTTCTGTAGAAAAAAAAGAGACGGCGCAAGCTGTTAATAAAGGTCTAGTCTCCCTATGATCTAGCAGAGTGAAAAAGTTACTGGGATAAAGGAGACAACTGAGGGAGATTGGCACAAGCCAATGTGAGTAGTTCCGACCTTGAGGCCAGAATTTATCAACAGCAAGGCAGTTGTTACTGTTGTAGCAGTACATCAAGACCTGCCAGTACTGCATAGGCATCGATCGTCATCGTTTGTATCATCTAACGGTAGGGCCATCGACAAGTTGGGTCCAGGGGAAGAGTAGAGGGGGGTGTTAGGTGAGTGGATTTAAGATAGGATAGGGTGGGCTTTTGAATAGGTGGCTAGTGTCACGCGGGGTATCTTCATATGGCGGGGTCAATTCTGGATAGGTAGGAGTAGAACCTTATAAACTATCCAGAACGTAATTGAGCAAGGCGGCCGTGTTTCACCCTGACAACGCCAACTTTCATATCCATTTGCGGCAAAAGCTGAAAGAGCATTCACCATGCACTCCAGACCTTCCAGTCTCTAATGGACCCGTACGAGTTCAATACATTTCTTAAGAAAAAATATCAAATGTTTTAACTCTTCTTGAATTTGTTACTGCGCTAGAGACTTTACAGTACTTGTTAAAACGAAAACAAATGCACATATCACTCTCACAAATAATTATGCATGCCAAACTGACAACCTCTCGTATATTATTTAAATGGAGAGAATATATGTCACCAAATGGATAGAAAGACACCAAAAAATATCACCTTGTGTATGATTCATAGAAACATACTCTATCAACACACATACATATGTACATAATTAATTCGTCGTCATCACATTTTTTTACCCAAAGCCAACAGATGGTTTACATGGCCACATTTTGGAGTAGTATTCAGTTTTGCTTATTAAATTCGTTTATAGTCTAGCAAACATTTTAATTTATTTGCACTACCAGTTGTCTTTGAATTTCAACATTTCATGGTTTCGTTACAAGTGAGTAAAAAATGGAAAAACACACCCGAATGGTTGAAGCAACCGGCGATTAGAAATAATAAAATAGGCACTTCAATTATTGTATTGGAATAAGGCGAAAAAAATTCTTGGTACCACTGTCATTTAACCAGGCCGGTAGCTGACATCACAGCGTAGCTTACCAATGACAAACGGCTTCACTCCTCTGCTCTCCTCTGCCCTCTCCCACCACTGCGCTATTTGCCAACGGAAATGATTTTCTGCATACATTTGAGAATCCGGTGATTAACACTTTACTCAACACAAATAAACCACCCAAATATATGCACTCATTTACAACAATAAAAGCCGATATGCTGCCATATACTAGGTTAGAACTGACTTAAATTAATCACTTTGTTATATCAATTGAATAAACATGTGGAAATAGGTACAGTGAATGTATGTATTTCCGCAATAGCCAGCACGCAGTGACGCAACTGCAAAAACACCACTCAAACATTGGTCACCCCACATTTTTGCCACATTTCCCTATAAAAGCCGATATGCTGCCATATACTAGGTTAGAACTGACTTAAATTAATCACTTTGCATAAAATAATTGTAAGCACCATTCATTAAAATTGTTAAATATTAAAAAAAACTTAATTGATGTAGAAAATTATGTTCGAATAAAATGATGAACTTATACATCTTACAAAATATATGAAGGGCGTACATACGTACACTCATAAAAAAGTACGTACATATTAGTTTGTTTGCTTTGCTCTTTCCAACTGATTAAGCTTAGAACTAAGCCCAGAGGCGTCGAGAACTCATACATTAATGACTTTGACACAATTTCAATTAGCATTTGATTAACATCGGCTATCGGCTTGCGATGTGGTGTTCTCAAATCAAAACTTGCGCTTTGATTTCGCAGCATTTCAATGAGCCAATGAAGTTTAGTTTACTCCCTCGATTACATAATGAGGCCGATTCATGTACATTTTAAAATTTATGGGAGATGCCCTTTCACTTATGAAATTATATACTTGTTTTATGTAAGTAAATTCTGTACACATCTATGTGCATAACCCATTCGAGGCTCAATGTAATAAATCGATTTCTTTATAATCATTTTACATATGATGTATTATGTACATATGTATGTATGTATGTATAAATGTTTTAGACTATCATACTCTCTTATAGCGGAAGCTCATCTTCTGCGGTCCAACCGCTATCGTTATTGGACATATCTGTTTTCCCAACCCCCGCTTTAAGGAAACAATTTTGTATTGTCTGTGGACTCACTTGCCCCGACGTTTTATGTATGAAATAAACAACATCTAATTTCTAATATAATTTGATTGATTTTGACAACCCCATAGCAGAATTTGTCTCTTCCATCCGAAGCAAAATGTGTTTTAAAAATAACGATTTATTCATGAGCATGAAATCAAACGTCATCCAAGTCTTTTTATTTGATCGCCACGTAACGGGTAAATTGTTCAAATTTATGTTGCGAAATGGCCGAGGCCTTACAGAATTTCTACAATAATAACAAAAAGGTGTTCTCTGTCTCTACCCATATTGACGCAGTGTAAAATCGTGAGCCTATCCTTGGCCATTTTTCCACCTATGTAATTTTCACCTTTTAACGCAAATTTTTTCCCGGGTAATGCTTGGAAAAACAAGCCTGTCTCTTCTGCAATATAAATGTTTCGCGAATCATATCCATCAATCAAATATGGTACCTTTTCGGTAAAACTTTTCACACCATCTTGATAGATGATGCACTAAAATCGTCGCAATTGAGTCTCACTAAACTTTCTTCACCTTATAAGTGTGCCTGACAAAGGAATGCCTTTATTTCGTGCCTTCACAAACCATTCGTAGCTCAATTTTTCAATATTAAGACCTTTGGGCTTTAGCAGACTCCTTTTTCTCTCCGGATTGACATCAGTGTTCCACAAACGTTAAATTTGGTCTTTGTTTTTGATGATGCATGCAAATTTAGTATTGAATTTTGCTGATCTTACATTTCTTTGCCAACTCGCGTACACTAAAGAGGGAAACATTTTCAAAAACCCTCAAGAATTTTTTAATACTGAAAAAATTGTCCGCTTATGGGAGATGTCCGTTTAAGACAGGGGTCCGTTAATCGCATCGCTAGAGAAACAGAAATTGTTGGGCAGGCCAGTATTGTCTCAACGTGCTAGTTTTGGGGCAATCTAATTTACACTAAATTATATAGCGGCCTCCGTAGCCGAATGGGATGATGCGTAACTACCATTCCGAATTCAGAGAGAACGTAGGTTCGAATATCGGTGAAAGACCAAAATGAAGAAAAAGTTTTTTCTAATAGCGGTCGCCCCTCGGCAGGAAGTGGCTAGCCTCCGAGTGTATTTCTGCCATGAAAAAGCTCCTCATAAAAATATCTGCCGTTCGGAGCCGGCTTGAAACTGTAGGTCCCTCCATTTGTGGAACAACATCTAGACGCACGCCACCAATAGGAGGAGGAGCTCGGCCAAACACCCAAAACGGGTGTACGCGCCAATTATATATACATAGATACTATATATAGAAAGCGAATTCGGATTTTTGTTGGGTATGCGAACAACCACTACTAAGTTTTTGTTATGTCGGTAGTTGTAGATTGTGTTGGGAGCTGCGGGAGAAAGACTGCGTCCGCGTTAACAGATTCATTGATACGCGATTGGATGGGGGAAGGGAAAGAAGGAAAAGGTGATGGCGTGCAGTAGGGTGGGAGTATATTATATAAGTTGGGAGAGTCGGATAAATAAACTTTATGATTAGTTGCTGTTAATGGAGTTTGCGATATAAATATTTGTGTTCGAAAGTTAAAAAAAGGGGATGCGTTATAAGAGGTAGAAGGATTGCAAGTTGTAGGTTTTTGGAGGAAATCTTGATTGCAGGTGAATTGTCGATATTCATGTGGGGTTGTGGATCAGAATAATTGGAAAGTGACAATGTTTTGCTAAATTTTGGGTGCAGATTTTTTGCTGTTGGAAAGTGTTGAAGATTTGAGAACATTAGCAAACGAAGAGGGGTTTGGAGCAGCGGGTATTTGGTTTTTGTACTTTTTGATTGTCTCATGCATACTGCATTTCTCCAATGTTTTGATTTTGATTATCTCTTTAGTTTGTAGAAGTTTAGGGCAGGTATTCGATGAGGCGGCGTGTTCACCAGATCAGTTAACGCACATTACTCTGTGCATTTGGAAGGGGAGGGTGGAGGAAAGTTGCAAGTGGGGCACATTGGAAAGTTTTTGCAGTATTTATCTGTATGACCTAGTTTTTGGCAAGATTTACATCTCATGGGATTTGGGATGTATGGTCGGACAGAAAGCATTCTCCAGGCTACTTCGATTTTAACAGGTGGTCTATATTTGTCAAAAGTTAATAGACTTGAGCCAGTAAGTTTCGATACCCCATCAATGGATCTGCTGAATTTATAATCTGCTGTGACTCCATGCGGTTTTAGGCCTTCATTGATGTCGTTTTCTGGAACATGGAACAATGAATGGTGCGAAGATGGTACCTTTTACACTATTGAGGTTGTCATGATGTCATAAACGCCGGGCAGCGATTGAAAAACAAAAACTTCTCGGCCACTTTTTTGCTTTTGACAAGAAGTAATAAACTCCCGTCGCGAAGTTCGGAGATGGACCTCACATCATTACTGATAGCGAGTATTCCTTTGTGCACGGCGAAGCATTATAAACTCGTAAGTGGTTTATTTTCGTTAGTGGGTTTTATTGCAATGAATTTTGGATCAACTTTTTTCTTTATTGGTAGTTCGGGGTACAGGTCTAAAGGCGTTGAGTCCGTTAGAAACAATAGCACGTTTTTTTCATGTTTCTTTTTTTAATGTATAATAAGGTCAAACGGGTCACATAACCATGATCCCACTACCAACAACACACACTTTCTTACTTATTCTCTCCTTACCTCTCCTTCTTCTTTAATGATATTATCTAAACCAATCTATTTCTCTTTATTACACAACAACAACAATTTACATTTTGACTCTCACGCAGATCATTCACATTTTCGAGCTTAACTCCCAAATCCGTAAGAAGGAGATCAACCCTTTCTCTCTGGCAAGGTGATATTTGAAAATATTGAATAAAACTATAGCAGTGGCACAAAAATTGACTGCAGTTGCACAAGGAAGAAATCGCAAGGAAAATGGCAGCCTTTTCATTTTGTAATAAGTAGCAATTGTGGCAGAAAGCCCAGGAACTATGTGATGCTACTCTATTGGAACCATTTCAAAAACCAATACAATCCATGCCCAATAGAATGGACTAACTTATACAAATACCGGTTATTAAAGACCCATTTACTAAACAGAAGATAGTCTGAATTTTTTGCTTTTATTTAAAAAAATACTTAACACCTATTATTTTAACCAATGTTATTTTTAGTTATGAATTTTAACTGAATTTTCATTTTAAAATATGAAAAGGGAAGAATTTCAACATTTTTCGGTTTAATAAAGGAAAATGCTCATGTAATTCAAGAAAAAAATCTTGGCTATTGCACAGACCCAAAGATATTGGAAACGCCGCGAATACTCTGCACACATATTATAAGATAGATGCATACATACATACATACATACATATGCATGTTTCCAAATAAAAATATCGCTGGGATTTTTACATAAAAATGTAGACATAAATTTAACGCTTACTGATTATTGGGAGCACGTGAGCGAAATGTCAACGTTTTATGAATAAAAATACTATTAATGAACTTACGCATACACGTGTAATACTAAAGACAATTAAATTTATTAGGATCGTGAAGTGCATTTTACACACTTTTCTGGAGAAAGCAGTGACACACCTCAGTCAAACAAAAGTAAAGACCAATAAAGTTGTGAAAATATTTCTAAAGCGAAACACCGGGTGTTGGTCAGATCAGTTACAATAATGAAATACTACCAAGTAGAACAATGTAAAATACCCATCGAAATGGTGAAAGAATGTTGAAATAAATATAAATATTAATTAAGGGCAAATGAGGATACTTAAATTGTGGGTGCTGAAACGCAAAATAGTCGCGTCACAGCAAATAGCAAGCAAACTATTGGAAATCGAGCAGTCAGCATTTTTATTGGACTAAATTAGCAGGCCCTTCCCTCCTGCCCTCAGAGCAAATGGCTCGATTACATAGCTGCCAATGAAAATTTCATATGCTTTCGAATAAACGTAGTCAGAAGGCATACGTATGTATGTTCGTATGTCGAAAGTTGTAATATTAGAAGACCCGAAGTATGTGTGTATATGCGACAAAAGTAAAAAATATATACATATATGTACATATAAACGTATGTATACGACAGTTAAATATTGGTTTATTTTCATTCAAAACAATCTTTGTAAGTGCTATTAATTCATATTCGAAAAGCAAGAAATGCAACTTTCTGCAACGTGCTAGTGCCGAAGATATAAGTTTTCAGTTTATAACTCATTATGAGTAATAATAAACACTAGAGTTGTAATGTATCGCAACCGCAGCTGTTACCACCACCACTACTGCCACTGGTTCGCGCATACGTGCGTACATACATATGTAGAGGATCTTTCAAGCTAATTGTTTTCATTCATTCATTAGATATTTATTCATGGGCTCATATTACGTTTACATATGCTAGATTATCTCCATTTTTGAGCTTAGTTCCTTTATCCGTAATTAAAAAAGAGGATTAACCATAGAAGATTCAACTCGCGGTAATTCTGAATATAATAAAAATTACTGGATTACTACGACAATTTTTAATGTGAACTCAAACATTAAACGATTAGTTTTGTGAAGCAGAGAAGAAACGGCAAACAAAAAGTCGAAGAAAAAAGGTCAGAAGAAATACTTTTAATCAAATAACCCACAATCACTTTGGCCTGTTAATTTTTGATATAAAATATACCAACGAACTTTGCATACGTGTTGATACAAAAATCCTTTTCAACCCTTGTAGTCACCTCTTTCTGATTTCTGTAAATTGCTTCCTATTGGCGGTAATTATGTCACTAACTAAATTGCTGCATTTGTTCCTTTCTTCCATATTATTTATCCAAACTTAATATGAACTAACCAACATGAATCTGCGAGCACAAAAGTGTACACACACAGCTAATTTAAATAATCTTAAGTCTCTCTTTGTAAATATATAATTATATAATAGGACTATGAATAAGTTCGTGCGGTTTTTTTTCGAAATTTGAAACTTTATTGACGTAAAATGGTTACAAATTTAATATTCAAAGTATTGTCCATCGCTTGCTACTACTTTTTCCCATCTTTCTGGCAATTCACGGATTCCCTTTGTGAAAAATTCGGTCGGTTTTGCCGCAATCCACGAATCGATCCATTTTTTGACTTCATCGTAATTACGGAAGTGCTGGTAAGCCAGGCCATGTTGCATCGATCGGAAGAGATAGTAATCGGATGGCGCAAGGTCTGGACTATACGGCGGGTGGGGTAGGACATCCCATTTGAGCGTTTCTAAGTATGTTTTGACCACTTGTGCAACATGTGGCCGCGCATTGTCATGTTGCAAAATAACTTTGTCGTGTCTATCGGCGTATTGCGGCCGTTTTTCTCGCAGTGCTCGGCTCAAACGCATCAATTGTCGTCGGTAGACATCCCCCGTAATCGTTTCATTCGGTTTCAGTAGCTCATAATACACAACACCCAGCTGGTCCCACCAGATACACAGCATAACCTTCAGGCCATGAATATTCTGCGCCGACGTCGATGTTGAAGCATGGCCAGGGTATCCATACGTTGCCCGACGTTTTGGATTGTCGTAATGGACCCACTTTTCATCGCCAGTCACAATTCGATGCAAAAAACCCTTTCTTTTGTGCCGTTGAAGCGGTTGTTCGCATGCCATAAAACGGCGTTCAACGTCTCTTGGCTTCAATTCATACGGCACCCAATGGCCTACCTTTCGGATCATTCCCATGGCTTTTAAACGTTTGGAAATGGTTGATTGATCAACTCCCAAAGTTTTTGCAACCTCTTCTTGCGTTTGAGCCGGATCTTGATCGAGCAATTCCTCCAATTCGGTATCCATGAACTTTGGCGGCGCACCCTCGCGTTCTTCGTCTTCCAAGCCAAAATCACCACTTTTAAAGCGTGCAAACCACTTCTGGCACGTTCGCTCAGCTAGAGCATGCTCACCATAAACTTCCACCAAGATACGATGACTTTCGGCTGCTTTTTTCTTCATATTAAAGAATTCCCCGCAAAAACACATTATTTGGCACGAAATTCGACATTTTCAAGTGTGGTAAAAATATTGTTGTTTACGCTTCAAATAAAAAACGTATACTGACGTTTGTGCCTTACGACAGTAGCTCTCCAATGAATGTTTGGAAATGTGGATCGATGGAATAATAATCAAGTTACGCCATCTGTTGTAAAACCGCACGAACTTATTCATAGTCCTATTATAATAGAGCTGCGATAATTGTCAAAACAAACCACTGCTAAAAAATCGAACTTTGAAGACCCTGTACTAGCAAGCATTTGTACGTCGACAAGATACGCCCTACTGCAAGGAACAAAAATAGCGAATCATTTGTTAGTACATGTCCGTACATTTACACGAGTACAAACTTACAGCACATAGAGTTAGAACAAGTTCGTTCCAACAACATTAGCACAATCGGCGGCAGCATTAACAACAAAATGAACTTAAAATGCAGCGAAGCATGCCATCATCACTCAGACGGAAGGGCAAACAGGCAGGCGCTCCTCACATCTAACATCGGCACAGCACCAACAGCAAAGGCCAGCACACGCCATACCGGCCGCACCCGCCGACAGACGCATCGAGGCCTCAAACGAACGGCCGATGGGGGTGTTTGGAATGTGGGCGGCAGCAGCAAACCGGCGAGTAGGCTAGCCGACAACGACGAAGAAACGGACAGCGCCAGTATTTACAAACTTCCTATCTCTCAAGAAACGAAGTAGGTGAAAACGCACGTTGAATGCGTTGACATAGGAATCAAAGAGTAACCAAATAATATAAAGGTGAAAGGTATGAGCTACGTAGTAAACCAGTTTGTGCTTCAAAAATAATCTCCAAGTGAAATATGGGAAAATACATGAACAAGAGAAATAATGATCTTAGTAGAGTATAAGCCAAGGCGAATTTATACAAGGTGGTATCAGTAGAACAAACACATACATATGTATGTATGTATGTTTTATTTTTGCAATTCGAAATCAAAATCAGCCGATTATTTTTCACGAATTCCACAAATATCAATCATAATATAAATAAAACCGACTACTTCAACAAACCACCAAAATAAAAGAAATACCACCTTGCTTACATAAATTCACCTTGATACAGGCATGTGAGGGCAAAATAAAGAGAACAAGCATGTGCTGGCACTCGAAATTTATTCGATGTAGATTCGAAAGAGATTTCCAAGATATTGAAGAGGTAAAGATGTGCAAATATGCATTTGTATGTATGCATGAGTTTGGTTTCCACCTTTGGTTTCATACCCCAGCTGGCTAGTATATCCTAATTTTCTTCACGTAACGGTCGACGCAAACCGACAGATGGGCTGAATATAGTAACTGGCATATCTACTGATAATCGCACTTTTAATCCAGTACACAAAAAACGTGCATATGTAGTAGCTATGAAACTTATTTTTATTCCTATTTATTTCAATCCCTTAGAGATCCCCCAAAATATTTTCTGATAAGAATCATTTTTGTGCTAGTAATATCAATTCTTTTCCAGGTACTTTGAAACGAATTAAGAATGTAATCAATTTTTTTCATTGAAAAAAAAGAGAAATTACTTCTAAAGAATTAAAAAATTAATTAATTCCTTTGCTGTAATATTAAGGAATGTAATTGTAATTGGCATTTACCCAGATCTGTATGCATTTATGAATTGAATTCTAACTTTGCAAAAGCTTTATTTTTTTTTGTAATAAAAAAGAATTGTTTTTGTTTTATCAGTATGTATCATGGATGAGTTTAGTACTTTTTTTGCACAGATTATTGGAAAAACATTTGATGATATTCCATCATACACAATTTTTGTTTAAAAGTTAAGGAACATATACTTAATTTACCTGTTCATAAGTCGCATGTATTTTTACCAATATTTTTTGGCACGACTTTCCAAGGAACGTATATACCTACAGTGTAAAAATTAGTTGAGTGTAGATATACATTCTGTCAAAAAAGTACGGGGAATTGTTCAATAAAACGCAAAATATTTGTTTAATATCAAAATTGATTTAATCGCCTTCAAAATAGGCTCAATTCGAACCAATACACATATCCCAACGATTAGTCCAGTCATCAAAGCAAATGCGTTTGAAGAGATCTTCCTCAGCTCCTTTAGCGAATTCTCCTTAATGGTCCCTATAGACTCAAAGCGGAGTCCGGGGAGTAGCAATAAGAAAAGCAAAGAGTCGATGATATTTGTCCGGTTTTGGTGAGTGAGTTGTTCCAAGTGAGTTCCGAGTGCACAACATCGTGATAATCAAAGAAAACGAGTAGCATGCCTTTCACTTTTGACCGACTTTGACGTGGTTTTTTGGGTTTCAGCTCATGTGGACAGCGCCATTCAGCCGCCTGTTGACAGGTTTGCCTGGATAAACGTTGGGCCCGAACTCACTTGCTCAAGCATGTCTTCAGCCACCTTCTTCCGATGAATTTTTTGAACAAAATTCAACTCTCTTAGAACGAGTCGAGCAGCCAAGTGCCTCATGCCTAATTGATGGTGTAAAATGTTGCAAATTGATTCGTGAGACACGCTAAGGACACGAGCTACCTTCCTCAAACTTAAATGATGGTTTTCCAGCAAGATTTCCTTGACTTTGTCCACGTTTTCATCCATTGAAGACGTTGATGGGCGACCAGATCGTGGCAAATCTTCCACGACTTCTCGGCGCTCTGCAAAAGCCTTATACCACTCTTAGACCCGTAGTTTTGATAAAGCACACTCGCCATAGGCTTTCTACAACACGAAATCCCGTTCAAAACATAGTAAAAATCGCAGAGCCCACCTGTGGCTGACTGATATAATTAAATGCCAAAAACAAGCTAACTGACAGATCACGCTCAAACTCTGCGACCGTAACCGAATGAGTTGGTGCGTAACTACTATTCGGAATTTGGAGTAAGTTGGTCCAAATCTCCGTGAAACACCAAAACGAAGAAAAAGTTCTTTCTCGATCGCCTCTCAGTAGGCAATGGCAAACCGCCGAGTGTATTTCTGCCATAAAAAACTTCCCATAAAAAATATCTGCCGTTCGGAGTCAGCTTAAAACTGTAGGCCCGTCCATTTGTAGAACAACATCAAAACGCACACCACAAATAGTAGAAGGAGCGCGGTCAAACGCCTAAAACGGGTGTAAGCGCCAATTATATATGTATATATATACATATATATTTAATGTATCTTGAAATGGACCAAGGTTGGTAAATCTATCAGTTTTTGAAGTGAAAACTTCTTTAGAATCGTTGGGAGTGATTTGGGAAAAAGTGAAACGAAAAAAGCGACCAACTTGGCTACGAAGCGTTATATTATATGTTGATATAAACGTAGCGACGAACTAAATAAAAATAACTTTTACTTTTTCTTGTGATTCGAACCAAGGATTTTGGATCGGAAGATCACATTGCTAGTCGCTCGGCTACCGCGTAATGCTGTAGGTGCTGGCCTAAAAGTTATTTAGTTACGAAGCGTTATATTATATGTTGATATAAACGTAGCGACGAACTAAATAACTTTTAGGCCAGCGCCGACAGCATGGCGCGGTAGCCAAGCGACTAGCATTATGAGCTTCCGATCCAAAATCCTTGGTTCGAATCACAAGAAAAAAATTTTTTTTAAACAGATATTTTATTTTATTTTATGATATGTTTATGAGGAGCTTTTTTTCATGGCAGAAATACACTCGCTGTTTTGCCATTGCCTGCTGAGGGGTGAGCGCTATTAGAAAAATAGTTTTCCTTAATTTTGGTGTTTTCACCGAGATTCGAACTGACGTTCTCTCTGTGAATTCTGAATAGTAGTCACGCACCAACCCATTCTACTACGGCGTTTGTTTAATTTTACTGATGCAAAAATGAGGGAAAATATTGGAATAAAGTTTGCTTACTGTTTACACATTTTCCAAAGGTGACGGAGAACCAAAAAAAAGTCGATTTTCAAACATACGAGTGCATATGTGTAATTGTGTTAGAGTTTCGGTCACGCCCCAGCAAAACCTGCGTGCATATGTGTTTGTAACATTCAAAAAAATGTAATTGTGTTAGAGTTTCGGTCACGCAGGTTTTGCTGGGGACGCTCATAATAGCAACCGCGTGTGTATTTTTATATTCGTAAATATTTTCATTTTTAAATATTTACCGCAATTATGCCGAAAAACAATGCAGAAAAGTGTCGTGAATATCGACAGAAAAAAAAATCAATAAATAGCATCACGGAATTCATTCACGAAAATTTAATAAAGTATACACCAGAAGTATCGCGGATACTTAGAAAAGATTAGGATAAAGTTCCAATGATTTTAAGTGGCGATTTTAACGTAAATTTTGCATTAGACACAGCGGTTCCTTCAATTGACTTTCTCAATACAACATTCAATTTAAAAATGTGTAACAATCGCACTGAACCGACAACACGATCAAAAACAACAATTGACGCGGTATTTCAAAGATATGTTGACAACATCGAAACCAAAGCATTTGTATCTTATTTTAGCTATCATAAGCCACTCGTATCATTTGTTGAAATTGAAAACATTGAGGATGAATAATAATAAAATGAAGAAAATAAAATATGAACTTTATAGCAATATTATAATGAACCTATAATTATCCCGCCCCTAATGCTGCTTTCGTCTCATTCTCTCTCAGTTTGTCTTACGGAAGGTTTCACTTCTATCCCGTCTAACCGTTAGACTGGTATTTTTTTTTTTCTTCTTTTAGGCTTTTTAAAGATAGCAGGTCTGAAATTTGGGTTGAAAATGTTAACGGCATACGGGGCTCAATGTCGAAAACACAAGCATACGATCGGCACAAAAAGTTGCTTTTTTTAAATATAATACATACATACATACATACGTACGTATATAGATTTCACCATTTGACAAGTAGAAAAATAGGCATGAAAGCACTGTTTATATTTTCTCTATGTCGCCTTACGAAGAAATGCTAAACTTTAAACATGCATCATTGTTCGCTACCTTATGTAATATATTCATACATACATATGTAAATCCATAATGTATATCACTTTATGTATGTATGTGTATGTATTTGCATAAACACGAAGATCAAGCGAATTGTTGGCAACATCGAGAATGGCAGCACTAACAGCACAATACATGTAGCCTAAGCGAGAAAAAGTGTCAAAGCAAATTAAATTTAAATGCGTAAAGTACTACGCCAGTTGCATTTTTAGTAGTTGGAATGCGTATTTCTTTGTCAGTTTATCTGGGTGTGTATACGTACGTTGCTGTTGCTGTTGCAGTTGCAGTTGCTCAGAGCCAGTATTGTAGCTGCGTTGCGGCGCAGTGTGTTAATTGTGGGCTTGAACAACGAAGAGAGGAAAATTCGGGGAGTTCATAAATAAAATAAACGATCCCACAAACACACAAATTCATTCCTACACATACATATATTTAATGAAGCAATAATGTATGGGTGCCGAAGAGAAATGAGCATGTTTTGTGCACTCGCACGCAAAAGAATTCACTGGCTAAGAAGTGTGCAACATGCTCATGGACATGTTTACATTCTTGAGCAAGTGTAAGTTAAAATGCAACCAACAGTTGGCACCATACCAGTTCTCTCTATTCTGGTCAAATATGTATGTATGTGCATACATACGTACATATATCCTACAACAAACCGAAAATACATATTTGCCTCAGCTTCGATTAGGAGAGGAATCTCTATATTTCAAAAAGGTACCAAAAATGTACTTCATGCATACATATGTATGGAAATACATACATATGTATGGATGTATGCGTATTCGAGCATTTATATTTGCTTACAAATATTTCTGCTATTAGGTGGGTGCAGAATTTTAAGCCGCGCCGCGCCTTTGCAATTCGTTGTGTTTCCCGCAATGCATAGAAACATACTATATACATACATATGTATATATGCATATACTTACGCAATATGAATATATGTATGTACATTTGTAGGTACTAAATCATACGTTTTGTTTAGAAAACGAGCCTGATTGGGAAAATTTTTGATTTATTTACCAAATTCGAGAAACGAACATGAGAGAGAACGAAAACATAAAATAGTTCATTTGGTGGAACCATAAAAAGCCACTAAATATTTAGAAAGTCTAAACCTCAAGGAACGCTAAAATGTGCGCAGGTCTGTAGCTCTACCTCCAAAACTGTTTTAATATAAACTTTGTTATTCCAAGTTTCTGTGGACAATTATTACCAATGTAAGAAAACTTCTTTTCAAAAAATTTTGTTTTAACAGATTATGAACAAATCTCCGGATACTATGCCTTGGTTGCTTCTTTAATTCTATAACAATAATTGCAGTAGTAAGAATTGGAAGAATGAATACGAATTCAAGAGGAAAGGGTGAATGTGAATGTGGTACGATTAAAATAAATTTCAAAACTTGTGGAAATGTTCGTAGTTATAATCGTCAAACAGAGACCGGAACAAAAAATCTTAAGGAGGAATTTTGGTCAAATGTCAATTTAAGATGTCACTGCTTTAGTGGAAAACATTCAAATCAAAAGATCAAAATATGCGCTTGCCTTTAAAGGCTTATGTTAACATTTTTGGACTCTTTTTGTTAGTATGAACATTGATGATAATGGTTTCGCCACGGCGGGGCGATATTCAATTGATTGCAAAAGGAACTTTTCGGTTAGATTACATTTTCTACGAGGTTTGCACTCCGACCTCATAGTGTTTTGTACCCAATTTTTCGGTAAGGATAATATCAAAATAATTTCCAGCTTTTGTACCCCAAAGATCGCATGATTTACCGCCTTTAAATTATTTCCTGTCTCCAATATAGAATTTTTCTGAATTGACCAGAAACAATTGAAGCTTTCAAAGAATATACTATTTCGACGCTAAATTGACCAGCTCCAAAAGAGCTCAATTATGCCCAAATAACATAAACGTTTCCATTACTTTCAATCAATTACAGCTGATTTTACATTCAAGATATGTTTTTGAAATAAAAAAAGGCTCGAACTTGCAATACCCCGTATAAATTTTATACTAATAAACACATGAACACACTCAAATGTTTTCATTGTAATATATGTATGTACTTATGTATATTTGTACATGTGCATGGGCCAATGAATAACTGCTTAACTCGAATAGGAATGTACTCAGACAAACATAACTAGTAAAAAATGTGAGTTGACATGTGTTCCTGTTAAGTTTCTTTTATTGAATAGTGCTGGATTCTGCATTTTAATAACTTCTTTAGAAATGCATTCAGGTATATTCAGGCAGGCATATGCTAGTATGTCACAACTTATGGTTAAACGTGCGACACGATTCACAATGAAATAATTATTCAATGAACACGGAAAGTACTTCACCAATATTCAAACCTTAATATACATACATATGTACACGACGGTTTATATTACAACTGGAGTTATTGTCGACGAAAATCCCGGAGTGGGTCGACTTTGTCAATAAATTCGAAATTGAATCCAATCTCTAAAGTGCGATCATACAGATAATATTTACTGTAGTTTTACGCTGAGTTTAGTAATTTTTTGCTACGTGAAAATTAAATGTCATGTGAGATAAAATGTGGTTCTTACTAACGGTCGCCCTTCGGCAATGGCAAAAATTTGAGTGCATTTCTGCCAGGAAAAAACTTCTCTTCTACCGTTCGGAGGCGGCATAAAACTATTAGATCATCCCATTTTTCGGAGAAGCAGCCCCAAATATAAATCATAAATAGATAATAATTTAGTTTCTGTAGAGAGACCAATGGCCGGCACTTCGACCTAAAAGATTTTTTCAGTTTTACTACACGTTTTAGAAGAAGTTAATACTAGTCCTGACTAGCTCTACTACCATGAAAAGAATCACATCAAGTTCTATTTAACCTAGATGTTCCCTGTCTCAGGCTGAGATGTGCGTTCTTGTCTTTGCCAAGGCACAAAATATGCTCTGTGGTTTCATCATCTTCCAGACAGAGTCGACACTCTGTATGATTTCCAATCTAAATTTTTGAGAGATAGTAATTTAAGTAACAGTGACCTGTTAGAAAACCTATTATTTCCCTGATGACTACGCATGTTGTGCAATTCCTTATTGTAGGTAAAAAGTCTTATAAGCCTTTGGCTTGACGAAGTCCTTGTTTGACTTGATACCACAGCAAAGTACAATTTTATTTGTTCGAACCGTCTGTGAATCGCTCGAGAATTCTGGGATCAACCCAAGGTTTTTCCACTTCTCCTTTATGGCGATCTGAGATTATATTTTCAAACCTATGGTTAAAAACACATTTTGGGATCCTATAGCATGTTAATGAACATTTTTTATATTAAGATCCGGTATTTTTGTTATGACCAAAGTCAGAAAAAATTTACCCAAGTAAGATTTGCAGCTCCAATGCCTTTCTGGCTGCATTTTTTGAGGAAAGTATGCAGTGGG
Source organism: Anastrepha obliqua (assembly GCF_027943255.1). Taxonomy (NCBI): domain Eukaryota; kingdom Metazoa; phylum Arthropoda; class Insecta; order Diptera; family Tephritidae; genus Anastrepha; species Anastrepha obliqua. The sequence goes on along the minus strand of NC_072895.1, from coordinate 705,286 downwards.
GATAGTTCTACTACCGCTTCTATAACAAAAAAGGGACAGTTGTTCTTGACACCAGTTATTCTTTTTAAAAACTGCCAAGTAGTTGTTTAGTGGTTACTTGGTTGGCTTTCGGAACCAAACCAGGGAGGCATCGGTTTAATCATCATGGTGTACAACCAATGGATCATTGTGGAGTCTAAATGCCATGTTCTGCCATAAAGACTTCGACAGGCCCACATGGCTCTACTGGCTTTTTGTATCACCATTTCGAGGAGAGAGCTCCAATTCAGACGTTTATCTAAGATAACACCTACATAGATATTTCACTTCGTTGCAAAAGAGTCGTTCCTTCTACAATTATTGTACCAAAGTCAAACTTTAATTTGCTTATGAAAGGAACAATGATTACCTTCCTAGGATTAATATTATATATAATCCTTCTGCACGACACCAGCGCTGGGTTCATGATGTTGGAAATTGAACCTCCGAATTTGCCTGCTACAGGATACAGGCTTCGTCAGTATATCCAATAGCATCAAACCTTGTATTATGCGGTTTTATTAGGAGATCATTAATGAGTAAAGACTACAAAAGTGGTGACAAAACACCTTCATGTGGATATGTATACACATATCTCCAGTTTACTTCAACTCGTATGTATCATATTAGTTCCCGCTGTTTGTCAATAGATGCCGCCAGCAGTGTGTGCTAGTCGATTCTAAAATAACCTAAACGTCATAAACCATGCTTAGTAATTTGGTAAAAAAACTGCTTCGACTCATATACTTTTGGTTTTGTGAAAATGTCTGATTTTGTGCCGAATAATCGCCATTTGCGGGAAGTGTTGATTTTCCTCTTTCATTCGAAAAAAAAAACGGCGGCTGAAGCGCATCGAGAGCTACAAAAAGTTTATGGAGATGCTGCTTTAAGTGACGGTGATTTTAATGTTGACGCTTCAAAGACGGTGATTTTAATGTTGACGACCGTACGTGTGAAGGAAGGCCAAAAACCTTCGAAGTCGCTGAATTGGAGGAATTGCTCAATGAGGATCCGTGTCAAACAAAAGAAGAGCTTGCTTCAGTATTAGGAGTTACCCGCCAATCCATTTCCAAGCGATTGCATGCTTTGGGAATGATTCAGAAAGAGGGGACTTGCGTTCCTTATGAGTTAAAACCAAGGGATGTTGAACGTCGTTTTTTCGCCTGTAAACAACTGCTCCAGCGGCAAAAAAGGAAGGGTTTTCTTCATTGCATCGTGACGGGTGATGAAAAATGGATTCCTTACAGCAATCCAAAGAAAGGAAAGTCATGGGGACTGCCCGGTCATGCTTCTACGTCGTCGCCTCGGCCGAATATTCATGCTGCGAAGGTCATGCTATGTATTTGGTGGGATCAAGTTGGTGTTATTAACTGTGAACTGTTAAAACCAAGCGAAACTATCATTGGGGATCGCTATCGGCTTTAATTGATGCGATTGAGCCGAGCACGGCGCGAGAAGCGGCCGCAATACGCGGAGAGGTATGAAAAAGTGATTCTACAGCATGACAACGCTCGGCCTTACGTTGCCAAACCCGTTAAAACCTACCTGGAAACACTGAAATGGGATATTCATATTCTTTAGATATTGCGCCGTCCGATTATCACCTGTTCCGATCGATGGCACATGGTCTAGCTAACCAGCAGTTCCATTCATATAAAGACATCAAAAAATGGCTTGATCCGTGGATAGCCTCAAAAGATGAACAGTTTTACCGCGACTGTATACGAGATCTACCACAAAGATGGGAAAAAGTAGTAGCCAGCGATGGCAAATATTTTCAATGATTCACTTGTAACCATTTTTTCAGAATAAAGTTGTATTTTCATCAAAAAAAACAGCGAGAACTTAGTTGCGCACCTAATATATGAAAAATTAATGCATTTGCACATGGAAACGATTTTTTTGTTTGCCTAAGTGTCAAATTTCGTATTTCATAAGTTAGTATAGTACTGGGGACTATTTGCTGCAAAGTTAGATGGATGTTGGATAATCTGTGTTGGTATTGCGATTTAAGGACAACGGATTCAAATATTTAGATATCAGCTTTAACATGTCAACAATGTCAGAGAGATTCCGGTGCTTGAGTTACGAAAGAATTGTAATTTGGCTAAGAAAGGTTACAATCGGTCAAATTCGTTTAACGGTTGCTGAAACAGTTTCGGCTTCAAAATTACACAACTCATAAGTTGACTCGTTCAATACTTCAAACTAACTTTTATCAAATAACATCAATGTACCTGTAACCCATCATACTGTAACCGAAACATAAAAAAGCGTAATAAAATTATCCGAAACCACAAGAAGAGTAATCATAGAAAATCGTAAAATCATGTTTGCACAGCGTTTATTAGCTATTTTCATTCTTTAAATTAAATTTTACTTAACGAAATATGCTACAATCTTTTTTAAAATAACTTGCAGAGCGCTGGTGAGGATTCAAAGGTAAAGTTGTCTAACACTCAGTTCAGTTTCAATCAATTTCCATAGATATTCAAATTAATAAGGGCCTTGTAAAATTCTTATTTCATGAATAAATATCCGATTTTTGACCATTTTGTTTGCCGTCACATTTTTCGGTATCTTATCTCTGAGCGAGTTAACTACCTTTGAAAACGTTTAAAATGTGGGTCAATTTATAACCAGATAAATGAAAGTGGTGTTTATTATTATACAGGGTGGTCCACGAAGTGGTTGTTTTTTATCAAATGTTATTTTAAAAGCGACAGCGCTTCCCGCTGGAAATCTTGGCCGAAATTCAGTGTCATATCTCCCCGGAACGAAATTAATCGATTTGCGATTGAACAACGTTGCCAAATATTCTAAAGTCAAAATGGTGAAGCCCAAACAGTGCGTTTATTGAAAATAAGTCTATATTAACGGCTATATTAACAGACAAAACCCACATTATTGTCGTGGAGTCAATGCAAACTCAAAGAGTGACAGGTTGGTGCAGATTTAATAGCCCATTTTTCTCTGAAAATGCTGATAGAAACGCCATTTCCGTCGACGGTGAGCGCTACAAATGCAATGGTAAACGAATTTTTCGCGATGAAAAAAAGCAAAAAAAACAAGGAAAAGCATGGATGAAAATTCAAGATTCCATAGGATGTTCTACACAGATGGTAGCAAATGCTTTAAATTATAAAAATAAGCATGAGACTCACGGACAAAAGCACAAAATATCCGAACAAAATATTAGACCATTGTGATCAGTTGAACTGCAGCCGTGAGCATCGTAAAGCGACATGGCAAAAGGTCAAAACATGCGATTACCGGAAAGTTACACAAACGTATTCACACTCTTGTTGTAGATGTATGCGTCACTTACATAAACAAAATTCCGATGATGCAGTAATTAATACCAAAAAGAAATAAATACTCGCATGCTAGCGTTCGGAGCGAAAAAACAACACATGGTGCCCCAAAAAGTGATCCAATATGGCGAACGCGCGAATCCCCATAAAATGAGGCAAAATAAAGAGATGGGGAAAGAATAATAAAAAAAACACAAATGAAAAACGAGCTGAATAAGAAAATTTTAAAACAATCAAATGGCCTTTGGTGACGGTCAACATTGTTTGACAAGAACTTTATATGTGTGCGTGTCGGCTGATTGACGCTAATATCAAAAATTTTTGATTTTCATCATTCAAAAGCCGACAACAAGTATGTGTGACACGACGACACCCGACTGCACTAACACACACAAAGCTCAGTCAAGCATGCTGGAACGTCTCCCGAGGCCAAAATACGAGAAAAGTCAAACACTGAATACAGCCAAACCCACTTAACTGCAACTAAAAATACCGAATGGTTCGGATTTCGGCTCAAGCAAACTTTCGAAAAATTGGCAAAATGCTTCAAATAACCCAGAAATGCAGTACAAATAGTTGCAGTTAAAAGGGTTCGACTGTAAACAGACAACAAAATGTATAACAAACGAAATATGTATGCATGTATGTATGTATGTACATATATAAGTTTACATGAGTGTAAAAGCTAAAATGAGCGCCGAAATGCAACGTTCCGTTTTTGAAGCGAGATGACGAAATTCCCAACCAGATAGACACTAAAAGCGAACAGAAAGTTCCAAACACAAATCTAAAAAAAGACCGAAAATGCTTTATTAAAGCTGGAGCAGATAACCGAAATATTTCGAACGAATACCGTCGCCGTGGTTCACTCAATATGAGTATATACACATGCATATGTATGCATATACGCGTGTTTTGTTTGTTTATACGCCTGTGTATATTTTGAATGGATTGTTTTACCAATGGCGCTTTTTCCCGACTCTATCTTTTTTCTTTGCTTTTGCTAGAAGTACGCGTAAAGCCTAAATGGTTGTCATCATCAATGAACTGGAACGGCGATAGCTACAGCTCCCGCGACGGCAGCAGTAGCGTCAATGGCGACTGCAGAGGCAATGGCAATAAAACTTAAAAAAATAAATACATATAGGCATATTCCACCAAAATGCCGCAGAACATGAATAGGAGTAAATTTCCAGTACACAAAGCACTTTATAGAGGCCAGGAAAGAACTGCCGTAATTGGAATGGTATGAAGAACAAACTCACAGAGAGTAATTTTTGGGGAGAAAGGGCTGAAAAAGCGAAAGGCGAAGAGAAGTAAAACGAGAAATGGCAAATAAAGCAAAATAAAGAGGTTCGGCCAAACAGGCATTATGCATACACGCTGGAACGTACGCAAATGCCTGCATGCACTACCACTGCCATAGTCTATTTGCATGTTCGTTAACGTCCGATTAGACCGTCGGATACCCGCTGCAACGGCCGACAAGTCAAATAGTCCCACTCCACTATCGAGCAATCCCAACAAATCAAAATTCTGTAAACACAGACATATGTATTTGCATATCTCACGAAAAGAAAAGTGAATTACCGTTTCGTATTTGCCGTGCGATTGTGAATCAAATTTGTTCTATGCAAAATTGTAAAGTCAAGGCGAATTCATGGAAGATAACTTCGCTGGAGCAACCACATTTGCATGCACATATCTCGTTTTTGCAATTTGGTAGCTGGATTGTCAAAATTTTTTAAGAAAATCTAAATAAGCGAATAAAGAAGCAGGCATTCAAACCAGCAAATAGCAAGAAAACAAATAAGCAGCAATGAACTCACCTTGTGTGGATTCGCTTTGGGTAAAATAATCGAAGCATAAGCACTCGCATGGCGCAAGGAAGATGGCGCGATGTCGAATATGAGTATGTAGATATGTATGCAAGAATGATAGAATCCCATTTGCCGTAAGTCAGTGCACCGAATAAACAACCAATAAGAAGAGAAAAAGTAAGCACAAGAAAGTGGAAATTGCTAAACACAAGAAATTATACGCACAAACACACAAGAAAATCGAAAAAAAATGCATTTGGAGGTATTGTTATGATTCGCGCTTTCACAATTTTACAAGTGGCGCTTCATTTGTATTATTTTGTTTAAAAATTTTTGAAAATCACAAATCTTATTTTCACAATTTTCAACAAGCCATTCACCGAATATTTGCAAATAAGTAAAAATAACTTGTAAACAAAGGTTTCTTTATTTGCTATACTGACTTAATCAGTTGTCAAATTAGCGAAGTTAAGCAGCTGTTTTGGGAAGGCGCCACCTTCACAGACGAAACTTTTGCAAACAGAAAAAAATCAAACGGAAACAAGATAAATGAAGAATTCAATTATCAGCCAAATTCCTAAATGCCAGCTGTAATAGATTAAGAATGCTAAGCTATTCGAAAGATAAACATTTGCTTGGAATTCTAGGAACTTAAGTTTAGTTAGAAACGAAAATTTACAGTATGTATATATAGACATACATACTTACGTTTAAAAAAATATTGTATTAATACTAGATTTTTTTTTTAACTGAAAAAATGAGGCACTGGCACAGAATCGACCGATTGATTAATAAATGGCAATTTAGCACGAAAAAAGTATAATTTTCCAACTATGAGTATTGGTGGCCCTATGTTCCAACGTGGAACTCTATGATTTGATGAATGATGAGTATTACACTAGGAATTGGTAGCTAAATTGTTTAGCACGCCCAAACCACTCGAACGAATTGACTTTATTAGCCGAGTTTCAGCATATTTAGTCAGATATTCTGAAAATGTATATTCTTAGTCGCAGGTATGCTGCAACATTTTACAAAGTAAGCAGAGAAAAAAATCATGGCGATATCTACTAACAGTTACCGCTTTCGATTCACCACTTCTCTGTCCGCTAGAGAGTCCCGTTACTCGCCCAACGAAAATTTCTTATGTGAAAGCAACAATAATTTAGCGACGATAGCAGCCTTATCGTCATTACTCAAAGTATAAGTAAGGACACTTTGCATATTTTAGCCGCAATGTATAACGGAGAATATCCAACGGAGAATTGCTCTCATCACGCCCGTCCTAACGTATGGCGCAGAAGTTTGGACGATGGCAATATCCGATTAAGCGTCACTTGGAGTGTTGGAGAGAAAGATTCTGCGGTAGTTTTTCGAACCTTTGCACGTTGGCGACATAGACAAGGCGTAGCGCATAAATATCCAGCGGATATGTTGGCTGAGTCATGTCTTCCGAATGGGTACAAACGCTCCGGGCCTGAAAGTATTCGATGCGGTACCAGCTGGTGGTAGCAGAGGAAGAGGAATGCCTCCTCTGCGTTGGAAAGATCAGGTGGAGAAGAACTTGGCTTCACTTGGTGTGTCCAACTGGCGCCGGTTAGCACGAGAAAGAAACAACTGGAGCGCTTCAAGCGAATTTTTTGTTTTATTCAGTACTCGCTAGATGTTGGTGAATCCGAAGCAGATGAAAGTGTGTCTTTACTTTTATTTGATTACAGCGAAACTATATTCGTAAATTCGAAGATGTTAAGTCTAACCCAAAGGCTTTTTGGAGTCGAGTCCAAGAACTCCTACGCTACAATTCCCTCCCAAGTATTTTATTTTAGGAGTTTTGCTTTTTCTACTCGAGATCTCTTCGCGGACTTTTAAGTTCTACTTTTGACCCATCGTCGAAACCTCTTAGCGGAATTGTTCGCTGTATTGAAAGCTCTTCACTTGCGGATAATGGCGGTTATTCATATTATTTCTTCAAGAAATGTCCTACGCTACACTCTCTTATTAATTTTAATAAGTCGTCAGAATTCGGAGCTTCTATAGATGAGTGGGAGGTCACATCCTTTACACCTACTTATACGAGTATATTCCAAAAATTCTGTTATCAATTGCAGGTATATTTCCAAACAAGAGTTGTATTTCGCCGCAATGCGTTACACATCCAATAACCAGCATGGTCTCATGACTGTCAGGTCAAACGCCACTAATCTTACTGTATTCACAGAATTTTGTAGGTCGATACAGTTTATACAGACTTTTCTAAGGCTTTTGACAAAGTCAACAACTCAATTTTAAACTCCAAATTGCCTAGTTTTGGAATTCTGGTAATATTTTTTATACTTCTTTCGGTGCCCCTCAGGGCAGCATTCTAGGTCCATTGTTCTTTATAATCTTTATTAATGATATATCTAAATTATTGAATTCGAAATTTCCTTTATAAGCAGACGATTTAATTTTTTTTTAAATTAATTTCAATCTTTCCAACTAGTGTAAGCTTCAGACAGACTTCAATAACGTTGCGTGTGATGAAAGTAGCCTTCACATAAATTTCAGGAAATATTTTCGGATATCGTTTTCTAAATCAAGGCATTCTGCTACTTCACCATTATGAATAAAGTTTCGGGTCTGGCTGTAATTTTTGATGCAAATTTTCTTTTATGAGTCATTTAAGTTATATAATGGTTCAGATTGATTCATATACGCTGAATTTACTATTTTGAGGTATTCTTTCACTCTGCTTTACCCTCATTAGTGACGTAACTGACTGTCTATTAACTATTATCGTTAACTATTATTGTTGTAGTCTGTTAGAAATCATATATTTGTAGTTTCAATAAGAATGAAAAAATAAATAAGTAAACATAAATATTATAATTATTTATGTATAATTATACATACGAGCTCTAATGTACTTGATACCATATTGGCGGGAAATACAAACAGGCACACGGCGATTTTAACGAAATCACTTGGATTTTAATGGTGCTAAGAATGATGCGAGTCCTCATGATAATTTTTATTCGTTTTCTATAGGGTTAAGGTAAAACATTGTTCGTACAAATGTTATTAAGGAAGGGTACGTCTTTCTCCGTTTTATCTGAACTGTTTTGTTATGTGTGGGCTGCTAGTTTAGCCACGCATAAATTTTCCGCTTAAGTGGTTATATTTGTCTATTGCATGAGATCTAAAAGCGCAAGCTACTTCATATGAAGGGAATCGAATCGAACTCAATCAAAGTCGTAATTACAAAAGAAAAGGCGATGACTCACACAAAAGAGAGTGGAGCACACGATTACTGACTTCAATTACAAGCGATCGAAAGAAACAACCAAGCCAAATTGTGGTGGTCACACAATATGATAAAAAAAAGCAAACCCACCTCTTACCCTGAAGTGGATTTCTATGGTATATAAGTATATATGTGCATAAATACATATCACGTATGGAAGTGCAAGCATGCAGACATCAATTACAATACATACTTCCAACCACATATATGAGATCCATACGTATGTATGTATGCATGTGTGTGTATGAATGCCTTTTTATTGTACTTTGCCATTACCACGCGGTCTTATGTGGCACTAGCAGGCAACAGGGAACTCTCTCTTTATATCTTGTGCACTCTTTTTTAGATTTTTTTAATTGTGACGATCTAAATACAGAAACAGAGTGTCGGGGTAAACCAAATAACATGCAGATATCGCGGACAGAAAGGCTTAGGAAACGCTTCAATAATGCATTCATATGTATGTGCATCTATACAAGTACAGGCTAGATTGTCCGAAAACATTCTTGATTTGAGTGACAATAACTCGGAGCTGCGTGCAGAATGGCCAACTACTAGAAATTAATGAACAAATGAATAAACGTATCATCAGCTCACTGAGCGAGTCGCGTTATTAATATGTGTATATATGTATGTAGATAGAAAAATTGAACACCAGTCGTTCGACTAACCAGGCGACCCAATCGCACTTAACATCGCTGGCAATTGGCGCTATTCGAACTGGAAGCGATCGAATAATTCAGCCCGCTGCGCCCGTATCAAAAATTGTATGCAGTTTAATTGATAGTAATTATGGCAACAAAGAATTACAGTAACAAATGCACATGTACATATGTACATACGTGTGTAAATTTTCGTACAGCAATATCGGATCACTATTAGCCTATCACTTTAAGTCGAGCATAATGTGTGTGTGCCTGAGAATGGGTGTGATGCTACGCTCTTATTCCAAGAAATGGAATTTTAATATTTACTGATGCTATATTCTCTTAACCCTTCGAAGCCTTTAATATTTTCAAATGGAATAAAATATACTTTAAATTAAGCTGTCGGTTTGAAATTCTAGGTTGCTTACTAAAATTTTATAAGCCACCGATCTATGAAAAAATCCGTCTAGATACATACATATATTATATATTAGTTATATAGAGATAGAGTTATAGAGATATGTTAATATTCACATCGCAATCGATTAACGTTGAATTTTGAATGCAAATAAAATTGATATAAATATTACGCGTTATTTTGTGTGTGCTACTTTAATCAAAAGGAAATAATGAATGATGAAATTGATTTAATTTATAATACTCGAGCACATGCGCGAAATTTTGGTAGTATTTGAGTGCGAGAGGGCTGCCGAAGAACTTCGAGAAAACAGTCAACGGATTAACGCCTATCGCTTATATTCTTGACAATGATGCATCAGACATCAAGAAAGACGCCATAATCGAACCACATGAATTTTCGAATGGTGTTCATTAAATTATAGAACGCATGTTGAAATCCTTGGACAAACTGTTGTCAACGAATGTTTTTGTGGTGCAGATGGCACAAAACGAAGCAACAATAAACCTAGTGCAGTTCGTATTCAAGCACACAGCATTATAGGATTTCGTACAGGACGGACGAAAGCCACAAAATTTGGGTCCAGGCGACATACCTTTTACAAGGAAAGTGGTATATAGGACGAAATGAAAGCGAAAAAGAGAATTAAACTAAGGCGAAAATGTTTACAGCTTGCAAAATCGCTAGTTATAGGGGAGACCGGGGATGGTTGACTAACTTTTGACTTAAGCTCGTATATCTCTGATGTTTAATTTGATATAACAAAAACAACAATTGCTACCGATAAAAGAACTATTCAGGTACCTAAAATACTATAATATGACCTATATATTCACTATTATAATACTTATTTTGCTGATTTTATAAACCCCTGACGCTTTGTCAACCTACCCCATGTCCGGGGCAGGTTGACTATATGCATGGGGTAGGTTGACTTAGGCAGTAATTAGTATAAATTAAGAGGATTGGTATACACAAAAATTTACTTTTTAATTAAAATGAACAAACTAAAATTCAAGATCCTTTTTCAGGTCACAAAGAACTTTGATAAATCTAACAAACAATTTTTAATTCTCTCACTTTAAATCTTAAAAAAGAACTTAAAAATAACCATAAGTAAGATTAATTCTTGAAGTGAACCCTTGGAAACACAAAAAAAGGAGGAACCATGTTGCCGAGAGCTGATATAGCTACTGCAATCGTTACTAAAGTGCCCTTTTTCAGTTGTGGTGTGAGTCCCGTCTCATCAACATCCCATATATGACCTGATTTCAAATTATCAAAAAAATTATTTACGTTTTTCTGGTTGAACGACGTAGCTCTAGGCAGGCTCGTAGCTTGAGGTGATCTTATTGATAATGAGGGATGACGTTTTAAAAAATTACCAAACCAATCTTCACCAGCCAAGATTCAGGCATAGTTTTATTATTCTTTTTTGCGTATTCAAATGCAAACTTGCGTGTCTCATACGGTGTCAATCCATAATAAATATCAGCAGCCGTCTTCAAATAAACTGCCAGTCTATTTTCTTCGTCATCGCTAAATATCTGCCTATTTCTTATGTACCCGGCCGTGTCCAGGGTCAAATCAGCTCTCGTGAGGTTAGGATTACTTTCTAACTTATTTTTTAGTTTAGTTACATAACGATGCAACGTTTTGTACGGGATTTGTTATTGTTTTGACGTGGCGTTTATGCTTTCATTATCGAAGATAATCGCGAGGCAAGCTCTTTCTATGATATCTTTTGGAGAATTACCCCTTTCAGATTTTCTTTTGTAAGTCCTCATTGTCTGTAAAAGTACAACAGTAAATTAGAATGTGACAAAAGACTATAGAGCGATTCCATGAGAGATGATCATGAAAGTAGGAGCGACTGGGGTTGGTTGACTAATTAGTCAACCTGCCCCGAACACAATTTGTCAACCAGCCCCTGACGCCATTTTGCATTATAATTGCTCATAATATGCAAACTCTGGCACTAACATAGGAGCAATACTGCGTTATATATAGTAGAACTATTATGTTTTTATTTGGCATAAGAACAAAATTGTTTCTAACGGATACATAGGCACAATAACAAAAAAAGTACAAGCTAAAAAAATTACTTTTCGAGAACAAAAACACAACATGTGATCTCACTCACGAACGCTTTGCGACTGCCGCGGCTCACTTTGCACAAGTTCGCGGGTCGTGGGGAGGCATCGATATTCATGATTGGTTGATGAAAATCACGTGATGATGACGAGTTATTGTTACTTAGTCTACCTGCCCCTATAGTCAACCATCCCCGGTCTCCCCTAACTAGCGCACAATCGTTACGAATAATTTCGTTACAACGCTGGAAATTAGGCCAATAAAAGAGAAAGAAACGAGAAAAAACTAAAACATTTTAAAGTTTTATGAGAAATGTTTAGTCAGTAATTTTTCTACATTCCGCCGTAGCCGAATGGGTTGGTGCGTGACTACCATTCGGAGTTCAGAGAGAACGTAGGTTCGAATCTCGGTGAAAGACCAAAATGAATAAAACGTTTTTTCTAATATCGGTCGCCCCTCGGCAGGCATTGGCAAACCTCCGAGTGTATTTCTGCCATGAAAATTTTTGCAATTTGTGATTTGTGTTACACAGCAACCAGAGCTTAACATTTTATGCCGAATGCTTGGGATCATTATCATGCTGAAGCCAGAAACCATCACCAAGCTCCAACTGTTGAGCGTTTTGCATCATGATAGTCTTTAAAATATTTCGTTGACTCTATAAAAACAAATTTGCCATCTCCTTGCGCCGCCATACACCCCCAAACCATCACACCTCCCCCGCCATGCTGCACAGTTGGTACAAGATTTTCTTTTTCGAGCTCAATACCGCTCTTACGCCACACTAGCTTTCTTCCTTTAATGCCAAATATGCAATATTTGCTTTCGTCCGAAAATAGAACACGTTCCCAAAACTCTGGAGGCTTTCTTCCTGTTTCTTTCTGTTGATTTGGGATATGTGCGGTTTTCTACGTGCTATACGTCCGCGATACCCATCCTCTTTAAGGATTTTACGTACAATATCGTCGTACACATGCTTGCCAAAGGAATTTGAAATCATTTAACATATTTGAGAAGCCGTAATTCGAGGATTATTTTTCACTGATTGCAATATGGCTCATTCTTCCCGCACGGTCAGCTTGCTAGGCCGACCAGAACATGGCTTTGACACAATTGAGCCAGTTGTATTGTATGTTTGCACGACATACTGCACAAACGAGTGACTTCTTCCTATGGTTTGCATAATTCGGCGGAAATATTTGCCTTCATTTCTAAATTTCAGGATAATTTTTCTCTCGCCAACACTAACTTCCTTAGTTGTTTTTCTTGTATACAAAAAATTTAAAATAACTCCAAAGTAATGTTGTCACAGCAAAATCAATTACAAACTAAAATAAAACCGTTATTGGGTAAGAATATGCCACTGCATACTGAGGGGAATCTCTGTTTTCATGTGAACTAAAACTTTTTCTGGTTCGTTGAAGTGAAGATTTTTGTTTTTCTTTTGTAAAATTATATTTAAAAAAAAGTACTTCGGAAATTATTGACTAAACATTTCTCATAAAAGTTTAAAACGTTTTAGTTTTTTTACTTTAATTTCTTTGAGCACGGAAACTTTTTCTGGCTACAACAACAACTCAATTTTTTTGTTCCTGTATATCAACAACATTCAAAAATTTAATACGTTTACTTCAGTTGTAAAGGGTATTTCTAAACACGCGCCTAGATGTTGTTTTAAAATAAAATATGTAGTTAAATTTTAGATTCTTTTGGGTTTCATTATTTTCCTCAAAACACCAAATACTTAACAATTATGAGGTATATGAAAAATGACAAACAGTCGATTCATGAATGCCTAATTGTTGAGAACGTCGAGATATCGATGTTGAAGTTAGTTCAGCAACATTTTGCCCTACAGCAGCAATATTCTCCACAGAACGTCCAGTTTTTGGTTCGCCAATTCTTTTTCTATCCTCGAAAAAACAAGTTTCTTGAAATTTTCTCACAAACTTTTGAATTGTCGACTCATAAGGACGATTACTTAAACCAAAAGAATCACGAATTTCGCAATATGCTGTTCTTAAAGATCGACCATTTTCATATTGAGTTTGAACAAGGTACCGTCTAGAAATTATTCAATACTGACATCTTGGCGCCATTTTTAAAAGACCCTTTATTTTCGAATTTATTGCGTTCTTTATACCGTTTTACTACGGTTTCTATCGTTTGGCGACCGCCGCCGTTTGCCGAAGCCGTAGCCGAATGAGTTGGTGCGTGAGAACTATTTGAAAGTGCACATGTTCAAATCTCAGCTGTTTCTTCTTCTGAGTTTTTTGTTATAATTACTTAACGGTGCACTATTTGGACTTGCTTGGAAATGCGCAGCAATAAGAATACGCATAAAAGTAAGTTCGGCTACTTAAAACATACATACATAAGAAATTTGTACATAGAAGGGATTATGCAAATACTTCTGTGAACTACTGTATGCATGCATACATACAAATGTGAAATTTGTTAAAGAAATTACACCCAAATGTTTAAAACAAAAAAAAAACAGCACACAAATACTTGCATACGCACGTACATTCATTTGAAAATCGCGCAGGCGACTGCCACTCTGCCACTTTGCAGCGGAACGTACTCGAGTAACCCGGGCGCGAGTTCAAGTGAAAACAATTATGAATCGTAATTTCTGTGAAGATGCTAGGCAACACAAAAAACTAAAGTAAACTACGAGCAGTTTAAGATTATGAGGGACTTCTTAGGGGTAACACCAAAATGAAAACGAAAAGCTAAACCTGTAAACATAGAGATAAATGTATTCAAACTATAAAAAAGCTTCTTTACGGGTACACTAAAGTCTAGCTCTTTCTGTTTATTTTTTTATCAGATGCAAAGTTTAAGGGTGACAAGCCCTGTTTAACGCAGTATATGTATTTCACCCTTCGTCTTTCGCTGGAGATAGGTGCCCCAAACATTTCTGATCAGGGCTGGTATCGAGTCCAACCCTAAGAATATATATGTTAGATGCAACGAATGCAACGTATGATGGCACCTTAAGATCTATGCAAGCCTTTAAACAAGCAAGGAGTGGACCACAGTGTGGCCCCTGGTTCCCTCGCCATCAAACGCCCTCAGCTTTTTCGAAACTACTGGCAATACAGAGAGAGTACTAAAGTACTAAAACAAAAATATTAATACCAAATGACTCGACAGAATGGCATCGAGTCCAACCCTAAGAATATATATGTTAGATGCAACGAATGCAACGTATGATGGCACCTTAAGATCTATGCAAGCCTTTAAACATGCAAGGAGTGGACCACAGTGTGGCCCCTGGTTCCCTCGCCATCAAACGCCCTCAGCTTTTTCGAAACTACTGGCAATACAGAGAGAGTACTAAAGTACTAAAACAAAAATATTAATACCAAATGACTCGACAGAAGTTGCCACATCTAGAGATTAATAGTTTTTAAGCACATGTATAGCGTGCCCGCCATAACTTGGAAACTATTTGACCAATTCGATTCTAACAAACTGCATTGTATGGGCCTATAATACAATATTTATTTTACGCAATATATTCAATAAAATGTCTAGTCACCACCATTAGCTACAATGGCTGCACATCTTTGACTCATACTTTGTGTTCATTTCTGCGTACGTTGTGGAAGTAATCGGCTCCAAATCAGCCGAATTTGCGTTGATAACTGTGTGAGCGTCCATATTTATTTTTCTTTGAGTTTTTGCCCTATACAGTTGGCATTTCAATTTTTTATAAAAATAGAAAAAGTTTCAATGGGTGGCACTATTCCTAGAAAGCAGAACGGGGAAATTTGTGCAACGCGTAAGCCTCTATCACTTCTATCTATGCAAAGGAATTGAAAAAGCAGAAACACATTGGCTCACAGCCAAAATGACACAGACAAATTTTTAAACCCAATAGTGAGATTAAAGTAGTAAATTATGAATTATTTATTTATTTATAGGTGTATCCCCTTTTGTCAACAACAGAGCCAATTCTGTACAATGGCCGATTTATGCTTCGGGTCGTTATTCTAATAGAAACGAAGCCGCGAATGTTTAATGTCGTGGCACTTTGTAACAAAATATTTTCTAAGATATCCCAATATTTACGCCCATCCATATTATGATACTTTCAATAAAAAATAAATTTCCGGTGCCTTCAGTTGACCTGCCTTCCCATACCCTACCACCGTGTTTTACTGCGCTGTAAAGATTTTGTAGTTGTAGCTCTGCCTTTGGTTTTTCCCAAACAAAGCTTTTGTCGTCTAATCTGAAAAAGTTAAGCTTTCTTTCGTAACCAAAAATTATGGAAATCAGCTTCTCTTAGAGGTCTGCGGACAATTTCAGGATCTCACTTTACCCCAAAATATTTTTCAACTTCATTTCTAATTGTTGAACCACTCTCATGTTGAATGTTGTATGTTGGTTAGAAACTTTCGCTCCCGATATGGAAGAGCGCGAATTTGTCACGGATGACGTTTTGAAACACTCGTTGGTCTCAGAGGCATTAAGGAAAATTAAATAAAACATGGCCAAATGAAAATATAGAAATTTAAATAATGCATGTGCATATATACATATACACGTGTATGTATGTTCGGCCGACGTAGCCGAATGGGTAGGTGCGTGACTACCATTCGGAAAAACGGAGAACGTAGGTTCGAACCTCCGTGAAACAGCAAAATTAATAAAAAGGTTTTTCTAATAGCGGTCGCCCCTTAGCAGGCAATGGACACCCTTCGAGTGTATTTCTCCCATGAAAAAGCTCCTCATAAAAAATATCTGGCGTTCGGCGGCTTATATATATTAGTATGTATATAATTGGCGCTTACACCCGTGTTGGGTATTTGGCTGAGCTCCTCCTTCTATTTGTGGCGTGCGTTTTGTTGTTGTTTTACAAATGGAGGGACCTACAGTTTTAAGCCGACTCCGAACGGCAGATATTTTTTATGAGGAGCTTTTTCATTAATAAAAATAAATTTAATAAAAATAAAGTTAATAAAAATAAATTTAAAATAATATTTGGGATTAAATTGTTTCAATGATACTGAACTGCTGGTTTTTTTTATTTTTTGTTTCATGGCCGAGCAGACAAAATTGCCCGACTTATGCCATCAACGAGCCCATTGTTTCCAGTTTAGACACATAAAAAAACATTTTGACTCTATTAAACTGGCAGAATGGAATACGTTTAAGCATAAATATGCTGCATTCAACGCCATGCGCAAACCAGCTCTCTACCCAAGTAATACACCTTGATACGCCCGTCTCAGAATAGGACATACGAAACTCACACACCCACACCTCCTTACAGCAGGTACCCAACAACAACACCCGTTTTGCGGTAATAACCCATCAGCTGACCATCTTTATCTTAATCTTAAGTATCAGGAAACCTTCTATTCCATTAACTACTGTTTCTGTCAC
Source organism: Anastrepha obliqua (assembly GCF_027943255.1). Lineage (NCBI taxonomy): Eukaryota > Metazoa > Arthropoda > Insecta > Diptera > Tephritidae > Anastrepha > Anastrepha obliqua. Next base: position 688,295 of record NC_072895.1, on the reverse strand, counting down.
CAATATACATAACTGCTATAACTAATTTTTAAAAGACTGTAACTTAACTACTATGACTTATTATTATTTGCTAATAATAATGCATACTTTTTTATCCAACTATCGGGTGCTAGGCTCTGGCAACTAGTACTCGTTCTTGTATTCGTTTAAATATTGTAAATAAATAAATATTTTTTGTTTACTTTATAATCCGGACAATTCGGTATTTCGGATATCATCTGATTTTTAATTATCTGGATTATCGAGATTTCGCTGTACTTCAAAATAGTGAATAAACACCAATAAATGAATAACAGAAACTTCACTATAAAATAATCTCGTGTATGTATATGTATGCATGTATTCGCAGTATGTAGGTATGTAGTTAGCTCAATTAAAAAATGTAAAATCCGGAAAAGACCAATCTTTCGTCTCCTTTGCAACGAACATACAAACAGCTATTAATATATTATATTAATGTATAAACACACACCCTCATAAATAATCGACTCTATTCCATAAACCACTGGGCCGGCAATATGTATGAACGCACATCAGCTGCCCTCAGCAGTGTTTCGCAGCAGAGTATTTAAGATGAGGGTGTTGGTTCTTTTTGTCCGGCCTTAACAACAACAAATACGAGAACTTAAGTTAGCATCAATACATATAAAAATGTCCGCTTACGTTCCACCCTCGCGTGCCTTACGCGGGGTCCCTCTCCTTACCCATCTAGCAGCATCTGTCAATGGTAAATGTGCAAATTGTTAGCTAGCTAACAAAGACCACAATTCAATGTTACACATGGACACGAAAACAAAATGCCCATGAGCTAATGCTAAATTTGCACACATACGAAGGGAAAACAGACTAAGGCTCCACTAACTCTGCTCGAGGAAGAATGTTGCTGTTGTAATCGGTACTATGCTACCACATGTCCAACTTTGCAGAATATGCCATACCACCTTTTTTAACATAAAGGCAATAATTGCTTCACTTTCCTAGTGGAAATGGTGTTGCTTGCCACTTCCACGTTTCCAAATTGAGTTAAAATATTTTCGCAGATAGAACTGCGCAAAAATCGATTTCCTTCCCACTACTCCTTACGTTCGTTGTTTTTTGGGATTTAAGCCTCAAAAAGATTGATATCCCCTATTGAGTTTAAGCGTCAATAAGGCCGAAGTACGACTGGGTGTAACAAAACATGGTTGCTTTAAGACTGGTTTTGCGGACGTTAGCAGTTTGGCACATTATGTAGACATAATCGATTAAATATTTTATGTACATTTACCTAGTACAGACACACATATTTGTAGTACGCACGTATATACGTTTAAACAAGGCATATTAAACAGATAGTAGCAGTAGCGCAAGAACAACAAGAGCAATGTTTTTTGCTTTTCTGTATCTATAAACAAACATTGACAGTTTAGAGTAATTTTAACCGAATTTTACGATTTGAAGACAAAAAAACTAGAAAAAAATCAAAGCTGCAACCCTGCTGCTATTATGCTACCTGTTCAAAGCGCCTTGCCTTAAATATGTATCAAAGGTAGTATTTAGGAATATTAACTTGTGCTTACCTTTAGTTCAGTTAAAATGGAAAAGCTTTTTCACCTTTTTCGCTGCGATTCCTAATAAATGATGAATTCCTGATTATGTATTATTACCAACAGTATATCTCAGAAAGCGGTGTTAAGTAAAATATTCGGTTATAAATAAATTTTTCACTAATATTTATTATTTTCCAGGGCCTTCTTCGGCAATACAAAAATATTAATTCGATTAACTTGAAACCTCTTTATTAAGTTTCACTGATCATTACAATTATTATTCACCTTTTTCTATATTTTACATTTGTTGTTTTCGATTTTTCAGTACACACGATTCACAAAACCATATAAAATACGATAACTTTATTGTTGGAGCACAGCTCGCACTTGAATGAACGCAAAAAACGACGGAGCTAATAAAAGCGAATACCAAAGTGAATGAAAAAGAAGAGTCCACAAAACAGCCGCACAAGGAACAGCGCCACCTGTCACAGCTGCTGTCATCGGTACATTTGCTCTTAACAGTGTTGCCAACCTTCAGTTTCAAGATGCATAAAAAATCCAGAAATGGATTTTAGGACGGTATACATAATTAGAGAAAGAGGCGCCCTTAGAAAACCTCTACTTTATTTAGCACGATTTCGATATCCGATGACGTCATCTCTTTAAATAAAAATAAAAAACGAGAAAAAATGTATTTGTAAATACTCAGTAAATGGCTTCTTAATATTGTGATTTTAAGATTTGTGTATTTTAAATAAAAATAAAACGCCAAACATTAAATTGTAAAATCACGAGTCATAAAAAATCTCCAAATACAGTTTTTGGTTTTTATTCGCTAATGGCGCCTTGGCAAATAAACGTATTTATGTGCAAGGCGAATTCAATGGAGGTGGCGTCTTCCCAAGCCAGTTACCTACTTTTTTTGTGATTTTGACAATTGTGGAGTCAGGTCTCTTGCGAATGGAAAAAAAACAAAAAAAAAGGAGCAGAAATGTTTCTAAAAATTCAGTGAATGGCTTGGTAAATTAATATTTGTTTGCAGTAACACAATAATAGAAAGTGACGTCGTTGTGACGTCAAATCCACCATTTCAATTGAGAATTTAATCGAGAATCGTTACAACTACTTTTGCTTTTGTTTTAATATTTACAAGAGCCCTTTTGCTTCATTGTAGTTTTATAAAACTACTTCTGATTATTATTACTTGCTGATCTTATACAAGAAGAACATTTAAATACATTGGAAATTTGTATGTACATATAATTTTTAAGCACCGTCTTCTAAATAAGCCTTTCTCAATATCTCCACCTTCCATAGATTATTCAAAAACACCTGTATTAAAAGAGAAATGCCTGGTGGAGACCGTGAATTCCCTGTTAAGCCATATCTGCTTACTGAATTTCATGACATTACTGTCTTAACATCAACTGTCATTTCGTAGTTTAATAACTCAATTTTCATGCAATTGCTTGATGCTATTTTAAAAGATAGATGTTAATGTTATGACAGCAAGGTGGCCACATTAGAAACCGGGCAAAGTCAAAACAGAAAATCCACAGAGAAGTCATGTTTAGTGGAAGGTGTAGATGTGGGGCTAAGCTGCAGCACTATTCGGCACTGAACGTACCAATTTATTAACAGCTGTTTTTCTCATATCTAGGCTAATCGGTTTTATCCCTTTCAGTAATTTTCTGCTGGAAATGTCCTTATTGAGTGTGTTTAATAGGTGAGAAGATATTTTCTAAAACTCATTAGCTTTTATACAATTTTTTGATCATACAGAGGGTTCCTCGGAACAATTGACGTATTGCATGGAATAATAAGTCGTGAGGCACATGTGTTCAACAGGGCAATCCTCAAAAGCAAAGTTCGATGCCACTTCCCAAAGCCTCGGGAAGTAAAACGTATTAATGTTCACGGATGGGAAACGCGTATGTCAACTCCGGAAGGGCGACGTGTGCTAATGCGCCGGATACTTAAGGGAAGACATGTACTATCGCATTAATAACTCGATTTATTGGAATTTTAAGTTTAGTACCATGGAATAAAAAATAAAAATAGAATTTTGCAGTTTATTTTCATTTACATTAAAAATTATTAAAGTCCATGCTAATCATTAAGCACATTTTTATGTTTCCCTGAGAGAAAATGTGATGGACGTCGATAGATTTGTTTAATAGACTTTGAAGTCCTGGCATCAACAGTGTTGTAAAGAAAAGCAGACATCCCACGCACTTTTGGCCCTTGATTTAAGAACAAAGACGAAGGCAGTGGCATTTCGCTCAAAGCCAAACAATTGACTTCTTTTAAGTAATCATAAGCCATTGCGGGCAGCAAATATACTCTCACAAGATCAATAGCTCGTACGATTCCTATAAATAAATATATGTGGGTATTCATTCGTATCATGTAGTTTTTATACCGTCCCCCTTATGCCAGGACCATGAATGTGCAAATTCTTCAATTTTGAGTTAATGGGTTTGTGTAATTAACCTTTGGATGCTGTACGTTATCCCCAAACCCGTAATACCTTGCGGACAAGAAAACCACAAATCCCTTTTTATACCAGAAACAAAACCTTCTAAGCTTTTAAATTGTATTTCCCCCACATTTCCAGTTTTACACATTCATATTACTGGCATAAGGGGAACGATATTACAATTGCACTCACCAATGCCAACGCATTCAACTGGACCACTATTTTCGCCTTCTTTTCGACACAAATAAACTATATTAGCTTCAAGTGCGTGAATTGACTCTTCGCGCGTAGATTCATTGCAAACCATATTGACTATGTGAAGATTTTCAATTAGCGCACTGCAAAAAGGAAAGTGGAGGTAAATACAAAAATTGATCTTATTGTTTGAATGCTGTTCATACCTATATGGCACGCAGTCCGTCAGCCACTCAGCATTGCCCTGGAGTACGTCACTTAGGCGTGATAAAAACGTTACATAACGTAAATCTTTGGCACTCATTTCCCAATCTCGCTGATACCTACTTTCCTGTAATATGGCTGAACATAAAACGTGCAGTCGATAATCAATCTCAAAAGGTTTATCAGTATATTGAAACTCATGATTTGTATATATGTTTCGTGGTATCCTAGCCAGCACATGTGGGTACAACAATTCATCAAAATTATTAATGTCTCTATTGCTTTGCAGTTGTACTATATCAGTGGGCCTGATTAACTGACTTATAACACTCATTAACTCCATACCAAATCCTTTATTGTAGCCCATTGTGTTGACCAACCAAGGTATTTCTGCGAATTCTTCCTTCGAATAGCAGAAATCAATCAGTTTTTTTATTGCGCGTACATACGCCTGAGCGCAAAGTACTATATTGCTGTGACCCACAACGTACGCACGAGTGGGTTGGTGATTATGAAAAAATCCAGGTCCTAGTAACGGTTGAGATAAAACAGTACAAGAAACAGTTTGCGGTATAAAGAGTTCCGCCTGTCCAATATCCAAATCAATAACAAGCACGCGTTCACAATGCTCTAACTGGCAGTTTAGAAGGTAACGCAAAAGAGTAGATTTCCCCACAGACTTTCCACCAGCTAGTAATACCTTAGATTTTGGAGTAAAGTATAAATTTCGCCACTCCTGCGGCACGCGTAATTCCCTTTCAGTTTCAGTATTTATAACGCAATCCAGTAGGTATTCACTCGCATAAAACGGTCGGTCTGGCTGTATAGAATTCATGTTAGGAAATACATTTTCGTTCATATATTTTTTGAAAATATTTTTCAATTTCTTCCGGCGAGTGTTACGATTTAAAAGTAGTACCGCATCTCGAGAACTTTCAAACTCCTTTTCAATACTTTCCAAATCACTGGAACTAAAAGATGACTGGAGGGGTTTTAAGTTAATACGAATTTCCTCATCCTTGTCAACTGGAACACATGGAAGGGTAGTTATTTGCACACTACAGCAACCACGCGGTGAGAATATCTCACACTCCTCATTAAGACGTGGAGAATAGCCATATATTTCGACCTTCCCGGCTAGAAGAGTCATACAAAGTGTTCCATATAAATAGAAAGGATCCTTCGCCAGTACGAGTACAAGATTAGAGTTGACTGCATTAAAAAATTTTGTTCTAAAATTTGTATATTCTTGGGTAACACGTATTGATTTTTGCAAATGTTTTATACTTTGTGATAATGTTTCTGGTCCAGAAATCGCGCTTATATCTGAGGTTGCTGGCTGTTGTGGAAGATAATTGATACTCGCATCAACGTTCTTTTCTTCACTAACACATTGTGTTTCATGAATTGCATTAAGGTCTCGAGTTCCCTCTTCGAAAATAGTTTGGTCAGCATCACAGATTCTTACAGTAATCAATACGCTATCTTCAATATTTGATGGAACTTTAGCAGTTTTAATTTCAGTTCCATCTTCGTTTTCAACCATATTCATATCCCTAATGTTACTTGTTGGCAGAGGAATACAGTTTTTAACATTAATGATATCCATATTAAAAACTGATTTTAGCTTTTTCATCCCTTTAATTCTTTCGCTAACAAAGTCTCTGCCAAGGTTCTGTCCGAAATTAATGTACTTTTGGTTTATATCCTCTTCAGGAATGGAACTATCGCTGCTAATCTCTTCATAACCGCTGTAATCAGATTCGGAACTATATAGTTGGAACGCATCTTTATTCGTTATTGGTACTAATTCTGGGCATTCATTTTCACTGTTTTCCAAAGAATTTTGTTTTACGCAGGGCTCCCTCATGTAAACGCGATTTTCGTTCAACTTTAACAATGCGTTTTTTTCATAAACCTCTGGTTGTTTTATTACTTTAACTGTACTTTCCGCTCTCAATTCATAAATTTGTGGATTATCATTGTCACTATCGAAATTTAGGGCTTCATTATTGTCGAGGTCGTATTTCTGTGCTGTACCTAATGAGAAATAAATAAATGATATATATTTGATACATTTGTAGAAATTATAGGACTGTAAAATACTCATAACTCACCTTTGTGTATGATTAGATCTTCTGGAATATGTTGAGGAAGTTCATAATCAGGGTCAGTTTCTGAAAAAGTTTCGGATCCAAATGGGTTATCATAGTCGGAATCAGAATAATCAAATTCCTCATCGTCGCAGCTATCGGTTTCTTGAAAATGATCTTCACTATCTGATGAATAATCATCACTATAGCTGTCAAATTCGTCATCATATTCAGAATCATCAAAACTGTAATCCTCTTCGTCTTCTACGAAAACATTGCTCTCCTCCTTCTCAGGATATCTGCCATTTTTACTTCCTAAACACTGCACTACTGGCAAATGAACTTCATTATTTTGCAAGCACTTATTCTCTTTCTTACCTGCAGTGCCATTTGCGCATTTTAGGCCCTGCTGATTTGATTTGGCTTTTTCGTTACCACGGTCCTGAATAGTAACTGGTTTGGTTTTTATTTTCAGTTTTTTCGATTCAGAATTAGAATCCGCCTTCTTTTTTAATTCGCTTTGCACGAGTTTGCGTTTTTTCTTGGGGGGAATATCTTCATTAGGAGTCTTAAAATTCTTCTTTCCTTTCAAGGACTCCGGCTGAAGATGTTTGGTATTCAAACCAATCTTTTTGTCCGGAGTATTACATTGACCATTCAACTTTACATTTTCTTTCTTAAAAAGTGTCTTAAGTCTTTGCCGCAATTTATTATCTTGAGTATTGCTCTTTTGAGTTTTCATTATAAAATATTCAATATTTATAGCGCTGATCTACAAATCATAGATAAATTGAAAACGTGCACAATGAAAATCAAAACAAAGTTTACACGCAGCGAGAAACTCAGTGTTGCCGTATCTATCCAAATTTTAGAGCTAATTTAACTGACGGTTTTCACCTGTTTGAAGCACGGGGGAATATTCAGTATCATGTCGTTTCCACGACAGTCGGTTCTACGTTACCGAAACGACCCGGATTTATATCCGGCCAAGGACTGTCACTCCAGCAGCATTCCCCGTATGTAAATATGGGGAATGTTTATGCTAATACAACAACAACAACAACATTCAGTATCATGCCGCCCGTTTAGAAAAATGGGTGAAGGATGGTATAGAGAGGTGTATCCCATTTTGTACAAATCCATGAGAAAAAACACTCTTAGCCGGCAAAAATACCAAACACTCACACCAGCATACACCTAGGGGTCCAAACTCACAGTTAGGTGCCTGACAGAAAAAATAGGAAGAAGAAACGTGCTTTACTTTTAATTTTGTGCAGTAATCCATCCTAAATTGAAAATCGCCCCTCTGTTACTAAAGTTTTGGAATTTAGCGAAAAATTTGTACTGCCAGACACCTCACAAAAGAGCGAAGTTCGTATGCAGATATAATTTTACGGAAAGGTCGACTAGAAGAGTGTAGAATTTTTGCGTGGAGCTCCTTACAGCGTAGGCAGCTTAGTAAGGTGTATGAATCAGCTCCTATGCAATATACCTATGGTCGGATGAAAGCATGCCTGCCGGTTGGAATTTAAGTATGCTCTGCCCAATCTATAAGAAGGCTGGTCCTGCGATACATATTTGTTTTATTATAAATTCATTTTTAACGCTTTAAGGTTTTTTTTTTCTTGATAATCTTATTTTTTATTATAATTAATTATCGTACTAATTATTTTGTAAATATTTCTTATTTTTTAGAATTTGATGTTAATTCTTATGGGTTAATTTTGTTAAGTTTTTGATTTGTACTCTTATAATTACTTCTAGTGAATCTATTAATAAAAATAATATAATAATTTAAAAATGTATCTTTTATTATCCGGTCGGCAATCGGCCTTAACAACCGCGCTTTTAGATCCGCCTGTTCCAAACTGGATAAAGCGGCCAAGCGAATGGGTCTGGTGGTGAACAATGACAACGCACTCGCGTATCGGCACAGGCGTCACTGTTGACAGCTATGATTTCGAGGTTGTAAAAGACTTCGAATATTTAGGAACCAGCATTAACACCGATATTCTTATCAGCAGCCTTGAAATCCAACGTAGAATCTCTCTTTTTAACAAGTGCTAGTTTGGATTAAATATGCAAACGTGTAGTAAAGTCCCTTCTCGACAAACAAAACTAACACTTTATAAAACCCTCACGTGCCTCATTTTCTGACGTCCCTTGGAGTGGTTAAGAGAAAGACTGCGGAAGATTCTTGGACCTTTGCACGTTGGCGACGGTAGGTATCCTAGGCGATGGAACAATGCGCTGTATGAGCTTTACGGCGTCATAGATATTTGGTGTGTCCAACAGTGGCCGGTTTGCATGAGTACTTGCTTTATTGAACTTGGCCAAAGTCGCGAAAGCGGTTATCGCGACAATCAAGAAGAAGAACAAAGTCGTATGTGTGCGGCTGGGAGAATAGAATAGAATAAGTTGAAATTTAATTTTTATTTTTTTATAAGTTTATACTTATATAATGTTGATAACGATTATATAAACTGAATGTGTCATGCAGCGCTAGGTTCAGAGGATATCAGGTGTCCGACTAGTATCAACGGTTCTAAATCCTTCTGATTAAGTCGGTGTATTTTAGGAATTCAGATATCATTCTTATGTTTTTTTTTCAAATGGGTTCATTAGGAGTGAGACGGGATTGGTTTCAACGAAATTCTGTTGTCTTTTGGCATCATACCGTGAGGCGGGACTCGACGGAAGAAGGGAAGTGCCTAAGAATGGGGTGGGATATTTTATCTATAATAGGGAGTATTACCTTTTTTAATATATTGATGAGCAATTACGTTTAAATTATTGCCATGATTGTTGTGTATTTAGCCTTACTGCCGAGAAAATAATTAAGGAATATACATAAGTAAATTGGTTGGCTGTGGATCGATTATTTTTTTGCATTCTTGTTGATATTAAATGAAAAGGGGAAGGTTTAAAAGTAGAGGAGACAGCAATTTTGAAATTTGGTGCAGGCAGCTAAGTCTGTTTTGAAGAATATTCTGGGCTTAAGGAGAAGATTGGGGATAGGAGATTTTAATTTGGTTAGGAAAGTGATCGCTAGCATGTAGGCCATACGATGCCAATCGGGATGCAGAACATAAGGAAAGCTCAGTATTTGAAAAGAACATTAGGAACAACGCAGTTGAATCTAGATATAGCATCTTCAATTATTCGCTCTCTAGGATTAGCTAAGGAATGTATCCAGGCGCTAAAGTCACCTGCAAATAAGAAACAAGTAGGGCCAGGGGAAAGGAATTACAGATGTCAGTTGAAGTAGAAGTTTGATTAGGAGGAGTATAGGTACAATTGACTCTGATTTTATTATGGGAAGGAATTTCTGTGGAACGGGAGGAGATATTTAAAGGTACTTCCTCCGGGGAGGGTATTATGCAGTACGTTTCTTTTAACTAGAATAGCGATTATATTTTTTGGTAAAAGTGTTTCATTTCATAATATTACTAAGGGACAAGTGTTTGAATTAGAAATTCAATTCGATAAAATTATTATTTACCTATTTATATACCATTGAAGAAAGGGTAACATACTGATTTATTAAAAGAAAAGAATATGTGAGAATAAGTGTAAACCCGTAAAAAACGGTACAATGCATTTTCCCGTGGTGGTCCATAATCAGTTGTGCCTATAAAATATTGACGCCGTGAGATTTAGGCATCCTTGGACATTAGTGTGACGAGCGTTTCCACGACAGTCGGTTCTACGTTACCGAAACGACCCGGATTTATATCCGGCCAAGGACTGTCACTCCAGCAGCATTCCCCGTATGTAAGTATGGGGAATGTTTATGCTGCTACAACAACAACATTAGTGTGACGAGTATCAAAAAAATTTTGCAGATCACCTTATGATAGGAAAGGTGAGTTTACGTCGGATCCCACACAGTTTAAAAAACGCCCTGGAAACGCTACTGGTCAAAGCGCTTCAAAAATTGGTTCAAACGAATGCAAAAGTCTATTGACTATCACGGAGAATATCTGAAAAAACCATGAAACTGTTTTCAAACATCAATGCTCGTTTTTCTATTATTAAATGCCTGGCGTATCATTCAAAACCCAAAATATATTGTTCTTAATGGAAATTCTTTTATTAGAACGAAGGTTGTTGAAGTTTTAAAGTGTTGAGATGTATTAAAATGTTTTATCCACACTTCACTGTTCTCGTCTCTGTTACGTAATTTTCGAAGTTCTATAATATTACTATAACGTACTTGTATTTGACTTGAGAAAAAACTCTATACATATATATTTTATGATTAACACTTCTCAATTATCTCACAATGGATTAATATGCGGTTTATTCGAAAGCCAGTTTCATTCGATTTACACATGTATATAACGAGTTACGCATAATATTTAATTATAAATAAATAAATTTATACAAAAAGGTTCAGGAAATTAATAAATACAGTATTTCTTTAGTTGGTATATTATTTTTGAAAATGATCAAATGAAATCTTTCAATAATAAAGGAACTTACAGTTGCTACGTTTTGCTTACTTGGCATCTGCCCATCTAAAATTCTGCTGTACTCTTGCAATTTTTTTTTTAGTAACAATTTTTATTGGAACACCATACCTAAGTGTTATAATGTACGTAATTTATAATATGTGCATACATATATTTACATAGTTATTCAATAACAATTACAATAAAACAACAAATAAATTACATAAATAATTACATACTTAAGTAGATTAAATTTAAACAAAAGTGAACTCAATAACACACTAAAATAGAATAACAGTTTTTAATTGAAATTAAACTATTTGCTTAATTGAGTATGTTTTGCATTATAGAGTAAATAACAAATCTGTAACAATTACATCAGTTTGTTTAGTAGAAATTTAGGAGATTGATAGCGTGATGTTTGGAAGTATTCGAAACATTCCCCAACAATAATAGTAATATGGCTTATATGTGTGTTAGATTGAGATCGCAATAGTTGGCGCATTAGAAAATGTATCACTCACTCAAATATGTCCTGTGAGTATAACACAGCTAGTTATTTTGCTCAAAATTAACAAGTTTTATGTAACTTTATATATATATATATATTTATTTTTTTTTTTTTTTTATTAAATTTAGCAATTTAACTTTGAAGGTTGAATCAATTCATTTGGAAGAATTGTGTATACGTTTTATCAACACCTCATTTAGAGATTTAGTATACTTAAAAAAACAGTTTACTGAAGACTTTGGGTTCTCTATTTCTTTTACCTGTATAATATCTGTTTATTCGTCACCACGTTTCATGTTCTTCCATTTCTAATAAATTTTATTTTCATACATACATATTTATATTCATATGTATTTACAGGACACGACTAAAGAGCTAATTACTTGGTTTATTAACAGATATACATATATTTTTTTAGTTTCACATACGTACAAAGATGTTTTTATATGACATGCATATTTGGTATCGATGAATCTCAATGTGTTTAGAACTCACATTTTAAAATAAAGTATCCATTTGATTCGATATATTTAATTTCATTCAAAACATGTAACATGTGTTTCAATCCTCGGTCGTTCGACTTTACACAGTTAGAGTAACTATATCCATAATTCCATAAGAATCAATAAACTAATTGCCGTAGCTTGGTCATTTCAAACAAATTGTGCATATAACGTATTTGTATGTGCAGCATGTGCTGCAAACCAGATAGTGAAATAATTTGTCCAATCATATATATGAAGTCAGCATAAAGAACTTATAAGCCTACACAATTTTGAGGCCGGTGTAGGAGGGACTGGCATTTTTAATGTATTTGGTTTAAATAAATATTAATAAGATAAGAGTGGGTCGAAATACAACCTTCACAAGTCTGCCCATGCTTTTCCAATTTATAGTGTGTATCTTTATAGTTGCCCATGAATTACTACTATTGGCATGACATATCAATGTATTTCCGTGCACTTAATTGAGATTTCTGCGGCGTCGAAAAACCAAAGCAAAAATCGAACGTATCCGCCACCAACGACTTCTGCGGCGGGAATGTAACTTTTCCGAGCTTGTACCGCTACCTTGTGCCTGCCGAAATAAAAGAGCATATAAATGTGAAATTTTAAAAATCAAATGTTTGGTGTTCCGTTAAACCTCTTTTCGACGTATTTCTCGTACAAGTGTGTAGAAAGGTTCATCAATGCAAAGCCTCTCACAAGCAGACGTCTCGAAAAAAGGGCAGCCAAACTGATTAGCCAAATTTTTTCCTTCCTCAGTTGTTACCTTGCCAAAATAAATACACATATATTTGTTAGCATCCGATTTTTCAATTTAATAAAGTTTATTTTTACTTTTCTTGCTAACACCAAATCAATCTTGTTTGCTATTAACACTAATGGTATGTCCTCAGATAGTCTTACGCGTTGAATTAGTTTGCGATACTCTGACGCCTCTTGAAAACTGTGTCTGTCTGTTACTGAATAACATATTATGAAACCTTCGCCACAACGCATATATTGGTCACGCATAGCTGTGAACTCAACCTGGCCAGCAGTATCGAGTATATCCAGCAGTGCTGCTTCACCATCAATAACTGCTTGTTGCTGATAGGAGTCTTCTACAATAAATTGATTCCTTTATTCGAATATACATATTTTCTAGTGAAGGCTATTATAGCTCACCGATCGTTGGGTCATGGTAATCCGTAAAACTATGACTTACGAATTGCAAAGTGACAGCTAAAATTTTCAGAGTAACGATTACTTATAATTTTGTTGTAACTGAGAAGAGGCAATGATTTACCCGACTTTCCAACGCCTCCATCACCTAGTATCACAATTTTGTAGACACGCAATTCATGCGGTGTATTCCGTTTTTCTGGCATAGCTCGTTAAATTTATTTTTCTGAGTACACAGATAGCCTTAAAAAATAAACATTGCTTTCATCTTTATCAATAATTATGATGTTGTCAGTTTTGTATGTTGCCTATAAAAAGGAAAGAAGAGGCGGGTCTTGTAAAAGTACATATTGACAACATTATTAAATTAGGAAAAATTATAATAGTAATTCTGTGCCAAGGGAAATGCCGTGCAAAATCCACTCTTGAACGTATTTTTCCTGATTCGTAATGAAAAGAAAGAGTAATGTTTTATCATATTTATGGGAGGAAGTTTATAAAACAACAAGTTACAACTTTCAAAATACTAATTCTAATCAAGTTAACGAATATATTTTATTAAGTATACCTAGCGACGGGCGAGAAGTATTAAAAAATGATAAGGTGTCCTAAACTGAGATTCACAAATATCGTTGCCATATACATACATACGTAAGTATACCAGATTCAAAGAACCAGAGCAAATATTACATTTGTTAAGATTTTTTGCCACCTCTCCCTTAATTTGTTTTTTTTTTTTTTGCATATGTATACCTGTGTTTCTAATTCTGAAGTTCCAGACACTGGCGATGACCAAACAAAACAGATATAAGTTAGTTTTCAATCATCATCCTGGGATTTGTTCGGTTGTTGTTCTTAATCACTTTAGTTTATTAAAACTTAATTTTGCGTGCCAACTTTGGACTTAAAATAGAAACAACGAAATTTAATTTAAGTGCACCATTCTTCTCGCAATTCGATTTTTCGACTTTTTATGTGTATTTAGTGGCATTGTTATGCTGTCAATATTGACATTTGGAACTGCTAAATAACAACAACAAACATTTAAGATTTGAAAGCGATGTAAACAAATTCAAACTTGTCAGACAACCTTAAAACCCAGTTAGCTTTGACTTAACTTAATTTAACTTTACTTAAGAAATTGAAACGATTACTCAACATGTTAATGTTTTGTTTTTCTTCTTCCATTACATCTGCTTCATAGCAAGAATGGGAATATATTATCTACATCGTTGTTTAACGATTCACTTCTTATAAAGCTTCCTCAAACAAATTTTTCAAACATAAATTTTGCCTAGATTGATTTCCCAGAATTATAAAGTCGAAAATACCTATGGCAGTTCCGATACTCTCACCGCTCAAGCACTCAACGATGTTATTATGGTCCCTTTCTGTTGCCCGTAGGATACACAAATTTGAGCAACACCTTTGGTTACATATTTACACAATACATCTGTTGGCGTATGCGACACAATGACACTTTTACACACTTCCGCGTTATCAGTTACAATTTTTCATTGAATAATCTTCCATAGTCAAAAACAATCAAATGCAAATAGTTCATTTATCTATAATTAACATTACTCAACATTGTTTTTAAGTTATTTTAATAAAAATTTAAATTTTTCTAAGTTTATTTTGTAAATGATTTCGAAATATATTGTTTCGCAACTCTATGTAGTGAGAAACCAATCAGCGGACTCGTTTGTACGGAACATTCCATCTTTCATTTAGCCACGTACACGATCTACGATGCTACGGAACAGCGCTGATTTTTCATTTACATGGGGCTCTCATTAGTTTATTCCTGTCAGCTGACACGCAACGTACGTTTACGTTGGTGAGTGTGAGCACCATTAGGCGCCTAAAATCTACAGGTTCAGGTTCTTATAGTCAAGGTACCAGCTAGTAGCAGTAGAGCAAAGAGAAGCTCAATTTATAGAAAAGTACTTTGGATACATTTTTGACAGCTATGAGGGGAATAGTACTGATAAACTGACCCTTAAATAACTATTGCATGCAAAATTAATGATAATAGGGTCTTCACCTTGCTTCGCTATTTAATAATTTTACATACATCTTGTTTTTCTATACCCAACGAAAACGCTATATTATGAAGTGCTACGGCGTCATTATAAACAACGCATTATTATTTATTTTTATTTTTAAAAGCTTAAATAACAATAGAATTGCTAAATAAACAAAAAGATAACGCAGCGCTAGCAACGGAGGCTTTCGGCTGGAACGCATTATTAACTGAACATGTTTCAGAAGAAATCAACCTTGTTTTTCACTTCAGCGCCATTTTCTTTGTCGCATGTTCTATTTTTCTCGTTCTTTCTCATTGCTCATTCCGTACAATAAACTCATCTACAACAGTTCTATCTCCTTTTATTGAAATTGATGCACTTCGTGTTATTCAATGTCGCCAACTCCCTAGTTTTCCCTTTGAGTTTGAAGTACTTTCCGTATTACAAAAATTCAGATTTACTTCTGAAGATGTAATCTGCCCGGATTAAACAGTTATTGAAACTATTTATGTGAACGAAGAAATTCTAATATTGATTGGAATGCTATTTACTTTGTGCTTAAAATGAGGTTATTTTGAACTGACCCCGTTTACAATTTTACGATCTGCATGGGTAATTTGTTATCGAGTTTGGCATTACTGAATGAACATCGGCTGAAATCGTCACTTGCGTTTTAAAGGCGTTGTTCTTCGTCATTTTCGGGCGATTTGCGAGAAAAGATAATTTGGTCAAAAAAACAGTGGAAAAATATAAAAATCTGCGGAAGTTTTGCACGAAAAAAGAAAGGGTATTGGTTGGAAGGCAATTAAGTGGTGCCACTAAATATAATTTTATTGTCCAAGGGTCGATTTTGACGATTGTGCGGCAGTTAAAATCATCAAATTCTGTAAGTGAAAAGTGTGAATATCAAACAGTAGTAGCAGTAGCAGCAGCGTTGGCTTCGACAATGGAGAGGAAAAAAGTTTGATCAAATATTCCGGTGGGGGGGGCGGCTATACTCGGTGAAAAAATTCCACACATGAGACTACGAATGGGTGATGACTGACTGCTGTACTATGGTGATAATGAAGATAATAATTGTGATGTTCGATATGCTGGTGATTGCGATGACGTTCGCAGCGCTTCCGTTTTGCGAATGGTGCTAGCAGCGCAGTTTGCGGCGTCGAATGGTTAGACTGTCAAATAAATGGATAAATTCTATGACGGAAATCGGGGGAGGGTAACCGTGAAATGTTCGGGCGGATCTGAAACGTAGTCTATAGGGATGGAACTCTGAAGATATTAAAATTAGCTCGCTGGATAGCAAAATAGCACTCTTTAATTTGTAAAAAATATTCCATACCAAAAAGAAAAAATAATATCACTGGAGCAACATCAAGTAATACGCCACAAAATTGTGCTACCCAATATTTATCGTTTGAAGAATGCATTTGCTTTGTTTCAATCCATTAAAATTGTTGAACTTTTTTCCCCCCAACTGTTGCGAACCAATACATGTTTACATAAATATACCTGTGTATAATACTTGTAATAAAGTAAATAATTTTGTGATGTCACTCTTTACAGAACCAATGACGACGATTCGGAAGAAATTGGTGATTGTAGGCGATGGTGCCTGTGGTAAGACATGTCTTCTGATTGTTTTCAGTAAAGATCAGTTTCCCGAGGTGTACGTTCCAACTGTTTTTGAAAACTATGTTGCAGACATCGAAGTCGATAGCAAACAAGTAAGTTTCAGAGAATTATAATAAAGGTCAGAAGGTGAAGTTATATTTAATATTCAAAAAGGGCTTGCGCTGGTTAAATCATTAGGATTTTATTAAGACCAAAATAATTATTAGGGGATAACAAAAAATAAATAAAAAATAGAAGTAGATGTCTTGTTATGAAATTGCATACTTGCAGTTTTTAAGTAATTTTTTGTACATTTCAGAATTTACTCTATTTAAACCATATTTATTATGCAAAACATGCTCTATTTATTTATTTTATCTTTATTTTTAAATAAGGGCGATATATATATTTGGGGTCTCTTTTGGTAGCGAGAAGGCAAAGATTTGTTTAATAATTAATTACCATTGTTATCGCATCCAACTCGGGTTACGCCATCTCCATTTTGCGAGGAAATTTTGTCTTTAAAAAGATAACCCTTCTTCAATCAACTCTAGCTAAGCAATACGCACTCGGTAGCTCCTACTTCGTAGTCGACGAAATATTTCTAGTATATTTAATTATAAAATATATTATTTATAATAAAATCCTTTTTTCCAAAATTACTGGGTATTGGGGAATTAATTGAAGAAGTTATGTGACAGTGTAATATAAAAAATAACATATTTGATTACTCACTAGTGTTCGAAATTAGGAAAAATTAGTGTTTAAGAATTTTAGTACTGCGCCCAGTACCCAATTACCCAAATACCCTTTTTAATAATATACAGCATTTTTAGCCCTTAAAAAATTTCAAAACCCATTTTGCACTTAACTTCTCTGTGTGCTCAGGGCTATTGACGACTTAAGTCAAAAGAAGAAATGCCCTTCCCTGGTGATCTGATTACCATTAAAAAGATTAACCTCTGTACACTAAGAATATATCACTAGAATATAGTCGTCTTGGTTTGCTCATTTCTTAGTTGTAATATATTTTTAATTTTCTCTCAAAGTTGCTAAGTTTATTGATGCCATCCCTTAAAAATTTCCCACTCCCCTTTGAGAAAACCTGCTGGAGTTGCAAGCTTTATGCTGATCACATCTAAATACGTTATTATGTTGTAGACAACTGGTCATGTTTTTATTTTATTTTATTTTATGTTTTAGTTATAATATAACTTATGTGCAGTTCTTGGCTCAGTCCAGGGCTTCTTAAGAAAATATGATTTTGACTTGTTTTCAATAAACGAACTAAGCGACCTTATGTTACAATATTTGATTTTATTTTACTTCGGTCGTTCATCTGTTTATTTATTCGCTTTTTATTATCTGCTTTAGGTGGAGCTAGCCTTATGGGATACGGCAGGTCAAGAAGATTATGACAGACTTAGACCACTCAGTTACCCGGATACGGATGTTATTCTTATGTGTTTTTCGGTGGATTCGCCCGATTCATTAGAGAATATTCCTGAAAAATGGACTCCTGAGGTTCTTACGTGTAAATCTCTAAATAGAGCATTCACTTATGTTTATTCAATTCTAGGTGAAACATTTTTGTCCAAACGTTCCTATCATTTTGGTAGGTAATAAAAAGGATTTGCGAAATGATCCCAACACAATTCGAGTAAGTTATAAACAGCCCAATTGTTGTATCAAGACAAACTAATGAAGGGTTTTACAGGATCTGGCAAAAATGAAACAGGAACCAGTTAAGCCTCAAGAGGGTCGCGCAATGGCTGAGAAAATTAATGCCTTCGCCTATTTGGAATGTTCGGCCAAATCTAAAGAGGGTGTACGAGATGTCTTCGAGACAGCTACTAGAGCAGCATTACAAGTCAAGAAGAGGAAGAAGACCAAATGCCTTTTGCTCTAAAAGAGCAAATCTATACAATACACGCTAAATGCAAAAAAAAAAAACAAAGCAAAACACACTCCCAATTTTTTATTTCCTCGTTTTATAACAGGCATCATTTCAAATATGGATTTGATTGATTGATTACTTCTTGATCATGATAGATTGATTATTAAATAATAATCTTATTTCATTCGTATTTTATTTAAAGAAAAAAATTATATTATAAATATGTATGTAAAAGTAAAAAAAAATATTGAAAAAAAAAATCTAATTACTCAGAATGCATTCATAAAAAACTTTGAGGGCCCTTGGCGAATAAGAATCAACATAAACATCTGAAAAGGGAGCGATATTTTTAGTAAAAAAAAAGTTGGAACTACAACAAAGTCATTATATCAATCTGCATGCATATACGCACACATGCACAAATACGAGAGTGCAAACTGCAATGCGACCACTTGCAAAAAAAAACATCAAATTGTATTTGAGTGTATTAGTGTAGATTTTGTTGAATTTTTCCATTTTTTCTTTTTGAAATATGTTAAGTAAAGAAAAACAAAACACAAGAAACAATAAACGACCACCATTAACATAAAAAAAATATGTATTTGTGAATTTTGCTACTTTTTACTACCGATAATAATGATAACTAAGATGATGGTCATAATTTTATAATGTTTAATGCAAATCTTATAAGAATAAAAACTAAACGTCTACTATTCATTGAAAATATTATATGCATACGAGAGTGATAGACAAAACATGTCGCTTGTAAAGGGAAAATAATAACGGATGAACCAGCAATAACATTTTCAAAGCTAAAGAGACATTCACCACAGTTTCAATGCATTCAATCTTGAAATCAACCCAATGTTTATAGCAATGGTACCATTTAAATCAAATCATAAGTATTTTATTAATAAAATAAACCAATAAAGAATATAAGAGACTAAAAACCAGCTTTATCGTGTCTTTCTTGGAAAAAACTTAGGTTATAATATTCTCAACTTTGATTTTATTACTTATCAATTTGATACATTTCATTTCAAATGTAAAATTTATAAAAAAAATGTAAAACTGGAATGCCAAATTAATATGTATTTGCGTAATTTAGACGATTACTGAATTTAAAACGCTTTCGTGCTTTTAGATAATGGAAATTTTATTGTTTGGATAGTTTTTACCAAACAAAAGAATAAAAAATCGTACAGTTAAATTGCTTTATAAACAGAAAAATATATGGAAATATCTTTTCATAAATGTTTTGGAGAAGAACCTTAAGACAAACTGCCCACAATGTATTTATATATTGAAGAAGTTGATATTTGAGGCTTTCAGCTAATTGATTGATCAGCAATTGCAGTACTCAAGTCCTTGCCCGGCGTAGTCACCGTTCGTCGTCGTCTATCTCAGGAAACGGGCTGTTCGAGTGGAAATAAAGAGAGGTGTGCTAGATGAGTGGGTTTAAGTGGCCATGTGAAGAGATCTGGTCAATCCTGGATAAGTAGGAGGTTATCCTGTACAGTATCCAGAGACAGTCGGTTCTATTTACCGGTATGCCTCGGGTTTATATCCGACAAAAGGCTTGTCACTTCAGCACCATCCCCCGTATATGTATGGGGAATGTTTATGCTGCTACAGCAACAACACGATGCATCGAAAATATAGTTATAAAGTAGTGATTTAATTTCTATATCTTACCTGAGACGACTAAAGAATTTGCGACTTTATATATACGTATATGTAATTGGCGCTTATACTCTTGTTGGGTGTTTGGACCAGCTCCTCCTATTTATGGCCTGCGTCCTGATGTTGTTTCACAAATGGAGGATCCTACAGTTAGATATTTTTATGAGGAGCTTTTTCATGGCAGAAATATACTCGGCGATTTGCCATTGCCCCTGAGGGGCGACCGCTATTAGAAAAACAGTATCTTCATTTTGCTGATTCCAACCTACGTTTCTCCGAATTCCGAGTGTTAGTCACGCACCAACCTATTCGGCTACGACGGTCACCGTAGCTTGTGGGTACGAGAAAAAGCGATTTGTGCGCTAAATCATGGGCCTGAGTCACATTACAATTCTAGAAGATAATTGAGCTCTTATCTAGAGTTTCTAACATTTTATCGTTTAAGAGATATTACCTATCGTTCGTATCTGGTAGGATGTACGGGAGTTAATTTCAATTTTTTTAGAATCAAATATGCAATTTATTTACCTGGATCGTTGGAAATATTAAGACGTAAAAATTTACTTTTAGATACATTGCACTGAATTATAGCTCGATATTGCTATTGTTGTAATAACATAAGATTTTCCACTCAGATCTTTAAGAAATTCTTCTGAATTGGCAGTTCTTGGCCGAATTTAAATCCGGGTCGTTCAGGTAACGTAGAAGCGACTGTCGAGGATCATCGATTTCGCTTTCCTTTTACAATGGATTTAAGTTTTCTATCGAAATCGAACCAGGCACAGGTTCATCTACAATTATTGCTAAAACTGCCACAACCCTGAAAGGCATCTTTAAATTTTTACTAATTGTAGGCATGTATTTAAATATATACATAAGTATACAAATGCACACCAACTCTTTCATTTAAATATGTATCTATATTTTTATTTGTATTTGTTGTAAAAATATAATATATAATATAAATACATATATGCACATATAACACAGTTAGAACTCTACATTGAATGGAAAGTACTTATGGTGACTCATAGCCGAGAAGGGTACTAACCGTTGCCCTGTATGGTATCCGTCCATGATTTTCATATCTTCTTCGCTCAGTTCAAAGTCAAATATGTCAAAGTTTTCCGCAATTCGACTTTTGGAAACAGATTTCGGAATAGGAATAGTGCCTAGCTGTAATAGATAACGCAAACAGAGCTGCGCAGTTGTTTTCCCGTATTTTTGTGCCAAATTCTTTGCTGTGTCATCGTACAGAAAGGGAGGCCATTGTTGATCTGGTTTGGGTCGAGCCAACGGACAATAGGCAGTAATAACAATGCCATGCTGTCGTGAATAATCTATCAACTTTTTTTGATTAAATCCAGGATGACATTCCACTTGATTGACCAGCGGGCGAATGCGACATTGCTGCAGAACACGTTCTGTTTGGTGCGAATTGAAATTTGACAGGCCAATACCACGGACCAACCCCAAGTCAACAAGGTTCTCCATAGCACGCCAAGTGTCTAGGTAGTCCACATCAGAAAGCTCCAAAGTGCCGTGGACATTGTCATCCCCTTTATGTATTTGGCCAACCGGAAAATGCATAAGATACAAATCGATGTAGTCAAGTCCGAGGCTCGACAAACTCTTGCGGCACGCGTGTTCTACTAAACGAGGTTCATGATGGATGCCACCCAACTTGGTGACCACGAATATGTCTTCACGTTTAATAATGCCCTCCGATATTTTCGCATTGATAGCACGACCCACTTCGTCTTCATTTTCATACACAAAAGCAGTGTCGACGTGTCTATAACCCAGGTCAATCGCATCTTTCACGGCAAGTTCCGCATCTGATTCGCGGGAGCGCCATGTGCCTAAACCAATAGAAGGCATCTCCTGGCAGTTGCTAAGTTTGATTTTTGGTGCAAACGTAGTCATCTTTCTATAATTTCAAGTACTTTTTACAGGTACTAACTTAATCTCTGATATTATATATAGCTGCTGTTATCGCTTTTACGTAACAAACACAGATATTCTCGCCGCCTCTTCCTTAAAAATATTTGTGATGTTTTTAAAATACTATCAATGATTGAGTGCTAGGCACTCGGCTGACTTTCTATATTAATGTTATACTATTTCAGATGTTTGTACTCCGTCCACACCAAGGCGAATCTATTCAAGGTGGTTGCATTTGAGCAACACCAACAATTTTTAAATTAGAACTGTCAAGGCAAGGCGAATTGAGTATCTACGGTGGCGCTATTAAAAAACAGTTACTTTATTTTTCGCGATTTTGACAAGTCTGACGTCAGCTCAGTTCGCAATACAAAACAAACAAAAGTAGAAAAAATTCAGTGAATGGCTACGTAATTTTGTTCTTTGCGAGATTTAAACTAATCAAACTAATGAAAACGAAGTGCCGTGTGTCAAATTGTGAAAGCACAAATTAATATAAAACCTCCAAATTCAGTTTGTTTGCGTTTTTATGCGGAAGACGCCGTGGCAAGAAAGCATGTGTGTGTGTGTGTAATTTCTTGTGTTTGGTTGTTTCTAAAGCTTTCGCCTACCTTCTTCTTCACAAAAAAGTAATTCCCTTTCCTTTTGCTTGTTTATTCAACAGCAATCAAGACGAATCTATTGAAGGTGGTGTTGGTAAATCAGCTGATTTGTTTTTTTTTCTTTCGCCGTGTCCATGTGGCTGTCTGCTCAGAATGAAACAGGGCGAATGCATTATTTGTTTTCCAGTTGACGAATACTTTGATTTGACAATCAAACGTACAGAACATTGTTGTTGGTCTGGTGCCACTACCTTTAATGAATGCACCTTGGAATAGATGAATGGAATCAATGACAAATAGATAAAATGAGTTTGTCGCGCAAGGCGAATTGATTGCTGAAGGTGGCGTCTTCCCAAAACAGTTACTTTATTTTTCGCGATTTTAACAAGTCTGACGTCAGGTCCCTTACCAATACCTAACAAACAAACAAAAGAGAAAAATGTACATGTTTGTGGAAATTCCGTGAGTGGCTTGGTAGTTTTGTGATTTGTGGGATATATACTAATGAAAACGAACTGCTCCGTGTTAAAATGCGAATGAACATATTAATATTGCGCTCGCGAGCATGCTTGCACATGCCCGCTGTCATTTCTCACAGACTGAGAGTTTTGCGTATGGCATATATAATGGAGGACCTTTTTCAGATTTCATTGTTCCGTTGAAAAAATTCCCAAAATGTGGTTATTTCATTGCCGCTGTAGTGATCTCTCCCCTTAAGTGCTCATCAGTTCTTCTTAGATTAACTTTGGCAGTGTGACAATTAATACTTACATGGACACACATAAATCACATCCCTTCGAACTGAAAGCTTAGTTGGACACAGTGCACTAAATTTTCACTGCACTGTGCATTTTACTTTCACTATTCATTTAGTGGTCGTGAAAATCTGTATTTAGTGCTCTATGCCCAGCCTTGACTGAAAGATACCTCTAAGTTGAGATTAGAGAAAGTATGCAAATTGAACAAATCTATTGCTTACTTAGTAGTTTTTCTGCAGCCTTCAATTTCCTATTCTAAAAACAAAAATTACTGAATTCATTGTCTGTATGCATTTATTTTTATTTGAATTTTTATTCTAACACTGTTTCTGACTAATAAATATGACTTTTCAAGAAATAAATAATTCTTACAACTTTATTATACTTGTAAAAGTACGTACATAAATGTATATTGAATCTGTGTAAATCGAACAAACAGTTACTATAAAAAATTGTTGAACTACAATATTGCTCGGTTGAATTTTACTGTAAAGATTTTCTTTATGCTTTTGGATTCTGCTTATTCTTGTTTATTGAATTTTCTTGAGTTCTATAAGGTTTAGTTGCTTATAGTTAATTGGAGTTATTCTTCTTACAGTGAACTTTACTGAGACTTGCTTTTGTTTGCACATACACACATACACATATATAGTATGTATTGCACTCATGAGAAATGCACATTTTTCAAATTGGGTGCTATATATTTATTTTGTTGGAATAATGATTTGTATTTTTTCATACATATGTATATATGCATGTGCGCTAAATTTATTTGAGGGGCTATGTAAGTTCTGAACGCAATTCTTTTCAATTTATATAAATTTTGAATTGGGGTGATTGCTTTGTGAAGTTTTAAGACATTCAATTCAATTGGTGTCGATTTATATATCATTTTTTTTTTACATTTATGGAAAATGTGTACTCTTAATGTATATATTTAATGTTGAATCTCCTTGATTATAGTATGTATGCATGTACATATATATATTATTGGTGTTTAGTAAAATGTAGAATTGTAATTTCAGAGCGTAACTTTAAGATTGTCAAATCTAATCACATTTAAAATCTATTTCTAAACATTTACGATTTTATACTGATTTTATTTTTACAGTGAAAATAGAGCTTCACTATCCTCAACCATAACAGTGGGATGCATGTGTACATATCTACGTTTAAATCTCAGTAGGTATACAAGTTTTGGGAAATTTCCATATTCGTCAACAAATACATTTAGCAAAATCGGCTGAGCTAAGTCCAATATATAGTATGCATATGTACATACCAAACTTCATCTTTGAGTTCTGAAATTTTCGAGTTGATTTTCTTTTTGCAAATATTTACATTTTTAAAATAAATGCTCCTAATGCATAACTATGTACATACATATTGTCCGATTTTACTAAAGGTTTCTGCAATCGCATTCCTGCCACTCGCCATCATTACTAGAATTAATCAACCATTCTTAACTTGGTAGTGAAAATATATACTACTTATATAAATTTCTGTATATGTGTTCATATATTTCTGTATAATTTTTCAAAACAAATAGTTAGTAGTACGAGTATGCATACTGTTATAAATGGACGAATTTCGAAATTTGCTGTAGATAAAGTAATGAAAGGCTTTTATTTTCTATTATAGTATTTTGTGTCCCCTTCTACGTAACTGTGGATTCTGGTGCTTCACGTCTAGGCAAGTCAGTGCAAAAAAAAAATCTAAACATGTGGAAATTTGCTTATAAAATTCGTTTGTTCATTTTAAAGAAACCGTTATTTTGAAGTGCGCCTTTCTGATTTTAGATTTTGAGCTCTTGGAATGTGGGCTACTTGGGAGATTATAGATAAAAAGGCATTGAAACTTTGTATACTTTGGTCATTTGGTGGTTTCCATCAAAGCTTCGAAATATTCATATATGTATTTATGTATATCTACATGTATATTGTAAAAGTAATAATATTACGTTTATTTTGAAAGAGAGATCGGATACGTCAGTTCCTTTATAATATAATAATATTTATTAACTGCTTGACTACATTACACAAACATTTAAAATTCTAATCCAAGTCTTTGTTGCCGTCGAAAGCATAAATATTTGAGATTCCCTAAAGATTTCCATATTCTTGGAGTGCATGGAGTTCATTTTATGCGTCAAACTAATTTAATGACGTCTGTGACAGGTTAATTCTGCTATTAAATTGAAAAGGCTAGTTGCTAAATTAGAACTATTAAATATTCTGAGCATTACAATTTTTGTTTAGCCCTCTTAACTTTAATAGTAAGTATTTGAATTAAAAATTTAAAGTTTCATTGGTGTTGGTATTCCTTCTATGTTAAAGGTAAACAATGCAATTTTATGTACATTTATATCTATAAGTAGTTTACTTTGCTTTGTTGGAAGTTTGCTGGTGAAACAAAAATCAATAATGTGCCCAAAATTTCCGAGATTATATACATAATTACAATGGATACATATACGAACGCACGCCCCATTTTTGCGAATTCGTATTTACATACAAATAATATAGTTTAATAACAGAAAATGGTAAAAAAGCAGTAAAATTGGCTATGGCAAATACCAAACCTATGTACATTTAACGAGTTATGCTAATAATAACAGCGGGAAGTTTAACAAATAAGCTAACATAATATTAACTAATATTAAATTTTGCGAAATTACCATACTTACAATAAACATTAAAGCAAAGTTTAACTTAATTAATTTTTATGTAAGCCCGAAAAAGAGTGCAAACAAGTAGGCAATAATATGATGGATGATCGAGAGAATTTTCATAGTATTATTTCATTACTAATAATTAAGGTATACATATTTATACAATACAAATGCCTACGTTTAATCTAAAACTGTGAGTAGATGATTATAAAAATTTGGCAAAAAGTTCATTGCATCGAAGGTGCTTTTGCCTGAATATTTCATTGATTCTCTGTAATATTTTGTGCAGGCTATTAGTTTTTGGCTTTTTTGCGTTCTACTGTTTTGCATTTTAGGCTTTACGAGTTGGTTCAATTTTTTGTGACATAGCCGTTAAAATACGCTGATTGTCTATAACTCTCAGGCAACTAATATAGGAGCGCACTTCTCCTTCACTTTTTGGTGACGGTGGCTCCAGACCTAAAAGTAAAAGAAATGTCGGATGGAAAGTCGAATTGGGGTACTTGATTAAAAAACTTACCTAAACTGCGCGAACGGCAGAAGCGAATTGTGCGCATTGTCTGTGCCATCATGTGCATCTTCTCGAAATTCACCAGACCATCCAAACTGGTTTTATTCCCTTCGTGAGCGAATGTCATGTCCTTGAGCAAAAGCGGCATAAACGGAATTACAGGAGGTTGCAGCTTTCCCACAAAGACACGGTATGCGCGATGATTGCGGCTGGGATCAATGAGAGCCTCGAACTCCTGAAAGAGTTTTCGGAATTTTGAAGGAATCTTGTCCCAGGTTTGGGATAGACGCGATACTGCCATGTTTGAAAGACCCATAACGACAGCGAAGAAAGCATTCAGGTTCTGGTATTCCTTGCAGCTAAATATGTCAGAGGTGCATTTACTATGAATATGTCAATGTTTAAGTATGTAATTAGACGCATTCACTTACTAGGCTGCTAACTTTATGAATTTCCTCAGGAGACCGACACGTTTACTCATGCTGCTGGTAGAAACGATTTCTGTCACAATCCAATATTGCAATTCGTTAAAACGACGCAAAAACACATCCAGATTGGCGGTTATCTAAAATACAAATATTTATAGGTTGTTGTTGTTGTTGCAGCATACACATTTTCCATACAAGTACGGGGAATGAAGCTGGAGTAACAGTCCTTGCCCGGATATAAATCCGCGTCGTTCCGGTAACGTAGTACCGACTGTCGTGGGAACGAATATATAATAAAATTTGGAGGTATTTTATGATAATTTAATATAGTCAAAAAGCAAATGCTTTACTACACGAAAATCAAATTTTTTATCGGAAACTACGTGGAGCGTTTCTTAAATAAAACTATTCCTGAAAGTATTTAAACTTTATACGCGAACTATAAATGGAACAGATGAATACATTTAGTTGCATGCAAATAATAATGATTCGATTTCGACTTGTCGCTTGCTTTCAGCTAACTTTTCTAAAATTCTTTCCACCCCAATCAAACGCTCATTTGAGATCCGAATGGGTTGGTGAGTGACTACCATTCGGCAGTGCACAGCTTCGGGCATGAACCACCAAATTACAGAAAAAGTTATTTCTAATAGCGGTCGCCCCTTGGCATGCAATGGTAAACCTCCGAGTGTATTTCGGACATGAAAAAGCTCCTAAAAAACCAACTGTCGCTCGGAGGTGGCGTAAAACGGATGATAGGGATACTTGTAACATGCGCCACATATGCGGGTATGAACTTTTGAAGAAGATAGCGCTGTAGAGCGCATAGGATATACGATTCGATATAATATCCAAGTTGGGTTTGTTTTTTGTTATATTCACGAGGAAAATTATTATCATCAAAAAGTTTAAATAAAAAACTGGCGAAGATGGCTGAGTTATCTTTGGGGTTGGAGAGCAGCGTATTGTTTGATTGGTTAGCTGTTATGGGGACACGAGGGATACCAATGAATCACCTAACGTCAGACCAGATCATTTTAGGCATGAGCAGCGGTCAAATTTTTAAGGTAAAAACTCAGTAGGACATGACACATTATCTGATTTTTCTTTAGAAAATTCGTATTATTATTTTTTTGTTTGCTTTGGAAAATCGACTTGCATATGTATTTGTTGCAGAGCATATTAGTTTGGTAGTATTTTACGCTTCTTGGTTAGTATTTTGCACGGGTAAGTCAATAAAGTTATTTGCAATATCTGAAATTTATCCCAATTAACGAAATTCGGTTTTATAAGAGTCGTTTGTAAGGTGCGTGAAAAGTCAGAGAGATAGCAGTACTGGCGCGTATCGAGGTTATGTTTAGTTAGTAGCATCTCTTGGCAAAATACATACCAAGTTCCAAACAGATCGATGTATTTCTTAGTGCTTGGCATTCGTTTGAATTGAAGAAGTCGAGTGATTTTCCTTTTCCATCACGACAACGCCTCTGGCGTTGTGTGCCCCCGCATGAGGAGAGGAATATATTGCTGAGCTAACACTTTTGCACTCAGACTATGCCAATTTTACTAGACAAATTATAAAGATTGAAAGTTAACGATAGAACTCCGGAGGGGTGAAAATCTTCATGTACGGAAATTGGCTGCTACAACTTCTTGAGGGTTCAGTTCACTAACAATTTCATCTTCAAAGACATAATTTTGTAATGGCGCGAATATTGTGTCTTCCACATGGTTAAGTGATTGTTGTAGAGTGACTATTATGATGCATATGATTCAGTCGAAATTCAGGAAAATGTATAAAAATAGATACAAAATCGTTTTCGTATTAAACTGTTATTATCTTTATTTTATTTAGTATTGTGTATGATCATCATTCTTTTTCAAAATTCGATTTGGAATGTGGTCATAAATTGAGTTAAGGTAGTTTAAAGAAATCGTGGACCAATGCGCTTAAATCGCATGAATTAAATTTTATCGTTTTCTTTCATTCTCGCAAGTGTTTTGGGAAGAGTTGCTAGAATATATTCTCGGTATTCTCTGTGTATCTTCGGCACAGTTATGTAAATGGCTTTGAAAACTGTTTTGCCTATTTTTCGTACTTCATATTGCCAATTGTTTCATGCCATAGATTTCATTCCATCTGAACTTTCTCGAAAACTTCCTTTAAGTCATCCTCAGTGCAACCCAAACTTATTTTAAGCGCATAAAATATGCCATTAAATTCTGAATATATGCTTCAAAAATGCCTTTCAAGTCCTTATAAGCCTTAAGATATGCTTTTAAATTTCATATACAGTGCGATTAATAAATATTTATATAGAGACTTCTTGGCAAGTTTTTAATATAAATCCAAGTTTCAAGCTTCGTACAAATTTTTAAATTAAATTTTCATCAAAATTTCAAAATTTTTAATCAGAGCAAGGGTTGTAGTCGAATGAAAGTGTAAGTAGCTTAAAACTCGGGTTGAGTTTGAAAATCTTTTTTTCTGGCGGTTGAAAATTGCATCCGCTTTCTCGCGCAGAATAAGCTTTAAAAAAATACGCTGTGAATGTGCACTTTGATATTTATGACATTTTCGACGCCGTGTTACATAGAAATTGCTATTATTTGTTATATGTAAGTGTAACAAAGTGAGCTGAAACTTGCTCTAAGAAATATAGGTAAAATTTTATATTTTTTGTAAAACTTCGACAAATTTCATGAGCAAAAATAAGCTGAAGCAAATGTATTTTGGGTTGCCCTGGTCATCAATAAAAATATTAGTTGTTTTTTTTAATTTAGTATAGCATTACCTTAAGGTCTCGAGGTATTATCGGGAAAAAGTGTTTGAAAGCTAAAGAGCATAACTTCATGCTTTAAAAATCTATATTAAAGATTGTGAATAAATGAATCTAAGAGTGGTATATACGACTATGTTTCAGAAATCCTAAGCCTGTTTTTTTTTTTTAAATCAAGCCTTTAGTTTCAGCGCGCTTCCCAATAATAAGCAATTACGTGAAATGTTTTTCTTAACAAATTCATACTTTTTGCATTTGAAAACTTTATTCTACAGTCTGCTTTCACCATATGATTCTCACCTTGCCAAAGTGGTGCCTCCCGAATGTGTGGTAGAGAAGTTCGTACTCATGCACTGCCCAGAAAAGATCCCAGTCAAAAAGTGTTACTTGGTAAGCTATTTCTTTGGTGCTCAATATTTCCAAATCGATATCTATCCCTTCTGTGGGACCTTCTTGTTCGGGAAGTGGCGTCTAATAATGATGTTATGTTTCTATTAAAGTCTGCTATTTAATTTATAAAAGGTATACAACTTTTGTTAATTACCAAAGCGTCTAGGTGATCTTTTACCGATACAAAAAGCCGACCATTTAGGCTGAGGCCAGTGGGAATGCTGACATCGTTGTCTTTAAAGACGGAACGTTCTCCATTCGATTTGACCTCTACCAATACTAGATCTTCAGGTCCCCGATTCAATTGCAGTTTATCGGCAGCGCAGGCTTTAATTAGCTCGGCGGTGGTATGTAACGGAAACCGCAAGGTGCAATAGGTGTGGTCGGCACAATACACTCGGAAGATAACTGTAAAACACTACATATTGCAGGCATACGTCGCTATGGGAATTTAAGGCGAATCACTCACTGTCATCATCGGGACGTATAACGGTTTTCGATGGTGTAGCATTACCGCTAAATAAGCAAATAGGTTGTCCATTTGGCGGTAGCTTCCACTTCTGTCCGGCATTTTGGTTACGGTCGTCCTGGTAGCGAGCCATTTGTGTTAGCACATTGTGTATGATGCTCGTTTCCTCACTCAGTTCTGTATCGGCCTCTATCTCAGCGGCCAAATCCTTGTTAGAAGAGAATAACACAACTTTTTTTATTTAAAAAATAGTGGAAAATTTATAACATTTTCCAAACCTCAATAAAATCACAGACACTTGGTTCATCAAAGGCGGCGTGCCGCACGGCCATCACCCATTTTTGCATGAACTGCACAACGCGTTTCTTGAAATTAATTATATATTCCCGATCCTCGGGAGTGTGCGATCCGTCATTAGCATCACAATGAAAAGTGCAATGGAGCTAAGGAACCCGTCACACCATATTTATACATACATAAATAAGAACCCCTACCGCGATAGTATATATGTACATACATATAACAACAAATATCTTTTTGTAAGTAAGAGCTGCATGAAAATGTCCACAACTGGATAAAAAAAATAGATTTTTTTGCCAAAGTGCCGCAACGAACTTAACTCAAAGGAGACTTTCTCTTCGGCCTAAAATAAAATTTGTCAGTGATGTCCTAATTAAATCAATCCAATTTACTTGTTGTCCCTGGAATTTGTATGTATGTGTGTATATTTTATCGCCCACTCCCAGCGGACTATCAGAGGCATTACAATTTTAAGTGCCACCCAATTTAAGTTGCGTGAGAGCTGTTTGCTTACGAATATGACTTACTGCTATGTGCGTATCTGTGTGCATATGATTACAAGCAATCATAAACATAAACGACCTAATAGTGATTTGTCTGCTCATATGTATGGATATACATATGAAGTTATAAACAAAGTTGGAAATTCTTGCTAGTTCTATGTATACCGATATTCGTTGTTATATGCAATGTAACCCATACGATTTATATGTCGCAGTGCGGGCTGTGTAGGTACGAGTTTTTGTTTACAAAAGGATATTAATTGGCCAGTTCATCTACCAGTTGCACAACCGGCATGAATACAATGTGGGTGAGCAAAAAATCGTCCAAAAAGGGATCCAAGCCGCTCACTTGGTTGCCAAGTCGCGTCTCGAGCAAATGTTCCAGCATCTTAGATGGCGTTCCTGACATGACCGTATATCTGGTTGAAGTAATAAAAGAGAAATTGAGAAATGAGTATGTAATGCATCAGTGTGTCAGGTTGTGTACTTGGATGAAAGTTGAAGGCACTAACATTTTACTTGTATAGATATACTTTATTTAATTGGAGGATTAAAGTTTATTAAATTAGAATTAAAATGGTTACGTTAGTCAGTTTCAATTCATTGAAATAGGGATACAGGGGTGAGGTGAATGATATCTCCTAATGATTCATTAAAAAGGAAACCATGTTTTTTTCTATGCACATATCCCCAATTTCTTATTAATCAGAACGTACTTAAATGCCGAATGTTGTCCGCGCTGCTTAGCCACTCGCTCCAGCACTAACACATCCTTGCCATGCTCCTGTAGTCTCAACGTGTTCGCCTCCACATCGCGCAAAATACGATTGAAATGCTCTTTATCAACACGAAGCAGATGACAATTGTTTTCCTTTAAGACGATTGTAGCAGCTCTACGGAAATAGACAAATAGTATTAAAAAACGTGCTTTGTTAAAAATTTCAAACGCGGAAAAAATGTATGAGTACAGTTTGTACGAGAGGAAATAAAACTCAATAAAATAAGACAAATACTAAAATGTATTGAGGAAGTTTGGCTCAGAGAAATACTCTGAATTCGTGAAGGGGCAGAACAGAACTTTCAGGTTGCAGTGCGAAATCGGCTCATAATAGTAATAGTAATGCCTAAACAGATTTAAAGATCTAGCGAGCAGAACCGGATAAGTCAATTCAAACACAAATCCGCTGAACTCTTTGCTAATATTTTAAGACAAAACCAGCCCGGAGGGAAGAACTATTGCTCTTAGAAGGAATTTTCTCCGTTCGGTAAGACTTTATTTTGTACGGCGCACACTGGGGATTTAGCGGAAAAAAGTCAAATTTGCAACATACCACCTACGCAATGTTTAATGGTATTTCTAAATTCCAGAATAGAACCAACAATAAAATCAAAAAGAATTACTAAACTCCGACTTACAGTTTTTTTTTTTATAGATATGTCAAAAGTATAATGTTTTTATGGTATTGAACTGACTAAGAAAAAACTTCAAAGCCCAAGGTGGTTTTTTTTCCTTTTGCTTGAGCCGACTTCCAATTTTTTATTTTTCATAAAATATCGTACTATTTTTATAAATTTAAGCCGGAAGAACAAAGGCTGTGAAGCATTTGATTATCTATTTATAATTAATTTTACGAAAAAAAAAAAAAATCATATTCCTTCATATTCTTGGATCGGCAAGTTGAGCTACATTTACCTACGGTTAGAAACTAGTATCAACG
The DNA here is from genome assembly GCF_027943255.1 of Anastrepha obliqua. NCBI lineage: Eukaryota > Metazoa > Arthropoda > Insecta > Diptera > Tephritidae > Anastrepha > Anastrepha obliqua. The sequence continues at coordinate 654,868 of NC_072895.1, read as the reverse complement.
TGTTTCTTAATAGCGTCTCTTTCAGTTTTAATCAATTGCAGGTGCCACCAGGCGCCACTGATTATTTTTTGGCAATGATAATAACTAAACGCTTTCTAGTGTGTGCATAATGATAACGAAACACTTTTAATTTTGTTTTGACATTTTGAGGGTAATTCAGAATTATTAACTTGCATGTATCCTGTGCGTAAATATTTGCTGGCTTTTATTAATAAACAAAAAAAAAAAAAAAATTATGAATTTTAAAAAACAATTTTTTTTTATTATAATTTTTTTAAAAAATTGTTTTTAAACATGTTCTTTTCATACTCAAATAAGTACAACTTCGTTAGTAGTAAAAATGTAAATATTTTTTGGGATGTATACTTTTTTCCTCATCTCTGTACAAAAATCCCCAGTGTGCGGCGTAGCTGTGAAAGTACTCAAGGATAACAATAAGCGGATAGTGTTTACGTTACCTTAAAAACATCTCCCTTCAACTTACCTGGGTGCGTCGTTTATCAAGGCGAGTTTACCAAAATCATCACCAGTCTTGAGGGTGGCCACAGTGCCTTTGCCATGTATCACAACATCCACCGAGCCTTTGAGCAAAATATACCAGGATCGGCCTTCGTCGCCCTGATTAAATACTACAAAATCCAAGTGCATGTGCAAATTTGCGTCAAGCGGTGAAATCGTTATCGTGATAGTGGGTCGAATTTTGAACCGGAAATATAAAAAAATAAATGTTTATTTCCCTCGGAAAACAAGAAGTATTTTAAATATTCACTTTAAATAATTCCGAAATATTATAAGTTCTTCCGCAAATTCAATGAACTGGAAGAACGTCATAACTCAATAAATTAGAAATTCGAGAAAAATGGCTTCCATACAATTTTACTTTCCTAAGTAGAAATAAAAACATATTTTCATGTAATGAGGTACCGTTATTACATAACTAGCGCCATGATTATAAAAGTAGAGATGTCTCAACAAAACTCAGCACGTGTGTTACTTTTGGTGCGAGCATGTTTTTTTTTTTAATTTGAAAAAGTCGAGCCACGAAGCACCGACAGATTTGGCAACTTCTAAAACACTCAGGCTAAAAAGTCCATTGCATTTAAATCTCTGGAAAGTGAAAGGGTAGATAGTCAAGGAGGAAAGGAGAGAAGTAACAGAAAGAAAGAGATAGGATAATATAGATATAGAGAGACCTGTGATAATTTTTCAGATTCTTTGGCAAATCTAAAAATATTCTCCAGCTTGAGAGAACGAATATTACACATTCTCATGACATTTGAACCCTAAATTCGTAGCCTTGCCCTCGCAAATGCAAGACACTCACAGAGAAAATGTTCAGTGCTATCCGCCTCCTCTAAGCAAGATAGGTCAATAGGGTCCTCAATGATTCCAATGATAGTCACATGTTGGCATAATGGATTGTGTCCTATAATAATACCGACCATCAACACAACGTATTTTCTTCCAAGTTTATATTAATTAGGTTTTCATTAAAATAATCTTTGTACAATATTTGGTATATTTCATGTGCATAATTGCATAATCCGCCGTGGATTGGTGAGTGATAATAATCGGAAAGGTGTTTTCTTATAGGCGATGGCAAACCTCCAAGTTCGAGTGTATTTCCTTATAAAAAACCATCTGCCGTTCGGAGCCGGCATAAAACTGTAGGCCCCTCCATTTGTAGAAAGACATCATGACGCACACCACAAGCAGGAGGAGGCGCCGCTCGGCCAAACACCCAAAAAAGGGTGCAAGAGACCATTACAATTATAGTGCATTGGCACGAAATATTATTAACTAAAATGACCGCTTATCATCATTTTGTAATAACAGGCCTTTAAATAAGTATTTTGTTCAGTTACATGTGGCATTTAAAGGGTGCTAAAATGTACTAAGACTTACGAATAGTTCCGGCCTGTGCATGCGATTCGAAGACAATAATTGAGGACAGCTCGCGTTTTATGCTTGTTGACAAATGCGAAAGAGCAGTAATGTGCAGAAGCTCCTCAAATATCAATTCGAGTTCCTCGGGGGTGCGTTCATGCGAGCTGAAATAAATGTATAACAATTATAATCAGTTACATATATACATATTTTAGAATGGGTTGCTTCAGATTTTTCATTGGATGGATTATGTCAGTAAACTGTGAGTTCAACCCTCAATATCATTAACGATAAATATTTACATTTGTATAAGAACTGCTTCAACAATTATCAAATGTTTTACTTTAACTTAATTTTACAGCCTTGATATTTAATTTTTCGAATTCCTGTTAGAAAATCTTCAGTTCGCATTCTAATCACTGTAGTTTGACTATGATTCCGTGTCTATCCCACTTTGCTTACATTCGATGATTCCCCAAGGTGTGAGGATGCAGCATTTTTCTTTACAATTAATAAAATAATAGTTTTAGGTAAATTCCCATGAAGAGCATTTATGTAGCTCAATCGATTGCATACAGGTGGCAATTCTCGCACCACCATTTAATGATCCGGTACAACCTCTGGATATGCTCGTACATCGTATATATATATATTATATATATGTATACAGCAATCTCTGTAAGAAACACCGGCGGTCCAGAAAAAATTACAAAAAATTTCAGTTGCTCATGTACTGTGCAGTCGCTTTTTTATTTTTTCCAAAGAATTAAAAAAATAACAAAATTTTTAAAATCATAGAGATTTTTATTTTGCCACTGTTGGTACATAATGCGCAGAGAACTTCAGCGTGATAAAATTATTGATAAAATTTCTTGACGAATTTATAAATCTTTCCCTTCCCAAAACGATCTACATATTGAATATCTGTAAAAGGTATACCTATACCTACGTATGTATGTACTTGTGTATGCACATATGTAGGTGTGCACTTGTTTGAATGCCACGCAACGTTTTTGCGTAGGCTCAGTATATTGGCACACAGGCCTAAATATGTGAATACAATTTTTTCATACAGTTTGGTGCATTCACTACGCTGGTGCGTTAATGTACATACAAGCACATGTAAGTAAGTATGTATATGTATAATACATGTGCATATTTACGGAGCACCAGCCCAATGCCTTGGAGATATTTAATTGCAATATTCGAATTTAATAAATAAAACATATTTAAATGTTGCCAAACAAGGTTGAATAATAAAACTGAAGCAGAATGTAAGCAACAATGAATTTTTTCTGTTCTTTACAACGGCGTTTTTATGGCAAAGTAAGGCTGCCAAGTAAGTCCTCGATAATTGTAAAGCAGCATCCTGCGCTTTGGTTTTGTCTGTCTTTAGACGAATGGGCATCGCTCTGGTCTGATAGCCTGGCAATTCTGGCAATAGAGTCTGTGGGTAAAATCACTAATCTGCATATTTGCTAAAGCTGATATAAACTCCAACTTAGTTCAATTTAATGAGAAGACAGCACAGGGAGCACATTGGGACTTCAGGAAAATAGGTGGAGGCCGGTATATTTATATTTGTTTCCCTAGATTACATTGTCACTAAAGGACTTAGAGAGGAATACCTCACCCGAAAGAGGTGAAACTTGTAATGGAAGGGGTGTCAATAGGGCAATAGTAGCATAAATTAAAGAAGGGAGTGGCTTTATAATTACTTGTTGGAAAAAAACTTTCCATATATAAGAAAGAAAATCCATCTACTTTTTCCCTTAATGGTAACATCTTCAGGATCAAAGGCACTTGAAGCATCAAACCTTTTCGGACTATATGCTCATAAAAATCCGTTCACTAGATCCACCTTCGTTTCTAATGAGGTACAAACCATTAAAAGGGCCAACTGGAGATGCTGCAGAACAACTCATCCCTCTAATCATCCCGTATATTAAACGTTCGGGAAGCACTTAACTTTCTGTTTTCACTTAACCTTCTCTTTTATACTCCAAACACACTTCGCAAAGAGTATAAAAGGGCTTTTAATTACGCAAAAGACGATACTAAGGCATCAAGAAGTCCATTCGGAAATTAACACACACCTTATGTGCCCGTAGCGGCATAAGAAAAGCACGTAATCAACATCGGCTAGCTGTGTTCAAAAAGAGGATCCAATCGTACTTCGGTAGTTGGAGCATAACGCAATTATTAATAGTAAAAGATGCTTTAAACTTTATAAAAATTAGGGAAAAGTCTCATGCATGAAAAATATTAATTTTTAATGAGGCGGCATATTTTAAACACATTTCAGACCTTTTATTTGAAAATTTTACCATACCCTTGAAATAACGTTTTGAAATATACCATATAGGGGATTCCTATTAAAAAATATGAAATAATATTTATTAAAAATAAACGAAATAAACGTCAATGCTGTAGATAACAAAGACCTTTTCAGATTCAGTTATATTGTGTGCGACTGAAGGATGATACATTTACCGAGTTGCTCTTTAACTATGGTGAAAAAAAGTGGGGAAACCAGGCCCTTTGGGAGAATAAGCCGAATTCTGCACGATCATTTCACATGTACTCACACGCTCGTCTAACCAGTCGTTGTTCTATTTTTATTTATTTTTTTTCTTATATCACTAATAGAATCTTATCGCCACTCGAAATTCGCACAATCATTTCACACATATGTATGTATTTACATACTCGACCTACCAGTCGTTGTTCAGACGGTGTCATTGGTTGATTTTTTTTTTTTGTATATCACTAACACGTCTCAAGTGACGTCAGTCCATCAGCTGATTCTTTAAATTCGCTCAGAGACGAATAACGGTTTGCCAAATAGCATACCTAATAGCGGTCGCTCCTCGGTGGGCAATGACAAATCTCCGAATCTATTTCTGCCATGAAAAAGCTCTGCATAAAAAACCATTTGCCGTTCGGAGCCGGCTTGAAACTGTAGGTCCCTCCATTCGTGGAACGACATCAAGACGCACGCCACAAATAGGAGGAGGAGCTCGACCAAACACCCAAAACGGGTGTAAGCGCCAATTATATATTAGGTCTATGAATAAGTTCGTGCGGTTTTTTTCGAAATTTGAATTTCGGATCATTCCCATGGCTTTTAAACGTTTGGAAATGGTTGATTGATCAACTCCCAAAGTTTTTGCAACCTCTTCTTGCGTTTGAGCCGGATCTTGATCGAGCAATTCCTCCAATTCGGTATCCATGAACTTTGGCGGCGCGGCCAAAATCACCACTTTTAAAGCGTGCAAACCACTTCTGGCACGTTCGCTCAGCTAGAGCATGCTCACCATAAACTTCCACCAAGATACGATGACTTTCGGCTGCTTTTTTCTTCATATTAAAATAATGAAGAAGAATTCCCCGCAAAAACACATTATTTGGCACGAAATTCGACATTTTCAAGTGTGGTAAAAATATTGTTGTTTACGCTTCAAATAAAAAACTTATACTGACGTTTGTGCCTTACGACAGTAGCTCTCCAATGAATGTTTGGAAATGTGGATCGATGGAATAATAATCAAGTTACGCCATCTGTAGTAAATATAAAAATCATATCTCTCAAAAATCATATCTAAAAAGTCATTGGGAAGTGGACGTGACGTGGGCGAAGTTTGGGTGGCGCCGCGGCCACTTTCAGACAGACAGGCGAACATGACTAAATCTATTGCTCTCGTCATTGCGAACATTTGTCGGTTCCTTAGCCTGTTAAAACACAACCGCTATTTATACTAAGTCATAATACCCTAGTGTACTAGGGGGAGCTGTACACCCTTACTGTGGTTTGCATATACATACTTATATTATATGTAAATAATTTAAAAAAAAATTCATGTTTTCATCCGCCTGCAATACTAGTATCATGTTTGCTGTATTTCTGGTTTTGGTATGTACAATATATTGTTGGTATATCACATTTATATATGGTTATTTCTATGTTTAAAAAGAAACGACTTGGTGTATACTTACGGCTTGCGCAAAATCATTCGTAGTGTAGCATCAGGACCACGTTGGAAAAGTGTACTCAGAGATTCACGAATATGCTCATTAGCCGCATTAATATCCTCGGTGGTCGGGTAACCACCAGCCGTGCCGTCCTCGTCAACACGGAATCGATACAAGAAACATTTATCTTTGAAGGGTTGCTCTTTATTCACTGCAATCATAAAGAATGCCACAAAAATTATGTATTGTATCATATTGAAAATTAAAATTGAAGTGATTCATTGTCGGGGTCACATATAAGAATCTTTGTTAGTAGCATTCGTCCACTCACCATGCGATAACACTCCTTCTTCGAGCAGTACTTGCCACATACCAGCTGCCTGGGCGCGGGTATGAACGATAGACGTAAAACCTACCAACCAGTCCACTAATTCAGTGCCGGGTGCGCACTTGCGTATTAATTTGCCAGCAACCTATAAAATTAAACAAATACATACATAAGAGCAACAAAAAATACCGTTCTAGTACATTACATTGGTATACTGAAATTTTTATTAATTGTTTATCCAAAAATTGTTTTTAGTCTTGTATTTTAATGTATTGCAGTAGATACTAAAGCTATGTAGTGTTTTCAAGTACATGGCACTGTTGCATGGATCTACAAGCCTGTGTGCCTAAAAGCGCACTCACTTACTTTTCTATCCTTGAGACAACTTGAACTATCAGCGACGAGTAGCGTACGCAAAGCCCATCCCATGCGGTTCATAGTAGCACTCGGTGACTGGTGGCGATGAATAAATATTTTGAATTGCGTTGTTTTGCAGCATTTGTTAAGATTGTAAAATAAATAGAAATAATCATTAAAGCTGAATTAAAGCAGGAAACTCTTAACTTCCCCACTTACGATATAAAATAATAAATATATACAGGTTTTACCATTTACATGGGTATACTGCGCATTTACTTATTTCCATACATAACTATTTGTATTGTATTGAATATTTAATTATAATTTAACACTTTATTGGGTCAATAACATAGATTGAAAGGTGGTGGTTGAAGTTGCAGAAATGTCTCCTGTATATTTTCTTATCAAAATTTTCTTATACTACGTTGTTCAATAAGTTTTGCGACGCGATAACAAAAACACAATTTTATGGTTTGAAATACACTTTATTATTCAGTATAGTCTCCCTGAACTCCAATACACTTGTTCCGAAATTCCAATTTATGAATTCCATCCATGAAGTGAGAATCTGGAAGGGCTGCAAAATACGCTTCCACAGCTGTTATGACCTCATCATTTGATGATAAACGCTTTCCACGCATGTATTTTTTTATGTAGATCTGGAAACAGATGGAAGTCGCTAGGGGCCAAATCTGGTGAATGCTCCAACAATTGGAACTTTAATTTTTGGATTTTAGACGTTATCAAAATGCTCTTGTGATACGGTGCATTGGCCTGATTAAAAATAATTTTTTTCCTTTGCAAACTAGGTTTTTTTCCACAATTTTTTTTCAGCTGGTCTAAAAGGTTACATTAATAAAATATAAATAAAATAATTGTTCTACCAGTTTGCTAAAATCCACAAGCAAAATTCCCAAAAACTGATGCTAACACCTTCTTGGCCGATTTCTCGTTTCGGAGCCAAAGAACCATGTTCGCGCCACTCTTTAGCCTCTTATTTTGATTTGGGATTATGGTGATAGACCCAGGTCTCATCAATTGTGATGAATCGATACACACAACCCTCTTTATCCTTTCGAAAATGATCTAAAAGTTGCTGAGAAAGTCGCATTCGAATGTGTTTTGCTCCATTGTTAACGAACACGGCACCCATTGTGCACACAACTTTCTGAAATCCAATATTTCAACAATATATTGCTTACTCTTCCCAATGAGATGCCTAGGGCTTCTATTAAATCTCTTTTAGTCCCTCGACGATTTTTCAATACGACAACCTGTATTTTTTGGGGTGTTGTTGCTGTTTTTGGACAAGCTTGACGTGGATCGTCATCAAGGCTTCTAGTGTACTAATTGATGACGCAAAGTCCGTATACACTTTTAACACTCGTTCATAAATTTCGTTTGTTTTTAAACCTTCCAAAAATAAAAATTCAATCTCTGCACTATACTTGATTTTTTCAATTGTAGGAAATACTGTGACACGTCGATACTTAATGACGTGTAAGCTAAGAATGAATTGACAGATTGAAATAACACTTCACATTCGTTCATATAAATAACAACAAAATAAAAAAATAAAAAAATTAGGCTAGTAGCAAAACTTATTGAACCACCTAGTAATCTGCTGTTAAATACATATCTAAAGCGATAAATAAATTAATATGTAAAGCGAGTTTTTGAATTTTTTTTCATTTTAATGAAATAAAGTATTAAATAAATATATGTCCGATATGTTCTTACACTCCCTTTAGGGATACTTAAATTTATCAAAAATATTTATACATATAAGCGGATGCAGGTATATAAATTTCTATTAAAGCAATCCATAAATTATTGGTATTTAAATGAACTGTTGCAGAATGAGTAAATAGTTTCTTAGGGATTAAATATATCAATATCTGTTTGCGTTTATCTTTTAAAATATGTATGTATGTTATGGTTGCTTTACCTCTGTAATTGGTAATGCAGGATTCGGATGGTCGGGACTTAAAGGGCGTTTAGTTGGTGATGAAGCGACTGGTGAAACACCGGAACCAAACCCTTAAAAAACATAGAATATTTGTAATGTTCAGATATTTGCAAGTCAAGAGAGAATATATGTATGTATATAAAGAGTGCTAGATTTCAGTTTATGAATTCAGTGAAATCGCGATAGAAAAATCAAAAAATAAAAGTTATTGAAAGTATTTATTTTTATAATTTCTAATATACCTATTTACTTCATTCGGGAAAAATAATCAGTTATACATTTTTGTTTCGCTTTGTAACTGCTTATGGTATATATGTAAATGCTTTCAACTTATCGAGTTTGATTGTTATCGCGATTCCGCTGTACATATTTTTAGAAAAAAAAAATCTGAAAACTTGTCAACAACATGTTGAAAACGGTAGTACCATATCGGATTGACTAAGCACGTCAAAGAAATCTGCTGCTATTTGGCATTATTGAAAATTAATTGTTTGAAGGTTTAAGGTAAAATTAATTTATGTTTACCAAATTGTAAAAGTAAGCATATCATGATTTCTAGATTTTTATTTGTTTTTAAATTGGTAAATCTCTGAGGGTATTTCTTCCACGAAAAAGCTTCTCATAAAAAGCTAGCTGTCGTTCGGAGGTGTCATAAAACTGAAGATCCCTCCATTTGTAGAAAACATCAAGATGCACTCCTCAAATTGGAGGAGGAGTTCGGCCAAATATTCAACAATGTAAGCGCCAATTATATATGTATTAGTTTTATAAATGTAGTTATAGGCACTAGGTATAAAAGTAATGACGATGGCGGCGGTACACACTTACAGTAAATGCTTTATGAGAACACCTGAGGAGATTTCGTTTGGTAAGAACTCGATTTAGTATTATCGGTATGAAACTGCTTCCTAGAGCTCAAATGTGACTTAAGGCAAGTGCAATTAAGCTTATAAATCTCTCTTTAAGACTCATATATATATCTAAATCTGAATTTGCATTACAGTAGGTTCTGTTTTTATGCGGCTTTTTTTTATGCGGTTTTGAAATAGTGCGGTTTTTTTTTAAATTACAAAATGCATGTCGACCTATCGGGAATTGTACATATAAACAAGATTCTAAACCAACTAAGCAAAAACTCATCACAGATTACATCAGAAATGCTAACCCTACAAGTATGGAACCGCCTGCATAACTATCTAGATCAGACGTGTACATTTCCTAAAGTGACGAAAGTGATTTTACGCCAAATCCTAAACGAACGCGCAACATATGGGTATTGTCTGATTCTATTTCTGACTTAAATTTATTTTTCGATTCTGACGTTTCTTAAATAAAGATATAATTTTCAAAAATACAATATTTTGTTTATGCGATTTTATTTAATTATTTCAGATTCATGCGGTCTATGGAACGTATCTATAGTTATATGTAATATGGGACTAGTGCCCTTTTTTATGCGATTTTATTACATTATTTCAGATTTATGCGGTTTTAGCATTTGAAACGTATCTATAGTTTTACTATAGAACTAGTAGCTTTTTTTATGCTGTTTTTTTTTTATGCTCTTTCTTGCGGAACGTATCTACCGCATAAAAACAGAACCTACTGTATTTTAAACTTACCATTCTTTAATTTGCAGCTGGTAATTATGTCATTCATCAATTCTTTATTCTTCTGTAAGAAAAAATAAATAAATGTTATACGAGAGAATTAGACACCGTGGGAATCAATGAGAATTAAAGGCGAAAATATTCTAGCAGTAAAGCCAGAAGTGAAGGGCATGAATGAAATTTATCGAGCTTTACAGGGAAGTCAATGTGCGGAAATAGCGAATAAAGTAAACAAAACAGGTTTGTGGAAAGAATAGTGTAAGGAGAATTTTGTGCGGTGGAAATTCAATCACTTTGTTGGACCTGTACTCGATATCAGACATTGGACAGAAACATGGCAGTGGTTGTAGGGAACAGTAGGACCTTTGCTGCCAAACTAGACTGTGAGGGGAGGAGGATGTAATCACAGTGTTGATGTTGGCTGCCGAGAGCAGCATCTCATACTGACCCACAAATTGGCCGATTGACAATTGCTGTTGAGGTAGCCAAACGGAAGCTCCGGCGGAGAGCTGCGCGTATAACGGAGTAGCACACACGAATTCACATCATCGCTAGCAACGTATTCGGACCATCGTTTCCTTATTTTGCTTTTGCCACATTTTGCACTTTCAACACGTTTATCAACACCATTGAAGCTGAAACCATGGCTCTCATGGTTACCACCGGAACTACCTTCACCTAATTTACCACTGACTTCATCAATGGCAAGCCAACTGTCGTCCATTCCCGTTCAATTTTGGGGTTCTCCTCTCGTGCTTCCACGGTTGTTAGACACATAAATATGTATGTATGTAAGTGTACACATAATAATTGAACACAAAGATCGCAAAAAGAGAAAAAGTCAATCGAATGAAAGTAGGTGAATAGCTCGCCACTGTTCTCAGTCAAACTTGTTTGAGAATGAAAAACCACTGCGATGCGAAAGTAAACCTCGCAGAAATCGTTAACTGAGCAAAGGTAGAGACAGGAAACGAGTAGCACAAATCTAAATGTATACCTGCATACATACAACGGCAAATACGTACGCTAGTGTACACGTACGTATGTATGTACGTTTATTCATTACAACTGCACGACACGAAGGCAAAATCAACAAATCAGTAGGTTGGTATGATTAAAGAAAAAGCGGTGCACGGTGTAACTTTTATGTCTAAACTTGCACTAAAAACAACTTTAAAATTGACAAGCCTTTAATTCTAAATAAATCTATATACATACATATATATAAGAAGATGTACACATGCTTGTATGCTTCTGTATTTTTACAGATATTCCAGGTATGCAGAGGGTTTTTTATAAATGTATTTGGGCCCGCTATGTGGCGCTGGAGTCTAGATATTTGTAAAAATCGTATTTTCGGTCCGATTCGGCTCATATCCAGAATGTATAAAATATAAAATTAACATTTTTGCAGAAAGAGATTTGGTAGGTGGCGCAGAAGTTGTGCTATTTCCAAAAATCGTTGGTGCAATTTATTGCGGAATTTGAGTTGGGTACCTAAAAATTAACTCACTAAGTAGCACTTGCGCCAAGATATTTAAATAAATATTTGCGTCGTTAAATTGTGACACTACCGTTGCGATCGGAGGCACTACTTGTACCAAGATATATACGGCTATTAAAAAACTCTTTGTTTACTTTTCGCCCGAAAAAATTATCTTTTATGGCATACATTGCATGCACTTTATTTAATGGGAACAAAGTTCAGCTAAGCTTTTTTGCGTTTTTATAAATACGGAATATGGAAAAGCATTAGAACATAATATTTTGCAGAGCAGAGCTTGCCGGCTGTTTGTTTGCTATAAAAATTTATTTATAAGAATTTTTGTGGCACTAATGCTTCACCGTTATTATCGCTTTACGATGTACTCGCACATATGTAAGTATGGGCTTTTAGGTGCCTTATGAGCGGTGGTGCTCGTTGCTGCTCTCTCCAACGTTTTGAAGGTAAAGCTATTCCGTTTGTATTGCTGCAAAATGTGTCGTAGTCTAATTTGCTCGACTTATCAGACCAGCGAAGGTATGCTCGCAGTTTTTACACTCGCAGTTATCAGTTATTAATGAAATAAGGTATGTTGTGTGGCTTTGTAGTTTGTCTTGTGGGCGCTATTATCAGTAAACTTGTTCCATATCATAGTGCTGACTGGCGCGAATAATTGCGTACTTGCTATGCAAATTTATATGACAGAGTTTCCAGCACTAATTTACTACTTTATTTTAGTGGTTGTACGCATAACTCTTATTCGTTTGTAGTATCTGCATTTTTTTGTAGATTTCTTACAAACTGGTAAAAATCGTCGGTACATTGTTTTGGTGCCAAAGAGTCACCCATCGTAGAACTTAATTTAGTATCAAAAATGTGTGCCACGTCTCTTAAATGGATAATGGATAGAAGAAAGCAGTTGAATAAAGATTTTTTATAAGGCTTTTAATTGAATTTGCGATTTCAGCACCGCATGCATACAATTACATAAATACTTGCTACGGAGCTTGATGTACTTTGTTTACACATTCATACATACAATAACAAATACATGTGTATGCAACTGTGTACATTTTTAACACCCATGAACAGGATATGATATTGATTTCTGTATAGGCACGACTGAAAATCAATTTTTTTAGCAAACTTCGCAAGTCCGGGCTGAATTAACTCGCCGATGGCGAATCAGGTGCTATGAGCAACGGGCAAACACTTGGAAAATCGGTTGATTGAAATATTTATTGTCGCGAAAAGGTATTTTCGCTAACGGCATCAAAGTGATTTTAATTTAAGTTGCATTGGTGGAATATAAAGAATGTTGTTGTAGCGCAGAGCTGATATTTCCGGTAGAGGGTGTATTTGAGGGGTGGTTTATAGGAGTTGTGCAACCGCTGTAAAAGGAAATTAAAAAGTATAAAATTGCATTGCACACAAATTGAAAAAAGAGGTTAGTCGCAATGTTGTTTGTAGAATGTTGGAGGTGCAATTGAACTGTTGATTAAAAATGTAGATTGAAATCTAGGCAATGTAATCTAAAGAAATATATAAATATATAATTGGCGCTTGCATCCTCCTTTGTTGGTTGTTTGAGCTCCTCCTCCGATTTGTGGTGTGCGTATTTTGATGCTGCTTCACAAATGGAGCCGTCTCCGAACGGCAGATGACTTTTTATGACAAGCTTTTTTATAGCAGAAATCTGCTCGGAGGTGTGTCATTGTATTAAAAAAAGTATTTCATATCATATTTTAGTGTTTCGTGCCTACAGCAGTGTTCGACCCCGGACACTCCCGAATGGTAATCGCCCACCAATCCATTCTGCTATGGCGGCCGCCAATACATATTGGCTTTTATCCAATTATTTTGATAACGGTCATATTATTTCCCCCACATGGTTTATGGTCACATGTTGCTCGCACTCAGTCTCCATGGCCTCTACTTCATGTAACTCGCCGAACAGAACTTCTGCGGCTCCGCGGACCTCATCTGACGAGGTAACCAATTTTACGCAGTACCTCGCTGATTACCAGACAGTGGTCTTGCATTAGACCATTTTCTCATTATCGTCTCGGTCGAAAAACCTGCGAAATTACCGTTCCTATACCGTGCCATATATATATATAGGTATATATATACCATGCCATTGCTTGTAGGACTACTGTAAGGGCAGCATCGAAATCCATATCGACTTAAATGTACCTTGTGTTAAAGACGAAATCGGCAAAGCATCTCGGTGAAACCCAGATCGTCTGTCTAACCATGAAAACTTTCTGACAATAAATTTACTAGGCAATAGTATGGATCTTACATTTTGCATAAAATGTTAAGCAAAAATAATATTTCTTTAAATTTCTACAGATGTGCAACCCCTTAAATATAAATTGGATAATGCTGGATAAAGTGTCTTCGATACAAAGGAATTCGATTAAAGTTAAAAATGCAGTTGATGTTTTGGACAAGGATAATTACGGATATTTTGTAGCGTAATAAAAATAGAGTAATCATATTGATGATTTTAGTACTGATACAGATTTAAATTTTGCAAACCAAAACTTTCAGTCTTTTACAAGCTTTTTCGCAGGTCAGTTCATAACCTCAGTATTAAATTATTAGTTACAAGAAAAGCATCTCGACGTTATATAAATACGGAGAGCAAAATTTATTCATACCGTTTTTTAGTATTTATAGTCATAGAAAAAAATTGAAACATATAAATGGATAGTTTATATTGAAACTTTTTGCATGTTATATGTGAATAGATGTAGTAAAATTAAATGTGAAAAATATCCCATTTTACCTGTATTAAGCGATCCTATATTTGTGTATTTCAAATATCATAATTTTTTTTATTCATGAATTGGAAACATTTAATTTCATGTATTACGGAAAGAAGAAATTAATTATTTTTTTTGAAAAACCATAATAAAAAACAATCATTAATTAATCCATGACCATAATAATTTCTGAATCAAATTTATAATAGTATTGATTCACAATATATAAGTTTCCAGTTGTTTCATCAACTTTTATATCATGATACATATATATAATATCATGATACATACTATAACATGATATATCATAATACAGGTAAAATAGTGTGATTAATTTTACCTGCACCTATTCACTTATGTATCTATTTTAATACATTGTGCAAACCGTCTCCACATATGCTATCCATTGGTATATGTTTCAACTTTTTTCTCTGACTATAAATACTAAAAAACGGTACGACAAAATTTTGCTCTCCGTATTAATATGAGTATATAGATTAGTTTACTTACCTCCCAAATAAGGCGAAAATCCTGTTGCTCTACTCGAAGCAGTTCGCAAGTGGTTTTCGTAACAACAGTGCTGTCACGGGGCAGATCATGCAATATAGATTCCCCAAATGTGGCGCCAACACCGAGATTGCACAGAGTTACTGGCGCCTGTAAAACAGAGAAAATACACTAACTTCAATTTAAAAAGTAAGAAGACGAAGAGCACGAATACGATAATACAAATTTTGAAATAGTTTAAAAAATTCTTCAGCGAATAACAAAACTATTGGCTTATGATTATCTCAACTGGCAGACATGTGCATGAATGTATGTACAGTTTGTGAAATCTGCTTTCGAATTAACAAATCTACTTTCGAATTTTGCCCCTCGATACCTCATAAAGGCGCATGTGCGAGTATACATAAGACCAGCATTAAAAAACAAACTAATTCGCATGCCAATGAGTTGGGCTTCTGCTTCCGCATAATGACTTTATTCCAACTATTAACTATTAGGAGCTTGACTAGACTGCGTGGCCTAACATGTTTTAATTTTTCTCTTATTTTTACTACTTTTTATATCTTTTTTATTAAAAGGTAAAAAACAATCCTAAAAGTTTAAAGCGTTGCGATATCTGCTTGTGTTTCAAGGCGTGCTTCTATGTGCTTATACATACGTAAGCACTTGTATAGAGATGTAGATATACATGTGAAGGTATGCATTAAGATATGTGTGCTGAGATATGCTTCTGGACCTACTTTAAGCGTCGTTATTGATTAAATTTCAGCGAAACTGTTAAATCTTCATTTCTTTCTCGCTTAATGAGCGTTTGCCTCTTACAAATGCACGTAAATACATGCACAAACATACATACATATTAAAAAATAAAATGTAATTAAACTACTTTTGTTGAACTTCCCCTTCTGTTTTGTATTCCTAAGCAAGTGAACGCACCGGTACATCAAGGCCTAACACTGCCTCCATTGAAAGGGAATACTTCGTTGCAACTAGTTGAGAATGACACCAAATACTAAGCGTTGATGCAAAAAGCCTGCAAATATGCATACTTGTAAAGGCTATAATATAGTATGTAAATTCGTCGAGAGAATTGGCATTTAATAGGCAATCGGTTCTGGAAGAATGGATGATGATGCCAGCTGAGTTCACTAAACCGTTTTTTGGGCAATGTTTTATTCTACTTATTAAGCAGCAGCAAAATTAATTTCAAATTAAATAAAGTTCAAATTACTTTCGTCTGAAGTGAAATAAATAATTTTATAAATCTTCTTTGTTTTTAATTTTTTCCTTCAAATATCATTCTCAACTATGCGACATAGCCTGTGCTACAAATATCAAGAATAATATATAGATTACGAGGTTTGGCTATCCGAAGCAAAATTGTGAGAGTAAATTAGGCTGCTACATCATCGGCGACTCGACAGCAGCTCATTTCGCACCACATGGTGAAAAGATTTATAGAGGCATGGCCAACATGATGTTGATTTTTTTCGTATATTACCAATTGAATCTTAGTTCTTTCGTACGTCGTGACAAATATTGATTTAACACAGAAATTTTAACGTAATATACTGAACATGCCTGCAACCAAGGGAGGTTTTGGGGTTCAAACCGAGGTTCAATATGACGGCCGAGAAAAGGGAAAAACAGTTTTTATTAAACTGGACTGAAAGATCCACTGTATAGTTTATTAATTATTCCAGTAACTCTTCCCATAACAAATTGCAAGAACGAAAGAAAATTGTATGAGAACGGAAAGCAATTTGAAGATAAAATATTATTAAATCATGTGATCAAAGCAGCTTGGTTCTTTATACTGCCCTAAATCACTTTATGACGATATTTCAAATCGAATCGAAGTTATTGTAAAAAATGATGGTCTCACACATTATTAAATAAAAGGATTGCAGTTGACCACCAAAACGCCGTTTTATCTTAACATATTCGAGGTAAAATAGGGAAATGGGCCAAAGGAAAATATTTGGGACTAGTCAAGTGAGAAAGAGTGTATTTAAGAAGTGCGATGCCACACGAACGGCTAAATCGAGCAGCATATCTTTATATTTAACTGCCACGGCGTAGAGTTTTACAAAAATTTGCAGAAAACAAGTGACGAGTCGAAATCAAATTACTTAATATAACATAATTTAACCTATTATAAAATATTTGTTGTCGATCGTGTGCTTACTGCAGTATCGCATATACGACACATACCAAGATATGGTAAAACTCTCGCCATTTTGCCGTACCTCAAAATTCAAACGAAGATTTTGTTCCACTTTGTAACAAGCGCGGCGTGGTAACATTTTTAATGATAAATATTATTAAAGGTTATTATAAATATTAAAATATATTTATTTGAATTTAAACTTCGCACAATTTATGTTCTGATCATTCATAAACCACCCGAACTTCATAAAGAAATTAAATAGTTTCAATATATTATTTAATATTTTTACAGGCACCACTTTTCAGTCTTATTTTAAAATTAACTTCCAGCTGTGGGTATAACTTTTCAATGAATTCCGCCAAACTCTTAGTTTGGCAACGTATCGCACAGCTGCCGCGTGCAAACTGAAAAACCGCAATTGGCCCCGAAGCCAATGGCAATGTTCTGCAGTGAAGCTTAGCGACCCAGTTGACAGAAACGCGTTTGACAATGGCGGCTAAAACATAGCTGAAGTTTCATGTGAATTGGCCGATTTTACGGAGGTTCACAAACGTATGAAAAACACAGAATATGTGATTAAGTAGAGGTGCCATGCCATAAGCGCCAAGTGTATGAGAAACTACAAATTTTGAATGCATTTGAAATGAGTGTCACACATGCACATATACACCTCATGCACCCATCGTGAACATCGTCGCACTAACCACGCTCCCCTTTTTGAATGCGTTTGCTTAATTTGACATCTGATGTGCCACAGTTGAGCTGCCACTTGGTTGAGGACTAAGGTGTAGCGGCAGTGTTTGCATGCTTTCGTATTTTCGTATTTACAGTTTACACTCCCGAATAGGTATATATCTACACGTGTATGTATTTACATATATTGCCTATGCTCTGGAGTATGCACTCAAATGCGTTTCAATATTTCAATAATCCAACGTTGGTTGTTGCCTTCGATTCCCTCGATGATGATAACTTGCCAGGTGGCATACATCAATGGCGTTGGCGTGGCAATAATCGGGATCACCAAAGTGCAGCAAAGCATGCACAAACACACACGAGTTATCACAGAGTTGTTGGCATGCCACTGGCCCAGCCATTCATGCAACAACTGTTGACTGTGTGTGAGCAGTCAACCGTCACTCGTTGGCTACAGCCGTCGGCATTCAAATGCGCAATGCTACCCGCTGCACTCACAAACTAACGCCAGTTTTGTTGCAGTGGTTACACATTCGTGTCTGTGAAACCACCCGAAGCTGCGGCCTTGTGCAGAGTTCATTTCATTAAGTTTTCATAGCACATACTCGTACCTCTTTCCAGCGGTTAATTTCAATATGCATTTTGTATCAAGACAGTGGCATTTTTTTCAATTTCACAGACTACGAAATGCGGGCACCCTTTGAACGTTAACGTTAAATTTCATCTTTCAAAGCGCATAGTAAAGTAACGCCATCATCGCCAGACGTTCCGTCAACCATTCCATTCATTCAATACGCCAATGATGGCGATGACATCAGCATCATAAACATCATCATTGCCATTACATTCATTATGAGCGCTGTTGGCTATCGTTTCTCCGACTAACTAGCCATGCAAACCAAGCGATAGAATTTCAAATGCTGTTACGAAAGCAGCAATGGATTGTCATGGATCTGACGTCTCTGTAGCCTTGCGGAGTGGAAGTGTGCCAAGGAGGAAAGCTGTGCCGTAACAATGGCGCAGCAGGGTGTTGCATTGTCAATGGATGTACTGGTTACGGGTGCAATGACTGCCGCTGCAGCCAGCTTGTATTTGCTTTTAGTGCACCAACACAACTACATTTTGTCTTGCTTAGTTATTTTGGATAATACCTCTTGGTGGTTTGTGTTTATATATTTGTGGAATGTCTCTTTTATACTTACTCACTTCAAAAGGCGACGCGTTTGAATTTTACCTACGCGTGGAGTATTGCCAATCATAATTCACGAAATTCACTTCTATTTGAAGTCAAATGTAGTGGAAAAATTGGAAAGAGAATCTGAAAGTGATGATTTTTGGGCAATATTGAACTTGAATACTAAAATATTATACGCTATTAGTTTTATAAAAAAAGTTTAGCTTCTAAAGAAAATGTTCGGTTCTAAAAATTGTAAACTCATTAATAAGAATTAACTCACTGTAAAATTTGATTAGCTAAATAAATTGGGATTTTATATTTGCTTGTCGTTCGAAGAATTATTATATATATATACATATATAATTGGCGCGTACACCCTTTTTGGGTGTTTGGTCGAGCTCCTCCTCCTATTTGTGGTGTGCGTCTTGATGTTGTTCCACAAATGGAGAGACCTACAGTTTCAAGCCGACTCCGAACGGCAGATATTTTTATGGGAGCTTTTTCATGGCAGAAATACACTCGGAGGTTTGCCATTGCCTGCCGAGGGGCGACCGCTATTAGAAAAATATTTTTTTTGTTTTATTAATTTTGGTTTCACCGAGATTCGAACCTATGTTCTCTCTGTGAATTCCGAATGGTAATCACGCACCAACCCATTCGGCTACGGCGGCCGCCGAAGAATTATTAGTTTGGGGAAATGAATTGTCGTTATTTTTTTTCATTTCATTTCATTACCATTCAACAAATTTAAAGTTTATGTTCTTTGTTGAGGTGACATTTCACTAAAAGAATTCTATGCTGTTTTTTGTTTGTTCCATTCAGTTGAGGGTTACAGGGTATTAACAATGGAAGTCAACAAAGAGAAAATTCGGTGCATTTTACAGTTTTCCTGAATGAATGCAAATTATGGTTTTATGTTTTTTTATTTCCCGACACATATGATTTTCTACAACGTCTTCAATTTTCGAAGCCATGCCCGCGCAATGGGGTGGGTGGTTTTTTGAATCCCGTGAGGGTATGAACGGGCACGTTGTCTTCCTGAAATAAAACTCCGCACGCCAACTTACTCAACTCTTCTGCACGACTGCACCACGTGTCTGACAAAGTAAATTAGCATTTATTATTATAATTAACCGTTGACTGTAATGATCACATTCATATTTGTATCAAAGTATTGTTGTTTTTTTTTTCGGCAAGTAAGCGGTTAATAAGGTATTCCCCCTATCCCAGAAAATAGTAGCCATAAACTTCGACGCCTTTTCCACTTTGAATTTATTTGGTTGGATCGATTGTTGCTTGGACTTCGGATTACATTGACGAATCCATATTTTATCAACGGTCACAATACGGTTTCAAATTCTGGCGGTGAGAGGATATGCAGTATCCAATCTTTTACATGTCCATACCTACATAGATAGGTATACCCGTGTAAAACTTTTTTTCTAATCTAGGTATGTATGTATGTATATCTGCCACAATTAAATTTTTTGACATTTTGGACATTTTCTTCAGTCATTGTCGTCACTGCTTGAGATCGAAATATCGACAAATAAATAAAAGCACTAATTTAGTTTGTTGTATTATTGTTAACCCGACTGTTAGCTCACAAAATAAGAATACTAAATACATTAGGTTAGGTTATGGTGGCAGTCAGTCTGCACGACCAACTCACTTAGACCTTACAGGTCCGTTGTGATACCAGTAATTTATCAAATTTAATTTTACATTTATAATATATAAGTATTTTTTATTCTACTTTGAATTACACATTTCTGAATATACTCACATAATTTATATTCTGAGATGATGAACACTCAATTATAATTTACTCAGCCTAACTAAAATTAAAATTTACTAACCCTAACTGAAATCATTAGTTCGTATTTTGGAAAGTTTAAAATCAGCCACATTTACCAGTTAACAGTCAACACTTTACACGTTGATTGAAACTGTGATGCATACTATGCGGTGGACGAAATTGACCAAACGTAATGGAGAGTGTTTGGGGTAACCACTTTTTTCCCCATTTACAGTTGTATTTATACATGCCACCTATAATTTTAGAACGAAAGTTTTGGCCTCGATCCCAACTTCTCTGCCAAACAGTAATGTTGCGAAAAATGGGATTTCATTATCAGTTTCCGTTTGTGGTCATAATATTGCCCTATTGTGGAAATTATGTAATGAACCTACTTCAAGCAAAAAGAAATATTTTTGTCTATGTTTATCGTATAAAATATAGTGTATTGTGCATAATTTGCAAAGCCGTTTAAAGGCCAGCACGAAATGAAGCCATGAGCACAACAGGGGACCCGAAGGTACTAATTTGCCATGACGGTTAAGGTTACTTCAATTTATTTGTATGTATGCGTGTATGTATAAGTGAATTTATACGGTACAGACAAAACCAATATGAAAGTACCTGGTTTGCTAAAGCTTTTAAAAGTCGGCAAGAAAACGTTTAATTATTGTTGCCCACGATGATTAATTTCTATTTAATTATAAACTGGCATGCGGTTATAGATGCACACACATACACACATGCATACATGCACTCATTGTTCGGCAGTTGCGGGAGTTTATGTTGTGGTAGTAAATAATGCATTTTCGTCGCTGAAATTATGACGTCATGAATTCAGACATCAATGCTGAGTCAACGCGGAGGTGATCGGCGAATGCGAAATAATAAAATAGAAGACGAGAGCAGAGAGGTCTCTTTATTTATCTTGACTCGTAAAGATAACATAAAACATCATAAAAAATGCAGAGCAACATATACCAAAAAATTCCTAAGTAAAAAAATAGAAAAAATAAAACACATATTATACACACAAAAAAAATATGTACACATCAGGCTCAGTAACTTTTTTCTATTGCCCGCTTTTTTCAATTTAGCTTTGTGCTTCCACTGTGTGGTTTAGCAACGAAAATTGATATGTGTGGGGGAAAACTGTTTCAAGTTATTTAAGAGCTTCTACAATGAATTCATAAATATTGTATTTAAATCTGAAAATATGTATTGGACTTGTATATTTCTTGTTATAGAATAAATATCAGAAACGAAGGCACCCAGTCCGGATTCAATGCAGCACTGCACAGGCATGCTGATAAAAAATAATATTTACATTTAATAATTAAAACAATTGTTTAAAATACAATAAATCAAATAATAAAAAGCAAAATTTTATATTTAATTGTATTAGAGAAGAAGAATAAAAAAGTCAACCCTGTTTGACAAAATATTAGCACTCACATTTCAAAATTATTTCGCATATGAATTTACATCAGACTGTTAAAAATCATTCCCGACATGTCCACTACATGTCTGTGGTAAAGCAACAAAGTACTGGCACTGAACAAGGAACCAATAATTCATCTGTCATTCAGTGCTGATGTGTACTGAAGGGTATCTCAGCACCTTGCAAGAAGTCCCTAATACTATACATTCAGCAATACATAACAGAATTTGAACCAAATTTTAGTAGTTGTAATGAATGCTAAAAAAGCTATATTGTACTCATTCTCCCGTTTGATAATCAGCCATTGATTGGGGTTAAATTATCGTTGGCTAATTATTTGTATAGTTAATTCATTTTAGTAAAGTTAATATAAAAGTTTATTCCTATACTCGTATATGTTTTCATACGCATATTTGAGCTCATTAACTAAGTAATTAATTTATCTCATTATTTATTAATTAGCAGGTTGACGAAGTAATATAAATAATAAATAACTGTTAAAATTTGTACTACTAAAGCAAAAGGTTTGTTTTACCGTGTGTGCTCCAGTATGATTTTGTTAATAGGGTAGAACTGAATTCCTCGAGATTTTCTTAAAATATAAAATGCTAAAATTGCATAAGCAAATAAAATGTAAAAACTAGTCAAAAATAACATACATACAGCTGAGATCTTATTACTACTAGTGAGATGTTGAATCACAGATATGTTATATATGCAGATAAATATAAATACAAGGTGGCGCAAAAGTATTCATCCAATTTTGTTTTTGATTAACTTGCTTACTAAGTAAAAAAAAAATGACTTAGAGTGAAGGAGATCTTTATTTTGACCTTTACGCGCTCCATTGTGCGTATATTTGTATATTGAAGCTGTCTTGTTGACAGGTGTCAAATATGATTGACGTACGAAGCAATTTGCAAGAATTATAAATCTTCCAATAGGGTGATTAATTTTGCGCCATTATTTATATGAGCTGGTCATATGCTTACAAAGGAACCTGCACCCTGTAGTGAAAACTCGAAGAAGTACATAACTAACAAAAGATGTACGAACCAAGTATACATATACAGGGTGGGCCATATAGCGTTTGCTTTTTTAACCACCTATTTTTTTGAGAATGGTAACACAAAGGACATGTCAAATGAGTTCATAATATACTTAAAGGTTTGACATTTACGAAATGTCGCTTGAACAAAATTGGGAAATATTGAAAACTTATTTCCAAAGTGGTGAGTATTTTTCTTCTTCCGCGGTTACAGTAAATGCCGAGCGTTACCGTGACATGTTCAACGAGTTTTTGTTTCTAAAAGTTGAAGAGGATGACATGGACGACATTTGGTTTCAACAGGACGGTGCAACTTGTCACACTGCCAAAGTTACACTCGAACTTTTGGTTACCGTTTTTGAATTCCGATACCAATTGACCGCCTCGGAGCTGTGATTTAAGCCCGTTGGACTATTTTTTGTGGGGAGCCGTTGAGGAAAAATGCTATGCGAACCATCCAGGGACGATTGATGCTTTAAAACACGAAATCGAAGTTGCCATTCATGAAATTGGAGCCCAAACAATCGAAAATGTGCTTAAAAATTGGGTTGATCGAATGGCCTACTGTAAAGCCAGTCGTGGCAGTCATTTGAACGATATTATTTTTCATTCATATAAATGTTCAATCTTCAAAATAAAAGAAAAAAATTGAAAAAATATTGATTCGTTTTTTTTTATAGCCGATTCAAAAAGCAAATTTTACATGGCCCACCCTATATAAAAATTTTATAAAAATAAAAAAATTATTGTAATAATTTTTTTTTCGGTATATTATTGGTTTAAGGAGCAAACACCCAACAAAGGGTGTAAGCGCCTATTACATTCATTTTGTTTACGGAGCACGACTTTATTCATATGGCTGCTTTGGCTGTCTTCGTAGAAGCGCATTCTGTTATCCCAGTTTTTCAAGTTTTCAAGTTTTGGCGCCGTTTTACGATTTACTTGCTCAATATTTGCGTAAAAGCCCTGAATCGCCAATGAGATGTTCACATAACACTTGTCCCTCGCGCCCAAAGTTTAACGGCGCTAAATCGAAGCTCTAATCTGGCCAGTTGACATAGTCTAAGCGGGTGATAACCTGGGTTGACATGGTATACTAAGTAATTAATGCACAAGTGTTTCACTATCACTACCTCTTTATTGATTAACAAGTTGCACTATCATTAAACCTTAAACCGAAATTTAGATGCGGAAGTTTTGCTTCTTAACATAGCCGCTGAGGTAAAAATGTGCTTCGTCAGAAAAGATGATTTTGATTTCTTTTCAATAATCTTTTAGTATACTTGTTTGGGCACGCACATAAGCTTATTTCAAAAGTATGCAAATTACTAATCTTCTATGTATCTATAGTTCCGGCAAATCGAACCATCTGTTGATTTTGTCGGTCAGCAAATCATAACAATCGTCTCATGCAAAAAATAATTAAATGAGAACTCATTTTGGTTTAATATTGGTTTGAAAAATAGAATTATCTGAAGCTTCTGAGCTACAAAAATAAAATTCGATATTTACTGTCTTAGCCTTGCAAAATTAATATTACTCTCCTCTAATTTGAACGCTTTTAAACAAATTTTTAATTATTTGGTGTCGTATGTTCAAGGGGGATTTCGAATGGTAGTCAAGCAAAAAATCTGCTCGGCTTCGGTAGCCGCCTTATATGAATTTATCTCTTTTTATAAAAACCTGTGTGGGTAGTGTTGGAAATGGCACACAAAGCATACCCTATAATATACACATACACAGCTACACTACTACCATTAAATATAATATACGGTTTTCCAAACAGAGGTGTTATTTTGATATTCAAAGCAAAATGCTATTTTTTAATATAAACGATCGGATGTTTATTTCATTATAAAGAGGAAGGTATGCCATAAACACGACCACGCCTACAGGACAATATCCTTTTCACGAAATTTTCCATGACCGAATTGCAAAGTGGTTGCCCTATGTCCTCGATATCCTCACGAATTCCATCTTTGAGGTCTTGAATCGTTCCTGGGCTGTTGACGTAGACCTTCTCTTTCACGAGGCCCCAAAGAAAAAAATCACAAGGTGTTAAATCACAAGATCTCAGTGGTCAATTGTGATCACCTCCTCGAGAGATAACACGGTCCGGAAACTTTTCCCGTAAAAGATCAATGGTTTCGTTGCTTGTGTGGCACGTAGCGCCGTCTTGTTGAAAATAAACGTTGTCCAGATCAATACCATCCAATTCCGGCCGTAAAAAATCGTTAATCATCTCTCGATAGCGCAATCCATTCACCAATAACACCTTCTATTGGAAAACCCTTTACAATCGTTTTTTAGAGAAAAATGTGTTTGGGAAAGCAGCAACAAATTAAACGAGCAGAAGCGACCTTACATGAGTTTAACAGCTAAGTAACTTGCTTAAATCAGTGCTTCCAAGTATAAGCACAAGGGGACTTTTCATTGATTTTGCCCATTCTGAATAGTCTATAGGCACAGTTTCAGATCAAAATGTACTCGTAATTACTTAACAAATTAATAGAGCGCAGTCGATTTGAATAATTTCTGTGTATGTATCTATGTATATATGTTTTTTTTTTTGGTTTATTTTACCCTTGCTAACTGTCAACAAAACAATTCAGCGCTGTCAAATACATACATATGCACCAAGTGACTTCTTCGAAGCAGATATTATTACACAAAACTAAGTTATTTGTTTGCCTATATATAGGCGCATTACCATTGTGCTATTAATTAAAAGTAATTAGGTTAATTTCTGCTATCACGACATTTTAGACCAACACATGCCAATCTTCATTACATTGCACTTATATCGGCATATCAACGTATGCTATGATGTACTTATACGTATAAAAATTCTAATTACATGCATATGAATGTTTAATGCCCATTTGATATATTTCGATGATAAATGTGCATGTGTGCATATGTGTGTTGCTTTATACTGTTTTTGCGCATTTCATAATGAATTTGCTGCAATAACCCGCAATTCTTACTCGCACGTATATATGTACATTGTAAATATGTATACACACACATCACAAGAACAAATTTGTATTCATGAGCTGTACGCGAGGTGCAGTTGTGTACGTAGATGCAGGAGCATTTGTTGGAAGTTTGGCCTTTTGCTCGCACTTGAGTTGTATTACGTCTCTTCGTGTTGAGGCGTCGCGATGATATTGGATTCGTTGTTGTCATGCTGCGCACATTCAGCTTCAACAAGACCACTCTGCTAAATAATATTCCGGAGTGGTTCTCAAAATCATTAAAAGTGTTCGCGAATAAATTATAGTAGTTGGCGGCGCAGAGGACGAGACATCGTAGGAAAAGAATTTAATTGTAATCAGTCGCTCACTTACACAGTTTTGTTAGAGCACTATGCAATTTTTCTATGATAGGATACTTAAATAAAGGTTGGTAGTTAGTTTGTTCAGAAGAATTAAATAAATTTCAGTGTCCTTGTTAGCTACAATGAAACAGATTACTTGCCCATAAGCGATTGTCAATTCAATAACGGTTGACTAAGTGATCGAAAATAAGAAAAAAGTAGAAATAAACCATGTATTTTCCAGATTAGTACTTGTGGAGGATTTCAATAACATTTATTTTAACCTTTCAAAAACAACCGAACGAAAGCATACCATTGAATCTTTATAAAGGGCCACCAGAAAGGAAGAGATGCAATTAAGCTAAGCGTTTTCTTCTGGAAATATGTGTATTGTTTCGAAAGTACTTGTGCTAATCATTGAAAAGGCGTATTATTTAGATTTTTGTGTCATACACACATAGGTACATAAACACATACAATTTTTGGATAAGAAAGACACTGCTGGCAATTCGGCTTTGAGCAAGTTGAAAAGCATGATTACGCGCCTCAGCGAGCTTTATGAAAACTTTAGACATTGAAAAGGAAATGTGTTGGGGCTCCTGTGAGCCACATCGAAAATTTAACCAAATTAAATTTACGGAACTTTTTTTGTTAGTTTTTTTATATAAGTGGGTAAAGTCTATAATTTCAAAAATATTGAAAATTATATTATATGATGTTTTTCATTCGCTGGTCGCATAGTTTTGACATCCATTTCATTTGGTGTTTCTTTCGTTTATTTCGTTGGCTTTCGTTATTTCTGCACTTGCATTAGTGTTATGGTTATTTTCCAACAATTATGCTTAGAGATTACAAATATATCTCCTCTTACATATGTAAGTATGTATGTTTGTGTTCAGCCATTAGAGAAAGCTGCCAGTTGACAATTTACAGTATATTTTGCTATTCATGCTCATTCGCCTTTTAAGCGCATCAGTTATGCTTGAGTTAGCTACAATTCCGATAGATATTTACAATGCATCTATAGAGCTATACCCATACATACATACATGCCTTAGCGAAATTAAAATACCAATATCGATTGGCATAAACACAATTAAAACAGAAATTGTTGTAGTTCTTCTGAGCTTGATTGAGCTATCAACTGACTTAAATGAACTGTGAAAGTTGCTGCTGCTAGGATATAAAGAAATTCTGAAGGTAAGAGAATCCATACAACATAAGAACAAATGTATGTATGTAAGTAAAGGGTCTTTCAAAAGATGTTGTTTCAATATAAAACATGTCAAAGTTTAGATTCTTTCAGCTCTCCCTATTTTTTTTTTTCAAAATCGAATCACATAATTTAAAAGTCCATCATCTACAGATAAAATCCACCAATAGTCCATTCATGAATGCCTAAGTTTTGAGAACATCGAGATATCGATGTTGAAGGTTGTTCAGCAACATTTGGCGCTACAGCAGCAATATTCTCAACAAAACGTCAAGTTTTTAGCCTACCAGCCCTTTTCCTATCCTCTTCAGAACCAGCTTCATGAAATTTTTTCACTAACTTTTGAATTTTTGACTCATTTGGACGATTATTTTCATCAAAGCAATTGCGATATGTTGTTTCTAAAGGTCGGCCATTTTATAATAAGTTTCAATAATTTTAACGCGTTGTTCTATAGTTCAAAATTGTACATCACTACTGACATCTAGGCGTCACTTCTGAAACACCCTTCATAATATGCTCATATATGTATATATGTATATAAGTGTATTTGTGGATTGTTTGTCCTTTTGTTTGGCATTACTTCCTTTTCAAATTTGTTCCGTCCGCCAACAAATGGCACGCGCCATATTTTATGCCTCCTACGAAAATCTGATGGTTTTCATGAGAAGGGAGGAATAAATGCAGTAATTTAATTAAAAGTATAATGCCTGCATAATTGGACAACTTGACAAGCTTATAATGCGAATGCTCGAATTGATCAAATTTATTGCAAGCACTTTATTGTGTAAATGATACGGAGCTTTTCAATAGGTTTGTTCGAATTTTGTCAATGTATAACGGCCGCTGTGGCCGAATGGGTTGGTGCGTGATTACCATTCGGAATTCACAGAGAGGTCGTTGGTTCGAATCTCGGCGAAAGCAAAATTAATAAAAACATTTTTCTAATAGCGGTCGCCCCTCGGCAGGCAATGGCAAACCTCCGAGTGTATTTCTGCCATGAAAAAGCTCCTCATAAAAATATCTGGCGTTCGGAGTCGGCTTGAAACTGTAGGTCCCTCCATTTGTGGAACAACATCAAGACGCACACCACAAATAGGAGGAGGAGCTCGGCCAAACACCTAACAGAAGTGTACGCGCCAATTATTTATTTATTTTTTATTTTATAATGGTCATCTTTGTTAAACTTTATTATTACAATCCGCTATGTCCGCCAAATATTCTATGCGTCGCGACCAACAAGCAAAATTTCCGGATTTGGTGCGACGAAAATATACGGAGACTTATCACGGGAGACTTAAGCTCCGAAAACTTACCCTTTGGTATGGATTTCTGTCCATTAACCATTGATTTCTTCGAGGATGCGTTCCCCACCCCTGTGCAAACTGTACATGACAACCGATATCGGACCATGATAAGAAACTCTAAGACAGATAATACAGATCTCACAAATTCGTGACTTCAACAGAACGCCACACTGCAAGGAAATTATTGAATTTATTGGATTGGAATATGAGGGCTTCGTCATTTCTACGTGAAAACTTTGGTCCATGCAGACAAACAACAGACAATTGCCGTTAAGAAGGCCAACAAAACTCACTTTCTTAATGAAATTGCTCACCATTTGCCCGAAATTATGATCCGCACAAAGCCATCGAGTGCGAATGAGAATAAGGAAAACCATTGGGGCAATATCGGTTAAACTTTTTGATTTATTTAATTTCAAAGTTCGAGCACTCTTAATGAAATACCCTATAGTAAATATAGTACAAAAGTATCCTCTTATCTGTTTGTACACACTTCTGCATACAGTTGAGTGCCAAAGAGCTTACTAAAATGGCAAATATTCAAAGTGTCGCAAAATATTCCTTGAATGCGCCAAGAAGCAAAAACAAAAATAACAAGGAATTAAGTGAAGATAAGCATTGGAGGTTAACGATATGATATAATTACAAAAATGTCGATTGCTTTTGTTAATATCGCCAAGGGATGGACAGGATAGTAAAGCATTAAGCAGGGTACTAAAGTCGCGCCCACAACAAAACTCAGTGGCGAGCAGATTATCGCATTAACAGCATATCAAGCGATTGAAACGAGATAATTCCATTGGGAGAGGAATATAATGAACAAAATGGAACGTAAAACAAACCAGAAAGTAATGAGCCCATAGACAAAGTGGTTTATTGCCAGACAGTACTGAAGGCTGCGGAGGAGCTAAAGGAAGGTATTAAAATCTCTCTATATATTGTACATGAGCAATTCTTTCAAATGATGATTCTTCCATCTGTTCAGATCCAGATCATACTTACGGTATACACATAAACATATTTTTTTTAAGTTATTTCGAACTTCAATGTTCAAGGTGAAAAACAAAAAAAATACCACCTGCTGCTGTTATTTCGACAGCTTTAAATTTTCCCTATAAGGCTTTCGGGAAATACTGCTTAATTTGCTAACAGACCTTGCTCGGAGATAAATCCGGGACATCTCGGTAATTCAGAACCGACTGTTGCGGGAAACCGTTCAAAGCGCTTTTTGGATACATACATATTTGAGAATGATTTGAAATCAAAGCACAATTTCATATGCCAAGAGTTTGAAAACGTTTTGATATCGAGTTGGAAATTACAGATTTCACAATAAAAAAGGGAACCTATTTTTCCGTTTTATAAAACTGTTCTCAAAATAACAGCAACGGTTTTACGTGAACTTGTTGCGTGGGATTTACTATACAGGTTATTTTGAACTCCAATTGCCTGTTATTCAAACTCAAGCTAACACAATTGGAACATAGCGATCGATAGGAGGGAACATTTGTGAATTTCTGTTTTTGGTGAACTTGTTGCCGGTCATAAATGTTACTGTAGCTAGTTTTTGTGATTCTATTTAAAATTTATAATATTTTGCAATAAAGAGTAGAAAAAATATTGATTAAACAAATACATATTTGTCGTTGCCATTAAATGGTTATAGTTTGTAAATATATTTAAACAATTCTGCCTATGTTAGTTCACATTTCCTATACTTTTTGCAAATACCGGTTTGTGAGTTTTAAATTGTACACGAAAAAAGGAGATAGTTAGTTATTTTCACCGAAAATTGGAGTTAGAAGCTTTTACCGCATATTTTTTTCCAAATGAATTGTTCCTTTAAGTTAGTTAAATTAATATGAATTTACTTATATCATTTCATATATTTTGTAGAAAATTAAATATAAATATGAATATCGAAATCACAGATTTAAAAGGTCGTTATTCTTATCTAATAACACATAAATTTGAATTTACGATTAATCGAGCATTGGACCTGTGGTAGTGTAAAATGTGCCGATCGCCGCGAAATAGTTGAGAGGGTTCTTGGTTGGACATTGAATACACAGCTGACGAGGAAAAAAGGAAACACAGATAATTGTTTTTCGTTTGTACGGCTACTGTGTAGAAAGCCAGTGCGAATTAATCGATCTGAATAAAATTTCCTTTGGAATGCATAAAACCAAATTCCTAATTTTATGTGGAAAGAAGTATTTGATTTCTGCATGTTTAAGGTTTGAAATATCACCCATGAGAATACAGCTTTCTAGTACTACCTTTAGTGATAGAAATTGCTGTTTTATAAAGAGTGATCAGATTGCATGTAATTTTTTCAACCGGGTTTTTTTGATAGATCTCGCGCGGGATTATCTTTAAAAACTAAATGTCATGAATGGTTCTACACAAAAACTAAAAAGATTACCCAATCTATTTGAAATTTCGCTGACTTATTTCTCTAAATGCCTTTAAATTGATAACCCTTTAGATATTAGAAGAATAATTATTCTCCAAACCTGTTAGTTGAATTTTTTGCTCTAGGTAATACGCATGTAACTACGAACGCATCTGCATACAAATAGAAATCGCATCGAGTGCGTCTGTAGTAGAGAAATACCTACATCCACGATGGGATCAAATGTATTATTTGATGCTTTTACATATTTTTGTCAAAGAAATTCTGAGTGCACATAAGAGAAAATTGAAACGTGCCAAAGCAACAGGAACTTTCTTCAAAAAACCTTCAAATTTTGAATTCATAAGCTAAAACGATTGTAAAAACAATGGCGTCCTTTCAGCTACTGTCACTTTGCTCTGAAAGGAATATCTGAGCGTTGGTAGAATACTAACGTTTTTTGTGCCGTATGCATACATATGAATGCACATATAATGCCCGAATTGTGTGAATTTGAAGCAAAAATAAAAAAATGCCAAACTTGCACACGAAAAACTTCTTATTCACAAGAAAACAATGAATAACAGAAAAACTCTGAGGGGTATGTGTGCTTGTATGGATGTGCGTCTGTATGCTCAGTATCAGTCTAATGCTGAGTGAACGGATTTATGCACGAATCTGATATAATGAGACGCCGCATTGCAGTATGATTCGCTACAATAATGATACTCAGGGCATGCAAGACCCTCATTAATAATACGTTGTTGCACTGTTGCAATAGTTAATGTTTTTTTGGTTTCATTTATAAGGATTTGAATGCTTTGTATTGTAGGTGAATTATGCAAAGCTGTTGCTGGTAGCTCAATACGAGGTGTGGATATTACGTTGCGGAAATGTATCAATAAAATGCATGCAAATTAAGTTGCGAGTCAAAACTTTATTATCAGTCTCTGCAATAGTCTCTCTTTAATTCTTCACAATGGCTGCATTGTTGCTCCCACTGGTGGAAACACCTTTTCTAAACCTTCGAAATTAACCCATTCAGAACGATGGTTACCTCCTGTATCTTCATGATGAGAAAGAGAGAAATATCGCTTGGCACGATATCGAAGACACAGGGTGGGTGTGTTGTTGGATTGCCTTTTTCGTCAAAAGCTTTGCTTCATGAATGAAGGTGGGCCGGCATGTTGTCGTCTTGTGAGGCCAAGCCTTATCGGTGAGTTTAGAGCGCACAAGCAAAATTCGTTCCCATAGTCGCTCCAGTGTGCCGCCATAGAACTTTCCAGTCATTGTTTTTCAAACAGGAACATATTCGCGATGAAAAAATTACCAACTTTGCCTTCAGTTCCGTCTAAGATGTCCTCACTTTCACGCTCTTTGCAACCACTGTTGCCTTTATTTATGTTTTGTTTATGTATCTCCGTCGCTGTCGGGGTAAAATATCCAAGTCGCCTCTCCAGTGACAACCCGACTCATCCAATCTCTGTCGTTGCTCTGAATGCGGGACGACAAATCCTCGCAGATCGGCTTCCTCATGTTTTTCAGTTAAAGATTCTATTAAAATGCCAACCAGTTGTGAAGATTGATATACTCTCATCTTGGTGCCTCAAGAGAGTTTGCGATGTTTAACTTTAATGCAACAACCAACTTTCATACATACAAACACAGTATGGCCTACGTGTGAACATATGCACGTGGAGATTATGTAAATGACTATTCAGTCCCTCTTTGAATTTACATTTTACTCTTAAGCGCATTGCTGCCGTTCCTTCCAAACCAACACGGAATTGCACAACAATAATAAAAGATGAAAACTTTTCTATGCGAAAATTCAAAATAAGCTGCTATTGTCCCCAACAGCCAATCAAAATAAATTCAAAATCTGCAGAATGTTTTGAACTCTTACATTTAACGCAAATTTTGAGAAAATAAGATGGAGTGAGGAACAGCCCACTTACATACAAGAATATGGTGGACGCATGTAAGAAAGGCAATGAAATTTAAAAGGAAAATTAAAATGTAATTCTAATATAATTCCAAAAATTTGTCAATTGCGCCCTCTTCATGACAAATTAAGAAATGATGAAGTAACTGTAGAGGCAACCACAAAGAAGGTGCCGCTACTCCACGTTACACTGCCACATAATCAATGTGGGCCGTGAACTCAAAAGGGCATCACACAATAGCTGCTCTGCGACCAACAGCATCTTGACGACAATAATGTCAACATTGATTAACTGTCGGTTTGTTGTGTTTCTTTGAAGGCTTTGGAAACACAATATTTTATGGTAGTATATACATACATACATACAATGCTTACATATTTATTGTTCCTATTATATAATATTAATAAGAGGCGTATGCAGAACAAAATTTTTAAAGGGGCGTAATTAAACGATGTAGCCTCAAATAAACAAATAAAATGTAGAAATCTATCAAACTTTAATAAAATCGTCTAGTTTCTCGCATATGCAAATTTCAAAATTTTATTAACATTTAATTACATTTAAATGGCGGGTTTAATTTTGAACGTCGGCGAGTCCAGCTAAGTCTTGTTCATTTTTTATAGAGAGACTAATGTGGGCATTTTTATTACCTATGTCATAAGGAATATAAATTGATACATCTGCATTTTCTTCAAATCTTTTCTTAGTTGTTCAAATATATGTAAATTGTTTTGCATAGCATTAGGACTTGACACTTATATAGGTATTTTGTGATCATATATTTGGTTAAGTGCGTTACTATATACCATTCGGCTGGTCCTGGGTCCCCGGCTCATTATGGACATGCAGCATCAAAAGTTTCGGGTCTAAAAGCTTCTAATAAATCTGCCAAAATGTACATATGCACATATACTCATAAACATAAAAATTATATAATATATTGTGAGAAGCGCGCCATTGGATTTTTGACTGTACATATCGTATGTACGTTCGTTTATACATTCATACGTACTGTACCCACCACCACTTGTTGCCTTTATTGCTTGTAGCGGCATTTCCTTGGGACTCATATTCTCAAAGGAATTTAGCATCTCAAGAGTTGGTTTTCAATTTCAACAGCATTAATAATGCTATTAATTTGCCATTTGAAGTGCTCTCGCAGTGCGTCACGAATCCGGGGCGCAATGGTTCATTTTCCATCTTTCCGTTTTCACTGACGAGCATTTTGTACTAATCATGAGCTATATTTATGTACATACATATGTCAATATCAGAAGGGACATAATCAAATGTATGTCAATATTTGGCCTCTTCGATTCGCCAAGCGTTAGCAGGAGGCGAATAGCTGAAGCGATTGGTACAAATAAACATATCTTGGTAGCACTGGAAAAGAGCTGCCTAAAATTACATTTTTTTTGATTTTGATGGGATTTGAAAATTAATGTGTAAAGTTAGAGAAAAGCTCGTAAACGATCATGATTCAATAATAAAAGGTTTGCTCAGTATGCAGCTTTCTCATCCCCTCTTGACAAATCGGCTCCCTTAGCAAGACCCTGGGTTGCTAGCTCTAGAAATTTTGACTAAAAGTGGAGGAAAAGTAAAATTTGTAGAAAAAACATTTCATTTTAAAAATGGACTGCTTACGAGCAACAACTCGCTCAAAAGTTTTCATCGGTATGTTCAGGACTATGGTAGTATGACATGGAATACATACCGTTTAAGTCAGGACATCATAGAGTATTTGACGCAATCCGAGATCGAGCTGGAGAATTTACAAAGCTTTATTTCTTATGATGTGGTGATTTAAACGGAACTCATGTTTTGCAAAGAGCTAGCGTTTGCTAAAGAGTTACAGCAGGGAGAATTATTGAATAGTCCCGACGTAATCGATTACATTGCAGACCTCATTATAAAAAAGTTGGCAGAACTTGTTTCCAATGAGCCCACCTTCCTATGGATGGATAAAAAGTCCAGTACCAGTATGAAAGAGCTTCTCATAAAAAACCATCTACCGGAATCGACTTAAAACTGTAGGACCTTCCAGTTGTGGAACGCGCGCTACAAATAGGAGGAGGATCTCGGCGAAACACCTAACAGAATTGTACGTGCCAATTATTTATTTATTTTTAACAAAATAGTTTTATATTGGCAAAACTTCGCGATTGATTTTAAATTTAGAAATTAATTCACAAAATAAAATCTTGGATTATGTGAAATAATTTCTTGTTTTAATATTAGACTTGGCAATTTCCGCTAATCACTTCTATCTATACCATTATTTACATTCAAATATTAATTA
This sequence comes from Anastrepha obliqua, assembly GCF_027943255.1. Lineage (NCBI taxonomy): Eukaryota > Metazoa > Arthropoda > Insecta > Diptera > Tephritidae > Anastrepha > Anastrepha obliqua. The sequence continues at coordinate 619,172 of NC_072895.1, read as the reverse complement.
AAATTTATTTTTTAAACCGTTCGCAGTTTGTTTTCATTTAAGTAACAAAATACTATTTTGCTACCATTTGTCCCAAAAATGATTTAATTTTTTCCTTTTTATGCACCTTCTTAAATACAACCTTTTGTAAGGGAGTGTCAAAAATCGAATGTCACTAGTGAGCAAACCTTTAATAATTGAATCATGGTAAACGAAAATACAAGAAAATATGACAAGAGGTTTGTTGTAATTTGTCAGCACAATAAAATATTTTCATATCGCTAGAAATTTGTGTAACAACACAACTTCTTGTTAGAACGTAAGTCAAAAACACTCCCTATATTTTTTAGCGAAATGGCATCTAACGCATTCTAATTTCAACACCACTTAGAATTAATGTTTTCAAATTTTTCGATTGGTTAAGGGTTCTTAACTAAGCTTCAAACTTCGTGCATAGTCAAAAACAAAATTAAATAAATGTTCATGAAATTTCTAACTTTTTGATCAGCATTTTGGTAAATACTATGTTTAAAGTGGCTGAAAAATCGCGTTACAATTTTTTTAATTTTTTTGGCGGTCGAAACATATACCTCCTATCTCACGCAGAATAGACTTTCTATAAATACGCTGAGGATGTACACTTTGATAACAAAAATAAAAGAAAGAAATCCATTATTTTCTCGGCAGATGGCTGTAGTGATCGATGTCTCGTAAAGTTTCGATCAAACAATTTAAAGTTTTTTTTTGATAAAGGCGAAAATGCAAGCCAAAAGACCGCTGAAATTGTGAATGGTGTTTATGGTGCCAATATGTAACAGCTAATTACTTGCAATTTTGGTTTCGTCGATTCCGTTCAGGCATTTTTTATGTTCAAGAAAATGTCGATAAAATCACAGAAATAATCGAAGTTGAACGGCATATTAGTAGTTGTAGCATCGTCTAGGAGCTAAAGACGGAGTATAAAAAAGTTGTAAACCATTTGAAAATTTTACGCAAAAATAATCAATATTTTTCGCCAAACTAATATATAAAATTAGGAAATGTTTTAGATATCAACCCTAAGTTTGGGTTGTAGCATTGATGTCTTTACTTAGTTCTAAACCCTGTCTCTCTCGTTTTTCTCTTCTGCCCACAAGCGTGATTCGTTGTGAACCCAAAAGGCTCAAGTTGAAATATCATGGAATTATGTTTATTTTCAGAACTATCCTTTGTTATGGACAATATAGCAATTCTTGTCTTGATCTTGCTCTGAACGAATAGTTGAACGAGGTATTTTTGAGGTTAAATACAGGGTGGCTGATGAAAGCCGCTACCAAAAAAAAATTGAGTAACTTTTTTTCTTTTTAAGTTATCTGTTCCATTTTTGTTTTAATTTGCAGATTGATCTTTAAAATTTATTAAAATGTATAACTGGGACACGCAAACAAGAATTTGGATAGTCCGCCGCTATCACGCACTGGAGTCCGTAGTTTTGGTACAGAGAGAGTACAGGCGGATGTTTGGCGGCGATCCCCCGAGCAGATGGACCCTAATGAGACTGGTGAATAATTTTGCTGAGCAAGGAACAGTCGCAAGAAGGCCTTATCATCGAAACCCACCAGTTCGGACGGAGGAAACGATCGCTGCTGTAGCTGCAGCTATACAAAGAAATCCAAGGGTTTCAACAAGAAGCTTATCTGCTCAACTTGGTGTCAGCCGACAGTCTTTGCAAACAATAATGCACAAAGATTTAGACTTATTTCCCTACAAAATTCAAATGGTTAACAAACTGAATGCAGCAGACTTGCCGATTCGCTTGGAATTTTGCCAGAAGATCCTGCAAATGGTGGAAGAAGACCAAAACATGTTAAACTGCCTTTTCATGTCTGATGAGGCCCATTTCGATTTAAACGACAATGTGAACAAACAAAATTGTCGAATATGGAGTACTTCTAACCCACAGATACGCTACGAGACGGAATTGCATCCTCTTCGCGTGACAGTGTGGTGTGCGGTTTCTTCACGCTGTATTGTCGGGCCTTATTTTTTTGAAGAAAATGGTCACACCGTTACGGTTACTGGGGACCGTTATTTGAAAATGCTGAAAGAATTTTTCTATCCAGAGCTACGCCGAAAGAGAATTCCTTTCAACTCTGTGGTTTCAACAAGATGGGGCAACGTCTCACATAGCCCAGACTGTTATGACAGAGTTGCGACGAAAATTTCCCAATAAACTGATTTCAAGAAACTCCGAATTTCATTGGCCCCCCAGGTCGCCTGACCTTACTGCACCTGACTTTTTCTTGTGGGGTTTATGTAAACAAGAAGTTTATAAAACAAAGCCAACAAATTTGGATGAACTAAAACAATCCATTCGGGCAACAATTGCGGCTATTCCTGTCGCAACTCTCAAAGCAGCAATGAACAACTTTTTACTAAGATGCCGCACTTGTGTCAACGAGCATGGGGGGCATTTAAATTCAATTATTTTTAAAACTAGTTAAGCTACATTTAATAAAATTTAATGACCTTCAACTTGAAAAAAAAAAATAAGTGAATTCCATACACTAAAAAAAAAGTTATTTGAGTTTCTTAATGTAGCAAAATTCATCAGCCACCCTGTATAACTTACTACATAACTGTTTTTCAAGAAAGGCCTTAAATGGCAACAACCGTCATGTAAATAACGACGTAATATCTTAGTACACTGGACTCAAGAAGTGTTCAGCAAACATTAAATTATTTGAACTACATATACCTATGTATATGTACGTGAAGAAATTTTAAATAAGAAAGTTGCAAAGTACATACATACATATGTACACATACACTTATAGTTTATACTTATAGTTGATCAACATACTTATAAAACAAAATAAAGAATTCCTTAAGTGAATCTTCTTTGGCCTTCCTCAACAATACAGTCATGTGGATTAACAATTTACATAAATGTCAGCGGATTGGATTTACTACTCCAGATTTTCCCTGCAGGGATGGATGCGACAATGATTGATTTCACCGAGGATGGGGGGATATGCACACGGTTATTGCCACTATGACTGCTGCTGTTGCACAAGTGTTGACTTATGTATGGCAACAGTAATTTATGATTTGTTGGAAAATGCCAAGAGAAACTTCACAGCGGAGCGATTCAATTTATGTATACGAATCCATGCCTTCCCCCTTAACACTGAGTTTTCTGCTTGTTGGTATTGCTACTGTGCATAGTTCACATTTTTTGTTTCTGATATGTCAACCGCAATAAGCGTCTGATTGCATGTCGGCTGGCGCATTTGCACATTCGCATTTGTATTCACTCTCACACTCACTGTCATGCTTGGGAGTAAGAATTTTCGGTGAGCCAATTTAACACGGTTTAGGTTTTGAAGGTTTTTACCTCCTAAATTTAGATCTCATGCATTTTTATGCTGCTGCAAATATAATTATTAAAAAAATATGAATTATCAGTTTAAAATTTATATTTTATTCTTCGAGTGAAATTACAGAAACAAATATTTCAGAAATGTTCATGTTATTGAATAACTAGTCTTAAAAGTTGCAACCGTGTGACAATGAACAGTTTGATTAACGAAAGCTTTATTATTACATATTTTTAACCATTAAAAGTGACAAAATATGTTGAATAATATTCACTTTAATACATAAATAGATTTATGGACATTACCATTAATAATAAAAACAATAATAATAACAATAATACATCAAAAATTAGTTGAAGCAAAGGGCCACCACACGTCCTGCTTCAGAACCATGGTTTTCCCGCATTCATATATTTTCATTTTGACTGGTACTGGTATAATGTGCTGCTACTGTAATGTAAATAAATATTAACTTTTTTCTCCTTATTATTTCATTCTTATTACCGGTTTCACTGCTAACAATTGTGCATAGAATACGACAAGAGTGTAAAAGTTTACAAAGTTTTCTTCTCCAGTGTAGTTAGGCAAATTGCATCTAATATTAGATGATATTTCCCCAGATTCAATTGCGAAGTCTAATTGTAAGAATTTGTGCAATCAAATATAAGTATACAAAACTGCCTTAAAATTATGTCGGTGTAAACACTATTTTTTTTTTTTATCTGATTAAACGTAAAGGAAAGTTCAGTGAGGGAAAGTGTAGAACTCGTCCAAATTTGTTAGGAAAACATCCTTAATAAACATAATTGGGGTGTGGGATCTTATGTACATATTTCACCCATAAGAAGTACAGTGGCTTAAAAATAAGTTGCAAGACTCCAGTGGGTGTTTCTGCATGGAATAACCGAATTAAATGTACTAAAAGTGCATAAAAATAGATACATTTTTGTTCGTATTCTGACCCGGTAAAGCATCCTGGTTTGTTTGACATACGTTTTTAAAACATATGTAGTACATGCGTATAAAATTATCTATGAATATGTGTTGCCTGATCTCCTCCTCCGACTTGTAATGCGTGTCTTGACCTTACTTTTTCATAGCAGAAATAACCTTCGAATTTTACTGCAGAGAGCGACCGCTATTAGAAACCAAATTTCCTATAATTTATTGCTTCACGCCCATAGATTCAATGCTCACTCCGGAACCAACTGAGTCCCATTCGCGATCAAACCTTTCAGCTATGGTGAATCTATGAAAGTATGATAGCTAAAAATTTCGAAGTTTTCTTGTTATTACCTACGTTTTCTCTTTTTGCGTAATCTGCCTAGTACTCTTTGTTGAGGGATAATATTCTCTACTTTAACGATGATTTATTTATTTATCTTCTCTTTAAGCGCTCACTTGTGGCTTCAAGTACTAAAAAAGTGTACAAAAAGCACAAAGTAGCAAACTCAGACTTCAATTTGCATACATAAATATGAATGAATTTATCTGCCTTCGCCTTGCAAGTTTCTTCTCTCAGTGGGGAGGCCAGTCAGTTATGTGAATATTTAGTTCACTGCTGTCAGCTTTTTACGACGCTACTTTCTTTAGCTGTTATTTTAGTTGTTGCTTTATCACCCTTTACACTCACCGTAAATTCCATTCATTTCCATTCAATTCGCTACTCTGGCCGTTAGGTTTGATGGTGCATATAAGAGTTTCTTGTTTGTGTCGTTCTATCTGTGTATGGCTTATATATATATTTCAGTTGCTGACATGCAGAGTTAGAGTACATATTACGAAACCTCGTTTCTAACTCAACCCAACAAAAACAATTTGCTGAGTAAGATTACGAGAATACCCTACCAACGTCATCCTGTTATTCCCTACAACGGCATCCTATCAAGTCCTCTCCTTGTCCCTTATTACTTTACCTGACAGTACGTATAAAATGCACTTTCTAGTTTCTCACATGTGGCTGCTAAATAAGGATTTATCTACACGAGGTAACGCACCTTTGGAAAATCGTCCCGTCGAGCAATCGGCGGCTCAGGCATCGGATGTGCAGGCCCGACCCCCACATCCCCTTATGACCGCAGACACCCAGGGTTTCGGAGGAAGCACATTACTAGCGGTGAAAAATGGTCTAGGCCCGTCCCTAGTCTACTCCATTCTTAATTAATGAAAATACTTTTTTCACGACTTCTAAAACAAATGAAAAAAAATTGTTCTTTTCGAATGCATAAAAAATAAATTTAAAAAATTAAATAAATATATAAAAAAACCACTAGTCGGTCTTTATGTTCAATGAGAAAATAAATATAATTATTCGTGTACTACATACATTTAGTTGTATAACATAGGCATTCTTCAGGGGTTTTTAAATACAATTTTCATAAATAACTGTTCCTTCCGGTCTCAGAGGAAAGTACATACACCAACTCTAAAGTACTTATATTACTCTTCTTCTTCTTAATTGGCGCGATAACCGCTTACGCGATTTTGGCCGAGCTTAACAAAGCGCGCCAGTCGTTTCTTTCTCGTGCTAACCGGCGCCAGTTGGACACACCAAGTGAAGCCAAGTCCTTCTCCACCTGATCTTTCCAACGCAGAGGAGGCCTTCCTCTTCCTCTGCTACCACCAGCTGGTACCGCATCGAATACTTTCAAAGCCGGAGCGTTTGTATCCATTCGGACGACATGACCCAGCCAACGAAGCTGCTGGATCTTTATTCGCTGCGCTATGTCTATGTCGCCGTAAAGCTCATACAGCTCATCGTTCCATCGCCTGCGATATTCGCCGTTGCCAACGTGCAAAGGTCCAAAAATCTTCCGCAGAATCTTTCTCTCGAACACTACAAGTGTCGCTTCATCGGATGTTGTCATCGTCCAAGCTTCTGCGCCATACGTTAGGACGGGCATGATGAGAGTCTTGTAGAGTGTTAGTTTTGTTCGTCGAGAGAGGACTTTACTACTCAGTTGCCTACTTAGTCCAAAGTAGCACTTGTTGGCAAGAGAGTTTTTACGTTGGATTTCAAGGCTGACATTGTTATCGGTGTTAATGCTGGTTCCTAAATAGACGAAGTCTTTTACAACCTCGAAATTATAACTGTCTACAGTGACGTGGGTGCCGATACGCGAGTGCGCCGACTGTTTGTTTGAAGACAGCAGGTACTTCGTTTTGCCCTCGTTCACCACCAAACCCATTCGCTTTGCCTCTTTATCCAGTTTGGAGAAGGCAGAACTAACAGCGCGGTTGTTAAGGCCAATGATATCAATATCATCGGCATACGCCAACAATTGTACGCTCTTATAAAATATTGTGCCTTATATTACTAAATATGGTCAAATAAATTCATTTATACTTGCGTATATATTTAATTTAAAATTCACTGCCAATTTTATGAATCAATTGACGTGTGAATGACCTTGTTTTTCTATTTTTACTTATACCTATGCACAGAAAATTTAAATACTGCCTCGTCTTTCCTTTTTCGTCGTTCACTAAAAAGCTGCATATTTAACGGTGGCAAATCAGCCGTTTCGAGCCAAATACAAATGCCATACTCTGCTTCCTACCCTTGTGGAATGTTACAAATTCTTTTTATTCTCATTCGCAATGCGATGCGTTTAACAAGGGAATACTAAACAAAGGCACAGCAAGCAAACTGCCACAAAATTTGAAAGATTTTGATAAGGATTTTATGGGATGAAAAAAACTAAATCAAAGCGGGCACAGCACCAAATAAAACGATTTGTTTTAGGAAGTTACAAATCCTTCGAAGGGATAAGACAAAAGCAGCGGATCAATCGCGATACGCGGGAACTATGAAGGAAAATTGGAAAGGAAATAGTTCGGAATATCTAAAAAGAGCAGCGTTTGCGCATGCAACATAGAGAATTTTTGACTTGACTTATGGAGCTTATCAACGAATTGAAATAAATGGAAATAATATGTAAATTCAAAGTTTGTTTGAAAGAGCGATAAAAAAAATTCATTATGGAATGCAGCAAAATAAGCAAAATTAAAAATAAATAATTGGTGTGTACACTTCTGTTGGTGTTTGGCCGAGCTCCTCCTCATATTTGTGGCGTGAGTCTTGATGTTGTTCCACAAAGCGAGGTTTTAAGCCGACTTCGAACGGCAAATGGGATTTTATGAGGAAAAGGAAAGGAAATAAAGAAAATTATGGTGTACTATATTAGATATAGCCTGTTTAATAGAAGTGTGACTGGCAAAATTCAAACATAGAGTTTCGTTGTAAGAAAAATGTAGATTATGTTAAATAGGCGAATCCTCTTCGCAATACGCATTGAGCAAATTGTTAGTTTTGTGAGAAATTCAGAAAGCTACGTTGTTTTACAAAATGAATTCCGCGTATGAAGCAGTGTTCTTATGTGCACACCTTTAACCCTGGATGGTTACTCTTCGTCGAATCGACGAGACTCGTTTACTCTTCACTGCATAACTTTATTATGTGTGTTCTAATTACGCTCTTTTTGTCAACAACGTCAGTTGGTAACTAAAGCTTGCAGTGAGCGGACGCATGCTGTATATTTATTTTGTTCAAGCTGAAATTTACAGGTGTGTACTCGTCACAATGACGAAGAGTAACTTTACTGTGACTTTTTGCTCTCACAGTGTAATAAATTTGTTGTTATATTTTGATGTTTTGTTTAATAGTTTTGTATTAGTGTTATTAAAAATTATTTATTTTCAAGCAGTTTATTATTTTTTATGTTAAATATTTTAAACTTTTTATTTAATTAGAGCAAAAAATGAGTTCTAAGAAAGTACTAACTGAAGCTGATATCGAGAGGTTTTTGCAAAATTGTGACGACGATTTCAATTTCTTGGGTAGTTCAGAGGAAGATGACGATAGCAATCAAGGTGGCGAAAACAATGAAGAAGAGCAGGCACCAGTTGCTGGAGATGACGTTTCACTATCGTCTGAGTTTTCTGAAGAAGAACTTTCCGATGAAGATGATATTCCGCTAAATATGCTTCGCTCAAGAACGAATGTAATTGACTTTTCAAAAACAATTCTGCGCGGGAAAAATTTTCATAAATGGTCCACTAAAAAAGGAAAATCACATCATCGGGCTATGAACTACGTGCACAAAGCTAGAGGCTCGTCTCGTGAATGCAAAGGAGTAGTAGATCCTCTTGAATGTTTTAAATTATTCATCACTTCTGAAATTGTTGATGAGATTGTGCAGTGGACAAATGTCGAAATACAGAATCGTCAGAAATCTAATTCGCAAATGGGTCCTACTGATTTATCTGAGATATATGCGCTACTAGGACTCCTAGTTCTTACGGCTATTAAGAAGGATAATCACCTTACAACAGACGAACTTTTTGATCCTACTTATTGTGGTTCGCGCTACTTGGCTACTATGGGTAAATTTCGCTTTAAATTTTTGATGTCGTGTCTTCGCTTTGATGACAAAAGTGTCAGATTGAGACTGATAAATGACAAATTTGCTCCTATAAGAAAGGTTTGGGATCTTTTCATCCAAAAATGCCGCCAAAACTACGTCTCCGGTTTGTACTTGACAATTGATGAACAGCTACTGGCTTTCAGAGGACATTGCCCCTTTCGCATGTATATCCCAAATAAGCCAGCTAAGTTTGGGTTAAAATTAGTAATGTTATGCGATAGTGGTACAAAATATATGGTAGATGCTAGCCCATATCTGGGGAAAGGCTCTAATCCAACAGCAATTTCTCTTGGAGAGTACTATGTAAAAGAACTGACGAAAACTGTCCATGGAACGAATCGCAACATAACAATGGATACCTGGTTCACATCAGTTCCCCTTGCCAAATCTCTGCTTTCCGAACCCTATAAATTGACAATTATTGGCACTTTACGGTCGAATAAAAGAGAAATACCGAAGGAAATGGGCAACGTTAAAGGACGGAAAGCCGGAACATCCATGTTTTGTTACGACAATGAACTGACTTTATTATCGTACAAGCCAAAACCAAATAAATTTGTATATCTTTTATCCAGCTGCAATGAAGAAGGAACAATAAATATGAAAACCGGAAAGCCACACATGGTAGAATTTTATAATCAGACTAAAGGCGCTGTCGATACTCTAGACCAAATGTGCAGTGTTGTCTCGTGTTCTCGAAAAACCAACAGGTGGCCAATGTGCCTATTTTTTGGAATTTTAAATATCACTTTTGTGAACAGCTACGTCATATATACACACAATATGCTGCATAGAAATCAAAAACCCAAAAACCGACGACAGTACCTGAAAGATCTTCATGAATCTCTAGTGGTTCCCTTTTTAAGAGACAGACATGAGAAACCTACCTTGCAGACCTCAATTAAGGAGAGTATTGAAAATATAATACCTAATCCGCAGGAAGGCATTGACAACGCTGATAAAGGACCAAAAAAACGTAGAATTTGTCACTTCTGTCCGAGTAGCAAACGAAGAATGACAAAAGCCACGTGCAATATATGCAAAAAAAGTATTTGTGGTGAACACAAAGTTGAACTTTGTGTCTCATGTAGAGAAAAGGCTATTTACTAAAAAAACTTTTTTATATTATATTATTTGATTTATTTTCTTTAAATGTTGTATATGAAAAAAGCAACTTTTATTTTTATTTGTTAGTTTTTGTTTTTATAAAAAGTTAATTATTTTTAAAAGACCAAAAAAAAGAGTACAAACTCATATTGAATTTAAGAGAGAAAAAGACTATTTATTTTTGTATTTAATTTTTTTTTCATTGTTTTAAACAAAAAATGCAACTAAAAAAAGAGTTTTCTTATTTTTATTTTTAAAAAGTATTTTTCTAGAATCTTCATAAAAAATAGGTCGCCGATCCGACGAAGAGTATCCTTAATGTACTAAAATGAAGAGTAACCATCCAGGGTTAAGGCCCAAAATGTCACGTGCATCTGCAGCAAAACATTTGAAGAAGTTGAAGGGGTTCATAAATAATGACATCTTACCCAACAAAGCCCAAAAATATACCTCTCCAAAGCAAGATCAGAAGATCAATGATTTGTTTGTAACAAAGTTGAACTTACGGTTGGGTGAAGCTAAAGCTGTTTTAAGGAAAGGTGGTGTTAATGCATCCAAGGACACGATTCGAGGATGTTTACGTGCAGAAGACCTCAGACTTCTCTCATTATCTCACATTAAAGAAAAACTTGCATGGGCCAAGGCATATTCGGAACGGAATTGGACAAACCTAATATTCACAGATGAATCTTCATGTTTGCGGCTGTTTCTCCGAAAAAGTATTTGTCCCTTTATTTATGTTTACCGCCCATTTGAATGCACTTTTTATGAATAAAATTTACCAAAACAGTTTATTACCCTCAGCTACGAAGATGTTTGGAAGAACTAGCCAATCTTGGATTTTACCATCCAGCCATTTTGGAAGAGACCGATCCCAAGCATCGAAGCTAACGGTATGTAGAGTGGAAACAGTAAAATGGTGACAACCCTATTGAAAATTTTTGGCCAATAGTTAAGCAAAAACTAAAAGGAAAACAATTATGAACGCTTACACAATTATCAAGTGGAATTTGGCTGATTTGGAGCCGATTACCTCTGTTGAATTTTTCTTCATTCTTATGTCATTACAGCCAGAGTGTCAAACTGTTATCCTTTTTTTTTTACTTTTTTATGGATATGACTAACCCTATTATGAGAAACACTTGTAAGTCTGCACAATGCATTAAAATATTTTGCACACTTACCGATTCCCATGGTACAAATTAACGAAATTAAAATCAAACAAATATTAATGTATTACATTTCCATAATTTTCGTTATTCGATGGTCATTTTGATTAAAATATGTTTTTATTTTTTTCTTATAATTCTAAATTCTTCTCAGTCAGCAGTCGAGTCAGCTGATTACTCTCCTTTAGACAACTTTCAGTTAACAGTGATTAAATAAAATAAAATTAAATAAAACAAGTTAAGAAAATGTTCTTATTTCTCTCAAGTTATATAATTAAAACCACATAGAATTTTGCTACCAATAAGAAAGTGCTTCTCATTTCTTCGCTTATGAGCTGAAATTTGAATGCATTTAAGAAGCAAGTGGAAGGTTGTCTTTGGCTATGGGACGAGTGTTGTTGGTGGCTAGGAGCATCAAAAGTGGCAAGCAGTCATAAGTTTCATTTCAAACTTATAATTGCGCTTATGCCAGTTGGCGCCAACTGTAAAATATCTCAAACTAAATAAACTCACATTGAACAAAAACAAAGCAGAGCAAAGCGTTCTCAAAAGCGCAAAACGAAACGCTAATAGTAGGAAACAATAAGCGAAGTGCTGAAGGGTGTTGAAGTTCATTGGCACATGCAATACGCTGGGAATGCCAAATTGTGTGGGATTGCTTTTCTCGTAGATTTTTAACTGCGTACTAAATGATTCAGAATTTTTTGTTTTTATCTGTATGTAAATACATATATGTATATTGAAGTTTTACAATTCGTTCGCGGATGCTGATATACACAAATTAAATCAATCGCCCCTCGGCTAGAAATTGCAAACCTTCGGGGGCATTTTGGAAATGAACTTTTTTTATAAAACTCCGTCTGCTCTTTGAAGACGGCATAAAATTGTAGGTAACCTCATTTTCAAAGCAATATCGAGAGGCGTACCAAAAATTGGAGTAGAAGCTCAGCCAAACGATTAGCGGCATTAGATATACGGTTCGAAAACTAATAATTTGTTTCAAAATATGTCGCCATGGACACGCGATAACTTTTGTCTATCCTCCAGTTCGACTGCCTTACCTCAGAATGCAATCCCGGAATTAAGCCAATTTTCAGTTTCTTAAAAAGAATGGAAGTGGTAACCAACCAAATTCATGTGCTAACAACCAGTAATTGGAAGGTGCAATGGATGATGATTGTGCCGGTTGGGGTAGAACCGGTTATTTGACGACTCGAAGCCTCTCAAATTCCGTTTGATTTAAATTAACATAACACACTCAGCATTATCGGGCCGAAAAATGAAGCGCTCGTGCCTTGTCTTGATTTTCCAATGTGGTGTAAAAAACATCTGTACAGTCCAATAATGGTTTCATTGAATAATATCACAAGTTTTTGATCAGCACATTTAATGCTTAGTTTAGTCCACGTTCAACGTTTACTCCATTTAAAGTGCATTTACCACAAAGCTTGGCTGGCATACGAGGACTTCCCTCAGAACCATTCACAAAATATGATAGTTGGGTAAAAATTCTTTAATGTGTTTTTACGTTGGTACGTCGTTGTATATTTTCAAGACTTGCTAAAGTATTTATGCTTAGATTTCCTGAAATTTATAGAAAATTCGAAACAAACGCAAAAAAAATCTAGTACTCATTTACGCTCCCAATACATAAAAAATGAAGTATAGAAGAGAAGTGGAGAGTATCAAATGAAAAGCATTTTTATACAAAAAAGGTATTTAATACAGTGTTCCATTTCATATGTACACACATATGTAGTAGTACATGCGCTATAAGGCAGACCCCATTTCCAATCAGACAGAACTTGCCCTCAGTGGTCAGTACTTTACTGGCCGTTAATCCAACTAGCAAACTATCTTTAAAAGGAAGCACTTTTAACTGATTTCACTGACATTATGTATGTATATACACGTACGCGTGTGTGCATCGGCGTAATTGAATTTTTACTACCATTTTGATAAGCTCACTCACCAGAAAAACATTCAATTACCTCCAGCATACAAAAGCACTCCAAGTGCAATACTCGTGTATAGCCGATCAATAAACACGGATGCGCGTTCGTGCATGCGTCGCACACAAATTCACAAAACGGTGCATCTCGGTATTATAATATTCTGTAGATTTTGTGCTAAAAGTGCGCTCTGAGGCGGTTTTATTTTAAATTCCTTCTATTCTATTCTAAAATATGTGCCTAAGTAAAAATTAGAGCCGGAGCGATAAACGAATTGTCGTATATACGCAAGTATTTTTTTTTCATGATTTCAAAAAAAGCATATCTAAGAATCGGCTGGCCTCCGCAGCCCTTGGACCTCAACCCCATAGCGCACATACATATGAGATAAACAAAACAGATCATTGGCAGCAAGAGAGATTTTTTTTCATACCTTCTGAACTATAGCAACTTAGGTAAATGATATAAAATTACATCGGACACTTGCCAAAATTTGATGGATGAAAGATAGCTACACGAAGTATTGCTGTTCAGGCTCAAAACTACATTTTAATCATATTTTGCAATTAATTGGAAACTTTTTAAATATGAATTTATTTTATATATCTAAACATGTGGATTCCTACGGCGGCCACCGTAGCCGAATGGGTTGGTTCGAATCTCCGTGCATGAAGCAGCAAATGGCTTAAAACTGAAGGTCCCCCCATTTGTGAACCACACCACAAATAGACCAAACCCCTAACACAAGTGTATGCGCCAACTATGTTTTTTTTAACATGTGAATAATTATATTTGAGAATAAAATGTATTTAAATAGAACTTGCCAATTATTTATCTATCAATTATTGTGTTTCGCGGAAAAAATCTTAAAAAAATAAATTCATTTTTAATTGGTGTCTTAACCGTTAAAAAAACGGGAGCCAACCCCTTATTATCTTTGGCAACTAAGTTAAATGTGCTCGCCGTGTCGGCGTGGTCATGCTCATACGGAAACAAAAACAGCTAATCTGGAGGCGCAAAAGACTTACCAACATTGGTCACCATTTCAGAACTAATTTCAAATTCGTTCAATTATATTTAGTTACCTAATGTTGTCAGTGATATATATACATGCGATGTATACACAAAAAAGGTAACTTTATTTTTCCCGGAAAATATTTATCTATTCATTATAATATATTTTTTCGCCTTCAAAGTTATCCTCCATCCAGATATTTGAGGATTTTTGATATGCACTTTTCTAGGGATGCCGAATTTATCTTGCAAGTGTGTCAAATTTCCGTAATTTCATGGATCATGGTCAAGTCCGATAAGTCCAGATTTACACACAGAGACATCTGGAAGGGAAATACTGGAAATTCTCTTTTGATGTTTCATTCGCGGTCACAAGGCGAAATTGTTTTCCGCAACATTCATTGCTTTTTGACGTTTAATTCTTTAAATTTGACAATACGAATAAGAAGCACGAAGCGTGTCGCCAGTACGGCAAACAAAAATCCCTCTCACTTCCCCGTGCGTTCGTCACCCACGAACTAAATGTTTCCCTGTGTAAAGTAGCACTAATTACGGTGGTATGGTATGATACTCGTAATGATGTTGTTTTTGGCAGAGAAATACAGACTCTTTTCAATAAAAAAATTGCCAAGCACACAAAAAAAAATGTGTAAAAAAGTGTAATGCAAGTATTTGTCCCGGGATATAACTTCCTTAAATTGAATAAAGATAAATTAAACGAAAATCACAACTTTGCAAGGAAGTGTTGAACATAATAATGTTTTCTGAAAGTAGTTGCAAACTTTTTAATTGCTAGTTCCTAGAAGAAGGCTACGAGTTATCTAGGGGAGGGGGGCCCAGCTGTGACGCAAGCCCAGTTGTGACGCAGCTAAATATTTTTGACATGCGGTATGAGAATGAGAGTTTGAGCCCTGCCAATCATGTTCGTTTGACGTTCTGCAGTTTTTGGACAGACACCAACGTTAATAGTCGCATTGTGTACCTACATATTTCTTTTTATTCTGCTTCACTTGAAGTTAGAAATATTTGCGATATCTTTTTTAAAATAAATATATGTATCTGCTTTACTATAATACTATTTCCATGATGAACAAACATGCCCTTAATTTTTCGTTGTAAGGTACAAAAATGCATTTTTTGTAAATATTGAACTCTGCAAATAGAATACCACTGAAATTTCTTATTTAAAAGATTTTTTTAATACACCCGAACGTGTCACCTTTTCCATCCGTTGCAAATAAACTATGGGTTAAGTAAACAAAGTCGGATTTACAATTATGCAAAGTTAAAAAAAATCATTGGTAAATACATTGAATTATTTGCCACAGCACTTTGCTGACTGCCTTTTTACCAAATTAATACATTTAAATATAAAATACTTTTCAAAGAAACGGCACTAATTATACGCGCACTCGTACATACGTACATATTTAAATAACTGCGTCAGAATATGTGGCGAGATGTAAAAAAGGATTGCGCTCGAATTTGGTTCGCCACTCTTCCATTTTAAGCCTAGCTTTTCTTTATAGCACAAACTTTAATTTACTCGGATCGAGCTTAGGCACGGCATACGTTTAGATGTTTAGTCGAAAGAGTGTGTCGTAGCGAGAGCTCCGCGATAATAACGAACAGTGACGTGCCGAGTTGCAACGTTCAACGCGTATTAATTTAGCATGACACGGCTAAGACTTCGAGTTCCAAAAGATTCATTTCGCTCACGACTACTCGCTCACGGGAGCTCTTTTCACGCTTGCCGATACCGTCTAGCCAAACAAGTATTTGTTCATAATTCGAGTGGATGAGAAGATTGTTAGCAACTACAGCAGCAAAAGCAACAGGGGTATAAACAATGAAGTACAAGTGACGCCAACACACCGTTACACCACTACACGGAATGGTAACAATATTTTTGTTTATCAACTGAGGTATAAATAAACGCCTACAAATAAAGAATATGTATGCATGTGGGTATGTATAATATATGGGGAGAAAATTCCATGTAGCAGACGGCGTTGGCGTTAAGGAAATGCCAAGTGCAGTGCAACTTAGAAGATACAAAGTCACGCGAGCCAAAGCAGCACCAACCAACAGCTGTTCCGTATAAAGCTTCAAGAGCTGGAAATAAATGGTGCACACACAAACACATCTTATAATGCTAATTTGGAGAAACACATAGATATGTACAGGGTGGGCCATATAGCGTTTGCTTTTTGAACCACCTATTTTTTTGAGAATGGTAACACAAATGACATGTCAAATGTGTTCATAATTTACTTAAAGGTTTGACATATACGAAATGGGACGCTATACGCTTGAACAAAATTGGAAAATATTGAAAACCTATTTCCAAAGTGGTGAGCCTTCTTCTTCTTTTCTGATGTTCACATCAGTGGCTACGTCAATAAGCAAAATTGTCAGATTTGGGGCTCAGAAATCCACACGTTACTGTAGAGAAGCAAATGCATCCACAACGAGTCACTGTTTGGTGCGGTTTTTGGTCTGGCGGCATCATCGGGCCATTTTTTTTCGAAAATGAGTGAGGAGCTGCGGTTACAGAAAATGGCCAGCGTTACCGTGACATGCTCAACAAGTTGTTTCCAAAAATTGAAGAGGATGACATGGACGACATTTGGTTTCAACAGGACGGTGCAACTTGTCACACTGCTAAAGTTACACTCGAACTTTAGGCTACCGTTTTTGAAAACCGAATAACCAGCCGAAATTCCGATATCAATTGGCCGCCCCGGAGCTGTGATTTAAGGACAAATGCTATGCGAACCATCCAGAGACGATTGATGCTTTAAAACACGAAATCGAAGTTGCCATTCATGAAATTGGAGCCCAAACAATCGAAAATGTGTTTAAAAATTGGGTTGATCGAATGGCCTACTGTAAAGCCAGTCGTGGCAGTGAACGATATTATTTTTCATCCATAAATGACAATGTTCAATCTTCAAAATAAAAGAAAAAGTTTGAAAAAATATTGATTAGTTTTTTTTTTATAGCCGATTCAAAAAGCAAATTTTTCATGGCTCACCCTGTATATGCATATTATACCCACTGACAAAAGAATTCAATGTTGAAAGAAGTAATCGAGTTGGTAATTGGTCGCGGGTCAAGAAGCAAGAAAACTTCGTTTTAAAACCGGTACATAATTTATTCTTATTATTGTTAGTATTGCCAAAAAATATGGAGATGAAACAACCGTTAACCCCCATTACTGTCGTTTTTGCCTTTTCATTTCTCGGAGTTACGTATCAATTGAAAGCGGTCGCGAGTGAGGTGATCCAAATAATTTCTGCGCATGTTGTGAAGGGAATCCGCTTCAACTCAACCGATTTTATCCTGATAACTGTTTGAACGTTCATTATTTGTTTCCCTTTCAGGTTTTTCTTAACATTTTCTATAGGGTTGGCTTGTGGCGACTGTGGAGGGCAATCGAACATTTCAATCCAATTTTGCTGTTTCCGCCCTGCACACTTTCTGATTCGATGCTTGGGATCGGTGTCTTCCTAAATGGCTGGATGGTAAAATTCAAGATTGGCTGGTTCTTCCAAACATCTTCGTAGATGACGGTAATAATGTTTTTTGGTAAATTTTATTCATAAAAAGTGTATTCAAATTATCGGTAACATAAATAAACGGACAAATACTTTTTCGGAGAAGCAGCCCCTAACATGAAGATTCATCTGTGAATATTAGGTTTATCCAATTGCGTTCCGACTATGCCTTGGCCTATGCAAGTCTTTCTTTAATGTGAGATAATGAGAGAAGTTTGAGGTCTTCTGAACGTAAACATCCTCAAATCGTGTCTTAGAACAGATTCAGCTTCACCCAATGATAAGTTCAGCTTTGTCACAAACAAATCAATGATCTTCTGATTTTGCTTTTTAGAGGTATATTTTTTGGACCTCGTTTGATGAAGTCGTTTACGTTTTTAACTTATGTATGAACATTTTCGACTTCTTCAAATATTGTGCTGTAGATTCACGTCACTTTTTGCATCTTTAGGGTATACCCAAGGGAACACTGCTTCACATCGTTTCTCATAAGCGGAACACATCTTTTAAAAATCAACGTACGTTTTCTACGTTTTCCACAAAAGAATTCATTAGGGGTGAAAAGGATATGCCTATATAACAGCATTTCAATTTTATAACGAAACTTCCGTTAACGGGTTTCTATTAGTCAGACTGTAAAATAAATCTAAAATAATAAAAATTCGAAATAAAACTCATTCGGCGTATATTCTTTGTCGAGTTTTTAGTAAAAAGTTATTCGATTTGCAAATACATACATACAAGCATTTCTCCAAATAAGATCGTCACACAAAAAAACAAACCCAAACTAGTACATAATTTGGGGTTCCCTTAAAAATTTGATTTAGAGAAATATTTACCAAAATCTTTATTCGACTTATGTGGAGATTCATGTTATGGGACAAAAATTTAGCGCCTAGTGCTCTCTAAATGCTATTGCCACTCGATTTCGTTCAAGTTATAGAAAATTCTGGTAATGAAAGTCTGTCTTTATACTACTTTTATAATCACGTAAAGTGGGCATACATTTTTTGGGACGCTCTGTATTAGTTCTACGTGTACAAATATGTATATGTACATGTACCACGCATACATATGCAAATTACATAGGAATAGAAGCACATGGAAATTAGATGTGACGACGGAAAATAAGGGGAACGGATTTGTTTAGGTGTAGAAGAATCGAAGGATGACGAGGGGATGCAGAACAGATGTATAAATACATTTGCTTGCAGACACAATCCAGTGAGTGAGCATATTTTATAAAGGGTATTTCAATAGTCGCGCTGAGATGTTGTTATAAAACGAAACATTAAAAAATTAGGACCTTTCAGGTTTCACTATGTTTATTCAAAAACAGATCTTAACAATTATATAAGAAAAACTCTTCTTCTTCTTAATTGGCGCGATAACCGGTTACGCGATTTTGGCCGAGTTTAACAAAGCGCGCCAGTCGTTTCTTTCTCGTGCTAACCGGCGCCAATTGGACACACCAAATGAAGACAAGTCCTTCTCCATCTGATCTTTCCAACGCAGAGGAGGCCTTCCTCTTCCTCTACTACCACCAGCTGGTACCGCATCGAATACTTTCAGAGTCGGAGCGTTTGTCGGACGACATGAGCCAGCCAAGTTGAAGTGGTTATTCACCAAGAATCCAATTAGTGCTTCCGCACCACCACAAGTTTTACGGTTCTTCCTTCACGACTATATGCAGTCGGTGCGATTGAGAAACCTTATAAAGTTGCTTACGTCTATGCCGGCCAGCTCTTCGAGGTTTTCAAAAAGCGGTTGCCAAGGGTTGGCATCCTCGCCTTCCATTGGACAGGGCACAGAGGAAGCGTATGATTGTTTCATTTTTCTGCACTTGATTCCAACTATGGCATTATACATATATTGTAAGGGATACCCATTTTGGTTGTCTGCTCTCCTGGAGACCAGAAGCCAGTTATCACTTCCGTAAATCTGCAAGCATCCCTTCGCTTCATATTTGTCAATGTTGACGTTTGTTTGTGGTTGTAGGTAGGCCATAACGGTCTGCTAACTTAGCATGTTGTCCGACCTCTCCATCTACAATTCGCGATTCGTAGATATTTTGAGGAAATTGCATTCTTGGGTGTAAAAAAGTCGCAACTCTCCAACTTGATAGGTATCCTTACTGGAGGACGAGTTGGAATCATCTCCGCAGCTGCCCTGCTCTCGTCCGGCAGGTTTAGACATCCGGGCTCTTGTTTTTTCGCTATACCTGCGGATATTTCGAGTTTAAATATTACACATCTGGTGAAATTCCTCAGTAGCTTGAAGCGGTTAATACGAACGTAAATTCTACTTGTGGGTTGTCGTCCGCTAGTCCAGAGCCCCTTCTTCTTTCTTTTTTTTCACCTGCCTGGTTCCTTCCCTTCTCCTCCGCCCACCCCTGTATGGTATCACAATAGACAAATTTTGAGTAATATATTTGCCCAAGTGGCCACTCGCAAGGGCAGCCATATATTCTAGCCTATTTATAGCTGATCCCTCTCTTATCAGTTGGTCCGCTTTTTCGATACCTTCAATGTTGTGATGTCCCGGGACCCAGATTAAGGTAACGTTATAGCTTACGCTCAAGGTGGTAAGGCTATTTCTGCTTTGTTTTGCACACGTTGCTGTTGACACATACATACATACATACATACATACATACATAAAATTCAGCAGAGCGTCACTTTGCATTAATGCGCCATGAAGACCTCTCGAAGAAAAGTTCACACAGCGTTGGATGTGAAATTTAATTTTTATTCGCCAAATTGGTGTTCTTTTTGGATATTCACATTTCATGATGGCAAAAGATATGCAATCATGTTTTCGATAGTATTTAACCATAAACGCATTCACACGGTGTACATAAGTATGTGCATAGGTGAATTGTATAGATACCTTAATAAGTATCAGGTGTTGTTTTAGCTGCATGAGAACTACCGATATCAATAACTATGGTTTGACAACTGTACCGACATTTATGCTCAGTAAGTTTTGGCAAGTCATCATAAATCGTTTAACGCCAGAACAACGCTTCCAAGTTGTGGAAATTTACTTTGAAAAAAAAAAATATCTGCTCGCGAAATACATATAATGTATTATCATCAATAAGGTTTTTCTAATAGGAAGAGGAGCTCAGCCAAACACCTAACAGAAGTGTACGCGCCAATTATTTATTTGTTTTTTATAATCATTTTAATTTCTCAAGCTCCTAAAAAACACCCTATACTTCGTTTTTACGTCATTATTCCTCTTGTTTGCAAACTATTTTTACTTATCTTCGGCGGTCGTGCGGGATAAACAACTTTGCCAACTTTAAAACAAGCAAAACTATAACGTGAAAGTCAACAATGGCAACCAACAATCAACCATCAACTACCAAACAAACAAATTGTCAACAAAACACATTATCATTATACTCATTATAGTTATTGTTGTTGACTTTGCGGATTTGAGCCTCTGCACTTTCATTTAAGATTCTTTGCGAAGAGGTTTGTTTGCTTATTGCTTTTGTTGCAATTGAGTGGCCATTAATATAGTCTTTATTTTTTCGAGTTTGTGTCGCTGTGTACGATGTGTACACCTATATATGTATATGTGTATTTGCAAGGAAAGTCATATACGAAAAACTTACTTAAGCAAATCTGATAAACGGTAGCTAATTAGGAGCCATGTAATGCGTTGTAATCGGATATTGTCGACATATTATGAATGACTACCCGAAAGCGGTTAAGTGATTGATGTGTACGCTTGAACTTAGAATGTGTGTGTACATTAGCTCTTGTATGTGCATGAATATTTAAAACAACTACGACCAACATATATACTTACTAGCATTCTGTGCCGAAAATATGAATTTATATTCATACATACAGATGTACTCATACAGACTTGAACAAATCCTAAAGAACAGTACCCAAATCTCACTGTAAAATTTTATGAATTTTCAGGGTCCGGCGCACGAAGTGTAACCAACTTTATACCGCTCGCGCACCAGATCAGCTGTCAGCGTGAGCTCGAGCACTTTAAAGTAAATCAAATTTTTGTTTATCGCACCATTACTCGTTACAATGATCCGGCACCATCGCGAAACGTCTTGGAGATGGTCAGCAAAAGACTGCAACGTTACGTGAAATAGTCCAAAAGGTGAAGAAGCGATTTGAGCGAAATCCCCGACGAAGTGCCAATCAAATAGGGGAAGAACTGAAAATATCTGACCGTAGCATTCGCAGAACACTGAAAAATGATTTCAAAGTCAAGCTTTACAAGATCCAAAAGGCGCATGATCTCACACCAAAGCATCAACAAGCCACCCTTGAGAGAACGAAAGAGTTGTTTCGCTTGGCCGAAAGCGGTCAATTTCCGAACATTGTGTTTTCTGACGAGAAAATTTTTCAAAACGAAAGTCCTGCTGTACAAGCAAATTTACACAGTTTTCCTTCAACGAATTGCATCCATCATATTGTAAAATCACGCGAACTATTTTCAAGTAATTAGGTAAGCATGCTACAGGGTGATTAGAGAACATCGCAAATGTGGAATTTACTATGTTCTTTTGCACCAAAGGACGCGGCACGCTAGCGGCCCTTACAGAGAAAATAAACGGCCGATTCAATTTTCGCCCCCGAAAACCTTAAAAAAGACCTTTTGATAATAAACATATTTGCATTTAAGTTTATTTTATTTTATTTTGTAAATACCTACTCGGCGACCAGCAACTTTAAATTGCAAAACCAAAAACTGAGTCATTGAGTCAGAAGAAAAAGAAACAATAGACAAGATGTTAGGTACATATAGCATATTACGAAGCTAAGAGTGCAAAAAAGCTCTGTATAATTTTGACAACATAATTGGCATATAAGCACTAGCCGCGTACGAGTATACATGTTTCAAAGAAAATAATTCGTCTTTGATGACATCCACGAATTCACGGTAGAGTTTTTAAAAGACCTTGAAATGACGGCAAGGTCCAGACACCGGATGTATACGGTTCACTAGACAGGGATAGTTTGCTGGGACGACAGCCCTTTGTTGGGAAAAACTCGAGTCATTTCAGTAACGTAGAACCGGCTGCCAAAACCGCGGGCTTAACCAAAACCGCCCCTACGAGAGGACTGTCCTGTGTCGATCAACTCGTCAGTGATTTTTCGAGACCAAATCTCTAAACAGAGGAAGTTAAAGCAAGGTGTTCCGCAGAGTAGTGTCCTCGCACCCTTGCTCTTCAACTTCTATGTATATATCGAAGCTTCCCCAGTCATTAAACGGAGTCTCTCTAGTCTCCTACATTGACGATCGCACGATAATGGCGTCGGGAAATGCATTGATGGGTTGCGCGCCAAAGTGAACGATTACATCACCAATTTTTCTCGCTTTTTCACTGCGGTGAGTCCAGACTTGCCAAAACACTGCAATTCCAGCTCCAGCTTCCCCGTGAGACCCACGTAACCTTGACACATTATGTTTTGACCCCGACATACCAAACATTTGTCCTGCACTTTCTCTGTAAATGTCCGGGTTTGGCAGCTAGGAGATTAAACACACTGTGTGCTCCTTTCTTCGACAGCTTGGGGCAGTGATCCACCCTAAATCCCATCCATTTTATCCATTACATCAACAGCTCCGACTGGCTGCAGATATCTGTCTAATGGTGGTCTCATAATGGTTTCAAAAAGGCACTTTAGTGCTACTTGGGCAGTGGCAGTCTGGCACCTCAACCTACTACTACTATCTTAATGAATACCCTAGAGATCAACCGTATAAACAAAATTGTACATGAAAACATGTAAAAGATCAGCATTTCAGTACCCGGGTACCACGTGTGTACACATGCAGGTTAAATAACATTTTTTTTTTTGAAATATTAAATTCCTCAAGAAATGTGTGGGCCACAAATAATAAATAATCAATACAAAGTGCTAACAAAAACCAATAGTTGAAATGTGTTTCTGTGCCCTGCGACTCATTGTTGCTTTCCTCGGCGTCACCGTGCCACAGTTTTCATTGTACAATAGAGAATTTTTATTGTAGAAATTTCTAATTAAACGGGCTATTGGTACTATTTTATGCGATTGGTTGCATTGATTTGAATTTTTGAAATGCCAAAAAGCAGCTCATCCGAAACGTGAATTTTTATATGCATGTATATATATGTACATAAGTGTATAAGTGCATATGCTCCTTTTTCGTTTCTGTTTTACGAGGCTGCGTTACGAACTAATTTGCCAACGTGAAATTCAGCACTAGCAACTTGATCTTAATATATAGAATAAAGTATTTATTAAGATTCCAGTGCTGAGATTTAACTCAAATTAATGTGTGCCGCCGTAGCCGAATCGGTGGGTGCGTGACTACCATTCGAAATTGAGAGAACGTTGGTTCGAATCTCCGTGTAGCTTTAAAATGAACAAAAAGATTTTGTTCTAATAGGGGCCAAACACCCAAAAAGGGTGTTCCGTTAAAAATTGCAAGGTATTATCGTGGAAAATATGAAATTTTGTATCTAAATTTTTTGAACATTTTTTTCGCTCATAAATAATTACTGATCTACCGTCTGAGGTTTAGTGCATTTACTTACCTTGCCATCGGTATCTGAAGCGTGATAACGAACTTCGAGCGAACCACCGAGAACAGCATACCAAAAGCGACCCTGTTCGCCAGCACGGAATACTGTAAATACAAGCAAAAAATATAATGAAGATGCGGAAAAATATGGCAATAATATTTTAACTTGGCGATAAGCAATAAACTCAATTGGAGCAAAGCATACTTTTAGGCGCGGGGCCAAAATAAAGATTTAAATGCATATATCCATAGCTGCAATAAGGTAGCGCATATTTCCATATTGGGAAAAAATATAAAGAAAATGAAATGTTGGCATTCATATTTCGAGTTAAGGGACAACGCAACTGTGAAAATTCAAAAAAATCGAATTGAATGAATTCTTAGTATAACTACTCAAGAAAATGTGGTAAAAATTTCAAAGCGAAATTCGCTTTATTCCCGATTCTATGTGCACTTAAGTGAGCGCTCGTCGGTTCGGCCCCGTAGCGCTTACGATACGATGCTTTATTTCAAACGCGTTTTTCTCGTAATGACCTTTTTTGATATGGTGGCAACGATTTTTCGAAGACTAATGCACCGATTTTAAATTTCTTTTTTTCAAAATTTTTGTTATCGCATTGGCTATCGTTGTACGTAGCCGATTTTCAAAATTTTGAAAATAACTATTTTTTTGGGCCTGTTGAAAATCAAAAAAATGGTGAAAAACACACATCGAATTTCAAATCACCACCATTTTGTCGAAAAAAAAAACGAAACAAACGGCTACGTACATTGATAGCCACTATTGTGTAGATTAATAAAATTTTTGGTTTTTTGATTTCAGATGATTATTCATTGCTGTATCGCTGCCACCAAATGACGCCATTTTTTTAACTCGTTACGTTTATTTACATAAATTTGTAAATTTTCAATATTTTTTAATAAAAATTTACATCAACATAGTTTAATACATATACATATAATAAATTGCCTCGAATAATCATTCCTACTTACAAAAAAACATCCCAAAAATCGACTATTTTTTTACCCCCCACAGTGGCGTTCCCCCTTAATTTAATTACGAGTAGAAAGGGCACGGATGAAGTTCTTAAAAATCAACAGTGATTTCTGTACATTTACGTGTCGCTTCGCCATATAAGTTACCTCAGCATGGAATTTCAATTCAAGGTTTGTATATTTGTATTCATCACAACATCTGCAGTCCCGTTTTACAAACACAGTTTTCCCTTGATGGCAGATTTCATTTCGGATATCTGAATTTATCTAACGAAATCCAAGTAATATCTTTTGAAACATGAACGGCTTTCCGCGCTTTTCTCACTGCTGCATCAGTTTATTGCTAAGTGTCAGTCCCACTTAATATTCAACTAATGTCAAAATTACTGCATTAAGTAAGTATTATATTTGAGGCACTGCGCTGCCTTGCTGATGCTCATGGAAATTGGAGAAATCTTCGACATTGTTAACACTATTTTTGCATTCGAGGATTTCTAGGTTTACTAGGTATAAGCACAAACTTTGTGTCTATACTTAAAACTGTTTGTTATCGTCTAAACTTACGTGTCACCCCTTTCTCCAAGTCCTCATAAAAGCCGCACATGGCCAGTTGCTGCAACGCTGACCCGGGCAGACGACACAATGGCTCCACTCGCCGCAGACGACAGGATATCAATTCAGCATCGCGTAAATTTCGATCACAAGGACTGGAAATAGATAAAATTGTTTAAAGAAATGGAAATTAGTTCTTTACCTTCGTCACTACACAAGGTCATGGAGCGTATTTCGATATAATAATTTAATATTACATTAGGAGGGATGAAAGACATACCAAAATTATGGAATAGCACACAACTTTTTCCGCCCCTCCCATCGATTTTTCGTAAAATTTATAATTTAGTAACTTTAATTTCCATTCACAAACGTCCAAAAAATTATAAATTATTCTAATTATACTCTAATTTATTTCAAAAAAATTGTATATTTTTATAGGGACCCTGAAAATCCCACAAGTTAGTTAACAATGGAAGAATCAAAAATATTAATTTCGTTTTTCTTATTTTTGGACATTTGTGAAGAGAAATTGAAAGAGAGATTAAAGGGTGTCGATCTGTAAGCACTTTATTTGGGCCATCCCAAGGTATATATAAATTGGGCAGTAGCACAATTATCAATTAAACAACCCGCTACATGCCAACTTAAAAATAACTCAATTATATTCAGTTGAAAACAAGCCTACTTTTTCGGCGCCACCGCCATACCAAAGTAGTCAGCTAAAACATTGAGTAAGTAATAGTATAAAGTAGAGTCACAATCTCTCAATTTTTGGCACAGGAGCATGTATCGCACGGTCGAGTGAAAAAAGAAGAAAGGCGACAAGTTTTAGAGGCGAATAACGACGTCTCTGCTCGCAACGATAATAAATTACTAGGTCTCATGATGAAGAAAAATTCAAAAAGTATAGGTATATCAGACCGATAACCAGCTCGCAGCGAATTTGAGCGCATATGTTTGTACGAGGTACGCTATAAGATACTTAATAAATGAAAAGTATGGTTTTATATATTTTTTTTTCTGTTTAATCCACTTTAAGCAAAAAACCGACTTTTCGAAAATATTTTTTGGTTACTATCATCGCTGGGCGTAGGCCGTCTTCACAGGTCTCTCTTCCTTTTTGAAATAGTCGATCTCAAAGACTGATAACATTTTCTAAACATTTTATTTCGAGGTATTTGCTTTTTAACAGGGTATTCAATCACAGCGCTGTTCTCTAAATAGCTATAATTTCTAGCTTCCGTCACGTCGTTAGTGTTATCAGTCATTGCTGAGTGTCTTAAGGTGTAGTACTCGTATTACTCGTATCAGCCGCCCCTTATGCATATGTATGTACGGAGATGCATACATCCGAGCATCCTACGCTAGGTTGTAAGTAAAGTTTGCGCCAGTACAAATGCATATAATATATATTAAAAAACATTCTTCATTTATTTGTTTATTTATTTCTGCTATTAAATTTCCCCATCCAATACCTCCCAATTCAGGAAACACAGCCATTCACGCAACAACAACAACTATGTATATAAAAGTTAGGATGTATTATTTGACTCATTTGACGAAAGGTTTGTGTTGACAGTGCTTTTTATGCGAACGTTCATAATTTAATCTAATATCTACGGCCGCCTCAGCCGAATCGGTTAGTGCGTAACTACCATTCCATAGTGCGTAGATTCGAATCTTCGTGCATGAAACACCAAAAGGATAGAAAAGGTTTTTCTAATAGCGGTCACCCTTTGGCAGGCAATAGCAATCCTGCGATAAAGAGGCTCCTCAAAGAAAATATCTACCGTTCGGAGTCGGCTTAAAACTGTTGGTCCCTCCATTTGTGGAGATCGGCCAAACACCTAAAAATTATTTATTTGTTGTTTTTTAATATCTACGTAAGTTTATTTAACATCTTTCTTTTGCTTTCAGATAATGTTCCCTACTTTTTTAACCTGTAATAGGTGCATCAGTTATTTTACTTTGATTCAAATTTAAATCCTCAGGAGTTGTTAAATGTTCCAAATTATTTCTAATAAATTTATATTATGATATTTTTATCAAAAACAAATGTACGTATTTGTATATTATTTAGTGGATAACCAGTTTTTCAGCACTAAGCCAATATTTCACTTGATTTTATCAAAATTTCCCAAAAAATGTTAAACTTGCAAAGTCTGCTGAGAACAACTCTACAATGATAGTATATAGAAGTAAAAAATACTTCTGATTCAATCAAGCCTAAGCTTTCGAACTTTACCCAATTGATGATTTGACATTATGGAATTAATTTTTTGTCTGCGGAAGCATTACATTTAATTTGTCAACTTTATTGCCACGCAATAAAAACCTTGTTTGCTGCTGATAAAATTCTTGCATGAAATCCTCGGCCCTTCTTAGGGGGGAACTTAATGGCGAATAGCAACAACATTGCAAAAAGGTTGACTACTGGTTTCACTGAGTTACGCACATACCCGCAAATACGTTCCAAGTTCAGTTTTGTGTTTTGCATACGAAATTTCTCCACGAACTAAGCAATGCAAACTGAACTGTATGTATATATAAGCAGATATATGTATGTACAATACTCATTTCAGTTGCATAAATTAAATTTTGAATGCTTAAAATCTACAAAAAAGCGGGTTGAAATAAACACAGAATACAAAATTCTCAAACAGAAACGTTGTCATGGTAGGATTAAGTTCCCAATAATAAAGCAAATCCATTGAGATTTCGACCACGCATATTACATTTTAGATATTTCAGAAAATAATCAGCGTGCATTCCAATTAGTTGTTGCAATTTTACAGAAGTGTACATATATAAATACACAGGACGCGCTGCTCCAGGCTTCCCAGGGATATGCAAAGCAGATGTCTGTATGATACCACAAATCTTTGCAATTAAAATGCTGGATTCTATTAGTTATCTGCTTTGAAATCTCATTTGGTATAGGTTTCTATCCTTCTTTGTGTCTTGTTTTAAGCGTATGAAATTTAACAAGTGCGCTTACGAACCCAGATAATTATTTCAGATCTCAAACTTAAACATTTCTTGTACTTTTTATCATCGCCTTTAGTTTCATTAATCCCAAAAGCGATGTGGATCTTTCTAGGTCTTATTTAAGTAAAATCTAGCCTGTCCGTTCGGAAACATCTTTTATGATCTAAATCTTTTAAAATAAGTTACAAAAACCCGTATGATGAATGCTCGAAAAACCAAACCTTTAAGCTGGAGGTTAAAATATTGTTGCACCACAGTTTGGGGGTCTCTAAAGCCAAGTGAACAAACAGAGGTTCAATCAGTGAGGCAAGGAATATTAAGTATCAAAAGTGATTTCGTTCCCGCGGTGAATACGTTGCTGAATGGAAATATTATAAGTCCCTTTCCCAAAGAGCCTAAAAAGGATTAAAATCTTAACAGTAAGTAATTAGTGACAGCGAACTACAAATGAATATTAAAAAGGAAATATTGTATTTAATTGCCATTGTTTTTATTTTTTTAGCTTATCACAAAAAATCATATTGGCGAAGCTGAGTTGGCAACACTATTGAATTTAGTAGAGGGGTATTCAGACAAACTCGAATAAATACGCAGCTTACCTGTGTATTTATCAAATTTACACAAATGTAATTAAGTACAAGCAAATCGCGAAATTTTTTGCCCACAAAATTACGTTAGGAATAATTTAAGTATTATTGATTAAAAATGAAAATTAAACTTTCACTCATATGTGCGAATGTGTACCTATACATAAATGTGCACACACATGCATGCAGATATAGACACACAACAGAAACGGCTAATGAATTGATAAACAAAAACGCAATTTGCTGCATACTTACAGGCTGGAATGAATTTAAGTGAAGGTTGCTTAACACATATCATTATGTGAGATTTTAGAGAGGGAAAGAGAGAGGTTAATGAAAGATAAAATTAAGAATGAGCGAATGAAGGGCCATTTCCTATCTTACCCTGTCATGTATAAACGGATACATGACTTTCACAGAGCATCGCTGTGAGTACAATGTATATCCTGGAGTGTCTAGAGCTTATGGTCAATATATTCCTGGGTACATGACGATACATGCCCATCTCCAACTGAGTAGGTATGCAAATATTTTGCAATAACGCTGAAATATTCAATATTGGGCGCGTGATTGTTGATAGTGTCTGCAAACGACATCCACACAACTACAACCACAATACATATCAACACATTGCACATTAGAAATTGCGTGATCCAAACAGCAGCAAATTTCGATGGCAAATGATTACGTTGTCATCGTCACGCTTTTTTTTGGATTTACATAAGCGATTACTAGTTCGCACTTGCGTTTCCAGTCATAAATTCGACAAATTATTCACAGCAGAGTGGGGCATTTGCGTATCATTCGAGATTTACAAGGCTCGATTCCTGCCACGCCAATGCTCTACCAGACCACATCTGTCGAAAGTTATAGTACTTCTGGACATAGGATGCCGCGGGCGGGCATCGCCGTGCAAAACTCACCAGTTATCTATGTAGACATATGGAAAAGAGAAACAATGCGAACGAATGGATTTATCGGCAGTTTAATGAAGATTTTAATTTCCTGAGTGTGAGTTCTCTTTTTCAGTGTTTGGGCATCGACTTTGTCATTGTATTAACTAGCATTACAAGCGAATCGCAATAAGTTTTATAGTACACTTTTAATATATTTATTTTGAGTTTTGAATGCAGTGAAAATTAATTCTCTCACTTAGAATATCTACATATATATATAAAAATAAGTTACATTTCCTTGGTAATCTTATAACTCAAGAACCGCCGAACCGATTAACACAAACATTTCAGAGTTATTTTCTATCTTTGAGGAGGTAGTTTGTGTGAAGCTTGATTGAAATCGGTGCAGCCGTTCCTGACATTTTATGTGAGTAATGGTTTCCTCTCATACGAAATGCCTGTATGGGAAAAACAACAACAAATACACAGCCGCCTATGAGCGTTTCTGTTGTACTGTTGTGGTTGTAAGTGTATTATGTTAATATTAATTTTGGACGAAAATATAATAAAAACTGGAGCATTCAAGGAACTGGAAAAACATTTTTAACTTTATTTATTTTAGCATAATTTATTTAGCGTAAAAAAATGAAATGGAAATTAAAGAATCAAAGTTTAATTACAAGTTTTTATCGGCTCTTTCACCTTACCTGTATATAGGTGACCACCACAATCAAATTTTAAAAAAGTACAGAAAAGGCTATTGTGACATCTTTAGAAAGTATGTTGAATGAAAAAAAACCAACTAATTCAACTGTTTAAACATTTTACGAGTTCTATAAAGAAAACTTAATATGAAAAATTTCTTGCGGTATAAAAAAACATTTTATGTATGGTGGTGCCAAGCCCACTGGGAAATGCTAGTCTCGATATAAAAAATCTTAAAATATTCGAAAATTTTCAACAAAAAAATTAAAAATTATTTGGCGCTTACACCCTTTTTCGGAGTTTGGTCAATCTCCTCCTCCTTTTTCTATCATTTTCTTGTTTCATGCACGGAGATTCTAACCTATGGCGGACGCACTGCATACTACCGTTATTTTTGTTGGTTCACAAAACAATAAAAATAGTTCATAAAAATAATATTTAATAGTTTTCAACTGAGTAAAGTTTTGTTTTTGTTTCCTGTTTTAAGACCAATTAGTGTATATGGTATACGTATATTATTATAGAACCCAAAAACTCGGAAGTTAGTAGGTAAATTCACCTTGTTTCATGGGAGAAGGTGGAAAAATTGTAAATTTTTAATCACATTTCACTTCCGTAGTAAGTCGAATTTTAAGTCACTAAACTTCTTAAGAGAATGGTTAGAGCTGTCATCTACATATATTCATTTATTAGGAATGTATAAATACAGAAAAATCTGTCCACGTTGCGTGCTCAAGTTATAATACAATAAAAATTTTGAGTAGTTCGAGTATCATTTTTAATACACTCGTCTTCACTTTCACATTAAGAAGACTCCCGGGATGGGGCTTTACATGGCTTTTCTGCATTTTTTTGAAATAATTGAATAAGATCTATTCACTATTTCTATGACCGTCGTCAGCACGAGCTGTATTTTATAAGCACATAAGGCAAGAGCCCTACGTAAAATTGTTCAGTTGAGAACGACGACGAATGGAATTTTCGGCGTCTTCTTCAACCCTTCGCTCTGTAAACTTTGTGAACAGATTTATTTTTTCCAAGTAAATTTCCACAGTTTGGAAGCGATGTTCTGTTCGTTTCATGATGGCTTGCCAAACCTTACTGAACAGAAATGCCATCACAGTTTGCCATTCAACTGTCAAACCATAGTTATGGATGCGGATAGTTCTCATGCAGCTAAAAAAACGCCCTGTACGTCTATGTTGGCCTTGAATATACTGAATCGAATACGAGTAATCGAGAAGTGCAAACTCATAAAATTTTATGTCTACATAATTTCGCTGTAACCACTGTATCGCAATAAATCAAAATTCTATTAACCACAAAAGACAATTGCACAGCGATCAAACTCCGTGATAGACTGTGTCAAGTTAAGCATGAACGTTTGAACATTTTGCTAAATTTTTGTGAGCGTCCAAATGATACGGGTCCCCACGTTAAGAGGTTTACTGTATTTGAGAATAATTTTTCAAGCGCCTCCCCCAGCCAGAAGTCAACTGTGTAAACATCTGGTTGACGACGCAAATAGGATGTGTGCACTTGCTTTGTTGAAATTCAATATGGCCTTTTAGTCCGCACTTTCAGAGCACTTGTAGTGAACTTGGGGAGTATTTTATACAGAGATGTTTTTATGCAGCAAATGCGTGCGTTTGTGTGTATGTGAACGTGCCAAGTCAGTAAGTTTGTATATGTGTTGCTAGTGCATGGATATACTCGTATGTGTAGGAAAATACGGTTGATTGATTACTAATGGGTGATTGCCTACTGATTCCTTATATATTCCATATACATACTTACATGCATACCTAGCGATTTTAAGCCTACAGAGTTATTTATACGTACATACCTCACACTCCTACTTATTATATATTGACTTAAGACTTTGTCCATCAAATGTCATGTAAACTATGTTTAAATGTTAAAACTTCTGAAATTCGTTAATGTCAGTGCACATATTCCTGTGTTTAAAGGAATTATTAGCAGCAGCGAGACTTCATTTTAGCCTTTAGAAAAATTTGATTTTGATCCTAACTTAATGCAGACCTGATTTACGAGTTTCTTATTTCCTGTCACCACACTTTTTCAAAGGATTCTTAAAAAGGCTTCTTCCAATTGATCAAAATAATATCAGGTGAAAGTACAGGCGGACAGTCAGACACAGTTGTATCAGTCCAAGATATTGAAATAAACATAGGCAAATATATCCTAGATTGTTCCAAATTAAGAATTAAAAATTATAATACTTCGAAAACTTCTGTCTGAGTTAAATTTGAAGTTTTTACTACTGTTTTTTACGATTTACTTTCCCAATTAAGCAAATTTCAAACCTCACTTATACTCACTATGTATAATATTTTGTAATTTGCGTACCTGATTAAAGTAGTTCCTAATCAGAAAAGCACAGCAGCAACGATGTCTAAACCGAGGAATGCCCTATGGTGTCCCAAATGGGACATCATAAAGCTTTATGAAATGACAGCAACATAGAGTAGAAGTCAGAAGCAAAATGAATTATGCATGTAAATTGCAAGCTGCGGCGTTGATCCTTGCGTCATTTCAAAGATTTAACAAAGCGCGTAATTTGTTAATTCATCAAAAAGTCAAGCAGAAGCTATGAGTCAATATACATCCGAGTAATACACAGGACTGAACTAGAAATAAATTCGGGGATGACGTTCGTGTCTTTCTGGCAACACCTGTTTTTTATCCAAGTTAAATGGTAAAATGAACAAAACGCCACACTGCTGCCATTGAATACGCTTGAGTGTTCATACATATTCGTTCACACAGAGTCCCCACAATGCGCCAGCAAGCACAAACATATAATGGTTGAAAAGATACACACAAATTACATGCTTTATGAAGGTCCAGGGGCTGCTCTTCGGACAGATGGCCCATTGTGATGGCACATGGACGAGCTAATTTAGACAAAGCTCTGTTTTAGACAAAACGGGATAACTGCAGACACCATGTTTAACACTTTCGCCCTCCTCCTCATCCCTTCAGTTCCGACGAAAGTAGATCATAGGCAAGCCCATTCGCTTATGGTGCTCACACTCACCAACGTATCGTAGTCCGTTTCCGTTGCCCGTAGGATACACAAAATTGAGCAAATCTTTAACACGTAGAAAACAACTGCGTTCTTTTAGTAAACATATTTACACAATACATCGGTTTGTGTGTGTTTGTGTTTGTTTGTATCGACACAATGTTGCATTGATGGTTTTGCATACACAGTTTTACACACATCCGCGTTATCAGTTACAACTTTTCATTGTTCCAAAGTCAAAAACCACCAAATGCAAATAGTTCATTTATCTATAAGTAATATTATTCAACATTGTTTTTAAGTTATATTATTTTAATAAAAATTAAATTGTTTCTAAGTTTATTTTGTAAATAATTTTGAAATGTACTGTACGATCTACGATACTACGGAAAGGTGGTGAGAATTCATTTACATGGGGCTCTCATTAGTTTCATCGTGTCAGCTGGCACGTGCGTACGTTTACGTTGGTAAGTGTGAGCACAAGTACCGTGACACACTATAAGGGAGTGTCCTGTAATAAAATCTACTGAGCCATGTTATGTGCAGAAGTCCCATTCTTTGCCCAGCTCATCTGGGACGGATTATCTTTTTCAACAGTTTGAATGTGGTACTAAGAAATTTCGCTATTTCATATTCAATATTCCATTTGAGAAACCACATCAAAGCGCACACCACAAATCGGAGCAAGAGTTCAGCTAAACACCTAACAGAGGATGTACCTACACGCCAATTATATATCTGTGGTCATAAGCAATAATCGCCTAAGTCGTTAACTTTGCTTCCGAGATAAATAGCTTTTTATATTCAGAAGCGTTTCTGAGAAATGTAGAAAGAAGCTTTAAAAAACTGTAAATACATAATTATTGATCATTTCAAGCACAATGCTCAGTTAAACAATTATAATGAAACTTGCCTTTGTTTAGGAGATATTTAATAAAAAGAAATAAAAGTGTTTATTGCAAACATAACATATGATATAAGAATGACTATGTTGACTAAGGCTTTTATTGTAAAAGAATTGGTTGCTGTTTGTGTGGCACATATTGAGTTAAGGAACTATTGCATATATAAATTTATCAAGATAAAGAGTTAGTCCATTTCACTAATACGAGTTTATTTAAAAAAAAAGGAATTTTACAAATTCATTATTTTAAACTAAATGACATTTTCCGAAAACTTATTTTTGTAATATTTATATGTAATATTTATTTATTTGAAAGTATAAGTATAATATGTATATCAGTCGAAGTTATTCGGTTTCTGATTCACCTTCTACTAAATCTGGATGTACATCAGTTGAGTTATCTGTTAACAAACTTTTATAAAAAGGATGAAAGCATGGATTTACAAATGGTAGTAAATCAAGGAGATCCTTTTTCTTTTTTGAGCTGATCTTAATGTCTTGTGTTAGCATTGATATGTCGCTTATTGCTATTTACACCACGTTGTAACAAGTTCAATGTTTTAAAAGGAGCATATTCGTCTAAAGTGGTTTTATAAAGAATTTTTGCAAAATTTCTCTTTGTAAATCTTAGCCATCTAATATCTTTCCAAACGAATTTTCCCCCATCTAGATTATTGGTTCTTCACATTAGCTTTGTTTTTAAGAAAAGCTGGAAATCAAAAAAAATCTTGTAAGTTCATTTCAATTACGTTGAACGGATTTCTGCAACGTACACTTCTTATAAAATTGTACCAGTCACGTGGATGATGTATTTGTGTCTATCACAGCGTGATCCCCATCGCATTCCATATGCGTGTGCCAAGGTTCTAAAAATTTGTGATCATTAATTTCTAAAGTGGGGTTAATTTCAAGAGCCAATGTGAACATTGCACACACGAATGAATTCTTATTTTGTCCCATACAGGAATCACTGTAAAAGATTGCATGATTAACTTGTGGAAGATTGTTTATATGTTTGAATAAGCATGATGCGATTTGATTGCCGCCACGGGCAGAAAGTGCCTCATGCCACATAAAGCAATGTGGGGTGCCAGTTGTACGGTTAAATTATAGGTCCAAAGCTGCCTTTTGTAGAAACTTATTGAGTTTCTTAAGTATGGGGTAGGCAAGCACTGCTGCAAATCAAAAGTATACACTTTAACTTTGGGATCATCGGAAGAGCAAGTTTTGTCATTTCTTTTTGACTCATATGCAAAATCTGCTTTACTCTGATGGGCTAAGAGTTCCTTTTCTAAATCACGTAGTAGAATATCATCGGATTCCTGTTTAGCAATAGCAATTTTAGCTTTAAATTTTTCGCACGTAGAACAGGCTGTAAAACATTTTTTTATTAAATAATTATAAGAAGCGTAAAAGGCTTCTTACACTATATGTTTTGTCATTTGTATATGTATGTCTACTTAGAAAAATGCAGATACAAAATAGAAACGATTCTATTTTCGCTTGACACATAACTACATTAACATATTCCTTAATTTGTTGGCAACATTTTTTGGAGTTATTTATTTATTGTAAGAAAAAAGCAAATAAATTGAACTACTTAAAGCATTGGAAGTCATACGACAATACGTGAGTGTAGAAAGAATGACAAGTCATATGTAGAAACCATATCGTGTAAAAAGGCCTTAAAGATGTAACTTACTTTTAAAAATACCACTGTATGAGGAAACACTAACTACGTTGGCTTTGTATTTATCGCAAAACAAAGTATACATTTGGGCCAGGGATACTACTGCATGTAAGTATTGGCAACTTGTATCTCTCCTGGTATAGTGACTTTCGTATTTTGGAAAGCTGTTTATGTAGTCTTTTACAAGTTGAACTTTATCATCCGTAAGTATATTTTTTCCTCCACCTGATCCGCGCTTATCAACAAGGTCACTGTTAGGATAGTGTAATTTCTTCTTCAAAACAGTTTTGACGAAACTGGCACTCTCATCAAAACACTGTAGGAAGCATTTTTGGCATACCTGCACTCTTTGGCCTTCAAACTCAACATAATAAGCAGCCTAAAATTTTCGCTCACGTGGCCTTTCAGGGTGTTTTTGCATATATTGAGTTTTTTTGTCGGTGATTTCAATTAAGGAACCAATGAACAAAATTCTCTGATTGTACGTACCCAACGACTAATATTTATTAAAAATGCTTTTCTGAAATGCAAGCGGAACCTTTGATTTGCACTTCATGCGACAATCAATAATAAGAGGTCTCAATTTTCTTTCCGACACAACAACATCCTTTACATTAACGTATGCCTTTCCCAAGTTCCGTCTTGTGCACGATTGTTTCCTCGAATAAGCTCTTTGGGATGTAGTCGGGGGCTCGTTGAGCAGTTCATCATCATCTAAATTGCTACTATTTCCATTATTAGTAGAAGTTGAGTCCTCATAGTCGGAATCTAGGACTGAGTCATCACTGTCAAAACGGAGATTTTCCTGTAAATTTGATTTATCTGCCTCATTCTCACTGCATAGTGGAGTATTAGAAACATTTGTTAATAAATCAGCCCCACTGCCCTCTAAAAACGACATACTTCGTTTTCCATTTCATTAATTTTAAATATTTTTATTAATTGCTTTATTATATTTTTTTAGTTCAGAAAATATTCAATTTTACCGAAACTTTTTTTTTCTGACCTCTTATAACCTCTGCATTAATCACAGGAAATTGCTTAACTCAAATGATTTTAAAATGGCGCTTTAGGCATACCAATCTAACTGCACTTTGCAAAAAGAATAAGAGCATATGTCATTCGCATTTGTCGCGTATGAAGATATAGCTCTCTTAAAAACTCACAACAAAAATGCATTAACAACTTTTGAAGAGATAGTGCATGCTTATATATATTTTCAACTTGTAATAAACACTCACCTTCACTTTGGCTCTTATGTCAGCTCTCTTGTGTATGACAAACTTAAAAAAAATTTAGGTGCAAAAAAAACTTAAGTTATTATAGGCCATTTAAATATAACATTATTGTAATTGACCATCTTCTTAAGTATACTTAGACTCATATAGTAAATGCAATAGCGCTTCGTTGCGAGTTAGTCTAATATGTTTTTATTAATATTTACACTAAAAAAATAGTTAGAGTGATAGGAACTTCGCGTAAATATACAGTTTTATTAGTTGAATATGCTAGTATACATAATTCATTTCTTTCTTAAGTCGACTTAGGCGATTATTGCTTATGACCACAGATATATCATATATATAAAAATGGAGACGTTTTTTTGTGTTCGTTAGTCGCCGATTCACGCCTAAACGCATTCACCGATTTCAATCAAACTTTCACAGATCATTGGTATTGGTCCATAGATGGTTTATGTGAAGTTTTAAAGAAATCGGTAAAAGTATGCGTGCGTTGTGTAAGTGTGAAAAATACAATATTTGCGTGTTTCACTTATACGGACATTACGTATACGGAATGAGAATACACGCAAATGAATAGAATATACACAGACATGAATAACATTGTTTCGATGTCGAGTGACGTATGCGACTGTATTATTCGTAACGCAATAGTTGTCCTCTCTTTTCTTTCCTTTTTATGCATGCGTGACACGGCATCAAAGCACATTGCTTTTTTTTAAACTGGAAAAATATTTTGAGCTTCATTTGAACGTTTTATGATTTAGATAAAATAAAAATTCGTTAAATACAATATATTTGATTCCATTAATAGCCATAAGCCTGTATTTTTCGAAGTTCAAAGTTTTTGGACAAATATTGAAACGTTTACTTAAATTAAATATTAAATACATATACAATATATAAATGCACAAATGTAAAAGATTAGATGGATTTAAAATATACGAAATTATTCAGCGGTTGAATCCATACATTTTTTGAAATCCATCAATATGGATCGACAGTCGCCATAAATGTTCTTTTAAAAAACTTTTTTTTTGTGGTGAAAGTCTAAAACCAAGAAAAGAAAACGCGAAAGCCGACGAGCAAAATGTAAAAAATAAATCCTCCCGTATGTATATATACTCGAAAGAGTTATGCTAACACTTTTTTCATGCATTTAGGTAGACAATTTTAGATGGGCAAACGTACGTTTACGAGATAAATGCCTAAAAGCAGGTGTAACTAAAATAGCGCTCTCAGGGATTTCTGTTACAATACTTCTGTCAATTTCATGCTCCAAGTGTTCGAGCATTGGTATAGCGCTGAAGACAAATGCTCAGGATATAATACAAAAATGCATATTTACTTGATTTCACATAGTAATATTATCATTGTTAAAAGAGAACAAGTTTGTATTAGGTAATAATTAAATAATGCAACCTTATGTTCTGCTTTGACGAGTGGAAAAACCAAAATAAATAATTATATTTGTACGAGTATGTGTGTTTAAAAGAGTTGGATTATTTTTTGAGTGTAAGCAGTTTCAAAACCAAAGAGTAGTTGCTACATTAAAAAGTACCTGAAACACATTTTCATTTAACAACTAAAATAGCAAATATGAGCAAAATATGTACTTTCTTCAATTTTCTTCTGTTGGCAACTTTCTGAAAAACGTGAATTCACCGCGATGCGATACAGAAACAAAAAGACAGCGAGAGCGCGCAGAGGGTTTTGAGCAATAATATAAATTCGTATCAAACAACGCATTAAATAGCCATTTTAGTATACTTTTGGTGTTTACTTATTCAAGTAAATGCATGTATTAGTTTTTCTTTAAGAAATTTCTCTAAAATTTGCAACTTTTTTTTTATGATTTCTAAAGATTACTTTATTTTTGCCAAAGAGCAACCTTGCGTACAGAAAATTGTGTTGTACTTAAAACTTCACCACTATAAACTTGGTTCTTATAAAGGACTTTCACCACAGTTTGTTTAGATAGGAAATGGACAATTTCTATTGATGCTGCTACTGGCTTAATCGCTTTGCCAGATAATTTTTGTAATTTCGCGCACACAAAACAAGAATTAGTTTCAAGTGTTTGTCCAAATATTGCGCAAAATTATCAAAATCACAATTGGTTAGCTGAAAGAGCAATACTGGCTGCGAAAAATAAGGATGTTGGTCAATTGAATGCGAGTATTTTAAATGATGTGCCTGGTGAGATTGTAACATTTAAATCAATTGATACAGTTATAAATCAAGATGACGCTGTAAATTATCCAACAGAATTTGTAAATTCCTTGGATTTACCTGGACTGCCAACCAATTATTTTACTTAGAAATTTAAATCAGCCACGATTGTATAACGGAACAAGATTAGCAGTCAAAAAGGTCATTAATAATCTTATTGAAGCAACAATTTTAAAAGGAAAATTCAAAGGTGAAGACGTATTGATTCCGCGTATTCCGCTGATTCCACCAGATTTAGCTTTTGACTTCAAAAGATTGCAATTTCCAATACGTCTTGCATTTGCAATGACAATAAACAAAGCACAAGGACAATCGCTGTAATTATGAGGAATTGACTTAGAATATCCATGCTTCTCCCACGGACAATTATATGTATCATATTCACGTGTAGGAAAGCCATCAGTTCTGTTTATTTATACCACAACTCAGGGCAAAACAAAAAATGTAGTTTACGAAAACGCTTTGCGTTAGTTTAAGTTTAAAATTAACATTAATTTTATATTGTAAAAAAAGAATAAATACACATAGAGTGAATTTAAATCGAGTGTTCATTATTCATTTCTAATTTTGATATGCCTAGCGAAGCAGGCAGAGGGTCCGCTAGTAAGTATATAAACGTTCAGAGATATGCATGCCCGCAATTGAATACAAAATCTCACATGTAATATATGTACAAGGGGAGGGGAATGGGAATAAGGGAATGTTCATATACGCGTAGACAGAGCAGTTAATATGCATACTTGCGATGTCGACTATCGCCTACTGAGCCACAAGCCTGAAAAAAAATCATATATGGTACTCGTATCAAGCTATCAAATCAGTTGTTTTACTTGCCGGCACACTTCTCGTTGTAAACATGGTTTGTTTTTTTTACAAATGCAAATAGTTAATTATTTAAGCCTCAGCTAGCAATTCGTTACCTAACCTAAAACAAATACTAAAGTTGTACAAGGTGAAACATATTCTAAATTTCATGCGATAACAAATTATTCAACTTGCAAAATGTAAAAGAATGGACCAAATATTTTTAATTGTCAAAAGCTGTTTACTATCTAATTTCAGATAATTCCTGCTTTTTACTTTTTTTTATTTCGGTTCTAATGAGAACAATTCTCTCAAATATCCTATTATTCTATCTCAAAGTATCAGTCAGAAATGTAAAGAAATGAGCCTATTCATATTTAGGGCGAATTCACCGATCTTGTCCGAAACTTTTTTAGATCATCAGTTTTTGGTCGAAGAGAGTGCTTAGAAAAAAGGTGTTTAAATGACATTTTGCATTAAATTAAATAACTTTCATATTCTTTCAAGCCGAAATCCAAGACTGATATGATAATCATTTTAAGGAAACTACGTAAAAACCACAGATTTAGGGCAAGTAAGTAGCTCAAAACTCAAACTCACCGCTTGTCCATCGCTGTTATCCATTCCATTGCCATTTTGTATCTGCCTATCGACTGCTGTCAGCAAGTGATTAAATTCTTTGATATTGCTTTGGGCGTCCGCCAACAACAACTATAAGCACGCAACTCAATATAAATTCGATTAAATGTGATCCGATTCGTTTTGAAACCTGCCGATAGATAAAGTCTAAAACAAAACACCGCCGGCACTTTTTCTCTAACCGTTTGCTTTTCTTCTGGTATTGCTAGTTGCTGTCGTTTTTTTATTTTTATTTCATGCCACCCAGTCGCCTGATTGCATGGCCAATGTAGGCGGTTTCTGCTCAGTGGCGTTTCACTATTCCCTTGAGTAAATCGTTATTTTACCACTTTTTATTTTCCGTTTGTTTTTCTACTTGGCGCTCATGACAACCATGCAGCTTTTGATAACTGTTTCAAGTTGCTTTAGTGGTTGATTTTTTTTTTGTTTTGTATTTCGAATACTTATACATACATGAGATACGCAACACTTGTGATACCAGCTTCCTTCCTTACCGCTAAGCGCTGAAGGAAAGGTGTTTGGCTTGCCCTGAACAGTAATTTTAACAGACGTGTACACTCATTTACAGACACAACACATATTAAACCTCGCCGTCGCTCAGAGGCTGTCTTTTTAGTTCCAGTCTTTTATTTATCCTCATGCCTACATATGCAGGTGTCTGTTTTGGTTTCGTTTACCTTCTTCCGCCTGCTCTGTTCCGCTATGATTCTTATTATTGTCGTGAGTCCTTGTTTTACTGGTGTGTGTTTGTGGGATTCGTTGTTTGCTTAATATAAACTTTTGTGGCAACCGTAGTAATAATTTAGTATGTGCAAGGACAAGCGTATCCGACACACAACCACACTCGAGCCTCTTGTGTTGTGCCTCAGTCCTAATGTTTCGCTTCGACCGTGCGACAAATGT
Source organism: Anastrepha obliqua (assembly GCF_027943255.1). Classification (NCBI taxonomy): domain Eukaryota; kingdom Metazoa; phylum Arthropoda; class Insecta; order Diptera; family Tephritidae; genus Anastrepha; species Anastrepha obliqua. The sequence goes on along the minus strand of NC_072895.1, from coordinate 576,865 downwards.
TTTATTGGTCCCGCTCTTGGATGCGGCAGGACAGCTGACTACGTATTTGTGCAATTGGTTTCCCTTTTGTCATGTGTGACCAATGCTTCGCTTATTGTATTTGCTGCAGTAGTTTTTCGTTTTGCTTAACACAATTTGTATGTGGGCGCATGATTTTTTTGCTGTCCACTCACCACAGAGATACAATTACCCACAAAGGAAGAGTGTTAATCATTTCCTTTTGTTATAAGTGATTTTGTCGCGATAGAGAACCTCGAACTGTAAAGAAGCATAAATGCAAAATATTAAAATGTGGCTATTGAATGACCAGTACTATATTATGAACACTGTATCTGCAAAGTACCGCTAGAAAGATTTTTATTATAGGTTTTTAACTTCAAATTAAAGTTTTTTAATTTCAAATTAAATTTTTTTAAAAGCACATTAAAGATGTTTAATTTCAAATTAAAGTTTATTAATGTAATTTTGAATATTTACAATATACAATAAAAAATGAGTACTAACAAGAATAAGAATAAAAAAAAAGTTAAATAAAGCGATTTGGACAAAGCATTTAATGCAACGGTTGTTCTGCTACAGCCAGCGGTAGTTTCCTAGACTTGTCAACGTAAGATGATAGTTGAAACTGGATTCATCAATAAAATTTACTTTCTCATGCATTTGTGGAGAATTTTGTGAAAAATTTAGTGCATAATTTTCACGTTGTTCAATTGTTGATTTGGAGTTTAGGTCCAGGTTTATAGTGGCGGTTTTTTAAGTTATTTTTAAAGCATTACATTTTTTTTATTTTTTAAAGTAATTGGTGGATTTTCCTCAATTAATTTCTGTTGAAAATCTCATCACTTAGTTTAACATTTCTTCTCCCACCATTTTGTCTAATAATCTCACACCCATCCTTCTTATACCTTCTAATTATAATTCCAGCTAATTCTGCTAACTCTGCAATAGCTTTCCCTTCTCCATAGCATTTTATCAAAATCTCCTTTTTGTCAATACTCGTTAGTTTCCCCTGCGGTTTCTGCAACGAGGATTAGGTAAGTTCTCTTCATTTTATAAATTGCTATCATCAGAATCTTCTGTGACCTGTATTATTCGCCGATAATGACGTTTATTTATTGGACTTCCTGTATTATATTCAGCAGTTACTTCTTCAAGTGATGTATTGGTGTTCATTATCACAAACTTATTTAATTGTTTTAAGGATTTTGAATTTCAAATATTTATTTTAGAATAAATAATAATTACACAACAATCATATCATATTTCATAAACTTTAATTTGAATTTTAAAAAATTTAATTTGAAATTAAAAGAAATTAATTTGAAGTTAAAAGCCTATATATATTAAAATATTTTATATTTAAATTAATTGCCCTGGATTTCTTGTTAAACACAAAAAGTTTAATTTTTTACATAAATTAAGATATTTATTTCATATTGTTGCGGCAATTGCGTGATATTTTTATACACACACAATTTATGAAAAAAAATTCCTTAAAGTAAATTGCGTAGTTTCCATTAGCAAATAAATAATTTTCATACGGAGAGAATAATTTTTTAGGATACTAAGCCAAAAGGAACGCAGCTATCCACGGAGAAGTCTCACTTCGCCAAATAGCGCTAAAAGTAAATCGAAATAAAAATACCGTTTACGCCTTCTTGAAAAATCCCGATGGATATGGAAAAGTTAAAGGAACTGGTTCAAAACCTAAGTTTGACGACAGTTGTAGAGAGAGAAAGACGGTTGGCTGTCAATAAAAACATCAGCCGCAACCAAATTAGATGTGGACTTTCTCTCAATGTTACAAAGAGAAGAATACAGCAAAATACGTGTGTGAAATATGTGTGAAACTTCTCTGATATGGCAGGATACGCACATCAAATTTTCTATTATGTTTTGGCATAATTCAGGTCGTATATCATTTATAACCTGCATAATTTCGTTCTTCTGCTCCGGAATCTTTTCGGACTTATTTTCAAAATCATACTTTTCACGTAGCCCAAGAAAAAGAAGCCCAATTGTGTCAAACCGCAAGATCTCGACGGTCATGTGACCTAGTTGTTCCGTGAGATAATGCAGACAAATTCGTTCGCAATAGAGCCGTTGTATCAAGCGCTGTGTGGCAAATACACCGTCTTATTAAAACCACATTTTGTGCAAGTGATGCCATCTAATTCAGGTTACACAAAGGCTGTTATCATGTCACGATAACGTTCACCACGTTACCAGCTCCTTTTCCAAAGAAGTGCGGCCATTTTCATAAATCATTTGGATCACTTTTACACGTTGTTTAACTGAGTATCGCTCCATGACTAAGTTGGCCAAGGCCTGTAGCACAAATTGTCTGAAAAAACTGGCATATCACAAATAATTGCAGATCTGCATTTCGCTTTAAAACCAGAATATTCCTTGTTCTTTTTATTTTCTTGAAATGTAAAGATTAAATTTGTATATGTCGCTAATCCAACAACAGTTACTTTTGGAAATTTTACTTATGATTGAAGTGGTCGCTGGTGAGATGATACCAAACGATTTAAGTATGGCTCTCAGGACACGTTTGTAAGCATCGGAAAAAAGTATCACTAAAATTTTTACAATCAGTTAAAACCAATATCACAAAGTGGGTTCTTTAAAAAACAAAGAAATATAAGTTGAGATTTAACAAATTAGTATAAAACTACAGCGTCTTTCAAGCTGAATTAATAACTGTAAAAGAGGGCTCGTCTGTCGCAGCGCAACCGATTTTCCCAGGGGACTTTACCCGAATCGAATGCAAATTAGCTGCTAACTGGTGCAACATAAATATTGTCTGGGTCCCCGAACACAGAGCTATTATTGTAAATTGCAAAATATGGAGAATAATATGTGTGTATGTATGTACACAGTCAAGAAATATTCAAGGAAGATTAATTAACTATTTTTTTTTTTACATTTTAAGGAATGAATGCTTGAAGAAGTACATTGAAAGTTGTTTCAACGTCGTTTATGCCTTCGGTTACCATAAAATTTGCGGCTCAATAAAAAAATTGTCAGCTGTTGCTTTCATTGCAAGCCTTGCATAATTTTGGAAATTTACCTGCACTGGTGTCCATTTATTCGCCTAAATAACGCAAAGGGTGGAATAAAAAACATATGTACGTAGATATTTAGACATTTTTCCGCACGCATTCAGCTAGATTCCGCTTTCCCACCTTCATTCTTAATTTATCCCTTATTCTAAACGTCTTAATTGGGAGAATTTCCTGACATAGTTAACGACCTGTCACCAAGGCATATTTGTTGTGGAGGCGAGCACATGGCGTGCAGTTGGCGACAGTCGCAAGCAGACGCTCCTCTACAACCATAAATATTTCAGAGCGAAACGCGCAAATCTTTGTTATTGCTATTTAAATACGTAATAAATCGCCAATTTTTTATTCTGTTGGCAGTTATGGTTATGAACATATCGAAGATACTGGAGGGGAGATGGGAAACGTAAACGCTGTCGATGATATTTCTAACGACAGCTGTTGATGTTCGTCATTAATTAGTGATAGAGGGCCTACGTCTATGCAATTTTCTGCGAATGTGTGTTTGTAATCATATGGCATCTGGTGTGTAGGAGTAATAAATCCAGTTTGATGATTGCTGTGCTAGGGTGGTAGTGGCATAAATTCAGCTCACAGTGGCCGAAGTAGTGAATAGTGCAATTATAATTAACTCATCCTTCCATTGACTATCTTTTGCCTGATCATAACGCAAGAGAATACAAATACGAGTATATAGAAAATAAACAGTAAAAGTTCACTTCAAGTCAAACATGGCATTCCCTTGATTCCGTTGTGCCATCTCCATATTTCAAATATCATCTGCTCTTCGATCTTATGTGGCCATTGCTAGCAACTATTCAGTATTGCAGGTCCGCTCTATACCAAGAGACGGTGCCGCTATCAAAATGAAAATGGTGATAATCTATTGTTTTCACATTACAATACAAAATTATTGAACTATGACTGTTATTTTTACAAACACTTCCAACGAATCTTGCAGGAATGTGTGAAATTTGAATATCTTTGGAATCGGAGCAGATACGATTTCGTTAAGATATTTTACCTCGAGACATTAATCCCGTTTACAGTTTTTATCGACATTTTTAAGCAACTTATCGTCGCTTCCTTCCCTTCCTGCCCTTCCTGTCCTCTTGTACTCCTTTACTTTAATTTACTTTTGCTACTTGCTTTCTGTTAGTCTGGTTCTAGTTCTGAAATTAGTCTGGTAATTCGCGCACGTTTTCAAATATCGCACGTTTTCAAATATAAAAGTATATCATTGATTCGTTAGTTGCCGGAACACGTTCAACGAACCGTTCTGGAACTCTATTTTTGGTATAGCCATCAGAACCGTCTTCGATATTTCCATTACTTTCTTTTCGCTGTTAAAACGTGTTCCCCATACTGGTTTGTTGACTTGATCAAAGAGAAGAAAATCACAAGGGATCGCATCGGCCGAATTCGATGGCTGTAGGATGGTATTCGTTTCGTTCATGGGCAAAAACTCACGGATAGTGATAGCACTGTGCGACGGTGCGCTACCGTGATGCAAAATACTCATTGATTTTTTTGTTTTCCCACAAATCCTTTCTGTTTTGGCGAATTGCTTTCATCACTTTCTTTTTTTACTGAAAACGACGTGGTTTTCGCAAACCCATGTCTCGCCTCCAGCAGTGATGCGTTTGATGAATGCTGGGTCGGATTGAGCCTTGGAAATCCTGTCTTTGGCGACATAAATGCGGTCCTTTTTTTGCATGAAATTCAGGTCCTTTGGAACCAACTTTGCAGTAACACGGTGAAAACCCAAATCATTAATTACAATATTTTGAATGGATACATAAGCAATATTCAAGTCCTCTGTCAGCTCACTGGTGATTAATTTGTGGTTATTGATCAACTTTTCTTTCACTTTATTGATGTGTTCATCAGCTTTCGATGTCGACGGCAGTGACGAAGTAGCACTCTTCTGAAGCATTCGTGACAATCGTAAACAGCTGCTTTTTCAGAGTATCATTGCCGAAACAGTTTCCCAACATTTTTAAGTTTTTCGCACCATTAAATTCCTTTTTAACGCAAAATGTAATGCAAACTCATTGTTGAAAATTCAAATCCATTTTTAAAACTGTAAAAAATCGAAAACACGTGCAAATGTAGATTTACTCAAGACAGCGACACTTTTACAAATGCCAAGTAATAGCGATAAAATGAATCACAGATGTGGCAACCTAATAAAAAAACACACCTCAATTCAGTTGACTTAAAGCGGTTGTTCCGGGAACTTTTAGAGCAAGGTATCTTTATTGTCTTCATTTCGTATCGGATTCGGAGTGCATTGGAGTTTGTAAAACTTGTTAAAATTGTGTTGCACATCTGTAAAGAGTCGGATTATCTACAATTAAGCGCAAATTGTATACAAGCTATGTGGCTTGATCGTTCCGCTACCCGACCATGACGAGATGAGAATAGCGATAATGCGGCTAAAGAACAACAAAGCCGCGGCAGCCGACGGTCTTCCGGCTGAGCTATTCAAACATGGCGGCGAGGAGCTGGTAAGGTGCATGCATCAGCTCCTATGCAAAATATGGCCGGATGAAAGCATGCCTGCCGATTGGAATTTAAGTGTGCTCTGCTCAATCCATAAAAAGGGTGATCCTGCAATCTGTGCCAATTATCGCGGCATTAGTCTATAAGGTTCTGGCGAGCATATTGAGTGAAAGACTGAAACCCACCGTCAACCAACTGATTGGACCTTATTAGTGTGGCATTAGACCTGGAAACTCCACCATCGACCAGATATTCACAATACGCTAAATCTTGGAAAAGACCCATGAAAGGATAATCGACACACCCCATCTTTTCGTCAGCTTCAAAGCTGCAATCGACACTACGAAAAGGAGTTACCTATATGCCGCGATGTCTGAATTTGGTATCCTCGCAAAACAAATACGACTATGCAAGATGACTTTGCTCAATACCAGCGGCGCCGTCAGAAATGGGAAGAACCTGTCTGAGCCGTTTGATACCAAACGAGATTTCAGACAGGGTGACTCGCTATCGTCGTAGAACATAATCGCTCAGGCAACATTTTTTATAAGAGCGTACAATTGTTGGCGTATGCGGATGATGTTGATATCGTCGGCCTTAAGAACAGCGCTGTTAGTTCTGCCTTCTCCAAACTGGATAAAGAGGCAAATCGAATGGGTCTGGTGGTGAACGACGACAAAACGAAGTATCTCCTGTCTTAAAACAAACAGTCGACGCACTCGCGTATCGGCACCCACGTTACTGCTGAAAGTTATGATTTCAAGGTTGTAAAAGACTTCGCTTATTTAGGAACCAGCAATAACACCTATAACAACGTCAACCTGGAAATCTAACGTAGAAACTCTCTGGCCAACAAGTGCTACTTTGGACTAAGCGGAAATTGATTATTAAAGTCATCTCTCGATGAACAAAACTAACACTCTACAAGGCTCTCATCATGCCCGTCCTAACGTATGGCGCAGAAGCTTGGACGATGACAACATCCGATGAAGCGACTCTTGGAGTGTTCGAGAGAAAGATTCTGCGTAAGATTTTTGGACCTTTGCACGTTGGCAACGGCGAATATCGCAGGCGATGGAACGATGAGCTGTATGAGCTACGTTGGCTGGGTCATGTCGTCTGAATGGATACAAACGCTCCGGCTCTGAAAGTATTCGATGCGGTACCAGCTGGTGGTAGCAGAGGAAGAGGAAGGCCTCCTCTGCATTGGAAATATCAGGTGGAGTGACTTGGCTTCACTTAGTGTGTCCAACAGGCGCTGGTCAGCGCGAGAAAGAAACGACTGCCGCGCTTTATTAAACTCGGCCAAAATCGCGTAAGCGGTTATCGCGCCAATTAAGAAGAAGAAAATGTGGCTTGAAGTGTTCTCTCTTTACTTGCAGTAATGTAGTTCACAAAGAGAAAAATTCTGACAAGAAAGTGTCGATTTTCGAACGACGTGAGTCGTGACTTAAATCATTCTTCAGAATAAGTTCAGTACAATTAGTTCGTTCGAAATTAACACTTTGAGTAATTCATTACTCAGTACTCAGTGGTAACACTATGCTGCATTATCAATTTTTTAACAACGCGTGAACGGAGTGAATCGAAACAAATCTCTAGTCAAACATATTTTTAAAATTTTGAAAAATACCGTTCAAGTGTTTCTTTGTAAGCTAATACCATAATTTTTGTTGACTGAAGCTCCTGCTTAATTACAGTACCTTATTTCTTAAAAAATTTGCAAATTATAAAGGGTTTTCCAATAAAAGGTGTTATTTTGACAAAAGATCAATGGTTTCGTTGCTTGTGTGGCACATAGCGCCGTCTTGTTGAAAATAAACGTTGTCCAGATCAATACCATCCAATTCCGGCCATAAAAAGTCGTTAATCAACTCTCGATAGCGCAATTCATTCACCGTAACGGTCGCTCCAACGTCATTTTCGAAAAAGTAAGGTCCAATGACTCCGCCGGATCATAAACCGCACCAAACAGTCACACGTTGAGGATAGAGAGGCTTTTCAACAATAACTCTCAGATTTTCTGAGGCCCAGATCCGACAATTTTGCTTGTTGACGAAGCCACCGATGTAGAAATGGGCCTCATCACTCAAGATGATTTTTCGATGGAGTTCCGGATCATTTCCATGTATTTCAACAACCCAATCAGCAAAGACACGACCTTGTTAATGATCGACCGGCTTCCGTTCTTGTGTTAACTGGACTTTATAAGCCTAAAGCCCAAGTCTTTATGCAAAATACTGTGCAATGACGTTTGTGGAATGCCTAACTCCAAAGAACGACGAGGAATGGACCAACCTGGGGTTTCTTCAACACTTTGTTCTTGAGCGACGTGCACAGGTTTTATTCTTCATATCACTAACTTGTAACAACAGCTCGAATTTTTTCACCAATTTCTGTATTGCGGTCCGACAAGGTGCTTCACGATGACCCAAAAATGTTCGAGTTGTACGAACCGTCTCTGCCAAATTTTCACTATTTTTATAGTGAATTTTAGTAATTTCAATTCGTTTTTTAAGCGTGTATCGTTCCATTTTTATTAATGGTGTAGTTTCTACTTGTCAAATATCAAAAAATTACAGCTTCAAAAGTGACATCTACCAAAATAGCGGGCTATTCAAAATAACACCTGTTATTGGAAAACCCTTTTTTTTTGGGTGTTCCTATTTTTCTGGCTATTTTTCGGGTACTAACTCCCTTCTCATCAAATAACTTTATTTTAGTTTTTTCCAGGGGAATGCGTGCCTTTCCTCCACTTATTTCTTCGCTAAATTTATTCGATAACCAGATTTAGTAAGAAAACGTATTAAATTATGCTGGATTTTGCATTGCTTCTTAAAAAATTGTGTGAAATACCAATAATAAAAATAGCATAGTTTCGTCCTTGCGTCGTTTATTAGCGAATTTAACTGGCCTCGAAACTGCATTTCATTATTCATTGTACTTTTTTTGTTATACCTGTATATTTTTCCCATTTTTTTATATTTAAGGCCTTGCGAAATATGAAGGTATGGCATAACAAATGTTTCAGAATTAATATACTTTCACGGTTTGCTGTAAAATCTAAAGGTTTTGTTGCATTCTGCGGTAGCACTTTAAACCGTCCTCTTGATTATTAGAATATTTCATTAAAAGCGTTATAAACGAATCAAACGTGTTTTGATATTTTTTTTATTATTAAACTTGAATTGCGTCTGAATAAATCATCTTGTCGTTCTGTAGTGTAGCATAAACCTTAATTCTATATACATATTTATGTACATTTAAAACCATAAAAACTCTGAATCGATTTCATGTTTGAATGTTGCTACCAAGTTCCCTTTTGTGTCTAATTGTATTTATAACAGTTGCTAGATGAAACTAATTTTCTACCTGTATTATGTAAAAAACAAAAGAACGAGTAGAGGGCGAATGAGCTTGTCACTTACAATTTAATTGCTCGAATCTTGAACGCTAACCTGTGGTGCTCGCTACAACATTTGCGCGCGCGTAACCAAATTAACCGAGGCGAGTCTTGTCTGGGCTGATAACAGTAATTCAAAAATAAGACTTGCATACATTTTGCTTTTGTAATTTGGTGGAATATCAAAATTTCAATCAGTATATAAAAAACAAAACAACAACAAAAAAATCACTTTTGACATTTAAACTTATACAAGTCTATAATTATTTTAAAAGTGTTTGATTGCATTAAAGTAGCGCATTAAATTTCTCTCTACATTCTCTAATTACTCGTACTACTTCCAGTTTTTTATAATATTGTTGAAGTACTATTAAAAGACCTTAGTCTTACTATGTACTATTTATATAAACAAATAAATAAATATGATTTCGACTTTAACTGTGAATTTCGCACTTTCTCATAGCCATATATTTCCATGTATTTTTATAAACTGCTGCTATTGGAAAGGGATATACTTGTTGAAAAGTCGGCGTAACATCGATGCAATTTCCCAACTTTCTCTACTTTTGTATTTTGAATGGCATCTTAATCCTCGTTACTCTAAATTTGTTTAAAAAATATTTTTTTCTGTATGTATGTACGTATGCATATGCATATACGTATATATGTAACTTTTTCACTTTTCATCATATAACTGTTTATATTTTGAGTTGCAACATCCGCATTGCCAGAAAGTTCAGCACTAACTGAATTCAAAATAATGTGGTGCTTTCGTTCCACTACAATGTGACTCAGTCGGTAATTCGGAATTTCAACACACCTCTACAGAATGCAAGATTCGTCTAAGTGAAGTCATTCCAAGGAGAATCATACTCCTCTTAAAACATTTTATCCTTAATCATTTTACACCCAAACCGTCCAAGCCATCCGTCAGGCATTGTTTGCTGTTACCGACAATAGACAAATATTCACGAATAACTATGCCTCTTTTAACTGAGTAGAAAACGCGCGAGTGCCGAAATTTATTAATTTAGCGATCGGGGAGCATTAGGTCGATTTCAGAATACCATATAACTAAGTAGTTTAGACCGCGACTGGCTTGGCATTTGGCACCTTTTATTTCAATCACTGCACTGAGTTTTTTGGCCACTTGCGATTTTCCGCTTTACGCGTCCAACTTGATTGTCTGTTAGAGCACAACTGTTGGCATGGATTGTCGGAGCTGCCGCTCTTCACCACGCAAACAACGAAGCTTTTGCTACCCCTAAAGTGTGAGTTGCTGTTTGCATAGTCACGCGCACAGCCAAATGAGAAGGAATGCTTTCATTTACCTACATAAATTTAATTGGGCCTTTCCTCACAGGCCACTTGCTTGTTCGACTTTTCGCTTTATCCCTGCGTGATTTTGAGGAGTAAAAAATTCAATATTTGTGTTTATTCGTTTATCAGCACTTAAAATTATAGGTGAAAGCACAGTGAGCCAATTTTGTTCAAAATACGTTCTAGTTCTACTAGAATTTATAGAACTCAAAGGGAGCATCGAGTTACTTTCTATCAGAGGCAGTCGGTAGTGAGGGTATGCATTCACTTTCTCGCAAGATCATTTATTCATTATTCTCTGGCCGTGACTACCATTCGATAAAGAAACATCAAATGAGAGAAACCGTTTTTTCCAATATCGGTCACCTCTCGACAGACAATAGCGAATTACAATTCTAGTCGTGAAAAAATCCGTGTTATACTACTTAATAGAAAATCTCTATTATACTCGGTTAATATAATAGCGAAGCAATTATTAAAATACTTTATATATAGTAGGTGGCCGATTACTTTTACGCGTACTTCCCCACATGTAACGTTTTTTAAACTAAAGAAAAGTCGTTTCTTATTATATTCTTATTCTATACTGTTATAAGTATATTCTTTAATGTATGCTTTCGCTTTTAATGCGGCAAATTTGCACATACACATCGTTACACAAATGTAGGTATAAAACTGCTCTGACTCAATGCAGTCAACTCCAGTGCCATATTCTTAAGACCCCGAAGCAGTCTCAGACACTTACCTCAAGCAACAGCGCAGTCATAAACAAACCATCACCAATCACAAACTTCAGACGCAATGGTTTCATCAGAGCAGCGGAGAGAGCGTGTATTTACTATACTTCCCATATACTTGCACTTGCCTCCGAAATCAGATGCCTTCCGCCATTGTGGGGAGCATGCGCTTTGCGGTTGATTCAGTTGTTTTGGCGCAACGTTGGTAAAAACTTTGAATTTACATCCAAAAATTCGGCAAAAACGAAAATTGCAAATAAAAGCATTTTGCAATTCGTAAATTCATTGAAGATACGTGTATACACCCATACATATGCATTTACGTGCTAATATAAATATGGATGAGTCTGAGTCGATGCGCTCAGGTACAAGTATGTGGGAAGTACTCACAGGCTGAAGTGGGGAAAAGCTTACACTGTATGCAGCTGAGGTACCTGCATAGGGATGGCTGGTTTGTTGCTAGCACTAAAAGATTTATAATGAAGCTTGCTAAGGAACTCCCAACGTACGACTACCCACAACAACGAGTCTTAGCGGATATTCTTATTTATTACAAAGCTGGAGAAGATGACGACATTCTGCAACATGTATAAACAGCAAATTACATACTTGCGATTGCTTGCTTTAAGAGGCAGTTGCAGGAGGAAGAAAATCGTTAGATTACTTGCAAAGTTTCATACCGATTTTGGAATATACGTATAAGTATGCATGAGGTCATGTTTATATTTAAGTTAAATACCCACTCTGCTCTGTGGAAGCCACTTTTGCCACTCTTAAATGTTTATTGAAATCGTCGTTGCTCTTCTCCAAGTGTGTATCCTCTACCATAGCTTGTACATAAGTATGAGTTTGTGAATTTATGTGCGGAGTCGCACAATGAAATTCCCCAAATTTTTTACTTTGCCTCGCTTGAAGTGGCATTCAATTTCCACCAGATGTCATTATAAGACTTCACATTTATGGGATGAAATTTATGGGCATACCAGTTTGAGATAAAATACTATTTATCCAAGACTTTGAAAGCGCTCATACTTGTCTGGAGATTATCACGATATACTTAACCTTAATAAACTTGTACCAAATCAGTTGCAGACTAAGGAGTGTTCAATAGAAGTAAATGAAAACTGAAGGACACATCACATGAATGCACGAGCGCTATTAATGGTTTATGTGATTAAAGTTGTGACAGATGAAATGATGTATTACAAGTTTATTTATATGTTAAAAACGTAATTGCCTTTTATGATTATGTATTTAACACTCATTTGCTGCATTTTGACGCCCTACGCTCCACTAGGAGTTAAAGAAAAACATATACATATATTTATTATTCGCTGTAAGGAGGTCCTACTCCAACAAAAAAATATTTTTTTAGATACTAAGTATGCAGAAATGACCACAAGGTTGTTGTTATGATGTATAAATGATTGAAAACATTGAAGCCGGCATTATGGTTTTGGATTATGACACTCTTGAGGCAAATGAGCAGTATGTATAACAGAATATGTTCGTCATACGCACTGTCAAACCAGCGATAAAGCGATAAGACGTTAATATTTTCACCAGTTTTGCCTATTTTTCTTCCTTTTTTGAATTTTCATTATATTTTTATAAAAATATAGCACATTGTCTAACAAAAACCATATAGATCCAATTTTTTTAAATTTATACAAGAATTAGAAAAATGCCAACAACTTTTCATCCCAATTCCACAGTTTTTAATTAGAATATCTAGAAAGATTTTTGCTAAGCATTTTTATAGCTTATCAATTTTAGTACGACAGTTTTTTATACGGGAAACATGCGCAACACCGCCAAAGGAAAACATTATAATAAATCAATGTTTTATTGTATTTTATTATACAAAAATTTAAAAAGCTATAAAACCGCATACCAAAAATTCTCCTAGAAATTATGAACAGAAACCGTGGAAGTGGGACGAATTGTTATTATGTTTCTATACTGAAGCCAATGACGTTTTCTAAGCAACTCAAATTTCAGTTGCTAGAATTTTCCTCATAAAAACCATGGAAAACAACAAGAGACTCGGTTCTACAAATGGGCGGAACATTTCACATTTGTTATATGCAGCCTCCGAACGGCAGATAGTTTTTCATAACAGGAACACTCTCATGGGTTTGCTATTGCCTACTGAGCGGGGAGCGCTATCACAGAAAACCTTTTACGCGTGGGATATCAAAATTTTAGACAGGCAAATTAAATATAATATAAGTACTTATGTATACTAGTATGTTGGTAAGCAAACATTAAACTCTTATCGATAAATCAATAATGTCAAATCGGATAAAAACGTTATTACATACAGACAATATTACAAATCAATTTCCGATTAAATATACACGTACTCATATATTTATATTAGATAATATTCAGTGCATACATGCATTAAAGTTGGTTAGGCAAGCCTGGAAGATTTTGTTTCCCTAAAGTAAAATTATGAAAAATAACACGAAATACTAGGTTGTTTAATAAATTTGCGGTTCTATAACAAAACACAATTTTATGGTTTGAAAAGCACTTTAATATTCAGTATAGTGTCCCTGAGCATCAATACACTTGTTCCAACGAGATTCGAATTTATGAATTCCATCCCTGAAGCGAGAATCTGAATCATCATTTGATGAAAAACGTTTCCGCGCATGAGCATTTTTTTAGATCTAGAAACAGATGGAAGCCGATAGCGGCCAAATCTGGTGAAAACGGTGAATGCTCCAACAATTTGAACTTTAATTCTTGGATTTTAGACATTGTCAAAATGCTCTTCTGACACGGTGCATTGGTCTGATTAAAAATAATTTTTTCGTTTTGCAAACTGGGTCTTTTTTCACGAACTTAATATTCAGAATTTATTGTTTTACCAGTTTGCAAGTAATCCACAACTAAAATTTCTTTCGCATCCCAAAAATCTGATGGCCGATTTCTGGGCACGAACTCGTTTCGGAGCCGAAGAGCCAGGTTCACACCACTCTTTAGCCTCTTGTTTTGATTTAGGATCATGGTAATAGACCCAAGTCTCATACTGATGAATCGACGCACAAAATCCACTTTATCCTTTCAAAAACGCTCGAAATGTTGCTGAGAAAGACGCATTCGAATGTCTTTTTGTTCCACTGTTAGCAAATGTACACAGCTTTCTGAAACCCAATACTTCAGTCAATTTTGATGAATGATTTTTTCCATTGTAGAAAATACTGTGACATGTCGGCAGGGCGTGGAGGGAGTATTCAGGCCCCGGGGGAAACTTGAGATGCGGGCCCCTTCAAATTTTTTGTATTTACCAAAATGCGTATTATGTTATAGTGATATAACATTTAAACATTGAAAAACTCATTGAATAATTTTTGATAGAATTAATTATGAAATATTGATTAAAATGAATTTTAGAAAACTCTTCAGCAGATCTGAAATAAAAAACGCAGCTAAAAAAAGTTAAAATTTTTTATTCATTTTGTGAGCCCTACAAATATTTGAAAATGACTGCCACGTTTCAAAATTGGTCTTCATTTAAAATACAACTATCTAAATTTAATTTAATCATCACTATAGTTATTAATTACCTTATAAATCAGTAGCATAAAATGTTCCATTTTAATAGGAGCTCAATAATATACACTTTTGTATCACCATATTATATTTATTCTTCGTAACGTGATCATAACATTCGATATGGTGACACCAAAAAAAGTCTGTGACGGAACTCTGGTAGAAGTATTATTTACTATATTTTTTCAAGCAGGAAATTTCTTGGAATTACCCTCGAGTCCGGGCCCCTCTGAAAACTCCGGGCCCGGGGGAAAAAGCACCCGATACCCCGTTTTTATAGCTAAAGGAAACTTTGTAAGGCGTAAAAAATGTGTCTATTTTACTTTTGCTGTGGTCCAAATACACATATAGGACAAATACGCCTCCTGGTCTCAAACCTTCACATATTTTAGCTCTTTTTTTATTATATTCTAAGCACAAAAGAGTTTCTAAAAGGATAAATATCAAAAATAGTACGACCTTGAAATAGGTTAAAATTCAATGTTGTAAGGTTTATAATGGTTTTCGGAGTCGCAGAATAAAAACATGTCTTTCGAAACTGAAAATTCAAAATAGCAGGTTCAATATAGTTTATGAGATATGAAAGTTGTGCTCAAGGCTGTTCCTCTGGCAAGTTCCTTAAATTTGAATGGATTTTATTGAAATAAGCTCGGAAGTGAATTACGGAACCTATCGGGCTTGTTTATTCAAAATGGTGCTTGCGATATGACGAATAACTTTTTAACAGTAAAGTGACAAACAACAATAATGTTATTGCATTCACTTCTTTAGATATACATTGTACTTATACATAGGCCCAATTTTTTAATATTATATTTGATGCCTCCAGGTAAAAAGTCCTAACGAAATCCTATCTGCTCCTATTCCAAAGATATTCACATTTCACACATTCCTGCTGAATGAAATGTTTGTAAAAATAACAAGCATAGTTCAATAATTTTGTATTGTAATGTGAAAACAATAGATTATCACCATTTTCATTTTGATAGCGGGACCGTCTATTGGTATAGAGCTGACCTGCAGCACTGAATAGTTGCTAGCAATGGCCACATATGATCGAAGAGCAGATGACATTTGAGGCAATTTTTTTCAACAAAAAATTGGGATTTTAAATCATTTGAATACTGAAAAAGAGTAGTATTCGAAAAGGGCTACAAAAGCTAAAAGTTTATAAAAAATGTAAAAAAAAATTAAGAAATGTTCGATCAAAGTTCAGCTTTTTTTCGCTGAAGCCGAACAGAAACCGAACACTTTCGTGGCCGGACATGGCAGATCCCGAAGTTCGGTTGTTCTCTAGTTTTCACTAAGGAATTTTTACAGAAAAAATATTAAATTGAATATTAGCGAAGCGTTTGAAATCGACCTTCTTGTGGATATTTTATTTATTTCGAAACAGGTTTTTATTAAAAATATGGAGATGGCACAAGGGAATCAAGGGAATGCTATTAAAAATTATGTTTGACTTGAAGTGAACTTTTACTGTTTATTTTCTATATACTTGTATTTGTATTCTCTTGCGTTATGATCAGGCAAAAGATAGTCAATGGAAGGATGAGTTAATTATAATTGCACTATTCACTACTTCGGCCACTGTGAGCTGAATTTATGCCACTACCACCCTAGCACAGCAATCATCAAACTGGATTTATTACTCCTACACACCAGATGCCATATGATTACAAACACACATTCGCAGAAAATTGCATAGACGTAGGCCCTCTATCACTAATTAATGACGAACATCAACAGCTGTCGTTAGAAACATCATCGACAGCGTTTACGTTTCCCATCTCCCCCCAGTATCTTCTATGTGTTCATCGCAATAATTGCCAACAGAATAAAAAATGGCGATTTATTACGCGTTTAAATAGCAATAACAAAGATTTGCACGTTTCGATCTGAAATATTTATGGTTGTAGAGTAGCGTATGCTTGCGACTGTCGCCAACTGCACGCCATGTGCTCGCCTCCACTGTAAAATGTACCGAATTTTCTCTGTGTTGACTTCGATTGTTAACACCCTGTAACTCACAACTGAATGGAACAAACAAAAAACAGCAAAACATTTTTTTTAGTGTAAACGTCACATTGACAACGAGCATAAACTTTGAATTGTTTGATCCATACTTTACCAAATATCGATCACCGCAGCCATCTACCGAGAAAATAATAGATTTCTTTATACCCAAACTAATTTAACTCTCTTAAGTACTGAAGTACGAAATTTTATATTTTAATGTAATCGATAAATAGCATCTGTTTTTGAGAAAACACCTTCAAATCACTTTCAAATTCGAATTAGAATTGGATGAAAGTGGCCCATAAGTAGTGTGCGAGATCCAAATTTGTTGCTACTGGTGAATATTTACGTGTCCTGTTCTCTCTGCAAACCTTCTCTGTGTCCCTCGCTTCTTGAGCTTTTACATTTAAATGGGCTACGGAAAATTATTACTTATGAACTGAGACTGGCATATGGAAATTTGCCGTTTCAAATGCATGTTTCTCAGCTTATGTGAGTTGTTCATATATTTGCAAGTTATCCATGAATAGTAACATATTCGCCACAATTTCAACTGTCTTTAATAAATCTTATTATAAATATTTTTTCAGAACGCAGAGTACCCAATTATTTATGTTCACAAGACGAAGAAAAGAAAATAAAAAAATAACTTTTACTTTAAAATAATCTGTAATACTCTTTCAAAATAATTTTTACACTTCAGAAAAACTTAAAAAACAGAATTATTATTCTACTTTTGAAATTTTACATGTGGAACATTATTTTACACTTGAGTGGCAAGCATGCAATGTTACAGGCAAATACTTTCAGGACAGAGTAAATACTTTATTGATAATGCAAACCAAATTATATTATCAGTATTTTTACTGGGAATTTTGTCCAGTAATCAGTAAAAAAATACTTTTACTGCAATTTTTTTCAGTACTCAGTAAAAGTTACTGTTAATGCTACTTAAAATTCAATGTCAGTAAAATTTTACTGATTACTGCTATTTGAAATGCAGTAAATTTGAAAATGCCATGTTTTACTGACGTTACCTGTCAAGTTATTAAAATATTTGAAAACATGTTGGCTTCTAAAAAACTGCTTGAAGTTAAAAAAAAACCAAAATGAAAATTTGAAAAGCATGAAACAAAAGCTGCATAATATAAAACTCCTTTCATAAAATAGTAATGGGAAAATGCATCACTTTCCCGTTAAAATCTTGAAACCGGAGAGTCTTTTTGGGTAAATTTATACCTCCTCCAAATGTTTTTCAATAATTGATATTATCAACAAGTTTCTTAGACCCATTAAAATTATTTTAGAGTTCCCACAAGGCATAGAAATATTTATTCATTTGTTTATAAATGAAATATAATTACATATAAATAACTATAAAAATAGTATAAATAAAATAAAGCACCAGCTACTGAGGTATTCGGCCTGAAGCTCGGCAGTAATCTGGATTGTGATCTTTGGACAGTTAGCGATTGCATACAACACACTCGGGAGCTACTTTTCCACTTAAAACGTGTTCGTGAAGATTATCCTATAGTTTCCAAAAATTTTAGTTGAAGAGTGGTAGCTTTTGCTGGGATCCCTTGCCTAATACGATCCAGAGGTTTGGACCATTCGATGCGTGTGGTTTCTTTACTAACGGCGTTTATTTTGTGGATTATGTAATGAATTTTCTTGGGACCCTGTGTCTGTATATATAAAGTTCCAGGCGCACAACTCGTTATGTGTTTCATAAAAAACCTTTGTATTTATATACCAAAGGAGTGGCTTTGCATAACCAAGAAGACATACAATAAAAGTGGTTTCTGGTAGTTTCCTGATTATATTATAGTAAAACTCTAGTAAACGTTGGCTTAAGGAGTCCCGGTGGTCTCGAACTCGAAAATCAAGGGTATTTTCAGGTTTTTTTTTACAAAATTAGAAACGATATTAAAAATTTTTTTAACTTTTTATTTAACGTCTTTTACATATAAAATTTTTTTTTTAATTGTAAAAATAGCGCTTAAGTTGGCCCTCCCAAAAAATTGGATCTGGACGGTGGTGTTGTCCATTTTGGCTCTTTTACTTATCTGAAACACAGAAACCAAAAAAATTATTAATCAGTATGACTGTAGCTATATCAAAAAATTGAAAAAATAATATGATTCACGTACGGTCGATAGCCATTGATGTTGTGAACGCATTAAAATTTCAGATGATTCGGTTGAATAGTTTTTTTTTTTTTTTGACAACACCAGGCCGAAAAAAGTCGTTTTGAGATAAAAGAGTTTATAATAGTTTGATATGCATGAGCGCGCGGACCGCTCTCTGCCTAGTTAATGGGCTGTAGAAGCTATAATATTGAGAGTTTCTGCATGAAAATATCACAGTATATTCCTAAGGAACAATATTTTCGCAATATCGAAAAAACCAAAAATCGATTTTTTGAAATTTCTAGACCACCAGGTCCCCTTAAGAGAGAACGAATATCAATTTCTTCAGCATATTGTACAACCATGCATAGGTATTCTAGTGACCCGGTCCTTTTAATCGCATTTTTCATATCCCTGTAGAGTGATTTAATATTGAGATTAAACGCTGATTGGTTGTCTCAATCTGGCGAATCCGGAGAGATTTGGTAACTTCAAAACACTCAGTCTAGAAAGCCCATTGTATTTAAAGCTCTGAAAAGTGAACGGGTGGATAGTCAAGGAGGAAAGGAGAGAAGTAACAGAAGGAAACAGATAGAATAGAATAGAGACATAGAGGTAGCTAAACCTGTGAGAATTTTCCAGATTCTTTGGTAAAGCTGAAAATATCCTCCAGTTTGAGGGAACGCATTTTACCCGATCTCATGAGATCGGAACCCAAAATTTGCAGCCTTGCTCTACCAAATGCAGGACACGCGCAGTAAAAATGCTTAGTGCTATCCGCATCATCTTTGCAGTTCTGCAGCATTCTTGACCGGACCATCACTCTTTATGTAAATTGCATTCGCATTCGCTGATCCACTTCATGATTCCCACTTTCAGAATGGTAATGGCCACAGCGTAATGATACTTACTACTCTCGTTTAAGTACCATCCAGCTCCAGAACCTATTTAATTCTTGGACCCATCGGTAACAAAAATATCCGTCAAACCTCTTTGAATGCACTCTGGGTTACTTCATTGCTCACGCAATGAAGATGTCAAATTTCGCAAAAACAGTGGATATTGCTCAGTTGGCAACTTCTCTGTGTCCCGAAGTTCCGTCTTCGAGCCGGAAACCATATTTATGGAGCCTATACATCGCTTTTGTTGCTTCCTGTTGTATCTTAAGATCCAACGGGAGCAAATCAAGTATAGCATTTAGAGCATCGCCGGAGGTTGTACTCATGTCATCCGTAATGCATACACTTATTTACAGTCCGCATAGTTCCCGAAGTGTGGACTTAACCATAGTCCGTCGCCACCAAACCACAGAGGCATAAATGATGATTAGTCTGATAAGTGCTGTGTATATCCACCAGACCACAGCAGGCTTCAGACGGTTTCAGACCCCAGATTTTGCCAAAAGCTCTGCGGCATTGCTGAAAAATCCTTAATGTGCGATTCACCTTCAGTGAAACGTGTGTCTTCTTTGGTCAGCTTCTTATCCAAGATTACTCGTAGATATTTTACTTTCTCATAGAGACTGAGGGTCACACCTTTCCGTGCTGGGCGATTAAGTCCATCCAATTTTCGTTTTTTCGTGAACAAGTCTAAGGTAGTTTTGTACGAATCGACGGAAAGACCTCTTCTTTTGCACCAGTCGTCGATTTGATCCAGAATTCTCTACACTTTCTTACAAAGCGCTCTTAAGGATTTATACGAGTCTACGACGAAGCACCACAACAGCGGAAAAATAACACCCCCTTAGGGGCATCCTTGCTTGGCCCTGGGCGTTTGTGCACTCGTCAGCTTCCAGTCTGGCTTCAATCTTACTAACAAGATCGTGTAATGCTGATTCGCATGATCTTTCACATGATTTCCCGCTTCAAGTATATACAATCCACCTAAAGCTAAAGATTTTAACAAATAGAATATATAAGTATAATTGGCGCTTACACCCTTTATTGGGTGTTCGGCCGAGCTACTGCTCCAATTTGTGGTGTGCGCCTTGATGTTGTTCCACAAATGGAGGGACCTATAATTTCAACTGCGAATGGCAAAATGTTTTTATGTGGAACTCGGAGGTTTGTGACTGCTTGCCGAGGGCAAACGCTTTAGAAAAAACTTTTTTCTATCATTTGGTGTTTCGTGCCTAGGATTTCGAACCCGTGTATTTCCGAATGGTAGCCATGCACCAACCCATTCGGCTACGCCTGATTATTGTAACTAAAACTAAAATTATTACAACATTTCTTATTACATATGTATGTACATAAGTACGTACAAATGATATTTCACTTATTGCGCTATATTTGCGCCTAAATGCCCACTCAGAAATTTCGTTAAGAATAGTACAAATCTATAGAATTCTTTTTTTTTTTTTGTTGTCAAAACACTATTTGCAACGATATTATTATAGCAGTTAACCAGCAAATATTCGGAACAATGATCTTCGTGTAGGCTTTGCTTTCCGCTCAATTAAAACAAAAGAAACGTTAAATTTTATTTATATGAATGTACAATAGATATCACTCTTTCATTTCAGGCGATTTAGAAATCTGTTGGTGTTAAAAAGAAAATGGTTATGTACGAGAAACGGGAGCTTTGCAAATCCTTTCTTTATCAAGAAGAGTTTTTTTATAACTTATATTTTTTGACATGAACTTCGTTCAAACATTTGTGTGTAATTGTAGGTCATGGAAAAATATTTTGTAGTTATCATTCATACACTTTTCTTTAAATCATATACACGCAAGCTTCGCCCACCCTCAACATAATACATTACAGACAGTTTACCTCCCACGCGGCTCTAATTGATTTATTAATTTTATAATTAAGCAAGATATGAGCTTTCTAAAAATGAGTTCAGTAATTCATATAAATTCGTGATCCAATCATTACAATTCACACAACTAGAATAAATGAATCGTCTGGAGCCAAAAATGCATTAATAATAGACATAAAACAATCAATCAATAGGCATGAAATGCAAATTACATTTTTTTATAATTTAGGTTTGATGGCTATATGAAAGCAGCCTGTGTTTGACGACCTCGATTGTCGCATGACACAGTTATTTATGTTTCATATAATAGAGATTCGGAGATTCGGAGATTCGAACCTGCGTCTTCCGAATGATAGCTACGCAACAACCCATTCGGCTAAATTAAAATTCTTATTCCTTACAATTTTACTCGACCCTCTACAGAACACAAACAAAGCAAAAATGTAAGGTACGGATGGCGTTAGAGCTATCAACTTTTCATTCGTTTCTTTTTTTACATCCGACATTTGTCGTAACTTTATCTTTTTCAACCATGGTCGTAACATAAAAGGTCGCTTACGACAAACCAAAACAAAAAAATAGAAAAGGTTTCCACAGATATATTTTTCTTTTTTAACAAACTAATGTACTTCAAAAAAATACCGATTTTGTGTTCTCCAGACGAAAGCTGGAGCTTCACAATTAAACAATATTCTTGTATTAACCATGAAGAATGTAGCCGATTTGCTATGAAACAAAAATAGTGTTCCTCATAATTTTTTTTTTTTTTAGTTTTTACGTACTAATCAACGTAAATAAAGCAAAATATACAAAATAAAATAAAAAAAATTGTTGATTTAGCTTCTTTTTTTATAGCGCCCTACGAACCTTTTTATAAGTCGATTTGGCTTCACTTTTTTCGATCATCTGCTCACAGTGGTACTTGCCAGCAAATTTTGCAAATGCAGCGGATTATGATTATCCTTAATATTAATTTAATTAAAAATACTGCTTCTGCCTCCTCACTTTCACCTCTGAATGCAATAAAAAGATTTTAAGTTTATTTGCAGTCATAAATGTCAAGTCTGTCACAACGCTGACATATTCACATACGAGTGGCATGTGAAAAACTTTCGCCCAAGTCGAAATGTGGTATAAGTGTTATCATGCAAATGTCTCATACGATAGTTTCACAACATTTCCTTACGTATGACAAAGTTAAGTGCGTTTTAAAACGGAAACTGCAATTCGTCTAGGTTGACTTGCACACCTTTCTTACCTACATACATACATACAACTTTCGTGTTTATTCGCGTTCGCTACATCTTGCCAGCTAAGCAAGTAACGTAAGGCTTATCCTACAATACACATTTTAATTGCAAAGAATTAAATGGGTAAATGGCATTAAATTTTTAAATTAAATTAGTAAAATTTGAAAATTAAAATGCTTTGGACATAATAAATTTACAATTTTTAAAATAATTCCATTTATTTACGTAAGCTGATTGTCAGCGTACGAGAGAAGTTGAGAGTTGACCAGTCTCTACGGCCTCTTCTCTAACTCATTATCTTACAAATATATGTAATTTAAGGCAGTTCTATTCCCGCGTTGCCAGGATATGTTCATTTATACCAGTTAATTCTCTATTCGCCACTTGCTAAAGCTTGTCGAAAAGAAGAGGCCTATATATGACTAGATACGTGACTGAGAGCGCGACCAGGAACTCCTTTGAGTATTTGGAGCCAGTCCCTGGGCTGATGAACAGCTGATAGACTAAATGGCAAGCTGCCAGAAATAAGGCGACAAAAATAACTGACGAAAACAGTTCGTTTTTAGGAAAATATTAGAAAAAACGTTTTCTATCATTTGGTAGGCACTCACCAAACCATTCCGCTACGGCGGCCGCATATTTGCATATTTATAATAATTGAATTTAAAATAAATTCAGTTAAAATGAAATAATTAAAATTAAAGCTTTAATTAAAGATTGTTTTGAGAATTTTCACAAAGCTTCTTATTTTCTTTTCAGCTTACTTTAAATTCATCTTGCGTACATACATACATACAATGCATTTTGTTTCTCATGAGAGCACTCTCAAATTCAATTATAAATATATATAATTGGCGCGTACACCCTTTTGGGTGTTTGGCCGAGCTTCTCCTCCTATTTTTGGTGTGCGTCTTGATGTTGTTCCACAAATGGAGCGACCTACAGCTTCAAGCCGACTCCGAACGCCAGATATTTTTTATGAGGCAAAAATCCCTCGGAGGTTTGCCCTTGCCTGCCGAGGGGCGACCTCTATTAAATAAACTTTTTCTTCATTTTGGTGTTTCACCGAGGTTCGAACCTACATTATCTCTGAATTCCGAATGGTAGTCACGCACCATCGCAAACTCAATTACACTTTGTTAAATACGTTTTTCATAACTCTATTGAAGACTAGGTGTTCGTTTATGCAAATATGTAAATATTGTATACTTAACTTTAAAAGCGTTGATAATTCAATTGAATTTCAGTTGAGATCTTCTTAGTTTCAGATATTTTACAAATAGACTTTTCTTAACTATTTTTAAGTTATAAAATTAATAGTTATCTTAGTTAATGGTTATTTTCAATTTTATTTCCCTTTAACTTGTAATTGTTGTTGTCTTACATCATTACATGTCTTATTACATACAATTACAATTACAAATTACTTTACATTCAAAAAGTTCAGTGTTTTATTCTTTTTGTTTTTCAAGTATGGATAATTTCATTTAAATCTTAATCTTTACATTTTAGCATATAATTTTTACATATAATTTTACATATAATTTTTACTGATTGTGCTTATTTTTTATTGCATATATAAAGGGTGATCAGATTGGAGGTACTTTTTTCAATAGGGTTTTTTTGACAGATCACGCGTGATTACAAGACGGCGCTATTTGCCATACAGCCCTTGAAACAAGGAATTTACTGCGTCGTCGTTTCGGTGAGCAATTTATCTCTCGTCTCGGACCAGTTCATTGGCCACCAAGATAGGTTTACTATATATCGCACCCTTGGACTTTTGTTTGTGGGGGTATGTAAAGTCTAAGTGCTTTTTGGAAGCCAACATTACAAAAGTTATTCACGAGATACCGACCGAAGTCCTCCAGCAAGTCGTTCAAAATTGGTGTTTATGGATGGTTTATGGATTATTTAAAAAAAAAGAATTGTTATGAATGGTTCTACACAAAAATAATGAAGATTATCCAATCAATTTGAATTTTTGTTGTTTTATTTCAATTTGAAATCCGATACCTCTAAATTGATCACCCTTTACAAAGTTTCTTTTCCAAAAAATTTATATGTATTTATTTATTTGAATTTTTAAATTTGCTTCTTTCAGTTTTTCTAGCACCCGTCTAATAGCATTCATATGGTTTTGAAAACTTGTTGAAAATCAACTTGATGAGAATAAAACACGCATATTTTATTAATTAAATCTCTCATAATACATATTTGATCATTTTATTCCTGTATGGAGCATAGGGCTTCATTATAATAGAGCATCATCAGTCAGTCTCTCAATATGTTGTTAATTAATCTTTGAAAAGTTGCAGGAATATTTGGAAAAGATGTTGAATTAATTCATGCTGAAAACTAAAAAAAATTTTAGGGCTTGTTTTTCTTGGGCCATATTTTTTACCAATACTAATTTCTTCAAGTACATTTATCTCATTAAAAAGAATTGGTTGATAAAACTTAATAGTAGTACCATTTAATGTAATAGTTTTGTTATTCATATCTATAACACAACGCATTGGTGTGAGAATATTTTGCCCTATAATTGCATTCAAATATTTTTTTTTTTAATCATCTAATTTCTATGACATTGTTAAATTTTCGTTCAAGCTGTATGAATCAATGGTAATATTATTTCATTATCGATGATTAATTTAATTAAATTTGTGGAGGCTATTGTCTGAAAATTTACGACGTCTTCATTGTTTGGACCACAAAACTCATATTGTCTTCTCTGTTTGTAAATAACGCATTTCCATTGGTGATATGGTATTAACATTTCAATTTCATTTTATTATTATATTGAGAGGACGCTTCCTGTGAGAAGTAAGTAAGTTTGTGAATTTATGTAAGAATTTGGGAAGATTAATTCAAAGCTTTTGCGAATTAGTCTGGTTTTGATTAATATGATTAGGCATTAAAGAATGTTTATATAGAAATTTTGAATTTGGTTATAATTGTTTTTAAATTTTGTATTTCATATATCTTTTCATTTCAAATTAAACCGTGTATTTCTAATATTGGTTAATTTTGAATTTATAATCATAAAAATTCCGTTAATATGAATGATATTTAAAAAGGTTTATAATATAAATTTGACGTCACGTTGCGGTTCATATTCAACCGGTTTTTCTTTGTCAGACCGAAATTATTGTATGAGCGCATTTGCAAAATTCGTGATATGATTCTTTAATGCGAAAATGTTTAATAATAGCTTCTTTTACACAACTCCATGGCCCTAATGTAGGAAGAATATGAATAGCTGATTCTTGTATTTTATTGAAAATTACTCGTTCATATATACATATATTCTTGTAGAGTTTCTTAACCTCCTGCAAGTGCTTTTACCGACTCTACTTCCGTGATGAACGGCAATGCAAGTGAATTATCGCCTTTGAAAATTGGGATGGCTTGGGCATCCCTGATAATGTCTCTCGAAGTTAATAGTAAGGCCATGATAAATATGAATATTTCTTTTTCGACACGGTTGAATTTATTTAATATTATAAGCATTTAAAACCCAGATGGCATTTCCTTGGTGGAATAGATAAGGACTATACGTTTTTTAAAACGATGTTTATTCCAAAGTAAACGAAACCAACATTGAGGTATACAAACGGGGCGTTACCAAAGTTAGTGTTGAGTCTTCGGTACCTCAGTGGGCCTATATCACCATATACACGGACATATAATAAAAATCAGTATAAAATACATAAATTAGCAAAAAATTCAAAAATTAAGATTTAAATGAAATTAACACAAAAACAAATAAAAAAACAAAAAAAGAATAACCTAAAGCAAAATAAAAATAACGATGAACGGTTTACGAAGAGAACCTTTACATAAACCAACACCCAAGGCGAATGGAATCCGAAGGTTGCGCCTTCTGAAAACCGCTACTTAATTTTTTGCGATTTGACTGGCTGACGTTATGAGCTATAATTATACAAAACAAATAAACAAAAATAACAGAAATTATTTGTTTGTAAATAAATTGCGAAAACTTTTATTCTATCATTCTTGGGTTAATGTTTAATGAATTCATGTTTTTTTTTTGATATCTCATTCGCCCAGTTGTTGTTGTTGGCAGTGAATTCGGTAAAATTTGCGTTTTTTGACAATATTTTTTCAGCTCTCACGCTGTTATTTCTGTCACTGTTGAATTATGGTGAACATTGAACTAAATTTTCTGAATTGTATTGGTTGAGTTAGATTGGTTCTGGAGGAAATGCTAGTTTGTACTAACACGTTCAAAATTACATTAATTGTCTTGATATTACGGGCAAATTGATAAATTGCAATTTAGAATTTTTTTAATTAATAATTATCAGGGCAGCTAATACCCATATTTGTTGCCTGTGATCCAACTTATACTGATAAAATTATCCAATAAGCAAATCAGCTGTTCACTAATCGGCGTAACAGCCGTCTGTTACACTACAATTTTCTAGCCTATTAATTTACAACCTTAAAATTTGGCATACAAACCACTAAATTTCAAAAACGAAAGGCGTGCACAGTTTGTTTTTGTACTATTGCTATCACCTTGCATGGATTCGCCTTGTTTCTCACCAATAAACTTGGATTTACTGGCCAATATTAACGACCCTGCCTCTGCCAGCAGCACTGTCATTCAATCGCAACTTTCTGCTGCTGCTGCTGGCTGCTGCTAAAGTGTTTTGGAAACAAGTAGATTCTTTTGTCTGCAATTAAAAATAATTGTGAAGGCAGGGACGTTGCAAGATCTTAACAATTAATCTATAATCCTTATAGGCTATGGCTTTGGTTAACGAAGCACGTATCGCACTGAACCGTGTAGCAGTAATTGCTGGGCGTCAAAAGGTAATTTATGTCATATCTCCACCTGAAAACACAGTAAAAACTAACAGCACCAAAAGAAAATACGCCGCAAACGTAAAAAAGTGAAATCTCACTCATTACATAATATTATACTACTGTTTAAAGAAAAACCAAAACCTATATCAATTTAATTGATGTACAACCAGAAATTTTACGCCTTTTTCAACTTGAATTATGTATACTAGTACGGTATGATTATATAAAAGCATAATGCAATCAGAATTGAAAAATGGTATTTTCCGGCCCAAGTAAGCAATTTTTAATCTGCATAATGTACTGCAAGCAATCAGTCATTCTACATGTTTCCAAATATTTAAATAAACTAATTTACTTTTGAAAATCATATTCATACTAAAAGCATTCAACCATTGCCTGCTATGGAAATATAAATATAATATTAATTTACTTTTTAATATTGTATCGGTAGTTGCGTTCAATCTCTTCTGGTAAGCACTTGGGCCAACAGACACAACCACAGGAGGTCAAGGCACCCCTCGTCAAGACCTTTCAAATCTACCGTTGGAACCCAGATAATGCTGGAGAAAAACCATATATGCAGACTTATGAAGTCAATCTGCGTGAATGCGGTCCAATGGTTTTAGATGCATTAATAAAAATTAAGAATGAAATGGATCCCACGTTGACATTCCGTCGTTCGTGTCGTGAGGGAATTTGCGGTTCATGCGCTATGAATATCGCCGGTACAAATACTTTGGCTTGTATTAGGTAAGTTTCCGAACAAGATTATCATATTTCCTCTTTTAAAAATTAATGTTTTCCAGCAAAATTGACACTAATCTTTCAAAGCCGCTTAAAGTATATCCTCTACCTCATATGTATGTGGTCCGGGACTTAGTACCAGACTTGAACAACTTTTATGAGCAGTACCGTTCAATTCAACCATGGTTACAACGCAAGTAAGTTGATAGTAGCTGTTCATTAATTACTTACATCTACATACCTAATATTAATATGTATATTTAGAAACGAGGTCGGCGAATCAAAGGGAAAAGCACAATACTTGCAATCTGTGGAAGATCGCTCAAAACTTGATGGTCTATATGAATGCATTCTCTGTGCTTGCTGCTCAACTTCGTGCCCATCTTATTGGTGGAATGGAGACAAGTATTTAGGTCCAGCTGTTTTGATGCAAGCGTACCGTTGGATCATTGACTCACGAGATGAGAATACAGCGGAGCGCTTAAGCAAGCTAAAGGATCCCTTCAGTGTGTACAGGTGTCATACAATCATGAACTGTACACGTACATGCCCCAAAAACTTGAACCCTGGTCGTGCGATTGCCGAAATCAAGAAATTACTTTCGGGCATGGCAAGTAAGCCCGCACCGAAACTTGACACAGCCGCTTTGCATAAATAGATTTGTGCATAATTGCAAACTTGAAAAATGTAGTCCACAGTCAAACTTTGTTCTTCACTCGCCTAACCAAGTCACTTTAGAGACTGGTTTATCCGCTTTGTACGAATTTGTTTTCTTTATTTAGAATCCACAAACAATTTTTATTGTACTTAAAACTTGTGCTAACGTATCTTGTGAAATAATACAACCAAACTTCTTTTCTTTACACACATTTAAAAGTAATCTACTAAAGGAAAATAAATTTATGCGTTTAAAAGGTGCATAAATCAGAACTGTTTTGACGTTTATAAATCTTTTAGGGAAAAAGATAATTATAAAAATTGTTAATGATGCTTGAAGTAAATTCAGCACTATTATTTAAAAATAAAAACGATTGTACATACATTAAACGTTTCTGAAATTCGTCTTTGCAGCATATTTATTTGTCTAATAAATTTATTATAATGAATTGAATACTGGGTCTTTTTGTTGGAGGCAAATAATAGATTACTGGAATAAGTTTAACGTATCTGATGTTGAGAAAGGGAAGCAATTGGCAACACTTGCAATTTGATATAGTAGTGCCAAGTTGCGAAATTGCATTACCATTAACATTCTCTGATAGTACAGTATATGTACTAAATCTACCGATTTTTGTTCTTTGAGACAGCAAAAATTAGAACAAGTTAATTTAAGTTGATTTTGATTTTTTCTCAATTAAGATGTTGTCTGTCGCAGAATTAATACACTTGCTGAATAATATTCCATCAAGATATAAAACTCCTGATGATATATGTTTCGATGCAGCCAACCAAAAGTACATAGCGAAGTACAAAAAGCTGGGGGTTATAACTGTTGCCGACGAATTGCAAGATGGAGCCATGGCATCAAGCTCTACTGAATTTTTTTGTAATGTGCCCGGCTGCCAAAATGTATTCGAAGATGCCGGTACTTATCAAACACATTTCAACAATGTACATAGATATTTGTGTTCAATTTGTCGCCGCTCATTACCCACTGCACACTTACTCGATTTGCATGTCTCGGAGCGCCATGATTCCTATTTTGCAACACGTGTAGAACGTGGGGAGGCGATGTATGCCTGCTTTCTAGAAGAATGCAAACAGAAAATGCTTACACAGGAACAGCGCAAAGACCACTGTATAAACATTCATAAATTCCCCAGCAATTTTAGATTTGAATATAATGAAAAGAAAGCGCCATCAACCCGCAATACTTCACAAAACCAGAAAAAACAAGGCACCGATCCAGTGGGTATTCCTGGGGTTAGTACAAAAGTTAATGAAATCAAGGCAATATCATTCGGACATCCAAAGGAAAAGACATTTCAAGCTCATAGCGCACCAAAATCAAAAGATGGCTTAAAGGACCTACATGGGCTAAAAGATGCATTAGATGATATATGAAATCAAGCAGAAGTACCGGTAGTTTTTTTCGTTAAATTATTTTTGTATTTATATTTTAATAATAAAAATGAAGTCGATTAACATTTATCTGGAAAGTTTATTTTGATTTCGCTGAACTTCTGAAACAAAAGGATGGTAAGATAATTGCTTAATTTTGAAAATCGGTATCTTACTTGCCAGCGTTGGCCGTAATATAGTGATATGCCACCACCAAAAGAAATAGAAAAACGCCCAAAACATTGGAGAAAATTGCCAATTGCACGTCGCTTATCATCTTGCTTACTTCCTCTTCAATCTGTAAACAAAAACACACACATATCATTAATGGTGTTTACCACATCTCGACTAGTAATGACACGTCATATCATATTTTTACAAATTGATTGCAAAATAGATACCCAAGATAAGATATAAATATTTAATTTCGAACGCAAATATAGTTGTTGTTTCACGTTAAAAATTTGCAATGATTCAATTAAATGTATTGTATAAACTTACATATTAAATATCAATAATTAATATACACTTGTAGCCGGTATACTATTGTATCTCGAATATTTTCTATAGAACTGTCATAAGTTGGCATACATTTTTGGGAAGCACTTGGTTCTAAGGCCATCCGCACACGTCCCGTATGATCGTGTCGTGTCAATAGCGTACAACGACGATGACACGTGTTCGAAGCGTAAATCAGTTGTAAAATTACCCAATGTTGTAGAGAATGTTGATTTTATAAGGGAAGTTCAATCTTGATTGGTTCCTTAATTTAAGGAAGAACAGAGCCAGTCTGTGAAATACGCCTCCCGCAATTGTTGGTAAATGTTCCCCACAGCAGCAAAACGAAGAAAACAACAGCTGAAATAAAATGTATGCTTACATTTGATGCAACATATTATTTTGTGGTATCCCTTTGTTTACATATCTGACTTCCTATATAAGAGTAAAAGTTTAACGTTGAGGCTGTATATATTTTGGAAACCCCCACATACGTAAAGGAATATATTAATTTAATATCTTCCTTGCTGAGGAAACTCCAACTAAAAGTCAAAGTGCGAAGTAATCTACACATGATCGGGATTTTTTCTACGGACTCTTGCCGTTTCTACGACCAGTCTCAGAAGACTCCAATGCACCTTCCCCTGGAATTCAGCGCTATATCGCGGAGAAGGTTGAAACATCTTGGCCAATTGCAGCTAGAAGAAAGACACATACGCTTAATCCAACCCAGCCGTACCCTGAGTTTAATAAGGGAACTGGGTTTGGATGAGATACTGTGATGAGTAGAAGGCTCAAAGGACCATGAGGTCGTAGTGTAAACCTCAGATTTCTATCTGTCGAAATATATGGTGAAGATAGAAGTTATTAGTAGAAATTGTTAAGTGTGATTTCAAAACAAGAAATGGTTTAACTTAATCCAAAAATTATATTTTATGAATAAAGTTTTAATTTTATAACAGATCGCGAAATAGTTGGTACATTTTTGTGGTGAAAAAAAAAAACAATAAACTTTTCCAAGTAGCTGTTGCAGTGCCTAACAATTGTACTGTTAAAACTGTTTAATTGCTGCTAAGTTGCCGTATTTAAACGCTCCATTAAATAGTAAAAATATCGATAGCACTAAAGAATCGATAATCAAAAAAATCACGATTGCTAGCAGCACTATGTTTATTGTCAACCGAAGTACAACGTGTTTTGTTTGGCTCTTTAAATTGCATTTGACAAATTTCTTCAAAAGTTATCGGATGCAATTTTAAATTATGCTTTTGTTCTGTCCGACTTGTGGAAATATTTTGATGGTCGAACAGGATACAACGGGACACCGGTTTTCTTGTAATACATGTCCGTACATTTGTAATATCAAAAAGAAAATTTCAACGAGAACATTTCCCCGGTTAAAAGTAAGTAATTGTTATTGCTGTAGTTCTTTTTATACTATTTTTATTAAACACAGGAAGTTGATCATGTTATGGGTGGTGCAGCTGCATGGGAAAACGTAGATTCAACAGATGCCGAATGTCCTGCATGTTCTCATAAAAAAGCTTATTTTATGCAAATGCAAACGCGCTCAGCCGATGAGCCTATGACAACATTTTATAAGTGTTGCAATCAACTTTGTGGTCACAATTGGAGGGACTAAATTCATTCGTTATATTATTTGAGCCTAAGATTAAGTGCACCTACTTTATTATACGCAAATGACTGCAAAGTTATTAACTCGATTTGGTGTTTTTTGGCATCCGTGGTACGTACGTAATCTTTCAACAATCAGCCAAATGCTACCATCATCAAGACGAAAGATTTATAAAGTACAGGAGTCTGAAGCGTTAAATGTTGCTCGTCAATGTATTTTGGGTGGCGAGGTTATTGCTTTGCCTACCGACACTGTGTACGGACTAGCATGTAATGCAAATGATGAAGAAGCAATACAGCGACTATACGACATAAAAGGACGTGATTCTTACAAACCAGTTGCGATATGCGTGAAAAATCTGGAGGCGTTTCGGCGGTATGGCAGAACAGACCATTTGAATGATTCTCTCCTTCAGCGCCTACTGCCGGGGCCAATTACTATAATAGTCGAAAGGTCCTCACAGCTCTATAATCCATTTTTAAATCCCAATACCACAAAAATTGGCATTCGTATTCCAAAATTTAGTTTTATACAAGAGCTTTGTTTATTATTTGATGAACAACCGCTTGCCTTAACAAGTGCGAATTTGTCAAATACACGTAGCAGTTTAAATATAAGTGAATTCAAGTCCTTGTGGCCGAAACTTGGTGGAGTTTTCAATGCAGGTCAGTTGGGCTTGACTGAAGAATGCCGTTCTGCGTCCACTGTGGTAGACTTATCCCAGCCAGGACTATATAAAATAGTAAGAGAGGGCGTAGCTCTTAAATATACGATAAACGTGTTACATGAATTTCGCATAAGATCAATTAATTAATAGTATTAAAAGCAGTGTAAATAAACAGTAAAATAGTTGAAAATAGTTTGGCAAGTTTTATTTTATTTTCAAAAGTTCTTGTATTACTTACTTTTGTCAAATATTTTATGTAATTTTTAATTAAAACCAATTCTTTTAACGATTAGAATACTAATACGCAACTTGAAAATTTTAAAGGATATAATCATTCACACGTCAACATATGTTAAGATTTACAACATTCGAATTGTCTTCAAATGACTTTACATTTACACTTACAGGATCCCTAAATCAATCTGGTATAGCGTTACTCTGCTATTAGGTAGCACATACCTCAAATAAAAAAAGTCACTATTGGCTATAGTAACTAGCTGATTTTGCTATTTGTATAGGTCTACGTCGCCGAGGTAGCTCTGTTTGTAGTCGACGCCACCGTTCTGGAGGCCATACAATGTATGTCGCCCGAGCAGTCATTAGGCCCAGTGCTACTGGCCCGAAAGTATTGCTATCCAAAGAGTGGCCTGTGTGATCACCCTCAACCCAGCAATGACCTTCTGGGACGCGCACTATTTCATGTTTGTAACCTAGTGTGGAGACGACATCACCTTGCAGTCCCACGATGCGTTTGATTATCTTCTGTGAAGGATCCTTGGGAGAAATAAGGGAAACAATATCCCCGCGTTCCACACTGCTTATACGCACAGCCCATCGTGAGAGAAAAACGTAATCAGTTTGACTGACATCTGGATTAAGAGCTGGCTGCATGGATATACCTGAAATATTTTGCACAAAACCCAAATACATAATTATACACTTTCCGTACAAATCAGCGCGGTTCCATCTTATAAATGAAACTGACAACTTATATTCATTAGCTTTCCTTCTCCATAGAGGGAACTTTGGACAAAATAGATTATAATTACCATCCACTCGAGCAACATAGCCGACACAATCAAGAAACGTTATACCAATTGGAATTCCCAAGAGTACAGATTTTACGAATTTCCGAAATGCCATTAAACAAAACGTCTATACAAACAAGCAATCCTTTTCCACTTATTTCTTTTATATTCTTAATATTAACGTATTTATTGCTTGCACGCTCGCTATAGCCTTTTTGTGTGAATTTTATTTTATATAAAATATATATGTAAGTAATCTTTTTGTTTATTTTGATTTTAATTTAGTGATAATTTAATATCGGAGCAAATCGCTCCATTCTCTCCTCAACTAAAATACAGAAAGAATTTCTTATCTAAGAAAAGTTCTGTTCGTTTGATGTATCTTCGAGTATTGTTTATAAATGTCATTCGTGTGGCAATATCCCATTAATGATGGCATTTTCGATTTGTACAGAGAATTTTTATTGTATAATATACTAAACGATCTTTGCTGAACCTTCTCTAGTAAATCGACGTTCGTTATAAAATCAAGAAAAAATAAAACAACGAATTTTCAATGAATATATTTATTCATAAATATTTGTCTACGAATTCACAATTCTTACAGACTAGTCACAATAGAATCAAGATTATTACATACCAAGGATTTTTTCTGAGACTTAAAACTAAATTTAGTAATGATGAAACGAAGTGCTATTTCGATTCGGAGGCACATTAAAATAAATCATAGGCAGGCAAAGATTCTGAGAAATGTAGAGAGCGCAATAGAAGCCGAATAAAGACCTTCTGTACAGATTCCAATCGATTTATATAAATGTTGGTAAAAAGGCCTGGAAGTGAAAACAGCGTACTCAAATATCGAACAGACATACGTTGAATACAATAACCTTGGTGTACTATACATGGATCTGAGAAATAGAACTAAATTTTGAATCTAACTGTACCCTTAGGTCTATAATCTCATTTACCATGTCTAAAAATATAGATGAAATACAATATACGGATCGGGTTAGGAAGTTTGGAAAAAGTTATTTGGTGACATTTCTTTATGTTAAGAGGTAATCGGTTTTTTATGCACCATAAGTACAAATTTTCAAGTTCAGCCTGAAGTATACTCGCGTCATTTACACTTTTAATCATCAAGTAAAATTTTAAGTCATCTGCATACTGTTACGATTTTATCCAAATAATTCCATCTTAATGGCCTTCCTGCGACATCTTCATAGTGAGGGTATTATGCTCCCAGAATGTTCAGCAATCAGTTTCTTGCTGAAATGCTACCGAGGGAACTACATTGCGCTTACTGGAGGCTGAGCTACCTCCTAGGCACGATAGGAGGCATTTCCTTGACTCATCCACAAGCCAGAGAACGTAAAATTCAATTGAATTTACGTTCTCTGCACAAGCCTTAAGAAGGCATTACCTTGAGTACTTAATGGAAATATTTAATAAATTACGCATGAGTTCTGAACTAATAATATGTTCACATATAAGTAGATTATCTACTTTTTCGCGCTTAACTCAAAATCCGTAATTAAAAAGCGCGATTCCCCATACAAAATTTCTCTCCCAAAATATGAGATTATAAAATAATCGTAGATAATAACGATACGTTTTGGCATATGACCCTGGGTTTTTCTGTGTTATCGATAATCATTATTACGAATGTAAGGAGAAACATCAAAATAAAAACTAAATGAAATGGATGCCGGCAAAGAAAACAGGTCTGTAAACATAGTTCTAATAAAATTTTTGTTAAATATTATTAATTAGGGATTCATTTTACAGAAAAAAGCGTGTGCCCATTAACGTTTTGTCCTCTTATTACTTATTATAAAATGTAATATAGAATATCTCATGCGCATTGCTGCCATAATTTTTTGCTACCTCAGTAAACGTCGTATACGGATTTCCTGCAACTGTTTATTATCATATTAGCAGCCAATTAATTGGGGAGTTAAATTAGCTATTCCTTCTCCTTGTATTTTCTTCATATCGTTAATAATAAAAACAGCAAATTTCCAACCAAAATAATTTCTTTGAAGAAAAACCTCTCAAAGCAATAAGCAGTATTGACAGCTGATTGTCAATTTTGCACGTAATCTGCCATAATTTGGAGGATTTATAGGTGATTAATGCATATGTGAACGTATTATAACCGATTCAGAAGTTGATATATGAAAATAGCCTATCAAATCGTTGTATTCGTAGAATCGACATCACCTTATATGACGCCGCTTTAATAGTACTCATATAACTTCCGGCATCAGTGTCACCTTATTGTTTAACATTCATCATCATTTCTCCATGAACAAATATATTTTATGTACATTCAATATAATTATAATTACACGTAAATGAAAACAACTTTTTGCATTCTCAACGTTCGAAAAAATAATTTTATTGCTTATATATCAAGTGTAAATATTTGTTTTATAAATGCACCAAAAGGTGGTTTTTAATATTTTAGACAACTCGCCAATGCAACAGTTCTCCAAAAAGTAATTTAATGAGTGGCCGAAATTGTAAAATTCATTAACAACTTTTATGCTTATAAACAAGTGAGATTGAACTTATCACTTACGGCGTGTGAGTGAGAAAGAAACCTGTGCAATGCGTAGGCAGCGGTAAGATTATGAATATATGCAGACATGAAAATAATTATTTCTTATCCCTAGAAAAAATTATATATCGGATGATACGAATGCCCATCAATCTGCCATCATGTCTTATATGCCATTAAATAGGGAGGCGAATGATGATGACTTTCTTCACATGGAACGGATGCCACGCTCTGCGAGTATGATAAATGGGCAAACACAACGCTTTGGAAACACTATTGAGGCAAAAGTGGAAGTGGGCGACACTTTGCAGGCATTAGCACTACGATTTCATTGTTCTGTAGGTCAACACATTATGCGTTTTGAAGTTATATACATATAAAACACGCATTTTGTTTTAGGTGGTAGATATCAAACGACTTAATAAGATTGACAAAGATAATGAAATTTATGCGAGAAAAGTGGTAAAAATACCTGTAACACCACATTCGGTATTATTGGAAACTCTACCAATTGTCCACAAAAGTGGAAGCAATAGTCCAACTCAAGCCGAACATGATTCTTTGGAGACAACTATTATGAAAAATCCTTTGGAAGATGCGAAAATTGTGTTGGGAGAAAAGCTTATCGTAGCTTCAGTAAATTCTTCTAGCAGCAGCAATCAAGGCATAGTTGATATCAATAACACAATTTTAAATTCAAAGTTGACGAGGAAGGAGAGCGCTTATACGGACAATGGTGAGTGCAAATTAATTTGAGTAAAAATACCATTGTAGTAAACTTAATTTGTAATTAGTGTAATTACAATTAGTCTTGCTCTAAGATCTTAGACGAGCAAATTGTGTAAAGCCTGATTTCTTGGAGTAGTTGCATTTTCGGATTTTTCGCGTATTTATTTATATTCTCCCTTTTAATACATTTTATCCTTAAAACAATAACAGTCAATTAGAAACGAGTAAAAAGATGTTCCTTTTTATTTGTTTGTATGTGATAAGATGAAAAAACGTTCTTTTATTTGTCTCACATATAATATTAGATGAAACCACGAAGCTGACATCAATGAGAGATTTATCAAAGCGAAACAAGTACAATAATTTCTCTTAACTTACCTTGTAATATTAAATCGAATTAACGGTATTAATGGGCTTTCTACTGCATATTTCATGAAAATTATTAATTAGTATAGAATTAAAAAAAAAACGAATTATGCAGTTGCCGCCGTAGCAGGATGGGTTGGTGTGTGATTACCATTCGCAATTCACAGAGAGGTCGTTGGTTCGAATCTCGGTGAAAGCAAAATTAATAAAAACATTTTTCTAATAGCGGTCGCTCCTCGGCAGGCAATGGCAAACCTGCGAGTTTATTTCTGCCATAAAAAGCTCCTCATAAAAATATCTGCCGTTCGGAGTCGGCTTGAAACTGTAGGTCCCTCCATTTGTGGAACAACATCAAGACGC
Source organism: Anastrepha obliqua (assembly GCF_027943255.1). Taxonomy (NCBI): domain Eukaryota; kingdom Metazoa; phylum Arthropoda; class Insecta; order Diptera; family Tephritidae; genus Anastrepha; species Anastrepha obliqua. The sequence continues at coordinate 538,615 of NC_072895.1, read as the reverse complement.
ACACCACAAATAGGAAGAGGAGCTCGGCCAAACACCCAAAAAAGGGTTTACGCGCCAATTATATATATATTATATATAGATATTTATATATATATTTAATTAAAAATTGGGAGTACTTTAGAAATTTGCTTATGCATTATCTATAAAACAATTTACCTAAGTGTTAAATAATTTGACTTCGGCTTTTTCGTTGAGAAATGGAAGCTTTCGACCTTTGCCCGCTCCATTGCTTGTCTGTTTGGATATTGAAGCTGTCTAGTTCACAAGTGTGATATATGGTTACGTAAGACGTCATTTGCAAAAATTATAAATCCTCCGTTGGGGTGATTAATTTTGCGTCACCTTTTATATTCTAGACCAGAGAACGTAAATTTATTTATTTATGTATTTACGTCCCTGTCTTCTTCTTCTCTTCTAAGTTCTGTTTCGACTTGTTTAATTTTCACATCAAGGCAAACACCGTACTATGCCTAAAACACTTTGCCAAAAATATATCTCTATTTTGCTATACACCACTCTGTTTGTTTCAATTCCATGTGCCTCACAGTTTGACATTTACTAAGCTAAGTTCGCTTTTGCCATCAAAAGTATTGACAGCACAAATTTCCAAATTGTTTAGTCATTGCTGAGTGAAGAAAGAAATTATAGATTTACTTAATTAAAAAAATTGAAAATGCCGGATTATTTAGGAGATGATCAGCGCAAAGTTAAGGGAGAGGAGACCGAAGAAAAAGAAATAAAGTCGCTGGATGAAGGAGATATCGAGCTTCTGAAGACGTATGGTCAGAGTCAATATCATAAGGCTATTAAAACTATTGAGGAGGACATCCAAAAAGCGGTGAAGCAAGTGAACGAACTTACCGGAATTAAAGAGAGTGACACAGGCCTGGCACCTCCAGCGCTCTGGGACTTAGCAGCTGATAAGCAGATTTTACAAAATGAGCAACCACTGCAGGTTGCACGTTGCACAAAAATAATAAATGCTGATTCGGATGATCCGAAATACATAATAAATGTTAAACAATTTGCTAAGTTTGTGGTTGACCTTGCTGATTCAGTTGCTCCAACTGATATCGAGGAGGGTATGCGTGTTGGTGTGGATCGGAACAAGTATCAGATTCATATTCCTTTACCACCAAAAATTGATCCCACCGTTACAATGATGCAGGTAGAAGATAAGCCCGATGTTACATATAGTGATGTAGGGGGTTGCAAGGAACAGATCGAAAAGTTACGAGAGGTGGTGGAAACGCCACTTTTACATCCTGAAAAATTTGTCAACCTTGGCATTGAGCCGCCTAAGGGAGTTTTGCTGTTCGGTCCCCCTGGAACTGGTAAAACTTTGTGTGCTCGCGCAGTAGCTAATCGTACGGATGCCTGTTTCATTCGAGTAATCGGTTCAGAGCTTGTCCAAAAATATGTGGGCGAGGGCGCTCGTATGGTGCGCGAACTTTTCGAAATGGCGAGATCAAAGAAAGCTTGCTTAATTTTCTTTGATGAAATTGATGCGATTGGTGGTGCTCGTTTTGATGATGGTGCTGGTGGCGATAATGAAGTGCAACGTACCATGTTGGAGTTAATTAATCAATTGGATGGTTTCGATCCGCGTGGTAATATTAAAGTGCTTATGGCAACTAATAGGCCGGACACCCTCGACCCAGCACTAATGCGTCCAGGACGTTTGGATCGTAAGGTGGAATTTGGTCTACCAGACTTGGAAGGGCGTACACATATTTTTAAAATTCACGCCCGGTCGATGTCTGTAGAAAGGGATATACGTTTTGAATTACTGGCACGTCTTTGTCCAAACTCAACAGGCGCTGAAATACGTTCAGTATGTACTGAGGCGGGTATGTTTGCCATACGAGCTCGCCGCAAAGTTGCTACGGAAAAAGACTTTTTGGAGGCAGTAAATAAGGTCATTAAGAGCTACGCCAAATTTAGCGCTACTCCTCGTTACATGACGTACAATTAAACTTAAGCTTAGATGTGGTATTCAATTCAATTCGCTGTACTAAATTTTAAAGAAAAGTTCATTTGTACTAAAGCAAATAAAAAAATTAATACAAGCGATTGTTATTTATGTATGATTATTTATTGGGGAGGGGTTTATTTATTGAGGGGTTTAAAACAATAATATCGGCTCCTACGGTGCACCACGCGTAAATTTCGTATTATGGAATTAGAACAAAATATATTTGCAACAACTCGCCGATTTGTTACTCCTACTAATAACATATTCAAAATGTTATTAATATTAAAAATAACCCGAAAGCACAATCAGAAATATCGAATCCGAATCTACCCTCCCTGTTTTATAAGGATGAGTGACCAAACCTTAAGATACAGTTAATCTTTCGCAGAATTATTTAGTATCATATATGTATTTGACACTGACAAAGGCCAATGGCATCCTGATTTTTCAAATTCCCTTCTGCCCTTTGTTAAATGTCCGACAATGACAATTTATGATGTTCAAATATCGATGGTTACTCTGATGGTTTCCCACCTATTTTGTTTAAAATTTGCGAATTGCTCCGTTACCTTTAGTTTTATAGGACTGACAGAAAGTGGTAACAAGAATGATGTTACTATTTACAGGCCTATAACGAAATTGATCACAATTGCAAAATTTTTTGAGTGTAGGTTAGGTTAGGATAAATGGCTGCCCAAACGAGGGTCCACTTGGACAAATAATCAAATCATGACATTGTGATGTCATGCAGAGGAAAAACAGAGGGAGGGAAAACAAAACGAAAACTAAAAGTGAAAAGAAAGAGGATGATAATCATCTCAGGGACTAATTACGTTAACCATCTGAATCTGCTGATGAAATTACCCAGGTGATTATGTTTAAACTTGCTTTATCCGCAGGTATAACAAAAAATGAGAGCCCAGTAAACTAGCCCTGTCTAGTGTACCGTTTCCCAGCCCAGATATTTGAATCTTAGCCCGACGAGAGCAGAACAGCTGAGGAGAAGATGCTGAGATGATTCCACCGCGTCCTCCAGACAGCTTCTGCAGAAATAACTTGAAGCAATCCCAAGTCTCACCGCATGGACACCTAACGGACAATGTCCGGTAGGGATACCTACTAAATTCGGGAGTTGCGTTTTTGTTAGCCTTAGAAGTTCCCCCGAGCGCCTCCGAACTACCCGTGGCCAGAAAGCGACTATGTACGTTTGCGCACTAGCCCATCGCTCGCTGAGTTGACGCGAGGTCGATTTTTCCAGGAGCAGACTACAGGTTCTCAATCCTCTCATTTTATTTGGCCAGCTCATCAGCTCCCGCTATGCGGCTGTGACCGGAGACCCAAATTAGCTAATATCGAAATATTCGGATGCAGTCGACAGAGAAGTCAGACATTCCTCGACTAATCTCGAACGCACAAACAACGAGCCCAAAGCCCTAATTGCCGCCTGGCTGTCGGAGTTGATATTTACCTGTTTTACAGTATTGCAAAGGTAAACAACCAATCCACTGTCTCTTTAATTGCGGCTACCTCAGCCGGTACCCTAAATTTGATAGGAAGCTTCTCACTCCTCATTTAACGATAGGAAACTTGAGGGAAAGTGTGTTAGATGAGTAGGTTATTGTTGTTGTTGTAGCACCTTAAATATTCCCCATACTTACATACGGGGAATATTGCTGGTGTGACAGTCCTTGGCCGGATATAAATCCGGGTCGTTTCGGTAACGTAGAACCGACTGTCATGGTCTAAGGGGCAGGTGAATCCTCTCAGTGCGGTGTAGTCACCGATCGTCGTCGTCTACCTCATCCAACGGTAGGCTCAATAATCGTGCTGTTTCGACAGGTTGGGCCCAGAGAGAGAGGGGTGTTGGGTGTGTGGGTTTAAGAGGGCATGTGACAGGATAGATAGGTGTTTAGTATCATACGGTGTGCCTTCACATGCCGGACATATATTGAGTATGTCGATTCTGGATAAGTCGTTAACCTACTACAATGTTACGCGAGGCAGCTAAAGCTCTTCGTCTGCAATAGGTGGTAGTTGGCCTCCGTTATCAGCATTCAGGGGTCGGGAGTATAATAAGTCGGTAGTTCTAATTGTGTTTTGTGCTGGATCTCGTTAGTGTAGCGTGAATGCCTCATTGTATAGGTGTTGTAGGGGGGCATCATCCCTAAAGAAACGTTATTGCAAGAGTTATAAAAGAAGTAAAGTTTCGCTATAACACAAAAAAATAAAAAAATTGTGCTGCTACCTGCTAAAAAACAATTTCTAGGAACCATTTGTTGGGTAAAAGCGCAGTGCCAGAGCTACATTGCAATATAATCTGCAACTAGTGAAGTCCAAATGGGGTCGAATTTCACATGCATGTGTTTGCAGAAAATATAATTAAAGTAATTAAATAAAGTGGTAATGAAACAATCTGGTTGCAAATAATTGTATTTTTATTTTTAGAAGCAAATCATTCGAATGATAATGATTCAGCAGCCCTGCTGGACGATATACTCAACGACGATTTTGCCGAGACTCATGTGCGGCCTATACGCGGCCCATCGTTAAGTGCTCTACATTGGTCTGGTTCCGATGGCGATATGACCTGGGTGTGTTTGTTTGTTGTAATTCTGGCATTGTGTTTTGCCATCCCATTGATAGTTGTGATATTTTGGACACATCCGCACAGTAACAGCAACAGCACCAATAATAATACTTCAACAGCGAACTGACAATTGATTGGGTTGATTGATGGATCGATTGAGTGACAAATCTCTATATTTGAAAATTCGTATGTTTATTTTAAATGTATATGATATTTATAGTATACATGTACTTGAAGATCCAAAAACCGGGGGCAGGACAAGGATTGTACATTGTGATTTTTTGCACACATTTTCAGAGTTAGCGAATAAAGAAAATCGTATTCATAGTTGGTAATCGAAACAATAAAAAATAATTTAAAAAAGTATATAACACTTAAATAACAATGTAGGATGACAAAGTGAGGTGTAAATTTGCAGAAGTGCCTTCTTTTTTTGAAAAGTCTTCAATGTCTCAGGATATGTTTTATTATAAAAATGTCGGGACATGTTTAGTTTTCATTTAATTCTTTTAGAAATATTATGCGCTTTTCTTTTTATAAATACTTACAAATGTAAATTAACATCATGGCTAATTTTAGTAAATTGTTAACCGAAACAATTATATCTTCCAAAACTGTTTGTGAATCATGCTAAGAAATAAATATTTATGTGGTAAAAAACAAATTTTCTAAAAATATAAAAATGTTTTATATTTATAAAATATTAAGCCGTTTGTATTGAATCAATTCAATAATGTTTCTCTGTTATATTCCCTAAATACATAGGAATTGTTGGATTTGCACTCATAACCGCTATGTTGCATGATTTTTTAGAGTTCACCCGCCACGGCTTACACAAGTAATTTTCGTGTGTGACTCGAATTCAAATGCAAACTAAACTTTTTTCTCAAACACAACTAAAATGTGTAGTCGCCAGCTGATCTATTCGAATATCGTCAGTTGTGAAGATTGGAACAGCGAAGCAGAAAGAAGCAGGAGGAAACAACCAAACAGGTGGAAATAGGTTAAAGGGGCTTCGGATTAGAAGATGACGACCAACAGTGACTTACTACGTTCGTATTAACCCTCTCATGCTACAGATAAATTTCACCAGGTGTGTGTGTACATATATCCGCAGGTGTAGTAAAAAAGTGAAAGCCCAGATGTCTAAATCCTTGCGGTACGAGAGTAGAACAGCTGACAAGAAGGTGCTAGTTGATTCCGCCTCGTTCTCCTCACAGCTTCTGCAGAAAGTACTTGAAGTAAAAGTTAATGATGTGGCCACTATAGTGACTGTATATTTAATTGCGTATAATAATAGTATAAACCCGTACAAAGCAGTTTGTTAGAATCGAACTGGTCGAATAGTTTCTAAGTTTTGGCGGTCATGCTTCTATTAGACAGACTGACTGTATGTGTATTCAAATACTACTTGCTCAAAGCTTTTCGGAAAAATATTAAAAGTAAATTATATTTTTCTATCCGACGAAAAATAGATTGCCATGCTGCTGTTTTTCTGTGGGCGTTGCATTGGCGCCAATCAGCCTTCTCCAATCTTCCGAATCATCGTTAAGAAATGGATTTCAAATACCATAGATGTTATCAGCGTTTAACATCAAAGTTAATTCAATATCTACAGATTATGGAAGCTTCAAAGACGACTTAAACGTTTCGGCCATTTTCAGTGAGCAATTGACCATTACCTTCAAAACTTGTGCAATAAAAAATCCGACATTATATAATGTAATTGGGTTTTCTTTCTTAAATAAACATAAATATATGTAAATATATAGCATATAAATATATAAAAAAATAGAAGGCAGTATATAAACCTTAGGTCTGTTCATCAAAAAGTACATGAACGCAAAACCAGTAACAATTTGGAAGTTTTACGAACAGCTGATTAAATGTTGGCGCGGATAATAAAGGGTGTTTTTTTTAGAGGTTAGGTTTTCAAGTTGGCACTACTTTTTTCGTAGATGGTCTTTTTGACAGCTGTCACTTGATTTATGCTCAGTTTGGTTTGCCATTTCATAATGAATAGACTTACACCTGAACAACGTTTGCAAATCGTGCAAATTTATTACGAAAACAATGGTTCGGTTCGCGCGACGCATCACAAGAAAATTTTGTTCAGCGATGAAGCTCACTTTTGGTTGAATGGGTATGTCAATAAGCAAAATTGTCGCATTTGGAGTGAACATAATCCACAAGCCATTACTGAGACGCCGTTACATCCTCAAAAAGTCACTGTTTGGTGTGCTCTATGGGCAGAGGGAATCATTGGTCCATATTTCTTTAAAAATGAAGCCGGCCATAATGTTACAGTCAATGGAGAGCGCTATAGAGCCATGATTAATTACTTTTTCGTGCCTGAATTGGACGATGTTGATGTGGACGACCTTGCGCTACATGCCATACAGCCAACGCAACAATCGATTTATTGAAGGAAACTTTTGGTGAGCGCATTATCTCACGCCGTGGACCTGTGGCGTGGCCTCCAAGATCGTGCGATATAACACCGCTGGACTATTTCTTGTGGGGCTATGTGAAGTCGCTTGTCTACGCAGATAAGCCCGAGACGATTGACGTCTTGGAAGAGAATATTCGGCGCGTTATTGCTGACATACGGCCCCAATTGTTGCAAAAAGTGGTCGAAAATTGGGCCTCTCGGCTGGAATTTATTCGAGCCAGCCGCGGCGGCCACTTGCCCGAAATCATTTTTAAAACATAATGCCAAACCCTTATCTTTATAATAAAGCTAAATTCTTGGCCATAACATTAAATTATATACGTTTTATTTCATCTTGAAAACCTAACCTCTAAAAAAAACACCCATTATATACAAAGTAAAACATTTTCAGTTGGGCTACATACGTATTGAGCTATTAAATTAAAAACAAAAATAAAAATAAAGCGAATAAAATGCGAAATACCGAGCTTAGCATCATTTGATTTTTTTGTCCACAATAATTTGCTCTATTTCATCATCGCTGTCAGATGAAGCACATTCCATTAGCAGTTGCATTGTGGCAATCACAGCATTCTTCATATTTTCCTTGCTTCCGTCTATGCATTTATGTATATACATACATATATTGCTAAATCAGTTAACAACCAAGCGTAAAACACAAAAGAAACCTTCAATGTTTTCGACTTGGTTCAGAAGTGCGTACCTTTATATCAACGGCCGATTCCTATTTGATACAGGACTATAGGATAAATAATAAATAAATTTTATTTAATATATATTTACTTACATTCTCCATTTTAATCACGATTTTTATTCAAATTTAGAACTTTGACTCAGGTAAAAACTTGCAACTTCCTCTCAAAATGAAATGCCGCTCTCTCACTTTCCCCTATTTCGCAAGTTTTTTGAATACATGAACACCAAAAGTTGATAATTTGTAACAATTTGTAACAATTGTAATTTTCGCTTACACCCTTTTTTTATTGTTCCGAAGATACTTTTTCGGCGTAAGGGATTTTTAGCCCAAAATTATTTTTTAGTTTAGTGAGTTGTAACAGAATAATTATTTCAACTAAACTAATTATGAAGGGATTTGTAAAGACTTGTATATTTTTTGTTCTCAAAATCTTGAAGCCTGTTCTCAAACGACTGTAATAAAAACTAAATCTTAGAATTGTTGACAATACCGATATTGAGCTTCTCTTTCAAATGCTTTAATATCACTATTTTCTGAGTCAAAATTACTTAAGAACAGATTTAATTTTGCTTGGGATCCGATTATCAAATTAAGCATCCGACTAATGAACCAGTATGTAATTTATACAACGCACTACTGGATCCATAATATCATCAAAATGCATGTCATTTGAATCCGTGGGTAAATCAATGATTCAAACATAAGAAATTTTCGGACTAAGCTACGCAACCATTGTCTTTCCCAGCCATTGCAGATCTACCATCAAAGCAAATAGTTATCATTTTGTTTCATGATAAACCCTTATTTTTAATGCATTTCTGAATTTTCGAAAATATGTTGTTGTGGTTGTTGTTGTAGCAGTAATAGAAGCCCCATCAGTGTAGGTATATCATCGGTCATCTTCCTCTGGCTCATCTAAAGGTAGGAGAGGAAACATGCTGTTTCGACAGATTGGGTCCAGAGGGAGAGCGGTGTTAGATGAGTGGGTTTCATGGGGCATGTGAAACGGTGGTTGTTAGTGTCGTGCGGGGTGCCTTCACATGCCCGACATATGTTTAGTGTGTCGGGGTCAAATCTGGATAAGTAGGAGTTTAACCTGCTACAATATCCAGAACGTAGTTGTGCCAAGGTTACGCGGGGCTTTCGGGGAAGTTGGAGCTCTTCGTCTGCAATGGGTGGTGGTTGGACTCCGATGACGGCATTCGGGGGTCGGGAGCTTAAGAAGGTGGTAAGGGTCTCCCGATGAATGCCGTTGATGGTCTGTCTGTACACTGTCCGATCCAGTAGCTGTCGGTCTGTTTTGTCCTGAATCTCGTCCACGTAATTGAGGAAGTGCTTCCTGACATGCCTGGGAGGTGGCTCAGGCTCAAGCAGGTGTCGCGAGTGTCGACTGTAAAATGCCATCTAGTAGCGTGGCGTGGCTGACTGTCGAAAGTCTTTTTTTAGGGTTGGGGCGGTCTTGGTTGAGCCCGCGGTTTACCTGGTAGTAATGACGGTGAGCGCCGTGGTGGTGCTATGCACTCTTCAGAAGCCGTGCTGGTGTGAGGCTGGGGTCAGATGTTTCGTAAAGAGTGGGAGTAGAAGGGCTTCAAGAGTCTTCACTACTGGGAAAGGAGAGTTATCGGACGATAAGACCCCACTTGGTTGGCGGGTCTCCCAGGTTTCAGTAGTGGGACCACTCTCCCTGATTTCCACTTGTCAGGAATGATAAGAGTGGTCATAGACAAATTGAAGATCCTAGTGAGGTATTCTACTCACAATGGACCCAGCTTTTTCAACATCAGTATGTTTAGTCCGTCATGTCTCCTCCTTTGGTTAAAGCTCTCAGTTGACAGAATTCTAGAATATCGTGCAATAATCGTTTTAAACTTTTTCTCTATGCACATGACTTCTACACTTTCAATAGTAACAAAAAGATGTAAACAGTTAATAGGCTGAAGAGTCTGAAATAAATTATCACTTAATGTATGTAAAAAAAATATTAAATATAAATTGGTTAATCACATTAACTAAATTAATTCCAAGGCCTAGAAAGATTGCCAAGAAGGTTTACTGGCTGCGTCTTTTAATCATTACACTCTCTCCACTTTATATATGTGGTTGTTGTTGTAGTAGCATAAACATTCTCCAAACATGTACAGGGAATGCTGCTGAAGTGACAGTCCTTGGCCGGATATAAATCCGGGTCGTTCCGGTAACGTAGAGCCGACTGGCGTGGAAAGTTTCTCTACGACATTTTTCGCTGCTGCGTAAACGGAAGTATTTTTGACCCAAGCTCCTTGAGCGAATAAAAATGAGTAACTTATTCACAAGTTTTTTTCTAAATAATCAATTCTATTTAACTTAATTAAATGTGTTTTAGTAATTGGGCGAAGCAGCACAAGAAATGAATATTGGGCATCAATATTCTTGCAGATTGAAAAGCTTTTACCATAGTTGTTTGCACACTCAAAACCTTCAGTTTCAGATGGATAAAAAGGAAGAGATATTAAATACCTTAGCACAAATTGTTTTGTAAACGTTTATTTATTATATTAGAGTAAATTGGATAATATTAACTATTCTATATTGAAGTCAAATTATTCATAAGCACTTTCGATGCACATACACACATGTATGTACATATGCATAAATGTGTACTCGTATAAGTACTACGTTAATACTCGGAGCAACGAAGCAATCCAAGCTATGTTTATAATTTAAATAAATAAATGAGAGGGAGGTGAGTATATGGAAGTACCATATGAAACATAATACTATGCATTAATTTATTAAGTAAGTAACACTTAAAACTAAAAACGCCTTTAACGTCCTTTGCAGTACCTCTTTTCAATAACATAACTCCTAAATTAACTTTGGACACTCTGGATCTGTTGTGGTAAACAGAGCTACAAAGAATAAAAGCGAATATGACTGAATGAATGGGAATTGACCAAATATAAAGATGGGGTAGGAGCCCCCTAGCAAGAAATTCGATGGCACGAGTCTTAGAAGTACATTCATATATGTATATATGTACGATCCATGTATTCATCTGTGAGTATGCAGCAAGCACGTATGTATTCCGCCAGGAGCCCTGGGGCAATGACCAGCTGGCGAACGTATTTAGGCTCGCGAAATAGTTTTCAATCAGCCCTGCGTTTTACTACAAATCGCAATGATTCTATCGCATTTTTATACTTATTTCACCGTAATATTTACTTAAACCTTAAATTCTCAAAGAAAGCAATATTACTTTTTAGCATGCTGATACGCCGAAGAGCGTTTGTGGCACTTTTGTTGCCTTCAACCTTTGCGGCAAGGTCTGAAGTAGGTGAGTTTGTCGGCGATGGAGTGATGGGCGAGAGATCGTCTGTTGGTTTCACAGTTACCAAATCCTTGTTTGTAGGCGGATCTCTAAAAAACAAAGAATAATACAATTCAAGATTTTTTTTTCATTTTCTTTTTGAATATATGCTTGTATGTGCACTTACGTTTCCAAAGACGATAGATCCGATGCAATCGTGGCATCTTCAGCAATTTCCGCTATAGATGTACTAGCTTCAGTTTTCTGCATAGCCTCTTGCTTGAAAATGGGTTTGCTCGGCACGGAAGGCATGTTTTGGACCTATTTTAACAATAGTAATGGGACCTTAAGTAATTAGCATTTTAATTCAAAATACAATACAGATACGTTATAACGAAGTTTAAGGGATACAGAAAAATTGGAGGTTGGCGAAAATCGCTAAATCGGGACAAACTTAAATAAAAGCAAATTAATTGTCATGACATAAAGAATATGCACGAAAGAATATGCAGCGAAATTCAATTAAAGGCATTTATGCGAATAAAATTTGTTTCAATTGTAACTATGCCTTGTTTTTGCTTCTCCTCCTATTTGTTGTGAGAGATCTACGGCTTTATACCACCTCCGAACGGCAGGTGGTTTATTATGAGGAGCATTTTCATGGCAGAAACACACTCAGAGATTTGCCATTGCCTGCGGGGAGGCTGCCGTCATATACATACATAGGTACATAGGTACTTTATTTGAGTAAACCTCTTTTTGAAATTACTTTAAAAACTTACCCCTTTTTTCCATCGTTTTTCCGCAATTGTGTACTTGCTTGAGCTGAGAATAAACGCTTGTGCCAAAGCTTTCACGGATGGCATGACTTGTGCCACCTCCTCTTCGACGACCGCCTTTTCATTAGCAGAAAAAATTGAAAGCTGAAAGTAATACTTCGATGTAGAAAATACCATTTAAAAAAGCACCAAATTAACTTTGTTTTATCCCATATTTTTTTACTTACCGCGTCCGCTCCTTCATCCAAGGACAGTACTTGGCTCGGATCAATTAATTTTCGTTTTGGTTGTAGAAACTTGAACGCCATTGGTGTGGAGCCTCGTGTCGGTGTGATTGGAGTGCGGTTCACTGTGACGCTGCTGCTGTTGATATTCGCTTCTAAAGTTGACTCTGTGGGTTGCCGCGGTTCACACTCAGCTGCCTGTTCAGAAATCGGGCATCGTGGTGCATCCTCCAATGTTGGGGATAAGGGTACGGTCACTTGCAATGTTGGTTCAGAAGAAGTCTCAGGTGTTAACTTGGTAGTAACGGTCGTCGACGCCTTATCCCCATTGCGTACGACGATGGTTTTCTGTTCCTTAAAATTATAAATACGCACTGTATCGGAGTCGTCACTTGTGGTCGTGTTTACCGACTGCATGGACTGATTTGAGAGTGTTTCAATTGATGTATTCTCTTCCACCACTTGCGCGGGAAGCGCTTGATATACCGCGGGATGAGGTTCAATAGGGTTTTCGATTGCATGTGTTTCGTTTTTTTCACTCAAACTCTTTTTTGTTAATGAACATAGGTATGAATGTATATTCCAAATGGTTTGCATATGTATTGGTTCGTTTAAGATATTTAATCAAATGTTTTAAACAAGTGTAAATTAGGTGGAATTTCGTGATGAGTTTGTTTGTGTTTATTTGACATTTTCCATTATTTTTATGAAAAGAAAATGTATAAAAAAATACATAAGCCCAATAATCCAATAATATTAGTAAAGCCATTCTTTTATTGGATATTATATTGTGGAGGTATAAGAGGAAATGTTGTGTGCTCTAAAATAAACTGGTTATATGAGTAATGTGAATGCATATGGACAAAGTAACTAAAGTATGAATGCATGTATTTAGAGGAGCTGTTCAGTTTTCCAGCTATTAATGGAGATCTTATTAGTGCGTAATAGCTACCTATGTAAGTAAGAAAAATAACGCTGAGTCAGAAACACATTTTTTTAATATAGCTATTTTCCCAACGCACTTTCAGATAGTTGCATACATAAAATTCATTGCTTTCAGTTCACACGTTATCATACCCATTTCATATGGACGAGCCGTCCAAAAAATTTATTTACGCTGAACTCTTTATATGATCGAGGCGATTCATAATATCTACTCAGGTTACGATGTTGTAATGTGTGCATGTGCACATGGGCCAAACACAAAATAAGAGAAATGGTTCGCCAACGATGCACTTCATTAAAATATTCGAGATGTTTGCCACTTCCCATAATTACTTCAAAGCTTACACACGAAAAGTACAGCCTAGTAACTGTGAGATATTATTGCAAAAATAAAATAGCGAATAACACAAATACACGCAAACTTAAATGTTTTCCGAATGAATTGTTAGAACTAACGTAAAAGCTTGACTTTTATTGGTATTGCGTGCAGTAAAAGAGTCAAACGCTGGAGTCGCACGTGCAAGTAAATCGTTATAAATAGACGATGCCTTGTAGCATCAGAACATTAGAAATTCCACTTGTGACTTTGGCTAAGAGATAATATTATAGAAGGTAAATACATAACACATACAAGCATATAAATATGTGTGGAAATGCAAAATACCCAGCATGCAAAGTATTGTTAGTCTGAAGCAAATTTTTCTGATTACATACACACATACGTATGTAAGTTTGCAAAGGAGGAGACCTTCAAAAACAGCATAAAATAAACAAATATAATGAATAGGACACCACTCGAATGTGTGCCTTTCCGTTTTTTGTCATAATAAGAGCGTGTCAACTATGTTTATAAGTGTGTATGTAAACCGGTGGTTTCTTCAAGAAGGAAAATAATGCGACATTTCTAAAAAAAAGACAGAATCCCCAAAACTTAGATACCTATGTATGTATTTAGAATACTTGGGTGGACTTCTAACTGCGGTGATAAACAAAAGTATTGGCACACCGCTTGAACAATATTTTTTCCTCTTATGAAGTGATTTTTAACCACAAAAAAACTTGATTGGTAGAAGGAAAAGTTATCAATTATATTCCCAGATTTATTCGTATTTCAACACGGCAATGACCCGAAGCATGCTGCTCATGATGTGCGTATGTGGCTTGCGCACCACATTAAACATACATTACTGCATCCGCCTCAGTCGTCTGATCTCAAGTGGGAGCGAGCTGGATACACGCGTTAAGAAGTGTGATAAATCAACAAGAGCAGAGTCCCATGACAGTCGGTTCTACGTAACTGGAACGACCTGGATTTATATCCGGCTAAGGACAGTCACTTCAGTAGCATCCCCCGTACATGTATGGGGGATGTTTATGTTGACACAGCAACAACAATCAACAAAAGCAGAGTTGAAAGTGGCACTGGTGGAGGAATGGCAGAATATCGGGGCAGATACCACCCAATAATTGCCATTGTTTCTTTGATGCTAAGACGGCTGGAAGCAGTCATCCAGCAAAAGAATAAAAATTGTTTCTTTTATAAATATTGCTAATTAATCATAACATATTATATGTAAAATAAATTAAGAGGGATATAAAAGATAATTGAGTTTTTTTGTGATTAGAAATAGTGTAGAGTACCTCCACTTCACTTCCAAATATTCCTAATACTCAAACTCAAATTATGAAAACCACTTCAATTCACTCTACTCTTTAATTTCAATAACATAATTCTTTTCATTTCAATTTACTCCACTTTAATGACATAATTCTTTTCAATTTCAATGACATAAACTCTTTGCCCTTTTCTTTGAAACCCGAAACATAAGTAAACACATGGCACACACCAAATACACTTTTTGTCACATGATACCCCATTCCAAAGCAAAGCCATAACTCACTGTGAAGTAAGCTAACCCTGAATAAAATTTAAGTCAACCTAAGCAGAATTTCATTTGTATAGTATTTTAAGTGTTTACAACTTTGTTATTGATTTTTACTTGCAACAATGTTTAATTGTAATTATGTATATTTTATTGATGACAAGGCGAAAAGAAAGTATAAAAATAAAGCCATTCTATCAGAAGTCAGCTCAGTCAGCTCAAGCAGCTCAATCAGCTCACTCCTGATAGTTGGAAGGCAGTTGTTTGCCCTAACTCAAAAAAAATCTCTTTTATTTTCAAAGGAATCTTTAGTCGGCAGGTTTGCCCTAAAGCTCTTCCGTAAGTTAATAGATCTTTTATTTTGACGATCCTGCCTTACTTTACATGACGATTCAACATCACTTTACAATAGCTTCATAAGTAGATAAAAAATAAAGTTTAAGTGGAAGTATATTGATGTGCCAATACTTTTGTTCATCACTGTATATGTGTGCACACTCTTAATTTACGTCCCAGTTTATTATCTTTTGGCTTAAAGCTCCAGCTGATAATACAAAAACTAAATATGTATGTATGTATGTAAAAATAATAAGAAATACACCAGAGAGGTTTAGCGACGATTTTACTGCTTCCATCCATCTCTTAACGTTGTTGTTAATAGTAACTAAAATTAATATATTAAGAATTTAAATAAATTTTTGATAACGAAATACGTTGAGTGTACACTTTTTATATAATAATTTTAATATTTTTTGTTGACTTTTATTTCAAAACCTTCCAATGTACCATATAAAACTTTGAAAAATAATGGAAACTGTTTCTTCAAACCACTATTTTTTGTTAATGGTCTATGAATAAGTTCGTGCGGTTTTTTTCGAAATTTGAATTTCGGATCATTCCCATGGCTTTTAAACGTTTGGAAATGGTTGATTGATCAACTCCCAAAGTTTTTGCAACCTCTTCTTGCGTTTGAGCCGGATCTTGATCGAGCAATTCCTCCAATTCGGTATCCATGAACTTTGGCGGCGCGGCCAAAATCACCACTTTTAAAGCGTGCAAACCACTTCTGGCACGTTCGCTCAGCTAGAGCATGCTCACCATAAACTTCCACCAAGATACTATGACTTTCGGCTGCTTTTTTCTTCATATTAAAGAATTCCCCGCAAAAACACATTATTTGGCACGAAATTCGACATTTTCAAGTGTGGTAAAAATATTGTTGTTTACGCTTCAAATAAAAAACTTATACTGACGTTTGTGCCTTACGACAGTAGCTCTCCAATGAATGTTTGGAAATGTGGATCGATGGAATAATAATCAAGTTACGCCATCTGTTGTAAAACCGCACGAACTTATCCATAGACCTATTAATAGTCGTGTACACTTTTTGAGATTACTTGTTAGTAACTAAAACTTCAGAAGGGAAATGCTGCTGGACTCAATTCGTGTGGGGTGTGCTACAAGTGTTGTTGTTGTGTCGAGTAATGAGCTTAGTGAAACAAATGTTGTTAGTAAAATTACCAAAGTTTTATAGATACATATTTAGTCAATATTGAAGCAATTCATATACCTTTGCCATACATCCAATTAAATATTTACGAGAACTTATTTAAATACTTACCTAGTCAATTGGCAGAATTTCATCCTAAGTTTTTGTTGCGGTTTTTTTTTCTCAAAAACTAATTTTACTAAAAACATTTGCTTCTTGAATGTTGTTTATTTTTTTCCAATTTTATATGATTAACTTTCTCCCATTTATTTCTAATAATATGGGCATATGTAAGTATATACATACATGTATCTATGTTCATACATACATGCACATGTACATATATAAAAAGTAATATGGTATGAAATAAGAACTATTCAAAGGAGTATACATTAGAATAACAATTTCACTTAAGCTTAGGTACAAAATTTCAAATTAAAATAATAAGAGTAGTTCAATGCCATTTAGCGTATAAGAATAACTTCAACTTTTTTCAAATTTAACAGGTGTTGGGAGAAGCGAAATAAAAATCAAAAAACTCAAATTACCGCAAAAATTAATAGCATTTTACATTATTCAGATCAAAAATTGCGGTGAAAAGATAACAAAAGTCTTTTGCAAATTTCAAAATCAATTACGAAAAGCAATTACTTCTACACATTTCAACGAGCTGTTTGCGGGTTACCAAAATTGTGCATTCAATCATTAACAATTTCGTGCGTTAAGTAACATTTTGCCAATATAAATATAATATACATGTATACCTTTTAGGGCGATAGTGGCACAATCGTTAGCAATCATTTGAGAATAAGGGTTAAAGTTTATAAGTAGTCTGTCTTTGTGGGACATTCGCCTCCTTCCCTCATGCTTTTATTGACACAGTAGTTTTCGGAAATCCGAGATATCAGTAGCATATACTCGTATGCACATATATTGCTTATCTCAAAATACATACTATTGATAAACTTATTTATCCTTTAAACAACTATTTCGAATATAGTAAATGCAAATATTTCCGTTAGTAATTATGTGGTATTGCGTGAGCAGACCCTTATTTTACAAATTGACCTTGTGAACTGACTTAATTATTCATAGATATCCTATGATAATCGTTTATACTACAACCAAAAAACTTACACGTCTGTGCGTTGCAATAGTGACTAGGTATATTTTTACTCGTGTCTGGCTGTAAGCTGTACCCTTGCCAAAATAGCTAAATATCTCTCTTCTCAAAAACTCTCTCACACATCAAAAGAGTAAACTTGTATTATTTGCTTTTACATCAGTTTCATTGAAACCATTTAAGCAACTATCGACACCGGAATCGATGTGCTCGTCGCTGGTCCTATTCCCGTTGGGTACGTTTTCGCTACTAGCGGCGACACCGTTAAGATTGTCCCTCTCGTAAAGTGGATTCATTACAAAATCTTTGGTTGTGGCCGAAACGGCACGAAAACTATTACGTTTTAGGTCTTTGTGCAGCAATTGCTTTTCGAATTGTGATAGAATATTAGCACTTGGTAGCGCGCGATTTTTGGACCCTGATGAGTTTAATGATACACCACTTGCACTGCTGTGAAAACTAAGTGAGGAGACTGTGTGCCGTTTAGGTAGCGTAGCTGGATAATTAGCAGCAGCGCTGGCGCTTCTCCACGAACGTTGCGAACGTATGTCGTTATTGTAATCGTCGATGTCACTGTAATTGTCCGCGTGTAAGTTGCCATCCTCATTGGTATCTTCATATTTGCTATACCTGTTTGTGTTGCGATAGCAATTCGAGTATTTGGAGCTGTCATTGTCGCAGTAGTCCTGAAAGTGTATGCGGTCCAAATTGTCGTAATGGGATGCTGAGGTGAATGATCGTGGCGGTAGATGTGCTTGATTATAAGTGGAGGTAGTGGAAGTTGTTTTTGTGGTGAGCTTGTAATATGATTGTGGTGGTGAACGACGGTTAATGAATTTTAGGGAACTGCTACGACGCACTGGAGTGGAAAGGGTCCAATGACAATCGCTATGATCATTATAAATCGGGCTACTCTTATTTGAATTTTTGCTGTGGCAATTTACCTCATTGATGGCGATATCTGCTGTGGGTTCATCACTGATATTCAGGCTGGGACAATTAGAGTCTGTTGTGATAATTTGGTGTTTCGGACTGGTTTTAAGCACTTTATCATCGTTGATGTAGTAGTCGCGACTATATCTAAACATTCAAGTTTTAATTGATTTGTAGGTATGCATGCAAAGAATAAAGTTGTACAAACAACCCAATTTTCAAAACATTACCTTTTGTAGTCAATATCGCTGCGACTTTCGTTCTCCGCAAGGGCCTCTGATTTTGTGGTTTTAATGAGGGATATTGGGTTCTTATTTGTGCTCTGGCTTATGTTTGGCAAATCCATGAAACGCTCTTGGCTACCGCTGATACGTCGCTTCAACGCCTCCGGTGCATATGGGTTATTAGGCATTTCCACCGCATTATTCCATTTCTTATACTCACGCTCTGCTATAGAGCCTGAAAGGTAGGGAATACGGTCTCAGATATTTGTGTACATAAATTTCAAAAATTGGAAGACATTGGCTTACACAAATACAAGTACACAAGTAGAGCTTGAGGTTTTTTAACAACACATATCCTATAGACGCAAGTTAGCTTAATTTAAGAAAAATAATAAAACACAAAACAAAAAGCAACAACACAGCACAACGAAGCACAAACACAACAGAACACAACACCGAGCGATGTTGATATTCACTTTGTGTTACCTGGCACGAAATATCTCAAATGGACAACATCATCATCTTCCCTGTTAAAATCTTGTTGATGGTTATTGTTGTTGTTAATAAAATGCTGTTCTTGGTTGATGTTAAATTTGGAATATGACGGACTTAAACTTAGATATGAGCCGTTTGTTAGTTCAGTAGTATCGGCGGATGTGTTATTAGAAATGTTAGTGAGTGGCATGTCCTGTTCATTATTAAAGTCTGCTAGGAATGATTCGATGGTTGTTGACGTGCTTTCGTCAGTGCGATTTGAGTCGGAGCTCAGTTGATCTGAGAAAAGAATATTGTTAAGGAAGTTAAATTTATAATCACTGAATGCTTTTACAAGATAGCTATCAGACTCGGTTAAAGTATCATCTATGGGGAGAGGTGGAGGCGGTGTGCTTAATATAATTGTTTGCTCAGGGAGCAAACATTGTGTATGATGCTCGTAGTCAAATTCTGTTTCAATAGAATCAATGGAGCGCAGATACTTTTGCATGATCTCTGTTTGACGACGTTGCTTTTCTAGCGCAGCCAAAAGTCGTTTATCTCTTATGAAAGTTTTACACATTGTGGCCAAGTGCGTGACAGTTCGGGGTGAATAGTCTTCATCGCTCGATGTTGTGTCGACTACATGCGACTGTCTGCAAAGCCGCTTTGTCATGGGTCTAAATAAACTCAAGGGGTCAACAAAGACCATACCGCCTGTATCTGAGTTAATGTTAGGGCCTAAAGATCTTGCTTCAGATAAGTTTTCATCAAAATTTCCAGATGAAACAATATCTTTGTTAGATTTTTCAGCCACGGAGCCGAAGTAAGAATTTTCAGCAGTACGAGTTGCTCCGGAAGATAAGTTCGATTGTGAAATCGGTGATTCAAAACCATGAGACGAAACTCCGATTCCCATAGCTCCCGATGTCTTTCCAGATTTTAGTTCAGGTAAATAGTGAGTATCTTTAGCTGTTATAGGAGAAGCCTGACTACCATCTGTTGATGCGACCCCTTTTTCCGCACCATGAGAGGTTTCTAAAGTCTCAACCGCCGGAGCGGCAGCGATAGCCCCTGTTTTAGATATTACAGTTTCTGCAGGCGGTGTCATGGTAAAAGCTGGTGTTTTAACATTCTCTATTTCGACAATTTGCCTAAACGTTTCCACCATTCCAATTGTATCTGATGCAGCTTCCTTCCGAGATTCTACCGGATGTGTCACAGATGGGGCTTTATATTCTCTGGTTGGATCTTTCCCTTTAGGTTTCTCACATGCTCCTGAAATATATTCTTCGTTTTTCTCCGAAAATAATGTCTCTGGTTGTATCAGCACATCGGCAGATAATAATGATTCTGCTTCTTTGGTTTGCGTTACATCTGAAGGTACCACTACCACGGCTTCAGTGTCAAAACATTTCTGTATTCCATCAGCATTTTTAGAAAGGACCTCTGATGAGCGCTGCGAAGTCATCTCAAGCAGGATTATTTCCGACGGTAGGACCACACCGACATCTGATTCAGGCTCTACGCCAGTCAGCGTTTTTCTTATAAATGCATTCATTTCATCGCTTAATCCTTTTTCCATTTCGACCACGTTCTGCGAGAGGCTGTCTAATAGAGCTTGCGTTGACTTCTCTGGAATGATACGTTCTGATAGCATCGTTGTCGCGTAGGCTGCATGACTTTCAGCATCTGAAGACCTTTCGTTTCCGACAGTCTGCTTAACCACTTCTTCTGAAGACTCCACTGCCACGAATGTAGCCGGCGCCTTAACGTCTGAGCTTCTCATTTCGACAGCCTGCTGAGGAAGTAGTTCTGATACATATTCTTTGGGCAACACCGCAGATCCCTTTGACACCGCCACAACGATTTTATATGGCGATATGGTGTTCTCTAGGTCAGTCTGCGTTACTGAAGGCACGACTGTCTCGAAAGGTTGATGGTCTTTATCGTTTTCCATAGCCTGATTATTAGAGGTCTCCGATATACAGCTTTCGGGTATATCCAAAGGTATTGTTTCTAAAGATATGTCTATATTGACAGCAGCGATCTTCTCTGCTTCATCAATTTGCGTTGCTTCTATAAACTCCACTGCTAAGGGCGGAACCGGCGCTTCCGCATCTGAACTTTTCGCTACTTCGACAACTTCCTGAGTAAGGGCCTCTGATACAGATTCCGTGGACACCACGGCAATAATATTTTGAGGCGATGCTACCTTCTCTACGTCAGTCTGCGTTACTGAAGGCACGACTATCTCGAAAGGTTGATGGTCTTTATCGTTCTCCATAGCTTGATTATTAGATGTCTCACATATAGGCAAAGGTATTGTTTCTGACGAAATGTGTATATTTACAGCAGCGATGTTCTCTGCTGCATCAGTTTGCGTTGCTGCTATAGACTCCACTGCTACGGGCGGAACCGGCGCTTCCGCAACTGAACTTTTCGCTACTTCGACAACTTTCTGAGTAAGGGCCTCTGATACAAATTCCTTGGGCACCACCGCAATAATATTTTCAGGCGTTGTTGTCTTCTCTAGGTCAGTTTGTGTTACTGAAGGCACGACTATCTCGAAAGCTTGATGGTCTTTATCGTTTTCCATAGCCTGATTATTAGAGGTCTCAGATATACAGCTTTCGGGTATATCCATAGGTATTATTTCTGACGATATGTGTATATTGACAGCAGCAATCTTCTCTGCTTCACCAGTTTGCGTCACTACTATAGACTCCACTGCTACGGGCGGAACCGGCGCTTCCCCATCTGAACTTTTCGCTATTTCGATAACTTCCTGAGTAAGGGCCTCTGATACAGATTCCGTGGTCACCACGGCAATAATATTTTGAGGCGATGCTACCTTCTCTACGTCAGTCTGCGTTACTGAAGGCACGTCTGTTACGGAAGGTTGATGGTCTTTATCGTTCTCCATAGCCTGATTATTAGGTGTCTCAGATATAGAACTTTTGGGTATATCCAAAAGGATTGTTTCTGACGAAATGTGTATATTTACAGCAGCGATGTTCTCTACTTCACCAGTTTGCGTCACTACTATAGACTCCACTGCTACGGGCGGAGCCGGCGCTTCCGCATCTGAACTTTTCGCTACTTCGACAACTTTCTGAGTAAGGGCCTCTGATACAAATTCCTTGGGCACCACCGCAATAATATTTTCAGGCGTTGTTGTCTTCTCTAGGTCAGTTTGTGTTACTGAAGGCACGACTATCTCGAAAGCTTGATGGTCTTTATCGTTTTCCATAGCCTGATTATTAGAGGTCTCAGATATACAGCTTTCGGGTATATCCATAGGTATTATTTCTGACGATATGTGTATATTGACAGCAGCAATCTTCTCTGCTTCACCAGTTTGCGTCACTACAATAGACTCCACTGCTACGGGCGGAGCCGGCGCTTCCGCAACTGAACTTTTCGCTATTTCGATAACTTCCTGAGTAAGGGCCTCTGATACAGATTCCGTGGTCACCACCGCAATGATATTTTCAGGCGATGTTGCCTGATTATTAGGTGTCTCAGATATAGAACTTTTGGGTATATCCAAAAGGATTGTTTCTGACGATATGTGTATATTTACAGCAGCAATCTTCTCTGCTTCACCAGTTTGCGTCACTACTATAGACTCCACTGCTACGGGCGGAACCGGCGCTTCCCCATCTGAACTTTTCGCTATTTCGATAACTTCCTGAGTAAGGGCCTCTGATACAGATTCCGTGGTCACCACCGCCATGATATTTTCAGACGATGCTACCTTCTCTACGTCAGTCTGCGTTACTGAAGGCACGTCTGTTACGGAAGGTTGATGGTCTTTATCGTTCTCCATAGCCTGATTATTAGGTGTCTCAGATATAGAACTTTTGGGTATATCCAAAAGGATTGTTTCTGACGAAATGTGTATATTTACAGCAGCGATGTTCTCTACTTCACCAGTTTGCGTCACTACTATAGACTCCACTGCTACGGGCGGAGCCGGCGCTTCCGCATCTGAACTTTTCGCTACTTCGACAACTTTCTGAGTAAGGGCCTCTGATACAAATTCCTTGGGCACCACCGCAATAATATTTTCAGGCGTTGTTGTCTTCTCTAGGTCAGTTTGTGTTACTGAAGGCACGACTATCTCGAAAGCTTGATGGTCTTTATCGTTTTCCATAGCCTGATTATTAGAGGTCTCAGATATACAGCTTTCGGGTATATCCAAAGGTAATGTTTCTGACGATATGTGTATATTGACAGCAGCAATCTTCTCTGCTTCACCAGTTTGCGTAGCTTCTATAGACTCCACTGCTACCGAAGGAGCCAGCGTTTCCGCATCTGAACTTTTCGCTACTTCGACAACTTCCTGAGTAAGGGCCTCTGATACAGATTCCGTGGTCACCACCGCCATGATATTTTCAGACGATGCTACCTTCTCTACGTCAGTCTGCGTTACTGAAGGCACGTCTGTTACGGAAGGTTGATGGTCTTTATGATCTCGTCCGTTCTCGTTCTCCATAGCCTGATTATTAGGTGTCTCAGATATAGAACTTTTGGGTATATCCAAAAGGATTGTTTCTGACGAAATGTGTATATTTACAGCAGCAATCTTCTCTGCTTCACCAGTTTGCGTCACTACTATAGACTCCACTGCTACGGGCGGAGCCGGCGCTTCCGCATCTGAACTTTTCGCTACTTCGATAACTTCCTGAGTAAGGGCCTCTGATACAGATTCCGTGAGCACCACCGCAATGATATTTTCAGCCGATGTTGTCTTCTCTAGGTCAGTCTGTGTTACTGAAGGCACGACTATCTCGAAAGCTTGATGGTCTTTATCGTTTTCCATAGCCTGATTATTAGAGGTCTCAGATATACAGCTTTCGGGTATATCCAAAGGTACTGTTTCTGACGATATGTATATATTGACAGCAGCAATCCTCTCTGCTTCACCAGTTTGCGTAGCTTCTATAGACTCCACTGCTACCGAAGGAGCCAGCGTTTCCGCATCTGAACTTTTCGCTACTTCGACAACTTCCTGAGTAAGGTCCTCTGATACAGTTTCCGTTGGCACCACCGCCATGCTATTTTCAGACGATGCTACCTTCTCTACATCAGTCTGCGTTACTGAAGGCACGTCTTTTACGGAAGGTTGATGGTCTTTATGATCTCGTCCGTTCTCGTTCTCCATAGCCTGATTATTAGGTGTCTCAGATATAGAACTTTTGAGTATATCCAAAGGTATTGTTTTTGACGAAATGTGTATATTTACAGCAGCGATGTTCTCTGCTTCACCAGTTTGCGTTACTTCTATAGACTCCACTGCTACGGGCGGAGCCGGCGCTTCCGCATCTGAACTTTTCGCTACTTCGACAACTTCCTGAGTAAGGGCCTCTGATACAGATTCCGTGGACACCACGGCAATAATATTTTGAGGCGATGCTACCTTCTCTACATCAGTCTGCGTTACTGAAGGCGCGACTGTTACGGAAGGTTGATGGTCTTTATGATCTCGTCCGTTCTCGTTCTCCATAGCCTGATTATTAGGTGTCTCAGATATAGAACTTTTGAGTATATCCAAAGGGGTTTTTTCTGACGATATGTGTATATTTACAGCAGCAATCTTCTCTGCTCCACCAATTTGCGTTACTTCTATAGGCTCCACTGCTACGGGCGGAACCGGCGCTTCCGCATCTGAACTTTTCGCTACTTCGAACACTTCCTGAGTAAGGGCCTCTGATACAGATTCCGTGGACACCACGGCAATAATATTTTGAGGCGATGCTACCTTCTCTACGTCAGTCTGCGTTACTGAAGGCACGACTATCTCGAAAGGTTGATGGTCTTTATCGTTTTCCATAGCCTGATTATTAGAGGTCTCAGATATACAGCTTTCGGGTATATCCAAAGGTAATGTTTCTGACGATATGTGTATATTGACAGCAGTAATCTTCTCTGCTTCACCAGTTCGCGTTGCTTCTATAGACTCCACTGCTAAGGGCGGAACCGGCGCTTCCGCATCTGAACTTTTCGCTACTTCGATAACTTCCTGAGGAAGGGCCTCTGATACAGATTCCGTGGGCACCACCGCCATGATATTGTCAGGCGATGCTGCCTTTTCTACGTCAGTCTGCGTTACTAAAGGCACAACCGTTACGGAAGGTTGATGGTCTTTATAATCTCGTCCGTTCTCGTTCTGCATAGCCTGATTATTAGATGTCTCAGATATACAGCTTTCGGGTATATCCAAAGGTATTGTTTCTGACGATATGTGTATATTGACAGCAGCAATCTTCTCTACTTCACCAGTTTGCGTTGCTTCTATAGACTCCACTGCTACGGGCGGAACCGGCGCTTCCGCAACTGAACTTTTCGCTACTTCGACAACTTCCTGAGTAAGGGCATCTGATACAGATTCCGTGGGCACCACCGCAATGATACTTTCAGGCGATGTTGCCTTTTCTACGTCAGTCTGCGTTACTGAAGGCACGACTATCTCGAAAGCTTGATGGTCTTTATCGTTTTCCATAGCCTGATTATTAGAAGTCTCCGATATAGAACTTTTGAGTATGTCCAAAGGTATTGTTTCTGACGATGTGTGTATATTGACAGCAGCAATCTTCTCTGCTTCACCAGTTTGCGTTACTTCTATAGACTCCACTGCTACGGGCGGAACCGGCGCTTCCGCATCTGAACTTTTCGCTACTTCGATAACTTCCTGAGTAAGGGCCTCTGATACAGATTCCGTGGGCACCACCGCAATGATATTTTCAGGCGATGTTGTCTTCTCTAGGTCAGTCTGTGTGACTGAAGGCACGACTATCTCGAAAGCTTGATGGTCTTTATCGTTTTCCATAGCCTGATTATTAGAGGTCTCAGATATATAGCTTTCGGGTATATCCAAAGGTAATGTTTCTGACGATATGTGTATATTGACAGCAGCAATCTTCTCTGCTTCACCAGTTCGCGTTACTTCTATAGACTCCACTGTTACGGGCGGAACCGGCGCTTCCGCATCTGAACTTTTCGCTACTTCGACAACTTCATGAGTAAGGGCCTCTGATACAGATTCCGTGGGCACCACCGAAATGATATTTTCAGCCGATGTTGTCTTCTCTAGGTCAGTCTGTGTTACTGAAGGCACGACTATCTCGAAAGCTTGATGGTCTTTATCGTTTTCCATAGCCTGATTATTAGAGGTCTCAGATATACAGCTTTCGGGTATATCCAAAGGTAATGTTTCTGACGATATGTGTATATTGACAGCAGCAATCTTCTCTGCTTCACCAGTTTGCGTCACTACTATAGACTCCACTGCTACGGGCGGAACCGGCGCTTCCCCATCTGAACTTTTCGCTATTTCGATAACTTCCTGAGTAAGGGCCTCTGATACAGATTCCGTGGTCACTACCGCAATGATATTTTCAGGCGATGTTGTCTTCTCTAGATCAGTCTGTGTTACTGAAGGCACGACTATCTCGAAAGCTTGATGGTCTTTATCGTTTTCCATAGCCTGATTATTAGAGGTCTCAGATATACAGTTTTTGGGTATATCCATAGGTATTGTTTCTGACGATATGTGTATATTTACAGCAGCAATCTTCTCTGCTCCACCAATTTGCGTTACTTCTATAGACTCCACTGCTACGGGCGGAACCGGCGCTTCCGCATCTGAACTTTTCGCTACTTCGACAACTTTCTGAGTAAGGGCCTCTGATACAGATTCCGTGGGCACCACCGCCATGATATTTTCAGACGACGCTACCTTCTCTACGTCAGTCTGCGTTACTGAAGGCACGTCTGTTACGGAAGGTTGATGGTCTTTATCGTTCTCCATAGCCTGATTATTAGGTGTCTCAGATATAGAACTTTTGGGTATATCCAAAAGGATTGTTTCTGACGATATGTGTATATTTACACCAGCAATCTTCTCTGCTTCACCAGTTTGCGTTGCTTCTATAGACTCCACTGCTACGGGCGGAACCGGCGCTTCCGCATCTGAACTTTTCGCTATTTCTATAACTTCCTGAGTAAGGGCCTCTGATACAGATTCCGTGGTCACTACCGCAATGATATTTTCAGGCGATGTTGTCTTCTCTAGATCAGTCTGTGTTACTGAAGGCACGACTATCTCGAAAGCTTGATGGTCTTTATCGTTTTCCATAGCCTGATTATTAGAGGTCTCAGATATACAGTTTTTGGGTATATCCATAGGTATTGTTTCTGACGATATGTGTATATTGACAGCAGCAATCTTCTCTGCTTCACCAGTTTGCGTCCCTACTATAGACTCCACTGCTACGGACGGAGCCGACGCCTCCGCATCTGAACTTTTCGCTACTTCGATAACTTCCTGAGTAAGGGCCTCTGATACAGATTCCGTGGGCACCACCGAAATGATATTTTCAGACGATGCTACCTTCTCTACATCAGTCTGCGTTACTGAAGGCACGTCTGTTAGGGAAGGTTGATGGTCTTTATCGTTCTCCATAGCCTGATTATTAGGTGTCTCAGATATAGAACTTTTGGGTATATCCAAAAGAATTGTTTCTGACGATATGTGTATATTTACAGCAGCAATCTTCTCTGCTCCACCAATTTGCGTTACTTCTATAGACTCCACTGCTACGGGCGGAGCCGGCGCTTCCGCATCTGAACTTTTCGCTACTTCGACAACTTTCTGAGCAAGGGCCTCTGATACAGATTCCGTTGGCACCACCGCCATGCTATTTTCAGACGATGCTACCTTCTCTACATCAGTCTGCGTTACTGAAGGCACGTCTTTTACGGAAGGTTGATGGTCTTTATGATCTCGTCCGTTCTCGTTCTCCATAGCCTGATTATTAGGTGTCTCAGATATAGAACTTTTGAGTATATCCAAAGGGATTGTTTTTGACGAAATGTGTATATTCACAGCAGCAATCTTCTCTGCTCCACCAGTTTGCGTTACTTCTATAGACTCCACTGCTACGGGCGGAACCGGCGCTTCCGCATCTGAACTTTTCGCTACTTCGACAACTTTCTGAGTAAGGGCCTCTGATACAGATTCCGTGGTCACCACCGCCATGATATTTTCAGACGATGCTACCTTCTCTACGTCAGTCTGCGTTACTGAAGGCACGTCTGTTACGGAAGGTTGATGGTCTTTATCGTTCTCCATAGCCTGATTATTAGGTGTCTCAGATATAGAACTTTTGGGTATATCCAAAAGGATTGTTTCTGACGAAATGTGTATATTTACAGCAGCGATGTTCTCTACTTCACCAGTTTGCGTCACTACTATAGACTCCACTGCTACGGGCGGAGCCGGCGCTTCCGCATCTGAACTTTTCGCTACTTCGACAACTTTCTGAGTAAGGGCCTCTGATACAAATTCCTTGGGCACCACCGCAATAATATTTTCAGGCGTTGTTGTCTTCTCTAGGTCAGTTTGTGTTACTGAAGGCACGACTATCTCGAAAGCTTGATGGTCTTTATCGTTTTCCATAGCCTGATTATTAGAGGTCTCAGATATACAGCTTTCGGGTATATCCAAAGGTAATGTTTCTGACGATATGTGTATATTGACAGCAGCAATCTTCTCTGCTTCACCAGTTTGCGTAGCTTCTATAGACTCCACTGCTACCGAAGGAGCCAGCGTTTCCGCATCTGAACTTTTCGCTACTTCGACAACTTCCTGAGTAAGGGCCTCTGATACAGATTCCGTGGTCACCACCGCCATGATATTTTCAGACGATGCTACCTTCTCTACGTCAGTCTGCGTTACTGAAGGCACGTCTGTTACGGAAGGTTGATGGTCTTTATGATCTCGTCCGTTCTCGTTCTCCATAGCCTGATTATTAGGTGTCTCAGATATAGAACTTTTGGGTATATCCAAAAGGATTGTTTCTGACGAAATGTGTATATTTACAGCAGCAATCTTCTCTGCTTCACCAGTTTGCGTCACTACTATAGACTCCACTGCTACGGGCGGAGCCGGCGCTTCCGCATCTGAACTTTTCGCTACTTCGATAACTTCCTGAGTAAGGGCCTCTGATACAGATTCCGTGAGCACCACCGCAATGATATTTTCAGCCGATGTTGTCTTCTCTAGGTCAGTCTGTGTTACTGAAGGCACGACTATCTCGAAAGCTTGATGGTCTTTATCGTTTTCCATAGCCTGATTATTAGAGGTCTCAGATATACAGCTTTCGGGTATATCCAAAGGTACTGTTTCTGACGATATGTATATATTGACAGCAGCAATCCTCTCTGCTTCACCAGTTTGCGTAGCTTCTATAGACTCCACTGCTACCGAAGGAGCCAGCGTTTCCGCATCTGAACTTTTCGCTACTTCGACAACTTCCTGAGTAAGGTCCTCTGATACAGTTTCCGTTGGCACCACCGCCATGCTATTTTCAGACGATGCTACCTTCTCTACATCAGTCTGCGTTACTGAAGGCACGTCTTTTACGGAAGGTTGATGGTCTTTATGATCTCGTCCGTTCTCGTTCTCCATAGCCTGATTATTAGGTGTCTCAGATATAGAACTTTTGAGTATATCCAAAGGTATTGTTTTTGACGAAATGTGTATATTTACAGCAGCGATGTTCTCTGCTTCACCAGTTTGCGTTACTTCTATAGACTCCACTGCTACGGGCGGAGCCGGCGCTTCCGCATCTGAACTTTTCGCTACTTCGACAACTTCCTGAGTAAGGGCCTCTGATACAGATTCCGTGGACACCACGGCAATAATATTTTGAGGCGATGCTACCTTCTCTACATCAGTCTGCGTTACTGAAGGCGCGACTGTTACGGAAGGTTGATGGTCTTTATGATCTCGTCCGTTCTCGTTCTCCATAGCCTGATTATTAGGTGTCTCAGATATAGAACTTTTGAGTATATCCAAAGGGGTTTTTTCTGACGATATGTGTATATTTACAGCAGCAATCTTCTCTGCTCCACCAATTTGCGTTACTTCTATAGGCTCCACTGCTACGGGCGGAACCGGCGCTTCCGCATCTGAACTTTTCGCTACTTCGACAACTTCCTGAGTAAGGGCCTCTGATACAGATTCCGTGGACACCACGGCAATAATATTTTGAGGCGATGCTACCTTCTCTACGTCAGTCTGCGTTACTGAAGGCACGACTATCTCGAAAGGTTGATGGTCTTTATCGTTTTCCATAGCCTGATTATTAGAGGTCTCAGATATACAGCTTTCGGGTATATCCAAAGGTAATGTTTCTGACGATATGTGTATATTGACAGCAGTAATCTTCTCTGCTTCACCAGTTCGCGTTGCTTCTATAGACTCCACTGCTAAGGGCGGAACCGGCGCTTCCGCATCTGAACTTTTCGCTACTTCGATAACTTCCTGAGGAAGGGCCTCTGATACAGATTCCGTGGGCACCACCGCCATGATATTGTCAGGCGATGCTGCCTTTTCTACGTCAGTCTGCGTTACTAAAGGCACAACCGTTACGGAAGGTTGATGGTCTTTATAATCTCGTCCGTTCTCGTTCTGCATAGCCTGATTATTAGATGTCTCAGATATACAGCTTTCGGGTATATCCAAAGGTATTGTTTCTGACGATATGTGTATATTGACAGCAGCAATCTTCTCTACTTCACCAGTTTGCGTTGCTTCTATAGACTCCACTGCTACGGGCGGAACCGGCGCTTCCGCAACTGAACTTTTCGCTACTTCGACAACTTTCTGAGTAAGGGCATCTGATACAGATTCCGTGGGCACCACCGCAATGATACTTTCAGGCGATGTTGCCTTTTCTACGTCAGTCTGCGTTACTGAAGGCACGACTATCTCGAAAGCTTGATGGTCTTTATCGTTTTCCATAGCCTGATTATTAGAAGTCTCCGATATAGAACTTTTGAGTATGTCCAAAGGTATTGTTTCTGACGATGTGTGTATATTGACAGCAGCAATCTTCTCTGCTTCACCAGTTTGCGTTACTTCTATAGACTCCACTGCTACGGGCGGAACCGGCGCTTCCGCATCTGAACTTTTCGCTACTTCGATAACTTCCTGAGTAAGGGCCTCTGATACAGATTCCGTGGGCACCACCGCAATGATATTTTCAGGCGATGTTGTCTTCTCTAGGTCAGTCTGTGTGACTGAAGGCACGACTATCTCGAAAGCTTGATGGTCTTTATCGTTTTCCATAGCCTGATTATTAGAGGTCTCAGATATATAGCTTTCGGGTATATCCAAAGGTAATGTTTCTGACGATATGTGTATATTGACAGCAGCAATCTTCTCTGCTTCACCAGTTTGCGTCACTACTATAGACTCCACTGCTACGGGCGGAACCGGCGCTTCCCCATCTGAACTTTTCGCTATTTCGATAACTTCCTGAGTAAGGGCCTCTGATACAGATTCCGTGGTCACTACCGCAATGATATTTTCAGGCGATGTTGTCTTCTCTAGATCAGTCTGTGTTACTGAAGGCACGACTATCTCGAAAGCTTGATGGTCTTTATCGTTTTCCATAGCCTGATTATTAGAGGTCTCAGATATACAGCTTTCGGGTATATCCAAAGGTAATGTTTCTGACGATATGTGTATATTGACAGCAGTAATCTTCTCTGCTTCACCAGTTCGCGTTGCTTCTATAGACTCCACTGCTAAGGGCGGAACCGGCGCTTCCGCATCTGAACTTTTCGCTACTTCGATAACTTCCTGAGGAAGGGCCTCTGATACAGATTCCGTGGGCACCACCGCCATGATATTGTCAGGCGATGCTGCCTTTTCTACGTCAGTCTGCGTTACTAAAGGCACAACCGTTACGGAAGGTTGATGGTCTTTATAATCTCGTCCGTTCTCGTTCTGCATAGCCTGATTATTAGATGTCTCAGATATACAGCTTTCGGGTATATCCAAAGGTATTGTTTCTGACGATATGTGTATATTGACAGCAGCAATCTTCTCTACTTCACCAGTTTGCGTTGCTTCTATAGACTCCACTGCTACGGGCGGAACCGGCGCTTCCGCAACTGAACTTTTCGCTACTTCGACAACTTCCTGAGTAAGGGCATCTGATACAGATTCCGTGGGCACCACCGCAATGATACTTTCAGGCGATGTTGCCTTTTCTACGTCAGTCTGCGTTACTGAAGGCACGACTATCTCGAAAGCTTGATGGTCTTTATCGTTTTCCATAGCCTGATTATTAGAAGTCTCCGATATAGAACTTTTGAGTATGTCCAAAGGTATTGTTTCTGACGATGTGTGTATATTGACAGCAGCAATCTTCTCTGCTTCACCAGTTCGCGTTACTTCTATAGACTCCACTGTTACGGGCGGAACCGGCGCTTCCGCATCTGAACTTTTCGCTACTTCGACAACTTCATGAGTAAGGGCCTCTGATACAGATTCCGTGGGCACCACCGAAATGATATTTTCAGCCGATGTTGTCTTCTCTAGGTCAGTCTGTGTTACTGAAGGCACGACTATCTCGAAAGCTTGATGGTCTTTATCGTTTTCCATAGCCTGATTATTAGAGGTCTCAGATATACAGCTTTCGGGTATATCCAAAGGTAATGTTTCTGACGATATGTGTATATTGACAGCAGCAATCTTCTCTGCTTCACCAGTTTGCGTCACTACTATAGACTCCACTGCTACGGGCGGAACCGGCGCTTCCCCATCTGAACTTTTCGCTATTTCGATAACTTCCTGAGTAAGGGCCTCTGATACAGATTCCGTGGTCACTACCGCAATGATATTTTCAGGCGATGTTGTCTTCTCTAGATCAGTCTGTGTTACTGAAGGCACGACTATCTCGAAAGCTTGATGGTCTTTATCGTTTTCCATAGCCTGATTATTAGAGGTCTCAGATATACAGTTTTTGGGTATATCCATAGGTATTGTTTCTGACGATATGTGTATATTTACAGCAGCAATCTTCTCTGCTCCACCAATTTGCGTTACTTCTATAGACTCCACTGCTACGGGCGGAACCGGCGCTTCCGCATCTGAACTTTTCGCTACTTCGACAACTTTCTGAGTAAGGGCCTCTGATACAGATTCCGTGGGCACCACCGCCATGATATTTTCAGACGACGCTACCTTCTCTACGTCAGTCTGCGTTACTGAAGGCACGTCTGTTACGGAAGGTTGATGGTCTTTATCGTTCTCCATAGCCTGATTATTAGGTGTCTCAGATATAGAACTTTTGGGTATATCCAAAAGGATTGTTTCTGACGATATGTGTATATTTACACCAGCAATCTTCTCTGCTTCACCAGTTTGCGTTGCTTCTATAGACTCCACTGCTACGGGCGGAACCGGCGCTTCCGCATCTGAACTTTTCGCTATTTCTATAACTTCCTGAGTAAGGGCCTCTGATACAGATTCCGTGGTCACTACCGCAATGATATTTTCAGGCGATGTTGTCTTCTCTAGATCAGTCTGTGTTACTGAAGGCACGACTATCTCGAAAGCTTGATGGTCTTTATCGTTTTCCATAGCCTGATTATTAGAGGTCTCAGATATACAGTTTTTGGGTATATCCATAGGTATTGTTTCTGACGATATGTGTATATTGACAGCAGCAATCTTCTCTGCTTCACCAGTTTGCGTCCCTACTATAGACTCCACTGCTACGGACGGAGCCGACGCCTCCGCATCTGAACTTTTCGCTACTTCGATAACTTCCTGAGTAAGGGCCTCTGATACAGATTCCGTGGGCACCACCGAAATGATATTTTCAGACGATGCTACCTTCTCTACATCAGTCTGCGTTACTGAAGGCACGTCTGTTAGGGAAGGTTGATGGTCTTTATCGTTCTCCATAGCCTGATTATTAGGTGTCTCAGATATAGAACTTTTGGGTATATCCAAAAGAATTGTTTCTGACGATATGTGTATATTTACAGCAGCAATCTTCTCTGCTCCACCAATTTGCGTTACTTCTATAGACTCCACTGCTACGGGCGGAGCCGGCGCTTCCGCATCTGAACTTTTCGCTACTTCGACAACTTTCTGAGCAAGGGCCTCTGATACAGATTCCGTTGGCACCACCGCCATGCTATTTTCAGACGATGCTACCTTCTCTACATCAGTCTGCGTTACTGAAGGCACGTCTTTTACGGAAGGTTGATGGTCTTTATGATCTCGTCCGTTCTCGTTCTCCATAGCCTGATTATTAGGTGTCTCAGATATAGAACTTTTGAGTATATCCAAAGGGATTGTTTTTGACGAAATGTGTATATTCACAGCAGCAATCTTCTCTGCTCCACCAGTTTGCGTTACTTCTATAGACTCCACTGCTACGGGCGGAACCGGCGCTTCCGCATCTGAACTTTTCGCTACTTCGACAACTTCATGAGTAAGGGCCTCTGATACAGATTCCGTGGGCACCACCGAAATGATATTTTCAGCCGATGTTGTCTTCTCTAGGTCAGTCTGTGTTACTGAAGGCACGACTATCTCGAAAGCTTGATGGTCTTTATCGTTTTCCATAGCCTGATTATTAGAGGTCTCAGACATACAGCTTTCGGGTATATCCAAAGGTAATGTTTCTGACGATATGTGTATATTTACAGCAGCAATCTTCTCTGCTCCACCAATTTGCGTTACTTCTATAGACTCCACTGCTACGGGCGGAACCGGCGCTTCCGCATCTGAACTTTTCGCTACTTCGACAACTTTCTGAGTAAGGGCCTCTGATACAGATTCCGTGGGCACCGCCGCAATGATATTTTCAGACGATGCTACCTTCTCTACATCAGTCTGCGTTACTGAAGGCACGTCTTTTACGGAAGGTTGATGGTCTTTATGATCTCGTCCGTTCTCGTTCTCCATAGCCTGATTATTAGGTGTCTCAGATATAGAACTTTCGGGTATATCCAAAGGTATTGTTTCTGACGATATGTGTTTATTGACAGCAGCAATCTTCTCTGCTTCACCAGTTTGCGTCACTACTATAGGCTCCACTGCTACGGGCGGAACCGGCGCTTCCACATCTGAACTTTTCGCTATTTCGATAACTACCTGAGTAAGGGCCTCTGATACAGATTCCGTGGTCACCACCGCCATGATATTTTCAGACGATGCTACCTTCTCTACGTCAGTCTGCGTTACTGAAGGTACGTCTGTTACGGAAGGTTGATGGTCTTTATCGTTCTCCATAGCCTGATTATTAGGTGTCTCAGATATAGAACTTTTGGGTATATCCAAAAGGATTGTTTCTGACGATATGTGTATATTTACAGCAGCAATCTTCTCTGCTTCACCAGTTTGCGTTGCTTCTATAGACTCCACTGCTACGGGCGGAACCGGCGCTTCCACATCTGAACTTTTCGCTATTTCGATAACTTCCTGAGTAAGGGCCTCTGATACAGATTCCGTGGTCACCACCGCCATGATATTTTCAGACGATGCTACCTTCTCTACGTCAGTCTGCGTTACTGAAGGCACGTCTGTTACGGAAGGTTGATGGTCTTTATCGTTCTCCATAGCCTGATTATTAGGTGTCTCAGATATAGAACTTTTGGGTATATCCAAAAGGATTGTTTCTGACGATATGTGTATATTTACAGCAGCAATCTTCTCTGCTCCACCAGTTTGCGTTACTTCTATAGACTCCACTGCTACGGGCGGAACCGGCGCTTCCGCATCTGAACTTTTCGCTATTTCTATAACTTCCTGAGTAAGGGCCTCTGATACAGATTCCGTGGTCACTACCGCAATGATATTTTCAGGCGATGTTGTCTTCTCTAGATCAGTCTGTGTTACTGAAGGCACGACTATCTCGAAAGCTTGATGGTCTTTATCGTTTTCCATAGCCTGATTATTAGAGGTCTCAGATATACAGTTTTCGGGTATATCCATAGGTATTGTTTCTGACGATATGTGTATATTTACAGCAGCAATCTTCTCTGCTCCACCAATTTGCGTTACTTCTATAGACGCCACTGCTACGGGCGGAACCGGCGCTTCCGCATCTGAACTTTTCGCTATTTCGATAACTTCCTGAGTAAGGGCCTCTGATACAGATTCCGTGGTCACCACCGCTATGATATTTTCAGACGATGCTACCTTCTCTACGTCAGTCTGCGTTACTGAAGGCACGTCTGTTACGGAAGGTTGATGGTCTTTATCGTTCTCCATAGCCTGATTATTAGGTGTCTCAGATATAGAACTTTTGGGTATATCCAAAAGAATTGTTTCTGACGATATGTGTATATTTACAGCAGCAATCTTCTCTGCTCCACCAATTTGCGTTACTTCTATAGACTCCACTGCTACGGGTGGAGCCGGCGCTTCCGCATCTGAACTTTTCGCTACTTCGACAACTTTCTGAGCAAGGGCCTCTGATACAGATTCCGTGGGCACTACGGCAATGATGTTTTCAGACGATGCTACCTTCTCTACATCAGTCTGCGTTACTGGAGGCACGTCTTTTACGGAAGGTTGATGGTCTTTATGATCTCGTCCGTTCTCGTTCTCCATAGCCTGATTATTAGGTGTCTCAGATATAGAACTTTTGAGTATATCCAAAGGGATTGTTTTTGACGAAATGTGTATATTCACAGCAGCGATGTTCTCTGCTTCACCAGTTTGCGTCACTACTATAGACTCCACTGTTACGGGCGGAACCGGCGCTTCCGCATCTGAACTTTTCGCTACTTCGACAACTTCATGAGTAAGGGCCTCTGATACAGATTCCGTGGGCACCACCGAAATGATATTTTCAGCCGATGTTGTCTTCTCTACATCAGTCTGCGATACTGAAGGTACGACTGTCACGGAAGGTTGATGGTCTTTCTCATTTTCCATAGCCTGATTATTAGAGGTCTCAGATATACAGTTTTCGGGTATATCCATAGGTATTGTTTCTGACGATATGTGTATATTTACAGCAGCAATCTTCTCTGCTCCACCAATTTGCGTTACTTCTATAGACGCCACTGCTACGGGCGGAACCGGCGCTTCCGCATCTGAACTTTTCGCTATTTCGATAACTTCCTGAGTAAGGGCCTCTGATACAGATTCCGTGGTCACCACCGCTATGATATTTTCAGACGATGCTACCTTCTCTACGTCAGTCTGTGTTACTGAAGGCACGTCTGTTACGGAAGGTTGATGGTCTTTATCGTTCTCCATAGCCTGATTATTAGGTGTCTCAGATATAGAACTTTTGGGTATATCCAAAAGGATTGTTTCTGACGATATGTGTATATTTACAGCAGCGATGTTCTCTGCTTCACCAGTTTGCGTCACTACTATAGACTCCACTGCTACGGGCGGAACCGGCGCTTCCGCATCTGAACTTTTCGCTACTTCGATAACTTCCTGAGTAAGGGCCTCTGATACAGATTCCGTGGGCACCACCGCAATGATATTTTCAGGCGATGTTGTCTTCTCTAGGTCAGTCTGTGTGACTGAAGGCACGACTATCTCGAAAGCTTGATGGTCTTTATCGTTTTCCATAGCCTGATTATTAGAGGTCTCAGATATATAGCTTTCGGGTATATCCAAAGGTAATGTTTCTGACGATATGTGTATATTGACAGCAGCAATCTTCTCTGCTTCACCAGTTCGCGTTACTTCTATAGACTCCACTGTTACGGGCGGAACCGGCGCTTCCGCATCTGAACTTTTCGCTACTTCGACAACTTCATGAGTAAGGGCCTCTGATACAGATTCCGTGGGCACCACCGAAATGATATTTTCAGCCGATGTTGTCTTCTCTAGGTCAGTCTGTGTTACTGAAGGCACGACTATCTCGAAAGCTTGATGGTCTTTATCGTTTTCCATAGCCTGATTATTAGAGGTCTCAGATATACAGCTTTCGGGTATATCCAAAGGTAATGTTTCTGACGATATGTGTATATTTACAGCAGCAATCTTCTCTGCTCCACCAATTTGCGTTACTTCTATAGACTCCACTGCTACGGGCGGAACCGGCGCTTCCGCATCTGAACTTTTCGCTACTTCGACAACTTTCTGAGTAAGGGCCTCTGATACAGATTCCGTGGGCACCACCGCAATGGTATTTTCAGGCGATGCTACCTTCTCTACATCAGTCTGCGTTACTGAAGGCACGTCTTTTACGGAAGGTTGATGGTCTTTATGATCTCGTCCGTTCTCGTTCTCCATAGCCTGATTATTAGGTGTCTCAGATATAGAACTTTCGGGTATATCCATAGGTATTGTTTCTGACGATATGTGTAAATTAGCAGCAGCGTTCTTCTCTGCTTCATCAGTTTGCGGTACTTCTATAGACTTCAGTGCTACGGACGGCGCCTCCGCGTCTGCGCCTTTCGCTACTTCAAGAGTTTCCTGAGTAGGGGCCTCTGACACGGATGCCGTGGGCACCACCGCAATGATATTTTCAGGCGATTTTGTCTTCTCTAGGTCAGTCTGCGTTACTGAAGGCACTACTGTCTCAAAAGGTTGATGGTTTTTCTCGTTTTCCATAGCTTGATTATTAGACGTCTCAGATATAGAACTTTTGGGAAAATCCAAAGGTATTGTTTCTGACGAAATGTGTATATTTACAGCAGCGATGTTCTCTGCTGCATCAGTTTGCGTTGCTGCTATAGACTCCACTGCTACGGACGGCACCGGCGCTTCCGCATCTGAACAGTTTGCTACTTTGACCACTTCCTGAGTAAGGGCCTCTGATACAGATTCCGTGGGCACTACCGCAATGACATTTTCAGGCGATGTTTTCTTCTCTAGGTCAGTATCCGCTACTGAAGGCACGACTTTCACGAAAGATTGATGGTCTTTATCGTTTTCCATAGCCTGATTATTAGAGGTCTCAGATATAGAGCTTTTCGGTTTATCCAAAGGTATTGTTTCTGACGATATGTATATATTGACAGCAGCAATCTTCTCTGCTTCACTAGTTTGCGTTGCTTCTGGAGACTCCACTGCTATGGACGGAGCCGGCGTTTCCGCATCTGAACTTTTCACTACTTCGACAACTTCCTGAGTAAGGGCCTCTGGTACAGATTCCGTGGGCACTACCGCAATGATATTTTCAGCCGATGTTTTCTTCTCTAAGTCGGTCTGCGTTAGTGAAGGCGCTACTGTATCGAAAGGTTGATGGTTTTTATGATTTGGTGCGTTCAGTTTGAGTATATCCAAAGGTATAGTTTCTGATGATATCTGTATATTGACAGCAGGGATGTTTTCTTCTTCACCAATTTGCGTTGCTTCTATATATTCCACTGCTACGGGCGGAGCCGGCGCTTCCGCATCTGACCTTTTCGCTACTTCGACAACTTCCTGAGTAAGGGCCTCTGGTACAGATTCCTTGGGCACCACCGCAATAATATTTTCAAGCGTTGTTGTCTTCTCTAGGTCAGTATCCGTTACTGAAGGCACGACTGTCACGAAAGATTGATGACCTTTATGATCTGGTGCGATTTCGCTTTCCATAGCCTGATTATTAGAAGTCTCAGATATGGAGCTTTTGGGTATATCCAAAGGTATTGTTTCTGACGATATTTGTATATTGACAGCAGGGATGCTTTCTTCTTCCCCAGTTTGCGTTACTTCTATAGACTCCACTGCTACGGATGGTATTTTCTTTGCTTCCTCAATCCAGGTTGTTTCCGAAAGCATCAATGCCACGGAGGCTTTATAATCTTCAATAAATGAAATTTCTTCAACACCTGCTTCTTTTTCTGTCTCGACAACCTGGTGAATAATAGCTTCTGTTACGGATTGCCTTATAGTCTCTTCTTCCTCAGCCTGTGTTGGTTCAGGAGGCACCAATGTCACGAATGGAGTAATATGTTCAACGGTTGGTGGTGTTTTATTTTCGTCAGCCTGCAGTATAAAAGACTCTGGTATAGATTCCGTGGGTATCTCCAGCAGTATAGGAATTTGAGCTTGGTAGTATGATGTTGACTCTGTTTCGACTGACTGCACTGATACTTCCACCGCTGTCAGAGTTTCGGGTTCAGTTTTAGAAAGCGTCAATGCTTTTTCAGCACTAACAATTTTACCTCCACTTTCCTTGGGGGGGTTTTTGAGTTGTGTTTGAGGTAAGTTCCCAGCTTCAACTGCTATTGTGTGTTTTATTTGTATGTATTGTGGTGTTTCTGGTTTACATGGTGTAGCAGGCTGAGCCTGAACTTCACTTACTTTGAAAGTTACAGGGATATCTGATAACGAGACACCATCAGGTTCATATTCATTAGAAGTTTTAACTTCTTGTTCTATATGCGGGACTTTAGCAGACTGCAGGATTTCTGTCATAGCTTTTGATTCAGTGTCCTTTTCAGATTCTGTATCAAGTGAATTTTGAGGAGTTTCAGCTAAAAACACTAAATCATTAACCACAGTGTTAACTTTTAGTTCAGAGGGGGACAGAACTTGACTCTCAACTGCGGGTTGTGCTGCGGTTAATAGCCCGGGATCTGTGACGTTGATAGAAGTTTTCGAAGAAGTAGGAAAATTTCCACTCCCTAAATCAGTTTCTTTGTAATTCTTCGTAACTTGGGCTGCAGGAGGATCTTTCTCACTTTCAATGGGCAGTACAATTTCTCGGAACACTGGTGCTTCCACATGTATATCCTCAGGTTTAGCTACTTTACGAGTTTCTGTAATTGGTGTAGTGGGAGGGAACTGAGTTTCAACTTGCAGAGATTGCTTTACCTCCGCCATATCTTCATGCTCAGATACCTTGACTATGTTTGCAAGTGTTATCGGTGTTTCTTTTGCTACATTTTTTTCAGGAACATTTTGCAGACCCGTTTCTAGAT
Organism: Anastrepha obliqua; assembly: GCF_027943255.1. Lineage (NCBI taxonomy): Eukaryota > Metazoa > Arthropoda > Insecta > Diptera > Tephritidae > Anastrepha > Anastrepha obliqua. Next base: position 497,839 of record NC_072895.1, on the reverse strand, counting down.
GTAGTAACTTTTCTTCGCATTCCTTACTTTTGGAGGAATGGACAATGCTTAGTTCTTCTTCCTCATCTATGATATCGAGTGAGTGATGCCCCATTTCAGACATGTGTGCCCTTACTTCCGCCAAAGCTAAGTCACTCAATTCTTTGAGTGAGCTCAATTCAGTAGGAGTCAGAATGGCTGGCTTGTCTAAGGCTGACACAGCCAACATCGGACCCAAAGTTACAGCAGCAAGTATTTCAATAACTGATGGTCCCTGACAGATTGGTCTAAGATCGTGATCAATGAAGGTTTGCTCAAACACGTCGACTGTACTAAAGCCAGTGCAGCCTTCTTCATCTTGATTTTCATCACTTGATTGAGTAGGAGCTGTAAACACAAACGACCAACTGAGTGGCGTCAGAAAAAGATCATGCAAAGTATCTTATAAAGATACTTCTGGGCAGGGTAAATGACGTAATGATAATAGCTGATATGCTACTTACGAGTATATGTATGCAAATACATATTTTATAGACGGGACCGTATTTAGCACAAATCATTTTCTAGCATATCTATATACATATGTACAGGTATGAGCTTCATGGTACTTGCACTACAGCTCTAATGTTTGTATGCACGAATATGTATTTAATTGCAAATAAGGGAAGTTACATTTATTTACTCAGTCCATATATTCGAATTAAAGGGATATGACCATGTCATGTATCGATTACGTGGTTTGGGTTCAGTTTCCTCTTACCTGATAATGAATTCTGTTCTCTTTCTGTTTCCGGATTATCCAAAATAGTTTCACCTTCCTGAGCTGAGTGTTTGGTAACATTTGGGTTAATTGCTTTAATTTTAGAAGCTGCTTCTACAACGTATTTGTTCCTTGTTTCAGCATACTTGGGTTCATCGACTGACTGTGTTGTATTTGAAATCAAGCTAGCTGTTTCAATCAATTCATCTAAAACTACTTTCGTATTCTGACCACCAATCAAATGTTTATTCAGTATTCGGTCGTTTAGCGGATCCAAATTGGTTCGTACTATTTTTAATGAAGAATCATCTGTATCTGAGCCCATTTCGGATAGATCACTGATTTCGTCAGTGGTCTTATCACCTATTTGAGCACGTACATCATCTTTTGGTGCAGGTACCAGCATACCAACACTGCCAGTCATGGAGGCTGTTAAAGAAGATCGCTTCTTCTTAAAGAGCCAATTATCTTCCCAAGTACCTTCAGCAAGTATGCTTGAAGATATCGAAGCGTGATCTAATTAAAGAAATACGTTAGATAAACTGCTTCTGCATGACTATGGACGATATTTATTACTCACCTTCCTCTTCAGATTCAGTAACTGCTGCTGATAAATCAGGTAATGGAACGGTATGAGCAGCTATGTAATCGCTTAACGCTGACTCCCTCCCAGCATCTAAAACTGCATTAAATAAGTTACCAAAATAATAATGATTTAAATTTGCTTGCCCACCTTTACTGATCTGCAAAAGAAATAAAAGTATTCATTTAAAAATAACCTAAAAATTGAGTTAGACTAAAACTTACTTTTGGTACTTGTTCGGTATCGGTATAGCTGAAATCACTTCGCGGCTCTACTGAACTTCCGGAGGAGGTGCTTCGGTTCTCCACATTAAAGTTCCTGTCAATGTTGCATGAGCTCAGATCAGGTGTGCTCTCCGAAAATTGGCGGATGTTGCCTTCCTTGTCAGCGATCTGCGAAGTGAAACATTGTAATAAAAATTACATAAAAAAATTCAAAACCAACAGTAGCCTAATTGTGCTTTTGTCCATGACTGTGAACTTGGGGGCGTTCTTAGAAAAATCTCGGTTTTCACAAAGCGTGCAGAAATTACGTTAAGCTACTTACGATTGCACTTAAGCATAGCAGTAAAAATACTCATACATATGTATGTATTTGTGTATTCGAGTAACGACACTTGGTGAAGTCTGATGTGCTTTGCTATGCATAGAAAGAATTTTCGCGTAAAATAAGACACATCTGATACCAGGAAAATTGGCGCCGTTAAAAATAGGTAAAATACAAGACAAGAAAACCCATGTTTTTGCCAGTGCAACTAAATATAAAAATCAATATTTAGTTACACTGCTGAAGAAACAACTTTTTCGGCATTTGAGACTCTGTTAACGCAATATTTTTCACCATAAACTTATTGGAGATGTATTTATTATAATAATTTAGTTTGTAATAACCGATTTCAGAGATGATTTTTCGACATAATTTTGAATTGTTTGGGTGGAGAAACAGCAACGTTTCTGTTTTAGTAAAAAAATAGATCAGCCTTCAAAGCCCACGACGATTAGTCATAATTTTTCGTAATTATGTAAAGGCTTACATTTGAGTCCACCACGTTAGCGTTCGGTTCCATGTTCGCCCAGTGTCCTCTGTAGCGATTTTCCAGCTGAAAGCAACACTTTCAAACTCCTTTAAAAGTCAAATTTTAATACGGACTAATTATATCCAATTAGTGCACAAAATAGTTAGTCTCTCAGTTATGCTCCGTGGTTATAGTATGTGGCGCTTAGTTTGACGACTGCACAGTTAGAAAGTTAGCGATCGACTAAACTAAACTATAACGATTGTTCTGGTATTCTAATTTCGAATACGAAGGCTTAAGCTGTTTCTGCTAATTTCTGTGGTTATTTGCAGTGGAAGGAAACCCCAAAAGTGTTCAATGGAAGGTAGAAATTAGTTAAAGAAATGTGTGCATTCAAAGTACACAAGTCGACATAGTGGCCACAAAATTCGAAACGGACATAGCTGTAGGCTGTGGGTGGTGTTGCACCATTACAAGTATTTAGCCGGTTGAAAAATTTGTTTGTAACGACACCCGATTTAAATACATAGAAGCATATTTCTATTTTTACTTTTGTTTTATCAACAAGTGGCTATGTGGCGTCACAGAAGTATATGTAAATTAGCTGTGGCTGCATATGGCCGTTGACATAGGTCGTTGAGAAATTTTATATTTTAACGTGTTTACCCTAAGTGAGGGGAAAGAAAGGACAAAGGAATTGAAATATTGTTTACGTGCTAAAACCATTACTTCAAAATTATTATTATTATTTTCGTTTTTTAATTGGAAGGGGTTCATGGAGGAAGAAAGGTCAACTGTGTGGCAGATATGAGAGATTTATGCATATTTCAGTGGCCATAAAACTTAAAGGCTTAAAGCCTTTACATACCACCAGGGAACTTCAATTTGAACTTTGTGAAATCCTATGTCCGTGCGTCGCACTGGGGCATTCAGTGCTTTTCACATTATAATTATGACCTTAAAATCATTTAATTCGGCGCAATCACACACTTTTATATGGGAAATATAATATGGCATATCTCTATAAAACATACGTCTGTATGTCTCTACAGGAGAATGCATGGTTATAGATTTAAGTTTAATAAAAATTGGATTGGTTCTTGGATATGAGCCCTTTGAGTTCTCTTATCCCACATAAACTGCTTCACTCACCTTATTTAACACGGCTGTGGCCAGCAAATCCTGATAGATCTTTGGCTCGAAGTAATGCTCTGTGCGATGCCGATGACGAAGTCGCATGTTTCCATTTTCTAATAGCAAGTTATTCTCGCTACCATTACAACGATTATCCTTATTGAGCGCGATTTCCGACACACTTCCATTCGCTAATGGTGGCATACGCAACGTTTCCGCAATGATTGATTCAATCATCTGACGCAGACGCGTTTGAGAAAGTTCCGGAAGTTCGGATGGCATATGAACATTTGAGTTGTTATTGCTTTGGTCATTATTTAAATTTAGCGTAGACTGAGGAACAACGTGGCTATTTACGATGCCAGGAAGGTCTGAAATGGAAACGTACGAAGTTATTTAAATTTCAATATGATCTCGAAACATAGTTTAGTAAGCAAAAAAACAAACACAAAAAATGCATGCTGGACGCCTTTTATATATTGTATTATATTAATATTAACACAAAACATGCAGAACGTTAACAGTATACACGACGTATGAGTAAAGTGGCAGAAATATTGAATATGCTCTGAGACTTCTTTAGGTTTGTTGTGGAATGTGTCTTAGATATATGGATGTATGAATATGGGTTATATATTTTGTTTTTGTTGTTTATAGTTGTGTCTGTATTGCGGTTACTTTACCTAGTTTCACCTCAATAATGTAGACAATGTAAAAGACAAGTAACGCAAAGACCGCATAGGCGCCTGTAATTAGGCCCAATGTAAAGTCCATTTTACTGCTCTCTCCTTCACACGGATAATCATACATTTGTGATGCTTCTATTATTGTTATTCTCCAACTGCTTGTTTATATTATATTTATTTTGCGGTCCCACAGGTATGTCTGTGTGTGCGTATCCGTTTGAGTTTACGAGCGTAATTGATGTTATTGTTGTTTGCATTTAGATATGCTTCTCACTTTAAATGTGGACATTGCCATCTGTATGTAGTCATTTTTCTGTTTGCAATTTCATGGTGCTTCCGTTTTGTAAAAATTTTCATTGCTATGGAATTCATATGATATAATATTTTGAGGTGATTTGTTTTTCCATTTTTTTTGTTTTCACACATTAATATATGCATAAATACATATGGTACTATGTACATATGCGCAATTATGCGTTTGCACGCTTTTAGCTAAGGCGTATTGGCGCAGAAAATCAATATTCATATATGTACTTATATTTGTGCATCATCTTGTAAAATGTTTGCATTTGCAATAATTGTGTGTTAAATTTACTGCCCACTGTGAGTACACATTTTAAAGGAGGAGAATGCTGCTCATTAAAATGTTTAACAAATGGGAAGTGCATTTGGTTGCGCCGCGCAATCGCAGTTGTCTGTCAATTGATGCGTGGTCGCCAGGTTGCATGTTAGCAATATTGCTCGTCCGTAATTGCAATTAAAGTTGATTCGAAAAACTTAGCAGTTTGTAATTTGTGATGTATTATGAAATTCGTGGTGTATTATGAAATTCACTTTGGAAAAAATAGCATTTACGACATTAAAATCTGCTTAAGGTTTGTCTGATGGAACCTACACATTTTTTCAATGTAGTTAAAAGGAATGAGAAAAATTGTCCACCTATTGCCCAACTATTTTCATGAATTTATTTAAGTGATATTCGTTAAACAGTGGTAGTTTGTCGAATACATGTATATGTAATTATATATGTATATAGCGAAATCGGACGTAGCGATTGCGATCGATGTGAACCAAGAACTTTCTACGATCCAAACCACGGAATAAGATTATTTGACGTTTACAACAAAATATTTAACTTTTTGTGATATTTATGTGCGTACTTATAAGCTAAGATACAACAATGACATTCGTGACACAGTGCATGAAACATCAAAAATAGAATACGTTTTATCTAATATTCGTCGCCCCTCGGTCGGTAATGGCAAATTTCGAGTGCATTTCTGTCATGAAAAAGCTCCTTATAAAAAATGACATTCGGAGGCGGCTTAAAACTGTAGGTCCCTCAATTTGCGGAACAACAGCGGGACACACACCACAAATACAAGCAGGAGGAGCTCGGCCAATCACTCAAAAAGGAGTCTTCTCCAACACTTCGCTCTATGAACTTCACGAACGGATCACAATTTGGAAGTGTTGTTCTTGGCATTCATTATAACTTGCCAAACCTTAGTGAACAGAAATGTCAATACAGTTTGCCCTTCTCAGCCGTCAAACCATGGTTATCGATATCGATAGATTTCATGCAGCTAAAACAACACCCGATACACTGGACCACTCAATACTTTACCGCAGTAATAATTTGCCTCTCCGGAACCTTGCCTACTCTTGTAAGCTTCCAAGCTATTTGCTCGTTGTGACAGCATATCTAATAAAAAACTCTACGTGGTACATATATGTATAGCTCTGAAAGTCTCTTCAGTGACATTTTACAGTCTTTTAATCCAAGGTGTATTTCAATGTTGCATGAAATCTTAATTAAAAGAAGCATCAATATCTCAAACACGGATACACTAGGCCAACTAGATCGCTACAGCTGTTACACATGGAATTTAGTTCATCAATATCTGTCGGTTGTTGTTCATGGTTTTTGCGCCGGATATTCAATAAATAATAGCAAACATTAATTTGTGCATATGTGTGCAAGCCTTTCCATGGCATAGAATCAGTTTGAATGCTGGGATTTTGCAGCGCATTTACCAATGTACTCGTATCGCAGTATACGCGGATGTTAAGAAAAATTTTTGCCATGGCTTTTTTATTTTCAATTTGGAAGATAAGATCCTAGAGCATGTATGTATTTCTATTTGTACTTGCGCATGTATGTATATATATAATATCTGAGCCTTTGCAAATGCAAAAGATGAAATAACATGTTAAATGTCAGTTATTCATTTGTTATTTGACTTGAGTTTCATAAAATTATGTAATTTTACTAATGCGTTATATTTGAAGTCGTATTATCTTAGCTGTCAGAGTTAGCCTCTAAATAACTGTGCCGGTCGATTGAGCATACATACTTCTATTGCAAATATTTTTACGAAGTGTTACATTTATTTATATTTATAAGTTGTTTTTCATTTCACATACTTTCATAGGTATGTAGTTAGATTACATTTACATTCATATTAAACAGTCAATATTGCCCTTAGAAGTGGTGAACTTTTTCTGGGCGAATGAGTGTCTTGTGTTGAAGTGAACACTCCAACAATTGTCAATGGTTACACAACCGGACAGAAATAAATTTGTAAACAGATACATTGTTTATATGTACATATACATGCCTACATATATATGTACAGGTATGTATGATTTTTCGCTGCGCCGCTGATTAATGACTATGCTTCTACTACTTTACTGGAAATATAGTCATTTCATTTGGCTGTCATTATTTGTTTGCATAGGTGTTCCATGCAATGTTATTTGCCGGTAAAATTTTTTCAATGGTGTTAAAATGGTATTTTAAAAATATACTTTACGTTTACACCGCAGCTTACTTTTGGGTTTGCCGCCGTTAGTGTGTTTAAGCTCAAACACCAGCCAAAACAATTGTCAAGTCTCGTACAAATATCGGAACCCAAACCCATTTAAAACCCATCTTTCGCAGTGTGTTTGTGTTGGGTTTGCATGCCTTTTAATATTAAACGGTGGCAACAGTGTTCATTTACGTCATTTTTACTCTTTCGTTATTGCATTCGTTTCAAAAGCAAAAGTCGGCATATCGTTAATATTTATTTATTGAATTTTAGATAGGAATACATACATACCTATATATAAAGGGTGGTAGGAGGATGGAGGTACTTTTTCCAATAGGGGTTTTTTGACAGTAGTCAGACGTGATTTGACATAATTTTTTTCATTGACATTTCATCATGAAAAGACTTACGTCTGAACAAGGTTTGCAAATCTTACAACTGTATTACGAAAATCGACGCCCTGAGAGAACAGCCATTACATCCCTAGAAAACAGCCATTCGGTGGGGCCTATATGCTGGAGGAATCATCAGCCCATATTTCTTCAAAGACAATACTGGTGGCAATGCAACATTGAATGGCGAACGCTATCGCTCCATGATAAACGACTTTTTGATGCCGTAAATTGAAGCCCGTGATCTCCACAAGCTAAAAACATTTGGTTCCAACAAGACGGTGCTACTTACATTTAGCCCGCGCAACAATGGATTTACTGCGTCGTAGTTTCGGTGAGCAATTTATCTCTCGTCTCGGACCAATACATTGGCCACCAAGATCGTGTGATTCACACCTTTCAACTTTTATTTGTGGGGGTATGTAGAGTCAAATTGCTTTGTGGATAAACCAGCTTCGATTGAAGTATTGGAAGCCAACATTACTAAAGTTATTCACGAGAAACCGACCGAAGTCCTCCAACGAGTCATTAAAAATTGGTGTTTACGGATGGCCGAATTACGACGCAGTTGCGGCCAATTTAAAATCCGATACCTATAAATTGATCACCCTTTACACAAAAAAAATACCAGTCTAACGGTTAGACGCGATAGAAGTGAAACCTTCCGTAAAACAAACTGAGAGAGAATGAGACGAAAGCAGCATTAGGGGCGGGATAATTATAGGTTCATTATAATATTGCTATAAAGTTCATATTTTATTTTCTTCATTTTATTATTATTCATCCTCAATGTTTTCAATTTCAACAAATGATACGAGTGGCTTGTGATAGCTAAAATATGATACAAATTCTTTGGTTTCGATGTTGTCAACATATCTTTAAAATACCGCGTCAATTGTTGTTTTTGATCGTGTTCAGTGCGATTGTTACACATTTTTAAATTGAATGTTGTATTGAGAAAGTCAATTGAAGGAACCGCTGTGTCCAATGCAAAATTTACGTTAAAATCGCCACTTAAAATCATTGGAACTTTATTGTAATCTTTTCTAAGTATCCGCGATACTTCTGGTGTATACTTTATTAAATTTTCGTGAATGAATTCCGTGATGCTATTTATGGATTTTTTTTTCTGTCGATACTCACGACACTTTTCTGTATTATTTTTCGGCATAATTGCGGTAAATATTTAAAAATGAAAATATTTACGAATATAAAAATACACACACGGTTGCTATTATGAGCGTCCCCAGCAAAACCTGCGTGACCGAAACTCTAACACAATTACATTTTTTTGAATGTTACAAACACATATGCACGCAGGTTTTGCTGGGGCGTGACCGAAACTCTAACACAATTACACATATGCACTCGTATTTGTTTGAAAATCGACTTTGGAAAATGTCACCTTTGGAAAATGTGTAAACAGTAAGCAAACTTTATTCAAATATTTTCCCTCATTTTTGCATCAGTAAAATTAAACAAACGCCGTAGCCGAATGGGTTGGTGCGTGACTACTATTCAGAATTCACAGAGAGAACGTCAGTTCGAATCTCGGTGAAAACACCAAAATTAAGGAAAACTATTTTTCTAATAGCGCTCACCCCTCAGCAGGCAATAGCAAAACACCGAGTGTATTTCTGCCATGAAAAAAAGCTCCTCATAAACATATCATAAAATAAAATAAAATAACTGTATAAAAAAAATTTTTTTCTTGTGATTCGAACCAAGGATTTTGGATCGGAAGCTCACATTGCTAGTCGCTCGGCTACCGCGCCATGCTGTCGGCGCTGGCCTAAAAGTTATTTAGTTCGTCGCTACGTTTATATGTAATATTCGTAGCCAAGAGTGTCGCTTTTTTCGTTTCACTTTTTCTCAAATCACTCCCAACGATTCTAAAGAAGTTTTCACTTCAATAATAAAATAAACGAATTACAGTTTAAACACAATTTCCATCAAACACGCAGTGGAAACAGTTGACATTTCTCTCATATCCAAAACCTGCACATCCTGGGTTTGTCTCTGCTGGAAACGTATCATTAGACTTCATTTGAATAAATTATGTACAACATTGTTTCAGTATTATTTACAATATGACAGAATCTTAATCCCACTTAAAGAACTAGCAGTATTCAGTGTTTATATTAATTATTACTATTTTTGATTTTGAAAGATGTGTAAAGTAGAGTCCAAGGAGTTGATTTGCTTACATATTCATTTTGATTTATTTGTTTTATTAAATCAATTCATTGTCATCATTCTACTGTTTTCTGGTTTTACTATTGGATTCATAGTTTAAAGTACGTGCTAATTTCTAATTACACTGGATCACAAATTTCAACTTTTTTTCTGCACCAGAGACGCCGTTATGAAATTCCTATGTAAAATCACCGTTTGATTCCGAAAATCAAGGTTATTTTTTATTCTATGGTAACGTTTTTGAGATATTTACGAATTACCGTTATTTCAAAAAAACAAAAAATTGGGCCCACTTAATCATATATATCTCGAAAACGAATTGAGCGATTCCAAAACCGTTTAAAGCTTTTAAAAGGTAATAAAATTTCCTATAAACTGTGTGTAAAACACTTTTTGCTAGGCCCTGCAGATTCAAAGATAACGAACTATCATAACGGATTTTTTAAATTTTTTTAGTAAAAATATAAAAAAATTTGTACTTTGAGAGAAAGGATCTCGAAAACTTTTTACTTTTTCGTGTATTTTTTGTTTTCACTCTAAGCTCTGTTTTATTACAAACAAAATAAACTTTGATTAAACAAATTCGATGAACTAATACAAAAGTTACAAGCATTCAAGTAAATATATCCATATAGTAAAACTTAAGTACCCTACAAATAGTAGCATATGTACATATGATTCTGTCATATGTACATATGATTCTTAAACTATCTATTTAGGCGACATATGAAATTTATTACACCAATGAAGAGGAGGGAACCAACTTGCCATTCAACGGACTGCTATATTTGTACTACAAAAGTATTTGGGGTTGGAAAGTCAAGAAAAGTAACCTATGCGAGCGTATCTACAGTGTCATTACCAGAACTAAATTCAACGGAAGCTACATTGCCAGAATCAAATTTAACTTTAGTTTCGGCTCCAGTTTCATTGTCAACAGCAGTATCTGATTACGCGGCATCATGTTGTACTGAATTGCAAACGGAAAACGAAAGAAACCCTTTGTCACAAGCACATCTCAATGATTGGATAAGGGATTTGGAATTGTCAAAAGAAAAGGCCAAACTACACGCCTCTCGTATGCAACAATTTAAATTTGTTTCATCCGGTGTTAAGGTAACATATTATATGACTCGTCACGAACAATTCTCCCAGTACTATACGAAGAAGGACAGTGTTTGTTATTGCAAAAACATTGCTGGTCTATTTAAACAGTTTGGTGAACCATATGATTCAAAAGAGTGGCGATTGTTCATAGACGGCAATTAATTAAGTTTAAAGGCCGTATTATTGCATATTGGCAATCAAAAGCCATCTATCCCGATCGCGCATGCAGTAAATACGAAGGAAACATATGAGACAATGCAAAAATTGCTTGAATTAATTAAATACGAAGAACATGATTGGAAAATATGTACCGATCTAAAAGTCGTTGGAAAGCTATGTGGTCTACAACCTGGATACACAAAATACTGTTGCTTTCTATGCAAATGAGATAGCCGAGCACGTCAAGACCACTACATCATAAAGGATTGGCCAGAACGAATCGCGTTTCAAGTTGAGGTGGATAACATAAAATACTCATACTCCGCTCCACATCAAGCTCGGCCTTATCAAAAACTTTGTCAAGGCTTTGGACAAAGAAGGCGAAGCTTTTCATTATTTGAAAACAATCTTTCCACAGATTTCAGAAGCAAAAATAAAGGAAGGGATTTTTGTGGGGCCGCAAATAAGGAAAATAATGGTCAATACCCATTTCAAAGAACTATTGTCACCAGTGGAGGCAGCGGCGTGGGACTCTTTTGAAAAGGTCGTTACTTCTTTTTTAGGCAAACACAAAAGTCCTTCGAGCTGATAGAGAACGATTTAATCAAAAACAATGCGGAAATGGGTAAATAAAAAACACATATAAGACCGTTATATATACAATATATATATATATGTATATAAGACCGTTTTCTCAGTTAACTTTAAAACTAAACAAAAAATTTTAAAGCAAATTTTTAAATTTACATGAGAATATATAGCTCTTAATCTAAATTTATTGCCCTGCTCCGAACAAACAAGAACGACCAAAATTTGTTCTGAATTGGAAGATTAACCCAGCCTAAGAAAATTATATGCTAATGTGTCACTTACGTATTTATCTAATTCCTTTTTTAATTTTCTTTCAGGAGTAAATATGTCTTTAAAAATTCATTTTATGCACTCCCATTTAAATTTTTTCCCGCAAAATCTTGGCGACGAAAGTGACGAGCATGGCGAAAGGTTTCACCAGCAAATGAAAATGATTGAAAGTCGGTATCAAGGATTCTGGGATGTCGCTATGATGGGTGACTACTGTTGGTTTCTCATAAGAGAAACCGATCCTTATATAAATAAGCGTCAAAACAAGACACATAACTTTTTCAATTATAAAATAAGATCATAGAGTTAAGACAGAATACATACAGTACATATGCTATTATTTGTAGGATACTTAAGTTTTACTATATGGATATATTTACTTGAATGCTTGTAACTTTTGTATTAGTTCATCGATTTTGTTTAATCAAAGTTTATTTTTTTTGTAATAAAACAGAGCTTAGAGTGAAAACAAAAAATACACGAAAAAGTAAAAAGTTTTCGAGATCCTTTCTCTCAAAGTACAATTTTTTTTATATTTTTACTAAAAAAATTTAAAAAATCCGTTATGATAGTTCGTTATCTTTGAATCTGTAGGGCCTAGCAAAAAGTGTTTTACACACAGTTTATAGGAAATTTTATTACCTTTTAAAAGCTTTAAACGGTTTTGGAATCGCTCAATTCGTTTTCGAGATATATATGATTAAGTGGGCCCAATTTTTTGTTTTTTTGAAATAACGGTAATTCGTAAATATCTCAAAAACGTTACCATAGAATAAAAAATAACCTTGATTTTCGGAATCAGACGGTGATTTTACATAGGAATTTCATAACGACGTCTCTGGTGCATTTTGGCTGTAAACCAGTGTTATTATATACACAATGTGTATTACACATGTATGTATGTATGTATGTATGTATATACGTGTATATTGTACTTTGATCCCAAAGATCTTAGCAAAATTTTTTAATACTTTTTATTACCGGTAAAGTTCTTACCATTTAATGGCATGGCATGCATTCAAAAAGTGAGTAATTTTGTTCCGAGTAAAAATCCCTGTGGACTTTTGACAAAACAACTTAAATCCATATAGCACCTTCTATATCAAATACTATTAGGTATGGGAATGAGTTTCCGTCCTTTCTTAAACAAAGTTACGAATTATTTAAACAATCAAATAATACATGATAATATGGGAAATACTCGTATGTACAATTGGAAGCTACAACTTTACTCCATCTTTCAGGCAGCATACGGATTCCTCTGAAGGAAAATTCGAGTTATTTTGACTTGATCCAGTCATTGAGCCACTTTTTGGTGCTCTCGTAAGAAGTTAACCGCTCTCCAATAAGATTGCATTGATCGGAACAGATGGTAATTAAGTAAATGTTTGTGTGTCTATCTATAATCGCGCTAAATAAAACTCATATAGATTGAATTTGATTTCACCTAGTTCGATTTTGGATAAAACTTTGGCCAACTCCCATTTAACAGAAAATTAAATTCTTGTCCGTCTGGCAGTTTGTGCAACAAACAATTAAATATCTATGCATAGGTACGATTGGTATTGAAATTGGACAATAACTATGCTCAATTACATATATTGTACTATATGTAACGATTGTAGCGACAATTTTCAAAAAAGCTGAATTAAAGAGATCGCTAAATAAAGTTTTGCTTTGTATACAGCTTTGTTAACTAAATACTGTGATGACTTTGCGCATTAAAATTTCTACTAACTTCAGCACAAGGTTAGACAGAACTTATAGAAAGCATTGACCCACACGTTGATTACCATCGAGTCTGATTCGTTTCGGTTACTTGGAAGATAAATCAACGAATAATGGACGACACGGTCTGCCATAAATGCAACCATTATTCAAAGAAATTCAAGAAACGTACTTATTTGCCACATGAAAAATTTTCTGCAACCAAAAATATACAAAAAACAAAATTCTAATTTCCAAACGCAGTAGATACGCGAATAAAATTCATATTAATACCGGTTTATATTCACCAATTATTTGCTCGCTTAAGGTCAGCCTCAATATATAAATTATTAAAGAAAAATTTTGTATGAAAAAATAACAAAAGAATTAAACAGCTCGAAGGCAACTTTCTTAGATCAGTGCTACCAAGTATAAGTACATAAGGGGTATTCAATTATTTGCTTTTGTGAATAGTCATTGTGCTTAATCGTAAATAGAAACGTTAACTAATTTTTGTACATTTTCTGTAAACATATATAGTTATATAGCTTATTTTTTAATGTGGTCACCGAGTTCCTACCAACTCGTTTTTTTGCCACCGTCAACGAAATAGGTTGTTCAGTGCTGCCAAATACAGTATGTAACAAACGACTTACTCTTTAATTCGCAATTAATTAAGTGCCTGTTGAATCGAAGCAGCTATTGAAGTGTTCATCGAATTCATAAGTAGTACCTATATGTACATAACTTGCTATGAAGTTTTTAAGTCCGCAACATATTCCAAAAACTAAACATATATAATTATATAATTGGCATGTACACCCTTTTTGGTTGTTTGGCCGAGCTGCTCCTCCAATTTGTGGCGTGCGTCTTAATGTTGTTCCACAAATGGAGGGACCTACAGTTTTAAGCCGATTCCGAACGACTTTTTATGAGGAGCTTTTTCATGGCAGAAATACACTCAGAGGTTTGCCATTGCCTGGCGAGGGGCGACCGTTATTAGAAAAAACGTTTTCTTAATTCTGTTGTTTCACCGAGATTCGAACCTATAATACTTGTCTCTGAATTCCGAATGGTAGTCACGTGAACCAATCCCCCAAAAAAGAAATGATTTGTGGGAAAAAAACTAGTGGATTTTGCACCATGACAACACACCCTCGTACAGTGCCATCATTATCCGTAAGTTTTTGACCATGAACGAAACGAATACCATCCAACAGCCATCGAATTCACCTGATATGGCTCCCTGTGGTTTTTTTCTGTTTGACCGAGTCAACGAACCACTAACGGAACGGGAACAGATTTTGACAGCCGAAAGGAAGTAAAGGAAGAAGCGAAGACGGCTCTGATGTCTATACTGAAAATAGAGATCCAGAAATGTTTCAAGAGCTGTATCAAACGGAGGCAAACAGTTGATGGGGAGTACTTTGAAGGCGATAATATCACTTTTGAGAAATAAACTTGTCTTTTGAGTTTTCTCAATATATTCCGGGAACTTTTTGGTCAATGTGACATACTCTTCGTTTTAACTTTTTCTTTTCTAGTCTTAACATATTTTTCAAAATTAACTACCGGTCTTTCGCTTTGTCAAGTAGATATTATATTTCAAATACAAAAATATATATACATAAGTAAAAAGTTCCTATGTACATATGTACATCTGTAGGTATGAGTCTAAAACTGTTTAACATTGATGTGATTTTACAGCTTATGATTGTACTTTGAAATATAGTTCAAATGAAATGTAAGTGCAAATAGAACCGAAAGAGCGTCAGATGGTCAAAGAGCGCATGTGACAGCCCTTTGGACTCTGTTTATATTAGTTGACAACCAGTAAGTGGAGCTCACCTCAGTAACGTGCACTTGTATCAATAACACACTTTCAATTGACATATGCACATATACTTCATAAAATTCTTTGAGACCTACATTCGCACTTATAGCGAGAGATTTTTAGAGGCATACCAGTTTTTTCAAATAGCATACATAAAAATCAATGAAATTAACAATATTTTGACTTTGCCCGTGCACGTGTCGCTGAGGCCTGAGTTGCATGCTAAACTATTAAAAGCAAAGTACTGTTGGAAAACCTATACGCTTGTACATAAACATATATTTAATACATACATACAAACATACGAGCGTGGAACAATTAAATATTAGGACGCAATGTTTTGCAAAAATAAGCATCCGTTATAAGCTCCGGTAACAGAAAAGTTCTTCAACTGATTTGTTACTTAGTGAATAAATAGCATCAGACACTAAGCATTCGTAAATAGCATTACATATTTTATTTTTGGGTATTTTTTCGTTTATTAGCAAAATTTGCCGTAGTAAAAATCATATCGAAGTTGACGTGTTATCGTCCATATTCTGAGATGGGTATGTGTGCGCGCGCTATCAATATTTGGAATATTTGGTAAAAATAGCATCATAATCTCAACAAAAAACACAAAATGAATAATGTTTTGAATACCAACAATAAAGTCACTCGACCACTTGACAATGGCTTGGCATGACTGGTCCAAAATGTATTTGACAATGCTTTAGGAATTGTTACATAGTTATTAGCCTCACATTGCTATTTGAACGTTTCTCTTAGTATAACACAAATAAATTATTTATACATCAGTTGCAACAACAAAATAATCCACGCTTATGCAAATAAGCGATATCAACAAAGGCAACGGCGAGCGGAGGCAGGCGTGTTGACAGTGAGGTAACGTATACGCCCAGTGTTATTGTATTGAATGTTACCGTTATCTGCAAGAGATAAAAATGTCTGTTTGTACATAACAGTCTCAGAATAACATAAACGCTAAGCTCTTAGTACGAACTTTTATTTTATGAAGAAACTTTCCGCACACATTTTGGCTTACGTCAACTATGAATTTAGATTTAAATTTGTTTTACCCGAATTATTATCGTTATTTTATTTTTCTATAGTTTGAGACTGTTGCACTTAATTAAACTCGTTGCTTCATTGCACTTAAATGCTTAATTTTTATTGATAACTTTTTCACATGTGCGTGTTCAATCGCTCCGTTTAGTTAATTTTTACACATCTTTCGTTTTCATTTTTACTTTTCAAAAGTACCTACAAACACACTTAATTGAAAAATGATTCAGACACGCCGACGGACATAACACAACTGAAAACAAGTAGCCTCTTCGCACAGGCATCGCCGTCGCTTTTGGTGATACCTGGTGTTTTACTTGCTGTGGTGAATTTTTAGCTGCACTTGTTGCTGATTTGAAGTGCTTAAATTGCTTCTACTGATAATATTGATATTGCTGTTCATATTTTTCATATTGCAGCTTTTTTCGCTTCTCTCATAAGTCCGTAATCAGCTAAAACACTGATTTTTGTATTATTTAAGTTTTTGCACTTTTACTGCTTTTATAGCCATGTAGGGATTTTTATTGACACTGAAATGTATAATATAACAAATGCCTCTTAGCCAGAAAATTTACTTAGCAGGGAAATCACATATGCAATAACCGGTTTTTTCAGTTACTTAGAACATGCAAGTTAACGTTAATTTCGTTTCGGATTTTTTTCGAATTTATTCAACTTTATTTAACTCTTAATTGCGAGGTTAATCAATTTATTACTTTCCTAGACCCTGTTTAGAACCTATATTAAATTATTTCTGTACCTTTACCCTAAACACGACTACACGCGCACTAATATAATTTTTCATTTCATTATTTTTACATCCAGGGGTAAGAGAAAAAACAAGATGAAAATTAATATGTGTAAATATTTTAGAACACATGTAGAAGAAGGAAATGCTGAGATGTTTTCAAGGATTAGGCGTGTTATCCTAAGCAATTATATTGGCTCTTGTACTTTGGCTTCCTCCGAAAGATGCAATAGTTAAGTACTGTATTTCTATCGCAGATTTAAAGGACCATGATCATGAACTATGTAGATCAATCAGCCAATGGTAAGAATCCAGGTGCATTCGTTTCAATTATGCAAATAAAAACATATGTGTATATGTGCATGTACATATATAGTACAACAACGGACGGATAGAAGCACCCTTGTATTTATGTATGTAGATATCTTATCAAATAATAATGTGAACTAGTTCACCATGCTTTGAAACTCTGATAAGGCGGTTAAATAGTAAAGCCCAAATTATAGGGTGATTCATCTATCAATTCGACTTTCAATTTTATTTAATACGGCAATAAATAAGAGAGGCAAGCAATTCGAGTTTCTTAGTGAGTTAAATTTATTGCACGTTAACTGGATATGCCAGTGAGATGACAGTTTTCTTGAATACCAAATCAAAAATATAAAGCGTACACAACGAATGTAATAACTATAATCGTTTTTTTTTCATAAGTTAGGAAAAGTAAAATCATCTGACTATTGTCAACTAAGAATCTCTAGTGATTCTATATTCATGATTTTTACGTTGTATCCTGTCATACCAAACCGCGATTTAAAGACTCGTTGGCAGGTCTCTGTTTGGTGAAGCATTCGGGAACTAGCTTTATCTTATAAATTAAAGAATTTATAAAAAAATTAAATCATAAGCCATGAAGATTTATGACAATTAAAATGTGCAGAATTTTAAAAATGTTTGTTGTGAGTCTCACACTCAAGAATTATTGTTTTGCGCCCAATAATTTCAATAATCTACATATAGGCATTCCCACCAGAAGGTCCATCATAGGGCAGACAAAATGTTAAAGGTTAATAAAATTGGATTATTTTAATATTGTCATATTGAAATATTGTCTCAGGCTTCCCAATATTGTCGTTTGAATTGTAGGCCGCGAAAGCCACTTTTGTTTTTGTCCCTACGAATGCCTTGTTTTTTTGCAATTATTTTGAAAACGAAAAACTGCCCAAAATCATCTTTAGCGCAGCGATAGGACTAATTAAGATTTAAGTACATTGTCAAAATGAAAAAAAAAACGTTCCAGATGATGGTTTTTTCTGTTTGAATGTGCACAACGGCCACGTTCGACATGATGGAAATGCCCTCATACCTTCTGTCAAAAAATATCGGGAAATATTTATTTAAAAAGTGCGCGTTACACATGTGTCTATTTTTTTTTTTTTGCATGCAATTAGCTTGTTTTTGCCATTTAATTATGTCAGTCAACCGCAGGTTTGCTCTGCGATTTTCACTATGGATAAAAATATCGAACAAAGAATTTGTTTTAAATTTTGTGTTTTGAACGGGATTTCGTGTGTCGTAACGATGGAAATGTTGCAGAAAGCCTATGACGAGTGTGTTTTATCAAAAACACGGGTCTACGAGTGGTATAAGGCTTTTACTGAGGACCGAGAAGTCGTGGAAGATTTGCCACGATCCTGTCGCCCATCAAGGTCTTCAACGGATGAAAACGTGGACAACGTCAAGGAAATGGTGTTGGAAAACCATCATTTAAGTTTGACGAAGGTGGCTCGTGACCTACGCGTGTCTCACGAATCAATTTGTAACATTGTACACCATCAGTTGGGTACGAGACGCGTAGCTGCTCGACTCGTTCCAAGAGAGTTGAATTTGTTTCAAAAAACTCATCGGAAAGAGGAGGCTGAAGACATAATTGAGCCAGTGAATTCGGATCCGACGTTTATTCAGAGCATCATAACAGGTGATGAGACGTGGGTATATGAGTTTGACATGCAAACCAATCAACGGGCGGCTGAATGCCGCTATCCACATGAGCCGAAACCCAAAAAGCCACGTTAAAGTCGGTTAAAAGTGAAAGTCATGCTACACGTTTTCTTTGATTAACAAGGTGTTGTCCACTCGGAATTCGTTCTAAATGGTTCTACGGTAAATACGGTAAATAAAGAATACTATTTGGAAGTTATGCGACATTTGAGAGAGAATGCGCGTAGGAAACGACCCAATTTGCGGAAAGAAAACTCATGGATCTTGTACCATGAGAATGCACCATCTGACAAGCCTCATTTTGTGAACACTTTTTTCACCAAAAAATCGATAAATATCATCTAAAAACCACTGTATTCACCGGATTTAGCCTTCTGTGACTTTTTTCTTTTCCCAAAATTTTAATTATCACTCCGCGGACTCCGCTTTGAGTCGAGCGGGGCCAGACCTATTCAAACGCGTTTAAAGGATGAGTTGACGACTGGACTAATCGTTGGCATATTTGTATTCCTTCGAATGGAGCCTATTTTAAAGGCGACAAAATAAATTTTGACGATTAAACAATTATTTTGAGCTTAACTGAATTCCCGGTACTTTTTTGACAAAATGTATGTATGTAAATGATATTACTTATCTTTAACTGAACAATACACAATTTTTAAGGATACAGTTTTTGGAATTAGAAATTTAGTGTAATTTAATAGTTACAAATTTATATACTCTGTTTCTATCGCTTCCTTATAAAACATGATGCATACACAATTTTAAGTTCGTTTGCTTTGTGTTAGAACATATTAATGTACTATTATTTTTATGATTCAAGACATTCAACATAGGATTAGAGTACGTAAAGATACTATTATATGTTTGATGTGAAGATTTCATTATTAATTTAAAATTAAAATAATTTTTTAACATGCCGAGACTCTATGCCAGCAGCGGAATCCAGCCTCCTGAGATAATTCTTGTATTAATGAAAAAAGTAAATTTTCAAAACCGGTTTTAAAACAGGCTTTCGGTTAATATGATATATGCATGCTGCTTAAAAAAATAGTGTTATGCGTATTCCAGCATTAGTAACTTTTAAGCGTAATGTCGATAAGTCAAGGCGCATGATTAATATTTCATACAGAGTATCATCTGATCGCCGCAAGCAAAGAATTTCCATAAATTTATTATTGTTAATTTTGCTTTTGGCCGTCAAGGCCTTGAATACAACTTCAAAATAATATTTTTAAGTTTAATATTTTTAATTTCCTAACTTTCTAAGTATGGTTGCAAAGTTAATTTTCCTTAATCAACCGAAATTGGACATGTGCCCATCCTTACGAGTATATACATGCAAATCAGCGTAATGCAAGCATGCTAAAGTTGCATAAACATTTTCAAAAGCACGCATTTAATTTTGAATATGTATTAAAGATTATAATAAGAAAATTTGTTACAGCTTTTCAGAAATTGTTTGCTAATAAACTCACCTCCATTTAGAGCTTTGTTGCTTAACTCATTTTCCAAATTAATAAAAATGTTGCTCAATTTTGAATGATATTGCTCAAAGAGATGTAAATCTGTGGGTTGAATGTGTGCATGTGAATAAAACGGTAGGTGAGATATGTTAGTAACGTTCATTAGGAATAACGCAAAGTGACGGAAGCAACTAGCTTACATACATATATTTTACTGTCTGAAACTGCGCTAGTCAAAAGCTTTACGAGCAATTTAAAGCTCGTACAGAAATGCGAATGTTGAGATAAGCAAAAAAAAAAAAAATGTTGCCAAATTCGGTAATGCCAGTTAATGCATTTCAGGGGTATTACAATATTGTTAATTTAGTAGAAAGTGTATACTTATTATTTAAATATACTCACAATTCTCACTTTTTGACAGTTGACTAACGCGTATTTGGTCCAGCGAACCGCCTAATAGCTTAGCTACCACTTCCTCGACATACTCTCTTATTTTGAGCTTTTGCTCTGCAGTAATGGCATCAGAATTCAAGCCCACCTGACTGACACTCTCAAAATCTGCAAAAATACCAATGTTTCAGTTTTAACACACATTCTAAAGATCATAGAAATTTAACTACATGAAAACACAAATTGCAGTATTGTTATTAATACTTACGTAAGGGACCTTCATTGAAATCTCCAATCGGTATATAAATTTCACTTCGTGCTCGCATGGGATAAACATATTTTTGACGATTGAAGCACATTTGTTCGGCCACCCAGGATTGGGTATGCGTTAGAGAATCATTTGAAGAGTGACATAAATGACATTCCCATCGCCCCGATTTCGGCAGCCAATTTGAGCACTTGGCGCCACGACATATTCTTTTGTTGCATAAGTAACACGTAGCAAAGCTAACAATTAAAACATTAACTAAGAACTAAACAAAACTGGCTTTTGAAATTAGTGGCATACCTGTTGGAATCGTTTTGTTCGATTTGACAGGAACAAACATAACAAATGCTGTCATTTGTTGGTCGTTTTCTGGAAATTCGTCTTTCGCCGATTTTGCTGTAATAGGTAATTTATATATTATATATTTTATTATATTTATTTGTTATATATTTCGTATTTAATGAAATGAAAATGTTTATTTATAAGAACAGGCTGCAGAACGAAGAACGAATAGGGAGAATAGGCAACAATGAGTTGTATACTCTTAGATTATATTTATACATGTATGTATATACATATATATATATATACATATATAATTAGCGCTTACACCCTTTTCAGGTGTTTGGTCAAGTACCTCCTCCTATTGGAGGGACTTACAGTTTTAAGCCGATTCCGAACGGCAGATCTTTTTCTTCAATTTCATACTTCACATAGATTCGAACCTACGTACTCACCGAATTCCGAATGGTAGTCACGCACCAACCCATTCGGCTACGGCGGTCGCCTCATAGATTAAGGGGATTTATTTTAAACATAAGCTAATTGCTAACGAAGGGAAATGACCTATTGTGTAGGCATCTCCTTGAACTTTTAGATAAAATAAATAAGTGGCATAGCCGAGATTTTTCTGTAAATATTAAAGGCATTCCGCCAATGTGTTTGCTTCAGCTGATGCGCTCATAAATTTTTATTTTTATTTTGTACTTGTACTTAAGGAATACCGGGCAACGAACTCTTAAATTCACTGCCAGTTAGGATTAAAAACAGCATGCGATTCTCATTATTAACATAACATCCTTTGGATTTGCTTTAATTCAAGTTTAGTTTTCAATATATAGTCCAAATTCGAGTTTTCGGTTCGCCTAACTCCAAATTTCTGGGCTTGAATGAAACATATGACAAAAAAATATAATTAATCTTTCGAAAGTCATATTTGACACACGTGAACTAGACAGCTGCAGTATACAAACAGGGAGGAAATGGAGCGCGTAAAATTGGATGGTTCATTTTGCGCCACCTGGTCTATAGATGACTCGATAAAAAGATTTAAAAAACAGGTTGTGCATTTTAATTATATTTGTACATACAAAATCGAAAGATTTGATCAGCTACAATAAGACAATTAAATTTAATGCGCGAATACCTACTATGAAATTGTAGGAGTATATCCAAAAATCTAAAAAAGTTGAAATTTCTCAGACTATGATATTCAAACGATTTTGAGTAATTTCGATGTGATTGAATTGAAGTGGAAATTGATTATTAAACGATACTCCAGATGATCCTCCAAAAGTTACGCAAAGTTTTCTTAATGTAGTAATATCAGGAAATTTATTGCTGATTTGTGTTCCAATTGGCGTCTTTTCTTCTATTGAGTCGATTAGTATAAAGGCAGCTCGTGTAGCATTCGTCTCGATTATGAGTTTGTGACTTCATCATTCTGTACATATAACAAGTATCCCGAATGATATCTTCACCATGGTATTGACGTCTTATTTGACATATTTAGCGAATAAGCCACAAAATAGTAATCATTGCTTGATTTCGCACAAGTATCCATTTGTGACGGCCCGATTACTTTTCACTAAATATCAAGCCGAATCGACACGGATTGACTTCGCTATAGCAGCTGATTTGACCTTTTTTGGCGATTTGCGGGTTGGGATGTCAAACAGCCGGCCTTCATTTTTTGTTGCTTTATTTGTTTGCTTCCAAATTTTAACATTCGAACTACCAAATTGCAAAGACAAAATACATATTCGCATGGACGTAGCGGAATTTTAAAAGTGAACTTATCAATGCCTATTTTTTGGCATTCGGATGCCTTATAATTTGCAATGATGTATTCGTTAGGCGTATCATGTATTGCTTTTTTGGAGACATCTACATATATTTGGGGAAGAATTTTGCTATTATCTTAAAAATATTATTTGTTTGCAACATTGTTTTTTCGTAAATTCTCCGTCAGAATTTTTTTGAAAAATATGTGAAATCCTTAAAATCCTGTTTAATTGTGAATAGTAACGTATCCTAATGAAGACGCAGGTTCATTCCATGATTCAGTTATTATAGGTTTGCTCACTTGTGACATTAGATTAGGGCGAAGAAAGTGGAAAAATTACATTTCTTTTGGTGAAAATGGTTGTAAACAAGTTTTTTTGAATGTAAATAACATATTGTATTTTATGGAGCGTGGAAATATATTTTGTGTGTGCACATATTTAAAAGCATAAACAAATGTTAAAATTGGAATAAATTTAAAACCAATTAAACCAAAAACTATATTTTATTATGCATTATGGATTATTCTACCATTACTAACTACTTGACAAACTACCTACACTTATTTAAATTAATTATTCTTATATTCAGAGGGATATTTAATTTTTATTTTTTTATTTTGAATTTGTTTGTGTAAATGTTTTATAAATTAATACATTCTTGTTTTGGAAAAAGCTTGTTGACGTCGGCACTGACATTCACGTGCTCTGAACACTTCATCCACCCATGTCAAAGTACACTGATTCGAAACATGTTCCGTCAATCCCAGTATTCGTAATTAAGCCTTATTCCGTCACGTCCTCGTGGAGACTATCCAACTGTTCTCCCTATTTTAGCTCTTTATTAAGTTCTAGTTCGTTGTAAAACGTGAATTCCTTCAAAACCACCTCATCATCAGAAAGAAAGCTTTGTAATTGTATATACAGTAGGTTCTGTTTTTATGCGGTAGATACGTTCCGCAAGAAACAGCATAAAAAAAACAGCATAAAAAAAGCTACTAGTTCTATAGTAAAACTATAGATACGTTTCAAATGCTAAAACCGCATAAATCTGAAATAATGTAATAAAATCGCATAAAAAAGGGCACTAGTCCCATATTATACGTATAGACCCGAGGGGCGTCCGCTATTAGAAAAATGTTTTTCTTAATTTTGGTGTTTCCCCGAGATTCGAACCAACGTTCTCTCTGTGAATTCCGAATGGTAGTCACGCACCAACCAATTCGGCTACGGCTTCGATAAGTTAAGCCTCTCGGTTTCATCAGACTGCACGTTAGCACGAGCGGCAAATCTTGCGGAGTTGCGGGCTTAATTACAATATGAATTTTGAAAGCACCTAGTAAATACTTCCGCAACCTATATTTGTAAGGCACCTAGTAAGTACTTCCACAAGTGCCTATATTTGAAAGGCATCGGGCTCGGATTGTCAAAATTCCCATCTGCCCCAAAAAATGCTAAATGCTATCTTGATTTAAGCGGTATGTCAGTATGTATTCTATACTGTACCGGTAATGAACATACCGATCAAGTTCTTGCTTATAAGAAGATCCACCCTTTTGAAAACGAAATGTTTTTCCCAAAAATTTTTGTTTTTACTCCACTTTCACGAAAATTCTAGAGTTAGTAACCAAGTGTCTTGCTAAGGGCGCCAATTTGTCAAGAGAGAACGAGAAAGCTTTTTTTATTAAAACTTTAACATCAAAAATTGTATTTGGTTCAGTAAGAAACCACATAATTTGAAATTTATTATATCCCTTTTATATTTTATTTGAATTCAACTTGAATGAAATAATAATAAGTGCAAATTAATATAACTGCGGAAATCTTAAGATAAAAAATTATAATTAAAAAATAATTTTGCTGTATCCTTCGTTAGTTATTACTTCTTGGAGACGTAGCATCGAATTCATTAAATATCGTACTTTTGTCATCCTTAGATCCCTATCACTTCAAATTGGCACTCATTTTTAAAAGCATTTTGTGGCATCATTGCCTAAATATTCTCTATTGGATATAAATCTGGACTACATGCGTCACATTTTCTACGTTTAAAAAAATGTCGTGCATCTGTTGATGCTGCGCAACATCTTCAGGGAAAGTGGCATATAAGCTGTCTCACCTGAAGGGCAGCAATATCACCTGAAAGCTGCTTCTGCATATAACCCTTTGTGAGGAGCAAATTTCGATTTTTGGAGTTATTTGTCCCTTACTGATTTAAAGCAAATATATGAATATTAGAAATCACAGACTTAGTTGAAACTGATTTATTGTGTTTAATAGTATAGCTGCCTACTGATCTCAACTCTACTGATCTAGAAAATCTTTCCTTTCCTTTTAATGACATCCTGGCGCATCGATTTTTACGACGATTTGAGATTGGCGCCACTGGCGCTGCATCAACTGCAAAAGTATAATTATATTATAGAAGCGCTAGTAATAGGCGCTAATACGTAATAAAAAAGTGCCTTTCCCTGGTTGTCCCAAATATTTTCTATTATTGCAAAAAGTATGGAAAGGTTTAGCAATGAAAAGAATTTTTGAAGATTTTAAACCTGAAAGACCGATTGAAAGGCAAATCAATCAGTAGACCTCCTAGTTTGATCGAATGAGAGAGTTGCGGCTTTGTGACAGCTACTGTTGTTGATATTTTTGTTTTCAAGTACAACTAATAACACCATACCACCAATTTTATTTTTCTGTTTCTTACTTTGTGTTGCATACGATAGCTCAATAGCAGCAGCGCAGTTCGTGTTGAATAATTTGAATGCGGAAATGGTTGCGCTCAACAAACTACTTGAACAGGAGTTATTCAATGTTTTATATTCATTTCCAAGCAAATGTGTTTATACAACTCAGTTATTGCAAAGAAATTTCCAACGTTTTCTAATGTTTTAAGTGGCAAGTGGCGACTGATACCGTCCCGACCGACAAAAAAATAAATAAAAAAACTGTGGAAAAGCGTTAGAAACTCCATAGAATATTATTTTTTATAGAGGTTATATGTTACAGTACAGTAATATATGAAGTGGTGTTTTGGAAAATTCCCTTTATATGGTTTATGCCTCTCAAGATACAATCCAGTTCTTTCTTGTAGTCTCAACACTCATTTGCACTAAGAATTCTTAAGAAAGAGTGTTTATTTTTTACAAAGATCTTATTTTAAGTTTATATTATTTATATTTTTTTATCTGGATTCCGTCTACAAAAATTCACTGCTTAACCACGAATTACCAACTAATTTTATGTTTAAGTCTCTAACCTCTCAACATTTTAGTTTAATTTAAGTATTTTCGTGCAGAACCACTTTTATCTGATGTATTTGCCGTGGGTGCGATAAATTGAGCAACGATTAATATTCTTGAATAAAACATGGTCACTCATTGGCCAAGGTAGTCTAGTATTAAAAATGGGTGAAATCGGTCAATAACCACGTCTGCTTTGTTATAAATGAACCAAAATTACTCAAATTTGGTATAAATAATGAGCTCAAGAAAAATAAAGCGAAGCAAGCAAAACGGACGTGGTTATTGGCTGATATATTGGCCCATATATATACATATACATATATATATATACATAATTCGCGTTTACATCCTTTGTTGGCTGGTTGGTCGAGCTTCTCCTCCTATTTGGGGTGTGCGTCTCCGCCTGTGAACAGTAAATGGCAGTCGTGGCAGAAATACATCAGGTGGTTTGCCATTATCTGTCGAGGGGAAGGCATTATTAGAAAAAAAATCTTTTTCTATCAATTCCTGTTTGTGCCCGGGTTTCGAACCTGTGCACTTCCCGATGATAGTCACGGACCATCTCATTCGGCTATGGCGGCCGCTTCGATCTTGATAACGACTTTATAAAACTCGCCCAAACATGGGATACTTCTTGCTCACCATCTTATTAGATGATTTTTAATATAATATATTGACATCGTGAAACACCACGCACACTTTTTCGTCCGTTCATCTGATGTTGCAAAGTAAGCATTGTCTATGAGTTTGATTAATGCCGAAAATAAACACGCATTTTACTAAAATGTGCGAGGGTATATAATTATATATTAATTAATTAATATATTTTTCGCTGTTAAAATATGTTTGGTAGGGAGAATATGATTATTCTGAAGGTTTTTGAAATAGTTTATGAGATTATTTGCGAAGCCCTCCCGTGTGACTTATCAATTAAAATACAGCACAATATTGAGAAAAAACAAAAAAAATATTTCCATTTAATTGCAATTCTCAAATGTTTAAATGTGGTTGGTTAAATGTAAATACGTCTTTACTTAAGTTTGCTCATTACTTTGTGGATTTATACAAAAACAAAATTTGTTTAAGAAATCATGTAAAGTAAAATATTACAAAATAAAAATGCAATAAATAGTGAACCGAAAAGGTTAATAATAAATACCCAGAAAGTATCTTATTATGTGCCATTAAATGCGCTTTATCACTTTAACTATTTTTCATGAACTCTTTCATTTCTATGCGCTTGTCATGCATACAAGTTGCACATTACAAAATTTCTAGATTTCTTTTTTAAACATTCATGATTTTCATAATTATATCTTAACTTATTGTTTTAATTTTAAATTACGCAATTTAAATATTAGCTTGTTCAGTCGATTTTTATGTTCTTCAGCACTGTTATGTTCTACCCACTGTTCTACTTCTTTGTTTTATATAATACTTCGTATTTTTCGACCATCCAAATGCACTCTATTCTTTTTTCTAGCAAATATTTGCTTCTTGTCGTCGTTGCTGTTGTTGTGCATAAAATTGATGCAGCATTTCCTGTTCCTGCCGCTGTATTCGATGCCGATAACGCATTTGCCTTCGAGCCCAGTGTTCATAATTGTTGCGCAAGTCTTCATAGTAAATATCCTCCTCGTACTCACTCGAATCATCATCATCCGCATCGCTGCGCCCAAATACGTTGACTGTGCTGGAGCCGGTAGTGGTCAACTTCAGCAGGACCACTTCAAAGGCGCAAACCATGAAGAGAAACATCAGCACCACCAGATTGGCATGACCGCTGATTGTTAGTTTTTCCCAGTTGCCGATTAGCGTAGAGATGAGTATCATGATGATAAGTGGTTATTATTATTGTTGCTTCTAATTTGCTCTGTTGTTGTAGCAGAAGCGTCCGATCTTAAATGATTCCAAATAGATTAAACGGGAATACCGTCAATGATGTTTAGGTCATTCTTTTCCGATCGGCGTTGATATATTTTTTAGCTATTTATTTATTCTTTTTCGCCAAGTACTCGCATTTTTACCACAAAAAGTATTCGTTTGTTTGTTTTCACATTTGCCTGCTGCTTTCACGCGCTCGCCAGCACACAATGACTTTCTCGCACAAAAGTGGTTTTCACAGTGCCCACTGGATTAAATTGAGTTTACTCTGAGCCGTGCAGCCAGAAAATGATTGGATCGGCAAGCGCTGGAGCTTAAGCAACAAACGTGTTTTGTTTTGCGCTGCCTTTTTTGTTTTGATTGTCAATTTGCAAATCACGCTCGCTTACTTTATGTGATGGCGCGTAAATTACAAACGTGTTTGTGAGGTAAGTGAAGGTGCACAGAAGTAAAAGTGGCGAGCATTGTTTTGTAAGCTTGCTGGTATGGGACCGCTGATTGTTTATATAAAATTTGTATTTGGAAGGCTTTTCTAACAAATTTTTACCAAAAAATGGAATATGTATTGGAAAATAATTTTGTGGAATAAGTAGTTAATATATAGTTCAAGCCCCATACATATGCCTACTGACATTGGTGTGTATCCTCATTGTTTTAAATTTTATATGAAAAAAATACACCCCGAGTCAAGATTATAAATGAAGAAAAGTTATAAATATTACTGTTCCAAAATCCGTACATTTTGGTTTAATTTCGTGAAATAAGGCGACTATTTAGTGAAATTTTGTGTCATGCCCAATTTTTTAAGACCCGAGTGATGTAACCAAAACTCACAAGGCGACTGGACGACAGCTGAGATTATCATAAAACAATTTTACTCTTTTCTTCGCACAGCCATAATTTTATCGAATCCTATTATGAGTTGCCTTTTCTGACAAGAAGTATTGGAATAAAAAGCACTTGACAACTAAACGGCGATCTTATACTTTTCAATAGTAATATTTGCCGCCGTAGGCGAATGGATTAGTGAGTGACTACCATTCGAAAATGTGCATGAAACAGCAAAATGAAAAAGAATTTTCTTATAGCGGTTGCCCTCAGCAGGCAATGGCAAGGCTCCGAGTGTATTTCTTCCACGAAAAAGGTCCTCATAAAAACCATTTGAAATAGCATCAGGAGGCATGCCACAAATACGAGGTGCTCGACCAAACAGCTAACAGAAGTGTACGCACCATTTATTTATTTTTTCAATGTTTGCGTACCCTATTGTCTCTTCATAAACTTATCCAATAATATAGAAAAAAAAAATGCCCACATACACAAATACAACCAAATATATTATTTAACTTTTGTGCGTTTATAATTTTGGCACGGAGTGTGTATTTGTAAATCCAGTGTGAGTAAATAGCTTCCTTGTTTCTTCAATAATATTAAAATTTCATGTCATTAAAGCAGCTGAACCTGTTGGGCAGACAAGTCGATTTCCTCGTATACATAAGCATACGTACTATGTTATGTACGTAGGTATTCTTGTGTATGCATAGAGTGAGATGCTTACGTTTTTTCTCTTGTTTTTGCATTACTCATTGTTTATTTTGCTTTAATTTTGTTCGTGGGGTATTAGAAAATCGTTCTCAAGAAATAGTTATTAATTAATTAACAACCGAACATATTGTCATGGCATCGCAAATGTCTAGCTTAACATTAAAGAATTATCTTGAGTTGTGTAATCTATTAATTCTGATCCAGCCAAAACTGTATTCCTTTTAAATCAAAAAAATGTGGTTGGTTAGTCATTTTCTAGGTGGTAGTATGTGGTGCTATTGGCAGATTTCTCATCGTAGTACCCCGTTTGATAAAAATCATTATTTTGAGTATGTCCCCTCCTAATTGGAACAGTAATTTGAAAATGTTGACTAATTCCAGCTTTTTTTATGTGTAAAGTACTCAAATATGCAAGAAAGCACACAGATTTCTTGCTGGCCATTTTTTTGTTTTGTGGTGGGTAAGGTAGGGTTTAGAATGATTTCACAGTTACAGCGACCGCCGTCTACTGTGTCGTATGGTGTGGCCACTAAAACAATCCCTTCTCCTCTATCCGGGAGTTCCTTCTGTATTATTTCGGGTGGGCCCAGAACGACGTCCATGAAATGGACCAGTTCTGTTCACCCATGTCAGGGTCCACCATGCTGGTAGCCAGCTTCATGCTATAGGCTCGTCTTCTTCTCTTCCAACACATTGGTCGGCGCGATGTCGCCAATCTGCTCCCTCAGATCATCTCTTTCCACGAGCCATCTGTTGCAATGAAAGAACGTGTGTTCAGCGTCACCGTTGGGTGCTTCGCAGTATATGCACCTGGGGTAACTTACTTCACGCATGCCGTATACTTAGATATTTCCGGAAGTATCCGTGGTCCGATTGGAACTGAGTCATGGAATAGCTCACTTTCTCGCAGTTCCTTTGCAGCCATTTACCCAATGTAGGAATCAGATTCGCCGTCCATCAGCCACTCGATTTAGTGTCCCATCGGCTTTGTGACCGCTGCATGGTTTGTCATCTCCGTTCCACGGCATTAGTGGTGGCGTGTTTTTTCGCTTGGTTTTAAAGTTTAGCGAATCTCCCCATATTTCGCTGCCGTACAGGAGTATTGCATTTGTGGTGGCCATGATCAACCTTCTTGTGCGATGTGCGCCATTAATCTGTTCAGCATTCCCGTGATCGTCGCGGCTTTAGTAGCCGCGTGCCGTTTTTGGGCCCAGAACGAGTTGAACGACCAGGTATTTATCCGCTTTGTGAGTTACTAGGAATGTGTCGTTTAGTTGCATGCTGACCTCGGGTGGCATTTGGCGTCGTCTCATCAAGATTACTTCGATCTTACTTTTGGCGAGCTTCAGGCCACGTTCCTCAAGCCATAATTGGCTCCTTAACATCACTTGGTTTACCTTCTTCCTGGCATCCTCGGTATCTCGCGCTGATATGATTGCCGCTATATTGACCTGTGTTTCTGGCATATGCTCCGCTTTTGTCAATATTGTTATGTATTATTCAATCACTGATACCAAATCTTCTTGGATCACTAAGGCGAGTTACATGACCACCAAGCGGCACGTACAAATTATACAAATCTATTATAAACGATTTGATAGAAATTATGAATAGTTGATAGTAATCACCTTTATACAAAACACAGTACATATAATACAAGTATTTCAATTAAAACTCTTGACACGCATCTAGTCATAAAACTTGTAGAAGATTGCCCAGCAGAGCAATAGGTATTACAATTCAATGGTAAATATCAAAATTTATCTATAAGGGTCCGCTCAATATCTTAACACATTTCCGCACGGTAATATTTTGCTGAAGTTTACTAGAAGACCGGTGATTTTAGACCTGAAAATTACTTTGGGAGACGTGTAATAAAATTTGGAAAACTTTTTGAAATAAAATATATATTTGAAGAAATCTTTTTTTATTCAGTCAGAGTAATGAATTGTTATTGTTATTGAATTATGTTTATTACCAAAACGAGAAGTCTCGTTCCCAGTCACCTACAAATGTTTAATGAAAACGAGAAATATCGTTCCCGGGCGTCAATGTGTTAAAATATACGAAATGAGAGTAGGAAGTCTTAACTCAACTTATGGAGGTCAGTAAATGAGACGGAAGAAAAAAATGTAAACGTAAAACATCGTAAAAGAAAGTACTTTAATGTGTAGTCACTGCTAACTACAAGCCACATCATTTATTACTATTGCTTTCATACAAACATATATAGCGAACGCCTAAAAGTATGCATCCTAAAGTTTGCGCACTACATATTTGCTTGCTTGAATTGTGATCAGACCAACGTTGTGGCCTAGAAATTCTTTTGGTAATAGAAAACCCAGAACATAATTTACATTCTAGACGGCTCACTTTACGATGGAGTATGTCATTTGACACTTTCTTTTTTCTTCAGGTTAGCTAGAAAATCATAAATTAGAAAAATGTTGGTCAACTTCAGTACAAAATTTCACTTGTTACCAAACATCTAATATGCCAATACTGGTTTGTAATGAAGTGAGAAGTTTACTTGTTGCCACAGCATTTAAGCTGCCGACTTCGTAAAGCGGTACTTCCCATTGTTCTCTTTTTATAGCTTGCACTTATTTTTTATTCATTTTAAATACTACAAACCAATTCTGTGCTGTATGGAAATTGTGCAACTGCCACCGGTTAAGCAAAAAGGGGGTAATGGGGCGAGTTTCTGTCCCCTGAATTGAATCCTTCTACATGTAATGCTAATAATGGATGACTATTAATGCTTGAATAATATTTGATTGATTCACTCAATGCGAAATTAACTCATTACTCGAACTTAAGCTCTTTAAAAAATTGAAAGAAGGTGGAACTAACACAACTTATGTTTCATGAAAATTAAACGACCGGTCGGCAAATGTCGGAAAAGGGTATGATCAGTGATTGCCTGAATATGTACATATGTATATAAAGCACGGCCCCGATTTAGCGAACATTCAATTCTATTATTTAAAACCGCTTATAATGAACAACCTAATTTTATTTACTGAGGCCATATGTATGTATGTACATATGTATGTAGGTACAGAGTGTTTGGTGACAGAATAAGGTTTTAAATTTGAAACTTCTCCCAAACCGCTTAGCGTTTGACAATTATTGTGTTCGATAAATCGGAAAACTGTTGTATTTTTGTTTCAGATTAGGAAGTTGACACTTTAATTTTATGGAATAATCATCAAACAAGAAGTGCTGAATATGAATTAAAACTCTATTTTTATAAGTTGCTTGTGCCAGATGTTACTATAACTATTCTTCAGAATTTTTTTAATTTTTCACTAAAAATGTTGCTTAGTATATCACCTCCTTGAGCGCAGAGCAAAACGTGGGCCAGGGAATGCGAAAAATTCAATGCGCACCGTCATGACAATTCCTGTACATATTTCACTTTAACTTTATTTTATCGATTTTTAAACTTTATTTGCCATCAAAGATATATGCATATACCTTTTTTATATACAAATAACCGTACTCACACTTCGCGTTCACTGTTTATGTGCAACTGCCAATCAAGTCTCGCATTGCTGATCGATCGCAGTGACAGGTGTTTTACAACAAGTAGGGTGCGTCTGCGCATATCATTTTTGTATGCGATCGAACATATGCTGACAAATTAACCTAAAATTCTCGATGGCGGTTAAGTGGAGAGAGTGCCTACTTTCATACATAAATTCCTCTTCAAATATGCATACAAGTACTAATGCATATTCACAAAAAAAAGTTAAACAAATTATGCATAATCTATTCGTTGGCTCAATGTAACAGCCGCTGAACTCCCTAGTGCCCGTACATATTTGAATGAATGAAGAGAAACGATATTGACAAAAAGAGGGTTTGCTTTTCAAAGAGTCGTAGTAACAATAAAAAAGTATAGTTTTATAGTTAACTTAGACATTCATATATGTACATATAACTACAGTGCAAATGAGTTACAAAAGAATGTAGAAAATTGTTTTATAATGCATGTGGCTTTTATTCTCTGAAAAGCTTTGTGCTGATTTATTCAAGTGAATTGCTCATTTACTCAGACCTCCATATTCTAGAATTTACACTTTTATTTCTTCTTCATATGTTCTGAAAGGTAAACCAATCCGTATGAGACTCCTCTGCATGTACATATGTACGTATATCTGTTTGGAATTTTCTGTTATACTACGACTACACCTTTGCTGAATTTCAATTCGCCACTTCCGTTCTAATGTATGGCATTTCGCAGTTGACAGACTACCGTTTTGTTGGACACTTCTGTTGGTCAGAAGAAAAGTTAGCAGAGGTGAGGGGTAACGTTCAAATTGAAAGTTTAAGTCGCAAGTTTTGCAAAATGTCCGCGATTAAAATTTATGAAGACAGGCTATCCTAATTTCAAATGGAGTGACAGAAATGGTAAGAAAGAAAAACATGAAGCGATAAAAAATTATATAGAACCTCTACATTTTCGTTTAATGAAGGTCAAAGTGAGGTGGCTATGCACACAATCTGCAGCTGTGTTCGACTCGAAATTTCTAGTTTCATATTCTAAAATTTGCTAATAGCCCTTTTGGTTTTTAAAACAACGTTTAACGTAATACCCAGTTTCCATTTCACTCCTAACAACGTTTTTTTGATGTGTCGAAAAATCGGTCTGCTCGATCTATTAAAACTATCTACCTAAGTACCCCGATTTTAGCTGTGGTGAACAATTTTTTCAGTATTATGCTGCTGCGTGGATTAATCCTTCAAGAAATAATTACTTTAAAGGGGAAAGAGACTAATATTTGGATGCAAATTGAAACATTTTTTGCAGTGGAAAAAAGGTCTGCTTTGTTTTTTTGCGTCACTATTTTCGGTGCTACCATTTTAAAAACGTAAAAAGTTGGGTGTATAGACACCTTTTTCGGAATATTGACATTTTTCAAAAAAAAGTAAGTGAAAAAAAAGTAATCGTAATCGTTGCTTGCTCACTTATGGACGCAGTATTGCTTTTTGTTTAAAGTGCGGCTGTGATATGTATCTCTAATTGTGCGCTACTAACATTCGTTAAGGGTATCAAACCTCAAATTATAGAAAAAGTATTTTTAAGGAGGTCACCTATACAACCAATGGCAAACCTTACAAAAACCATCTGTCGTTCAGAGTCGGTAGAAAACTGTGGCGCCTCTCTTCAGTTGCAACATCAAAGGAAAACAAGTTCAGCTGACTTAATAAGTCAGGAAAAACAATTATTTCTTACGAGTTCTGCAGCGATGAGATTCACATATGGTTCTCAATTAAACCTGCATGGCAAATTTTACACATTATTTTATTAATATGTAGAAACATATAATGAAATATTACGAACTGAAAACTATTTAAAATGCATATTTCATATGACAATAAAACAGAAAAAATTAACATGAATTAATGATATTGAATCAATTACTCTCATTTTTCTATAATAATTTAAGTTTCCGTACAGTTTTAACGAACTTGCGTACCCATATAAACAAAAACCAGCTGAATAACGCTCACGTTCACATTTTGTAGAGAGTAGAAATGCCCAACATTTGCATGGTGCGAGTACAACAGTTTGCGGAAACATGCTGAGAAAAGTAAACGAAAATTTGGCAGCCCTGACACAGGGCGGAATAAATAAAATAATAAAAGAAAACTCCGTTATCTTAAAAGTGGCATACATTCATACATTTATACTAATAAAATAACCTAAATTTATATGCTAATGTCTGAATTGTCTAATGCTAGTTACGTATTTTTTTCCAAGTATTTTATACGTAGGTTGTTTGAAAACTCATACCTATATGGCTTAGCAAACGAATTTGTGATTGAAGTTTGTGCTTCATTGGAGGTATCTTTGAATTACGATTTTTTTGGAAACAAACAATTTTTTTTTTTTCAACTTTAAAATCTTATTTTGAAGCTTTGGTTTTTTTTTGTTCTAATTTTTAGGGAACTTTCTGTGGCAACGCTTTATATTTGGTAGATATTTTGATAAAGAATTTAAAAACAAGTCAAAATAACCGATGGAGGAGAAGAAGAACCGATACATAAAAACTAGTGAAATCAGTAAAATTAAAATTGCTTATTTATCTATGTGCTTTCTTGTACTTATTGGATATCCGGCGATCATTTTTACACCTTTTGTATGCATGGCTGCCAAAGCGGGCGGAAGCCAATGTTGGTCTGCCTGGAAGGAGACACAATTCCAAAAGCTAACTTATTTAGACTTCCCCTTGAGCGTAGACACAATACATTTTTATGAAGTGCTCACAAGCTAAGGTAGTTACAATTTAATTAGCAAATTATAATAGTTTACAGCTAAAAAACTCAAGAACCAAACCATCCATCCGAAAATGTAGATAGTATTTGTTTGTCAAAGAGCTCCTCTTAAAAAACCATTTGCCGTGCGGAACAACATCAAGACGCACGCCACAAGTAGGAGGAGGAGCTCACCCAAACATCTAACAGAAGTGTATGCGCCAATTATTTATTTATATTTTTCTGTCGTATAGTTTTGGAGATATCACCAAATAACTGTCTTGAATTAAAGAAAAAATTGTAGATCATAAAAATTGAAAATATCCGAGAATACATTAAATGATCGAACAAGCGATATATAAAGTTAAAAGTAATTAAATATGCCATATTTTGTTTCTGCTTCATTTTTCATTAAAACTAGAATTTTCCAACAAATAAATAGTTTTGTATATTAAAAATATGAAAAATTTCGATTTACATTGTAATAAATATAAATCTAAATAAAATGCAAGAGCTTGATTTTCGAAAATACTTTTTTACCCAGTTCTTAAGATATAAATATAAAAATGCTCGGGTAAGCAAATTATTATTGATTTGTAAACCAGTGTTATCAAAGGCGTTAACATGTGGCACGAATTTTGTTATCTAATACCAAAACTCAGGTCTCCTCCCCACACTTCTCACTATAGTGTAAACTTATTCGGGCGCTTAGGTGGACTGTCAATTGATCGGTTGACGTTTGCTATTTTTACGATAAAGCACTTGGAAATAGGAAAAAATGAACAAAAAGCAAATAAGCTGTAATAGCAGCATTAAGGCGGAAGCCGTAAAAGCCATATGTGTTTCATAATTTTGACGGGGAAAACACTCACAAAGGTACACTCGTATGAAGAGACAAACACACTGAATGGATAAGTGCGAACGAGGCAAAAACAAAACAAATTATTTGCCCATATAAGTATGTACATATACGAGTACTCACCCGTATAAAAGTGAGCACCGATTTTTTTTTGGATGGTGATTTTATCATTAAACATGCATAGGATTTAGTTGAAAGGTGAAATGAGGAATTAAATCCGCTCCTTAATAGTTTTCGCTTTCGCCGCATTGGAGTTTGACCAACTCAAATTCCCAATAATTGCATAAAGACGACTTGACGCGATGAATTCAAATACCAATAAATTTTTTTTATTTTTATTTTTAAGTAAAACAAAAAGGTTGCTGCGAGATACAAAACACGCAGGTGAGACACATGAGAAAACAAATGAGCTACTTACAATACATTAAGTAAGTTTAACATGCATGCAGTAGCTACTTAATAAATGCAGATATAAACGAAAGGAAGCAAAATGTTTAAATTGTGGTTTTAGATGATTAGAGGCATAATGACACAAAATTGGCAATTGTGGCTCCTTGTTCACGTTATTGCGGCAAACTTCCCGCCCAGGTAATCAATGCTGTTACAAAAACAAAATAAAGGAAAACGTCAATAACACAAAAACACATCTTCGAAACAGATGTTGAGGCGAATTTTGTGGACTGTAGTCAAATTAAAGATTTTCTTTTTATACAGATTGACGTTTTGTATTAATTTTTTTTGTTTAAACAATTTTTTTTTAGCAATTCAATATTATGCTAGATTTGCCATAAATAACAATAAAAAGGAAATATGGTACCCATTCTATGTTTCCAAAATATATAGGGATTATTACTCCTAAAATCAATTATATATATATATAATCGGCGCGTACACCCTTTTTGGGGGTTTGGCCGAGCTACTCCTCCTATTTGTGGTGTGCGTCTTGATGTTGGTTCACAAATGGAGGGACCTACAGTTTCAAGCCGACTCCGAAAAGCGAATATTTTTATGAGGAGCTTTTTCATGGCAGAAATACACTCGGAGGTTTGCCATTGCCTGCCGAGGGGCGACCGCTATTAGAAAAAACTTTATCTTAATTTTGGTGTTTCACCGAGATTCGAACCAACGTTCTCTCTCTGAATTCCGAATAGTACTCACGCACAAACCCATTCGGTTACGACGGCCACTAATCAATTAGCCTGGGTAAAAAGATGTCTTCTCTAGCTAGGGATGTGGGGCTGTGCGTAGATCGGGTAACCAAATAAGGGTTGCCATTGGAATAATTATAGTGTACCATGCAACAAGAATGACCGACACAAATATAGTCGACACCTGATTCACAATCGAACCATAACAGATTGATAAAGAGAAACATGCTAATCTGTACCTGATTATAATTATCATCCATATAATCGTTTTTCGTTCAATTTCAATGACATATACACCGATTCAAAGCTTTTTTCTGAAGGACAAATATTAACTTCGATGTGTCGGCTGCGTAGGTTTTTGAGAAGGATGCATGGAACAGCTTTTTAATACCTATTATAATTGGAGGATTTGGAAATTGATTAGTACCTTTGATATTAGGAGCACCTGATATAGCATTCCCACGAATAAATAATATAAGATTTTGATTATTACCTCCTTCTCTTACACTATTACTAGTAAGTAGTATAGTAGAAAACGGAGCTGGTACAGGATGAACTGTTTATCCTCCATTATCATCTCTAATCGCTCATGGAGGAGCTTCAGTAGATTTAGCCATTTTTTCATTACATTTAGCTGGAATTTCATCAATTCTAGGAGCAGTAAATTTTATTACAACAGTAATTAATATACGATCTACTGGTATAACATTTGATCGAATACGAATATAAAAGAAGAACAAGAGTAAGCGAAAGTAAGTGGAAGATCAGAAACATCAAGGCTCTTAGATTACAGGGTTTGACCAACAACCATATTGAGAAAGAAAATTATGAGGGGAATTTCGGTTTGTCACGGGGGCTTCGGGGCTTCCGAATTCTGCACCATTCGTCCACATGCATTCACACACTCGTCCATTCAGTCCTTTTTCACATGGCAATGAAGTGACATTATTTGTTTTTTTTTTCGTAAAAAAATCGCTTAGTGACTCCAATTACATCAGCTTATCAACTGATTCTGTCAAATTCGCTGAGACCCGGAAAACGGTCTGTTATTGGCCAGGCGCCACCTTCTGCCTATTACGACCTACAGGGTCCGACACTTGAAGTTAACCAACTTCAGACCGCTCGCGTAGCTTATGTACGCTGATCAGCTGTCTGTTAGTTGGCTAAATTACAATCCAGAGTACTGTTAACAAAAAGTAAAGAAACAACTTGAGCGAAATCCCCGACGAAGTACCAATCAAATGGCATACTAAAAAATAATCTCAAAGTCAAGCCTTATAAGATCCAAAAGGCGCATGATCTCACACCAAAGCAGCAACATGTCAGACTTGAGACTTCGCTTGGCCGAAAGCGGTCAATTTCCGAACATTGTGTTTTCTGACGAGAAAATTTTTCAAATTGAGCAATTTGTAAACTCCGAAAACGATAAGGTTTATATGACCGACCGTTCATTCGAGAGTTTGGGTCATCGATTGACCATCAGGAGACAGCACACGTCACAGGTAATGGGTTGGGCCGCTGTAACTGCAGATGGGCGCTCCCCAATCGTTTTCATCGAGCCTACGTCGAGATAAATGCGAAATATTTCCGGGAAAGCATTCTGGAGGTTGCTTTGAAGCGGTGGGCAGACAAACAATTCTGTGGCAGACCATGGACGTTTCAACAGCACTCGGCACCGTCTCACAAAGCTCGAGTGAACCAAGGATAGCTAAAAAACAACGTTCTGAACTTTATAACGTCCACACAATGGCTCTAAAATTCACCCGACTTAAATCCGATGAATTATTCTCTTCGCACCATTTTGGAGAGCAAGATCCGAGCTAAAATACCTGCAAGTCACATTGGGGCAAAGGTGATCATATCGAGCAAAAGTAAATTGATTCTTATTTTTGTATTATTTTCACACATTTTTTATTTCGAATTGAATAAAAGTAATTTTCCAAACTAAATTCATGGCCTTTTTAATTGGTTACACTTCGAGTTCCGGACTCTGTAGTGTTTAATTTTAGTTCAGTTACTTCGACTGATATATGGCGTAATTTTTTACCTCATAAGAAATTAGTAGAGCG
Organism: Anastrepha obliqua; assembly: GCF_027943255.1. NCBI lineage: Eukaryota > Metazoa > Arthropoda > Insecta > Diptera > Tephritidae > Anastrepha > Anastrepha obliqua. The sequence goes on along the minus strand of NC_072895.1, from coordinate 457,601 downwards.
GATGTTAAAGTAGGTTTCAAATATTTACCGTGGGCCGGGTTGGAGACTCGTTGTGGGTATGAAACACCAAAGGATAAAAAAGGGTTTCTCTAATAGTGGTAACCCTCGAAGTGTATTTCCTCCTGAAATACCATCTGCCGCTCGGAAGCCGCATACAACTGTAGGAACAACACCACAAATTGGAGAAAAAGCTCAGCCTAATATTCAACAACACGCAAATTTTAATATGTGCGAGTATATTAACAATATTATACTTTCGCTTTAGTGAAACATATCAAGAAATTAGAGAGAAAGGCGTCACTAACTGAAATTGTGACTGGAGTTATCAAGCTTATGACTTACAGTTTCTATAGCTGCGTAAGAGTCTCTAAACTGTTGAAAATGTACCAATACTTGCTCTAGATTCATATGAGGGATTATGAGTCTTGCTCCATTTTTGTTAACTTTTGTTAGATTCCAGTACATTTACAAAAGTAAAGCTGTGATATCTAGCGAGTTTTAAAATGAAGCATACAAATTTATGTCAAATATTTCCACTTCTATTGCCTCCATTATGGCCGCGATGTGGACGCGTAATTACTGGTGTATGTGTGTATGCACAATTTGAACACTTAAATATTCCTACAATAAGCACTCAAGTGTTACTGCCTCATCAAACAATTGCTGTTTCAATACCCGTAAGCAATTGGTCTGTATTGCCATTCACAACTTTTTCTCGTTTTTGACTGAGTTTTTGTAGCATTCAAAGCAAAAATTTTTGTATTTTATGTGGAGAAAGATATTTCTTTGGTACTTACTCAATCAACGCCTTGGCGCCCGATGTTAGCAAGCAAACGCTACCGATGACGCCGACGACGGCACTGATGCCGGCCAGCAGGTTGTTGCATTTGTTATGTGGTGGAAATTCGACGACTTGCATCTGATGGCGCGTTTTATAAAAGCTGTGTAGATACGGGCCCAAGTCAGGTGTTTGTTTGGTAATTCAGTTTGTTAAAATCGTATGTGGTATAAAATTACCATGAAATATGCGGAAATGAAACATACAAACATACGGAGAGGAGACATTAAATGAACTTTATATTTATTAGTCGCGGATGTCGGATTGTATGATATTCATTTAAAATTGTCAAAAATAGGAGCAAAAAAGTCTAATTTATTTTAGTTATAAAGCTTTCATATTTGATATCTACAAATCTATTTTTGTAAAAATACTATTCATGATTTATTATTATTCGTGCAAAAACACAACTTAGTGAGACACTGTAAAATCGAAATTTGATCGAATCAATCTATAATGACTTTCGAACCAAATCTAATTTTTGTGACTGATTACCATGTCTTGAATGTTTTGATTTGTAGTTAAATATATTTTGTAGGAACAAAATTCATATTCTTATTAAAGTTAACGTAGACTCATTAATGCATACCGATTCTGAATTTAAATGGCATCATTTTGTAACGAAAGTTTCTGAATATAAAGGTTATGTTATTTTAAAGTGGGGCTTGGGGGGGCTCCTCATAAAAAAACAGTTTTGTCGTTAGGAGTCGGCTTAAAACTGTAGGTCATTCCGTTTGTCGAGCAACATCAAGACGTCGCCAAATACTCGTAGGAGGAGGAATTCGGCCAAACATCAAACAGAAGTGTACGTGCCACTTATTTGTTTTTATTTATTTTGTGAGATTGGGCTTGTTTTGTATTCATTGAGGACTTTGTGTGAAAACAAACGGGTAGAGACTTATCTTAGTAAAAGCTATTGTACAAAAACTTTGAATTATGTTTAATAACAATCATACAATGGGATCTGATTTACCTCATACTTGTATAAGACCATGAATCGGAACCAACTCATTCACATTCATTTTATACTTCACAAGCATACAACTTTGAAGCTTTATTCACAGAAATTTTTACAATCTAGCTGTATTTTATTCGAAACATTGTCCAACATTAGCTACACCTTTTCCTCATCATAGACTCCACGCTGAAAAAACTCCTTGTCTTTTGGAGCGATCTAATCGGAGCGGCTGTATTGGATTGAATGTGATAGTAGACATAGTAAGTAAGTAGATATCGTAAGTAGCGTAAAAATACACGTGATTGAAAGTGAAATACACGGGATTGAAGTGAAATTTTGTTAGGGATGTAGAAAAAAATGTGTCGGCTGTGGTAGACTGCTGGTAAGTATGGAATTTTATAGTAATATAATTTGTTTTTATTTTATGCAAAACTAAACTTAACTAGTTGTTCTCTGAGGATAACTTTAAATATAAAATCAAAACAAGCCTTTATTGTATACTAGCTTTAACCCGCGGCCCCCTCGCGTAGGTGTAGTTTTGAGGGATTTAGGATATGTATATAAAAGAATTACAAACAATAATTCATAGAAATTGTTTATTAATAACCATAATATTACAATTCCCGGCATCCGTTGCTATGTCTCGTTGAATAAAATCAAAACAACCAATCAGAAAAATATCAAGCAAAATTATTTTTATTAATTTTCTATCTCAAACCGTTTTTGAACTTTGCATTTGGGTCGTAGTTGAAATAGTGGGAAATAGGAAAAACTAAGATTTTTTAGATTAAATTTAAGCAAATATTCGATTATTAGTGACGAATGAGAGTGGTGGCGCGGCCTGGGGGCTGTGGGAAGGGAGTTTCATCATAAAAACATGCCTATAACCTTCATTGGGTGAAAATATGAATGTATAAACATTTTTACGTCATTTGGTGTTGTCGTTTCGTAGTGATGCGCGAACAACGTACAGACATTCACCTTTATAGTATAGATTGAATTTTTATACTTTAGTAATTTTCATGCTTTAGGTTAATCACTTTGCTCACTCTTTGTAATGCGTCCCCATTTTCTAACCAGTGGCATTTGCATTTGTAGACTTGAAAGATTGTCACAGTTTTGTTATCTTCATAAACCATATGCGTTTTTGTTGATCTTGATTTAGTTTCAATGAAAAAATTTTTATGATTTATTTGCACAATGTGATAAGATATACTATAGTCGCCTAGGTAAAGTGCATAGGCCGACTATCTCCTCTAATTTGTGATAGCCGATTTCTTTCTTTCTTTCCAACATGCGGAAAACTCTACGGTTGCGAATTTGTCTGCGAATTGTAGTCTTCTGTCACCGCTGCTATTAAAGAATAATAAAAACCAACAGATAGCCGACGCCTCTAGCTTTTTTTAGTTCATGCCCATTGACGACAAATTAAATCTGATCAGGGTAGCACTCCTTTCATTCTGGGAATTTAAAAAAAGTAACAGGGAGGAAGAAAGGCTATTTAAAGTTACATGAATTTAAATTAAAATTCGAGTAACTTCGACCTATATCGGATTATATTATGATTGTTGCATATATATTCTCTTGGTGGGTTCAAAATTCCAAAATGTCCAAATTGGTCTATTCGAAAATTTTAAAGTGTACATTCTTGACTACTACTGCATAACGCAAAAAAAAAATAAATAAGTAAATAAAATGGTTGCGATAATGGATTCTGGTACCGATGGCAAAAGTTTTACGTTTATCGGCGATCTGAAAGCTTATGTCAGAAAATTATTTTAGGCTAGTCAGAGCTTTCACGTTTTTGCACATTGTTATAGTAAATCGGCATGGCAATCTATGTGATCGTAACATTTCTAACTTAGTGGGCATTTTTGTTTCTTTTGCGAAAAAGAGCTATACATATTGATAATAGAGGGGCATAGCGGGCTAAAATGTAGCATAAAAATATTTGCCTTATTTACGAAAACAAATTTTTCTATACACACTAAAGAAATTGCATGGATTTTTTCGAACTTAAAAAATAAATAATAATATGGCGGAGCTATGAAATATTGACAAATTATTAACGGCTAGAGGGAAAACGCAGAAGCACGTTAAAATTCTAAATACCAGTTGAACAATTCACGTCCTTCGTGGCGTTCCTGGCTTTACTAATTTTCATCGAGAGAATGAAATAAGATTTGGTTCTATAGAATTAATGTACGCATTTAGTGGTAATCCTGCCTTTAGCGCTTTGAGTCAAAGTGGCAATCTGCGCAATAGACTACAAAGCCCTGAGACTACAAGGTAGAGGGACTTTGCTCAGCTAGGGTTTTCCATTTACAACAACATTTATTGACTGCTAAAGTACTAAAGAATTCCGGTTAAACTCTCTTAGAAGGCTAATTATGAATGTACTTATACATTTTTGTATTAGTTGAAACACAATGAATTACTTGGCTTATCTAGATAATGCTAATCAAAATATAAAAAAAACACAGCAAAGAAATGTTGAGTTTTTGTCGCTTTGGTAAAGCCAAGTCTATTTTTACTCAGCCTTTCCTCCGTTAACATTGGCAAACCTTTTTCTTGAATGAATGAAAATAATGAAATTTTATAGGATGTTTTTTTATATGAGAGAGGATTTTACTTCTCATGTAGCTTCTTGGTTGAAATTACAAGGCTAGCATTTTTATCAGTGTCATATTTGGTTCCAAGTAAGCAAATCGTGTACTACTCGAAATATATATTTGTAAGTATGGAACTACGAGGTCACATACTTTTAAAACTAGTGTTTCAAAATCGTCTATGTATTAGATCTGTTATGCAAGTATGTCGAGAAGTTGTTTCCAATTTTGACATTTTTACATCACCGCTCGAAATGCGCGATGTATTCAAAATACCTTGCATCGGCAAGACTTTTACTATTTGTTCTAATGAAAAAGAATGTTACAAGATTAGCAAAACTATTTATTTTCCTCAAACTTTAACAAACAAATAAATGTATAGCGGATTATTCCTTTCTTGGTGATAAGAGAGAGTTTTGTTCGCGGGTTAAAGATATTACATACTTTGATTTTGTGAATTCCTAGGAATGCATATAAGAATTTATTTACGTATTCCACGTTATTAATTTAAGATGTCTGTAGTTATTGATTGATTAATTAAAGTTTATCATTGCGTACGACGACGATGATAATAGAACGATAAAAAATAATAGTAAAGGCAAATGATTACCAGCGGAAATGTATAGGTATAAGGTAGAGAGTAAACATTTATAGATTTTCAAGGCTTGTACATAAGTTGTACATGGTATGCAAATGTGCCTTTGCTTCAAACTAATACAGAACGATTTATACGAGTATGTGTGCAATTGCTTGATAAACCCGCATTTTAGATTTTATGATTTATCACTTAATTAGCAACTCACAAATGAATATCCGCTTATGACTGATAAATAAATGTCTCGATTACATAACCATGCAAATATGCGTACAAATGTATGTATTGGCAGTTGTTTTTGTCATTAACTGGAGTATGTATGTATGCACTTCATTTCCACAATATCTCACAGATGACCGCGTTGTGATGGGGCGGGCGTTTTCTCCTGCCATGATTACCTTAGAGTAAGAAATGAATTTTGCGTGTACACCAACTGATATTTTCCGCGAAAACTGACACTTTCAGCAATGGATTCAAATGCGAATATTCCAAGAACTTTTAAAGCAATCGCGCAATTGGGTCACTGAAGTGCCGAATTTATGCACCGCAAACGCAAAAAAAACTCCAACGCAACGTTTCAGCTGTTTATTAGTACAAGAAGTGGAGCTAAGTTTAATTATATAAGTGTGTGAATGTTCGTAAAGATTTCCACGATTAATATTTTATCCAGATGTGCATATAATCAAGTGCAATATGTCGAAATGTCGCGAACCGAGATGCAAAAGGGGCAGGATGTCAAGATCGTATTTTTGTATATCTGGCTATCTGTTGAGTGGGAGTTGTACACTGCGCCCGACGTGTTTATCAACTGGTTCTGATATTGGTGAGTAAGCTTTCGTTTAATCGACGAGCAGCGAATAGGAAAGCTTTTTCTCCAAGTGCTACGGTTCATTCTGTGAAACATATAACTTCACACAAATACCAATGTAATCACATTAGCATGGACTATATGTATATGTACTGCCGGCGGTTGTGGTTAAGCAGTAATCACACATGTATGTATGCATTTATGAGCCTTGTTTTGATAAGCGCCAGATTGATAAACAAAACGGAGAGAATGGTCTGATAACAGTAGGTGATTGACTCATTCGATAAAAAAAGTGAAAAGCTGGCCGAGAGTCGAATTATTTGAGTAAAGCGAGCAAATTTTAGTTAGATTGAGATCGCTTAAAAAAGCTCCTAGTTGTAATAGTGAACTAAGACGCGTTCAACTTTAAACTGACTACGTTACGTTGATGTTTTACTTTTTAATTACTTGACTTATTTTACCGAAAACACTAAATTAGCTTTTCTTGGAGTGTTTTAAATCCACGTTATTTGAACATTATTTTACTACTAATATTTTTATTGTATAACGAAAAATACTTTTTTAAATACGAGTACTCTCGCTATTGTTTTCACTTTAGTACAATAAACTTCAAATTCAAAATTAATATTCTGTATTTTTTAAATCCATTTCACTATGTATCTTTTGATATTTTTTTAACATAATTTTTTAAAATTACACTAACGTAGCAAATAGTGTGCGTTAAGGTTGAATTATAAAAACGGAACTGCTTCAAATTTTCTGCATAACTTTTAACCCTTCAAATTGCTGAAGCTCAAAAGGCGGAAACGTAAAAGAAAATCCATGTACAATAACGACAAACAAGTTCAAAGTATTATATTACAAAGAAAATATCATAAGCCGTGCGAGCTACATACCAGTCACATGATTTCAAATAACAGTCGCTTGCCTCTATAAGAGACGCCTTGCTATTTTTTGCCAGCCGAAGGACGCTGGAAACAAAAGGCTTTAATTTTAATACTTTCACACCATAAGAGTTGAACTATGGACTTGACTAAGATTATAGGTGGTGACGACGGATCATATGGAGAGTATGATACTATGTTACCTATGTTATGTTTATTCGATCTGATTGTGTTTTCAGAAATTGTTATGAATACCTAAATCTGTGACTTCAACATCTATAAGCCCAACACTACCCGAAAAATTCACAGAACCACATTTTTCTTTTCTGCAACACAAAATTAAGACAAAAGTTAAATCTCCTCGAGCGGAATCTGGAAAATACATTTATGTTTTGAATATCGTTATATGTTTGCTTTATTTAATTTGCAAATCAAATTTTGTACATATGTTTATATATATGTATGTGTGTATATAATAAGCGCTTACAGTCTTTTTGGGTGTTTGGCCGAGCTCCTTCTCCTATTTCTGGTGTCTTGATGTTATTCCACAAATGGAGGGACCTTTTTAAGCCGACTCCGAACGGCAAATGGTTTTATGAGAAGCTTTTTCAGCGCACTCGGAGGTTTGCCATTATCTGCCGAGGGGCGACCGCTATTAGTGATTCACGGAGATTCGAACCAATGGTTCTTCCAAATGGTAGTCACGCACCAACCCTTTCGGCTACGGTGGCCGCACAAATTTTAACAAAATATATTTTTCCGAATAATCGGTGAAAAACATCCAAAACATCGATGGTAGCACAAAATAAATGACAATCGAATACGAGCTAATATCGCCTCTAATGTTGAAACGCCCAGAGTTGTTAAATGCAGGTAATTGCTACAAGTAGCGCAAAATCATATATACGAGTATATCGTATTTGGGTTTTTATTTTTTTTCCATAACTTCATTACGCGTAAGCAATTTACAAATGTAATTAATTCTGAAATTTTAATGTTCTTCCCATCACTGTAGGGAGAAAAAAGCTGTAGTTCGCTCAACAAAAGTGCTAATTCTAAGTCTCGTAGGGAAATTATGAGGGTTAACAAAATAAAAAATAGGAATTTCTAAACGAGAAAGCATAGATTGTGTTGAAAACAAAGTGAAGAATCAATAGTGCATATGTATGCATGTAAATACATGTTTAATATATACATATGTACAAAAATCACGAAAAAAGGGGAATATATAAGTGCGCTCGTTTATTAAAACAGTGCGCAAAAGCACTCAGAAAAAACAAAAGAAATTGATAATTCACGTCACATTGGTGCAGTTGCATGAGAGAGATGTGAAAATGCGAACAAGAATGCACGAAAAAAACAAAAAATTATGCAAACAACACACGAATAAATTGCACAAGAGCGACGTCACACACACAGCGATTTGCCAAATTTGGCGAGTGCAAAGTAGTGGTATCACGATCGGCGCCACCTTATTATTCGCTCCATCGTGGAGAATTAAACCTTTGAACAATACCATATGTTAAAAAATGTGAAAAGGGCAATTCGAATTCCGACAACTCTTTATCACATTTGAGAAAATATGTACTGACAAATAATGTTAAGTAACCTGCAGCGTCTAGCGACTTCAAAAATAACCTAAGTATGGCAGATAACTTCATATGGGGCCCTCCGCTGTGGTGGAAAGAATTCTGTCCATTCGTGTCACACGTATTCACACCAAGGATGATAGATTACGAGGTTTGCTACATGCTGAAAAGATTTCAGAGGTGAGCTACTTAGCAAGTGAGCTACAATCTTATCGCCATCCGAAATCTGCGCGATAAATTCTCACATATTCAAAAACTCGTCCAATCATGTCTTCATTCAGAAGAAAATGTCAGTGTTTTTGTAATTAAACCGTTTCGTGACCCACGTGACGCCAGCCAATCAGCTGATTCTGTCAAATTACCTCAGAGCCGAGTAATCTCCTTTGAAATCTTTTAACCATTCGTATTCACACACTCGCCCAATCATTCGTTATTTCGATTAGATTAGATTACATTTGTGGGGACAAGTCCAAGCACTCAGTCAGGAGATCATTCTACTACACCCGGATAGATTTCAGTAGAAATAATAGAGATAATTATTCGCAAAGGCAAATTTATTTTAAGTTTTTTTTTTTATTACCTTTATTTAAGCTTGTTAACTAATTCAATATATTTGAAAATTACATATGTAAAATGTTACAATACAAATACGAGGTAGCTTTACTTCAGAGATATTTTTGAATAAGGTTCCCATTTAACTTTTAATAGAAATTTCTATTCAATTACAATATCACGAGATAGGTACTAAATGAAAGATGTTGTAAACAATTTACCTACATCCCTACTAATATTATAAATGTGAATGTAAGTTTGTTTGTTACGCTTTCACGCCAAAACTACTTAACCGATTATTACGAAACTTTGTACACATGTTTTTGGAGGTGATAGAAGTAATATAGGGTACCTATTGGTGGATAGGGTTTGAGATATATGTAGGTCAAAACGTGGACCCAGGTAACCTTCGGATGTGTATGTACAATATGGGTATCAAATGGAAGCTGTTGGAGAATCCTTTAGTTCAGAGTACTCTTCATGCCGCTCCGTGACTAGGGTCTCGAGATAGAGACCAAAACGTGGACCCTAGAGTGTGTTTGTACAATATGGATATCAAATTGAAGCTGTTGGTGAATGCTTTAGTACAGAGTATTTTTCATGCCGCTCCGTGACTAGGGTCTCGAGATATAGGTCAAAACGTGGACCCGGGTAACCTTTGGTTGTGTATGTACAATATGGGTATCAAATGAAAGCTGTTGATAAGTGCTTTAATACGGGGTAATTTTCATACCTATTGATGACTAGGGTCTGGAAATATATGCCAAAACGTGGACCCGACGTGTCTTTGCACCGAATTAAACCAAACTTACACACATTGTTAAGTAAGTATTGAAAATTGGTTTCGTAAAGTTTGGTTGTAATTCGGAACACTGGCAACGGGTACAGCGTTCTTTTGAACCAGCCATAATGTCGTTTACTTTTTTAACGCTTGGGGCGGAACTGAACTGTCAAATTGACAGTGTGAGTTACAATGTGTCAATATTTCTTTTTGATTTGGATGCCATAAGAAGACGTAAGTGCAAAGTGTAAAAATTCTTTGTGAATTTTTTTGGATTGGATTTTGGAACAGTGAAAATTTCTTACGAAATTTGAGAATTTAATGTGAAGTTCGAATGTTCAAATGAAATTATGTGTTCGTGGAAAAAAAAAATTTTTCGTTTTTGTTTTTTTTTTTTGAAAAATATAAATGGATAATGGTTAAAAAAGCTCCAAGCTTAATAAAACATATAAATTGAAACGAAAAATTCATGGATGATCAGGAAAAAAGACGATTGTTTCTTAGTTATTCATTTGCGTTGATTTGAAATTCAAAAACAATCTTCTTTTTTCCTGATTTTCAATTTATATTTTATATTTACTCAAAAACAAATAGAAAAACAAAAAATATTGTTTATACCAAAGCGCTTGAATAGAGAATAAAGAAATAAATAATATGAAAACAATATCTTTTCTGTTCTAAACCATATCTATTCTATTTTAGTGTGCCCAGCGAAGCGGGCCGGGTGTGCTAGTAGACTATAATTATGAACAATTGTGTTGCAAAAATAGAAATGAATTAAAATGTCAGGTGAAATACATAATACATTCATTTTTCGGAAACACCTGTAATCATTTGGGGAAATTTCAAATTTATTACTGAAATATTACACTGTGCGACAGTGATTTTATACTTTTATGGAGATCTAGCACAACTTGTGGGTATAGAAAAACTAAACAAAATGGTATAGGAGAAATTTCCAATACACCCCCAAAATCTCATTTTATGGCCATAAAACCGTTTTTCAGCAGGTTGATGTGAAGAATCACTCCTAACTTCGCCAATTTCCATCCGATGTCGAATTTGTTTCTTTAGATCGAAAGAAAAAAAACAAGCCTTTTTGACAGTGTGTTGACAATTTTTCTGAAATGACAACTGACGAGGCTGTAGACGGAAATATTTGGAATTTTTTTATTTTTTCTCTATTTTTTCAACTTTGACATAATTTTTACGATATTATCCGATATTGAGGATTTTTTTTAGTGCACTACTGAAAATTTAATTTTGCGTCGAATGAGTTATATTTGACTGTAATTGAATTAAAATTAATAGAGTTGTGTGAGTTTTAAGATTTTTTTTTTTTACTAGTTTGGTATGTAGGCATCGAAGCATGAAAATGATAACATCATTATAAACACATAATATTTATTGGAGTATTGTGCAGGGCAGCACTGTACGGTATGGTACGGTGCGGTACGGTGCAGTACACAACGGAACTGGTTCCAAATAGATGACAAAATTTAGAAAGCTATATCCAAAATCATGCATACAACGAATTACAATCCCAAGAACAGAAGGAGGAAGAGACGTTATAGACATTCATAACCTGCACAAAATATAAAATACATAATCTTAAACAATTTTTCCAAAACCAAACATCTAATCTACATAAAGCAATAGTTATAGCAGACAAAAACTTTTCCCCACTAAACCTTCACAACACAGACCATATAATAACATGTAAAACAATGGACGAAAAAAGCCACAAAGGCACATATAAAACCATAATTAACAATATACCAGATATAAGATTTATTAACAGAACCAAATAAACCTTCTTCATTGAAATTAGCACCCCAAATTATACAAATATACACAGGAAATATACAGAAAACATAGAGAAATACGTTGAGCTTACACAAGAAATAAAATGCATATGGAAACAAAAACGTGTTCGAACAATCCCATTTATAATATCAGCCAATGGTATATTACAGAAAACATTTATACCAAATCTGAGACATTTAGAAATACACCCTAATATTCATCCCAGAATTAAAAAAATCGGCGAATCTTAAAACGTGCAATATAGCAAGAAAATTCTTCAATCTAAAGAATTACAAGAACAATTATTAAATGGCAAGACTCGAAACTCGAAAATAGATACCAACTACCAACACGCCTTAAACCTACAAACCATCTCAGAAACACATTTACTATTATAATATATGCGACAGCTACAGTAATCATATTAAATAACAATCAACAAATTTGTACCGATAATATTGTTAAGAGCAAAAAATTCAATAATAAACCCAAATGGAAAATAGGCTGGAAAACAAAATCAACGCACTCAGAAAAAAATAGGTAGTCTAACGCAATACAGGTTTAATGCAATGCAGGTTTAAGATCAAAAAAGCTTATCATCAACATGAAGAACATTATAAATCGCAACGAAAATATATGATACCTCCCTGCAAGAACCAAATAGAAGACTTTGGAAATCCATCTCGTCGCACTCAAAAACAATAGAAGAATGCTCTTTGAATTAAAACGGAAGAACAAAATCTTTTACATATATCACAACAAATAGATCACTCAATAACCACAAATCAACTTACAAATATTATCAAAAAACACATAACTGGAAAGCACCCGGAACCGAATATTTTCTGGTAGAAGCAGTTTACAGCACTTCATAGTACATTGGCAACACAAATAAATTATATAATATTTTAACTAAACCAGAGGAGCAAGCGAAATTTCTCACACATGGAAAAATTTATATTACCTAAAAACTCAGACACCCAAAATCCAAAACACCACAGACCTATAACTTGTTTACCAACACTACATACTATATATAAAAATTATAACATCAGTAATAGCGACAAAAATAGAAAAGCATAGCAAACAACATAACACTTACAGAAGAGCAAAAAGGGTGCAGGAGCAGGGTGTAAAGAGCAGCTTAATATTGATAGTGTAATAATGGAACAAACCGAAAAGTCTCAAAGAAATCCTGTAACACGTTATATCGATTATACAAAACTTTTGACTCAATACCCCACTTATGGTTACAAAAAGTTCTTGAAATATATAAAATTGACTTACAAATACAAAACTTTCTTAACTTAACTTTCTTTCTTATCTCAGCAATTGAACGAATAAAATTAAAACAAATGAAATAAAAATAAATACAAATATTTCAAGCCGATTCTTTAAGTGCGCTCTGGTCCTGTTTCGGAATAAACCCCATCTCAAATACATTAAATAACACGCAGTATGGTTTCCAAATAAAACATAGTACGCAAACATTGCACAAAGTAAACCATTACATGGATGACAAAAAAATGTACGCACCTAATTTTACACAAATGCAAAGTATTCTGAAAATAGTTCTCAAAACAAAGGCATACATTGGTATGGAATTTGGAATTGAAAAATGCAAACTTTTACACATAGAACGTGGAAAATTAACGCTTCAACTACAGAAAGACACTGGATGGCGAAATCCTCAGTAATATGAAGGCTGACGAAGCATACAAGTACCTTGGTTTTGAACAAAATACGAAAATTATCACCGAGTGATTAAAATTCAATTAAAAAAGCCATACAGACATAGGCTCAAACTTATACTTAAAACCCAGCTAAACGCACTTAATACATTTAAAGCTATAGACACATTCGCGATACCCATATTATCATATTCATTTGAAATAATTAAATGGATAGCTACGGATCTCGAAGATCTCAATAGATTAACTATATCAACCCGAACTCGTGCACAGAGCGGATCACGATCAAGCGGAAGAGGACTTATTGATATACCTACATGCACTACATACACAATACACAAATAAAAAATATAAGAGAATATTTTCACAACCAGCAAACACAAGTACACAAAGCAATATCCTAGTCAGATGATGATTTCACCCCACTAAACTTAAAACAGGAAAACACAAATAATAACAATTGAGACAAAGAAACAAACGTGGAAACAAAAACCAATACATGGAAAACATATCAACATAATGCTTAACAATAGAATAAACACAGAACTATCTTACAAATGGTTAGCACAAGGCCGTCTGTTTCCGGAAACTGATGGGTTTTTGCTAGCAATTCAAGACAAGATAATTGCAACGAAGAGCTACAGAAAATACAGGGTGGCTGATGAAAGCCGCTACCAAAAAAAAATTGAGTAACTTTTTTTCTTTTTAAGTTATCTGTTCCATTTTTGTTTTAATTTGCAGATTGATCTTTAAAATTTATTAAAATGGATAACTGGGACACGCAAACAAGAATTTGGATAGTCCGCCGCTATCACGCACTGGAGTCCGTAGTTTTGGTACAGAGAGAGTACAGGCGGATGTTTGGCGGCGATCCCCCGAGCAGATGGACCATAATGAGACTGGTGAATAATTTTGCTGAGCAAGGAACAGTCGCAAGAAGGCCTTATCATCGAAACCCACCAGTTCGGACGGAGGAAACGACCGCTGCTGTAGCTGCAGCTATACAAAGCAATCCAAGGGTTTCAACAAGAAGCTTATCTGCTCAACTTGGTGTCAGCCGACAGTCTTTGCAAACAATAATGCACAAAGATTTAGACTTATTTTCCCTACAAAATTCAAATGGTTAACAAACTGAATGCAGCAGACTTGCCGATTCGCTTGGAATTTTGCCAGAAGATCCTGCAAATGGTGGAAGAAGACCAAAACATGTTAAACTGCCTTTTCATGTCTGATGAGGCCCATTTCGATTTAAACGGCAATGTGAACAAACAAAATTGTCGAATATGGAGTACTTCTAACCCACAGATACTCTACGAGACGGAATTGCATCCTCTTCGCGTGACAGTGTGGTGTGCGGTTTCTTCACGCTGTATTGTCGGGCCTTATTTTTTTGAAGAAAATGGTCACACCGTTACGGTTACTGGAGACCGTTATTTGAAAATGCTGAAAGAATTTTTCTATCCAGAACTACGCCGAAAGAGAATTCCTTTCAATTCTGTGTGGTTTCAACAAGATGGGGCAACGTCTCACATAGCCCAGACTGTTATGACAGAGTTGCGACGAAAATTTCCCAATAAACTGATTTCAAGAAACTCCGAATTTCGTTGGCCCCCCAGGTCGCCTGACCTTACTGCACCTGACTTTTTCTTGTGGGGTTTATGTAAACAAGAAGTTTATAAAACAAAGCCAACAAATTTGGATGAACTAAAACAATCCATTCGGGCAACAATTGCGGCTATTCCTGTCGCAACTCTCAAAGCAGCAATGAACAACTTTTTACTAAGATGCTGCACTTGTGGCAACGAGCATGGGGGGCATTTAAATTCAATTATTTTTAAAACTAGTTAAGCTACATTTAATAAAATTTAGTGACCTTCAACTTGAAAAAAAATAAATGAATTCCATACACTAAAAAAAAAGTTATTTGAGTTTCTTAATGTAGCAAAATTCATCAGCCACCCTGTATATCCTCAAAGAGAACTTAGATTCCGGTATTTAAGTGCTATCAGCAAAGAGAGACAATAGAACATATCGTAAATGGATGCTCAATACTTGCAGGAACCGATTACACCGAGAGACGCAAATGAACCTTACTACAAATATGTACCTCAAAACGTAATTGAAAACGAAGAAGTAAAGCTTTACTGGGACTGAGTGATCCTTACAGATTTAACAGTTACAAGCAATAGACCAGACAACACAGTTATAAACAAAAAACAAAAAGAAACATATCTGATTGATGTTCCAGTCTCTAATGATAATTATCTTATCCAAAAAGAACAAGAAAAAATTCTAACTATTCTCCGATCGCAATTGACGTTTCGACTTAAAAAATATTTTCCTACTACATGTTTTAGAAGTAGTTAATACTATTCCTTTTCAAAGGCACTATTGTTTTAAATGCACTACATCAGGTTTTATTTAACTTAGATGTTACCAGCCTCTGGTTGAGAATTGAGAAATTCCGTTATCAAGGGTGATCAGATTGGATTTACTTTTCCATTAGGGGGTTTTTTTTGACAGATCATGCGTGACTATTGTCAAACTAAATACATATTGGTAGTATTCATTGACATTTAATCTGACATTTATCTATATCCTTTAAACTGCCGAATACTGCTAATGTTTTTCAAGCAGAAGTCTTTGCGGCCTTATCTCTTGAAATTATGAAGGTGACATCGTTACTGTCAGTGGCCCTCGATATAGAGCGATGTTATCCGACTTTCTGAAGCCAGAGATCGACAATATCGACTTGCTCACCTGCCTTAATTGTCTATTGCTTACAAATATTTGCTCATGCATTTTTGGTCTATCTCCCGACATACACATGTACATACATATACATATGTATATGTAAAAGTCTAGTCAACAATAAATATTTTACTTGATTTATTGTTATTGATAATAAAGCACAGTAGGCAGGAGGACGCAACTGTGTATAATCATTTTCATTGTCGTATTAAACTAAAAAATGTGTGCATGAAAAAATATTAATGGGATCGGTTTATCTTAATTTTACGTTATATTTAATATGAAGATCAAAGAAAAGATTCTTTAAATTCAATGATATTTTAGTACAGTTAGAAAATGTGGGACTATTATGAAAATAAACCCAAGTCATAATAAAAATAATGTCATCAGTAAGATAATGTTTATAAAAGAAGTGTTATTGAAATTTAGCAAAAATAAATTTTACACCTTGCATCAGTCACATAATTTAAGTGCCAAAATAAATTCGTCCCTACTTTGTTCGGGTTTTGTCGTAAATTTCCACAACTTAATTGTATGATTCTGTACCTTTCACTCTAAATCTGAAATTGGGATTCAGTTTCAAGACTTCACCCCACAGAGGAGATAAAGAGATAGATTTCAGGAACTAACTCAAGAAGGTTGGTAGGCAGGTGAAATGGCTGAAGTACCACTCTGGCACTCCCCATTATGAGACCTCTAACCGGCAGATATCTACAGTCAGTCAGAGCTGATTGAGAAGATAGAGAAGATTGGTGAGATTTAGGTTGGCGCACAGCCCCAGGCTGTTGAAGAAAGGAGCACCCAGTGACCTTAATCGTCTAGCTGCCAAACTTGGACATTTACAGAGAAAGTTCCCAACAGTCTCCTTCTCTGAAAGGCCGGCATATCTTCTGCGATAGGGGTTAAATGGTAAACCTAGCTTTTCCGCGTGTGAGCCGATCGTCCCATGACCGGTTAACACAGCTACGAGTTTGCCCTCCGTATATTGCACTGGGCCAAAGGGTTTTTGAAATAGCACATGCAGAAATGGAGCTCCATGCTTTCTCCGCTAAATCAAGAACTAAAATCCCGCTAAAACTTTGCCCAAACCCTTCATTTTTAGACTGAATATTCAAAAAACGAACGAAATAACACGCGAGGCGCTTTTTGAAGTTTGGTTAAGCAATATGAAAATGGCAAAGCTTGAACCAGTTTTAAATAATGTTTTAGCAATTTTTGTAAAAGATATGAATGAAAAGTTTAAAACACGTTTAAAAAAGCCATGCTATCTAGCCGAAGTAAACATAGATTTTTGCATGCTATTTCTGATTAGCTATGTAAATGAAAAAACTAATACTAAAGAGTTTTTACATAATGCAGCATCGTCCACTTTAAAAAGGAATACAAGTCTTGGAAGACGAGAAAAACAAATTTCCGAATGTTGTGTGAAAACAAAACTGCGGAAGTGTTTAAGAACTTATAAATAATCAATGCGACGATTATTTGATTATGGTAACTGAGTTGATAATTCGCGTTTGTGGAAAAAGAGATTTAGAGGGTCTTGTCGATGAAGTGGTAAGTGTTTCCTATCAAGAGGTACATACTTATATAAAGAGAGATTATCAGATCATCGGTTTCAAATAATAAACAACAATAAAGTGGTTGAAGCATATGGTTAATTAATTTTGCAATCGCTAATGCATTGCTCAAGAAGAGTTTTAAAGTCTTTACCGGATCTTATAGATGAGTATGAATAATAATTAATGTGGGTGTACTGGGCATAACTGGTACAAGCAAAAATTACGGAGGGCAATTTGTGAGACGAAGGCATATTTTCAATGTCACCTCTTTTACTTGGTTCATCCTCGACCAGATATTGCCGATCCATCAAATCTGTTTTTACAAAATATGGACTTGCTATAATTACAATATAAAGGAAGTGACTACAACTAGTATTGAAACCAACCAATTCAACTTTAAAGATAAAGCTACTTTCATTTTCATAATGAAAATTTGTTAGGAGCAGGGGTGGGTTTTAGCCAAAGTTGTTTGTCTAAGAACTCAACCTGAAAAACTGAGAACTCACATATCAAATTTCAAGTCAATTAACTACCCTAGATTAGCAAAATCTTACACTGTGCGTTTTTGTTATTATTAAAGAATGTTTGACGGTGGGAACCAGCTACAATTAACCTAAACCTAAACAAAATTAAGCCTGACACTCATGTCTTATTATTATATGCATACTCGTATTTATTATGCTGGTAAGGTTATTAAAATTATTTACTTAATTATTGTTTTATAATCAAAGTAATATGTTTAGTTTTACAATCTCTTAGTTGAGATTTCTTAGATCAAAGCATAGCAGTAATTGGAAAACTAGTTAAGCGTATAATTAATACCAGAAAGGAAGGCAATAAACATAGAAAATATATGCTCATGTGTGAGAAAAAGTTGGTAGATAATTAAATAGGTGAGTTTGAAGATTAGGATATAGTGAAACCTTCTACTTAATAAAAATTTTGTTTTCGAATTGAAACCCACCTGAGACGTTCGCGCAGTAGCCGGTAGGGATCTTTCTGACGATCTAATGCCAACAGAATAATGCGCCATTGTTGTAGGCGTTCGTAACGTAATTTCAAACGCATTTGTTCTTCTGCGTTGCAGCTAATTCCAGTGCCTATACCAAGGCCTGTGACTGTGACAACGCCAAAACTGTCAGAAGCGCCGCCGTCACCACAGATACGCGGCACGGTGAGATTTGTTGCACCTACTATTTGTTCGTCTATTACAGCGCAATCGTCCGATCCTCCTCCTACGGTGGCACCACCACCAGTAGCTACGTTAGCTACCACACCTCCTATACCACTGTCAAAGCTGCAGTCAAGTATTGCGGGGCTGCATGAACTCTTACCACTGTCCGTTTCGAAATTCTGTTGCGAGCTGCTGCGACTAATGCGACAGCTGAGTTCGGTGGCGCTGGATACCTGCGTGCTGATAAACTCACAATTGGTGGCGGTTGGAGTTACGCTACTGCTGAAATTGTTCCGTTGTGGTGCCGCTAAGGTTGTATCCTGCGTTAAAGCGATTGCGGGGATAACATTCGCTAATAGCCCCGCTGAAGTGGACATTTTCTTATTTGCACCTTCTTAATACTAAGTTTACAAACATACATATGCACATATGTTTGCCTTTATGAATATATATGTATTAAAACTTTTAGAGCTTTTGCACACTCGCTCTGCCTCTCTACATATAATTAGTTTTCCGTCTGATTGACTCGCATGAAAATCATTTCACTTTCATAAATTACAAGAAATAATTAAATTAAAATGAATTGAAATCTTCACTTTTTCACTTCACTTCGCTACACCAAAAAATTACAAGCACCCGCTAATTGGTTGCGTCGCAGGGGCGATATACTTTTTGTCTGTGCAAGTGGCGGCGGAGTGCTTGCCGCTTCGTTGTCGCTTTTTCGACCTGTGTATCGTCTTACTTGAATTTCTTTACAAAGTTGTATCATACAATCGCACAAATTCTTATGTATGTACATGTGAGTCTATATTTATAATCCTCTTCTCTTTGTGCGCCTTCGTTCGCTAATTACGAAATTTTTCCTTATTTGTTATTTACTCGGCTTTATCGCGTTGCGCGCAATTATTTCTCATTTCTACCTTTGGCGGCGATAACGAACAGCTTTGTGAAAACTATACTTATACATTCTTCAGTGGCTGGTTGGAAAGCGGGTGGCGAGTGGCGAGTGGCGGGTGACGGGTGACGGTTCGCGTTTATCAGAAGTTGTTATTAACATTTCGCATGCCCAAACGATCCAGCATCTGAGGGCGTATGGAGGCAATAGAGCCACTGCAAAGCAAAGCGACAGAGAAAATAAATAAATATATTAAAAAATAGCGATAAATGTGCAACAAACAATAACAAAAGAAAATTTAACGAATATGTGGTTAAAATACATCCGGTAAGCATCAACACACATCTCTTGTTACCTCTTAGAGCTCGGTTAGTCTGACTTAATTTCCATAACTTAACTTAACTTAATATTTTGCCCAAAATGTTTCATGGCAAGCTGAGTAAGCAGTTAAGTAAAACTTGGCTTAACTTAGTTTAAGAAGCTGTATATTTTACTTTCTTACTGGCGAGAAAATAAAGAGAGATTTCCAAGCAGGTGACGAAAGACAGTTAGTTTCGGTATTAGATATGTAAATTGAGAGCGGTGAGGGAATTGGGCTTACCACATCCTCGACTTTATAATTTTTAACAGTAAATATGCGGTCGCCGTAGCCGAATGGGTTGGTGCGTGACTACCATTCGGAATTCACAGAGAGAACGTAGGTTCGAATCTCGGTGAAACACCAGAATTAAGAAAAACATTTTTCTAATTGCGGTCGCCCCTCGGCAGGCAATGGCAAATCTCCGAGTGTATTTCTTCCATGAAAAGGCGGCTTGAAACTGTAGGTCCCTCCATTTGTGGAACAACATCAAGACGCACGCCACAAATAGGAGGAGGAGCTCGGCCAAATACCCAAAAAGGGTGTACGCGCCTATTATATATATATATACACAATATATATGCGAGTATGTAGAAATTATTTTTGAAAATAATATGTCATTATAACAGGCGAAGTGTTAAACAGATGTAATAAAAGATACAAAAACAAAACGTTGACATGTTGAATATCGTTGTCAATTTCCTTAGTTAACTTATGTTAAGTCTACACTAATTGAGATTTTAGTTTAACACGTACCCATTATTAGCTGATGCACTCGAGACGGTCATGCTACGAGCCATAATGACTAACAACAGAAAAAAATGCAAACTCGGCATACCTCACGCATTTCAAAGTGATAATTGTCACATCTGAAGAGATTTCTTGTCTGATGTTGATACTCTATTTGGGAGACGGTTATTAGTGAGAGGGCCAGGTTAACAACAACCAATGCAATCGTATACGTATTTGCGTATATGTATATCCGTGTGTGTATTTGCAAACAAACAAAAATAAGGCTGATGGCCCAATCAGTACTTCATCGTCTTTACACGGAATTGTAGAAACTTAAAATACATACCTACATACACATATAAGAAATTGTATGAAGTGCGGTTCAATGAATGATTTGCTTCTATGAAAGAGTTCAAATTACCGGCATTTTCTCTCCGTTGGTACATTGGCAGCTGATATTTATTGCTATGCTCCAATGTTGTTCGCGCTATCTCTGCTTGTCTGCTTATATCTAATTAATATTAAATTTGTTTAAATTAATACTTTTGTAATAAACAAGTGCTTTTGTACTTTTCACAGCATTGGGTTTTGCCATTAAATGTAACTTCTGTCCAAAAAGTACCTGATATTTTTCATTTAAACTAACAGCGCTAATGATATTAACGAAATGGGTTTTTCTCTGGGTTGGTACATCTGTCAGTTGTTTATTTTGTAAACGAATTCTTGCTTAGTGTATTTTCCGAATTTTTATGTGGGAATTTAGTTGAACAAAGAGACTGTGTTTCTAACAAAATATTTTGTAAGGAGTGTTTATTATGTTAATGGTCTAAGGGAGCTCCGGTCATCCATCCATGTCTTTATTTATTGAAAGCATGGAAAAAGTTCACCAAGAAGATAGGAGTCGATATTGGAGCTTCATTCGAATTAGTTCAGAGTGTTTAGCCAAGGATGATAGATTATAAAACGATGTACAGAATGCAAAGGTATGCCCAACATCATCACTAGCCGCGGTGAGTATGACATTTACTCGTACGTCATTGCCGAAACCTGGCTTAATATTAATTTTTTCGATGCCGAATTTTTCAATCCACGTTTATGTCGAACCCTTTGTAAAAATTAGGATGCTAAGGAGGTGGTGTTTTAATCTCTGTTGAAAGTACCTTCCATTGATCAACTCTGTATATGCATATTCGGACCTTTTGGAAAAATCTTCGTATGCGTATCTCCTATTCCACCTAGAATCAGCTTGGAGTCTTTATACATTAACCTATATGGAAATGATGTAGACAGTAACTTCCGCATATTAGGTGAGTTCAAGCTCAATAAATAGTTTGGTCTTATTTTCTTATTAATGAGATTATTACTGCAGTTAATGTCAATGCCTTGTCATGCCCACTTTTTATATGTTAAAACTAAACTTCCGCCTATTCCTCTGATGTTACGAGCTGTAACTCTCATTGTCTATGAACTTTTCTGTGTTCAAAAATTAATAGCCATCCCAAATTAAATTTTAATAAAATGTGCGCGACTATATAAAATTCGGTCGGGAACAAATTTAGCATTCCTTGTTTGTTACATTTACATTCTCTCAGCCACTAACTCCGGCTACGCCAACAACAGTATTTTTTGCCTTACTATTTTCACTTTAAATAAAACAATTTGTCAAGCCATTTGTTTGGGAAAAAATTATTTTGAAAACTAATTTTGAAAAAGCCACACAAATTTTTACAGTCGTATTAATTTTGTATTACTTATATACAAAATATAGGCCCGATAATTTATTTAAACTAGGTGATCAGCCACCAAACCAAACATCGACATCCTGTGAAAAAATGTTACTTGTATTCCTACCAAATGTGACACATTAATAGCAATACATACTGAAATCACTAAATTACATATATGCATACGAATATATTACTTGCCACTTTTCTGGTAAATTGAAATTAAAACGGCGGTGAATTTAAAAATGGCGGTCAGAAACAAATTTCAATGCGAGAAACAAAATTGTATTAATGTCAAATTAGAAATTTATAAAAATTACTTGTTTGAGGCAAAACAAAATAAAGTTTAGAAATGCATTACCTTGTTTTTGTTTTTGTTTTTAATCTGACAAAATCAACTCTGCTGAAACAAATTACCTACTATCTATCATACATACACATGTGCATACTCATACACATATACATACATGAATGCGTATGGATAGTTTCAAGAGAAAATTTAAATATAACAGAATATCGACTGAAGCGAAAAGATTCTCTGAATATCGCTGTTGGCAATAGTGAGTTGTTGATTGATGTTGTGGCTGCTGCTACATCTGCTATCGCATATATGATCACATTGCACGTTGTTGTGACCTACAAATGGGAATATTGAAACCAGTCATTGACAATAACCAAGAGTACGGGTAAACTCCCTACAGGAAAAACAAATTTATGACTCAGAACAAGTACGATTTCTCTAATTCCCAACCACTTGGCTACTGGTGATACAAGTAACGACATCCCTCAAATCCAAAAAGCGTGCATAAGGAATGGGAGATTTCTAATTCAAGTGGGACTGAAAAATAATGTGGGATACAAACGGAAGGATGCAAAAAAAAAATTGTAATTTACTTACTTCCATACGCAATCAGCATCAGAATAAAGTGCACAGCCCATATTGATAAGTTTTGAATATTTATTTATTTTGTAATTACAATTATTTTTATAAAAATAACAACTACCACATGAAGAAATGTTTTGAATTTTGTATAAAATTTAAAAATAATTCGGCAATTTTCAAACTTTTTACTTAGAATTTTTAGGAAAATCTCGTCAGGTAGTTTTATGGATCATAGAGGTTTATTATAATAAAGTGCAAGTGTTAAGTAGATCAATAATCACACTCATTTTTGAAAATTATTTTCGGACGCGGTCTTCTGCCTTTTCCGTATTTACAGCCTACTCGACATTTTTTATATGGAAGAAAATACCCAACAGCGTCAGCAAAATAAATTGTCAAAAAACAACGCAATCTTCGAACCACTTGAAACTTGCATTTTACCAAAATTAAGTGATTTATAAAACTAGATATCTGAAATTTTTAAAAAATTCTGAGTAAAAAGTTTTAAATTTTGATATAAATTAGCTTTTAAAACTTTTATTTAAAGTTCAGTTGTGGTAGGAACTATATTTTTATAAAGAAATAATTGAACAATTTACAAAATAAGTAAATAAATATTCAAAACTTATCAATATTTGGTGTATACTGACGCTGTCGATATATCAAAAACAGAAAAATAATGTTAGGTGGTTTTTCCCTGCAGGGCTTGCATGTAGCTACTGCATAGGTAGCCCCTGCCACCAGGGCAACAAATAAAATTATACAAATTTCTAACCTGACTATTTAAGTCAACATTAGAAATGATGTTGGAAACTAGGTAATGCCCAAAGGCAAAGTCATCGTCTTTTTGTGTGCCAAATTGAGTGTTGTTTTGGTTCTTAGTTTTGTACCTGGCTTTGCTAATTCTTGAATGAACTATTATATTTTGGAGGAATATTTTTATGTTATCAAACTTTCTTTAGTATTATTTTTATAACAAAATACAAAATAATTAAAGTATGCTGAATTCCCCAAATTTTTTATCATTAGAGAGATTATGGTGCTTCAAATAGCTTAGATATTTTAAATTGTATAGGAAATTCGATATTACGGCAATTAAATTTTTAAAAGTTTTTAAGCAACTCTTCATTACCTAGCGTCACTTAGTGTCACTTTACGTTTAAGACTTGTCGCAATAATTTTGTAGTATTACCTTTTCTTTCTTCTTGTCTTAGATTTTGTTGTTGGAAAGAAAGCGAGCAAAATCTTCATGTAAAGAAAGCGAATCAATAATGCGATGCTTGATATGTTAAAAAAAAATCTCAGTATCAATTCGGTCGTTGACTTATTACATTAAATTTATAAAATGAGATGCATGTATGTATGTATATGAAAGATATATTTAAATAGAAAATTGAAAGTTTAATATTAATAAATATGTTTTATTTAAATAACCACAAATACATAATTCTAAATTAAAGTTTCGCAGTATTTTCATTATTTCGGTTCGTTTTTACACCTCTAGGGTATTACAAATTTGTTCCGTAACGGAAAAGAAGTCGATATCTCTGTTTTAAACGAAACAATTACTCACATTTTGTACAAATGATGAACCCAAGAAAAGGAATACATCGGAAAAAATGGACTAAACAAAACTCGCTCAAGCTGGGTATACATTTGATCCCTACCACATTTAAATTCGACTTAAATATTGCTATTATTAATAATATGAAATATATGAGTGTACGGAAACTTCTAGGCTTAAGAAAGTATTGGTATTGTTAATGACTGCACAAGTGCTAACTGAATGTCTTATGCTGGACTAGAATATGTCACCTGTCATTCTTCGTCTGTTATGTTGGTTCTGCCATAAGAGCGATTATATACAACTCACGCATCTCTATAGATATAAAGATTTGATGCCCCATTGAACCAATTTCGTGATTACGATGTTTTTAAATATGTTTTGACTTGACGAAGTAATTATGCCCGAAAGTTGTTATGGGAAAAGTGCTCGAATGCTGAATAAATTATGTATGAATCGGCAGTGTATCGTTCCGTTGCAGTTCAATGGCTTTGAAAACTACTTTTTGCCTATTCGTCGACTTCATATCGCAAATTATTTTATACCAAAGATTTAATTCTCGCAAGGCCCACCACTAAATTTCTGTTTTTGATTACCCGATCACTGAAGTACCAGCCATTTTGGAGAGATATCTTCGTATTTAATGAGAATGAGACGGCAATTAGAGCTGAGAGCTTTATATTTCAATATCTAAATTTGTGCTGCACTGTCGTTGAGGGAAACTGTATGACAGATGAGTATTTTGTTTTTGTTCTAGGTTGAAGATGTAGTATAAAGTTTTCCGGTGGTAGAGTACTTTCAGCTAGAAAGAGGCTCCATTCCGAACTTGTATCTGAATGTACGATTATGCATTTAAAAAAAGATTTTCTGAAGTTCGACAGCGGTTTAACCTTTTTGGTTTTAAATAATTGATATTGTAGGTCCACCTATTCAATTATACAATATTATATGCATATCAAAGTTCCTGATGGAGGCACTTTAATATATAAATATATAACTAGATATGTATATAAATAAACAGTTGCCACGAATTAACACAGCCATCATCAATAACATCAGTCATATTATCCAAAGCAATGAAGCCTCAAATAACCATTTCTCAATTTGTGTTACCCACAGTCACAGCTTAAATAAATAATTTACATACGAATACATATTTATATAAGTATGTACAGGGGGTTCCTGACTCTATCTTACGAATGACTTGTTCGATACTCGCCTTAAGTGCCTGAAACATTAATATAATGTTCGCATTCGTCTAACGGCGTGAAATCGCAGCTACGTGCTGACCAATTGACGACAGCTAATAAGACATGGCACGGTATCCTACTAAGGCCAAGATCGTCTAAGTCCATGTCTTAATTTTCCAGCCACTAAAATCGTTCATCTTGGCTTTGTCCCGCACACCGTTAAGCGAAATGGTGTCTGCCAACCTTCAAAAATCCTCACTGAACTGCTAGAGATGCAGCAGTTTTGCTTGCTTGCAGAAAATATGATTTTGACTTAGTTTAAATAAACGTATTGCCTGGTCTATACACTATTGAAATAAGTTCGCAATATTGACCAATGTTGCTCAAGCGCAAAGCGGTTGATTTCGTTTCGTGGGGATACGGAAGATTTCCACCGGTAAAGAGCTGTTCACGAGTTGCCACATTTAGAAACTAAAACTGTTGTTAAGAACACGTATATATATGGTATAAGCAGACATTGATTAAACATTGAAATGAAATAAAGCAAGCAGTTTGTTTTGACATTAGTTGATAAATTTTATGTAGCAATCTAGTGATCGAAGTCAAAACAATTATAGACAGACGTTTTATCTGAGAAAAACGTAGCAATACCACTGTATGGACCACCCTATATATACTCATATATATTGTACATATGCGCATGTGTAAATGGATCTGTGCAATATGAGAACGCATTGCTCATATTGAAGTTAAAAAATTTCTCAGCATTGCATTGAATTTTTTTGTAATGGCCGTAAACCACAAATCAATTGATTACCGTTTCGCATTTCGTGTTGGCTGATTTAGAGATCTTTTTAAATATTTTTTTTTTCTAACAGTAGGAGTACATAATCTTACTTCAAATTTTTTCTCGTCTATCGCAAATAATTATGTTACAAATAGAAGTTATTCTGACGACAGCAACAACACTTACCAATAGCAACAAAATCATCAAAGCAGTAGCTTCACTACATTGGTGGCCCACGAAGGAGAATTGTGAAGAAGTACAATGAAATTTGGATTTTGGACCTCTACCAGGACAACACCCATAAACGCGAATCGTTGTTGTCCAGGAGCTCGTTGCTGTATAATTTCAGCAAAGTCATTGAGCCCAGAGTCCTAACTTAAACCCCATTGAAAATTTGTGGATTCACTTAAACAATTAAGTAAATAAATGGATCTCAACTAATAAAAACTCCCTCAGCAATGTCACTCAGGAGGAATGACAGAAAATACCACAGATAAATTTTATTCAGTCCACGTCACATCTTCTGTTGTCTGTTAAAGAAGCTAATGGTTGTGATACCAAATATCTCAGGACTATATTTTCTTAGCGTTAGTCATATGTACATAAGTACATATAACAAAATGCAAACAATTAATTGACAGTGCCGTATTTACTATTTGTAGGATTTGTCTTTTTGTACTATACGTTTTGAATTTTGGAGTATTTGGTGTCCAAATATCATAGCAATACTTCGTTTAAGTTTTTGGCAAGATTTTTAAGTTTTTGGCACGTTTCAATCCATTTGCAACGTAAAACTTAATGTAAACTCATTGTTGAAAATTCAAAACCATTTTTAAAGCTGTATAAAATCGAAAACACGTGCTGAGGTATGTAGATTTACTCAAGCAATAGCGATTCAGTTTTCGTAGGAATGTTAATCACAGATGTGCCAATCTATCAAAAACAAAACCAAGCTCAAATCAGTGGTTGATGGCATTTCGCCCATTTTTTTGTCCGAGTTTAAGGTTTATTTTCATGTAGTTCGGCTATAAACTGTCCTCGGGTCAAAGTGTAATACATACTTTCTGTACTTGACACATATGAGAACTTTTAATAGCTTTCACAGTTTTCAATTTTAGCCATGGAGCGGTACACAGCCGCAGAGAGTGCAGAATTCGTGAAATTTTATGTTGAAAATAACTCTTCGAATATCTTAACTAGAGAACGACCGAACATCAATTTTTAAGGCCCAACCAAACCGAACTTCGGCAACTTTCGGCCGAAGACGAAACCGAACCGAGCATTTTAAAGCGCCCAAGCAATGTTTTTTTAAAGAATTGTTCGGCCAATTTACCGCACATATTTGGCTGAAGCCTTACTGTTCGGCTGTTCAAACGAGCTCAAATTTTGTGGCCGAAACCGAGGCCGAAGTATACCTCTTCATGTTGTTAAAGTCACTGTTTGATGTGGTGAGTGTGCTACGAACATTATCGGGTCATTCTTTTTCGATGCTGACGAAGACTGTACCGTAACTGTCAATGGTGATCGGTATAAGCCCATAATCTCCGAATTTTTGCAGTAATTTCCCTTTTCCAAAGCCATTACTTCGAGTCGGCTCCTTACTCACCCGATTTCACAGCGCAGGACTATATCCCGGAGGGCTACTTAAAAGCAAATGTGTACACTCATAAACCACAAACACTCGACCTTCTGACTCAAAAACATTCTGGCGTTCGGAAGTGGTATAAAACTGTGGATCTCTCCAATTTGTCGAACAACACCTAGACGCACGCCACAAAGTGGAGGATGAGCTCGACAAACACCCAACAAAATATGTAGTCGCCAATTATATACATGCACAATAGAATAAGAATGCTTGCGCTATACTAATATTATTATAACTAGTGAGTATTGATATTATCAAAAACTCCCACAATTAAAAGATAAAAAACCGCATATCGCAAGATTTTAAGTTTTTTGTTTTCCCGCAATTAATCTCATTAATAATTGTAGAAGTGTAATAGTAGTCAATTTTTCAACTTATCTTGGCCCATTGAATATAAACTTTTAGGGAAATTGTGCTAATAAAGCTTCTTACGGTGGAACAAATAGGGCAGCTTACACTCAGGTTTGCACTTGGCGTCATATGTTCTATATGTTTTGTATATTTGTATTTGTATATTGGCCATGATGCCAGTAGATTTGCACTTAACTGTAAATATTATAATAATAAAAGCCATAAACAAACTTGAATCCAGTATAAATTTTTAATATGTTGCAGCAAGAAGCTAATTTCTCATTAATCTCTACCTGAAAATTACTTATAATTGCCGCAAAAAATAAGTCAAAACTTAAACAAAACAGAAATCTGGAAAACCAGACGAGTTATTCTCGCTATTGCTTGCCAATTACGGTCGTGTGTTTACTTTTATGATACTTCTCAATTTCTGCCTGCTTCTTATTATCAAATTTCCATGAACTCAGATCGACAATTAAATTTGACTCGCCGAAGCTTGCTTTGTTTACTTCGTTGTTGTTTCTGTTAACCCAGAGTGTACGTTGCTACCAATTTGCAGCCAACTGTGCATATACGTACAGTGTCTCAACGTTATAATGAAACAGCGTAGACTTATAAATTGACTTTTGACGTAATATTAAAAGAACCAAAATATATTTAACTAAAAGAGTTTTTAATATACAAATAATATTTATGTACAAAAATTTTACAAATTTGTAATATTTAAAAAATAAAACTCGACTGACTAAAAATATATGCTTTAAGCTCCAAAGTAATAATGGATCAACATATATTATTTAGACTTATTTTCCGCTTAAACTGCAACCAACTTCATTTTTAGTTTGATTTCCTTCGTTTGGGGCTTCCCAAAAGTTGGTTTCTGTTGGTTTAGTTTTTTTCCTGGCTCGCAGTTTCGACTACGGATTTAACTATTAGTAAGCAATACAAAAAATCGGAGAACTTTGACTATAAGTCATAAAATCTTTTCTGAGTCGGACGCACGGTGGATACTACAAATTATCACATACCAGTGATCCAAAGATAGTAACCGTCAAAGGCAGAGAAATATCTTAGGAAAAAGCAAACCCTAAGACGGTGATCAGAAAACATAATTATCGTGGACGTGCAGCAATAAAAAACCTTTTGTGAGCCAGAACAACATCCAAAATCGTAAAGAATTTGCCAAAAACTTTTTAGACTAATATTTTCCTTCCTGGAAAATTGTTTTATTTACGGATGAAAGTAAATTTAATAATGTCGGTTAAGATGCATTTGGATTGGTCATATGGTATGTCTGGCCAAACCATAATATGGAGCTTAAACAAAAAAGTGTATTCGACCATTAAGCACGGTTTAGGCTTAGTAATGGTATGGGGTGCAATTTCTGTTGCTTGGCAGGTAATCTTCATATCAACGTGGGCAATATGGACAAAATGAATTCAAACTTTCTAAAAACCTTCTAGTTAAATCGTATATTTAATTGTATATTAATACGTCCACCGTATAATAATACGTCTACTGTGAAAAACGTCATGCTAACATTTCTGTGAGAATTGCATAAATATCTTTTGACCATTGGCCAGAGTTCAGTTTTCCAAATCTTCCCGTTTGTGTAACTTATAGACGCACTGTGGCCATCTGTTGCACCGAAGCTTTTCCGACTACTTCAGGCCCTACATTAGATATTAGATGCTCTGATTGGTTTACCACCACTTCATGCTTTCATCCAAGGAGAGGCGTTAAAGGTCATCTGCAGGCTGAAACACAATGGAAACTGGTACGATCCCTGTCCGGTATTGGAAAACATGCCATGCCTTGACTCCATGCCATGAAGAGTCGTACTTGAAAAGAGATACAGTAAAGTGCTGCCAGAGGCTCAGTTGTGGTCAAACTCAGAAAATGAGCTCGGCAAACACTGGGCTCTTTCGCATTTTCACGGATGGCTCCAAGACCGAGCATGGCTCCGGCACTGGGGTCTACGTGGAATCCAACAGGACAAAACTGCACTTTGCTCTTGGAATGCATGCATCTGTGTTTCAAGCGTGTTTCATGTAGTTCAAGAAGCAATGAACTTTGTTGTGGAAAAGCGATGGAGAGCCAGATCTATATGTGTCTGCAGCGACAGCCAAGCTGCGCTTATGGCCTTAGACAGCCCTCCAACCACATCAGGGATAGTCGAGTCCTGTAAATCCATGCTGAACTATGTCGGTAGACATAATAGCCTGATACTAACATTGGTCCCGGGACACGTGGGTATCGTGGGTAACGAGACATCGGACTCCTTAGCTAAGATGGGCTTTGAGGCCAACTTCTTTGGTCTAGAGCCCGTTTTGCCACTCCCTTCTGCGGCCATCAAAGTCACTGTTAGCAAATGGGTAACTACAACCCACAAGCGAGCTTGGCTGGCTGAGAGAGGCTGCAGATGGACTAAACTGATGTTACCTGTCATGTCCGATCGACTGTCGCAAGCCGTTCTGCCATTAAGCAGAAGGGAGTGCAGACGCCTCGTTGGACTGATGACGGGCCACTTTCTGTGGGCGAAGCACATAAAAAGGTTGAACATCTCAAACAGTGTACTCTGCCCAGCTTGTGAAAAGGAGGATGAGACGGCGGACCACTTCCTGTGCGTCGGCCCCGCTTTATAGATTTATATGTATATTTATTTGGATGTTTGTTCGAGCTTATCTTATTTGTGGTGTGCGTCTTAATGTTTCCCACAAATGTAGTAACCGACAATTTTATGGCTGTGATTGAAACGCCACCCCAAGAACCTGACTTTAATGTCATTGAACACGTCTAGAGTTATTTGGAGCAAAGATTAAAAAATCCACGCATAATAATAAAACAAAATTGGAGGTAGGGAGCTATCATACAACAAAACGGATTCCTAACTAAGTAAAATATTAACACCATGGTAACTTAAACTTTTTTGATTAATTTCTGTTGAGTTCCAATATAACTTTGAAATATTACGTTTTGATGTAAAAATATTTTTTTAATAAAAGCTAATCATATTGAAGTTTTTTATTTGTAGATGATTATAGTGCTGATGAGCGGATACTGTTCCATTATAACTTTGAGCCACTGTATATTAATAAATATGCATGAATGGAAAATTTGGCATGTGTACCTCTTCAAAGAAAGCATGTCCAGAGAATCTGATTTTGCGTAAGATTTATGGATACATGTGTGAAACAGCGGCTCATTATGTTTCTTTTACATTTGTTAGTATACAATAAATTCTTTTTCTGGTTTGAAATATTACAGCAATAATTACAGTTTGCCAAAATGAAAATAATGCAGCGCTGCCGTTGGATTTAAGGGAAATATCATACCTTCTACTCAAATATGAACGAGACGTTATCAATAAAACGGTCCGCGGATGACATATGGCAAAAATAAATTTTTTGTTGGATGGTAGGACTGTTATAAGCTTACATAGCAAATTTCAGCGTGATATGTCACATAATTTGTTTTCTGTGCTACTGTAAACAAGTCAAGCTCGAGTGTGTTCTTCGAATTTAACGATGGAAATTCAAGTTGAACAAAGAATTTGTTTGAAATTTTGTTATTCCAATAAAATTTCGGCTTCAGACGCCTTAAAAATGTTGCAGACAACCTATGGGGACTCTGCTCTATCGAGTGCACGCGTTTCCCAGTGCACAGTGGTTCCGCCATAGGACATTGGATGAAAATAGTCATGTTAAAATTATGCAGCAATATTTAGCTAAATGTTAGTTAATTAGTCATAGTAACTTAGAGTACAAAAGAAATTTCAACTGCACAAACAATTCGCTTATAATTGTGCCTCCAAAGTAAGAAAATTTGAAAAGTGATAGTTAGCGTGGTCTCCGCTCCGTACTTACGCAGTTCTGGGAAGTGTTATTTTTCTAAGCATTACTGTGTTTATGTCCTGTTGTACAATGGGAATTCAAGTTGAAGGTATGTACGACATGTTAAACGTTTTGTTATCTTTTTTAATTATTATTTAATAGGTTTGCAGACCGTACGAAATAGGTACTTTAAAATTTGCCGTTTATTTTTTTTATAAGAAGTTTGTAAAGTTTTAACTAAGTTCGCACGAATCTGCACAAATGAAACATACATTAAAATATTCTTACGTATGTCCTCTTTAAGGAAAAATAATTTCCAGCTTCCAGCAGCTAAAGCTCTTTGTGTTCAAGAAGAAGAGCATTTTAAAAAAGCTATTAGTGACTTGAATCCGACTGTTATTAAAATTGATAACCATAGTTATAAAGTAAGTCATTCTTTATAGACAAAACGTTATAAACAGATTTAGTTATCTCCTACAATGTCTTTCATCTGGTTTTAAAATTAATTCGAATAAATTCAAAATATACGTACTAGACACTGCTAAAATTCTAGTTAGTAAATATTCATGGTATAATTTACCTGCATCAGTTCATAAAGTGCTCATTCATGGGTCGGAGGTGATCGATCATTGTTTATTATCAATTGGAGAATTATCAGAGGAGGCAGCTGAATCATGTAATAAATTAGTGAAACAATTCAGACGTGACAATACCAGAAAGCACTCAAGAACTGTAACTAACACGGATCTTTTGCACAGGCTTCTTCTTAATTCCGATCCATTTATATCTAGTCTACGAAAATTACCATTTAAAAAGAAATCTATGATGTCAAGAGAAGTGTTAGATTTATTGATTTAAAAGTTTTTTATTTCTAAGTACATTAATTTTTTGGGAAGTGAATATTTTATTGTTTTCATAAATAAGAATAAGTTAACTGGCATCAAAGTATACTTTATGCTCATCCTTTCGGAATTTAATGTTTTTTCTATTATTGTTTATAATTTAAGATTTATGCAAAACTTTAAACGAAACAAAAAAATTGTATATAAAAAATGTGTGTACCTAATTTTCCTTTGACTTTTTATATTAATTATATATTACTTTTTATATGTCTTAATATTTTTTTAACGAATAAAAACATTTCTCAACTTAAAACGTACTAAAAAGACAAATTGAAGTTGGAAGGTTGTTTAGGATTCTCATGAATAATAAAAATCAACTTAATTTTAGGAACTACGAAGTTCAACGGGCACTGCTAGTAAAGGAGATAATAATAATAATAATGACAATAACTTTCCATATGTAAACACCGTACGAAAGTGCCTCAAAATTATCAAGACGTACCAATTACTATACAGGTGTGTTCAAAAAGTATCGCAAATTTTGAATCTTCGCAAGCTACGTATATTCGAATTTCGATTTTTTTGTGGCGATATGTTAGTACTCATGTGGCGACATGTTGGTACACTGTGTCGTACGGAGAAGCTACTTTGGACCAAAGCAACGTTTATCGGTGGTAAAAAATGTTCTCAGAAGGCCGAGAAGATGTGAATGACGGAAAGCCTGCCGGACGCCCGAGCGCTTCAACAACAGACGAAAAAATTGATGAAGTGAAGAAAATGGTATTGGCCAATCGTCGAATCACCGTTAGAGAAGTTGCTGAGGACCTAGTCATATCGATTGGCTTGTGCCGTTCGATTTGGGCATGAGACGGGTCGCCACAAAATTCGTACCAAAACTGCTCAATTTCGACCAAAAACACCATCGCATGAACATTGCTAATGAGATGTTGGACTCTGTCCGCGACGACCCGAATTTGCTCCAGAGGGTCATAGCTGGTGACGAATCACGGGTTTATGATTATGACGTGGAAACCAAAGCTCAATCATTTCAATGGAAGCTGCCGCACGAGCCAAGACCGAAAAAAGCGCGACAAGTTCGGTCGAATGTAGAAGATTTGCTTACCGTTTTCTTCGAGTGAAGGGGCGTTGTGCATCATGAGTTCTTGCCACAGGGTAAAACGGTCAATAAGGAATATTACCGGATTTGTGGAAGAACAAAAATTGGATCAGGATAACGCCCTTGCTCACACATCGCGACTTTTTGGCCAAAAACAACACACTAATGATGCCACAGCCACCGTGTTCCCCAGATCTGGCCCCCTGTCACTTTTTCTTGTTCCCGAAACTGAAGAGCCCGTGTAAGGACGACGCTACGCTACGATTGACGAGATTAAGACGGCATCGAAGGAAAAAAAAATATGTTTTGAAGTACTTCGAAGATTGGAAAAAACGTTGGCACAAGTGCATAATATCTCATGGCGATTACTTTGAAGGAGACAAAATAGATATTAAGGAATAAATAAATAATTAAAAAAAAAACACAACATTTGCGATACTTTTTGTGCACACCTCGCATATATATATGTAAATACATATATAATTACGTACATATGTTACATAGGACATTTATATACTAGTTTTAGCGCAATCGACGATATCAGCCCGAGTATAAGACTGTGTGACTAAAGTGATTTTTAAAAATCTCTCAAGAGGGTCATCCAGCTTATTTTTCTTTGTAATTAAAATTTGGCGGCCGCCGTAGCCGAATGGGTTGGGCGTGATTACCATTCGGAATTCACAGAGAGGTCGTTGGTTCGAATCTCGGTGAAAGCAAAATTAATAAAAACATTTTTCTAATAGCGGTCGCCCCTCGGCAGGCAACGGCAAACCTCCGAGTGTATTTCTGCCATGAAAAAGCTCCTCATAAAAATATCTGCCGTTCGGAGTCGGCTTGAAACTGTAGGTCCCTCCATTTGTGGAACAACATCAAGACGCACACCACAAATAGGAGGAGGAACTCGACCAAACACCTAACAGAAGTGTACGCGCCAATTATTTATTTTTTTTAATTAAAATTTGGTTTACTATAAGTTTTTACACTACTATTTGGCACTAAATTTGCATGCAAAAAATGCAATTTATTCAAAACAATTTCACAACTGAAAACGATGTATACACTTCAATATTCCCACCCGCGAGGGATAACAGAGGCTTTGAGTTATATGCACATATATATGTATGCACACCAGACGGCATACTCGCTGACTCTAGAAAACGTGAGAGTATTTAAAATGCTTAACCAAAAACAAAGACAAGTACTTGCACTTGCATGCAACGAATATATGTAAATACTCGTATAGACAATACTTGGAACGTGGTAGAAAACTGATATAATACTGCTCGTAAGTAAGTCATTATAAAGCTCGAACTAATTCACACGGCTCACTTTTTTGCTGCTTTTATATTACAATATAAGTAGGAATGTGTATGTTGGCATGAATAAAGAAAAATATCAAGAAATGGAAATATAGAAAAAAATTTAATGATTGAAGCGAAGCTACTGATAAGTTTCTAACTCTCCATTACGGTTGACTTGGATCCACGCAAGGGAACATACTTGCAATTATTGAATGAAGGGAGACTGCGAAATTACACAAAAACTTTAAATCTAAACTATAGTGTAGTAGTTCTTCCAAAGCATCATAACCATTGGGCAGACCTTTTCCATGGTCATAACTTTTGCTGATATCGTTTCAGTTGGCATTTGCGATAAGAACAGCGGATGCATGTATTTCTTTGAAATTTTTTTCAAGGTATTTGATGTTTTGCTTTCGTTTTGTTCAATAAAGATTTTTACGTGCATGCATAGTTTTGATATTTCGTAAAAATAAAATTATGGCCTGTGCTCACAATTATCTGAAAAGTGTAGTGCTAAGTGTATAATTATCTGATTTGTAGCACTTTTTTTTTAATTTTTTCTCTACAACTTCCATTTTTAAGCTTGCCTTTTTCTCACTGTACCTACTTTTTAAAAACACTAGTGACATTGACACTTGAGCGAGTATGATACAACATTTAGTAAATAAAAAATTACAAAAAATACAAAATACAAAAACAATAGTAAAAGAGTACAGCAGTAAAATTTGTTGTTGACCGTGTTTTTTCTTTTTTACATGCATACATCTGTACATTTTTCCCCTTTTGTGTTGTTTATCACACGCTCCACTGACCTCTTTGCCTTCTGGCCAGTTGACAAACGTTAGGTTGCAGGCTTGGCTCGGTAGTGGTTCAGCAGACTAAAAAAAAACAACAACAATCAACATGATTCCTAAAGGGTTGCCCATTGGTTATTGAATCAAACGTGTGTATACAGACATACATATGTATGTATATGAATTGCAAATGAAAAGAAAACTACAATTGTCACACTCTTTTCAGATTGCAGTGCATCGAAAGGTGTGCGGCACTAAAACTTACCGCTCAATATTTCTGGGGGTAACAATTTCGAACTGTAAACAATCCCATTTTTAAACACGTGGACTTCACAGCATAAAATATATACGCATACGTTAACAATGATGTATGTATGTACGAGTATATCAAGGAGTATGTGTATGCAGCTGCGTAAATTATTTGTGTTGAGTTCGTCAACAATTTTTTCGTTTTTCTTATTTTTTTACACACAAAATAACCACTTTTGTCACTATAGCTGGAGGTACAAAATTTTGATGCCTCCGCTTCAGCAATTAACATTTTCGCGCGGAAATCGTAGTTCGAGCCTGTGCACCGTTTTGCAGTCTACTCACTTTCCAATTTATGGTGGTCGAATTTTTTTCTATTATAAAAATATATAAATAAGTTTTATAATTATAAATTTGGGTTCTATTGGTTTTAATTGAAAGCGATTTTAGTTTTCGCGTTTCCCAAAGTTTTCACTGCAAATAACTATCATTTCATCCTCCTATTTACAATAACGTCAACCAGAACCGACCGATTAATGTTCACATATATAAATAAGTTTTATAATTATAAATTTGGGTTCTATTG
This sequence comes from Anastrepha obliqua, assembly GCF_027943255.1. NCBI lineage: Eukaryota > Metazoa > Arthropoda > Insecta > Diptera > Tephritidae > Anastrepha > Anastrepha obliqua. The sequence continues at coordinate 420,155 of NC_072895.1, read as the reverse complement.
TTTTTAATTGAAAGCGATTTTAGTTTTCCCGTACTCAACACCAAAGTTTTCACTGCAAATAACTATCATTTCATCCTCCTATTTACAATAACGTCAACCAGAACCGACCGAATAATGTTCACATTTGTTGACCACGAAGGTACAAACACAAATAAATATTTTATTTGGTTAATACATGAGTTGGAGCTGGAGTTAGAGCTGCGAATGAGACTCTACAACCGAGGTCGGCAAAGCTTGCACGTACGAACAGTGCGCTCATCACACATATTCTTTCAATTCCAACCTCTGCTCAGGGAGTGCATGACGAAGAATAACTTCGCGCTGCAATTAAACGAAGTTCAGAGCGATTCAACTGAGCCGTACACAACACGCTCAAAGCCACCAGCATTAGAGCGCCATGGGTTCGAGGAATGAACTGAAGAGTAAGAAAATTAAACAAACTGCACGAGTAATACGAGTGTACTGCTTGTTTTTTTAGTTGTCGGGCGAGTGCGTAAAGAGCGGCTAATAATGCTTTGCTTACAAGCAAATCAACGCTCTCCCTGGCGATTGTCGATCACAAAGCATCGAACGGTTGAGCTGTTGAGCAATGTGATTTCGGTGCGAAATGACGCTGCATCTGTGATGGTTCATTGATATTTGTTTATGGGTATAAGTACATTTGTAGGCTAACATACATATGCATGCACACATACTGTCTATTTGATAACGGTATATAAAGTTAAAACAGTGAGTCGACAAGTATTCCCCGCAGAACGAAGTGGTATTAGAGAAGCCATGAAATAACGCGATGAATGAAATCAATGTAATCGAATATATTGAATTTTACTAAGGGAAAACACAAAGACAAATTAATCACCAGTGCTGGTGACTACCTACCTACCATTCGCCAACAAATTCCGTGCAGCAGCTTTAGAGCTCTTCCCTTTTTTGATTTTTATTATTTTAGTAAATAGAATTCAAGAAATGGAGTTTTAAAATTAAAAAAGGATAATTTTTATACTTTTCATGTACAGTGAGTCACACTCAAAATTGGACACCTCACATATAAAAACCAATTTATTTTTTACACTTTTACTAAGACATAAATTCAAGTTTTCTATATTTATTTATAAACACTCTTCGATGAAGATAAATATGCAAAAATGAAAATCGTTTTATTCGTAACTAAAAACAAAAAAATTCATTTCATAGGTAAGGGTCCTTCTTAGAAGGTTCACACTCAAAATGGGACACTTACTGTCTAGTTCAAATAAATTATGAGCACATATGAGCTAATATTTCGTGGATCTTCCTTTGTACTTTATTACTTCCTGTAAGCGACGTGGCATACTTTCAACTAGTTTTTTGCAGTATGTGGGCTCGATTTTTTCCCATTCCTCCAATACTGCTTGCTTTAATTGCGACTTACTGCTCACGCACCGTGAGGCGAACCTTTTTTTAAGTTCCCCCACAAAAGCTCAATAGGGTTCATGTCGGGACACTGAGCAGGAGTAGCTAATACTTTTGGGCAGTTGTATAGTAACCCGTTTTTAGCATTCCAGGACGTGTGGTTCGGATCGTTGTCCTGGTCCCAAGTTTTTGAGCACTGGTATGAATTGTTTTAATAGGTTAATGTACCCTTTACAATCCAAGATTCCATCAATAATATGCACTTTTCCGACGCCAGCTCCCGACATGCAACCCCATATCATTATTGAGCCACCGCCGTACGTCACCGTCTTTTTAATATTCTTATCCTGCAATGCCTCCCGTCTGAACCAACCATATTAATTTTTGTTTCATCTTCAAATATAATAGCTAATTTTTTTTTTCAATTACCTTAGACCAAAAGTCAAATTCCTTATATTCATACTTTTTAGCGAACTGTAATCTAGCCCTTTGGTTCTTTTTCGAAGTAAGTGGCTTTCGCAGGGGAACTCTTGCATACAATTTGTTATTCTTAAGAAGTCGGCGACTAGTTTCTGCAGAAACTTCAACGTTCTTTTCCTCCTGGAGTTGTTTTTTTAGGTCTACGGCAGATATCTTAGGGTTTTGCTTTACTAATCGTAATATAAATCTGGAGTTTCGATCATCAATTTTCCTTCTGTTTGTTAAGTTACGTTTTTTGTCACACACGTTACCTCTTTCCCTATACCTTTTAATAATATTATGCACTGTAGACTTTTTTTTGCCAATTATTTCACTAATCTCCCGAATGGACTTTCTGTTTTTGTAATTTCTTATAATAATTTCCCGCTCAGCAATTGTTGCTTGACGCATTTTGTAAAAACGATACCACTTAGTCGACATTTAATCAAACACTATGAAAAACAAGCGATTTACAATTTGAACTCAATATACTATAACGGTATTTCGGCGATGAATTCTAACTGTCTCATTTTGAGTGTGAGTAGCTCACATTGCATTTGTTGTATACTTATAATATATATTATATTGTTATTGTTTTTATTTGAAGGGGAGTTTGTTGTTATAATTGTACTTCTAATATGTTAGTATACATAAATAAATAGAAATGAATTTAAATATGTTTGTAGTTTCTTATTGGAGTTAAAAGTTTCCATATGAGTATAAAGAGTCCAATTTTGAGTGTGACTCACTGTATGTGCATATGTACACACAAAATGTCAAGTTATTTCGCATGTTTATTTAGTTTTGGAACAAGAGAAAGTTGCAAGGAGTTCCGTCTAGTAGATATGATACCGTTTTTAGGTAGGTGATATTCATACCTAATCACCGTACGACCTTCATTCTGGAACTCACGTAACACCACTGCAGCGAAGAAAACAGTGACCAAAACCTTCACATTTTACCGAACTTGGCGTGCTTTTTCATTGGCTATTTACCTGCTTCCTTTGACATGATAAATACGTATCAATGCTTTTCTACCAGTTATGCTCTTTTTGAGCAAATCTGCACAAAAATCGCCAAGCTCATTAACACACGTAAGATTAGACGTGATTAGACGTAAGATTAGAACTATCAAAAACAAGCATACTCGTATCTCTATCTCTCGTTCACTAGAAAAGCGTCACCCATTCTTTGAATCCCACAATTAACCAACTTTCTTAAGGTCCTTTGTTAGTTTAAAGCGTTATCTTCGTTGAGTTCAATATGCAAATTAATTGCTGCGTTGCCAATTTCTGTTCTAATACTCACACAACTTTAACTCTGAAATTTGGTATGCATACATATACATATGTACATACATATGCACATGCACGTTTATAATTTCATTTAGTTGCTGCTGCATTTATTTTTTTACTTGTCATGCTCTTCGACATTCAATTGGCTCTCTTAAACTTAATTTTTTGCTTATACATTTTTACTTAATATTGCGCTACTGATTCACAAACACATGCGTACGTAATGTGAGCGAAAAAATGGAATAAAACAAGCTCAGACTGAAATGATCTTTTGAACCAAAAAACGCAAATATGCCAATATGTAAAAAAATTATAACTGTGACAATGCTAACAATTTGGTTTAACAAACCAATAACAAACGAACGCACAAAGCGAACGGACGAATTCATCTGGTTTGGTCGGCAAGAAGCGAACAGAGTCGTACGACCTAAAGCGAGTCAACGATTGCAGTAATGAAGGAGGACAATACCATACATGTACATTCATACATATGTATATTTTGTGTGAGAGAATACATTATGCGATTTCGTGCAGTGCGAGACAAGGTGTCAATGCAATTGCTGTTACTCTTCCAGCTAACCCGAGCGCCTGGCAATGCAATATACTCTGTGGCAAGCCGTATTTATACAAGGTGATAGCAGTAGAGCCGCCGTCGTAGCCGAATGGGTTGGTGCGTGACTACCATTCGGAATTCACAGAGAGAACGTCGGTTCGAATCTCGATGAAAACACCAAAATTAAGAAAAACATTTTTCTAATACCTATCGCCCCTCGGCAGACAATGGCAAACCTCCGAGTGTATTTCTGCCATAAAAAAACGCCTAAAAAAATATCTGGCATTCGGAGTCGGCTTGAAACTGTAGGTCCCTCCATTTGTGGAACAACATCAAGACGCACACCACAAATAGGAGGAGGGGCTCGGCCAAACACCCAAAAAATGGTGTACGCGCCGATTATATATATATAGTAGTAGAGCAGCTGATTTGTCTGAATGTGAAAGTCATATGTTTATTTCGTTAGTGTTTCGTTTCTTTGCTTCTATTCTGATTGGAATTTTAACATTCAAATATGAATGCTTTGTGTTTGCGCTACGGCACTATTGTCGTCACTACTAATTGGTTCCGTTGTCCATGCTCTGCCCGCAAAGCTTGAGCTGGTGAATCAAACTTCTGATTCAGAATTTGTACGAGTTCGCCGATTCCGAACCATGTAGTGGCATCTTTCATCAAAATGAGACATTATCAGGGCCGAAAAGCAAACTTCCTTTTCGCACATTAACACCAAGTTGCGTGTTGCGGGTTTAAGTCGGTCTGGGAGAGTATACGAGAGGTTGTAAGCGCCTGATATATGTGTGTATATGTACATATATGTATGTATATATAATTAACCACATGACATTTAAGCCCACCATCCGTCTTCAAAAACATTTCATTAAAAATTTTTGTGTATGAAACCCAACGGCTACCTTTCTCCTGGCCAACCGGAACGAGGGGTATAGTTCGCAGGATGTACTGATAACTTTTGCTTTGGTGCTGGGCCAAAAAAGGAAGATTTTGTTGTGGGTCGAGATCAAAAATGTTCAGCTACGGAAAAAAAGCTAATAAGCGGAATAAAAAGCTGAAGATATACCATCGTCAATCATTTATTGAGAGAGGACAGCATCATTTTTTGATGGTAAAAAGCAGATCCGATATAAGGCATAAGGATCAAAATTGGTCAATAAGTTCGTAATTTGATTTACAGGGTTTAAAAATAAAGAGGCTTAAATTGCCTTAATGTTCGAAGGGGTTAACTTTGTTCAGGAGAAATGTGTTCGAAATTGGCTCCGCGAGCAGGTTAATCATAAATATTATTCCCAGTACTTTTCTTTGACCATCAAGAGTGGTAAGATTGATAAGCTTTAGACGAGTATTGTATGGGGAAGATCTAACATCAAGTTTTAGCTGTATACGGATGCACTTAAATTCTATTGGTTCTGTTGAAGGAACACTTCTTCGGATGGCATTGAAAAATGAGTAGCAAAAAGAATGCCACCGCAGACTCTGTGCAAACGATAATTTCTTTATTCGTTACACAGGGTCTCATAATTAAAAATTTGAAATTTCAGCCATGTTTCAGTAATGGAAAGAAAGTACATCTAAATTACCACGCACGCTGTTTGAGTATAAATCAGTTAAACTGTTACTTTCAACCCAGTAAAATTTTGATTATATTTACATGATGTGTATTTTCATTCATTTTTTTGGCTCGATGGTTGACTTAGCAATTCTTACTAAATTTTTGTATTAGTCCGGGAGCCAGGGGTCGATTTTGGACTGCGTTTTTATACCGTTAAATTCTTGGCTATACTTGTGATTTAGCTTTCATGAATAACGAAAGTGAACGTCAGCTGGCGCACCCACGGTGGGTGTGATTGTGGGAGGGTACGAAACGTGTCGAAAAAAAATTTCTACCAACTCATTTTATACCGACTGAAATTTTTGAAAAAAAAAGTCAGAGGGGGGAAAATAGTCAGCTGAACGCAATGATACATTCTTGCTTCGGCTGACAGTCTTCCCACCGCTATAAACGCAGCTGACCGTCATTATTATATTTTCATATGTGTCCAAAATTATGTAAAAAAATTTCAATCGGCATAAGTAGTTTTACTTTTTAATTTATTTTACAAGTTCACCTGTTCAGCTGACGTATTTTCTCCCCTCTACGGCGCAGCTGACTTTTTTTTTATTCCAGTAAATCTCAACAATGCACAAAAAAATTTTCAGTCGGTATTTAATGAGTTGTTAAAAAAATTTTTTCGTACCCACCGCTATTGGACCAGCTGACGGTTGGTTTCGTCGTCCATTGGATGGCGTCTGCCTTCAGTATTAAAATCAGTCGGCATGGAATGATGAGGTCAAAATGACCCCTGACTTCCGGACTATATTATCTGTCCGAGGCGTATGTTCGAGTTCGCGACAATTATCATTGATTATTTTTATTAATCTACCCAAAAATGGATTGTTGGTTATAATTTTACCAGACGTACAATTGTACTACGCGCACATTGTAATAAAATTTAATTACAATATTTATTGTGATATTACATTTTCGAATTGAACAAACTGATAAACAACGAGAGTTACAGTTTGTAGCATCATAGGGACGGACGGAAATTTAGAATTATTATGTAAAAAGTGTGACTAAAGACTACTGCATAGCAGTATGTGCAGTTGCTCCATCTTGTTGAAACCAGAAATTAGGATACTGCTCCGCTATTGGCCTCAAAAAGTTTTCAATCAATGTTCTGTAAGAAGCTCCTGAAATCTATTCCGGCGTTTCATCCTCATTTTGGAAGAAATATGGTCCGATAACTCTAGTGGCCACAACACCGCACCAAACTTACATTTAGATGGGTGCAACTGATGTTGGTGTGTTGCCCTTGGATTTTCAGAGCCCCACAATCTACAGTTTTGTTTGTTGACATAACCATTTAAATGGAAATGCGCTTCATCCGACATCAAAACATCATTTAAAAAATCAATTTAAGTGGCTAATTGTGTAAGAATAGAAAAACACGATAATTTTAACGCGTTGTGTTGTACTGTAGGGTTCCATAATAAATTTCCAACAATTCAATTATAACCTATAAAAAGAGAAAAATAAATATGTCAAAAAATAAAAAAGTTATTTGTTCCACCCTGTAGTTAATTTTAATTAATTCAGTTTATTAACTGCTTGAATCAACCCTACAAAAAACTGAAAAGCCTTCTTCTTATCCTATTGAAGCTTTTGGAATAAATATTTTAATTGATTTGCAATTCTTAGTTTATCAGTTTTGTATTGCTTATATACTTACATACATATGTATATGCTCGTAGTCCATCCCTCAACACCAGTATAACCCATAAATTTATTAAGCCAACATTTGTGGTGAAAATATCCAATAATATACAAAAATATGTACATTTTTTAGTCCAGCAAAATAAAATTAATATGCGAATAAAAGGTGATGTATGTAGGCAAAGTTCATTTCTCAAATTGCAATGCCAACAACAATCTAGAGAGGGAAGGTTGTCGAGTTGAATCACCTTTTGTTATTACACCTCGAACGTGATGTACGCTGTCTACTAAAGGGCGATTTTTTAAGCGCTATAGGAAAGTCTTTCAAAAAAAAAAAACACACATAAAATTCAAAAAAATGCATGAAATTTTTATTTAAATCGATAGTGCAGTCCATATAATTTAATGTTTAAAGATTATTTCATGCAAATGTTGACCGCGACTGCGTTTCAAATGGTCCATCCGCTTAGTCCAATTTTGGCATACTCTTTCCAATGCTTCTCACATATAAATGCTTTAATGTTGTCCTCCAATGCGTTAATTGAAGCGGGCTTGTCCGAATAGACATGAGCGTGCGTTATATCGCACTATTTGGGAAGCCAATTGACAGGTCCCGAACGTGAAATAAAATGTTCACCGAACTCGCCTCTCAACAAGTCCATTGTTACGCGTGCTATGTGGCATGTGGCACCGTCTTGCTGAAACCACATGTCATGCAAGTCAAGCTCTTGCATTTTGGGCAAAAAAAAGTTGGATATCATTTCTCGGTAGCGCTCACCATTCACAGTTACGTTACGATTCGCAGCATCTTTGAAGAAGTACGGTCCAATGATACCTCCAGCCCATAAACAGCACCAAACTGTGACCTTTTCTGGATACATTGGTAGCTCTTGCAATTCTTCTGTCTGATCTTCACTCCAAAATCGACAATTCTGCTTATTTACGTACCCATTGATCCAAAAATAAGCTTCGTCGCTGCACACAATTTTTCGACTTTAAACTTTCTTAACAGTACACGAATTTTTATAATAAAATTCAATGATTTGCAAGTGTTGTTTGTTTGTAAGACGAGTTAAATTATAGACCAAACTGAAGATGTTTGACAGTGAAACAAAACACGAAACGTCAGCCAACTGTTTAAAAAGATAATAGCTAAAAAATCACCATTTATTGTGCCATGACAGCAGCGGAAGCCAAGTTTCACTTTTTTTTTATGGATTACTTATAACTAGCGGTATTTAAAAATAGCTGAAACACTTCGAAAAAGTGATAAAAAGCACAGAAAATGAAATCTAGATTTGTCGATTTTAGTATTAGTTCCAAACGAGAAGAGGCCTACGGGGGATTTTTGATATTTCCTAAGACATAACAGCAGAACTAAGCTGTAGCTTATGTTGGAAAGATAAAGAACGTAACCTCTAGAAACACGTCAGTTCGGTACTAATAGATTTTGCCCTACGTGTTTTGGGCAGTTGACGCCTCATCGGATATTGTCATCGTCCACGAACCTTGTAGAGTCCTAGGTTTGTTCATCGAGAGAGGACATTACTATTCAATTCAAAGTCTAAAGTAGCACTTGTTGGCAAAAGATACTCTACGTTGGATTTCCAGGCTGCCATTGTTATCGGTGTTAATGCTGGTTCTTAAATAAACGAAGTATCTTACAACCTCGAAACCATAACTGCCAACAGTGTCATTAGTGCCGATACGCGAGTGCGCCGTCTGTTTGTTTGATGAAAGGAGGTACTTTGTTTTGTCCTCGTTGACCAAACTATAAAATAACTACTTTAATAATAATATTAATACATTTTTTTCCTTGTTCACTCCTCTCGGGAGCTTAGGGCCTCGACAAGACTTGTCTTGCGTTGGTTTCGTTAATCTATTTGATTAGCATGCCGCTACCAGTCCTAAATATTGGGAATGCCCACATGTCGTTGCTTAGGTACAACGCCTTCTTACTGCTTGGAGCGCCAGAAGGATCGCACAGATGGTTGAGGACTTCGCTAAATTTTGTGTATCTGCCCTATTATCACGGTTGTCCTCTTCCTCTTGCTGGTGCCACTGATGCCAATGAGTTGACACAGATCGCTCAAAGCAGCCCTGATATACAATGCTCAAGCCCTCTGGAAGTTTCAGTTGGTCATTGTGTATTTGGTACTTTTCTACCTGTTCCAGGTGAATATTAAATTCCCTTTTAAAGGTTTTGCCAGAGGGTTCCCAAATTCTCCTCGGAAAAGTCCGGGAGTTCATCAGACAGGCTCAATGGACAAGCCTTTTCTCACTTATTCAAGGAAAAGTATAGTTGCTTCGTTACTTTGTTGTTGTTCTCAAACCTGCCTGGAGTCATTAACAGCAGCTATTATTATTACCAAATATTGATCCTTAATAAATAATCATTAAACCATAAATAAAAGTATTGTTAACACGAATAGCCTTTGCTTTTTAATTATATTGATGAACTCTCCTATATTCTATAATATCCGAAAGTTAGGAAGTTAGTTTCAAATCGATCTAATAAACACGGATATACAATTCTAAAGGTTTTGAAATTAAATAAACGTTTTAAAAAATTAAATATTGCTACAGAAAATATTGTTTCAACCTTTGTGCTAATTTTACTACTCTCACTGTTATGAAATGGCATATGAAGTCTGCTTTCAGGCGTAATGTTAATAGTGTAAGAGGTACGGTATTCCCATTGAGCTTCAATTGCAGTTAACGCTCAACTGCATTTACACATCGCACTAAAATTGCAATGAGATTATTTTTTAATCAAACCCAACTTACACAACTGAAAACCAAAATTTCGTAATTTATTTTACAATCGGATATTTGCTTCACTTTAGTCTGTACCATTTGCAAAATCATATATGTATGTAGGTTAATTCTCTTTCATTCTTTCATTCTTAATTTTTAACCAAAGTTAGTTATTTATTTTTCTTCAAATGCATTGATGAAAAATGAGAAATTCATTAAAACGAATTATTTGTGATAATTTTGTATTTAATAATTTCTTCAATAATCTTTTACAGGAACTCGAAAAAATTGAGGAAAGATGATTGCTTGCGCCGATGATATTGTAATAGCAACTTCGGGTAAATACCTTCCCACATTGTATGACCTTCAACAAAGATCTCTCAACAGACTCAAACTTATGTATGTAGGTGTAACAGTCAAGGACTAGAAGTACTGACCTGATACTGTTCAACAGGAGAAATAAAGCACCTACTATCAGCCAGATATACCTAGGGGAAAACCTCTCAGAGTAACAGAAAGGGCTAAATATCGTGGCCTTTTTCTGGAGAGGAACATTTCGGTGTCTTTCAGACTGAACTGCTGGCAATAACAAAAGCCGTGGCACTGCTACAATGTGATGCGATCCCGGGAGATAATATCTAAATTTTCACTGATTGCCAGACACCGATAAAATCCCTCACAACGCAGTCGACAACCTCCAAGGCAGCCACATCTCTTAAGGAGAAGACTGAGTAATTTCGCCAAAGTGACATGAGTTCCTGGCTTTTAAGAGCAAGGAATGAAAGATGGTTCAATGAAACCGCATGCAGAATCGCCCGACAATTGTGACTCTCAATGCTAAACGCACGTAATTTCTTCCAAGTCAAAATAAGCACTGTCTTAGCACACTGATTTCTGTTATAACGGGGCGCTGCCTATAAGGCAGACTCACCGAGAAGATGGGCGTGCCAACACATGACTTCTGGAGAAGCTGCCTAGATGAGGAAGAGACGATCTCGCACCTCCTGTGTCATTGTCTTGCTCTATTCAGATGGACATTTACCATTTTAGGTAAGCATTTTTTAATGAATGAAAAATGAAAGATCTCAGTACTGTGGAATCAGGGATCTTCTAAACTTTTTTCTTTCCTAAGATAAGGACAATTTCCCCAGGCGGCATCAAAATGGACAACCTCTCCGACGTAACCTAACCTAAACCAACTCTGCGAAATCACTTATTTCAGACTCCCTTATTATTGCTTTTTTATTATTCGCATTTAGCGTCATTGGGCCAATTTAAGGCTTCTATACAACCACAAAATTTATTTATGTATCTATATGTATAAGTATTAAATGCGGAAATTCCTAAATTCCTTTTTGAACGAAAGTATCAGGTCAGTCCATAAGTTCGTGCGTTTTTTAAAGGTGGTTTTAAAATTAATAAAAAAGATTTTTAAAGTATTTATTAATCAATAATATATTTTCCTTCATTATTTACAATGTCTTCCCAGCGTTTACGCAAATTTTTAATTCCCTGCGCAAACATTTTTTTTCTTTTGAGCCAGAATACGCTTCGATATCCCTTTTTTTAGCTTTTTTTGAGGAGCAGTTCTTGTTACTCATATGGGGTTGAAGCCCACGGAAAAGATGATAATCACAAGGTGCAATATCCGGAGAGTATGGTGGATGCGGCATTAGCTCCCAGCCGAACTCGATCAGCTTGCCTAATGTTTGCCTTGCGGTGTGAGGTCTTGCCTTGTCGTGGTGAAACAAAACTTTGCGTCTATTCACTAAAGACGGTCGATTTTTGTTAAGTGCCTCATTCAGGTTTGATAGCTGATGGGAATAATAATAAGCAGTTATCGTCTGGTTTGGTTCCAGAAGTTCAAAATAATCAATACCGCCCACCAAATAGACAGGAGAATCTTCTTGGGGTGAAGGCCATCTTTAGGGATCGGTTCTGGTGTTTCATCTTTATCTAACCATTGGCGTTTGCGAAAAGGATTATTGTAAAGGACCCATTTTTCATCACCAGTAACGATACGGTTCAAAAAACTTTCATTTTCAAGCCGTTGCAGCAGCTGAGAACAGGCGTTCACTCTCTGCTGAAGGTTGGCGAGGGAAAGTCTATGCGGAACCCATTTTCCCAGCTTTGAAACCTTTCCCAACTGAACCAGGTGCCTGTGAACTGTTCCATGCGATGAATTTAACCTCTGAGCTATCAGATCAAGTGTCAAATTTGGCTTAGCTTCAACGAGTTCGAGCAAGGCGTCGGAGTTAAAGTCCTCACGACGACCAGTGCGCGGGGCATCCTCCACGTCGCAGTTACCACTTCGGAATTTCGAAAACCACTTTTGCGCAGTCCTTACACTCACAGTATCCTCTTCGTGAACAGTGTTTATTTCTGCAGCAGCAGTTGTGGCATTTTTACCACTTTTATAAAAAAAATACAAAATATGCCTCTTATACGCGTTCGAAGATTCCATTTTATTTTTTAAAATCACTTGTTGAATGCACAATATATCAAAGTTCCGTTATATTCCGCGAATAATTTTTTGTATGCAAAAATCGTACAAAAGTGAAATTGTGAATAAAATACGCACGAACTTATGGACTGACCTGATATTAAGGGAACTGCGTTTATGAAACGTACTATGTATGAGATTGTATTTGAATTCAATTCAGCCCCTATAAAAACAAATACTCTTGTACTTAAACCTTCATGTATGTAAATAGGGTTCGCTACTAGCATTGCTTCTCTCTGTTCGCAGTATGGAAGTATCGCGTCACGATGTGCAGGTACCACTAACAAACGCCTGCAGGTATTTTCTCATAAATAAAGTGACTTTGATTTTGGAAGTGTTTGCTATAGCGCTTTTCCTAAGACTGTTGCGTGCACCCTATGATCAAAAAGTACCGGGAATGTTTAATTTAAACGAACCGCGCACGTGGGAACCGGTGCATATTTTTTCCATATGTTGGTAGTCAATAAAGAATATTATTTATCCATTTTAAAGCGTTTGAGAGATGCTGTACGTCGCAAACAGCCGGAAATGTGGGCAAACAATTCTTAAACAATTCTTGGATTTTGCATGATGATAACGCGCCATCGCACCGAGCCCAAATTGTGTTGGATTATTTGACCAAACACCAAGTAAATACCATCGTGCAAGCACCGTATTCACCTGAGATGGCCCCGTTCGACTTCTTTTTGTTTCCAAGTTGAAGTTGCCACTTCGTGGAAGGAGATTTCAGTCGATAGAGGAAATCAAAAAGAATGTGACGAAAGAGCTGAAGGCCATCCCCTCGTCGGCCTACCAGGGGTGTATGGAGGACTGGGTTAAACGTTGGCGCATGTGTGTTACTTCAGACGGTTCATATTTTGAAGGAAATAAAATGATTTATTTAAACATTCCCAGTACTTTCTGATCAAAGGGTATAAACATCAAAACAGCTTTCTCGGTTTGCATCTTGTTTTAGCTAATCCCCCGACGCACCTCAACCCCTTTTAAATTAAATATTTCGGTTTGTTTGTACATGCGCAATAGTCAAAATATATGTATGTATGCACATACTTATGTGAATTACGTTGAAGCAGTTCTCTTGCTCTTTTGGGTACAACTTAATTAGTGTGAGTGTATTGGGCTCTCATAAAATATGCAGGAGATAGATTTGAGATTTTTCTCCGAATTTGTATGCTGTTCCGACCTGAGTAACTGCAGGTAAATATTATATTATACTTCTTTTTCGAATAATTCTTACTTTACCGAAATCATAAAAGAAAGTTCCCATGAAAAACAAATACTGGGCCAGTGTATAGAATTTCAGAATATCCAAAGGATGGGGCCATGAATTCGTTTCATGCACGAACCAATTTTTAATACGCTGCTCCCAAGGTGAATCCACATAACGTGACTTCGATATAACAGCTGCATTGTAATAAAATAATAAATTCCCAAAGGTGTTCAGAAAAGTTCTTTTTGAAGTGAAACTTCTTAGGAGTTGATAGTGCCTACTGTTTGGGACGTTTTTTATCCCAATTTTTTTGGCGTTGTTTTTTTTTTTTTTGGCTTACTTTTTGGCCCTTATTTCCGTTTAGTTTCCTGGCTAGTGCTTGTGCGTATTATAAAGAGCTATCCATTCCGGCGTCGGATTTATTGGTATTGCCTTGCTGTAATTTGTGACGTTGCTACGGTCCTGGAATCGCTGCGTTTGTGCGGGTGATAAACGTCCGGAGTAGTGCGCGTTGTTACCACGGTTTGTGTCCGGCGTTTACCTACACCGGTCGACCCTTCGCGTGTTTTGTAAATTTTGTCTATTTGTATTCTCTGCAAATGTTGTGAATTTATTTAGATAAATATTCTTTCTCTCTCTCTCTCTCTCTCTCTCTTTCTCTCATTCTCTTGCCTTAAAAGTTTCACTTCTGTTATGTGTACTACACTTCTACTACTAATTTTTTTTTTTAGTTATGCTTAAATTTTTGATTGAGTACTTCCCTCCGTTATTTTCGTACCATCGACACTTTCAATTGCTGAGTACTAATTGTACATGACAGTATCTGGACAACATAAGGTCTTTATTCAAATTAACAAAGTAAATATTTAGGTATAAGCCTAAATTTTTTACTTAGTTACTTTTACTGAATCAGCCGAATTGATAGTTCTAATCCAGAATCAGTAGATTTTTGATTATTTAAGGTACACGATAGCAGCATGAGATATTTTTAAGCATAGTCGATAAAAAGTTCTTCCAAATAGAGTGTAGCAAAATTTGCTGCAGGTACGATTACATGTTCGCGTTGTCGAGCTGGTATTAAAATATACCGCTTTGCAATTCTGACGTACCGCAAGGTATAACTTAGATTCATGGTGAATGTATCTCGCAACCAAGTGCAACTCGAAGTTAAAGTAAACATTAACAAATACTATAACCAAGGCGAATACATGTATGAATTCGCCCTATCATAATAATAACCATACCCGCAAGCATTGAAAGTCACCCCTAAAACGCGTTTCTACAAAGCTTTTCCAACTGTGTATAAGTACGTTAGTATAATAATTTGCGGATGCTGGAAGAGAGTTGAGTTACCTCCCAAGCTTTTGCTGCAATATTGCAAATGCTTTTGTTGTTGACCGCATGGTAGTTGAATCAAAGTGAGCGAACGTAGTTAGTATTATAATAATAATCATGTAACCAGAAGTGTCTGTGCCACTTTGCCCCTTCCCCAGCATCCACTAGAATAGTTGCCAAATGCTTTAGTCCATGCAAGTGGCTGCAGTCCAAAAACAGATAAAAGTAGTCAAACACATGGCAGGGGATTTCAGTACGACGACGATACCCGAACGTTATGTTACGTGCTGGCAGCTGCAAAAGCAGCACAAAAATTGTTCTTAGTCAGTGTATTTTGCAAGAGTTACAAGTTTTACAGGTGAAGCGGTACGATTTAGAAAAGTAGTAGACAATCTTTATAGAAAAAAATCTTTACAAATAAAACATCAGCTTTTGATTAACGCTTCAAAAGCACTTCAAGACGAGCATGCAATCTAAAGAAAACAAACAAAAACATCGTTTAACATCGCGTGTTTCGCGGGTGGTCAATCATTTCAGTCATTTGTGGCTTGTCTTATAGGTGGGCTAACACCGGAAATTGTTGCTTAGTAGACATTATGGCCTCTCTACAGTTTACGAAAAACAAAAAAAAAAAATCCCGAACTCTTTCAATTAAACTAATTCCGCGCCAAATTTAACAGTTGAATAAATTCAACCCCGAGTCTCAATCAAGCGCTCAGTGTTACCTATGTGTTGAGAATACTTCGCGACCGCTTTTATATTTATTTGGTTTTCGAGCTCGCACGCGTTTTAATGAAAAGATTCTCAATTGAAAGATAAGCTGTTTGGCTGCGAAATTATTCAATTTAGTACTTAATTTTCTAATCCCATACGCTTTTATCATAAATTTAGTGCTTTAGTTGTATTGCAGTTGCGAGCCACATTACGCGCTGTTGTTTTTATTACTGCCACCCTTCATGGTGAGCAGCATCGAAATTAGTGATTTGTTCGTCTACCGCCGCACATTTAACAGCTGATTTCACACGACATGCACATGATTTATTTACGTAACAATTTATGTTCATACTCGTAGATACATAAATACATACTCACCCCTCATCATTCAGAAGCTGTGTTTGCGAAGCAGTTTTCCCAACTAAGCCATATTGAACAGTGCACACCAGTTGTAAATAAAGCACATTTCAAATCATGCAAGTAAGGCGCTGAGGCAAAAATCCATAAATTGATTTTTACTGGCACAGCAGCGCAGCAAAACTCAAGTTATTTGCATCCTTCCAAAATAGTAAACATAGCCGCGCTTAGGTTTGCACCCCACTGAAAGGTCCAAGCAGTGCAACGCCGTGAAGTTAAGGCAGCAGAACGGCCGTACACAGAACGAGGAACTTTTAACCATACATACATACCATATGCACACAAGAAAAAACATCAAGTGGTAGGTAGTGGCACACAAAGATTTTACTTACTAGCAAAGTAAGCAAAAGTTTGCTCTCTGCTGCTCGCCGCCAACAGAGCTAAGCTTATTTTAGCATTTGTCTCACACCAATTAGAGACTTTGGCGACAGCAGCGGAGGTTATTACAGCTGGTTCCTGCGCGTAGAACTTGAGATTCTCGAGCCAACCGCATTGTGGTGAGTCGTGCGACTAATTTTATAAAAATTGATATTACAAAATTTATTTCTATGAAATTGGCATATGTACATATATACATATGTGCAAATTTGTAGACGCTTGGCAAAAAAACTTATTCCAATTTCTCCAACTTCGAGTAGACCAAAAAAAAAAAAATAATAGTTTCTCATAATCATTCAATGGAAAGTAATTAATTAAGTAATTAAATTTAAGTGACAAGCGTTATTAAATAATATAAACCCGGCATTTCGAAATTTCTGGCTTTGTTCTCAATAGACTTTTATAATTATCATCAAAAAACCTTAATGTGAAAATTAAATTAACTTATCTCAATTAAGTTATTTTGTGAAATTTGATTTGAAAGAAAAAAAGTTACCATAAATTCCACGACTTATTTCGAAAAAAGTTCCTTGTAAATGTCAAACAAACAAAAAAGAGTGAAAGAAGTGTGAATCGTAAAATTATTACCTGAATAGATATATTAAATAAATAATTATTAATTTTCTTTAATTTCGTCAATATTAGAATTTTTTTCGAGTCACGTCCGCCCTGAACTTTCAAATATAATAGGTATAATAAATCTCGTTTTATGCATAAGAGACAACCAGGATTACGGCGTCTTGGATTGATGTTCAATTCTTTGCAGCTTTCGTTAGAGTCGATGGAATAATTATTTTTCACACCGCAACCAGCGCACCATTTTCCACTCACTCACTCGCCTGCGAAAAATAACAAAAATCAATTAGAAAAATTTTAACAAAATTAAGAAATGTTTCCGGAAACATTCGGCCTGACACAATACATAAAGGTTGACAATACAGAATTTTGCAGTACATAATTTTATCAAGTATAGGACTGAATATCGTACCATCAAAATGTTGTACCCAACCCACTTTATTTAATTCGTAAGCAATATACTTTTTATTTGTGGTTGCAATAAGATTGACCAAATCATATGGATAAAATTTGCTTTTTTTTTCTCAGTTTGAGCATATTCTGTGTTACATTCCATATGAATGAGGCTAACTACAAGGAATTTATAATCAAGTGCTTCCATAAATATTGACATCTAATTTCAGGCCATTAATAACTGTTTAATGAAGGGGGATTTTATTGATAATCGTGTTAGCCGTTTCAATAAATAAAGAAATCCCCATTTAAAGAAGGCATTAATGCGTATTAATATTCTCCACCTTTATTTAGTATGCTAGGCAAGTTTAACTGAACAATAAGATATAAATACACACATACATATATACTTACACACATATAATTAGCGCTTACACTCTTTGTTGGGTATTTGGCCGAGCTCCTCCTCCTATTTTTGGTGTGCAGCTTGATATTTTCCAGAAATGGAGAGACCTTCACTTTTGCGCCACCTTCTTTCATGAAGAGACTTTTCATGGCAGAAATGCATCGAAGGTTTGCCATTATCTGCCGCAGAGCGAACGCTATCATTTGATGTTTTGTGACCGGGGTTTCGAACCTGTGCACTTTCGAATAGTAGTAACGCACCAACCATCAGGCCATGGCGGCCGCAAAACAAAAAGTGATTAATTATAAAAAAAGAGGTTGTCTGTAAAGTCGGTTTACTGACGATAGTTTAACGTGACAACGTCATAAGAAAATATTGATGGAATGGTTGCAATTTTCAAAACAAATTTTTTAATTTTATTTGTTTGATAGAAATTTTGTATGGATATAGAGGAGGAGGTAAATGGAATTGCAATGGAATAGGTCTAGTTACATTTACACAAACGTGAAAAATGACGAAACATTTATCAAATTCATGAAAGATATCTTCAATTTCGATTGTGCATCAGACGTTAATAAGTCAACAACACTAAGAGGCACCATCATCGATTTGCCTTTTTCAAGACACTTTACACTCGAAACACTCCATTTCATTTCCTACTTTTTCTATCATCGTCCTATTCTCAACAGAGAAATGGTTCATTACCATGCACACAGCAAGAAGGCATATGCAAATACAAGTATGTGAATTTATATACAAATGCGCATATACATACATATATATGCTCACTCAAGTAGGACAGAGCCAGATGTCGAACGTTGCCGAACGCGGGGGCCGATTGTGCTCTTTGCCGTTCGTTCCGCGCTCTCGCTTGCAGTTCAAGCACATTAGCTAACATTTGCTTGTGTACGGAATAGATTCGTATATACATATATTAGTATACAACATATCTTATAAGGTATGTGGTAAATATTACCACACATTTTTTCCTTCATATATAATAAAAGATTAATAATAATAACATTAAAACAACAGGTATTATTAACAAACTTGGTTTTATTTTAAATTCTTTAAGTAAATCAAATTAATAATAATCAATAAGAAGGAATATGCAAATACAAATACGTGAATTTATATATGTACATATGCGCATATACATACATATATGTAAATGCTCACTAAAGTAGGAGAGAGCAAGATGTCGAACGTTGCCGTTCGTTTGCTTTGTTTGCTTTGTTGTTCGTTCCGCGCTTTCGCTTGCAGTTCATTCAAGGTAACCGCTAATAAGCAAGGTAACGACAAATGAGCAAGGTAACGACAAATGAGCAAGGTAACACTAATGAGCAAGGTAACGACACATTTTTTCGTGCGTGCAGCCGGCGTTGAACGTTTTGCGAATAATACCTCACTTAGGGTTTTTGTTTGCCAAAACTTAGTCTTGTCTGATAATTGTGTAGTTATTTGTTTGAATTTTCTATTGAAGGTGGCATTCTCTTATACTCATCTCCCAAATTTTTATTGCCATTATTAATTTTTTTTTCTTTATTTGCCTTACATGAATTGCTGAGTACATAATGGTTCATAGCTATGCTGTAAATTACTGTTTCCTCACTCATTGCTTTTTAGCATAAATTCTTTTGCTCACCAAACCTAAAGTTAGCCATGGTATTATCTTTGTCAAATAAAGAGTTTCGTCTAAAATATATGAAGTGATTTTTATTTGCTACATTTATATTAAAACAAGTATTTTATATTTGTAGACACTTTTTAAATAGTATGTATTTCTCATTTTTATTTGGGCATACTATTCATATTAGTCACTCATTGTATATTTACTGACAGCATCCCTTCATTCCATAATTTCTCCTTTGTTTCATTTGGCATTTGCAAAATCTTTAGTTCCATAACCGAAAACTAAAGCTTAAGGTGAATTTACAAGAGTCGTTTTTTGGCAGGCGATAGTCGCTTGAAAAATCGCTTAACAAAAGTTGAAAGAGTTCAGAGAAAATTCCAGTTTTGCAATTACCAGTTAAAATATGACAAAAAGAAGAACGGCTAATACTGGCATCAATATGTATTCATATGTAATTGCCCAAGAAATCGAATTGACATTATACTCGCGGTTGCGCACAATACTGTTTTAAAATGTGTTTTTCACCTACACTATGTCGTTTACACTAACATAACATTGTACCTAGAACAAATTGTCTGGTAAAAGTTGACTTACGTCTACTTTGAGGCAAACTATTTTCCCCCCCCAGCCAATTTGTGCACATCTGTTTACACGAGCGTTTTTCGCTGAACCTAAGTAAATAAACAAATATGAGATCACCTGACATCAACCCCAGTGTTACGGTCTGTATGTGAAGATAAAATAAAAGCTTTTATTTGTTTCTGTTGAAAAGTAAACTTTCCATATTTGTAGGTTTGCACAAGACTCTCAAACATAAAAAAGATGCTGTTGAAAAATGAAAGTTAATAAAGACATAGAAGCTACTGTTTTTCCAAAACTCGTATTTAAATTTAGGATCTCTGCCAAGCTCTGCACTTTAGTTAGGTCACTTTTTTATCTTGGATAAAATCTTACCTTCCCACCAATAACTCAATCAATCAATCAATTGTTGTTGATAACACTTCCTTCCATTTTTTATTGCTTCTTCGGGAGCTCAACAATGTAGTATTTTAGTTCTTACACTATGTATGTTATTTTTATAAATTTCTTTTGCTTGCTGAATTAAGAAGCACCCGAAAAAGGGTTGTATGTGTTGCTCTACGTTCCTATATAAGTATGTATAGTGCCAGTTGTTCGAGCTCCTCCAATTGTGGTAAGGGGCCTTACATTTAAGTGCCAACTCCGAACAGACCGTTTTTTTGAGAAGTATTTTTCATTGCAGAAATGTACTTGCACCGCTATTAGAAAAAAACTTATTTCTATAATTTGATGTTTCCTATCCATTGTGGGCTACAAACGCAGGTCCACTGAAAGGTAGTCAAATACAAACCCACTCTGCTTTTAAAGAATTCAATATTCTATTATAAACTTTAATCATAGATTTTTCGTCTACCTAACTTTAAATAATGTTTGCAAGTTTTAATAAATAAATAACATTTTATAATATGTTTCAAAATGTATTAACTTGGTTCTTAATATTATTTTTTTTAAGTAGTGCCTTGGCAGTTTTTGCAAACTCTGAGGTGTTGTTTAGTCAGTCGTCTGCCAATCTGTACAACGGTCATATGATTTGTTACTTGCACTTGGCGAATATTGTTGTCAAACAGTTATGTAAGAGTACTATATGTAGTGGTATGTTATGTTTTGCTTGTGATGATAAGGTGTGTAATAAAACTTATTGCACTGATTCAGCTAAGCGCTCGCCAGCGAATTGAGCCCATTTCCTGCATGTAGGCTTCCGGTTGCTAGCTAGAAGGTGGAAGCGAATATTATAACAAATATAGAAATCAAATCTACAACACAAAAATGTAGCGTAAATACGCCCACCTCCCATAGGTGACTAGAAAGAGGAAATGGTCCATGTATGCGACATTGCGTTATAGGTGTGGCACAGGTGTGCAAGTATAATAACCTTGTGATTTCAGAGTATGACGGAGGTGGTTATAACTAAATCCGCATTTAGTGGTTGAAGACAAAAAATTATACTTTTTTGAAAACGTTGTAAAAATGATTTGTTTTATTTCTTCACAAGAAGTTTACAATGAAATTATTTGCTACCGGTAGGTATAGCATTAAGAAAAATTATGGTATAGTTCAAAAAGATACCTGATCAGTCGTACATCGAAGCTTTGGAGGGATGTCTTCGAATAACCGCTGGACCGCATTTTTGTCCCTTTTACGAATATATATATGTATGTACTGATTAAATTTTTGAGATCTTCACAATTTAAAGCTCTCCATATGTTCTTGTAAACCACTGAACTTATATTCCCAAAGAAATTATCTATTGGACGATATTGGGGCAAGTTTGTGGCATTCTATCCTTTGGCCGACGCTTTGTCAGGCCAGAAGACATAGTTACCCTTAGAGTGGTACGTTTTAAGGTTCTTGGTTCACTACAAGGCAACTTGGCTTGAAATTCTAGGCCTCGAGGTTCACTTCTCAGATATTGCCAAGCAGAGCATTACTTTCAAATTTGTGCTTGAACTTCAATTTCACTTTCTCCGGTATCTTTTTTGATTTTTTTTTTTGTCATCACCCGTTACTAAGCAAACGCTACAAAAGAAACGCTATGATACAAAATGTTTCCGCTTGGTCCTCTGTTTGCTTTCCTGCGTCGACTTCAAGTGGTTTGCACTTATCCTTCATAATTCAATTCAACCACACCTGCCACACTTTTAAATATTGATTAGGCCTTCTGCCCTTAACATTTTTTTGTAAATGCAAGTACATGCATACACCGCTGCACTCAGAAGAATGCAATCAATCAGTATTTGATTCTTAAGTGCTGGGCGTTCGTTCGTCGCCTACTTAAGTGCAATTTTGTGGAACGTAGCACAGAATATTGATTTTGCTTACTCACATTCCGAATTAAATTAAATTAAATCGTTAACAATATCGGCTGAATGACAAAGGATTGCATTGAAAATGGAGGACCTCACTTACGCCGGTGGGCAAAAATTTTTTTAGCCGTTAGCACCAAAACTGAGTGAATATTATCCCGAAGGTTTTTGACATGTGGAATCCGAATCTAACTTCAGACTAGACTCTCTATTGCAAATTGTCGAAATACTCGAATTTAAAAGGCCAAGAGAAAAAATTTCTTTTTAAACAAGTGTGTCACGCTGTTTGGGGTTCATTTCGAAATACAAAAGCGAATGATTGACTGAGCTGAAACGGTCAGTTGCTGCACGTTTGCGACATTGCCGAGAGTTATTAACAAACTGCCCACCCCGTCCTAAGCAAAGACGAAGCTATATTGTCTCGGGACACCCACTGCCTGCCAGCGTTTTGTTTACAGGTAGGATCAAAAGTTTGGTGATAGGTCCTTTGAGTATGGCGATAGTCTCGGTGGTAAATGTTCATCTCGAATAAGAACGAGGTAGCGATGTTGTATTGTTGGCTTGGAATTTTTGCAAGCTAATAAGCCGTTTCGGTGACATATCATGGCTACCTAGGACACCCTTTTTTCTGTGGGGTATCTCAAAAGTAAACTCTATGAAACAAACCCAGTGACCATATCACCACTAAAATAAAATGTCGTTCGCGATAATTTATGGCATCACTTCTCCGGCTAGAGGTACCAAGTAAGGAGGACAGATTCCAATAGTGTATCGGACGTAGCGGTCAAAATTTAGATAAAAATAAAATAAAATCCGTACTTATCTTCTCCGTACTATATATTGAAATAAACTTTTGTAATTAGTCATTATTTTTTAATTTAGATTTTAGCTTCTTCCGCGTTAACGTTAAGCGAATACCCCTCTGAGACTCCTTCTGAAACAATGACCGGAGTTAACGCCACGACACCGTTGCGATCATCAGTAGCCGCGGCTCATGGGCACGAATTGAGGCAGGCATCAATTTGTTTTAGTACTGTGTAAAAGTCCTCAAAAGTTAAAGTTGCCGATCCTACTATGTATCTTAGGTGCACCTTCATGTTTTTGACCGCACCCTACCTCTGCCGTCCGAAATTTAGGTGCGGCAGTTTATGTTGTTGTTGTTCTTGTTCTTGTCGCAGCATAAACATTCCCCATATGTACATGTACGGGGAATGCTGCTGAAGTGACAGTCCTTGGTCGGATACATTGAGATCCTCGTATGTAGGCTCAACCATGGCGGGCAAGTCTACCAGAACACATGAAAGACCAAATGAATCGGCTCTATTCACCTTGGTGCGCAGTGAGTGTGGAAGTTCCGAAACGACCTTGAGAAAGACAACCGCAGCATATGTTTGTGTCGATGCATACATGAATACATGATATTCACATAAAGTGACACTGTTAGATGTTTGTATCCAGGGTGGAACTCTGAGGGTGCGCAGACTCCCTAATTCAGTGCGAAGCATATGCCATGCGTTTTGGATTTTGTTGGGTAGTTACTCATCCCAGTCGATGTCAAGAGTCCAAAATTACTGAAATTGTATTTTTTCTCTGACTAATACTGGTCAACACGCGACGTTTGAGGGAAATCGACTTTTGGTGGATCGTCGACTATCGGCATGTGCTATCCAAACGATGCCTAATGCCTTCGACTCGTCTTCATTGTTTAACTCATAAGAGGGGAAACCGCGGTCATTCGAATAGGTCTCATAAAGCATCTAGGAGGATTGGAGTTCCATTTACGTAGATTGAAACCCCCTGCAATAGTTGCTGTAACCCCCTTCTTGATCGATTGGCTTCAGCAATGGAAACATTGCCGCATAAAACGTCGTCCACATAAAACTCATTCTTCTTCCCTTGCAAGTTTTTTTAAGATCAATTAGCGAGAAACGGTGAAAAATTAATTGAATAAGTGACTGTTAATAAACGAAAATATGAAGAAAGTTCTCGGTCGTCACATCACCAGACGAATTTTCGCAAGTCCACGCCTTCCCAGTGGACTATTATTTCTCTACACATTTCTCGCCAGTTGAAAACAACAGAGGC
Organism: Anastrepha obliqua; assembly: GCF_027943255.1. Taxonomy (NCBI): domain Eukaryota; kingdom Metazoa; phylum Arthropoda; class Insecta; order Diptera; family Tephritidae; genus Anastrepha; species Anastrepha obliqua. The sequence goes on along the minus strand of NC_072895.1, from coordinate 395,899 downwards.
GATACCCTTCTGTAAGTTTTACCAGTGTGCTGACAATCGTTCAACGATAATTCAGACTTACCTTATCTTAAACACGACACGTGGCTTAGTCGTTGCGCTTGATTTCTTTAACACGTTGATGTGGGATACATAGATCGAAATGGATCAATATAACCTCCCGTATAATGGTAATTTTCAAAAAATAAAAATAATCACGTTTCTTTCATATAAATGAAATGTAGTAGAAATGATAAAAAATAAATATGGTGCAAGTAATTTCGGTGCCACACCCATTTTTGAGTAAATGTATGTAAATATTATTGAGATCGGGTACAAGCCACGCCCAGAGCCGTGCGGAAACTTTCACCGTTATGGGCAAGCACACAAACTATCGATACCATTGATGGTTTCACACTATCGTTAATATCGATCGTCTTGATCTGACGATCCATGGTTTTTGATACTACTGAAGTATTTTTTATTATTTTCTAGTTTTGCGTGTAAGCGGCAATCTTCATCGTTGCGAATACCATCTCTGGTGTGAAATAAGTTTATTTTAAGTAACAGTAAGTAAGCCAACAACACCTTCAAGACCCAAATGTTTCACAGCTATAGCGATTATGTTATAAAATTGCATTTGAAATATTTATAAATGTACAAGTTTCTGATCAAATTTATTAAAAATGAGGATGTTTCAATCGAATTCTTTTTTTTTCTAATAATGTATGCAATTCAAATAAAAACTGATGCTGATATGAGTACTTCCATTGAAATGACGTTTCGGACGTATCCTTCTCTACCTTCTCAAGTATCGGAATCTTTCGACATTTGTGGATATAATAGTTTGGGAAAAAAGAAATCCATTATTTTCTCAATATATGGCTGTAGTGATCGATATCTCTTAAAGTATCTATCAAACAATTTAAAGTTTATGCTAGTTGTCAAGGTGACACTTCACACTAAAAAAAATTTGTTTGTTCCATTCAGTTTTGCGTTACAGGGGGTTTATAATGGAAGTCAACAAAGAGAAAATTCGGTACATTTCACAGTTTTTCTTTGATAAAGTGAAAATGCAAGCCAGGCCGCTGAAAGTGTGAATGGTATTTATTTTACCTATACTGTAACAGCTAATTACGTGCAATTTTGATTTCGTGTATTTCGTTGAAGATTTTTTTATGTTAAGGAAAATGTCAATAAAGTCGAAAATCCCGATAAAATTATAGAAATAATCGAAGTTGATCGGCATGTTACTAGTCATGAAATCGTTTTAAGCCATTAGCGAAAAAATTTTATGCAAAAATAATGGATTTCTTTTTTGCCAAACTAATCCAACATTCCGCGTATACTTTGTCTAGTACCCTTGAGGATTTTACGTGCATCGAATTGTACCAGTGCTACCAAAGTGCTGTGGTTGGAACCACCGTACTCACTTTTGAAGTAAGTAGGTTTTCTTCTTCGGATTCCGTCAAGTAAGGCTCAAGATTCTGATCGAGTTTCAAATCCAAGTCGTCATACCTGCTTCCATCGTCAATGACCGAGGACCATACGATCAGCGATTTAATGATATACGTGACCTACAGCGGATGAGAGTTTCCGTGGAGAATTCCCAGATCATCCCGACAAGACAAACAGCTATGAATTAGGGTAATACAGTGCACTCTCTCTTAGGCGGAGACCGAAGGAACTGTATGTGAATTGAATTTGTTAACACAACACAACACAACACAACACAACACAACACAACACAACACAACACAACACAACACAACACAACACAACACAACACAACACAACACAACACAACACAACACAACACAACACAACACAACACAACACAACACAACACAACACAACACAACACAACACAACACAACACAACACAACACAACACAACACAACACAACACAACACAACACAACATAACATAACATAACGTAACATAACATAACATAACATAACATAACATAACATAACATAGCATAACATAACATAACAAATTACCCCGTATTAAAGCACTTATCAACAGCTTTCATTTGATATCCATATTGTACATACACAACCAAAGGTTACCCGGGTCCACGTTTTGACCTATATCTCGAGACCCTATCTACCAATAGGTATCCAAACTATACGGAACCATCTTCAATACCTCCTTAACAATGTGTGTAAGTTTGGTTTAATTCGGTGCAAAGACACGGCGGGCCCACGTTTTGGCATATATTTCCAGACCCTAGTCATCAATAGGTATGAAAATTACCCCGTATTAAAGCACTTATCAACAGCTTTCATTTGATACCCATATTGTACATACACAACCAAAGGTTACCCGGGTCCACGTTTTGACCTATATCTCGAGACCCTATCTACCAATAGGTATCCAACCTATACGGAAACCATCTTCAATACCTCCTTAACAATGTGTGTAAGTTTGGTTTAATTCGGTGCAAAGACACGGCGGGTCCACGTTTTGGCATATATTTCCAGACCCTAGTCATCAATAGGTATGAAAATTACCCCGTATTAAAGCACTTATCAACAGCTTTCATTTGATACCCATATCGTACATACACATCCGAAGGTTACCCGGGTCCACGTTTTGACCTATATCTCGAGCCCTATTTCCAAAATAAAATATAATCCATGTTACTCGTGATGTAGCTTTCGAATGGTGAAAGAATTTTTAAAATCGGTCCAGTAGTTTTTGAGCCTATTCATTACAACCAAACAAACAAAGTTTTCCTCTTTATAATATTAGTATAGACAACATATCTTATAAGGTATATGGTAAATATTACCATACATTTTTTCCTTCATATATAATAAAAAAATAATAATAATAACATTAAAACAACAGGTATTATTAACAAACTTGGTTTTATTTTAAATTCTTCAAGTAAATCAAATTCATAATAATCAATAAGAAGGCATATGCAAATACAAATACGTGAATTTAAATATGTACATATGCGCATATACATATACGCTCACTTAGTAGGGGAGAGCAAGACGTCGAACGTTGCCGTTCGTTTGCTTTGTCGTTCCTTCCGCGCTTTCGCTTGCAGTTCATTCAATGCAATGAGCAAGGTAACACTAATATGAGCAAGGTAACACTAATGAGCAAGGTAACACTAAAGAGCAAGGTAACACTAATATGAGCAAGGTAACACTAATATGAGCAAGGTAACACTAATGAGCAAGGTAACACTAAAGAGCAAGGTAACACTAATATGAGCAAGGTAACACTAATATGAGCAAGGTAACACTAATGAGCAAGGTAACACTAAAGAGCAAGGTAACACTAATATGAGCAAGGTAACACTAATATGAGCAAGGTAACACTAATGAGCAAGGTAACACTAAAGAGCAAGGTAACACTAATGAGCAAGGTAACTACATATGAGCAAGGTAACGACACATTTTTTCGTGCGTGCAGCCTGTTAAATCGAATTATAAGACGTTATCACGTCAAAATATTAAAAAAGTCTCTTAAGGATTTGTGGTAATGTACTGAAAAAAGTGTCCCCTTATGGGAGGTGTCCGTTAAGAGAGAGATGTATGATGTATATAGTGAAACATAGATGCTGGCAAAATGACCTAAACTTTTTCAAAGGAAGCCTGTCATACAGCTTGTATAATTACATTATTACTCGTACATTATGCTCTAATCTACACTTTGATTGTCGTACACAATGAAATATTTGCCATGCGAAACGTCTCATGCTTTCAAAATTTCTAAATTTATTATGCTTACATATCATGTCTTTAAAGTTTTATGGAAATTTTCTTCTCATTTCTAAGCACGAATGTATTTGTTAACTTAAGAGTGACTAATTCGGGCAGGTTCTGTTATTCACTTCCGAGGGAATCTCATTATAATTTTCTGGCAATTGCCCAAATGTATGTCAAAAAGTGATTTAAGTTGAAAGTATGAAGTGTTTTATGAAAAGTGGCTGAACGCATAAATTAATTATTTAAGCCTACGAAGTAAGTGATTTTGAATTGACTTAATTATCTTTTAATTTGATAAAAAATCGATTTGCAGAAATATTCTGCAAATATACGTACATATGCACATACATCCACACAATATACTATGGTTATCTTATCGGCATTTGGGAAGTACAACTTGCACGATTAGTTTATATAGAATTAAGAAATTGGCTAACATAAACAAATTACTTAAAAATGTCGAATATAATTGTTCCTTCATTCACTCGTTCCTTCATTACTTTGCAGTTTTATGTTATTTTGTTTTTGTAAATCCAACGAAAGCGACTAAGGGCCTTGATATTTCAAGGCTATTTTCTTCCAGTGGATAAACAAAGCGAATTTGCAAGTGATTCAGATGGTGTGAAAGAACATTACTAAACTACCAGAAAAAAGTCGAAAAGCTCGTTCACAGCAAAACAGATTTGCCTTACTGCTAACAAATCGCCAAATTAACGAAATTGCTGTGAGTCCTCTAAAGTTCTGAAAATTACGTTCCCAATAAAAATTGTTTTTGGCTAATTCGCATTTTCATATATAGCCTTCAATAATGAATGAGAAAGTATGTTGCTCCTCGATTCGAGAACTAAGCTATTCTCCCGTAAAACGAACCCTTCGGTATACAATAGGGTATCTTTTCGCTGTGAATTTGAAATTGAGCCCATTCCCAAAGAAAAATTGGATGAAAATGAAAAAGAGTGAAGGTTTGGATATTTTTACGAAATTCAGCAAGAGCACTTACCTTGGTATAAGGTCGATAAACACGGTATCACAATGGGCATGAGCCTTAGTGTGTCTCATAGCGGACAGCCAGTACAACCTGGCAACCGTGGCAAACTTCGCTTGTTAACAATAGAGTGGCGAGCTAAGGAAAATCGCCTTACAATTGGCGCTTACACCCTTGCTGGGTGTTTGGCCGAGCTCCTCCTCCTATTTGTGGCGTGCGTCTTGATGTTTATCGCGATCGCTATAAGAAAAAAAGTTGGCTTCATTTGGTGTTTCACGGAGATTCGAACTTACGTTCTCCGAATACCGAATGGTAGTCACGCACGAACCCATTCGGCTAAAGGGGTTGCTTTGTAGTGATAGCGGAATGTATCGACCAGGTCAATATCAAGACTAATTAGAGATGAACTCCACATGAAAGCCTTCCGTCGCTCAACTGGTCATCTTTTGACAACGTGCTTTAAGAAATGGATTCGACAGCTTCTTCGGTGGTACGAGGTCAACGGCCATGAAAATATGCTTTTCCCAGAGGAGAATATTTTCACTTTTGAAGAAGTTTTCACTGCCGACAAAATGTATACTAAAACTTCTAAAAACACAAACAATGTTGTTCCAAGGGTCCGCGTAGCCACCATAGAGCCTCCGCAATGGTGTGGTGGGGATGCCTTAGAAGTCGTGGTGAAGTAGTTGAGCAGTAGCCTCTTCAACGGAGAGTGTTGGATCTTCCAGCAAGATTCAGCTCCAGCCCATAAGGCAAAAACCCTCCTGCAGTGGCTAAAAAACAATATTCCTGGGTTCATGGGTTCACGGTTTAGCAATATAGCATGTTTAGTTTATATGGGAGCGGCATAAATAAGACGAGTGTTTTACGTTTTCGACGATTTTCTGCTATCTGGAATTAAGTGCACAAAAACACTTTAAATGTTGACAGTGGCATACGGTGAGAGTACTCTGAGTCAAAAAAATGTTTACAAGTGGTACACGCTTTTCACAAAAGATCGAGAAGATGTGAATGACGACGCTCGCTCTGGACGCCACAGCAGATTAACAACCGATGAAAATGATGAGAAAGTGAAGAAAATTGTTACGGAGGATCGTTGAATCACAATTAGAGAAGTTGCCATGCAATCTTTTCGGAAATTTTGGGCATGAAACATGTGGCAGCGAAGTTCATTCCAAAATTGCTGAATTTTGACCATAAACAATGTCCCATGAGCATCGCTCAGTAATTGTCCAATGACGTCAAAGATGATCCAGATTTCCTTAAAAGGATCATAACTGTTGACGAATCATGGGTATATGGTTATGATATCGAAACCAAAGCCCAATCGTTCCAATGGAAGTGTTCAGGAGAGCCAAGAGGCGATAGCAGAAAATCGCCGAACACGCAAAACACTTTTCTTATTTATGCCTCTCACAAACGAACTAATCATGCTATGTTGCTAAAACCGTGAACATATCTTCAAGACGAGTGTACCAACATACAAAAAAAAATAATCGAAAGTCGAATGTACGTAGGTCACGAAATTTGAAAACTCGCTTTATTTATTGAACACACCTCGTATGATATACGTATGTTTGTATGTAAATATGCAGTTGAAATCATTAGAAGGTTTATTATCATATTAAACTCCAAATTAGTGTTTTCCTCTAATTTTTTGAAAACTGATTGCTTCATTAATTAATTTAGATCAATTAATTTATATAGTATAAAAACAATCGATAGCTATTTTGTATTTTTCCTTATTGCCTCTATTATACACAGTATTAGTCTAAGAGCTGGTAAGCATTTTTGGGCAGGTATTTGAGGCACAATGAAAATCATCTAGAATACTTTTTCTATGTTATCTAAGTACAGAAACGCATACCTGGCTAAGGGGTGGCGGGGTTAAACCCACCCTTAAATTAAAAAAAAAATTACTTTTGTATGCAAAAAATCTTTTTGAAGCACTTCGAAAATTTAATATGTTAAAATTGACTGTTTGAAAAATAAAAAAAAATAAGCCAGGCGATTGCAAAATAATTTAAAAAGTGAAAAAATGTTTTTGAAACACGTTGAAATTTTTACCAAAAAGACCGAATGTTCCGATGGGACTTTCTACCTGCCAGGTGTTCGACAATATTTTCGTGAGTGCGAGTGAACAGCGCTATGCCTAGACTTAAGTGTGAGTGAGATCGTATATCGGCAGATCTCCGCGTCGAATAATACTGCAATTTGATTGGCACTGCGAAGATCACGTGATTTAAAGTTCCAATGCTGTTGTCAAATAGTAGGTGGCAAGAGTACCCCAGGTACACTACAAGTAGCACTTAGGTGCCGTTTTGATACCATAAAATGGACCACTACCTGTGAAAGGATTAAGGGAGGAGATAAAACCGTCTACAGCCATCCAGTGCTGTTGATGTAGCGGAGGAGAGAAAAGGGATCTAGGCTGGAGAATTTCATCAAGTCATCCCCAAAGGGGACGCTGAGGAATCTCAAGCGCCTAGCCGCCAAAGCCGGACATCTGCAGAGAAAGTGTTCCACAGTATCTTTCTCTGCAGGATCCCCACAGCTTCTCCGCATGAGTGCCGGTCACCCAGTGGCCAAATAGTAATTTTGGAGAAAAAATGTTCATGTTATTTTCTACATATTCGTTTAACAAGTATTATTTACAAACATTGAAATGGATTGTGAAAAATTAGTATGTGCGATTTGTGGTAAAAGCAAGCCAAGAATGATTCCTCATGAGCCTCCTGGCTATGAGCTTCCAAAAACGATAATTAAAGATGTTTTAAGAAGTATCTCCATACAGCTTATTTATTTTATTTGCATAATTTAGCACTCCTCCTAAGCGTTGAAGACCGATTATATCTATTAAGCGGCAAGGGAGAAGGTAACACTGATTACCATCACTCATGACGTAGAGAATAGAGAGATGGTGGCGCCTTACGAAAACCGCACGTGCAAATGTATGTGCTCACTAATCATCTATCGTTTTGGTTTCCCACTTACTTACGCTTATTCTTTCTTTTTCTTTTAGTTTGTTCATTTTCTGTACCGGCTTTTGTGAAGGCGCAATCTTGTATTATATCATTCAGATGACTGCCATTTATTACAGTTTCCAATTTTAAACAGTGTGCGCTTGCCAACGATGCAAATATATGCCGGTTGAGAAGTGTATATGCATTGCTTGAGTTTGTGAAAATCTTAAGTAAGTGCCCATTTACACGATGTCTCCTCTGGAAGGGAAACATTTTGTTCCGGGGTGAAGGACGGCCGCGGAAGAGAGAAGGGAATTTGTCTCCTGTACTGGCGACACGCTTTGTGCTTCTTATTCGTATTTCCAATCTTAAAGCAATTTTTGACAGTTGCTTCATTCCTTTTCTTCTTTTGTGGAAGAAAGTTCTAAGTTATGTGTTGGTTTTCAAGCAAACGGAAGATAACAACGATGACAAACATACGAACGCTGCTTGGGAAATGCACAATTATTTTTGCTAGTAAAGTAGTATAATTTAAAATAGTTATGGGACATGTTTATGTTGATTTCTAATTTTTCCCTGCATTTCTAGATACTCAGTTTAATTTTAAGTTAATTATTTACATATGAAGTATTTTTAATTTAATTTTTTGTTATTCAAGTATAAGAATTTATAAATATATTTCAATAAAAAAACAACAAATTATTTATTATTTAACCAGTTTGCATTTTTCATTCATATATTTAAGAAACTGTTGTCGAACGCTCTCTGCTTTACATGTAAGCGCGTGCTAGAATGCATCCGAACCAGACGATGCTAAAGTATTAAATGTCAAAATGTCGCCGAAAACAATTTTGCCCGTGTGTCCGCGAATGAGACATGAAAAGAGAATTTCCCGTGTCTCCATTCCAGATGTCTCCGTGTGTAAATGGGGTGTAAGGAAAAGAGTACGAAAAAGCAAATAAGCAACTTAACCTTAAGATGCTAACACATTTCAGCCAAGCGTAAATGGTAACAGAGTTGCCAGGACACCTACCGTTGATAATTAACAAAAAACGCAGTTTCAATGGAAAATATTTTTATTATTAATTACATAAATTCGTTTGGGGAGGTGAGATACTCCGGTTACCACTCTAAGGTTAATCAAAAATATTTTCCTTTTAGCACAAGAAAAATCTCATTGTAATTGAAATTGAAATAAAACAACGAAAATTTAAATTGATTGGGCAATCTTTATTTTTTTGGGTAGATAATCGCTTTCGAATGTTGGCTGCAACTGGGCCCCAATTCGGCCATCTGTAAACACCAATTTTGAATGACTCGCTAGAGGACTTTGGTCCTTATCTCGAGAATAACTTTAGTAGTGTTGGCTACCAATGCCTCAACCGAAGTTGGTTTATCCACAACGCAATAAATCCATTGTTTCACGGGCTATATGTCAAGTTTGCTGGAATCAAATGTTGTTATAGTTATCGCTATTCACTATTACATTAGCGCCAGCCTCATCTTTGAAAAAATATGAGCCAATGATTCCTCCAGCCCATAGGCCGCTCAGAACGGTTGTTTTGTTTGGAATGGAAAAGAGCCCAATGGCTGAAGTTATGACGCTTTGGATGATCGCTTGGCTTCAAATCTTGGACTAGCTATATTTTATACGCTTCCAAAGCAAGATCTTTGCATAAAATCGCTCAAGTAGTGCCATAAGATGGGCCAAATTGTTGAGATCGACGCCGAATCGATTCTTCCGGGTCTTCGGCAAAACTCCTGGCCTAATCGGTCGAGTATCATCCAATAAAGTAAAATTACTCTCAATTTTGCTAATGGTTTGCGGAGTAATGCGTTCGATAGGACGATTATTTACACCATAAGTTGACCCGAGCGCGCGATTAACACTTTTCACAGAGCGTCGATTTTCGTAATACTGATGTACGATGGTGAAATCCAATGAATACTGAAAAAAATTATGTATTTAGTTTGACAGTAGTCACGCGTGATCTGTCAAAAAAACCCCTATTGAAAAAGTACTTCCAATCTGATCACCCTTTATAATACAATTTTTATATTAGTGTGAATTATTATAAATATAGAACTGGCACGTATCGTTCCACCTTCAAGTATTTTATTAAATCAACAATTCTTTTTTGTTTTTGAATAATTTAACATATAATTTATGGATGTTATACTTACATATGTATATGCACTTTAAGAGCTGGTACTAGGGCGGCCGCCTTAGTCGAGTGGCATTAGGTGTAACTGCGCTTCGTTTGGTTCCAGGTTCAATGCCCTTGGGTTCATGCCGATGTGCGCTGTTTTATAGCGTTAGCGTAATAAAATTTTTGTATACGACCAATAAGGCCGAGCGACCAAAACTTTCCATTTATCACAACAAATAGCGTTCTGTAAAATCGACATCTCTATATACCGTTAATTAACTTTAAAATTGATGGGACTAATCAAGCAATATACATACGGATTCTGCTCCCGTTCAATAGTTTCAGCTGGTTTTCTTCTGGGTGCTAAATTTGATGAATTGGATATACTAGAGTTGATGATTGATTTAATGAAATGAAAGCAAAAATGGCGATATCTTAAAAATTGCAGAAATCATACTCCATATTGTAACTATTCAGATATACTATACATAATGCATGCATTTCTTTCATTAACTCGGTACATCAGCTGTTTTCCCATTTTCATACTTTCTCTACTTTCTTGTTGTTACTGCCAGATGGGTTGTTCGTGTCACAGCCGACTTACCGCTTGAATCAAATTTCAAACTTGTTGAATGTGCTGAGTTTTATATTAGCTGTTAACAATCTCTTACATTTAGTATGCCATCGAACGTCAATCAGAGAGCGCGATTAAATTGAAGTGGGTTGGACGGGGCATATCGTAAGCATATCATATGCTAAGCACCGAAGAAAGGGCGACTTTTATCTGAACTGTTATGATTTCTTAAGTTGTTAACATTAATTATCAGCAAAAAGTAATAAGTCGGCAACAAATCTGTCAAAAGCAAAATTTTACAATCGATATGAAAAAAGTGTATTGGTCTCAGTTATCATTGTGCCTGAATAACAATTAAAATTAGTGAATTATATCGAGTGGATGGTTTTAATGATGAGAAAAAGGTGCAATAAATATGTAAATTTCCTAAGATGACTTTAACACTTTGGTCATGATTACGCCCGGATTATTATGTTTACGTCCTTGTCATATGTTAGACTTAACTATTTCAGCTTCTGCTCCAATTTGAGTTATGTGTATTTATATTGTGCTAAAACTGAAGGAACCTACGGCAAATGATTATTTGTAAAGCAGAATGCTCTCGGAGCTAGGTATCTTACCTGGACCAACCGAATGGTAGTTACTCACAATCCACTCAGTAACATCTATGAATTTTTTCCTACTTGATTCACTTCCATGCGGCTCAATATCGCTTATCAATTTAGGAACAAGCACACATTTCGCTGCGATTGCACTAACTACGTGAAGTGTCGGCTCGTGAAACAATAAAGTGAGCATTGCAAACAACTAATCTCTTATCGTATATCACAATTTGTTTTTCAAACTACATACTTACATATGTATGTTATGTCCATGCTTTGCTTCGCCCCGTTGTCTACTTCTTAGCTTTGATAAACAAATGTGAGTGAACGGTGGGTGTGAATCGCTCTGGGTTGAGGATGATTACACTCGGACAATGTGGTAATAATCAACCTAGCAAGGGGGAGCATAACGCAACTAATCCGGATGCACGTTGTTTTGTAGTTAAAAATGAATTACTAAAAATTGAACTAAACAAATTAGTAAAATGCATTTGTGCATTATAAGCAGTACAACTCAATGAACATACAACTGTGATATGTTATTCGTTATTCGTCATCCGACATCAACAATAATATCAACCATGAAAATACGCCTGTGCTCAAATTGAATTTTACTTTTGCTGATATTTCTTAATGTTGTCGTACTGTTGTAAAGTTTGTGTTTCTTGAACATCTGTTTATTTCGGTTTTGCGAAGGTATTTTTAAATACAGGTGTCTCTCGAATAGTACGATATTCGTATTTCAAAAACCGAGATCTTGTTTCCATTGTTTTTTTATTTAATCTTTGGAGCCCAATATACACATATTTTGATGCCTGTATGTGTATTTATGTATGTGAAAATATGATATTTACTCACCTTTCAATTTCAATTAAAATTAAATAATCTGCTTCACTGCATTCAGAAGTCAGAACGGGTATTTTCAGTTGGCTAATTTTGCATTTATTTATTCGTATGCGTCATGCAATAATTTACATCACTATATATAAGAATATAGATTTTTTACTTTTCCATTTTTATTATTTTACATGAAACGTACGTAAAGGCGAAGCAAAGATTAAGCTTTTCAAACAGCCTGCAAGGTTTTGCGATAAGTCTGGCTATGTCTAAGTCACCTTGTTGTTGCTGTTGTTGAAGTGGTTGAGTATTTCCATTGAAATAATAGTAATTAGCAACTAGCGCCGTTTTGCTACTACTGTTCCCGTGTAATGTCTTGTTGCGTTTTCTTTATTTGCGTCAAATCCATTTTAGCAGTTCCGAGTACAGCAGCAAACTGCTGTAAGAAAGACTTAAGTCACCTTAATTTGATTTTATAATTATAAATGCAGAAAATAATGGGATACCCAAAGTCAAACCCAAACCCAAGAATTTTGAATAGGAAGGTCAACATAGTGCAGTTTCTCAAAACTATGAACTGATGGGCACTTTTGGATCCCAAAATCGTATCCAGCGCACAAAAATACATCGACAACCACTCTCCTATTACAAAAAACTGAAAAAAGTGGAAATGTCAAATTATCAGTTGCGTTGTAAAATAAAATTTTGTATTTGATTTAGTCAGTTCGCTTAATTTCCAGAAAACCTAAAGCTACAACTGTGACACCAAGGAAACTCTTAAAAATTTTAAACACAAATCTACCTTTATGAAACGTTAACGACCAGGGTTTTTTCGTATGGAAATTTCAAATCAATTGCAAAGAGAGACGTGGATCCAACAGCTGTAATTGGAAGATAATACTTCAGAAATATCTACGTAAATGGGCATATGTAATTGAGCTCTGAAGAAAGGAAATTTTGCCAAAAAGCAAAATCAAGTTTTATTAGATCTCTTATTTGTACAGAAATTGCAAAACGAATCAAAAAACGAGCAAAAAATTATTTCTCATCTGAAAAACATTTGTGGAAGCACAAGTGAAGTAATGCGACCTTGCAAGTTGACACAGTTTAAATTATATGGAATATCGTATCTGTTACAAATCACCTTAAGGCGCGTGCTGATGGCACACTAATACCATATATGATAACAAAAACCCCTATCCGGATTTTTCCGGATATCATAACCGGATAAGACAATCATATTTATAGTGCATACTTATCAGATGGGTAAAAAGAATTCATTTCATTTTCATTTCTTTATTATTAAGTATGTCATTACACAACCTTACAGACTAGAAGTACAGAAGAGCTTAATTGTAATTTCTTACTGATTACAACTGATTTGTCATAAATAGAAAGATCTAATATGATACACAATTAGACTTGAAAAGAATAATAGAACCATTACATCTTATTAGGGACGTTAAGGCTTTTTTTACTCTTCCTATAGAAGTGAGTAGAAGTGGGAAAGTGAAGTGTGGGCAGAAGGGTGCAGTGATTCAAGTCATTAAAGATTGCAGGTCCGCCTATTTGAAAGAGGCTTTAAATCTATGAGCACGCAATGGACACTGTAAGGCGAGAAGGGGTTAATTTAACCCCCGACCGAAGTTACCTTGAACTCTCTCAATTCTATCAGCGTGGGGGTTATAGAATGGGTTCCAAATTATTAAAGCACACTCCAATTTTAAACGAACTAGAGAGATATAAACCACTTTCAGGTGTAGCGATTCTTGAAATGTGGGGTTTTAGAAATCATACATCTTACATGTAAGTAGTAAAGTGAAACCTAAATCTAATAAAACTCCTTAATCCAAAAAATCCCGAAGTGTTCGAAATTTAAAACCGAATAATTTGAAGGGGTAAGGCTAAGTTGGCGGCCGCCAAATGGGTTGGTGCGTAACTACCATTCGGAATTCAGGGAGAATCTCGGTGAAACATAAAAATTAAGAAAAAGCGGTCTAATAGCGGTCGCCCGTCGGCAGGCAATGTCAAGCCTCCGAGTGTATTTCTGCCATAAAAAAAGCTCCTCATTGGAACAACATCAAGGCGCACGCCACAAATAGGAGGAGGAGCTCGGCCAAACACCCAAAAAGAGTGTACGCGCCAATTATATATATATGCATATAAGGCTGAGTTACAGCACTCGGAATAGACTGTGGAGCATACCCAACTAAATACACGTTGTTGTAGATCTATTATTTACTTTATTGCAAATTATATTTTTTCTTTGATCACCTTTAAAAAAGTTTTGAAAAATAGTTAATTTGTATATTGACCTATAATTTCTGACGTGGTTTTTGTAACCAGAATTCATTCAGATTTAAATAACCCTCCACAGATTAAGGAAAACACCAGGTGACAGGGAAATATTAATGACGAAAATTAAGGACAACAAGCGAATAACTGCATTCCTTAAGAAAGAAATGGGAGCCCACCAAAGTTATTTTTGAGTGATGACTGTAGGAAAGAGATATCTAATTGTGTCACTGAGTTAAGTTCGTTCAACTGAAAAATCTGAGATTTTTGGAGCCACTAATTACCGCCATTTTGCATTTTGAAAATAACTGATATCAGATTTGCAATTAGCGTCTCCAAAAATCGACTGAATAGTAATTTTTTGAGCTTAGTTATGAGCATAATAATTTGTAATTTGATCGTAAAGACTGAACCTTAAAGGGCTAACCCTATATTTTTGATATTTGCATTGCATGCACATATATGTATGTGGTTATTACTGTGTAAGATTCCCACTTAGGTTGACAGAATTTCCCCAAAAACATGTTCTCAAAATGATGACGTCACAGGCGCTTGGTGCAAAAGGCACATCGAAAACCAGTACCATATAAAAAAACCAATCAAAAGGAATTTCTTAGATCTTGCGAACTAGATGAATAATTCCTGTTGTGTGCCCATAAGAGTGGGTAGCAAACGGACAATATCAGATACGTCTATTATTGATTCTTCTGATGCGGCGAATATACTGTTTTAGAAGCTATAAAAAGAAGTCATATAAAGCAGCCGATCCAGATGGAATTACATCCGCGCAGCAGATTAACAGGTGGTATATGGTATACAAAACGACAAACAGCGCTTCAAAGTTTGCTAAGTTTATTGATATTCTATTCTTGTAGCCTTCCGTGATATTGAAAGCGCCATGGAAAGTGAGCACGTGCTAAGGGGTAGCTTTCTCTCCGCTCCGGTGGCATAACCAATCATCGAATAAGTGTTGTTTTTTTTTTTTTAATATTTATGTATTGCATTACAAAATTGTTTCTGTGTAATGCGCTAAAAAGAGAGTAATTTAAAAACTCTTAATTTGCGCTTTTATTTTCGAGAACTACAATTATTTTTTGCTTATCTGCTTTAATATATTTTCGTAATTTTATGTACATTTCAGCCAGAGAAAAAAGCAATAACTAAACGCGGAATATTGTGAAAAGCAATCAATTGCGTGATTTGCAAGGTTTTGTAACAGTCATATTGCCATGAAGGCATACATTTTCAAATGTTTAAAACTGTCAAGACTGGAAATATTTCTAGCCTTTATAAAATTTAAGACATTATGACAATATCACCAGTTATGAATCACCCACATATGCATAGTAGAATGCGGATAAAGCGTCTTGTTAGCAAGGTTTAAGCTGTAATGAAGTTTCAAGAAGTGAAAAGAAAAGTAAGGGATGTTCAAGAGACTCAAAGTGAGAGTTTAGCAAAATGTTTCTTTGAAGTGTATTAAAACGTGGAATCGGGTATTAAATACTTTGCTTTCACAAAATATTCAATTGCCAAAGGACAATCCAGAGCTGGAGGGATTAAGAACGTGCGCTCCAATTCGAACAGTTACTCCTGAAAAATTTGGAACTACCCTTGGGAATGAGAACATCAATTCAGTTTGTGATATGAGAGATTCATTGCATTTGAGGTGATTCCGCATTTCGATCTGGATGGAAAGAACAACAAAAAATGTCTTTAGTTTTCCGAAATTTTTGCAGTATTGCACTTCTGCCTTATGGTCCCAAAAAGCCAATTTTTATAAAAGAGATGTCTTTTTTTTATTTTTTCCTCTAAGTTTGGAATATTTCTTACAACGTCGTACTATACTTACACGTATAAAAACATAAACCGAAAATAGAACCAACAACTCAATTATAAAATACATAAACCTATACACCTTCCTCTTCTGCTTCGTTTAATACATCTGGAAGGTATTGCAAAACCCTGTTTAACCTATTCGTCTTAAAAAAAAATTTAACTTAATTTTAAAATAGACGAGAAAGCTCCTAAGCTAAAGAAGAATTGGAATTAATATTCCAGATCTTTGTTGCGCCATTCTCGAGATATCTGTACATTTTGTTTTCGAAACAATCAACACAGTTTGCTTAATTTTAAATTTTACCTTGTTGGTAGAAGGTCAACAGGATGTGCCTTATATCTTAGTTAGAGATGTGCCTTATATCTACAAATTTTAAAGAAGTACATATCCGAATATTAATTGTTTAACTAAATGAATACTAAAGGTTTGCAAAGGAATCCCTCCAGTTACCAAACAAAGGGTTGCAAAAACACACGTGTAAGTTAAAGTAATTTTTTATGTTAATTTCAATATAAAAGAAAAAGTAAACGTCGAATGTATCGTCTGTTGTCACTACCTTCATTCCTCTTGGTCAAGGGCGCCGAAGTCAAAGCATGATAAGCATTCTCAACAACGTGAATGCGGATTTGCTCCCAAGTCTCAAAGAATGCTCCTAGTATAGGAGATTCTGATAATGTTTTATTTTTGTTGTTTATTACAAATTATTTTAAAGTTGATGAGGCATTTTCCTTAAAATTATCGTATGCGACAAATTTTGTGATATACAACAAAATTATACTCAGTATCTTGGAAACTGAAATATCTTTATTAGTTTGGTAAGACCATATTATTAACACAATTCGGTGCAATTTTGTCACACGACATTGATTTATCCAGACGACGATATGTATGTATACATATTTATTACTTATTTATTACTTCTTAAGTAGTAAAAACGTTCAATATAAAATTTTTGTTAAACTCACCTTACGAATATGGTGTACGTTACCTTAACTTTTAAATATACTTACTTTATGCTTAATATTTGGTAATATTGAACAATATATAAATTAATTTAAGGGAGAAAAAACTACTATAAAAAACCCATATGTGCATACAGTTCTTAGCTAATTATCAGTGGCGGATCTACCTAATGGCTTTTTGGGCTTCAGCCCAGGGCCCCGTGGTTGCACAGGGCCCCCAGCCACCAATAAAAATAAAATACGAATGCCCTACAAGATGCACTGATATTTTACTACCACACTCACATTAGTTTTCTACTAAAAACACTAGACGGCCAGAACTGTTTAAACGGTTAAGTGCCAACTAATTAAGTACTCACACTTTTTGACAGTGCTGATCCTGCGCTGACATAAACATTGATACTTCACTTTATATATGTTCTTTTGTTTGCACACGTGTGCGAACGTTACTTGCAACGAAAAAAAATCGTAAGTTTTGCAACTAAAATCGATGAACTCGTGTGCGCGCCCATGAAACGAATCGGTAATTCACCTGCCACTTCGCTTGTCTATAGACGGTGTATTTTATAGCTTGCGTGTGTATTGCGTATATTTTGGGGACTCTTCGTAGATCAAGAATTTAGTTCATGCTTGTCTTCGAAGTGCAAAAATAAACAAAAACTGGCTGTGTGCTGCTAATAAAGTTACTATATAACTTATAATAAAAAAAGGAACCTTATCCAAAGAGAACATATCTACAGAGAGTAAGGAACCCCAACACCAAAAAAAAAATATCAGTGATGCAAATGAACAATTATCTGACTACTAACAACCCTCTGATCCAACTGAAAACGATATTAATGCTCAACATAAGGAAGCTTATATTGAGACTGAACGAAATTCAGAAAACATTAACTTTAAGTTTGGGAAATATCTTGACGTGGGATCGTGGCCAGTGTCACTAAATAATTACTTCATTAATCACATCCTCTCTCATGAAATAACAGATCTTCAAAATAAATACACTCAAAATAAATACCCAGCTTCAACAAAAAAATATAAAGATCAAAATAGATCATTCTCAGACAGATATTTCATTAAGAAAATGAAAAACGGCCAATTACTGGAACGACCTTGGTTGTGCTATTCACCCAGCCTTGGGGCTATTTTTTGTTCGACTTGCAAACTTTTTTCTAAAACACTTTTTCAATACTCAACGGGATTTTCTGATTGGAAACACATAGGAACGTCTTTAGAAAATCACGAAAATTCTAATGAACATAAACTTTCTATGTTAGCTTGGCTGTCACGAAAAGAAAAGAGTTCGTGTACAACATACGACAGCATTCGGATCAGAAGCTAAAAGAGTACGGAGGGAAAGCTAAAAAATTAAGTACTAGTGTGGAAACAAATTACAGCGACGTTTACAAGAGACAAATTACTTCAAAATTTGCCGCTAAGTCTACTGCTAAAGTCTCAGTGTGCGGCGCAGAAAAATTTAAAAGAGACACGCTAAACGTTGCATTGGATAAGTTTATTATGGATTTAAATAAAAGGGGTCAAGTCTATGAGACAACCAACAAAAAATTTAATATTTTAATGGATTTGCAAAATAAAAACCAGGAAAGCGTGGATGTGGAAAGTGTACGCAATATTGTAAAATATTATTCAGATGACGAAACGAGATGATGAAAATTTAGTAAATGAATGCATTCAATTAAAATCATATTTACTATAATCTAAATCAGACTGCTACACCTCTTGCAGTGAAATGTATAAGCTTATCTATGAAAGGGAACTTGTTGGTGTATTTCCTAATTGTTATACCATCTTAGAATTTTTTTTGACGTTGCCCATCACCAGCTGCGAGGCGGAGCGCTCTTTCTCCAGGATGTCATATATTGAAAATAAGTATAGGACAACAATGTCGAACGATCGACTTAATCATTTGTCTCTTCTTTCGATAAATTGTGATCTAACAAAGGATTTAGCAGTTGATGAGCAAATAATGGAGTTCGCTGCACGAAAATGCAGAAAGATTGAAGTGTAATTTAATATTCTTTATTGTCATATTTGTTTTGATAAATAAATGTTTTTATAAGATGATTTTTTTTTCTGATAACTATATACTGCATCACCATAGAAAACAGGGCCCCCGAGTAGCATTAGCCCAGGGCCCCACAATGTCACGATCCGCCCCTGCTAATTATGGAGGAATTATGTGTACTTCATACATACTATATGTACATACATATATCCCAGAAAGTCACTATTTTAAAAGACATTATTTGACAGGCATACATTCTGTATGTTCCAAATGAGTATCTGGACTATGACTATTACCGCCACTGTCCTCTAAATGGTGGGAGGTTGATAATTGTGGTGTATATCAAGCAATTGTACACTCGAAGGGCATGAGAAAGAAGAATAATCAGGTATTCAATTACTGCCCAAAACCGGATTTTTTCATTTAAACAAGAATAAACTAAATAATGCCAAGGTTCGTCAAATTAATTCCATGCACTAAGTAAGGCATTCGGCTAAGGTTTTTTAATAAAAAATTGCCATTGTTTATTTTCGAAATCCGTTTTAGATTCAATGCAAATTTTTATTAATTTTTTTTTTCATTTCAGTTTATCATTGCTTAGCTCAAATCAATTCAGCTAGGGCTGTGATGAAGTCTTCAGTGAAATAGTAAGTGGTCGGCAAACAGTCTGAGTTTGAAACTGGTGCAGCTGCAACCTCACTAATTACTGCGAGTAACTGACTATTAGGGAAAAGAGCAATAAAAACATATCTATTTGAAATTGCAATACCACCGAGTATACATACCCGTCCGCACTTTGGCAAGAACACATACAAACACTATTATGTATATAGAAACAGTATAAAAAGAGGAATTCTTGATTAAAATAGTGTTTGTTGGATATAACCACAACAGTATCAACAGCATAGCTAAGAAGAGGGTCTAAACAAGGGCGAAATGACTACTATCGAAACAGATTTGCGGCCGACTAGGTTTACCGGAAGTGAATATTCAGTTGGACCGGGCACGGATACAATAAAAGTTGAAGGTATTTTATAACGGCTGTTTTAATTTTATTATGACTATATGGATTTTTTTTATTAATTTTTGTTGTGTAATTGGCGCATACATCCTTTGTTAGGTGTAAGACGGAGCTTCTCCTCCAATCTGTTGTGGGCATCATGTTACAAGTATTGCTCCACAAAAGGAGGGTCCTACAAAAATGCACTTGATTATTTCCCATTGCTTGTTGAGGCTTTTGCTTCCTTTTTCTTACCATTAAAAGCATGAAAGAAATACCGACTCAATATAATAGACAAAAAAAATAGTTTGAAAATATATATATTATATTTATATACTACAGATTGTAGCCCTTTCAATAATGTGGTTATGTACAACAGTACTGCGAGAGTCAAACAAGAAGCCGAAACACGTGAGTTTATTTAAAAATAAAAAAACTGTGTAATTGGGAGGCAAACTTTTGAGTAGTGCGACAATTTTTTCTAAGGCCAAATGTGAAATTTGTACAAAAAGTCATCCAAGTGATCAAAAAATCGAATCTAGGAATCACAGGATTATATAATATATTATTAAAAATTTCTCGAAATCTCAGTATAAAAAATTACCACTAAAATAATAAATTTTTGTACAAAATTTTAGGAAATTGACTTTTGTACATGTACGAGGTGTTTTAAAAAAATAAGGTGACGATTTCAAATTTCGCGGGCTACGTACATTCGACTTTCGATTATAATTTTTTTATGTGGTACACTCGTCTCGAATATATGTTCACGGTTTTAGCATGTTTAGTTTGTTTGCGAGATGAATCAAAGAAGTTGCTTCAAATTTTGTGTAAAAAATGGAATTAAGTGCTCAAAAATACTTGAAATATTGACAGTGGCATACGGTGAGAGTACTCGGAGTCAAATAAATGGTTACAAGTGGTACAAGCATTTCTCAGAAGGTCGAGAAGAAGTGAATGACGACGCTTGCTCTGGACGCCCCACCACATTAACAACAGATGAATATATTGAGAAAGTGAAGAAAATGGTTATGGAGGATCGTCGAATCACAATTAGAGAAGTTGTTGAAGATGTCGGCACATCGGTTGGCTCAAGCCATGCCATCTTTTGCCATGTAATTTTGGGCAAAATTGCTGAATTTTGCATCGCTCAGGAATTGTTGAATGGCGTCAACGATGATCCAGATTTCCTTAAAAGGGTCATAACTGGTGATGAATTATGGGTATGTGGTTATGACATCGAAACCAAAGCCCAATCGTCCTAAGGGAAGAGTTCAGGAGAGCCAAGACTCGATAGCAGAAAATCGCCGAACACGCAAAACACTTGTCTTATTTATGTCTCTTAAAAGCAAACTAATCATGTTATATTGCTAAAACCGTGAACATATCTTCGAGACATTCAACATAAAAAATAATAATAAATGAAAGTCCAATGTACGTAGCCCGCGAAATTTAAAACCTTTTTGAACACACCTCGTATTTTGAGTTTAAGAATTTTATGCAATCAAACATCAAAAAATCGAAATAATTTTATGAATATTACACTTTTTTTGCAGAGATCAAAGTTTACAAACGTCGTTGGGTCGTGTTGTTCCTATTTGTGTTTTATTCGGGCTCAAATGCGGCACAATGGATCCAATACAGTATTATCAACAATATTATTGTGAAGTAAGTTTTATGTTTATAGAAAGTTTGTTTTTAAGTATATATAAGGGCTGAATCAGAATTTATTACCTACTTTGTTACATATAAATGATATTTGAATGATAAATGATGTTTTCCAAATGTACTTCGCTTATAGATGCCAATTATTTTCATGAAGTTTTCAATGTTACAGTTATATAATGTGCAAGGGCGTTTTGGTAATAAAATTTCTATAGAATATCGAAAAATTATTCCTCCCGGAAATCTCGTCTGCTATAAATTGATTGCTCGGTGGACTGTGTGGCATATCACACCTTCCAACTGCGATTGGTTAGCGGTAAGCGCCTGTTTAGGTACGTTTTGGAAGAAAAAAGGCCCTATGATATTATTTGACTGCAATGCGCAATAAAACAGTAACAGAAGAGGAATGTAAAAAGAAACTCATCCCTTAAAGACGCTACATTTTGTTTAAGTATATAATATACAAATTTCTTTATTTAACATACATATTTTATAAAAATTGCAAACAAATACAATACAGTACACAAGTACAATACTGAATCAAAAATGTATTGTCAATATCGAATACAGGGTTGGCCATATTAAACTGACCCATGTGATTATTAAAAAAATATGGAAAAAGAAACATTTTTTTGTGTTTCATTGTGAAAAACATTTAATTTAGTTCAAGGAGATTCGTTTACATCACTTTTTGAATATGATATCGCGCAAGTGGTCGCCCTTAGCACGTATTTGGATATGTACAGGGTTGGCCATCTTAAACTGACCCATGTGATTATTAAAAAAATATGGAAAAAGAAACATTTTTTTGTGTTTCATTGTGAAAAACATTGGGGAAACACGTGTTTTCATGATCAAATTATTACATAATACTTAGTTATACACTTGCAAAACACTTTATATCTCTTCTCACGCTTTCAGATATTATGGCATCAATGACAAATGGGTGGATTGGACATCAATGGTATACATGATTGTCTACATACCGCTAATTTTTCCGGGCAGTTGGTTCCTGGATAAAATGGTAAGAGTTGATTTTATCTAAAACTTTAAATATTGCTTAATCTTTGTTTTACAAAAGTAAGTTTTTGCTCGTGATAATAAATCTGAATTATTGCTTCTATGATCTTACGCGATTACCCGCTAGATTTTGATCATGACTAGGCACATATTTCTATAACAAAAACTAATATGAATTCGTTGACTAACCTCATTGAACTAAAGAAGAACTGGGTTTTAAGCTTCTCACACATCATATAATATTTTCCCTCAGAATTATATTTAATTCAAAAACCTTTTGGTAGAAGTAAAACCTCTTATAAACATATTTCCAACTTTTTCATTTATATCTTTCAGGGCTTACGCATTACAGCGCTGGTGGGCATCGTAGGCACATGTATGGGCTCATGGATTAAAGTCTTCTCTGTGCAACCGGATCTCTTTTATGTAACATTTATTGGTCAAACGATTGTCGCTTTGTCCCAGGTGTGTATTCAGTCGTAGTCGAAGAAGTTTTGAGCCATGATGCTTCACTTATTCAGTGATATGAAAATACGTATGTGATAAGCAGACACATTCAAAAAAATGTATGCGCAGCGTCATTCTTGATGCCAATGCACTATTAGACACGTTCACAAATCGTAAACCACTGTGCTTTTATGAGTGCAGGAATAATTACATTAGCTAGCAGATTTTCAATGGGATGTTACCCTTGCGCATGTACTGCTATCAATGTAAATGTAATGGTTTGCCAAAATAAAGTCCGTATGAATATGATATAGGAAAATCGTAACAATCGTAACCGAACAGTATAAAATGTTGCCAATCTATAACAACATAAGCCAAAAGTGGTGTGGAATGCATGCAAAATTAAAAACTCGTTTGAAAATGTTATACCAGTGTTTTAAAGTAAAGTAGAATAATCTCGACCCCATTTATGTTAGATAAGGCCTCTTCGATTCGCCAACCGTTAGCAGGAGGCGAATAGCTGAAGCGATTGGTACAAATAAACATATCTTGGTAGCACTGGAAAAGAGCTGCCTAAAATTACATTTTTGGAAGCATTAATGAGTATTGGTAAGACCGCGTTCAAACAGGGAAATATTTGTTGCTCCAACTCGTTACTTATGATGCTCGTTCTCTGTTAACGCACTCTGTGTTCTCCTTCTTCTCAATGTTGTTGCTGACTGCAGACTAAAAACTAACAATTGCAAGGCGTGCAAACACGATGGGCAACACCAAAGAGAATTCGCAAAGTTAAAGCAACAAAAGGCTCCTTATATGAACGCGGTCCAATAAAACTCTCTTAAAACAGAGTTGGCAGCATTGAGCATAGTGAGTTATACTAGTTTTATAAGGTATAACTATTGTTATATTCTGTGTTGACAGCTATATGGACACGGCGAAAGAAAAAAAAACAAATCAGCTGATTTACCAATACCACCTTTAATTGATTCGTCTTGGTTGGTACACTCATCTCGAAGATATGTTCACGGTTTTAGCAATATAGCACGTTTAGTTTGTTTGTGAGAGGCATAAATAAGACAAGTGGTTTGCGTGTTCGGCGGTTTTCTGCTATCGAAAAAATGGATCAAAGAAGTTGCATTAAATTTTGTGTAAAAAATCGAATTAAGTGCTCAAAAACACTTGAAATGTTGGCAGTGGCATACGAGCTTTCTCATATATATGCACATATCGCACCCTAAATACAAAAGGGTCACAACTCAAAATAGTAAGATTTTCAGGAGAGACGAAAAACGTTTTATGTAAAAATTATTGTAATATTTAAAGAAAATATTGTTCCATCATGAAAATATACAACATTGAAGAATGTTCTACTATTTTTTTCAATTTTATATTATGTTTGCGAAAATAAAACCAAATTTTGATTTATGACTCTTTAACTGAAATTTTTTCTATTAACTAGTGATATTATCTTAAGTTGTGCCTTTTAACTGATAAAATGTTTTAATTTTATAAGTTTCCTAACCTAATTGAACTCACTTTTCACAACTAAAGAGGCCCAATGCAAAATAATATACTACGAAATTTATCACTTTTTACAGTTTTAGAGGCAGAACCCTTTTGACCCTTTTGTATTTAGGGTGCGATATGTATGTATAATTGAGGAAAAAGTCTGCAACACTTCAACAGAAACATTTTACTTGTGGCAGCGCTAAACACAAAAACGATTAAGGATTGAAATAATAAAACGGTATGTTTCAAGTGAAGACAATAAAAGTAGAGTAGCTGCAATCGAAAAATAAATTGTAAACAAACTTAAATTAGTGAGGAAGTGCTAAATTCGGTTCGCACCGAACTTTATAGAGCCGCGAACCCTTGTTATCCAATATCGAAAATATGAAAAAAAATGTTTATAGAAAACTCCATATTATCTATTTACATATTTTCCTTGACGTATCTATTTAAAATAATTGCCGAGCATCAGGAAAGGGTCAATTTAGCATTTTCAACAAGGTTCCAAGCGTTTATAAATACATAAGAGCTGTAATATTTCTGTTTTTATTATGTGCCTCGAAAAAGCCCTATTTCAATAGAATTGTGCGTTTAACTGTAATTGTATGAAATTGCTGACAGCTGTAGATGATTTCGTCGCGGGAATTACAATAATAGGACGGCATGTAAAGCTCGTCATACACGCAAAAATAAACACAAATAGGAGAGAATTAGCACGTGCTTGCTTTCACCATATTCCAGCTATTTACTCTGAAAGAGTGTCACCAAGTTCCGCAGCAATGCTCATCATACGTGCGCCTTTCATCTGAAGCATATTTACATATGTATATCTACCACAAATATATAAACTTGTATACAGCTTGGCGATTCCCCATTACAATTCTGATGCTTCTTTATCTTTATTTGGTTTTTTGCTACATACATACATACTTATTTTCAATTTCCTTCGACGTTTTCTGTTGTAGGTCTGCGTTTTGTCGTTGCCGGCGCAAATCGCCGCCGTTTGGTTTGGGCCGCATCAGGTATCATCGGCCTGTAGTGTCGGAGTATTTGGCAACCAGGTGAGTAAATGACTTTCATATTGGAATTTCGGAATTGATTTGTAGTTTTCAAAAGTATGATATGTTGAGTACTGAAATTTGGTATACTGAACATACTCATGATTCAATAATAAAACATTCTACGAAAGAATTCAGTATACAACTTCTGTCCAGTCAAAATTAGGGTTTTATTCGTCCGGGTTATTTAGTCACAATGTCACAGTGGTCGGGTGAACAGAGTGCGTTCGCAATCGGAGCGTATTTCATGGTCAATGATTCGTTTGCAACTGCTCGTCGTAGATTTGGTCACGTCCACTTCCAAACTCTTTTCATGGATGACATCAAAATTCAAACTGTTTAGGTCTAACAATTATATTTGCGTAAAAGAAATCCATTATTTTTGCGGAAATGGTTTAAAACTGTTTCATAGTCGATCTTTAGCTCCTGGGCGGTGCTACGACTACTAATATGCCGGTAAACCTCGATTATTTCTGTGATTTTATCGACATTTTCTTTAATATCAAAAATGCCTGAACAGAATCGACGAAATCCAAATTGCACGTCGTTAGCTGTTACAGTATCGGCACCATTGCATTTTCGTCTTTATCAAAGAAAAACTGTAAAATGTATCGAATTTTCTCTTTGTTGACTTTCATTATTAACACCCTGTAACTTACAATTGGGAAATGTCACCTTGACAACGAGCATAAACTTTAAATTGTTTGATCTATACTTTACGAGATATCGATCACTACAGCCATCTGCCGAGAAAATAACGAACTTCTTTTTCCTCACACTAATATTATATTATTTTAACTTCAATTTACTGGGTTTGATGGGAACTCAAAAATAATATTATAAGCCTTTCAAGTTCCTTCCTTTTTCTAACTAAATCACTTTGCACTTAAGATATACCTAGGTATGCACATACTAGATGTCGTACTAGTTTTGCAGAAATAGAAATCCATCCTCATAAGATCTGCACTAGTGCGAAATACTATTTTATGATGACTTATTTTTATTTATCACTAAATGAACATTTTTACATTTTGACAACCCAAGTACCAGAAGTGGGAAAGCGTCTCACATACGATTTCTAATCTAATAACTAATATTCGGAGATTAATACTATGCTAAATTTCCCGTTACACACTCGCAATCGGAGATTATTAACATATTATATTTTACTTACTCATCCTAGACTATAATATGCAAATATGTGTATATTTATCTAATGACCTTCTACGCAACTGAAGAGGTTGTAAAAATGAATCACTTACCCCGCTGACATGTCAATGGTTCTACTTATGCTCTTGCATATAACATGCATATACTCGTACATTTGTCCGTATCTGCCTACTTCATGTGCATACATTTTTACAAAAAGCCTACACGTAGTTGGTTTCCTTTCGCCGCCACTTGAATGGAAAATGTGCAGAAATGTCAACTGCGGTGCGAACAAGCCCCTTTATAATGACCTTGCGTCATACTCAATGCTGCATTTAAGCCTTTTGTTTGCCTTATTTGGTTACTATATTTTAACAAATTTTTACACTTAGAAATTTTGCCCAACTGCACTCGTTCGTACATCCATACATAGGCGTGCATTTTTACACAGGCAACCGCTTTTATGTTCAGAGTATCTATTTTTACCCCTTTATGTTGACATGCAAGTCAACACCAGCCGATAAAGAAAAAGCGTCAGCAAAGATGTGACACAAACATATCTACAGAGGTTGCAAAGTTCGTCCTAATCAAAAATCAAAGAAATATTTTGAAATTCATATTTTATATTTATTTTTTATATTTAAACTTATTTTTATTAAATTAAGTAAATATGTTAATTTTCGCATACTTTCATTCCGCATATATATATAGGTTTTCCCATTCCCAATGCTTTGCATGTTTAGGACATGATGTTTAACTCTGTGTTAGATATTTTGGTAACAAAGTTTACCACTTTAGCAATTTCGGACGATGAGTCAAGTTCACCGAGCGAAACAGGCTTTGTTCTAAAAGAGCTCGCTTCATCAGATGGAGAAAGGCTTTGGAGGGCTGTGACTGGGGCTGGTAGAAATATGAGAAGGCCGAAGGGTGAGGTCTATTGGATCCACTTTGGGTGTTATCCACACTAATTTGCTCTAATCACTCGAGACGAGAACTTCTTTAGCTCACTTTAAGGAGGTCAGGCGGGAGAACGCCTTCCGGGTCGCGCTCTGAGGCGGGTCTTCTGTACCCCAACAACCGGGCATGACTTTTCTTCAGAAGGTTTCCCCAGGCAGCGACTTTCTCTCATGGGGCTTAGCTTTGTTAACTTTGGGAGAAGAGTGCCGAAGAGTCTGGTTCGTATATTTAATGGGTAGTACATGTCCTCTCGGCCTTAAGGATGGTTCCCGAGGAGGTGGATCTAGGTTTTTGCCGTGTTCAGCGGTGACATTCTTCCCGTGCAGGCGTCCGAAACTTTTTGGTTATCCGTTTCAGCAAGTTTTTCCAGCAATTTTTTTGACAGTAATTGGAAAAGTACTTTTTACTACAAAGTAAAATACCTAATCCAAAAACCACAATATCGCCATTCAGCTATACGCAATCTACCAAACACCAGTTATTTTTTTAAATTTGCTGGCGCGCTTTTAATTTCGTCATGTACGCCATTTTCCAGTGTGGAAGGTGATTGTTGAGTTATTTGACAAATGTTAGTTAATTGTAAAACTAAACTAAACTACGGAGTCCAATATACAATATTTTTAGTAAAAACTCGTTCATTGTTACTGAAAAGATTTCTTTTATTTTCAATAATTGTAATCCTGCTTAGCTTCGAGTATGACTTGCAGCAAAAAATAGATGTCCATGTGTGAAAACAGTTTTTTTAACAATGTCCCAGCGCTATGAAACTTCAGTCCGTGCGATTTATTTATTGTCATTGCAAACGCAGTTGTAATTGGAAATTGGGTTCTTTGAAACTGAACCGCAAACATTTTACCACAAAAATTCAAATGTATACGTGATATTACGTGGTTTACAAATAATTACCTTGATAAATACCAAAAACTCTGTATAGGAGAGAGCTCAAAACGTATTGTAATTTTTCCTGTGATAAAATACCTCAACTTTTTTTCAAACCCAGGTAGAGATTCATAAAATTGTTTTAAGATTTTGAAATTTCCGTTGATTCATTATTTCGTACACACGATATGAGATTCAAATTTCAGTTCCCTAACTTAATTGGTTTTAGAGACACACCTATTGGTTTTCGCATTTTGGTCTATATGCCAGACACCACGCCTCCTATATATCGATGTTAACATTTCTGCTCTCACTTAAAATGAGACGGCATGGTTTAGATGGCAACGAAGTAATTAGAAGAGAGGATAATAACAGTCGCCCCTCGGCAGGTCTCGGTAGGCAATGGCAAACCTCCGAGTGTATTTCTGCCATGAAAGAGCTCCTCATAAAAATATCTGCCGTTCGGAGTCGACTTAAAAACTGTAGGTCCCTCCATTTGTGGAGCAACATCAAAACGCACGCCACAAATAGGAGGAGTAGCTCAGCCAAACACCCAAAAGGCTGTACGCGTCAATTATATGTATATACATATACCAATACAATATATATTGCCAATACAATCTCAGTTTTGCCGTCATATCCCAAGTAACGTCGACAAATCAGCTCATTATTTAAAATTCGCTGAGAGCCGGTTAACGTTCTGATATTAGCTACACCTTCCGAATTATATGCTATTTGTATACAATATACACCTTGATCGAAGACCAGCGGAAAGAAATGGATTGTGTCTTCAAGTTGAGTATTTTCTGTTTATTTTTTATTGTAGAAGTATTCACTTTGAGTTACCAAAATTAACTGAATGAAAGCAAAATACATTGAAGAAAATGGATAATGAAAGAGTTTGCCAAATGATGTGTATTGTTGCATGATTATTTGAATTTATCTCCATTCATTTTTTGTTAACTTTTATTTATTTTTGCAGCAGTGGTGATAAGAAAAATATAAAAAAATAGCTGGTCGAATGTCACGTTAAAATAGTAAACTATATTATTCAATATACATGTATACATATGCTTAACACCCATTTTATGGTAGTTGTGCTAAAATAGCAGATAACTCAAATACGACCATAGCACACCTTTTTTCCAAACCTAATTGCTTTCAGACCTCATTTCGGAACTTAACCAAGGCTAGTAACAAAAAATGATATCAGATGAGCAAACTAATAAATACTTTGTTCCACTCACAACCATATATGTATATATACACATATAATTGGCGCGTACACTCTTTTTGGGTGTTTGGCCGAGCTCCTCCTCCTATTTCTGGCGTGCGTCTTGATGTTGTTCCACAAATGGAGGGACCTACAGTTTTAAGCCGACTCCGAACGGAAGATATTTTTATGAGGAGCTTTTTCATGGCAGGAATACACTCGGAGGTTTGCCATTGCCTGCCGTGGGGCGACCGCAATTAGAAAAATTTTTTTCTTTAATTTTGATGTTTTACCGAGATTTGAACCTATGCTCTCTCTGTGAATTCCGAATGGTAGTCACGCACCAACCCATTCGGCTACAGCGGCCGCCTTAGTGATTGTATTTAAAAGAAATAAATTTACCAGTATATGGAAATAACAAGCCATTCTAATGCTTTTATAACACTCACATCTAACATGGATAGATTTGTGATTGTGACATCTTCGAGAGTATTTTTGGCTGTGTTGTAGCAATGGGAGAAACAAGAGATTGTTTCATTGTTTCCTACAATTGTTCATTGTTTCCTACAATGGAACCAAAACAAGTACCCACATATGACGTCAACTAATCAGGTGATTCTGTTAAATTCACTGATTCGGTTCACGGGATAGCGGTTCACGAATGTCCCACTTTCTGTATTTTCTACATCATGACTTGCATGCATTATTCGCCACATTTGTAATAACACGTGTTTGTTTTGTATCTCGCCTTACTCTCTTATTCTAGCTTGGCATAGCCGTTGGTTTCGTGTTGCCTCCAATTTTAGTACAAAACTCTGATGATCTAGATGTGATTGGCAGTGATTTACTATTTATGTTTTACTGCTTCGCAGGCTTTACGACCATTTTAATGGTGTTGATGATACTTTGTAAGATATACATAATTTTATTTTATTTAAAATATAAAGTACATTTTGTTTCCATTATTGTTTGCATTCCTTAGTATTTAAGGATAAACCACCAACGCCGCCAAACCCAAAGCGTTCGTCCACAGCTCCATCTGGAGGAGCTTCTGAAGTACCGTTCATGCAATCATTGAAGAGGTTGCTGATCAATCGTAACTATATTCTACTTTTGATATCGTATGGCATGAATGTTGGTGTTTTTTATGCGATATCAACTCTACTGAATCCGGTGAGTATAACATAACTATGCTTAAAGGAACTATTAAAACACTACTTTCTGGGTTCTAATATGTACATATTTCATGGTAGTACTATAGATACCCATATCCGTGTGTGAAACACCAATATGAGGGAAAGTTTTTCTGATAGTAATTTCATATGCGGGCTCCTGAGAGTAAAAAAATATATATACATATATATCATGCGAAATGTTTGAAATTTAGTTGAGAGAAGCAAAGTTTGAACTACATACTTTTTAAAAACACAGTTGACTAAGCAATTCAGTAAATATCTTTATATTTGCAGTAATGATAGTGAAAGGGCTATTTCTTCTTTTGCCTTCAATAGGTTAATTTTACTTTTTTACGAGAGTTAGTCTTCTGTGTGCAATTCTTAAAGTTTGTGATATGATTTTGTAGCTGCTATTAATTTCTCACGTTGGCAACGGCGAATATCGCAGGCGATGAACGATGACTTGTATGAGCTTTACGACGACATAGACATAGCGCAGCGAATAAAGATCCGACCGCTACGCTGTCTGGGTCATGTCGTCTGAATGGATACAAACGCTCCGGCTCTGAGAGTTTTCGACGCGGTACCAGCTGATGGTAGCAGAAGAAGAGGAAGGCCTCCTCTGCGTTGGAAAGATCAGGTGGAGAAGGACTTGTCTTCACTTGGGTCCAACTGGCGCCGGTTAGCACGAGAAAGAAACGACTGGCGCGCTTTGTAAAATTCGGCCGAAATCGCGTAAGCGGAGAAGCTGGGTATTTATTTAATATTTTATATGCATTATATGCACCGTTACAACTTTGTTTACATAGTATTTGCTTCAGAAAAATAGCGGAATCGAAATAGTCACAGATATTGGCGTATATGCCAATATAATTAGAATGTCGCCGGGAATTCAAGTCTGTCTATCCGTCTATTTGTGCTTACGTTGACTCATTAGCACTTACAGGTTTTCACATTCGTTACGCCTACCTTGTATTATAATTGGTTAAAAAGCAATATGTCAAACAAACCAAACGTTTGAATAACTTTATTAAAAATGGAGAGATCTTAGCAAAAACATTGAACACATTTACTCTTGCTGGCTACGTAAAATTTGCGCACCCAGCTAAATAGAACAACTCGTATTTCTATAAAATTAAAAAACAGCACCTGACACAGAGAATTCACTCGAATTAGGGGCGTGGACTAGCCTCTAAAATCAGCGAACAAGGGCTACATGAAAATCGGAAAATTAGACAACCATGGTCACCTACTACATATAAAACAGATACTTAAGTAATGATCTTAAACTTAAAAGTAATATTATTCCATGACTATGTCCCATTTATATAATATTTACACTTGCATTTTTAGTAGATTTTATTTTTTTTCTAGGTTGTACTGAAATATTATCCTGGCCATGAGGTTGACACTGGCCGCATTGGCTTGTCTATTGTGCTGGCGGGCATGATAGGATCTGTTGCTAGCGGTGTTGTACTGGACCAGATGCGAAAATTTAAGTAAGTTAACTTGATATTTCGATAAGTTTTTATAAAAATGTTTAATCAAATCACTTAATGGTCCCTCAAAGAAAAAAATGCTGAATCGTTGCATTAAGTTATGTCTGTATTGAATACGAGTAATATGGCGACGACAATGGCAGTCCCTGTGACCCTGTGACTCCAACTTGAAACTCGAGGAATTGATGATGAGGATATAATAACACACCTGTGCTCCAAAGTAAACGAATTTTTTGAACTCTTTCTGACGACGCTATTTATATGAAATATTATATTACGTCCAAAAGGTATATTCCTTTCCGACTTTCAGGAAAATTATCACATTTGCTGGAGTGGAAGTGGAGTGAATGCATCCATCGGTACAAACGCAATCATGTTGTATTTGACTCTGCGATCATTTTGGAAAACCACGTTTCATTACCAGTCAGAATATTGTAGGCCTTCTTGACCCATTCGATAATGTCCTTGAAATATTGAATTCTGAGCATTTTAACTTTAACGGTTAACTTGTGTGAAACTAATCGAACACACGATTTTCCGTGAAAATACTATAAATTAATGTTTTGAGTAATCTCATGAATTTCAATAAAAATTTTGGTTGGTTTTGGATGCATTTATGCACTGTTTTAATGGAAACTTCGGGCATACCTAGCACTAACACGTGTGAAATCTACCATGATGTGATAATCACTATAACTTTGAGCATTAGTTGAAACGTTTCGGTAAAGATTTTACCCAGTTTAAAGCAAGACTTAGTAAGGGCCCCTGTTCAACATTTTAACCCTCACTATTTTCCAAAATATAAAAAACCCTCATATTTCGATATACGAGTATAACCCGTAAAACAAATTACAGCCAAATCAAAGATGTCCGTTAAAAATATAATCGGTTTGTAAAAGAAGATTTATATGTAACCCCGCTAGCAAATACTCTCTTTCGAAAACTCTATTCCCCAATGTATTAACCTTGTATGCGTACGTACGTACATACATAATTAGTACGTACATAATTTTAAGATTTTTTAATGTAGTCACAGATACATAAATACAAACCTCAAACCTTTATAAAAGTTAAATGTATCATTACTTTTTTAGGGAAACCACATTGGCTGTCTATGCCTTTTCAATGGTTGGCATGTGGATATTTACATTTACGTTGGATACGGGGCATATTGCTGTGGTTTACGTGACGGCTGCGCTTTTGGGGTAAGGACAATGCGAAATTTCACTTGATAAAAAAGAGCTTTATAAAGTAAATAAGAAAAATTTAAATATTTGCAAAGGTAAATTAATGCGGTTGAAATGGTTCATCAGTATACATACGAGTACGTATGTACAGGGTTGGCCATCTTAAACTGACCCATGTGATTATTAAAAAAATATGGAAAAAGAAACATTTTTTTGTGTTTCATTGTGAAAAACATTTAATTTAGTTCAAGGAGATTCGTTTACATCACTTTTTGAATATGATATCGCGCAAGTGGTCGCCCTTAGCACGTATTTGGATATGTACAGGGTTGGCCATCTTAAACTGACCCATGTGATTATTAAAAAAATATGGAAAAACAAACATTTTTTTGTGTTTCATTGTGAAAAACATTTAATTTAGTTCAAGGAGATTCGTTTACATCACTTTTTGAATATGATATCGCGCAAGTGGTCGCCCTTAGCACGTATTTGGATATGTACAGGGTTGGCCATCTTAAACTGACCCATGTGATTATTAAAAAAATATGGAAAAAGAAACATTTTTTTGTGTTTCATTGTGAAAAACATTTAATTTAGTTCAAGGAGATTCGTTTACATCACTTTTTGAATATGATATCGCGCAAGTGGTCGCCCTTAGCTCGTATAGCGTAATGTGCCCGTTTTTCGGCGTTTTCCATAGTTTTGGCCAGCGTCTCGGCCGCTATGGCGGCTATTTCCCGTCGGATATTGGCCTTAAGTGCGCCTAGTGTCTTTGGCTTGTTGACGTAAACCTTAGATTTCAAATTACAGTAAAAAGTTATGGGGTTACTCAATGGGTCAGTTTAATATGGCCAACCCTGTATATACATACGTATGCACTCACGCATTCATTATTTTTTTTTTGTTTTAAGATAAGAGTTTATTAAGTAGAAAAACGTTACAATATTTATGTTATCGCACAATTTACAGAATATGGTATAAATCTTAATTCTACATCATTATATTTGTATATTTATCACAGGTTTGGTTTTTTAAACGATTTTTTCTTTTTTTCGAAGGAAAAAACTACTATGAAAAACCTCCGCTATACATCTTACAAGCTAGGGTTAATCTATACGCATTTAAGTACCAGGGCCTAATTGAACATTAAGAAAGTTCAGTTATTAGCAGATTGTCCGAAAAACTGGAACGCATTTTGAATCTTTTAGTCAAATTTTGTATTTGATCTGACAAAATCTTAGTTTTTGATTCATCATGAAGCTTTCTGGTGGAGAAATGCCATGGGAGTCGAGCATCATTTTGAGTACCTTATTTTGGCAGATTTGCAGTTTCGAATATATGTGACTTTGCGATATTACTCCAGGCTGGACAGGCATATAATATTACTGGCTGAAATATAGACTTATAAATTATTAGCTTATCTTCATCACTTAAGCCTAAGCGTCTATTTATTAGGGGATATAACATTTTAATCGCCAAATTTACTTTCTCCTGTTTGTACTTTACATGATCTCAAAAAGATACTTTTTTATCAAAAATCACCCCCAGATATCGTACGGTATTGGCCCACGGGATATCATAACTACCTAATTTCAAACCTGTACTTGGTATAAAGCGATGACTTCTTTTTCTAGTGAAAAAGATAGCTTGCGTCTTACCAATGTTTAATTTTATTTTCCAAGTACACAAGTAGTCTGCCATGTTTTGTAGTGCATCTTGAAGTTTGGTTACGATTTGGTTACCACACGCATGCGAATAAAATATGCCAATGTCGTCTGCATACATGGCATATGAACAATTGGCTAATTTGGGAAAATCAGAGCAATAAATAATGTACAGTAAAGGACCAAGTACCGATCCCTGGGGAACTCCAGCGGGTAATTCGATCATGTCAGAGTATTCGTCATTCAGAGACACGCAAAAGTAACGATTTTTTAAAAAGCAATTTATGATTTTTACTAGTGGTAACGGAAATCTTAAATTTATTAATTTGTAAATAAGACCATCGTGCCATATCGAATCAAAAGCTTTCTCAACGTCAAGAAGCATTAAACCGGTTGATTTCTTGTGATCGAAGTAAGATTTGACGTGATTATAGATTCGTTTAATCTGATGAGTCGTACTATGATGTTGTCTAAATCCAAATTGCTCGTTTGTTTTGTCTTCTTTATTCGACTCACTTCACAGGACACGATAGCGGTAGGGTGGTTTACAGTGTTTTATTGTCGCCCGATATAATTGACGCTTACATCCTTTGTTGGTTGTTTGTCCGAGCTCCTCCTCCAATTTGTGGTGTGCTTCTTGATGTTGCTCCGTAAATGGAGGGATCTCCAGTTGTATGCCTCCTCGGAACGGCAGATGGTTCTTTTATGAGAAGCTTTTTCATGCGAGAAATGTACTCGGGGTTTTTCCATTGCCTGCCTATAGGCGACGGCTACTAGAAAAAATCTGTTCTATCATTTGGTATTTCATGTCCACGGTGGTTGGGAACCTGCCCTAACGAATGACTTGTAAGCTTGTGGTAATATAGTGGGACCTCTGTGTTTAGACACAAAATTGATGTTTTTGACTACAAGGTAATTTAAAGTAATTCTTGCATAATCGAGGAGACTTCGGCTGGTTAACTTAATTCACTTAATCTTAGTCAAATTCGTTGCCGCAATGGACGCAACGGACCCATTGTGACAGGCCTATAAGATTGTATTTGATGCGTTTCCACGACAGTCGGTTCTACGTTACCGAAACGACCCGGATTTATATCCGGCCCAGGACTGTCACTCCAGCATCATTCCGCGTATGTAAATATGGGGAATGTTTATGCTGCTACAACAACAACAACAACATTGTATTTGATGAGGTAACTGTCAAAAGCAACACCTCTTAAGCTGATGCGGTACGGTGCACTACGGTAAGCTACAAGGTGTACCGCAGGCTTTTAAACCAAAATTGTTTCATATATACGATCCTGTTTTTTGGTAAAAATTTTGATGACAATAAAAAAATTTAAATTAACGAAAAATCTTTTATTTTTTGCAAGTTCAAATTATGCTGACAAGTAATATTTATTTAAATTTAATTTACTAATACTTTTGTGATGGAGTCATCACTCTCTCCGTTGGGCCTCCGCCTGTCCTGATTGTATGTGCCAAATTTGTGCCAGTTCTTTTTATTTATTTCTAAAGCAACAGTCAATGCGTCCATTTGGTATGATACTTAAGATTTTCCTCGTTCACATAATAAAAATAAATTTGAGGGAGACTGGAAACTATACCTTTCGGCCCCCAGCTACGAAAATTCTTATGCAAGAAAAATTCAATAAAGAAAATATAAAAAAAAGAGTATACAATATATACACACTTATAAATACATTTCTATTTATTTTTTAGTTTCTTTATGACTGGTTATTTGCCAGTGGGCTTTGAATTTGCCGCTGAACTGACATATCCGGAACCAGAGGGCACCTCTTCGGGACTTCTCAACGCAGCCGCCCAAGTTTTTGGTATTGGATTCACATCCATGTACTCAGAAGTATTTTACACTTATGGCGACATTCCAGCTGATGTGATCATGTCCATTATGTTGGTACTGGGCACATTGATTACAGGGTTCATTAAACCAGATCTGCGAAGGCAAAAAGCAAATAAAGAGAATGCACGGCCTGCGCTCACCGTTTCTGGCGGATCAGAGCAGTCCACAAACGTGGCAGTCATCACATCTGGCAAATTGGATGGAGTTAACCTATAGGAACGTATTGATTTCGTTTAAGCATTGCAAACTTTAGCCGTTTTTTCTATAAAGTTTTAAAGCTAGGTGTAAAGCTAGCTCGCATTTTAAAGGAATAACAATGTTTTATAGGTGTGAGAAGATTGCAGCGCTTAAGCGAAATCAAAGCTATGCACTGCATAGCTCAGGTGATAAAAAATAGTTATTATGTTTATTTTAATGTATATATACATAAAATATTAGGTTGAATTCTCTAATCGACGGTGTGTTGGGCGACAGCTAAACTGCTTATTGGCAATGCCTCGTCCTTGTTATCACATGGAAGTTACTATTTCTAATAGTGTTATGTACAGTTTTGTGTAAATAAGTAAGCACATGTTAAAAAGTGTATAATATATATTTATAAATTTTAAGTGCAAGTTGTTAATTTAGTTTTAAAGAAAACATACAAGTTTTAAAAACATATATTAGTAGCAACAGAAATACAAAATAAGCTAAAGCAATGTTTTTTGAAAACATTAATAAAAATATATATGTATACACAAAATGTAGAATAAGAAGTATGAGACTATTGTTGTTGACGTAGAGATTTAATTAATAACTATACATATATTCATAGGTGCATATACATACATAGAAATTATTGTTATTTGCAATTATAAACAATAATAAACACCACCAAGTGTCAATATTTAGATAAACAAAAAATAAAAGTTTGTATAGTTCATTTACTCAAACAAGAGGAAAGCAAAATCTTACTTTTCGGTATTTTTTTTTTTCTCATTTAATATAATTTATAAATTATATCGAATCGGTAGACTGGTATTGACTTATTTGATTTGTATTACCATCAGCAGAAGGGATCTGAAAAGTCTAAACACATTGCACCTACTTATATACATTCATACCATATATATGTACGTATGTAAGTACATACAATATTGTGCTCTTGATCAGTCTTAAGGGGGGACCCTCATTTAGACGGTCGAAAAATGCATCATTTTTGGGAATTTTTTTCTCAGGTAAAATAACTTCAAACGTTTTGTAATTCATAAAGTACTTTAATAAATGTCTTGACTGTCTACAAAAATTTTCGGAGAAGAAAAAAAACATTTTAAGTATGGAAATATACACCTCGTCCATGGCACCTCATTCTATCTGTGTACATTCTAGCGCTCTGAATTTTTTTCTGAAATAAAAAAACCAAATTTTTTTTAAAACTTTAGGATAATACCTTCGATGTGGCATTTTGATTTAAAAAAAAATGTCGAAATTGATATTTTTTACCCAGTTTTATGTTAAAAGTGATTTTTCATGCATAAAAATTGACTTTAAAATTACAAAAAAATATGAAAATCTTTTTTTTTAAAAAAACACTTAATGTCACATTGAAAACAATTTAATTATCTTTAAAATGAGCTATTGTAAAGCCTGATTGGTTCAATACAGCGTTCTCAATTGTGTACACAAAATCGAAAAATGATGTTTCGAGAAAAACGCGTTTAAAGTTTTGGATACAGGCGATCAGGCCACCCGTCGCGTCCTGTTAAAAATTTTGTCACTCCTTCAAAAATACAGATATCGACTTGAAATTTCGAAAGTATATTCTTAAATAGTTGTAGAATAGATTAAAATTATTTCCAAAAAATCGATT
Source organism: Anastrepha obliqua (assembly GCF_027943255.1). Taxonomy (NCBI): domain Eukaryota; kingdom Metazoa; phylum Arthropoda; class Insecta; order Diptera; family Tephritidae; genus Anastrepha; species Anastrepha obliqua. Next base: position 356,825 of record NC_072895.1, on the reverse strand, counting down.
TTTTTGACCCGATAAATGAGGGTCCCCCCTTAAATGCACATTTAGAACATTAATGCGGGTGTGTAATTTTCGAAAAAATAGTCCGGGTGGTGCAAGGACAATAGAATACCAGGTTCCGTCTTTCAAAATCGCTCCAGGTTCCATGAATAAACGCACGCAAAGGAATGGGAATTGCGTGTTTGGGAACAGGAAGAGTAAGCGAAAGCAATATAAACTGCCAAACACTAGAAATTATACACACCACATATTCTTGCCATGGCGTCATCCGTATATAAACGCAAAAAAATGCATTTGGGGGCATTATATTTCACAATTCAACACGCTCCACTTCGTTTTCATTCGTCTTATTAGTTTAAATCTCACAAATCACAATATCACCAAGTCATTCATTGATTTCTCACAAACATAAAATTTCTCCTCCTTTTAATTGTTTTGTTCGTTAGTTTGTTTTGTATAGGAAGGAAAACTGGCGTTAGGCTTGGCAAAATCGCGAAAAAGAAAGCTACTGTTTCGAGAAGATGACACCTTCAGTATTGACTTCGCCTTGGGGTTGATGGTGGATGCATAGCATTAATTCCATACTCACTATTGAAGTATATTCAAGGACGAAAAAGTTACCGAAAAGTGTTATTAATGCAGTTATTGAAAGACGGAAAAGAATTAAAAGAAAACGAAGAAATTATTGGGCCACCCTGTTTATAACGATCGATCAGTAACCGGAAAATTCCATACGTTTCATTACACGAACATAACAAATACCAATTTTTTACGGGCATAACAATTCATTCATAATATCATTTTAAAACATAACGAAAAAATTGTATTGCGGTTTACAAACCTTTCAAAAGTAGTTTACATACATTTTTTTATAAAATACTAGCAAACCCGGCCCGCTTCGCTGGGCAAAGACATGGTGGGTCCACGTTTTGGCATATATTTCAAGACCCTAGTCATCAATAGGTATGAAAATTACCCCACATTAAAGCACTTATCGACAGCTTTCATTTGATGCCCATATTGCACATCCACAACCAAAGGTTACCCGGGCCCACGTTTTGACCTATATCTCGAGACCCCAGTCACGGAGCGGCATGAAAAATACTCTGTACTAAAGCATTCACCAACAGCTTTCAATTGATATCCATATTGTACAAACACATTCTAGGGTCCACGTGTTGGTCTCTATCTCGGGACCCTAGTCACGGAGCCGCATGAAAAATACTCTGAACTAAAGCATTCACCAACAGCTTCCATTTGATACCCATATTGTATATACACATCCGAAGGTTACCCGGGCCCACATTTTGACCTATATCTCGAGACCCCAGTCACGGAGCGGCATGAGAAATACTCTGTACTAAAGCATTCACCAACAGCTTCCAATTGATATCCATATTGTACAAACACATTCTAGGGTCCACGTGTTGGTCTCTATCTCGGGACCCTAGTCACGGAACCACATGAAAAATACTCTGAACTAAAGCATTCACCAACAGCTTCCATTTGATACCCATATTGTATATACACATCCGAAGGTTACCCGGGCCCACATTTTGACCTATATCTCGAGACCCCAGTCACGGAGCGGCATGAGAAATACTCTGTACTAAAGCATTCACCAACAGCTTCCAATTGATATCCATATTGTACAAACACATTCTAGGGTCCACGTGTTGGTCTCTATCTCGGGACCCTAGTCACGGAGCGGCATGAAAAATACTCTGAACTAAAGCATTCACCAACAGCTTCCATTTGATACCCATATTGTATATACACATCCGAAGGTTACCCGGGCCCACGTTTTGACCTATATCTCGAGACCCCAGTCTCGGAGCGGCATGAAAAATACTCTGTACTAAAGCATTCACCAACAGCTTCAATTTGATATTCATATTGTACAAACACATTCTAGGGTCCACGTTTTGGTCTCTATCTCGAGACCCTAGTCACGGAGCGGCATGAAAAATACTCTGAACTAAAGCATTCACCAACAGCTTTCATTTGATACCCATATTGTATATACACATCCGAAGGTTACCCGGGTCCACGTTTTGACCATTTTCCCGGCAATTATTCGAATTTTTCTCACCTTTTAAACCTTCCCTAGACCTCTACGAATAATTCAAGACCAAGATAAGATAAATCCGTTCAGCCGTTCTCGAGTTTTAGCGAGACTAACGAACAGCAATTCATTTTTATATATATAGATTTTACATAAAGAAAATTCACAAAAACTGGATCATTACTTTTACTTAAATAAAAAAACACTAAAACACAGTTATTGAACAAGTTTTATTCATTCCATCATCTTAATAGCGACATTTTAAATTATTTGCTCATATTCAACTTTCAACAGAAAACGAACTAATGCAAAAGTTTATTACACGATTATCGCCGCATCCGTCAGCTGTTCGTTCGTTTCCATTTTTATTCACGAAACTTGTCGTAACCGTATCTCTTTTGTCCGTGCGATTAAATGTTTACCGCAGCGTGCGAGAAACATATACATATGTATGTATAATTAATGAATATATAGGTATCATTTTATAATGAATTTTGGGCACTGATTAGAACCTCATTTAAAAAAACATTTTTGGGGTCAATCATGATATCAGCAATCGATACAATTTGTTCATACAAATAATGAAAATATGAATAAAATACTGTCTAGAAAATATAAACTGCGTTATAATCAAATTATATTCAACGTCAATTGTGAAATTCTAAAACGAAAACTGTAAACGCAACATATTGGCGTACGATAAAACTTTTCCATCAAAGAGAAGTCCACCGTTTACTCTGTCTTCTTTTAAACTACCTTACCGATATCCCGATGAGATATAACAACGTACATTGGTTGAGTCATATAAACCACCTTACTCTTCCCCACAAACTTAAGCTAAAAAACAATTGGCCTTGTCGTGAATTCTACGTAGCTCACATAAAATTACCTAACTCCGAATATTGTAACAAATCTTAAGTTAATAACTGCTACCATTTATTGTGGAGGTCCCCAAGATCGCAGTAGTAGTAGAACTTTATTGAGGTATGCGCACCATAGTTCACGTTCCTCTTTCGTATCGGCTGAAAGAAGGTATCGTACAACAGTGTTACGGCCATTTGGCACAATAATAAGCGACTCTACATCTGTTTCTTTTGCTGGCCGCACAAACTCAAGCAACATAGTGTTGAGACGCGCACATATATCACGAGGCGCAACAGTTACTTTCTGCGTACGGCAGGCGTACAGATCAATCGAGCCAATAGGCGCCTTCTTACGCTCATCGTCGGGATACTTCCAATAGTTAAGTACACTCCCATTTAAATAACACCAGCGACGATGCCATGCGCCAAATCCAGAAATTTCCTCGAACATGGTGAGAAAGCCGCGATGTTCTACCAAAAAACTTAATTCACAGTTGACTTTCATGTGTACCAAACCTTCCAATGGACTAACACCGAGAACCTGTGCCGAGGCAATACAAAAAACAATAGTTTAAATGGAAGAGCGGAAGTTTAAAGATCATACCTGTGTTAGTGTCCAGGAAGTGCGTTGTATCTCGCGTAAGGAAAATATGGCAAAACCATACTGCACCAAAGCAGGAGTACGGACGGCATTTGGCCCAGCTGGACTTTGAACAGGTGGCATAACTAAACGATTTTCGCTGCCCTTCTTTTTAGGTGTTTTGATACCTGACTTCTTGTTTAGATTTATATGATATTTCACCTCGTGCGGTAGAACTTCACGCTGGGCAGTCATCCCGTAAATCTCGAGGGTAATCTAAATATAAGGCAAGAAATGAAATTAACATTTATCAATTATTAAAAAATTAACTAAAATATCGGGTAATATAAAATAAAGTTCTACGTAAGGTAATTTTAACACTTGTATATTCTTATAAAATGCAGCTATGGGCAGAGAAATAGCGCACTATAGAGTCACCTATACGAATTGTAGTTCCTTAGAACTTTAACTGATATTCGTACATATTTTTATACGAATGTTAAGCCGTGAATCGGTTGAGACCCTATGCTCAAATGGGATGTGAATCGCTTCTCTCTAACATCAGACAATAAGTCCCGTTAACGTTTTTAATGTTGAATAATTAAATAGCGCACTTATATTTCCATTATTAGTTAAGATAGATGGAGATAGATTTGATTTGAGATTTGCACTTCGACCTCATAGTATTTTGTGCCCTCCACTCATTTCAGTACATCATCCAAACCCAAACTATTGTTAAAATTAAGATATAGCTTGGTTGGGGTTGCCTACCTTCCGGCTGCAATTATCTGAGCAATAGCGCCGCATCCTAGGAGAAGGTGTATGGGAGTCTCTCTCTCCCAAACTCTTGTTAAACTTAAGATATAGCTTGGTTGGGCCTGCCTACCTTCCGGCTGCAATTATCTGAGCAATAGCGCCGCATCCTAGTAGAAGGTGTATGGGAGTCTCTGGAAATTGGTTGCAGAAACATTCCTAAACCTCTTTTGATTGTATCTCCGTAAGGATTTCGCCTGGCATAGACCCATAATTTGGTGCCAACTAACTTCCCTTAGCCTTACCTCTTCACTCCTAAACTTCTCCTTGATGATGTGTTGTCCCATAGCAAGAAGGGCTCGGGTTCTATTGGCAACGAGACCGCAGCCTCTCTAGCCAATGCGTCCGCACTTCGTTCTAGTCAGCAAAAAGCCCCGACCTTAACGCCATTGAAAATCCGTCAAGATTAGCCAAAAATAATTAAAAACTGCTAATGAACTATGGCAAGGAGGAAAATAAGCGTGAAACTCTATTCCTTTGGTAACGCCAAAACTTAATAAAAAGTTTACCTCGTGGTTAACAACAAAATTCTAATCAGGTAAGAAATAAACAAATTTAACGAATTTGAAATAACTAACTAACCAGTTCAAAATGTAATTATATTAATTTATCTGTCCATGCCTATATATATTACAACATACATGTATACGTGTATATGTATATACACCTTATTTACCTAAAATTTTAATTAACTCAAATTTAGTTCAATTAATTCCTATTATCTGGACAATCCTATAATAAATTTCAAGGTTCTCGAAAGAAAGTACCAAATAGCCAATTTAGACTATGTGGGTAACTTTCGGGCTAGTTGTATCAAAAAAACTGAGTACGGCTATTCGCCTTAGCGGGTTATTCTACATAAGGTTAGACATTTTTTTGTCTTGTATGTATAATATGAATGTTTTCCCACATAAGGATCTAAACCTATCGTAAAACATTATTTTAAGTCGCGCTTTAGAAAAAAATGGGCGTGTGGCCATAATTAATATCATACCCTAAAATCTGCATACACGTTATTCATTTGTAATACATCGGGGAATTTCACTGCTAGTAGACCGGGGAGTGTAGGCACCGTTTTCGTCGCCAAAACATATTCATTATATTTGAGTAAGCAAACCAAATGATGACCAGAGATGGTATCTGCAGCTAATTTGCGTATGTAATCTTGACGCAGTGGTATGGTTATCTCTTTAACAGTGAGACGCCCTCTGTCGCGCAACGCTCCTAATGGTCTCAAGCACTTTTCTACGCGTAAACGTTGTACTTCATCTAAACAAGCCTGACGTCGATGTGCTATAAAATTAAAATTTTTTGTTTTTTTCTTTTAAAATTAAAAAAATAACCACTAAAAACTAGTGCACTTTACTTGCTACCAGCAGATGGCGCTCGCCCTCAACGGACTCTGTTGAACCGGAAAATTCTATAGTGGCTGCACACAAGTTCAATGCCTGGCTGGTTTGTGAAATTATTGTCTGTTGTTTACAGACTTCATCTAGAAGCTTTTTAATTTTTTCCTCCACTAAATGGCTATCATCTGACTCAGTTTGTTCGGATGAATTGTCATCTTCCTCCCCGCATTCTTCAACCACGTAAGTTTCATCATGTTTGATATTTTGTTCGGTTGTCTCTTGCTGTTTCGGATAATTAATTTGCATGGCTGCACCCGTTGCGCTAATGATATCGGAGCGTAATTCCTGCTGCTCACGAGAAACTTTTCGCACAGGAGTCGAACTGGCACTCTTAAAATGAAAAGGAGAAATTGTAAATTAGTACCTAAAATTATACATATTAGAAGATCCATCATGGGGTTGAGTGACAATTTTTTCATATATTAGTAAACTATTGTAGCATTTTACTAAGCCCTTTTAAGCGGAATGTAGTCATTGCTCATCATCGTAAATCTCATTAATCGGTAGACGCATGAAACAAGTGAGTGGATTCAAGGGGATACGTCAGAATCCATTCTCAATATGTAAGAGTTTGACCTACTGCTGTATTCGGGACAGTAACCCGCGCTTACTCGCTAAGGGTTAAAATCAACCCTACTTAAAAAATACAATATTTACTGCACTTATTCTAATTGTTTTATCAGCTTGCATTCTGATTAGTTTCACTTGTGTCGTTGAGGTGGACGAACACTTTGGTTGGGGTGTCTAAGAAAATTTACATTTTAGCTCGGAATTCGTATGACAAAATGCGAGTAGTATAGAATAGAATTAAAAGGTGGTTTGCACTTCGACCTAAATGTTTTTTGTGCCCTCTACTCATCACAATACCTCATCCAGGCTCAGTTCCCGCAGTAAACCTAAGAAGAAGCTGAGTTGGGCTGAGCATACATATGTGCCTTTATTCTGGCCTTGTCGTATCAAGCCGACATGTATATTCTGGCGATTGGTCGCAAAAACCAAAGAAGTCGTTTCCACGACAGTCGGTTTTACATTACCGAAACGACCCAGACTTATATCCGGCCAAGGACTGTCACTACAGCAGCATTCTCTATATGTAAGTATGGGGAATGTTTATGCTGCTACAACAACAGAGGTTCTAACCTCTACCTTGATGTTATGTGGGGACCAAGTCAAGAAAGGGTTTGGGTCACGCTGCGAGTAAGGGCGGGATAAAATCAGTTGGTTTAAACATTTTAAAATTAAAAGTTATATATATATTCACATTGTCGCTCTGTTGTCGTCTGTAAAAGCTGACAGTGTGCACCAAAGTAACCATATTGTCGTCATTGCCACGATTAATACTCAGCTCAGATTTCACAGGTTGCGAGGTGCAGGCAGCTGTTTTTGAACTCGATGCCGACTCAATATTTTCTTCTGATATAGTTTGATAATTAGTGTATTTTTTTGGTGTTTTGCGGAAAGTGAAGCTATTGGAGGCTGTTGTGCCTTTACTCTGAAACATTTATAAAAATAAGTAAATAATAATTATCCAATATATTAATTTTATATTTAATATTTACTTCTCTCGGCATGTCATCAACGCTTTCTTCCGTACAATCATCATCGCCGTAATCATCAAAGGCTTCATCCAAGAAATCATCAACACCTCCTGACGCTTCAGAAGAATTTATCGAGCTGTCATTGCAGCCATAAAATTCATTCTTATCAGCATAGCGTACCTCCTGCATGTTAAAATTTGTCAAGCAAATGCATAAAAATAAATTGAAAATACATTAACAATTAAAAATGAAAAAGAATCCAGATCACGCACTGTGTTAAGCACAGAAATTTAATGTTTGTTACACGTACCCACCTTTACTTGTTTCGGTTGCTGGCATTGCTGCTGTTGGTGGTCATTCTTTTGTACCACCTGCATTATCACACGACCCAAACTACCATTGCAAATGTCTATACTGCTGTCGTCTGCTTCCTCTGAATCCATGTAACTATAAGTAATATGAGATGAAAAGAAAGAAATGCATGATCTCATTTTGACTATGATTTATTTGATGAAGCGGAAATTTGTAAAAAATTGAATCGGTCGTAAATGAGATTTTCATTAAGTTATGTAAAACTATTGATTAAATTGGATTAGTAGTGAAATAGTATTTGTTGGTTATTTCATGCAAAGCAAACAAGAATTAAAACGGTTCGCTAACCTTTCATCGTCAATATTGCTATCAGCATGGCCAGTTTCAGCCGTTGCTGCAAGAATACGTGTATGCTCTTCTGTGGCACTATGACCAGACATAGTCGCCGTAGTACAACCATTTTCCCGATCTGAGTCGGATTCCAAATCTGATAGAGCGGGATACATTTGATTTTGTAGAGACGCAGCTTTACTTGATCCTGCCGTTATAGTTACAGATTTACGCGAACGTTTACTTTCGTCATCATCAATGATATCGCTAGCTGAAAAATGAAAGATAAACTATTTAACTTTTAACTAACTTTGATCGTGACTTGTAAGCATTAAGAAATAAACTTGACTATGCAAATAAACATCTTTTTTACACACGTGAATGACGCTTTTTGTTAACGTCCAATATTATCTTGGGCATTGGTGGAGGTGGCGGAGGTGTGTGTAGTTGCCTTGGAGCCGATGTTATGGTATGTTTTGTGCTAGGAACTACGCACGACTGCATTTGTAGAGTTTCAGACTGGACACTTTGCTCCTCATTTTTCTCAAATACTTCCTTTTGCTTGTTGAAACGTTTTGCAAGAACTTGCATATCTTCTTGTCGTTGTTTTTGTATTTCGGCTTTAATTTTACTTTCAGCCATTGTAACCGTAGTCGCTGTAAGCGCCGCCACTTTCCCTCGCAATTTATTTTCGCTACTTGGCTTTGGGGGCAATAATAATGAAGAATTGGTATGGTTACACGCGAGAGCGGCAGAAGCTGCTGTAAAAACAGATCAAATTTATGTTGCGTTACGATATTTGTCATGAACTCAATATAAAACTCTTTATTATATCTTACCTTTTGCACCTACTTCCCTGCGTAATGCAGCTTCGTCCTGCCGAATTTTACTTATGCATGGTGCCATACCAAGAGCAGCTTTCGGCACAAGGGCTTCCCCTTTGTTTCTTTCAAATAATTGCATACGCTCTTTTAGCGACAATTCTGTTGGATCTTTCTGTGGACGATTTAATTGCTGACCGCCACTCGATTTATTCTCAAAAGCAGCCGCACGCCCGGATACTAAGCCAGGCTTAACATTTATCGACTTAACGTCCTGTGGATTGGCTACATTTTTTTTTTCTTCTATAGCCTTCGAAAATGTATTAGCCAGTTTAACTACTTTGGGTATATTTTCATCAACTTTTAATTCATTATCTAGCTCCTCCATTGGCTCTTTTTCATCCAATTTTGGGTACTCATATGCAAGTTTTACGGTTGTAGATTCTCGTCGTTGAAATCCCTGTGCTTCTAGCGAATTAATCACATTAGGGTCCCATGTCAATTGTTTTGTAGTGGTAAATATGCGTTTGGTCTTTATCTGCTCCGAAACATCAGTAGACTGATTATCAGTTCTTTCACTCGAGACCGGAGCTAGTTGCGTGAGAACTTTTGTTTTGGTAAGCGCCTCGCCTGCAGTGTTCCTACTTGACAAGGCTGGCTTACTTGGCCGTACATCAGAAATTTTTCTACTTGGTAAATCTGGTTTGGGCGGTGGTACTGCACTGACAGGACGTGGGTCATGATGAGATATATCATCCTCCCATTGATTGATGGAACAAGCCAGTTCAGCTAATTTGCCGTAACGTTGTTTAACTGGTTTTACACTGTTTTCAAAAACTCCTTCAGTAGGTGAATCAGCGCAGAACTGACCTTCAGTTCGATGTATTGGCGAGGAGAGGTCGTTCGGATTGGCATAAAGAGCTCCAAGACGTTGCAACCGACTACGTGATGTATCTCGTATTTTAGCCATAGGTTGCTCCGATACTGATTTTAAGCGGTGTTGTTTACAATCATCATCGACAATTTCTTCTTCTTCAACCTGAACTTGTACCTGGAAATGTAAATTGTTATAGATTGGTATTATTTGAACGTAGTTCTTCTGGAATTTCAATATTACTTCAACATTTTTATCTGTCACAATATTAATTTCGATCCCCATATCCCTATTCTCTTTATCGACTGCCGAAAATTGACGGTGGACTTTTTTTGTACTAGATGATGGCTTCATTACATCTATAGGCGTTTTTTCAACGACTTGCAATTTATTACCACTGCTGGTACTGCTCTCGACACTTCTGTTAACCACAGTTTGCGTCAACGCTTGCGCAGACGCCGCTGGGGTAACTTGCCTATCTAACTGCTGTATTATTGATGGTTTTTGCTGCACCGTAAGCTGTTGGCAAGTTTGTCCGTCTTCCGTAGCGCCGGTAGACTCATAACGCGAATATACTCCAGCGCTGCTAATGCCCAAGGCACGACTTCGTTGTTCAGCTTTATCCAGCATTCGCTAGAATTTATTATTTATTTTTGTAGGAACAGACATATAACTTTTGTTAGTTTGGGTATCAATATGGTACCAATGTAATTTTTTTAAAACGTTCAAACAGTGGTATTTTAAACCAATAGTTAAGCATTTAATGACACTCTAAATTGTCTCATTTAATATTAACACTATGTCCGTACCTGTGTGAAAGGATCCATCTTGTTTTTAGAACTTTGACTTTGCACTTCGTCCTATATGCCAGCAAATATTTTTTTAGGCACTCCACAAAAATTGTATTATTATTTATATTTGTAGCACTTAGTATAATTCAAACAAAGTTTTACTAAAGTTGGGACAAGTTTTCCGCGGTTTAAGAAAAATTTACGTTGACAGCAGCCGCTGAACGCTTTTTGAATTTTGCAAAATTCAGCTCAATTCAGCAACATACCCGTGAAGATAGGTTTCATTTCCATACAAGCGCACGGTTGCTGGGCAACTTAAGAGCGAGATACACTACACTAGTAGCTTGTCAAACCAAATTTTTTATGATTTTTATTCACTAATAGCATGACTGGATCAAACATATACTTCAGGTAAGATCAAACAGCGACAGTGCCACGGCAGCCGCTGTTATTTCCGCAATTTGCTGACGTTTCGGGTTGACAAGAACACTTCGAGTATCCTTAATCTCTAGATTAACAAGTATATATCCTGACCACTAAATTTGTTCGCTTATTTCTTTAGACTTGGAGCGAGTTTTTAGGAACTGCTGATGTTAAAGATGGTGACTTGCTGTGGCAATAACTTAGTTTCCAGTATAACTTGTTAAATGAAGCCTCTAAATATTAATTTGTGCTTTCACAATTAAATTTCACACAAATCACAATATTACCAAGCCATTCACAGAACATTTCACAAACATAAATTTCTCCTCTTTTGTTTGTTTTGTATTAGAAAGGAGGGTGGCGTTAGGATTGTCAAAATCGCGAAAAATGAAATTACTGTTTTGGGAAGACACCACCTTCAGTATTCAATTCGCGCTGTTAAATTAAGCAGAAAGATTTGAGCAAAAAGTTTTTTTGAACTTTTCATGTAACACCAAGAAAAACACATTAGCTTTAAAAACTCACAGCAGAGCTGAAATTGTGTAAATAAGTAACCTTTTTCTTTCCTCAAAAAAAAATTTCGCTCCTTATATGTCAACATTATGAAGATATTATCATGCGCCCTGTAGAAATGTTTTATATTTTGTATGAGAATAGAATAAGATTTGAATTTTAATTTTTGTATACAAATAAAATAATCAGCTGAAAAAAGCACCCTCTCACTTTTTATAGAGGGTACATAATGCCACTTATTACATAATTAGTGTATACCAGTTTGAGAGATAACGAAAATTTGACATTTCTGGTGCATATTGGACAGAGAACGTTAATGAATAGAGAAGTCTTAATGGCTGGAAAGTGTTCATTTTCGAGGGGTACTCGTCTCGCGAAGACAATTCACCATAGACAGATTTTTCAACAAAAATTAACAGTGAGGGGCTGAATTATGTAAATTTAGCAGCAGTCGATAAGAATTTGTTGGTGATTAGAAGCAAAGAATGTTAGGTAGCTTTTTAATATGACCTACACTCGTCAGAGAAAGTTAACGTACACGGCCCGGTACGGACTTTTCTTGGCTCTGAATGATAAGATTCTTTATAAACAAAACTTTTTTTAATTTCAATACCATCACATAATATTGAGTAATCATTCAAATGTAATTTTAATAGAAAAACTGTGGCAACTCTTGATTTAGCGATTAATATTTAAAAAATGTGGCATTACCACCGCAGAAAAAGTTAACGTACAGCACAAAGCACGGGGCTTCCCCTATTACGTTTTAAACAAAATGGAATAAAAAGCATTTAAGGTGTATATCTAAACTATTTTCTAGCTAGTGCGTGTAATATTCAGCAGTTTTGTAAAATGGCTCCAAAAAGAAAAGCAACAAGCTCCGATGAAAGGGATATCATCATAAAACTATGGAATGAAGGGAAATCTTTACGCAAAATTGGAAAAACTGTAGGAAGGACTCATTCTACAGTCCAAGGAGTTATCAAAAACTATAAATCGACAGGCTCCACAACTTCCAAGCCGCGTTCAGGACGCCCTAGTACGCTTACTGATAGAGAAAAACGCCATATTATTAATGAAGTTCAAAAAAATCCAAAACTTACGGCTTCAAAAATTGCAAAAGACGTTGAGGAAAGGTTTCAAAAAACCATTTGCAGTGATACTGTGTGTAAAATTCTAAAGAAAAGTGGCTATCATGCCCGAGTTGCACGCAAGAAACCGTTTGTGTCATTAATAAACAGACAGAAACGTATTGCTTTCGCCAAAGAACACATCAGCAAGCCCCTAGATTTCTGGGAAAAGGTATTATTTTCCGACGAAAGCAAATTCTGCATATTTGGAATTACGGGACGAAAACTGGTATGGCGAAAACAAGGAACAGCTCTCGACAGACAGAATCTTGCTCCAACTGTTAAGCACGGCGGCGGAGGCGTAATGGTATGGGGGGTGTATGGCATATAACGGAGTGGGTAATATTGAATTTATAGAATCAACTATGGATAAGTACAGATATTTGGATATTCTGAAATCGAACTTGAGGCAGAGTGCTACCAAAATAGGCTTAGAGAACGGATTTGTGTTCCAACAAGATAACGACCCTAAGCACACTGCAGAAATAGTTAAGCTCTGGCTCCTGTATAATGTACCCAAACAATTGCATACACCTCCACAATCACCAGATCTCAATCCTATTGAGCATCTTTGGGATTTATTAGAACGAAAGATTCGGCAGCATAACATAACCTCAAAAACAATGCTGAAGGACGTAATTACTGAAGAATGGGGCAAAATTACGTCAGAGGAAACGTCAAAGTTGGTCAAATCTATGCCAAAACGTTTAGCAGAAGTTATAAGACGAAGGGGATACCCTACAAGCTATTAATAAGTTTTATTATTTTATTTACTAATTTTTATTTTAAAGTTATGTACAGTGTACGTTAACTTTTTCTGAAGTATTTTTCATATGATTTTTGTTTTTATTATTACTTTGAAACTGAATTTAAATTTATGCTTTTTAAATCATCTTGTGCTAAATGACTGAACTCTAACCTGTAAATAAAGTACAAATTTTTTTTATTCAATCCAAATATAAATACATTTTTTATACTTTTTTAATGAATGCATGCAGTGTACGTTAACTTTTTCTGACGAGTGTATATATTTGAATTTCTCCAAATCATCCAAATTATGTACATATGTTATGTCTGCCACAGCTCAAGATAAAACGGTAAAACTTCGCAAGAAATCCAGCGCGCACTCATGGCGCAGCGCACATTCATTGGCACAGCATTGTGCATATACACATATTTACGTACATATATTGATGCATACATATGTACGATGCCGCGGGCACTCGACTTGACAAAAATTGAAGATTTATCAAATATTGGCAAATAATTCTACGCGAAATATTGCAATATTGACTATTTTCGAATTGTCGAGAAAATTGGCATATGGGCGGCTCGTTTTATGAATGAAAGTTCTTGCTCTTAGAACTATGAGCTCGAATTTATCAATGAATTTTTTGAAGATGAGTTTTTGTTGCACAGAACAATAGTTGAAACTGTTCGGCGCCGCCGCGACTGTTCAGCGCTATGGCAACTAGAATGATGGCCGCTACGCCTGCGTCTATGACTGCATTTTGTTCTTGTAGTCGCTAGGCATAGAATTTTAGCTTTGAACGACATACGCATTTTGAGAAATAAAGTGAGTGCCCTGTGTGTGCGATTGTATGCACATGCATATGTGTATATTAATAAGCATTGTTTTGCTTGAATTCAATTCGCATATTTATATTTGCATATGCCATCTTTCTGTGTGCCTGGTAATGAAGCGTTTTGTATACAGAATTTATTGATTTGATCAATTGAATGTACATAGATAGATATAGTAGGGCATCAAGTGTATATACGCACATGCACACACGTCGATGCATATGCAGAAGAAGTTGTTTTAGCATTTGCAGGAATTCGATCATTCGAATATTTACTTCCTAATTATTGCATGCAATATGATAAGGCGATGCTCGTGAGGTAGGTCATGCTGCTTCAGTGCATACATATGCGTGCAACACTATATTTATTAAAGATGCAATAGAACTTAGTTGTCCATATACATATGTATGCAAATATGTTTCTTTGAAGTTTTATTTTATTTATTTTAAATTTCAAAGTTTTATACTATCTATAAAATTCATACATACATATATGAATTATTCTCTGTAAAATACATATGTAAATTGAAAAAGATTTGGTTCGCCAAAGGAACAAATAAATGCATATTCAAATGTAAATACATATGTCGATATACCAAAACACTTGTATGCTATGAGTTAATTTCGACTCAAAAAATTAGTAAAAATTTTCATCAAATTTGTTTAGTTTTAAATTTACTAAAACGCACATACCAAAATGTGAGAGGTAAATTAAATCAAAATATAAAGTTACTTTGATTTGATTTGGCGCATATAATAAATTCAATCATTTCCTTCATCACCTTTGTTTGAAAATACAAATTGAATAAATTTTCGTTTACCAAGGGAACATAAAAATGCACAAGCAAATGCCTTGCAAAATGCCGTCGGCATTCGTCAATTTGATTTCATACAGAAACCAAAAACTGAGCAGAGCCAATGTACTTGTACATAATTCACTGTAATCAGCCCTGTTAAGAACTTCCCCGCTGTCGAGTTAAGCGAGGTGAAATAGTGTTCGCGGTTTCACTTCATTTTTGACAATTCACACTATTCGTAGCTCGTGAGAATTCTCTATATTTAACGTTCTCTGTATTGGATTTACGAATTTTAAAGTGGGATAAAAATGGCGTTTTTCTGAGGATAATGGGAGTTTTGGTGCGGAGATCGCAACACTGACACCAACCATCAGCTGTTGTGACAATTATGCATTACATATCTGCCAGTAGATAAATTAACGAAATTTTGTAAGAATGTCTATACGTTTTTTGCGACTGTTTTCTACTGCCTCATTACGGCAAACAAACCATAAAAATGCAGTAGGCAATAAAAGCCTGGTTGATAAAGTGGCGATAACCAATGATGGCGCTGTTGTGGTCGCATGGCATCCAGATATACCATTTCCATATGAATGTTCTAAGCCTCTACCGAAGGCATTAGATTCACAGAATATATCGCTGATCAAAGTAAACGCATTGCGCACTGCAATGAGTGCCTTCAAGAACAAAAAACCAGAAGTAGCACGCCAGGAACTTATGCAACTAACACATACGACCAAACATCGCTGGTTCCCACGATCGCGTGATAAGCGTGCAAAAGATACATCCATGGATCGTCCTTATTTGTAAATACACTGTAGGTGTACGGTGCACTCACACTTCATTTTAATGTTTATTTCAACTTAATAAATAGCAAAAACTATTCAACTCGTCGTTTTTTTAATATACTGCCCAGGATAGCCGATATGGATGGTAACTCGGGAGCAGTTTGATGAGAGGTTTGTGGTTTTAAATTTGTCAAATTTCGGTGTTGAGGGAATGTGGGCATCAATTTCGGGTCGCATGCTATAATGGTCGTATTATTAAAGCCAACAAATAGAAAGATCATTTGAAGCTAAACTTACGCAATAGCGGCTCCTTAAAATAGCTGCTCTGCAAACATTCCTCGGCCGTAGCTCGCTTCTTAGGATCATACATGAAAAGAAAGTTTAATAGCCGTAGCCCGGCTGCAGTCAAATATTGAAATTTTGGCTTCAAATTGTTGTAAGGTTGTTTCTTTAATGTGAAATTTTCCAAAGCAGGCATTTTGGAAAATTCAGGCCATATGTTTTCAGATGGTGTGCCGAGCAAATCTATAATCAAATCCAATTGGCCAAGCTCGGTGTTACCAGGTAGAAGCGGTTTGTGGGAAAGCAGTTCACCCAATATGCAGCCGACTGCCCACATATCTACTGCTGTTGTTTGAGTTGCTGATCCCAATAACAACTCTGGTGAACGATACCACAATGTTACAACTTGTGGAGTCATGGGTGTAGCTGGTTCTCCAAAAAGACGGGCAAGACCAAAATCAGCTGTTTAAAGCATTAGCTGGAGATTATTACACAATTTCAAATTTTGTATTCTCTAAAAGAATTACCTATTTTCACACAACCCTGGTCGGTCATTAATAAGTTAGACACTTTCAAATCGCGATGGATTATGTATCGTGAATGCATATATTTCAATCCATTCAAAACCTGTAAGATAATACATTTGACTTCAGGTTCGGAGAACGGCTGTGCCATATTGTCTAGTAGTGAAGCTAAATCCTGTTCACAATATTCCATAACAAGGAAGATGCTGAAACACACTTAATTAGTATATATGGGATTTATATTTATACTTAATATACACCTTTCTAAACTTTTGCCGACAACAACATCCCTCAGATTTACTATGTTTTCGTGTTTACATGCTTTCAAAATCATTATTTCTCGTAATCCACTTACTGGTAAACCATCTTTCTCTTGGTCCATACGCACTTTTTTTAAGGCTACCACTTCGTTCGATCGTGTATCCCTGGCCCGATCTAAACATATATATAAAACAATGACCTGGATTCCTTATATGTACGTACTGTTTACTTACAAACGATGCCATAGGTACCTTCACCTATGCGATTCAATTTTTCGAAATCAGTTACTGCTCGACAACGTCCATGCTGCCAAAGACATTTGTTATTTTACATTCATAAATGGTAGTTTATTTATTACAAACCACATCCGAATCTTTTATTTCAATCGGTTCGCCACTTTTTATGGATATCAAATAGCCTTTCCTTGTTACTGGTGCTTGTGGATCCGTAGATTTAATGATATCGGTAGCTTCTGCAAACAGTTTAAATGTGATTTTAAAAAGAACAAAATAATTTGTTTTTCTTAAAAACTTTACCTTTACTCATGGTTTTTCACAGTATTATTACTTTATACAATAAACAATTTCGTTATAAAAATGTAAAATTTTAGACGTTCGGCGGTACACTCAGAAGTATTCACAATAACTAATGAGAAATGCCGGTAGCTAATTAACCCATGGTGTACAAAAATTAATGATAGCTTCAGCTAAGCGAAAAAATTATTATTTTTTGTTTTGCGGGACGTTAGTCGTCTGCAACCGTCATAATCGAGTTGTCAATCGCATACGTTTTGTGATACAATATGTTAACAAAAGCGCACAAAACTGTTTATATCACAAGTTGTCATACCTATGAATGAAAACCTCTATTAGTGATATATACAAGTACTTAAAGTTGGTGAGCGTAGAGGTATGCAATATGTCAGGAATTAAGCGTTACTAATCCGCATCAACTGATGGGCTTAGTTCCCATAATTTAAGCGGATTAAGGGAATTGTTGTTGGCAGTACTGTCGAATATCTATTGTAAATGAAAAATAACATTTAAGAAGAAGAACAAGAAGGCTGGAAACAATCATTGCAGCACTAATATTGTGGCACAATATGATGAGAACTAATGGAGTATTTGTTTTATAGCATGAATATATAATATGAATTACAACCCTATAAATTGTATAATAGGTGCTTTCCATTTCAATTCAACCGGGCTATTCGGGACATGTTCTTCGATTTCGATGTAACTCAAATATGTTGCTCTCTAGTCAAAATAATGAGACACGTATTTTTTTGTTCGTCCGAAACATTTTTTTTCAAGATCAATCGGCAATTTTGTTTTTTGGCTCAAAATCGAGTTTTTTAATTATACCATATAAGAAATTTATTTTTTTAATTGCTCATAACTTAGTCAAAAATGAACCGAAAAATTAAATTCTGGGTTCGAAATGATCGTCATTACTTGCACGAGCGATTTCATGTGCTAACAATAGCAAAAAAGTAGTTGAACATTTTTTATTTTGCAAAAAACAAAAAGTGACAAATTTTTTCGAAATTCAATATTTCAAAAAGTGTATTTTTTCATCTTTTCCAAATCAAGAGAACACCTCACACTTCAATTGAGATGAATGTCCAGTTGCTAAAATCAGTTGTTTTTGAGTAATAAATTTTTGAGTAAATAACCTGTTTTTTCGGCACAAACGTGAACTGCTCAGTAAATATTGACAAAAATAGTATCCACACTTCAAAAAATGACAGAAATTGATGCTCTTAATGATTTTATTGTTAACATTCAAATATTGTGATATTAACTTCAATTGTTCAAGCGCGACAATGCGGACTTTAAAATTGGCTATTCCAAATTTTACACTCTCCGACCGAAATGGGTTGTCCTTTCACCTATGAAGCAATTTTGTTTGAGCATTTATTGCACTAATTTTGAATTACTATTAGTGGGCCTGAAGAATTGCTTAAATAGGTATGGTGTCGAAGTTTTGAATTTGCGTAATATCGTCCTTTGTGCCGGAGTCTGTTCAGTAAACAGCGATACATGCATCAATGGAATAGTCGAAAAAATTACCGACTATTTTTTTAATAAGACATAACTTTCGCTGTCTGGGAAGGTAATGATCTCATCAAAAAGACCATTTCAATAGAAATCTTTATCAAAACATTGTCTCAATGGACTTTAAAAGTAAATACTCACCTTCAGTGCAGAAAAATTCAACAAAATGGAATAGCACGAAGAAAAATTCTCAAAACAAAATTAATCTCATTTAATATTACACATACATACATTTTGCAGAAAATTGGTCGGTGATTGTTAAAATTGAAGTACAGTCGTACCACTGGAAATTGAAACAGGTTTCTATTTTCACTGTAGTATGCTATTTTGGCCAAAGCACCGAAAGCTGATTTAACTTATGATTCAGCGCATGCATTGTTGGCAATTGACAATATTTTACATGATTTGAAGAAAAGATTTCCAAAAATTATAACGCGGAGTATGACAATAATTTCTGATGGAGCGGCTAGTCATTTTAAGAATCGATTCCAATTTCATGAATTCAAAACTTCGAAACTTCAAATGAAATGGTTGTTTTCTGCGACATGGGGGTGCGATGGCATAGGGGGCCTAGTAAAATACTTTGCGACGAGGCACAATCTAAGTGCTGATGAAACACAGTATATTCAATCTGCAGAGACATTCATTGAAATCGTTAAAAAAAACTCCGAATATAAAACATCTTATTATACCAAATGAAGAATTAGAGAGTTTTCGGAAACGGAACGAAAATAACCGGACTAACAGAAATCACAAGAAACAGAAGTGGAAATGAAGCGGAAGTGAGTAGATTCATTGCTGATTAGTGGTGGAAGAAAATAAATAACCTGGAAACGCGGAAGAAGCAAAAAGCAGCAAAGCGAGAGACAGAAAAAGCTAAACTTGAAAGTTCTACAATTAGAACGGAGAAAAAATGTTGAACGATGAAATAACAAACAATGTTAACCCTTCAATAAATATTGAAATGCTTGCCAATGTGGCAGAAAGACATACTCATTTGTAATAACTAGCTCAATAAATAGAGAAATTTAAATTAGCAAGTACAATTTATTATAACAAATTAAAGAAATAAAAATTTTAAACCAGCCTACTTGTTTTTGATGCTTTAAAGTATAAGGCATTGTGATGACTTGAATACAGCGCTTTATTTTTTAACGAAATATTTGTCGAAAGGGATAGACAGTGTACTCGTACTTTCAACATGTCAACAACTGATGCGGGCTTTACTGCGTAACTTATTGAATTTTCTTTGCCTTTCTTGTCAACTGGTTCAATCTTTTATATGGTGTTAAATTAGTGATTGGTATATATTGGCAAGCATAACCCCTGTCACCTAAAATATAATAGCTATTCATTGCTATTGCTTAACACGTGTTCGTCGTGTACTGATCAATGATAACCGCAATAACCTGAAATAGATCCTAGAAAATTAAAATTAACCGCGAATCGGGATAATGATTTATAGAAGGATATTTTTTGACTGTGGGTAATGACTTCAAAAACTCTTCAATACATTTGTGTATAATGTCACGAACAGTATAGCGGGATATATTCGTAGAGAAACATGCCTCTGTAACCCCATACCTAGCGCCACATCCCAGCCAAAAGCTCAAATCGCACTTTCCAAAATTCTTAATTGATTCCAGGGCTGTGGTGGTCATCCTTAACTGCCGCTTTATAATAACATTATCTCTTTTCAAAACGATATTACTACAATACAAATTATGTTAACGGTATTTTCTTTTATCATAGGAGTTAAAGTTGAAACTTACTTATGGGAAGTGCACAATTTTCTTTACTTCAATTCGTCTGCTCAACATTCTTCTCTTTTGTTGCAAATTTATTACACTGTTAAATAATTCCAAAGACACCATAAAATATTATATTTTATACAGATATGTGTTATAAAATATTTCTTTTTTTAAACCATATTTTACTCGAAACTACGGCATTTTTTCTCAGTTCTGCCGCATGAAAAAAATCAAGTTTGTACACAACTTAGCAGTAAGCTTTACAGTCTTTTGCTTTGGCGTATGTTTTAAGTATGTATATGCTTTTAATAAATATAAAGGCTGATAAGATTGGAGGTCCTTTTTCCAATAAGTTTTTTTTTTTTACTGACATCGCGTGACTACTGTCAAACTTATTATACTCGTATAATTTTTTTCAGTATTCATTGACATTTCAACATGGAAAAACTTAGAGTTTACATCGTACAATCGTACAATTGTATTGCGAAAATCGACGCTCTATGAAAAGTGTTCATCGAGCGCTCTGACTAACTTATGAATGGCTACGTCAATAAGCAAATTTGCCATATTTGGGCTGAAGAGCAACCCGAAACTATTCAAGAACAGGCATTACATCCATTGAAAACAACCGTTTGGTGCGGCCTATGGGCTGGAGGAATCATTGGTCCATATTTCTTCAAAGGCGAGGCTGGCGCCAATGTAACAGTTAATGGCGAACGCTATCGCATCATGATAAACCACTTTATGATGCCGAAAATTGAAGCCCGTGATCTCCACAATATTTAGTTTCAACAAAACGGTGCTACTTGTAGCAGTTGCGGCCAACATTCAAAGGGATTATATTTAAAAATACATGGCATGTCATATTCTTTCATCAAAAATTAATTTACTATTTCTGATACCTCACCGCATCCTCATCGCATACACGATAATTGCACTACATTTTTACGCATATATAGTAATGCGTAAATGTCACGCTTCCGTTGAGAGGAATACTGCACTAAAAAATAAAATACAAAAAACAATCTTGTTGCCAATACACTAAAAAATAGACTTGGAAAAAAATAATCGCTAACCGCCATCAAGAAAGTAAAATGTACTCTCTCATGTTTTGTATATTGTTGATGAGTTGTGCACATTGGGTGAAAAAATGCTGTGAGTATCCGAAAACAATACAAATACTCGTATACTGTAGTCGATATGAGCCTATGTGGACTTGGCCGACCCCAGCTTACATGCACACATACTCGTATATGCATGTGTATGTATTATGTGTATATGGCGGAGATTTTATTTGCTAAACAATTAGATGGCCTATTATCACCTCAGACTTAAATTTTTTATACAAGTGCAGTCGGATATAAAAACAAATTGTATTTCCTCACCGGATATCAGTGCAGCTTTGGCATTTACCGTTTACATTTTATGGGAAAATCTACGTAAATTGAATTGAGAAAACTGTATAAAAAGGATATCGGAGGATAACTCGTGTGAAATATCTAGTGACTTAAAAAACAAGGATAATATAAAATGAGTACGAGTACATTGTGGTTATTTGTTATTATCCTCATTGTATATCTTACACTGGTGCTTAGCGGAGAAGTGTTACGACCTGAGCAAAGTGGTGCACTACAAAGTATCGGCAGCTCCGACTTAGAAGATGAAGCGAGAACGAGAAAACATCGCCACAAATTGTGTAAGATTATGCTCTCAAAGTAAAAAGAAAAAATCATGTGGTATTCAAAATCCGAGATAAAAAACAAACATTCCATACAGATTTTAAATATGATGATGATTTATTAAATTATATTTAACCATTATAATCAAATGCTAGGTTCTATGGTATGTTCAAAAACAATACAAAATTAAGACAAATCCTGAGCATCTAATACATGCCTTGTAGTGATAAAAGATAATTTTTCTTAATACCAGTTGTATTACAAAACTGAAGACATACACAAGCATTTGAAAATAACGAAGCAATCAAATTATCCAAGATCAACAATTTCATTTCATTGTTCTTTTTTGTTACAAAAAAAATACTTTTTGGAAATTGGAAATTTCCATAAGATCTTCAAGTTCACTTTCTTATTGAATGTTTATATTGTGGTATGCATTAAACATAAATATGTTATTTCGTAATATTTTTTATATAATCATATAATCGAAATGTTGATATCGTGTCTAAACCTTGTATTTCACACCTTCGCTGGCGGTGAAATTGCGAAGATCATTAGAAAGTTTTAGAAATACATTTACTTTCGTGTGTATGTAAATAGTATGCGTTAATCTAATAATAAATATTACTGAAAATGATTAACAAATGTTGCAATGCTGCAAAACCTCAATCTGTGTTTGTAAGAGATAAGTCACGATTTTCGTTTTCCGAAAAAGTCACTAAAATGGATATACAAGATAAAGCTGCTACATATATACATACCTTTATGCATGATGCTCTTTTAATGGAAATTATC
Organism: Anastrepha obliqua; assembly: GCF_027943255.1. NCBI lineage: Eukaryota > Metazoa > Arthropoda > Insecta > Diptera > Tephritidae > Anastrepha > Anastrepha obliqua. The sequence goes on along the minus strand of NC_072895.1, from coordinate 333,849 downwards.
ACTTTTCACTTTCATTCATATTACTACATTGTACTAAGGTTGAAGACTGATTATCAGCCCATCCATACATATACTCGTATGCATATACATATATAGTATGTATATGTAAATGCATTTTGCCGGTTTAGTCACAAATGCATATTCTGAAAATAATATCAACTGGAGCATTTGCTGTTGGTAAAAGGTGTGAATAATGAAAGTGAGCTAATCTTTTCTTTGGTTTAATTTTATTACACAATATTAAAATTAATATTAAATTAAAGCTGTCAAAAAATCATTTGATATAAATTATAATATTTTCGATTAATTGAATTGAAACTCTCATTTGGCATTTGATACCCATATTGTAATATCTTATTTACTTCATAAGTATTTTATTCGAATAATCTTAAAAATATCCGGCTGAACGTAGAAAGTAAAAAAAATTTTGAATTCAAAATGTCATCGAAGCAAAGCTATGGATATACATATGTACATACTACTTATAAATGTATGCAACTAACCGTCATCTTTCCTGGACAACAACAATCAATTCAACAAATTTTTACCAAATACAACAAGTGGGAGTGAGGTCATTGTGGCGTCAAATCGACTATTCCAATCGAGAACTTGATCGAGAATATTTAAAGAAACGGGGTATTGGAAGCCTTTTTATAGATTCTAGCTTTCATCTTTTGTTATGACGAATTCCTAGCTGGAGTCAAAAGTATAGATGAATCTGGGTAACCTGCATCTCAGACTAGTATACCCCTATGTTCAGAAGCAATCTACGAAATGTACGAGTATGGATCCTAATTTTTTTGCTTTTGCTTATAACAATTTGGCGTCGTTTTGTTAGCTACCTGAACATTTAGAGAACAGTATCCCTTCCCATTTAGAAAGTTGACATTTTTTTGAAGTGCATTTAATTCCGAAACCGAGCTAAGGGGTAAAATTTGTTTTTTACTTCGAGCAGTTTATTTCGGATAGGGAATCGTATAAAGTACAGCAGCAAAGTTGCAATCCTTTTACATATTTCCCTATATTTCCTATATTAATATCCTTTCAACAGTATTCTTGGATAAACCGTGTGATCAGCTATGCATAATACAGCAATATTCATAAAATTTTCTTTGAAAAATTTACTTTGATGGACATTTCCTTCTGCGAATCTAAGAGTACAGAGATCTTTCTTATATGCTTACTGGTACTGGGAGACTTCTGTTATTCCTCGAATTTTCCATATTTCAAGCTTGAATAATGAATTGCAGAATGGCTTTGTCGAACTGTACCGAGAATAAAATTTATTCAAATGGATTTTTCCTGTTTTTATAATTTTTGGATACCTAAGAATAATCAATGATGCGAAAATCATATTTAATATTATGAAAATGGATCGTATTTTCCTCAAGTTCACAATTCCAAGAAAACACGACTTTTGAGTGTTAAAAATGATTTAGATTTTCGTTGCTCTAACTTTAAAAGCTCTTTACGAAAATGCCGGGCCTAACTCGACTTTGACTAAGATAGAGTACCTGTGTGCAAGGATGTTATAATATTGTTTGCACAACGATTGTATGTAAGAGCACAAATTAATCACGATAAATATAGACACGTATATATGTCTGTACACCCATGGACAATAAAGACATGGACATGCCTCTACTTTTTGACCAGTTTTGGTATTATACTTTTGTTTCTTTCGTGTCTATTAATATTTCGATTATTTATGTGTTGTGGAATTTCTTATAGCAAGTTATATACCAAATAAAAGGGAATTTTATCTTCTGTTTAACTAACTCGTTGCTTTATTTTTTTATAAAAAAAAAAATACTGTAATATAGTAATCCCAAACAAATCGAATATGTATTTTGTACATATGTATATGTATATAAGTGTATTGAAAGTGTATCACCTGATTTTTATTCCACATTTTTGTCTAGAGCACTGTTTTCTTTTTTTTTATGAAAAAATATTTTAATATAAATATTGGAAAATTTCTGACAAAGGAAGGATATAAATGAAAAAAAAAAAATGGTTTTTATTCGATGGATTTTTTGGTCTAAGTAACGGTGTTTTTACACCATTTTCAAACGGCTCTCCAGGAGTCTGTAGAGAGGTTATTGTGTAAACGGGAAACTTTTCTTAAAGTTGGGATCACCCTTTTAAGCTCTAGCCACCACTCTTTATGTTTTTTTAGAAAATACCATTATGTAAGATAAAGATACAATAAATTTAAATAATCAAAATATAGTGATTGAAAACCTTCCTTTTGGAGTTTTCAATAAAAAAAGAGTCTTATTTTGTTCAAAGCCTTATAGTGATCACTAGTGGTAGTGCCATTTGTTTGCAAATATAGATTCAAACTTACGAATCAATCCCTTAAATCATCATTCCTATCCGAATTTGCCGAGTTAGTTCTATAGAGCTTAATGTCGTATGTTGAATACTTTGGGAGTTCCCCTAAATAGTTCGACTCAGAAAAGATGTCCAAACTTCTTGTTCTAGTTGTATATGCATGTTCATATATACCCGTACATATATAAGTAGCATTTACCCTACTTTATTGGGTTTTCTGGTGTGCGTCTTAATGTTTACCACAAACTACGTTCGAGATATGAAAGTTTCACCGTATATTTCTATGAAACCTGGTACTCATAATACTGTTTGCACTGGTATTGAAAGAGCACAAAACCGGTCAATAGCCTCGCTCACCTGCCAATAGCCCTTATTAAAAAAAAAACGAGATATCTCTTTTATAAGCCAATTACTAAGATTGTATGGAAATTGTTCTTTTGGAGTGATAGTCACAGCCGAGCGACAGACAGCCGCCGACAGAAAGGCTTAAATATCAACAATAAGTAGTGATTCATTCATTCCATTCATTTATTGCCCAAAATTTTTAACATAGCAGTTTACAAAGTTATGATAAAATTAGATTATTTAGCATTATCCTAACATACATTTGTATTTATCTAGGAGTTTAAAACTTATTTTTCTTTTGATTATACAATAGGTTATCATTATTATTTGTAATGTCTTTGGCATAATTTTAAAACTTATTTATATTCTCCCAAAAAGGGCTTAAAAAGGAGATAACGTATATTAAACTTCTATAATTTATTCGGCTATAAATTGATCAATGTTATAAACTAAATTTTCATCGTTGAAGTTGTAAGTATTGTATCGCCTATGATAATATATTGCTTTACTATTTTTATGTAACATATTATTATTTTTTAGTATTTTTAAATATATTGGTGATAAATGTTTTTCTGTTAGAGGTAATGATATTTCCCTTGCCTTTGACAGATATTTGTTTATCAGTTCATTTTCTATGAATGTCAGTTTATTAACAAATCTTACTGACGATTTCATTAAGAAAAAGTCTATGCGTGATATTTTACATTTTTCATATAAACTTTTATTAGAAACTCTTTTCCGAAAAGTACCACTTCTGTAAGGTTGGCGGTTAAGACCGCTACAAATTCTTAAAACATATCGTTCAAATCGTCTGAGTCTCTCCATTTGGCTCGACGAAATGTTGAACCATATCGGATGAGCATAAGATATGATTGGTCTAATTATTTGTTTGTAAATATTTATTTTAATACAGTCGATAGTCCACCCTGCCTTCTTAACAAATTACAATAGCTAAAGAACATTTTTTTTGCTTTTGTCAAAATGAAATCTATATGTCTTACAAAGGTGAATTTGCTATCCAAAATTATGCCCAAGTATTTGATTTGTTCTTTGTATTTTATGTTGAATCTATTTATTTTAATTTGAGGCTCATATTTACGAGCATTTGGATATAAGTTTTTACGTATTCCTTTAACAATAGTTGTTTCGCTTTTATTGAAGTTTAGTTTTAGCTTCCATTTGTGAAAGTATGTATTTAATTCATTTAAGTAGGGATTTAGCTCCAATTGGAGTTAAGAATTTTCCTTTAATCAGATTACAATTAAGTGTAATTTACTGTACTCTCACTTCGTACCTATGTATGTACATTTGTATATCAAATATTTCCACGATTGTTTACATACCTCCATGCCAATCACACATTATTATTATATTTTCAGGGTACCTTTGGGGCTGGCATGCTCTAGCTATTGCCTATTGGGTCAAAGTAAAGCTTATTGTTGTGGGTTTCTTTGTTGGCAGCGCAGTATTCGTCGCTCTACGTTACGTCTGGCCAAATAAATGCGCTAGTGGTATTGTACACGACTCGCCCACTATTGTATACGATCATCCGCCGTAAGTGACATCAAACACATAATTTGATCCAAGCAGTAAAAAAAATAATTTCATTTCTTAGTCCATCGTTTGCTCATGATCATGTACCATATTCACTCGATCACTCGCCACATTTCGATCACCCATTCAGTAGTTCAGACTCTGTTGATCCTTACTCTGCCTACGCTGATTCGTATGCTGAAGATATAACAGCCACTGCAGAAGTGATACCGTCAACAGCAGAAGGCACACATCGAGTTGGACGACGAAGTGCGCGTCAACAAACCGAACATTTAATGAAAACTGAGGAAAGGTACATAAACTAATATATCTATTTTGTAGTAGAGAACCATAAGCATCTTAATTAATTTCAACCTTCAGAATTGCAGAATTTATGTTCGAGTTTTTGGGCTTGGATTCGCACGCGTGTCGTCGACGTTTTATTTGTGAAATGGAGTTCCGTTCCCGTTCAAGTCCCCTCAGTAGCATGGCGTTCCGGATTGTGGGCCGCGGCTTTTTCGAAAAATACATGAATATACGAAATGAGCTTGGTCAAGCCCATTCGTTCGCAGAATGTGCTGCAGTTAACCCCGAGTGCGTATTTATCGAGCAGAATGTGGAGGATGATACTGCATCTCAAAGTCAAAATACTGTTGAATTACAAAGCGACACTGTTAAAGCCGCCAATGAAATGGATAATAGCTCAACGGAGATTCAAAATAGCGCAAATGATGTTATCATGCATCTGGAAAGTCAAAATGAAGCGAACCTGCACGCGGAACGCCGGCACATAAAACAAATTCAAAATAACAATTGGAAGTATAACTCCGTGACCGCTCGCCTCCTGAAGCAGGAGCCGTTAAATTGAACTTAGCCCATTAAGTTTTTAGAAAACTAGACGATTTAATTATAGATAAAAGACGCCAATGGAGTGTCGATATTAATTTAAAAAAATGTAGCTATTAAAGATTTATTTATTTTACGATTAGATGTATTATTATTATGAAGGCATGTAGCACTGCGACCTGAAATATCTATTGTATCCCCTTCATGAATTCGGAGCAAAACTGCCCTAATAAATCTCAGTGTTAGTCCTATTTTATTGAGTTTTATTTCCTCCTCTGGCAAAATATGTTTACCCAGGTGTCTGTCCCGTTAGGCGTAATGCCAGCATATGTTTGACGGTTTCATCTTACTCCTCCAGAGCTTGTTACTTAAATTGGAGTATGTTCCAAAGTTATTAAGGTGATAATTTAATCTATAAGGTCCTGTTAGAATTCCTGTGATGATTCTTAAATTATTCCTATTTAATTCTATACAATCTTTAAATCAGCTTAGTTGAAAGCTACCTATCATTGATTTTGATAGATTGTCCACTTCCTGGAGACATGTTCGCATGGATTCTGTTATGCATACACACACAAGTCTTTGTAACCTTGTTAGAGTGTTTAAATCTGCTTGCTTCCTCGTGCAATTTTCTCAGACTATTGTTTAGTAGGAAATCATAGGTCCGACCACAGTCATGTAGATCCATCGCAGTAATTTTGGTGCACATCTCCAACTTTTCCATGCAATCGCATTGCACGCCATGAATACTCTAATGGTATTTCTTGTCATCTCTTCTATGTGTGCCTTTCATAGTAATTTTTGGTCAAATGTTATACCCACGAAATTTACTTCGGTTGGATGTGATTTTATTTATTTTAGATAAAAATTTTACATTTTCTTAAAATTAATAAAAATTTAATACTAAATTTTCTTTCTTGTACAGCATTTTCTATTACTTTTCTTACATGTAAGAACCACGTATCATTTTCACTATTTGCTAAAAAATATGTTTTTCCAACTCACAAGCTCGGTTAATATCTAAATTTTCTTGGTCTTTTTCTTTGTAACGGCATTTATTTGTTCAGCCATTTTTTCTATTTTCTTTTGATTGATAGGTTCTGCATTGCGGGTTTCCTTTTTGCTATTATGCTTCTGCTTTTGCGCAATGTCGTGTATAATGCCATTTACTTTACTCCATATAAAGTTAAGGAAGTCCATTGCAATGTCTTGCTTGAAGAACGCAATTGATATTAAAGCCACTAAAATTAGTGCTGAAATTGAGTTTTGATTGAGATCCGCTTCAAGTGTGCGGACTTCGGATTTTAAGTCCAACTGAATATATACCGAACTGGTGTCTGCAACAAATGTTTCCGAGGGTAGAATATAAGTGTAAGTCTTGTCGGAAAGCGTAGACTTCAGCTCAACTACATAGCTTTTACCATCAAGAGGTATGCGGGGGAGGAACACCATAATGCCAGGATTGTAGTTCGATTTTAGATTTAAAGGAGTTTCGACACGTTGCGAGTAGATTGGCGATTCGGAGGCTCCCTTACGATACATAACGATACGTAAAGATTTATAGTGATCATTCAGCGTAGCTGAAACTCGTGCTATTACATCGACAAATGAAATTGGACTTATGGCAATAAGATTAACACCACGCACATCATTTTGCTCTATTTTAATAGTTCGTGAATCTGGAATTGCGCGCCCAACATTTGAACCAGGTGCTCCAGCATCTTTAAGCTTTACAACATAACTGCATCCAGGTTGCAGGCCTCGCAAACGATATTGACCGTTATTTTCGCTCGCTGCTTCTTCCTGATGATGTTGGCAACCTTCGTCGGTGGAGGCTTCGATATTTACTTGCGCGAAGGGTTCACCATTTAACGAGTTTATGGATCCAAAAACGGAGTAAGCCACACGCTTTCCGCTAAAAATAAAATGCGTAAAAAATTATTTATATTACATGAGGGTACCAAAAAAAGTTTTGGAGTTTCCACCGGATTTATAAATATATTATATTTTAAGACTTCCCCCAGGATATCTGGGAAAATATTTAGATTTACGTGAACTGGACCGATTTAAAAATACCTGAGAAAATAGAGCTTTTATAAATAAAATAAGTTAAAAAAATAAAAAAAAAAATTATCTCAGGTAATAGAAGAGTTTGAACTTACAAGGTCGGCATAAAAATGTGGCCGTTGGTGTTGTTGTTGTAGCAGTATCTTCGCCCTGTCAGTGTAGTGTAGTTAACGGTCGTCTTCGTCGAGCTCATCTAACGGTAGACCCAGGAAACTAGCTGTTTCGACGGGTTGGGTCCAGAGGGAGAGAGGTGTTAGATGAGTGGGTTTTATAGGGCATGTGAAAAGGTGGTTAGTGTCGTGCGGGGTGCCTTGACATGCCGGACATATGTTTGGTATGTCGGGGTCGATTCTGGATAGGTAGGAGTTTAACCTGCTACAGTATTCAGAACGTAATTGTGCCAAGGTTACGCGGGACTCTCGGGGAATCTGGAGCTCTTCGTCTGCGAAAGGTGGTGGTTGGACTCCGATAACGGCATTCGGGGGTCGGGAGCTTAAGAAATGTGGCCGTCGTCGATGTTGTTGTTGTCGTAGCAGTATACTTTGCCCTGTCAATGTATGTAGTGTAAATCACCGGTCGTCTTCGTCTAGCTCATCTGACGGTAGGCACAGGAAACTTGTTGTTTCGACAAGTTGGGTCCATAGGGAGAGGGTTATTAAATGAGTGGGTTTGATGGGGCATGTGAAAAGGTGGTTAGTGTCGTGTGGGATGCCTTCACATGTCGGACATATGTTTAGTATGTCGGGGTCGATTTTGGTTAGGTAGGAGTTTAACCTGCTACAGTATCCAGAACGTAATTGTCAAGGTTACGCGGGACTCTCGAGCTGGAGCTAGAGCTCTTCGTCTGCAATGGGTTGCTGTTGTTGTTGTAGCAGCATAAGCATTCCCCATATTTACACCCGGGGAATGCTGCTGGAGTGACAGTCCTTGGCCGGATATAAATCCGGGTCGTTTCGGTAACGTAAAACCGACTGTCGTGGAAACGGTTCTTGAGCTGGAGCGCTTCGTCTGCAATGGGTGGTGGGTGGTGGGTGGTGGTTGGCCTCCGATAACGGAACGCAAACTTCCGACATAAATAATAGAATACTTCATATATATATATATAATAGAAGAGTGTAAACTGAAAAGGTTGACATAAAAATGTTTAAAAACTTTATCAATAGAATCTAAATGATTAAAATTCTTAACTTTTTTTTAGAAGAGAGGCTTAAGGGAAACTAGAATGATACTATTCTGATTCTGTTTCTAATATTTTTAAACACTTTTATGCATATTTTTTTTCACCATCTCTAGTGTTTTTTTATAATTTTTTTTTAATTAATTTTATTCAAAAAAAAAAACATTTTTGGAGGTACCGTTCATCTTATAATTTTGGAAGAAGTCTTAAAATTTGATAAATTTTATAATGTATGTACATATTTATGATCTGACATACTCACATTAGCTCCACCTCGACAGTTTCCCCATTTTTAATATCTATAATTTTCGAGCTGGGTTCGAACTTATACTCTTTCATCATGGGCCGCAAAAAATATTGCGATGGGGAAAGTGAATGGAAATTTATAGGTCCTTCCCCAGTTACCAAATTTCTACGATAGCTTTCAGCTCCACTTAAAGATAGTAGAACACCACTCAAAGTTTTACCCTCTTCATCTTTGACTTTCACAATAATCTCACATAATTTAATCGCACTGAAAGAAGCCGAGTGCCGGTTGTATTGAGAGAAAACATACGATTCCTTTTCTGCTTTCAACTCATATACAAGATTCTCATCGATAGGACCAAATTTAAATTCACCATTAATATCTGTGTGAATAGTTTGCGCGTTCAGTTCTTGATTATGAGGATAGCTTAGTGTAACCGTAGCATCCTTTATGGGCGGCACCACTCTACCTTTTAAAATCAAACCTCGTGTAGCAATAAAATTGAATGCAATGTCCACGCAATCGTTACCACCCTTTAACTCTTTCGTTTGAGGCGAGAAAAGTAAGATATCACTTTGCGGTTTAATGTGCAATATTTCCTCAGGTTGCAAATGGGTATCGTAACGGAAAGCATAATTTCCATCTACCTTATGTGCTTCAGCAGTTGGAGTGATCACTTGCTTACCCAAGGATTTGGATTCCACTACGAAACGTAGATTATCAGTTGACGGATCCGTAGATAGTACTCTCACTCCTATTTTATGGGCAATCGCAGTGATAATTATTGGACTACCATCAGTTGTGCTAAATGTTTTCGGTAGACTCTCGTCATAAATGTGACAACCTTCTAGTTTAATTTTATATGTGCCAAATGTAGGCACACAAAAAGTATTTACACCTGCAAGCAATTTGAGAGTTTCAACTGAAGGTTGCTGTTGCTCAACAGCTCCTGTAGGACTGATATAACTGTATTTCATCTGCGGCAAAATAAAAATATTTTTTAATATTGATTCAACAACTTTTTCTAATGTATATAGCTTACAATAGCGCGGTGGCTTGATATTATAGAAACCTCATAGCCACGTTGAATGAAAGGCGGCGCAGTTTCACTAGCGCTAGCAATATTGATGAAAGCAGTAGTAGAATCAAAACACATATTTAATTGAGGTATGGTTAGCTCATACGGGCCCGGAAGTAGATCTTTGAATAAGTATTTTCCACCTTGCAGTAAGAAACATATATATTTCCATTTACTTACTTAATTCAAATAGTATTCAAAAAGCTTACCGTTCGCATTCACACTTTGCTTCTGCCCTGTAGGTTGACCCACTGCGTCTAATGAACGCAGCGTAACCAAGACTTCCGTACAAACCGGAGGTGCATCTGGAAGGCATTTAAGTTCTCCTGTTAATGTTGCACGCAATTGTGAGAATATTATGTCCCTCAATGGTTCGGACTGCACTTCTATTTGTTGTTGCACTGGGAAAAATTGTACACCGCTTGTTTTATCAGCATCAGTCGTTAGAACTTCGATATTGAATTTTCCACTTGTTAAGAATGTGCACCATTCTCCAGTTTCGGCCTTACTTGACACGGTGGTGTGGAAACTGGATACGTGCTTCGTAATTCCTACAACGTATGATTTTTGGGACACTACTTTTCCACAGACTTCGTAGGCAACAGGCACTAAATCTGCAATACTTGATGTAGTTATTTGTAAATTCACTTCAATTTCATCAAATTTGAGTTTCGGGTATTCCACGTGGAGTTTATAGTTTCCCGATTTCATATTTTCCATCGTGTAACTGCCATCAGCATTCGTTTTTGTTATAATTTTACCATCCAGTTTAACTATAGCACCTTCAATTGGAACCCCACCAATCGATTTAAGAACGTTGCCAGTTACACTGAAACCAGTAATCTTTGATGAATTGTATTTATTAGAATTCATTAAATTCATTAAATTTTATACTTACTTTAAATTCATTATTTAATTCGACATTATCTTTTTTTACGTCTAACTCTAGGAATGCAGGCGTAATATGTAATTTGTATTTGGGGTTTTCAATAATTGGCTGAACCAAATACCTGCCTGGTGGTACGCCTTTAAAAACATAATTGCCGATTTTATCTACTAAGGTATAGCATACCGAATCTGTTTCATAATCAGCATTGTAAATGGTCAATGCAACAGGAGCACTTTTTTGACAAAGTAGTGGAAGAGTTTGCTTTTGCATTTAAAAACGAACTTAAATAAATATCATTTGGAAATGTAAGCATACAATAAAACTTACCCCTTTCTTCTTGAATATTGCTATTCCAACGCCTGATGTTAATTGACCATTACTGTCAAAATGTCCAAGTACATCAAAACCTCCAACGACCAAAGAATTCTTTGGCAGTTCTGTGTTGCCGCTTTCTACTAAAACAGTGTGTTCCGATTTTGAAAAATGCCATCGAGGATGTGTTGCACGCAATGTGTATCTTCCAGGTATTATGGGAGTGAATGAAAATACGCCATTTATATCGGTAGTAGTACGACGTTGCTCGCCACCATTTTCGGAATTCAGTACTATATCTACGCCATGTGCACCACTATTGCTATGACCAGCTAGCGCTACTTTGCCTGTAATACCAAAACCTTTGAACGCGAAGTTTACATCTTTGCCTTGACTACACAAGTCCATTTTTCCATCAAAGCTAAGTTCCACTTGCTCCGGCTCAAAGCTCCATCCCGGAGGTGGCGAGACTCGCAACAAATATTCCCCTTTATCATAAATGGGCAGAAAATAATAACCATTCGAAGGCGAACAGTCAGTTTTATCTTTCAGTGAGCCTTGCTTGGTTAGTCTTATGAAAAGAACACAAGTGTTTTCAAATTTATTACATAGGTTAGATTATTAGAAAATGAAATCAGTAAAATGAGTCGAGTCATGACAACGATAACGTAAATTCTGTTTACTTACAGTTTAACTTCTACTTTGGAGAAATCAATATCTGCATGACTTTTTATAAAGCCTCCGCAGCCAAGGACTTCATTTGCTGATGAGTAATACAGAAGACAAATTAATTTAATAAATAGAATTGAAAAAATCACACTATTAGACCCCATTGCTCCTCTTAACCAAATGGACCCGGCGTGAAAGTCATGTGTATTGTACAAATCTGTAAATATGACATCTACTAAGGCGAGTCTATACAAGGTGACCTCGGTAGAGCCGTTCGTTTGTTTTTCTTTTTTCCAATTTTCAAGGATTTCTTTGTTGTAGCCTGTTTGTTTTGTTTACATTCTCATTAAAATTTTGACACATAAAATAATAAATTGCAAAAAACAAAATAATAATAAAAATTGTTGCTGCTCTATCGAAGCCACCTTGTATGAATTCGCCTTCATACCTTTGAAATGATTATCGAATTTTAAGGCTGATGGCACTTGATATAAAACACAGAATGGTGCATTTTAAAAGCAAAGAACCGTTTTCAGTATTGAACAAAAAACTTAAAGTAATAAACAAAATATATGAAAATTGAATGCATACAATTACTGTTAAGCCAAACAATTTTACTATTCGTTTCTCCACCATTCAGCCACCCAGCCATCAACTGCAAAAGGCAATTTTCCACACGGATGAGACAATACAGAGGGTTGCGCGGATGATAGTTAACCTGGGGTCAATTCTTGTTCTGTGAAAAAATAATATGAAAAGTTTTTTCCCGTTTTCATTACACGTGAAAAAATGAAAAGAAGCGTCGAAATGTTTTCACATAAAAATAATAAAGGGGAATGAAACAAGATCTTTTCAAATTTTCATTTCGCACTCGATTCTTGTTGTTTCTGTTAAAGTGAAAACAACTGTCAAATTGTTTCGATAAGCATTTTTTTTTTCATAATAGTTTAGGAGGTCCGTGGCAAGCATGCAAGTGCGAGTATAATAGTGAGATGTTTAACTTGCACAAAGTTTTAAACTAGGATTTATATGGTTTTTTGTTTTGTAGAATGAACTTTATTTTTATGAACAATTAACCAACAAAAAATTATACACGAAACATGTAATACATATATTGTAAAATGTAAAACAGAGCACTGGACCATTTTAACTGAGAGCCACTGTATGCATCTACGTACGTAGGTATAATTAATATTTCTTACCAAAAAAAAAGAACTTTTTTGAAGTATTTTTATTTTAAGCTAAAATATTTTAGTATAATTGAATTACCTTTAAACAAATGTTTTCGTCAAAAATGAATGGAAAAAAATAAATGAATACGAATAAGTTATATAATTAAATATTATTCGTGAAAACATCTTCCACTATTTGCAAACGTTGTCTTTTTGCAATGTCCAAAATATTACGACTTCAAATATTAGTGACGGTACTTCAGGCTCTCAAAGTCCTTTAAATAAACCTCATCGTTGGTGGTCCTTTCAAATGGGATTTTATATATCGCAAAGTGAACGACTCGGCACTCTGAACAAATTTCTATAAATATTACATTATTTTCACAATAGGATTAAATTTAGTAAATGCCATTATCTTACCTTTCCTCATAACGAACTCTTTGCTGCAAATCATATTAATTTTCCTTTAGCTTGGCATTTGTTTTGAAATTTGAATAGCACACTTGAAAGGATTTCATGACTTTTATCGATGCATAAACGGGAATCGCCAGAGAACGTTCTCTGGGAATAGCAAAATAATCGTTTGTGAAAAGACAGAGTGAAAAAAGTCAGTGAAAACAAGAATGAACACTTTTTCCACTTCTCGTTTACAGAAAACGAGAATTGACCCCAAGGTTTGGTATAATATTTTTCACTTTGCGGAATAAAAGTACAAATCTATCAAGGCGAATAGAATACAGACCGTGGCGCTTTCCGAAAGCCGTTACTTTATTTTTGCGAATTTGGCAATGAGCTCCGTCATGCACCATATAAAACAAAACAAACAAAAGGAAGCGAAATTACTTGCTTGTAAATATTCAGTGAATGACTTCTTAATATTGTGATTTAAAGACATAATTTAAACAAACTAATGGAAATGAAGGTCCACTACGTTAAATTGTGAAGGCACAAATGAATATAAAGCTTCGGAATGCAGTTTTTTTGCGTTTTTATGCGGATGACGTCGTAGCAAGAAAGTATGTGTGTGTGCGTATAATTTCGTGGGGTTGGCAGTTTCTATTGCTTTCGCCTATATTTCTTCACACCGCACTATACTAGCCACCTATTCACATGCGAACGCAAACCTACTCACCTAACACCCCTCTCCCTCTGAACCCAAACTGTCGATACAGCCCGTTGCCTGGGCCTAGCGTTAGATGAATTATAATACGTTCACATATAAGTAGATGATCTACTTTTTCGTGCTTAACACCCAATCCGTAATTAAAAAGCGAGACTACCCATACAAAATTTCCAGAACAAAATTCTCCAGAAATCTGAGATTATAAAATAATTCTAGATTATAACCATACGTTTCTACATGCAACCCTGGGTTTTCTGTGTAATAGATCATTATTTTTATGCGTGTAAAGAAATACGTCAAAGTAAAAACTAAATAAAATGGATGCCGGCAAAGAAAACAGGTTTGTAGGCATAATTCTAATAAATTTTTTGTTTGGTATTATTAACTATGCATTCATATTACCGAAAAACATCTATGTCCAGGCCCGACGAGAGGGGGGGCGGGGGCTCGGGTACTTTTCCCCGGGCCCGAAGTTTTCAGAGGGGCCCGGACTCGAGGGTAATTCCAAGAAATTTCCTGCTTGAAAAAATATAGTAAATAATACTTCTACCAGAGTTCCGTCACAGACTTTTTTTGGTGTCACCATATCGAATGTTATGATCACGATTACGAAGAATAAATATAATATGGTGATACAAAAGTGTATATTATTGAGCTCTTATTACAATGGAACATTTTATGCTACTGATTTATAAGGTACTAGCAAACCCGGCCCCCTTCGCTGGGCACACTAAAATAGAATAGATATGGTTTAGAACAGAAAATATATTGTTTTCATATTATTTATTTCTTTATTCTCTATTCAAGCGCTTTGGCATAAACAATATTTTTTGTTTTTCTATTTGTTTTTGAGTAAATATAAAATATAAATTGAAAATCAGGAAAAAAGAAGATTGTTTTTTAAATTTCATCCATTTGATCATCATTTGATCATCCATGAATTTTCGTTTCAATTTATATGTTTTATTAAGCATTGGAGCTTTTTTAACCATTATCCATTTATATTTTTCAAAAAAAAAAAAACGAAAAAAATTGTTTTTTCCACGAACACATAATTTCATTCGGATTTCACATTAAATTCTCAAATTTCGTAAGAAATTATTCACTGTTCCAAAATCCACTCCAAAAAAATTCACAAACAATTTTTACATGTTGCACTTACGTTTTTTCCTTATGGCATCCGAATCAGAAAGAAATATTGACACATTGTAACTCACACTGTCAATTTGACAGTTCAGTTCCGCCCCAAGCGTTAAAAAAGTAAGCGACATTATGGCTGGTTCAAAAGAACGCTGTACTCGTTGCCCGTGCTCCGAATTACAACCAAACTTTACGAAACCCATTTTCAATACTTACTTAACAATGTGCATAAGTTTGGTTTAATTCGGTTCAAAGACACGGCGGGTAAACGTTTTGGCATATATTTCGAGACCCTAGTCATCAATAGGTATGAAAATTACCCCGTATTAAAGCACTTATCAACAGCTTTCATTTGATATCCATATTGTACAAACACATTCTAGGGTCCACGTTTTGGTCTCTATCTCGAGACCCTAGTCACGGAGCGGATGGAAATACTCTGAACTAAAGCATTCACCAACAGCTTCCATTTGATACCCATATTGTACATACACATCCAAAGGTTACCCGGGTCCACGTTTTGCCCTATATCTCGAGACCCTATCCACCAATAGATATCCAAACTATACGGAAACCGTCTTCAATACCTCCTTAACAATGTGTGTAAGTTTGGTTTAATTCGGTGCAAAGACACGGCGGGTCCACGTTTTGGCATATATTTCCAGACCCTAGTCATCAATAGTTATGAAAATTACCCCGTATTAAAGCACTTATCAACAGCTTTCATTTGATACCCATATTGTACATACACAACCAAAGGTTACCCGGGTCCACGTTTTGACCTATATCTCGAGACCCCAGTCACGGAGTGGCATGAAAAATACTCTGTACTAAAGCATTCACCAACAGCTTCCATTTGATACCCATATTGTACATACACATCCGAAGGTTACCCGGGCCCACGTTTTGACCTATATCTCGAGCCCTATCCACCAATAGGTATCCAAACTATACGGAAACCATCTTCAATACCTTCTTAACAATGTGTGTAAGTTTGGTTTAATTCGGTGCAGACACGGCCGGTTAGCGAACACGCACAGAAAGTTGACTTTATTTTATATATATGATTTTTTCAAGTTTGTGTCCGAAAAATCCAAATATCTTACGGAACCCTATTTTTTTCCAAAATAAAATGTAATCCATGTTACTCGTGGATAATGTAGTTTTCGAATGGTGAAAGAATTTTTAAAATCGGTTCAGTAGTTTTTGAGCCTATTCGTTACAAACAAACAAACAAACAAACAAAGTTTTCCTCTTTATAATATTAGTATAGATTAATAATTATAGTGATGATTAAATTAAATTTAGATAGTTGTATTTTAAATGAAGACCAATTTTGAAACGTAGTTATTCTTTAAAGCAATTTGTCCTTACGTTGATAAAGAATTAAATGTAGAGATAGCAATAATACTTTTTATAGACTAGAAATTTCTGATTTTTCACTGGGTATGTTATAATATAAATAATTTTTTAAATTCGTTTCCCCAGTCAATTTCACACTTTTATTTCATTTTTTTATGTTTCGGCAACTAATGCGTGGCCCCTTTCAAGAAAAGTTTGCTGTGTGAAATAACGTTACATTCTGGTAATCTTGTCAATTATTTTGAGTTTAAAACATATACGTTCTGAACAAGTGAACACTTTTCGCATTTTAGATACTTCATAAAACAAGTTCTTTTGAATATTTATGGCAATCCAGTGTTCAGCGCTTTATCAAGGATCAAAGACTACCATCGTTCTTGTTCAACTCACAGTCGAGTAACACGATTGGCAACTTTGTATTTGGAATCTGAGTTAGCAAGGAAACTCGACTTCGATGATATTATAAGAGCTTTTGCCTCAGCTAAAGCAAGAAAAGCAAAATTCTAAGCACCGTGGCAGTCATTTTCAAACATTTGTGAGGCTCACAAAATGAATAAAAATTTTTAACTTTTTTCAGCTGCGTTTTTTATTTCAGATCTGCTGAAAAGTTTTCTAAGATTCATTTTAATCAATATTTCATAATTAATTCTATCAAAAATTTTATCAATGAGTTTTTCAATGTTTAAATGTTACATATATCACTATAACATAATACGCATTTTGATAAATAAAAAAAATTTGAAGGGGCCCACATCTCAAGTTTCCCCCGGGGCCCGAATACTCTCTCCACGGCCCTGTCTATGTCCATAGACGCTTTGGCTTGTTATTGTAATATCGAATTTCGGATGTGTATTGCTGCCATCATTTTTTGCAACGTCAGTAAACGTCGTTGACGGATTTCCTCCAACTGTTTATTATTATGATTATTAGCAGCCAATTGCGCAATTAAATTCCTTCTCCTTGTCTTTTCTTCATTTCTATGTAGAAAAATCTTCCAAAACAGCGTTAGCAGCTGATTGTCAATTTTGCAGGTAATCTGGCATATGTGAACGGGTAGATTAATTTTTTGGATTTATTGCTGATTACTGTATATGTGAACGTACTTTTAGACCATAACACTCGGTGATTATTCCGTATTCCACGGTTTAGTATACTGCAACAACAAAAAAGTACTAAAATCGACGGATAAGATCAAGTACGTTTTAATGTTCTACGTTCAAAAATTCCGAACTAGTATTGAGACCAATGAGGATAGATTTATAAGGTTTGGCCAATAACTATAGGGAAAAAGAAAATTGTGACGGGAACTTCCCACATAACGAGGGATTCGCCAGCGGAATACTGCACTGTCATTTCACATGTATTCACACACTCATCCAATCACTCGTTGTTCAGATGGATGATTTTTTTCATATATCACTAACACAATCTTAGTTTTTTCGTTATCAAACCGGTTCGTGACCCCATTGACGTCAGCTTGACAGCCGGATACCATAGTTCAGACCATTGATAACTAATGTGTATTTTGTATAACATTCGTCAGTAATCTGCGGAAGAAACATTGATTGGGGATTTTTAAAATAAAATTTGGGAATTTTAAGTTTCCACACCACTGTTGAGGTTAGTGCGCGATTTCCCAGTAGGTTTATATCACACATATACACATCCATATAGTAATAAAAATAAACAAAATCAGTATTAAATACATAAATAAGCAAAATATTCAAAAATTAACATTTAAATGAAGTTATTCAAATTTTAACCACAAAAGTAATGTAAAAAAAAAAAATAATAATTATAAAGAAATCCATAAAATATTGCAATTTTTGAATTTAAGATAAAAAGTCGGAAACAAAAATATGTTTGTAAAACAACGAAAAGACTAAATTAAAGCACAATAAAAATAAAAGTAACGATTAATGAAGATAACCTTTAATTTTTTATAACATAAAAATGTAACAAAATTATGCTTGTAAAATATTTCAAACTAAGGAGATCAAAACACAAATTCAATTTAATTACCTATGCCCTTAAAGCCAAATATAAAATAATTACAAATAACATATACATATTTACATACCCCAAACACCCAGTTCTTAGTAGGATTAAATACATACACAAAATATATTTAGCCAAGTGTGATCGAATTTGACAGTGCTCTCAGAAGAAATATACAATAATGCATACATGCACACAAGATGAGTTAAAACTAGAAGCTGAAAAGTAAATAAGAGGTTTTGAGAAAATTTTAATAACAACCTTTGATTAAAACTTTCACTTAAATTATTTCGTTTCAATTGAATTTATTTTAAAACAAATAATTAAATATACATATGTAAATTGCAATACTTTTCCATTAGAGTAAAAACGAACTGCTTTCGTCAGTTATATTTGGTGTCTTATTTCTCACCATTTCCGCCATTTCGTCTAGCAGCTGTTCATCAGCCCAGGGATTGGCAGTGCAGTCAAGTACACAAATAAATTTCTGGGCGCGCTCTCACATAAAATTAGAGAGTTTCGCTTCTTATTATCTATTGTTCAGACGGCAAGGAAGCAGCATGGGAGAAGGTTAATTTGAGTTTTTTTCGGTGAGAATATCACCGACACAACCTCGCCGTCATGACCCCGGTGTCGTCAGCCAATCAGGTGATTCTTTCAAATTCGCTGAGAGCTGGTTAACGGTCTAATATTGACCACGTCTTCTAAATTTTTTTCACCACGATGCCGAAGTTACTCTCATCATTTTGTTTTTCATCCTTGCCTCGGCCATTGCGTGTGCGTGCAGATTTTTCCTAGAGGGTACGAATGGCGGATTTATGCACATATACGTAACATAAAAACTTTTGTGACCATTGAATGAATGTACTGAGGAAAGAGCGCTCAGTTTTAAGTAAAATATTGAGAGGTTCGGACATTTTATAATAGAAGTTCGCGCTGATAGAACTAAGTGTAGAGATAAAACTAAGCATATAGTACATGCTTCGCGAAGGCAATGAAACCAGCACACAACTAAATGCTTCTGATAGTGATAGTGAATTTCATATTGAGAGAGAAAAATAAAATAATATGCTGCTTGAGACAACCGGAACCAATTATCAGCGATAAATATTTTTATTAAGTTAATTGCAACGTTACTAATCAAAAAATAAATATTGGTTTGACAACAACAAACGCGAGGGCGTACCTACAAGTGAATTAAATTTAATAATACTTGAGTCCAACGACTTTTAGATTAATTAAATTACAAGCAGTTGTCTAGACTTTTAACAGGAGTGACAATAACAGATGTCATATCTATGTATACATGCTCACATTATGAAATCACTTAACCTTTTACAATGATCACTTTATTTTTCCTGTTAAATTAATTTCGTTATTTTTTCATAAAAATATAGTTCGTAATATAATAAGTGACTATGTACTGCGGCAGCACAAGTGCATGTACATTTGTATATATTTACGTTATACCTCAAAACTAAATTTGAGAAACAGAGATAACGCAAAACTATAACTCAACATTTATAAGAATTAGGAAAGGCAACTAAAAAGCAAGCCCCGTACTTGAGGCGTCACTTCACCCATTTGTTTCGAATTATTTTAGTGATGACAACAGAAACACTCAAGCCGTTTATATCCGCACCATGCTGTGCTGATAATTCTTCATTGATGCTTCCAAGAACAGCGGCACGCTGTCAACACAGCTCCAACCTCAGTTCGATCATTTTAAGGACATTAACTCTGGTTTTGAGTTTACTTTTGTTAGGTTTTACGGTGAGTATTTTTTGCATTACCTTTATTTTCATTGTTTGCCATGCATAATCTATTGCCACTGAGTTCGGTATATAAAGATATGCCACCGTTGCCGATTAGATTTGTGCGTGACTATTAGGGCCCAGGTTAGGTTAAGTTAAGATTTTTGTTAATAGTGGCCCCCCTCGGTAGACAATGGAAGTCTTTTGAGACTATTTCTGCCACGAAAAATCTTTTCATAAAAGCCATCTGCCATTCGGAAAGGGCACAAATCTATAGGCCCCTTCATTTGTGCAACAATATCAAGTTTAATGGAGACTGATTGTTTCTATTCTGCCAATAAATATTTTATTACAAACGGATTTTCTTATCTATTGGCAGGTTATCCTTTGTTCCAAAGTCCGCTCAGTCAATGGATTTCAGACCAATAAGTTTTTCGCCTTTCCTGTTAAAAACTTTTGTAGACTTTTGAATATGCACCTCAGAAGCTCTTTGGAGGGCTCTGGTATATTAACTGTACAACACGCATACCTTAAAGGCAAATCTACGGAAACAGCGCCTCACGAGGTAATCCGAACAATAGAGGGCTCTCTCGAGAGCAATAATTATATCATGACGACATTCTTGGATATAGAAGGCGCCTTTAACAATGTTAGTACAGATGCCATCCAACGGGCGTTGATAGACCTAGAGGTGGACAGTTGCATTAGTAACTGGGTTATCTCCATGCTAGAAACCAGAATCATCAAAGCTAATATGGGTAATATCAACAAAACCAAGAAGGTCCACGGGGGCACTCCATAGGGGGAGTATTATCTCCACTTCTTTGGCTATGTGTGATCAGCAAAATCTTAATAAATTTAATGCAGGTGGGGTAAAAGTGGTGGCGTACGCTGATTATGTAGTGCTAAAGGTGTCAGGACTGTGTCCCAATACGATCAGTGGGATCATCCAAGGATCATCCATGTTACGCGAGCTTAACTGTTGGGCCGCAGGATGTGGCCTTAGTTTAAACCCGCGTAAAACAGAACTTACGCTTTTTACCACCAGCTACAAGGTACCAACTTTTACCCTTCCAAATATCAACGGACAAACTCTTTCACTATCACCCTTCCAATAGACCTACATATAAAGAAGATGGAATAAGGGATTCTCTCTAAACAACTTCGATACCCCAGTCTATACAGATGGCAGTAAAATGGATTGTGGTGTTGGAGCTGGTATATATTCTCATAGACTGGGAATTGAAAAATCTGTGCGTCTCCCTAATACCAGCAGTGTCTTCCAGGCGGAAGTACTGGCAATTGGGGAAGCTTGTGGGTTACTAATCGCAGATTTCTATTTTAAGGGCAATATCGCTATTCTTTCGGATAGCCAAGCTACAATCCAGGCACTGGACGCGGCTATAACAACCTCTAAAGTCGTGGAACAAAGTAGGAATAGCCTCACCAACTTGAGTGAAAACCATAAAGTAACCTTAATTTGGGTCCCGGGACACCGGAACATAGAAGGTAACGAAAAAGCTGATGAAGAGGGGGATCTGCCATGAAAAGCGTTCTTGCACTACCAGTATTCACACCATTAGGTGCGGTCAAATCGCAGATTGTAGATGGAGAGACCAGACGAAATGCAAAATCAGCAGAACGTTATGGCCCACCTACAACCTCAAGCAATCGTCGACATTGATAAACATGAAACGACGGGACACCTGTAGACTAACGGCAGTCATAACCGGCTTCTGGTCTATCGGAGAACCAGCCGCCAAAATGGGCATCCCTCACAACACATACTGTCATAGTTGTAAACAACCGCAGAAAAAGGAAACAATCTTCCATTTCCTCTGTGAATGCCCTGCCCTATGGAAGGGCAACTAACTGGCTTAGACGTCAACAACCTAATAAGGTTCCTAAACCGCACAGACTGGATATAGTCTTGCTGTAAATAACTGTTAAACAATTTGGTAACGAGGATGTGGCAACAAAATGGTGCGGAAGCACTTGTTGGATTCTGGATGAATCACCACTCTAACCAACCAACCAACCAACCATTTTAAAAAGGGTTGATATTTGAAAGATTTGCTTTTATTTGAACGACACAACCTAGCCGGCCGAGTCGCTTGATGTGTAGCGTGTTTTTTTAGCTGCCTGAGAGCTATCGATAACTATGGCGCATGTACTATTTTTAACGATTTCGATAAAGCAAAAGGAAGAGAAAATACTTGATTGTAATTGTTTGTTTCAGTGAATGGCTTGATAATATTTTTAAATTAAGCAAACTTATAAAATTGCAGTGCCGCATATTAAATTCTGAAAGCACGAATTATAAAAATACTTGCAAAAGCAGTTTTTGCGTTTTTTTTGTATTGGTCATATACGAAAAAATCAACACAATCTTCGGTTATATGTATTACTTCGCTGCCGTCTGAAAAACGACTGATTGGACTACGACAAAAATCACGGTATACAGCAACTAAAGGTAGACACATCC
Source organism: Anastrepha obliqua (assembly GCF_027943255.1). NCBI lineage: Eukaryota > Metazoa > Arthropoda > Insecta > Diptera > Tephritidae > Anastrepha > Anastrepha obliqua. The sequence goes on along the minus strand of NC_072895.1, from coordinate 311,315 downwards.
ACTGGAGAGGAGACCTTCCTCTTCCTTCTGCTGGTTCCGCATCGAAAACTTTCAGAGCCGTAGCGTTTGTATCCATTCGGAAGACATGGCAGACCCAATAAAACCGCTGGATCTATAATCGCTTCACTACGTCTATTTCGTCCTAAAACTCATACAGCTCATTTTTCCATCGCCGGTGATACTCGCCGTCAAAAATCTTCCGAAGAAACTTTCTCTTAAAGTCTCCAATTGACTAACGCCTCATCGGATATTGTCATCGTTCAAGCTTCTGCACCATACGTGAGGACGGGCACGATGAGAGCCTTGAAGAGTATTAGTTTTGTTCATCGAGAGAGACCTTTACTACTCAATACTACAACCTCGAAATCATAACTGTCAACAGCGTCGAGGGTGCCGATACGCGAGTGCGCCGACTGTTTGTTTGGTGACAGGAGGTACTTCGTTTTGTCCTCGTTCACCCCCAGATCCATTGGCTTTGCTTTTTCAGCTTTACTCACTGACACAAAATTGCCCTTCCAAGACGGAACATAACGGCCATTTTTCAATATGTCATCAAAACGTATATATAAGTATATATTTGGCGATTATACCCTTTTTGGGTGTTCGACCAGCCTCCTCCTCCTACCTGTGGTGTGCGTCTTGATATTGTTCCACCTACAGTTTCAAGCCGACTCCGAACAGCAACTATTTTTTATGGGGAGCTTATTAATGGCAGAAACACACTCGGAGGTTTGCCATAGCTCGCCGAGGGGCGACCGCTATTAGAAAAATGTTTTTCTTAATTTTGGTGTTTCACCGAGATTCGAACCTACGTTCTCACTGTCAATTCCGAATGGTAGTCACGCACACATCCATTCGGCTACGGCGGATTTACGAGTCACAAGAGTTCATTGCAGCAATATACTCGAAGGTCTGCCATTACCTGCCGAGGGGCGACCGCTATTAGAAAAAACTTTTTCTTCATTTTGGTGTTTCACGGGGATTTGAACGTACGTACTCCGAATGGTAGTAACGCACCAAGCCATTTGGCTACGGCAGCCGCCAGTAATAATTTAAATGTCACAAATTCCACGCTATTTTTTCTTTTCTGTTTTAAAATTAAAAAACAAATCTCTAATACAGCACAAATGGCTTGTCGCACCACTATCAACGGTCCACCAATCTCAACTCAAAATATTCGATGCAATAGATGCAAGATTGGAAAACGACGATTGTTTATTTTTTGACTTCCCACCTTTGAGTATTTTATCCTTCAGCATCATCATATTAATTGTATTATACAAAAGCCAAAGAAAAATGCTCGTTAGTTTATTTATTGTCAACTAGTTACAATGCAAATAGAATAAAAAAAAATCTCACAAAAACGTCTACTAAAACGCAGAAAATCAATGCGAACACTTAAAGAGAAATAGATAAAGAACGCATTTCGATGAATGTGCTCACAGCAAATATATTCAATTGCAAAAAGCACAGTTATGGCTCCGTACTTGTTGAAAGATGCGCGTTTGTGGTTGCCAACGCATCGTTCTTAAGTATTTATCAACGGCTGTAGCCGTGATTTAGAAATTTACTTTGAAACAAGAGTACGGATTTTTTTTGCATATAACATATTTATGTTTACATATACATTTTGGTTATGATAACAAATGCAAACTCTTGAGTATTTTTAGAGAACGTGATATTTTTCTGTGCACGCGGCACGCCACTTGCTTGTGCGTATAAAACAAAATTTTGTTGTCGCAAATATAGACATATTTGGTATTGTTGGGATGCTTCAGAAACAAGAAATTTTATTTTTCCTCTTAGTTTTAATTTTATCGAAAGTATAAAAACTATAAAAAACTAATTTAATTTTCGAGTTCAACGTACTCTAGCCCACCAATAAACGAATGTTTAGCAAAATCCAACAGCTGTATTATTTTTGGCAACTTTTTTTATGTATGTACGAGAATATGCCCTCCTCCTCTTTTCATACTTCTTACTTTACAAAAATTAAACGCTCAATATATTCAAGTGGGAATACAAAATATTTTTTGCTTGAGGTTATGACTATGTTATTACTTACTCAAGAGTCGAGTGCTAACAAATGGGCAATTTTATTGCAAAATTGTTGCTCTTAATTAAAATACTTACTCAAGCTCGCTCAAATTCTCACATTTAGGACATTTTTATTATTTATATAACTTATCAAAATAAATTACAAAAAATATGTTACATTTGAAATGAACAGACAGCATTGGCATATTGGGTAGTCGAAAAAGTCTTTTCGTATTTTGTCAATAGATGTCGTTGGATTCATCTATCTCCAGTGCTACCAATCACATTGTGTCATATCATATGGTGTTAGAAAGGTGACATTTTAAGCTTCATTTAACCAAAAAAAAAATTAAATTCGGGGAAGTTGAAAAAAAAGTTATAGCTGTTCAAAAATGAGTGAAAATAATGAAGAAATTCGCTATATTTTGAAATTTTAGTATAAAAAGGGAAGAATGCCACGCAAGCCACCAATGAAATTTATGAAGTTTACGGAGACGATGCTGTATCAGTTCGTGTAGCACAACAATGGTTTGCTCGCTTCCGTTCTGGAAATTTCGATGTGAAAGATGCACCTCGCTCCGGTCGACCTATCGTTGAAAAAGTCGATGAAATTATTGAAAAGATTGGCCATCATCATCATCAAACGGTTTTGAACCATTTAAAAAGGGCTGGTTATAAAAAGAAGCTCGATGTTTGGGTACCACATGAATTGTCTGTGAAAAATTTAATGGACCGAATTAACATCTGCGATTCTTTGCTGAAACGAAATGAAATCGAAACATTTCTGAAGCGAATGGTAACAGGAGACGAAAAGTGGATCAAATACGACAATAATGTGCGAAAAAGATCATGGTGCAAGGGTGGTGAAGCTCAACAAATGGTCGCAAAGCCAGGATTGACGCCTCGAAAGGTTATGCTGTGCTTTACTGTCAACAACTGATGAGATTGAAGCAAGCGATTGAAAAAAAACGGCCAGAACTGATCAGCAGCTGACAACGCTAGGCCACACACATCTTTGATGACTCGGCAAAAACTGGGAGAGCTTGGCAGGGAAGTTTTGATGCATCCACCATATAGCCCTGACCTTGCACCATCGGACTACCATTTGTTTCGGTCAATGCAGAACTCCCTTAATGGAGTAAAGTTGGCTTCAAGAAAAGCCTGTGAAAATTACTTGTCGCAGTTTTTCGCCGAGAAACCACAAAAGTTTTACACTGATGGAATAATGTTTCTAGAAGAAAAATGGCAAAAGGTGGTTGACCAAAATGGTACATATGTGGTTTAATAAAGTTCATTATAAATATAAAAAAAAATGAGTTGAAGTTTGATTAGAAATACGAAAAGACTTTTTTGACTACCCAATATTAAGCTATTTGTCGGAAAAAAATCAATTTTATTCATCTAAAATAAATTGGCTACATCGTAAAGCACCACCTATTGGGAAATAGGTATATGTACATTTTCGACAACGAATAAATTCAAAACAGTCACACATGACCAGTGTTGTCGGCCGATTGCTTTGTACGAAAAATTAAATTTGTTATTGTAATATTTTTTTTGAACTGCACATGCACCTATTTTTGTAAACAAGCAACATTGAATTTGTTAAGGCAGCCACTTGTCAAGCTAGAGCGAGAAAGCTACCAATGATGTGCGAATATATATGTACATATGTATGTATGTATATAGAAAATGGTGCATTAAAATTTCATAATTACGTTTAAAAATACTAAAAAAACCACGAAAAAATTACTATCAAATCGCAAACCACGCACCACCAAAGTGTGTGATGTCCGCAGCCTTCTCCACAAACGAAATTACAAATACACGGCATACTTATTTCGTGAACGGGCGTAATTGGTTCATGATTTTGTTTGTTGAATTCACAAATACGCTTACCGGCACTACCACCAGTAAAAAATAAACTGTCTGTACTGTTATCAGATCAAAAATCTTATATTTGCAATTTATTTTCATTTACATATAATTTGTCATTTGTGCACATGTATGTATGTATTTATGAAAATTAAAAAATTTAAGGGCCTACTCAAATTCTGAATTCACTTAGTGGTTATAGTAATTATTATTTTAGAGCTCGTAACTGTATCTCTATAATTTTTCATAGAACTTCAGGTTGATATCGTTTTAAACATTAATTAATTTTTTTGCTGTTTAACGTTTTCCATGTAAGAGTGGATATGATAACAAGTTTTGTATTTAGTGGTGAGACATGTAAAATGGCCATCTACAAAAATGCGTCTTGATACATGATTAGTAATGACTTAAACAACAGACTCAGAAACAACAGCTCAATCGAAGGAAAGCAACGTAGTTAACCTAAATTCATTTATGTATTAGCAAATTATCTGTAACACAACCGTTTATAATTCAAGAGAAGAAGTTGCGTTTTTTTTCAAATTTCGCATCTTCGGTATTCGGCTTTTGATTATTATTTTTTGGTATGTTCGTACACTCGTCTCGAAGATATGTTCACGGTTTTAGCAACATAGCATGATTAGTTTGTTTGTGAAAGGTATAAATAAGACAAGTGTTTTGCGTGCTCGGCGATTTTCTGCTATCGACTCTTGGCTCTCCTGAACACTTCCATTGGGACGATTCGGCTTTGGTTTCGATGTCATAACCATATACCCATGACTCGTCACGAGTTATGACCCTTTAAGCAAATCTTGGTCATCGTTGACGTCATTCAACAATTCCTTAGTGATGCTCATGCAACGTTGTTTTTGGTTTAAATTCAGTAATTTTGGAACGAACTTCGCTGCTACACGCTTCATGCCCAAAATTTCCGAAAAGATTGCATGGCAACTTCTCTAATTGTGATTCGATGATCCTCCGTGACAATTTTCTTCACTTTCTCATCATTTTCATCGGTTGTTAATGTGGTGGGGCGTCCAGAGCGAGCGTCGTCATTCACATCTTCTTGACCTTCTGAGAAAAGCTTGTACCACTTGTAAACATTTTTTTGACTCAGAGTACTCTCACCGTATGCCACTGTCAATATTTCAAGTATTTTTGAGTACTTAATTCCATTTTTTACACAAAATTTTATGCAACTTCTTTGATCCATTTTTTTCAATGGCAGAAAATCGTCGAACACGTAAAACTCTCTTGTTATTTATGCCTCTCACAAACAAATTAATCATGCTATATTGCCAAAACCGTGAACATATCTTCGAGACGAGTATACCATACCAAAAATTACAATCCAAAGGCGAATGTACGTATTCCGCGAAATTTGAAAATTCACCTTATTTTTTTAACAAACCTCGTGCATGGTGTGTATATATATATATAATTAGCGCGTACACCCTTTCTGGGTGTTTGGCCGAGTTCCTCCTCGTATTTGTGGTGTGCGTCTTGATGTTGTTCCACAAATGGAGCAACCTGCATTTTAAAGCCGACTCCGAACGGCAGATATTTTTTATGAGGAGCTTTTTCATGGCAGAAATACACTCGGAGGCTTGTCATAGCCTGCCGAGGGGTGACCACTATTAGAAAAATCTGTTTCTTAATTTTGGTGCTTCACTGAGATTCGAACCTACGTGCTCTCTGAATTCCGAATGATAGTCACGTACCAACCATTCGGCTACGGCTATGTTGTGTGTACACAATAAATATATGTATGTGCGTAAACGTATATGTATGTATGAATTAAAATTAACATCTCGTTCTATTGTCGAAAGACATTAATTTGTAAATATAAATGGATATACATAAAGTACAAATTTACGACTGAATGTGCATATACACCGATGTACATATATTACGTATCTGGTGATCTGCTGTGGGTAAAAATATGTGGGCATTACTTGAAACGGATCGTTGGGATCAATCATTTTCTAAGTATTTTTTATTCAATATTGTATAAGAATGTATGCATATGTAAAAGTAAAGAATGGTTTAGGTAAGGACGCAATCGAACTAAAGATTAATTACCGGAGCGTTTTACTATGTATTATTGAAACGTAAGTACGAGTATTACCCCACTTACGCCTTGGTGTGTCGCGACTGCAATTTGGTTTTCTAAATATTACATGATTATGATATTGCTTATAAATTTATACGATAAAAATATGAACATATGGATTATTTCAATAAAATGCTAGTGTTTTAATTTCGCGTGGTCAAAAAGAAATTTTAATTTGGGATTGAAAATCTTTATAAAAGTATATGCAGTTTATGTCAGTGAGGTTTTACTTAACATACATATGTGTGTACATACGCAGCTTTGCCATTATATAGAGGCATTTATATGCAGCCATCTCAGGTGGCCGTGGTTGCCAATTCGTCCATTCGCTTGGTGCCGGGCTCGAAACATATTATGGACAGCACTTGTTGGAAAAGCATTTAATAAAAAAACCATTTGACGTTCGGAGGTGGCTGTAGCCAGCGGTTGGTCCAGAATTGACTACCGAACGAACTAAGCATAACTATCAAGCAATTGACTACCAGTACTATGAATTTGACCCTGACAGTAGCTATACTTAACAAACTGCGAAGGAATACACAGCTAGGTGGGGAGGACAAATTCAATTAGGAATAAGCATCTAGACTAAGGAAAGGAATTAATTAAACCTCCTTTTTTTGTTATGCATATTATACAATTTGGCGGCCGCCGTAGCCGAATGGAAAGTCTCCGAGTTTTTTTCTGCCATGAAAAACCTCCTCATAAAAAGTATTTGCAGTTCATAGTCGGTATTGGGAAATTTACCGAATTACATGAAAAGCAACAACTCCGCATTTTCTGCTTAAGTTGACACAGCTGGTTTGATTCAACTGCTAGATATACAAATGAAACCAAGGTGCATCCATACAAGAGTATAACAGTAGAATAGCTGATAAAAAGGCTTCAATGAAATTTTTGAAATAAGCGCATTTTTCTTCTTTGATATGCCGCCTTTTTGTCTTTTTCAGTTCTCACCGTATGAGAGGTAGACGTGGCAAGAAGCCGGTTTTTCTAAATTTAAATTCCATCCCACTCTTGGGCAAGGGCATGGCATATATGTATGTGTATTATAGCTAAGTTTCGTTCAGATATCATATGTTTTACTAGAGCTATCATGTGTCCATGTATCTTGACTCCGTTAGGCCGTTTATAATGTGTATGTGTACGGCCCCCACCAATAATGATATCGGAAGAATGCGAATACCAAAAAATCTATAGTATTGCCAAAAAAGAGACAAAAAAATCGTTCTCTATTAAACTTCTCAACAATAACGTATACAAAATTAATGCATCAGACTCCGATGATTATAGAAAATTAACGAAAACGTTATCTACCATGAATCTTTCATGGTACTCATACGAAAATAAGCAATCTCGACCTATTAAAGTGATGGTGAAAAATTTGCATCACTCAAACGATGCAAAAGCAATAGTCGCTGATCTGCAAAACCAAGGATTAAAGGCCACAAACGCCGTCAATAAATTAAAGTGGAAATCAAAAGAACCCTTAGATATGTTTCTTCTCACCTTTGATGAAAGTGAAAGCATTAAAAAAATTTATGAAATAAAAACTATTCTGCACTCCGTAGTTAAGATTGAGGCTGTGAAACAATCGAAACTAATTCCTCAATGTAAATCATGCCAGTCTTATGGTCATACGCAAAATTATTGCGGCAAACAGCCAAGGTGCGTCAAATGCACTGGAAAACACAAAACAATTGATTGCAATAAGCCTGAAGAAGTACAACCAAAATGCTGCAATTGTGGTGAAGCTCACCCAGCTAGTTATAGAGGCTGTGTTGTTGCTAAGGAGTTGCAAAAGATACGAGATCAAAGATCCGGTAGCAAAAAAAGCGATATTAAAAATAAAGATATTAATGCAAAAAAACCAGCTATAAAACCCACCGAAAGCAATCCAAAAATATCTGCACGTAATCCCACTCTTCAAAAAACTGCATCAATAACTAATGGACCAACATACTGCCAAATAGTAAAAGGGAATGATCATTCGGAAGATACAAATATTTTGCATCAAATCCTAGAGAAATTAACTAAACAAAATGAGTTCACGCTAGCACTTGAAAAGCGGCTACTAAAACTTGAAACAATTTTTGCTCAAGCCCAATGACCAATCTTTTTAAAATTATGCTACGGCTTAATGAAGCATCAAAATGATCTTGAAATAATCCTCAATTCTGAAAAAATCGACATCTGTTTGATTTCGGAAACTCATTTTACCAAGGAATCATATTTTAGTTTACCAAATTTTGTGACATACCATACAATACATCCAAATAACTGCGCACTTGGAGGTGCTGCAATCATTATAAAAAAAAGCATAAAACATTTTGAAGACGGTAGACTCTCTACAAATGAATTTCAAGCGATAACCATTTCGATTAATTGCGGTAAAAATTTATCACTTACAGCAGTCTATAGCCCTCCCAGACATAAGATCACATGTGATCAATACCTGCGGCTAATCAATAACCATAAACATGGATTCATAATGGGCGGGGATTTTAACGCTAAGCATACCCATTGGGGGTCGAGAATTATCACAACAAAAGGCAGAGAATTATACAAGGCGCTCCAAAGTACTGGATGCAGCACACTTTCTACTGGAGCACCAACGTATTGGCCAACAGATCCACAGAAGATTCCTGATCTTATAGACTTCTTCATAACAAGAAATTTTTCTTCAGAATATATGCACATAGAAAGTGGACTAGATCTAAACTCGGACCATTCTCCAATATACTTAACAATACATAAAAGTGTAATTACCCGGGAGCCACAATTTACACTATCGAATAAATACACTGACTGGGATTACTTTAGAAAGATACTGTCGGATGATAAAGACAATCCAGAAATAAATAGTAATGAGGTTCTTGACGATGAAGTATTGAACTTGTCAAACAGCATACAACACGCAGCGTGGCGCAGTACCCCAGCTACAAGAACTATCTCAGCGGGGCATAAGTACACTAGAGAAATAAAAGAAATGGTTAGAGAAAAACGCAAAGCACGCCGACGATGGCAGCAATCCAGGTCCCCACCTGATAAAATAACTTTAAATAAAATAACAAAAGAACTCTCTAAAAAGATAAAGGCTTTTAAAAACCGCTCTCATAGTGACTACCTAAAAAGGCTAACAAATGAACGCAGCACCGATTACTCACTTTGGAAATGCGTGAAAAGATTTTCACAACCAGCTATACAATATCCACCAATAAGAAAAACAGATACCACATGGGCAAAAACCAATTTAGAGAAAGCGAATACTTTCTCTGAATACCTTGAAAATATCTTCAAGCCATACGACGTATCAAGAGCGGCTGAAATGGAATCATGGTACCTCAAAGATCACGACGAAATTCCTCCAGTAATGGATTCTGAATTATGTGAGGAAATAAAAAAAATAAAATCCAAAAAGGCACCTGGCTTTGACCTCATCACCGGGGAAATCTTAAAACAACTCCCACCAATTACTCTAATGAAATTAACCAAAATTATGAATGCTATCTTCAGATTGAAACACATCCCTATATACTGGAAAACTGCCGAGGTGATCATGGTCAACAAGCCAGGAAAGCCAGCACACGACGTCTCATCATATCGACCTATATCCCTCCTACCCATTTTGTCAAAACTATTGGAAAAACTACTTGCCAAACGCCTTAACAATATTATTGAGCAGAGGAATCTGATACCAGCGCATCAATTTGGCTTTCGCCCAAAACATTCGACAATCGATCAAGTTCACAGGCTAACTCAAGTTATAGAAAATGCCTTCGAAAAGAAAAAAGTGTGCTCAGCTGTCTTCCTAGATGTATCTAAGGCTTTCGATAAGGTATGTCACGATGGCCTTCTCAACAAAATAAGAGAGCTATTACCAATTCAATATTATAACATTTTAAAATCCTATCTATCCGATCGTTTTTTCCGAATTAAATACGACGACACGTATTCTGACCTGAAAGAAATTAAAGCTGGTGTTCCACAGGGTAGCGTTCTGGGGCCCATCCTTTATCTAGTTTTCACATCCGATTTGCCTACCGATCAGAACTGCGTCATAGCAACGTTTGCAGACGACACCGCTATCTTGTCAGTTGGAAATACACAAATTGAGTCAACTGCAAATCTTCAAAAACATTTAAACAGAATATATGAGTGGACAGTTACTTGGCGAATAAAACTAAATGAAACCAAATCCGTTCATATTGATTTTACGTACAATAAAATCAGATATCTCCCACTATATATAAATGGAGTGCAAATCCCATATCATAACACGGCTAAATACCTGGGTATGACTCTTGACACTAAACTGAGATGGAGTTCTCACGTAAAGAAGAAAAGAGAAGAACTCGATATTAAATTCAGAAACATGTATTGGCTTATGGGTAAAACATCTGCTTTATCCATGTACAATAAAGTACTTCTCTACAAGCAAATACTTAAACCAATTTGGACGTATGGGATACAACTATGGGGTTGCTCAAGCTCCAGCAACATACTTCAAATTCAAAGGTTCCAGAATAAAGTTTTGCGATGCGCTACTAACGCGCCCTGGTATGTACGCATCAGCGATCTCGAACGCGATCTCGGCATAGAACCAGTTGCCGTCGTAATTAAAAAAAATGCCCTATCTCATATAAATAGGCTATCTCATCATGTCAACAGCGAAGCCTCAGCCCTCACTGACCAACATAAATGGTTTGTAAGGCTGAAACGCAAAAAGCCGCACCACCTCGTGCAGTAATCAACTCCTTTGCAAGTTTTGTGCAAAGCACCATCATATTAATTGTATCATTCAAAAACCGAAGAAAATTGTTCGTTAGTTTATTTTTGTTAACTAGTTACAATAAAAATGAATACAAAAAAAAAAAAAAAAAAAATAATGTGTATGGGCAAAGTTTAAACTTAATGTCTGCACTACACGCCCTTTTTTTCAAATTATTTTTAAATAACCGCATTTAATTTTTTTGTATAAGTACATACATCATTTCGATTGAAAAGTTTGAATACATACATTTGCTCTGAAAATTACTGAAATTTAGAATTTTTGTCTTTAAAAATCGCAGCTTCGCTCAACCATATGTATCAATTTTTACTGAGCTAGCGTGTGTATGGACAGACGGCCAGACAGGCATGCACTCTAAATATTGTATAAATAATTAGCACATAAATTCTTTGTTGGATGCTTTGTTGAACGTCTCAATTTGTTCCACAAATGTAGAGACCTAAATCTTTACTCCGTCTCCGAATAGCAGTTGGCTTTTTTAGAGAAGCTTTTTTATGGCGGAAACACAATTGGAATTTTGCATTGCCTGTCGAGGCAACCGCTATTAGTACATACAATATATAATATATATATATATATATATATATATTAGGGCGAGTCTATTCGTTTCAAGCCTATTAGGATTCTACATTATATTCTAAGAAAAAACTTCATTAGAGCATAGCCCTAAAGCCAATTTTGTGCACCAAAATTTTAGAAGAAGCTATCTTTTAATAATACGAAAAAAGAGAGAGAGTTATGGCTATGAAGGTAGAAAGTAGAGAAAATATACTTATAGTTAGAAAAAATTTATAAAATAGGTTTTCTAATATAATAGTATAGTATAATTTAATTGCTTTTGGTATTTTCGGAAGTTTTAATTTGATTACCATATAAAAAAATTACATAGTAACTTTCCCTATTACAACATTAAAAAGTATACTGTGGAACCAGGATAATTTGTTACGAAATTTGGTCTTTTAGATAAATCTTACAAAATGTAGATAATTTGGTCTCCACGATAACTCATGTTTTTCCCAGCCAAAACAATAGTGTCGTCCGTGTCTGACAATAATGATCTATAACTCGAATTAATCATTCATATTGATCTATAACTCATAATTGGCGAAATAGCAAACATTGCCAATCGAGTAAAAAGTAGATATAAAAAAGATATTCCTCGTAATCCTCCGCACAAATTTGTATTGCCATATTAACTTTGCTTTAATTAAAAATAGCTTCTTTTGAAAATTGGCGGCTCCATTGCCAGCGGATTGTCTGGCCAATTACATGTATGGGGAATGTTTGTTGCGTTGATATCAATGATATTATTATTATAGACCTAAACGTATTTTTTATTTAAAAACCTTATTTTTCTTATATCTTCAATTTCGATTTTTTTCTGTTCGAGGATATTAGTTCCGACTTCAAGTCCTACACGAATTCGTAATTTTTATTACCGACCAATTCTTCTAATTAAACCCTCTAGCCATTTTAAATCTTGCTGTTTTTTACTCAGATATGCATCCGAACACGGATTATGTTTAATTGAGTATATAAATAGTTATATATTATATTAGGTGCGTAAGTAAGTTCCCGCTGTTTGTCAATAGATGCCGCCAGCAGTGTGTGCTAGTCGATTCTAACATAACCTAAACGTCATAAACCAAGCTTAGACATATGGATTAGTGATTTTGTTTTGGTATCATATACTTTTGATTTTGTGAAAATGTCTGATTTTGTGCCGAATAATCGCCATTTGCGGGAAGTGGTGATTTTCTCTTTCATTGGAAAAAACGGCGTCTGAAGCGCATCGAGAGCTACAAAAAGTTTATGGAGATGCTGCTTTAAGTGAAACAACGTGCCGAGATAAGTTCCGTCGCTTCAAAGACGGCGATTTTAATGTTGACGACCATCCGCGTGAAGGAAGGCCAAAAACCTTCGAAAACGCTGAATTGGAGGCATTGCTCAATGAGGATCCGTCGCAAGAAGAGCTTGCTTCAGTACTAGGAGTTACCCGCCAATCCATTTCCAAGGGATATTGAACGTCGTTTTTTCGCCTCTGAACAACTGCTCCAGCGGGAAAAAAAGAAGGGTTTTCTTCACCGCATCGTCAGGGGTGATATGAAAAATGGATTCATTACAGCAATTCAAAGAAAAGAAAGTCACGGGGACTGCCCGGTCATGCTTCTACCTCGTCGACTCAGCCGACTATTCACGCTGCGAAGGTTATGCTATGTACATATTTGGTGGGACCAAATTGGTGTTATTTATTATGAACTGTTAAAACCAAGCGAAACCATCACTGGGGTATCGGTATCGACTTCAATTGATGCGATTGAGCCGAGCACTGCGCGAGAAGCGGCCGCAATACGCGGAGAGGCATGAAAAAGTGATTCTACGGCATGACAGCGCTCGGCCTCACATTGCCAAACCCGTTAAAACCTACCTTTAAACACTGAAATGGGAAATCCTACCCCACCCGCCATATTCTCCAGATATTGCGCCGTCCAATTATCACCTGTTCCAATCGATGGCACATGGTCTAGCTGACCAGCAGTTCCATTCATATGAAGACATCAAAAAATGGCTTGATCCGTGGATAGCCTCCAAAGATGAACAGTTTTACCGCAACGGTATATGAGATCTACCAGAACGATGGGAAAAAGTAGTAGGCAGTGATGGACAATACTTTCAATGATTCACTTGTCACCATTTTTTTTTTTTTTCAGAATAAAGTTGTTTTTTCATCAAAAAGACAGCGAGACCTTAGTTGCGCACCTAATATATAATTGGCGCATAAACCCTTTTTGGATGTTTGGCCGAGCTCCTCCTCTTATTTGTGGTGTTCGTCTTGATGTTGTTCCGCAATTATTGTTTTTGTTCGCTTAATGTGGACCACGTTATTTATAAACTATTTCCTTTTTCGATATTCTGCAGTCGATATGTACTTAATTTAATATTTAATGTATGTATGTATGCAAATTATGGTATTTACAATATCGAAATTGATAATGAAAACATGCTTCCTGTATTTTATTTCTTCAGATTTGGCATTTTCAACGTATTTCCCATTTGGAAACTGAAGTTAAACAGTTGGACAAAGTCATACTCAGCATGCAGAAACGTTTGGACTTAACAAATTTAGATGACGAAGACGATTATCGAAAGGTAGTAGTTTTTGAATAAAACTATTGTCATAGGTATCATTAATAATTTTATATAACCAATATTTTTCCTTTATTATATTATCGTAAATGAAAATGTATACCTTCCTCGACCAAACTAGTTTTGTAATTTGTGAAGTAGTAATTTAAAATTTTTAAAGTAAAGGTGTTTCATGTGTTCTTCAAGTGTTTTGAAGTATTTTGGACGCCACCGGAATGTATTCGATGTAAACAATGCAAAACGTCGAAATATGGAGGAGACGAGGGTTTTTTATTGTGCATTGATCTTACTAGTCACTCTGCTGTTGATACTGCAGCACTCGATAACTGCGATGGTCTGTGGTTAGATGAAGATCATGACCACGAAGTGTCAGCTGAAAATTCGAACCAGATCCATATTCATTGATATTGGCTAAGCACCTGAGTCGTTTACTGGAAAAAGCATTTTTTAATATCGTAGGTATGATAAGGAATGTAAGATGATTTTTCGAATCATTGATTTATAGACACTTTTTAGCTTTTGCCCCGAAACACAAATGATAGTACTTCATACCTTTTGAAACCTTATTAGCCCTCTCGCCGTTCGTGTTTTTTTTTCTTTTCTTGATTTATATAGTGGGCGCTTGTAGTTCCGTGGCTGGTTCATCGATAACGTGTGAGTGGTTTTGACGCATTGCGTATTGCAGCATCATTGGACAGTGCATGGTCACTATCCAACCATATTGGTGTTTTTATACCTCATATACTTATGAATATCAGTATCGTGGAGAAGCCGATTTAATTTTCTTTCGGCCATTTTCCGCGACCGTGTCGATCTTCAGTAGTTGTGTAGCTTTGTCCAGATGTACTGAGATACATTGCTAGGTATTTAAAACATATATAATAAGTAAAAAAATAATAATACACACATAAATAATTTTTTACTAAAACCGCAATTTCGAACTTCGAAGACCCATATCTCGATTTCGGGAGCTAGCTTCTAAAACCGAAGAAATTACTTTTTTCCTTACGACTCAATCTCTAAAAAAAATTTATTTGATCCAATATATATACATATATATATATATATATATATTTGGCGCGTACAACCTTTTTGGGTGTTTGGCCGAGCTCTTCCTCCTATTTGTGGTGTGCGTCTTGATGTTGTTCCACAAATGGAGGGACCTACAGTTTTAAGCCGATTCCGAACGGCAGATATTTTTTTTGAGCAGCTTTTTCATGGCAGAAATACACTCGGAGGTTTGCCATTGCCTGCCAAGGGGCGACCGCTATTAGAAAAATGTTTTTCTTAATTTTGGTGTTTTCACCGAGATTCGAACCGACGTTGTCTCTGTGAATTCCGAATGGTAGTCGCGCACCAACCCATTCGGCTACGGCGGCCGCCCAATACCCAGAAAAAAAGTTGATTTGACGTCTATTGTTATATACTTATATATATACATAATATAGTACTTGTACATATGTATTCCCTGAAAGCAAATAAAGGGTTTTTAGGAAATGGTAATATTATGTCCACGTTTTTGCGAATTTTTAACGTCTAAAAATCATTTCAATTTCATCAATATCTGAAATTTGTTAAATCATAAGTTTAGACACTTTTCAGTTAGTTGCTGCTTCCATAATTGTATTGATGGACAAACTCTCTCAATTTCAACCAGCGCAAAGTACTTAGCTGGAAACTGAACATTGAAGCACGGGAAAGGAAAGCAGAAATGGCTCAGTATGCTTGTAAACGTATGCTTGCAAGAAGATGGAGCCTTCAGCCTAAGTAAACTTTAGAGAGAGCATTTAGAATCGCTGTAAAGACAAAACTTATGGTCGTGCCAGTCTTTTATTGCGACAAACTCAGTACAACAAGTATAATATTAATTTTCAATTAACGTTTCTTTATACTCTTTTTTATTTTTAGTATAATCGAGTGTTTGTTGATAAAAAAACAATATTGGACGATGACGACGAGAAATTAATCGATAAGGAAGATGATGAAGACATCGACGACCATGATTATGACAATGAATACGATTATGAGGATTTTAGAAAGAAATTAGCTGCTTTGAACTTTGAGGATGAAAATGAAAATGAAGACGATATTATTGTAGCTAATGCAGATTTAAATGAAGAGAAAGATGATGAAAGTGAAGAGGAAATGGACATACCTGAAGATGGAGATGTGTTTAATGACTTTTCCAAATTCAATGCTACCCGGAAGAAAAAGATGAGGTAAATTAGTGCTTTCTTAACCGCTTACCAGTCTTGGTACTCAAAGCATTCCATTTTTTAGCGTGCGCAAATCTCGTTCTATTTCACCAGAATACTCCAACAAAGAGCAGGTAAAAAAAGATAATTATAAAATCGGAAGAAACAGAAGCAATAATGCAAAACAATCACATAATCAGGAAGGGAAGATGTTGGTGCTTAGGTAAGTCTAATAAGAATAATATTCTCTTATTATTTTTACTTTACACTTTTATTGCCTTAAAAATAACTCTTAAGGGAGTATTGAGTTTCGAGTGAGAAGTTTTTCAATGAATAATTTTTACATGGGAATGCGATCAGACAAGTTGGTCGGTATTTATTTGATTGTCTTGTTTTAATCACAGATGTTATTAAATTTGCACTTCATCTTTTTTTTTTGGCGCTATAATCGCTTAAGCGATTTGGATGAGTTCAACTAACAGCGCTATTATTTTGTTTTTTCTCGAGCTGGAGACAAAACAGCAACAGAAACTCAAGAATGATAGAATGTAAGATTGTGCCTTCTCAAGTACGGTGACAGAAAAAGAAGAGGAAGAGTACGCGAAAGTAAGTAAAGACAAGAATATAGAATAATCGTGCACATATACATCTGCACACACCGGTTTGTTTATTTTTGACGCTGACGTTCAGTTATTAAATTCCCCAAAAATGGAATAGCGGGTTTCGAAAGGTGTCACCTTATACCATACATTCTCTATATCCCGACTGAAATTAAATCCTTTTCCACTTAGTACTTCCACCGCCGGGGTATTTCACTTTATTTGCACAACTTGATTTGAACTATGTCTAAGCCATTTAAAGCTTATGTATTTCATCGTTCTATTGTCTGTCGTAATAGACGTCGCTAACGCTTAAAGGTCAATAAATCTATGGCAGAAAACTTTTTCCTAACACTTCGAAAATCGGATAGGTTCTTCTGTCTAATATAATTGAAGAGTTCACAGTTCATGACAAAACAGACACGAGATCAAGGCAGCTATATATTATATTAAGCTCACACTTCCAAAGTCTTATTGGTATCACCCTGACTTGGCTGAAAGACTAATCATTATTAATATTTACTTACATTTTCAAATATTTCGTTGTTGGCTCTCAGTTTTCAACATATTGGCTTTCACCGTTCTGTTCTGCACGGCAACTGATCGGTTGTCACTTTTCATGAACTTGCCAGAAGAAAATCCTCGGACTAAATTCTGCAGCCTCTGACAGGGAAGAGTTGTTCAGTTACTTCCTCAAAAGTATTGCCAGTACCGGTCTTTCGGCTAAAGGAACGAATTACATAACAGTTTGTCAAAACAAAAAATAAGTGCAGTGCTACCATCTTTTTGTTGTTTTAGGTGGTTTGTGAAATGAGAACAGTTTCTTTGTTATTACTCACTCAATGCTTCAAGCAACTTGCTTAGATCAGTGACTCCAAGTATACGAGAATATTGCATGATAAGGCAGAAAAAATTTAATTTTTTTAAGTAAAAATGCAGTATACGCTTGCTTATTATTTTTTAACTTTAGAGCCCCACGCCGATAGAAATTTCAGAAAGTACTCTATTAGTTAAGAGTAAAAAAGTCTGTATTTTATGAAATATTAAATTTTTACTAACTATAAAAAAGTACTATTTAAAATAGTTATATATAAAACTAAGTAATTCTTATAATTTCTATGCGAACTAAACTTCGTAACAATTTGGCCTATTATTCTAAAACGTGTTTTTTTTAGAAAGGGTTCTTTTGGAGATATATTCAAAACTGTGATTCTTAGTAACAATGAAGTTACACTTTTCGACAGAGTAGAAGATAAACATACAATATTCGTATCAAATAAAGAGGGTTTAATACAGATATATATATTAACAGCGCTGCCAACTATCTAAAATAATGTAAATATATCCAAGTTATTTACATATTATTACAAGATGGTGTCAACCCTAAGTTATTTAAGAACAGGTAGTAGAATTGAACTGCCATTTAAATTGCAATCTATTGCAGCCCCCACTTCCAACATATCAAAGCATCAGCTATTGAGAAATGTGAACGTATAATATTATATGTTATGCATGCACAGTGGGATCTTCTCAAGGCTCTTGACCGGACATTGGGAACGCATTGATATTGCTTGTGAAAATGCTTGCTTTAAACAATCTACTCTTTCTGGTGACACGTAAAAATCTTGAAATTAAGCCTCTAGCTGAAGAAAATTAATTACCCAAGATATATTTTGAATTCAGATTTCAGAATTTTGCGTTCTCAATCGTCATCAACAAAGCTCAGGGCTAATATTTTGAGTTATGCGGTTAAGATCTAGACACCTATACTATATATGTATGTAACCAGATTTATCCAGGACAGGACGTGTGTGGTTACAGCTAGTGCACAGTTGTATATTTTCTCCAAGCGATACAATTTTATACGCAACATTGAGTCTTTATTTACAGACGACCCTCTCAAGGCAGCAAAGCGGATGGCAAAATTGAGCCCGGAAGGTCTACAAAAGAACAAATGGGACCAAAACGTTCTCACAGGCGTAATTTGGATGATCGTAGATATAAAACTGCTATTGTAAAAAATGGTAGGTTTCTTTTTTCCACATTTCTTTAAAACCAATTACAAATAACTCTACAAAATATTGAATCCTCCTTCTTTCCTTAACTTAAATTCTTAACTATTTTAGTGAATAAAAATTGAGCGAAAATCATCAAGTCTTTCTAAACGAGTCTAATTTCGTTACAGCTAAGTCCACGCGACAAATACAGGCCACTTCCAATAACCCAGCGGCACATTTTCATTTAAATCGTAAAATACCAGACCGCTATGCTAGCATTAAAGTCGATTGTAAGTATAAAGCAATACTTTACTGTATTCCACACATAGATTAGCATATTTTGCTTTAGCTTTTAAATCAATAATGCATGACCTTTCGTGAAAGTTTTAACATTTTTTGAATATTTTCTTGAGATGAATAAACAAACTACATATACTTACATATATACACTTTTAAACATTTCTAAATGATAAGAATTGTTTCCCTAAAACACAGCAGTTTGCAGGTACATACTTACGCACACGCAACATATCTTAATACGATATCACTTTTTTCTCTGTACTCAACAGCATATTCTGGTGACATGTACATCGGCCACCCAAGTTGGTCAAATGAAATTGACGTGGATAACTACTTCAAAGTAGAGAATGGCATATTAACCGTGCATGAACCGGGTCTTTATTACGTATACGCTCAGGTGTGCTATAACAATACCCACGACCAAAATGGTTTTGTAATATTCCATGGTCATAAGCCATTCCTTCAATGTTTAAACACAGTACCGACAAATATGCCGCACAAGATACACACGTGCCATACCAGCGGACTTATCTTTCTCAAGGAGAGTGAAACAATTCATTTGCGCGATTTCCATAGTGATCGAAATGTCATTTTGAAGGATGCCAATAATCGCAGTTACTTTGGACTGATAAAAATATAATAATCAAAGTGAACAAAGGCGATGATTTAGTAATCCAATATGTATGTACGAATGTAAGAATACTGCAATGATATTGTAAAGCAAATAATGATCATTATCAAGAGTGGATCCTGCTTTGAGGGCCGTGAAATTACCATTTGAATTTAATCAAATCCGTCGTGAAAACGGTAGAACTGAAAGAGATCGTAATTCTTGTCTAAAAAAGAAATTTTAAAGAAAAGAAATATTGAATTTCAAACTTATATCTTGTATGGTAACTAAGAAGACCCCGAGGAAAGTGTAAAACTGAACTTTTTGAAGGATTAAAATCAAATAACCAGTTTGACTTTACTTTACTTACTTACTGTGAAATGCGAAATTGGGCTCGTTTAAATTTAATAACAACGTAACATCTTACGTATTCACGAGTATATGGACCTAACAGTAAAATAACTTGCAATAAACTTTTCCGTTTGTAATAATGAAGCGCATTTGTATACTCTAATGACCAAAACATGTTCATTTATAATTTATTTGCATTTGCGTTCACACTTTAGTTTTTAAAGCTAGAAAATATATCATTTTTAGACACTCAATTTTGCTTTTGAGGTCGTATTTATTGTTATTACTGAGGTTAATTGCGAAATAAATACTATTTCGTATGTATATAAAAAAGCATGTATGAATTGTTATAAAAGTATGAATAAAGTCAAAATAAAACTTATTTTTTGTATGAATTGAATGCATTTAGACTGCGTTCTAAACAACAACAAATCTTATTTTATAATTAATAATAATAATTCGACTGCACTAGCTTATTTTTGATTATATTTATGTAACTCGTATTTGCTGTTAAACTCGAATTGTGCAAGTTAGCATTTTCTAATTATTTAATTTATAAATATTTATTTGAGCTACTAAGAAGGAACTGACTATACAAAAGATTTTAATTGTAATTTTAATTTTATTTGCCTTACGCAACTTTCATGGCTTTCTGGCTAATCTTTACTTATTGAGCACTGCTCACATGCCAATATTATCGGCAACTGCAACGTTTGTTCTATCAGAGCGTTTCTCAAGTTCGACAACTATAGTATAAGTATTACCAGAACGCAATTTCTAGAACTATTCCCTTGCTGATGACATACATTTTTATATCCAACTGCTCTGCATTTTCTTAGAGAAATTTCCTTTGTTTTACCTCAACTACCCCTTTCGGAAAGTATATTCTGATTATTGGATAGGAGACGATATGTTTATTGAGTTGGGTAGTTTGTTTCCCAATCTTTGAAATCCAAGTGATTCATTGTAATATAGGGGGTGTATTTGCGGTATTTAAGGACAACTAATTAGCTTTTATTTTGAACAAAATTTAATGATACTTCACTATTATTTTACACAACACTGAATAAGTTAGAATATAGGTACTTTAATTTAAACTTTATCTTAAACAATGTCGAGTTGGAGCCGGCTTTTTCGTATTGTACTATGGCAATAAATTTTGAGGATGTGATAATATGTAACAGGTGTCTCCTAAACGGATAAAATCGTTACAGTACAAAGGTACATAACCCTAAACATTGGGCACATTTCCAGCTCTTACATAAAGAGCAGAAAAAGGTAATACACAAAAACAATGAAAATCAAAGATGTTTTATTTTTAAAGACGGTAAAGCCATACGCAGAAGTAAATATATGTGCATACATAAATATGTACGTACGGAAGTACTTTTCATTGAGAGAATCGCGAGAGGCGTTTAGTTTAACCTTCTCACAAAATAGACGAATTGCGCATGACAGATTCGAGGCAACTTAAAAAGCTACAAATAACCATACCAGAAAGCTCCGAAATTTAGAAATCCGTTGTATACAATACAAGTGCAAATGTTTATATTTAAATTTAAGACCTCTTTTAATGCATGCTTCAATGCATTCTATAGCCTCAATTATAATTTTCGCAATTATTTTCGGCGAATTAAATAATAATCATAATACTCCTGCATACCATTGCTCAATTTTCTTGAGCTGACCTGAAGCAAAATTGCTTTCCATAACGGGCATATGTATGTATGTACCTATGTACGTGCTGCCGTAATTATCGAGAAAATGTCGGCTACCATAAATCTACGTGCAAATATCCAAAGAAAACAATTAAATATATAAAAGCATGAAGACAAAGGTATTTGAATAATAAATGTTTATATGGATGCAAGTAAGCATACCCTATATACACATAAATTTGTACAGGGTGTCCGATGGTAGAATTAGGATTCAAAATTAAGGATTCGCCCTAACTGCTGAGTGTATGGCTGGGCAAGGGGCCGCGTTCGCTTCGTTATTCGTGCGTTTTATTTAGTGTGTGCATATAACGTGAGTGAATATTTTTCTTTTGCTTCTTCCCACACAAATTCAATAAAAATGTTTATTATGTATATACATTGGTATGTATGTATGTACTTACATACTTATATATATACGAGGTGTGTTCAAAAAGTATCGCGTGTGTGTGTTCTTTCAAAAATTATTTATTTATTCATTAATATCTATTTTGCCCCTTCAAAGTAATCCTCATGAGATATTATGCACTTGTGTCAACGTTTTTTCTAATCTACGAAGCACTTCAAAAATTCATTTTGTTATCTTGTTCAGCTCCTTCTTCGATGCCGTCTTTACCTCGTCAATCTTAGTGTAGCGTCGTCCTTTCATGGGCCTCTTCAGTTTCGGGAACAAGAAAAAGTCACAGAGGGCCAGATCTGGGGAATACGGTGGCTGTGGCATCATTAGTGTGTTGTTTTTGGCCAATATGTCGGGCACAAGCTACGATGTGTGAGCAGGGGCGTTATCGTGATGCAAGAGCCAATTTTTGTTCTTCCACAAATCCGGGCGTTTCTGGCGGATTGCTTCGCGCAAATTGCGTATAACTTGCAGGTAATATTCCTTATTAACCGTTTTACCCTGTGGGAAGAACTCATAATGCACAACGCCCCTGCAATCGAAGAAAACGGTAAGCAAAACTTTTACGAAATTGAGCAGTTTTGGTACGAATTTTGCGGCGACCCGTCTCAAGCGCAAATCATTGAAAAAAATCGAATTCGTGCCATTCAATCGATATGTCTAGGTCCTCAGCAACTGCTCTAACGGTAATTTGACGATTGGCCAATACCATTTTGTTCACTTCATCAATTTTTCCGTCTGTTGTTGAAGTGCTCGGGCGTCCGGCACGCTTTTCGTCATTCACATCTTCTCGGCCTTCTGAGAAAATTTTTTACCACCGATAAACGTTGCTTTGGTCCAAAGTAGCTTCTCCGTATGACAGAGTCAACATTCGGAATGCATCCGCGCATTTAATTTCGTTTCTCACACAAAATTTGATACAGGTTCTTTGATCCATCTTTTTAAATAGGTAAAAATCGAAGACGAGCCGAAACACGTGCAAGCAAAGCAGCTGCCAACAATTAACTGAACATTAAAAATGGCTGAACTCATCGGCATGAGTGAGAGACATGAGTACAAACATATCGCCCAAAAAAAATCGAAATTCGAATATACGTAACCTGCGATAATTCAAAATTCGCGATACCTTTTTGAACACACCTCGTATATAAGTACACACGTACTTACATATAATGGGTGATTTTTTAGCTATTATTTTTGTAAACAGTTGGTTTAAACAGCTGACGCACGTTTCGTGTTTTGTTTCACTGTCAATTCATTTAACCATGAATTGTCTTACAAACGAACAACGCTTGCAAATCATTGAATTTTATTATAAAAATTCGTGTTCTGAAGAAGAAAATCACCTTCAGTGATGAGGCACATTTTCACCTAAGCGGATTCGTCAATAAGCAGAATTGCCGCTTTTGGGCGAATGATAATCCAAGAGTGATTGACGAAAATCCAATACACCCACAAAGAGTGACTGTTTGGTGCGGTTTATGGGCCGGCGGCATCATTGGGCCGTATTTTTTCCAAAATGAGGGCGGTCAGGCAGTGAAATGATATCCAACTTTTTTTTGCCCAAAATGCAAGAGCTTGACTTGCATGACATGTGGTTTCAGCAAGACGGTGCCACGTGCCACACAGCACGCGTAACAATGGACTTGTTGAGAGGCGAGTTCGGTGAACATTTTGTTTCACCTTCGAGACCTGTCAATTGGCCACCCAGATCGTGCGATATAACGCCTTTAGATTATTTTTTGTGGGGTTATGTTAAAGCTCATGTCTATTCAGATAAGCCTGCTTCAATTAACGCTTTGGAAGACAACATTAAAGCATTTATACATACATATGTGAGATACCGGCCGAAACATTGGAAAGAGTATGCCAAAATTGGACTAAGTGGATGGACCATTTGAAGCGCAGTCGCGGTCAACATTTGCATGAAATAATCTTCAAACATTAAATTATATGGACTGTACTATCGATTTAAATAAAAAGTTCATGCATTTTTCTGAATTTTACGTGTGTTTTTTTGAACAACTTTCCTACAGCTCTTAAAAAATCACGCTTTATAAATAAAATCCATAAATATGAATTTTTAACTATTAATAGGAAGTTCTGTACGTCTGCTATCAAAGTGATAAATCTAAAATGCTTACATACCATATTTGTTTATTATGAAGCAAAAGTTTTCAATTTTTTAAGAGTTAAAGTTTATTTTGAAAAGTGATTAGAAGCAAACATTCAAATCCATTCTCCTTTTCTCTTTTTTATACTTTTCACATTCTTGGCATATTGTCCATCACTTCGTTTGAATACGCTTAACTATGCATCGTCAATGCAAGAACAACAGCAACAACAACAACAACAATAAGAACAAGACAAAGCCTACAAGATTCCTTCTGTAGGCGAAAAATGGCAAAACGAATTCCTGAGCTTTCACGAGCGCTCGTTACGAGTGTGCATTCGGCACTAATTGCTATAAAATACGGTAACATTGCAAGAACAATCGGTATTCTAAGATATGTTCCCGTAAGGATAATAACATTAAATGACTGCTGATGTATATAAGCTTTTGTAGTAGAGACAAAACTGGCAATTTAAAGTGAAAATTGTTTGCAGATGTTTTTGTTTGTCGGGTGAGTTAGAGTTGATTAAAATATTTTATTTCGGGAATAAGAGTTTTATATTGCTTAATATGTGCGAGTGAATTAAATATTTTTTTGCTATTTAAATAAAGCTTAGTGGAGAAATAGGTGTGAGTTTTTGTTTTCTCGAGTGAGTACATACATAAGAGTGTCTTGAATTCGCAATAACCGACAGACGCCATTGATTAATTTGGCTAGTAAGTATATTAGTACCAAATGTAGCAATAGTTTGAGAAGTTTGCGAACGTATTCATTTGCCTATGTACATACGCATTATTTATTTTGGAATACACAAAAAGAATTTCTGCCTCGTTACTTAAAGAAAATTGTATTATATGTAGAACGTATAAGAAATGTAATCTTTTTGTAATACCTTCTCCGCAAATTTCTAATTTAGCAAATTTATTGAGCCAAATTCATAGCATGAAGCAAGTAAATACCAACAAGTGGCCTCAAGTGTCAAAATGTTTAGCAGCTGAAATATCTTAAATTTGTGCAAAAACAACGACTTTTTATATTCATGAAAATATATATACATCCCAATGTTGCAATGATTTCGCATACTCAGGATACATTATTTATTTATACACATTTTGGTTGGAAATGGATCCATTCCGTTTACACACGTACATATGTAAGCGCTCAATAATATGTATATATAAGTATTCAAGTGCAGCAATTCCTGCTATATTTACATATATTACACACGTATGTAGATATGCACATATGTATGTATAAATGTATGTCGGCTTGTGTGAGGCTTATAGAATCAGCTATGCCCTGAAGCAAATTAGTTTAAATGGACGAGTTAAGTTCGGTATCATGCCTGGAAAGTTTAGAGCAAATGTACGAAAAGTTGCCGATAGATGGTGTTGTACCCTGATCAGTAAAATTTGATAGCTCCACTTCTTATTGACAATATTATTTTAATGTTTATGAGAATTAAAGTTCTTATCGGAACGAAAATTAATTCTTTTCACAGCTCATTAGAAACCTGAAACGAATAAATTCACAAAATTAAAAGATTGTATGTATTTCCGTAGTTGAACTATTTGTATTCCACACCAATTTTTCGCCAAAAACCCCTTATACTTGGCGTTTAGACTTTTATTGTGTTTAAGGTGAGTTATAATTGTGAGAACGGCAAACGACAACGAAATTATTCATAAGAGGCAAAATACTATTTGAATGATGATTGATTCATATTACTATTTCAAAGTCTACAGTTGATAAAATGCCAACGAAACGATAGAACATCGGTCGAAATCACAGAAGAAGAATTTCTATGACATCCACTGACGCGCCATTTGAATTAAAGCGCCTACAGTTTCCTATTTGCACGCCTGAGTAACACTGGACGACGGTGAAGGTACCCTGCACGATACTTACCACCTATTCACATACGCCCTAAAACCCACTTACCTAACATCCCTCTCCCTTTGAATTCAACCCGTCGAAACATAGATGCCATGCTAAGTTTGTGCAATCAACAAGTACGAGTAGTTTTCAGTTGAATTTGATTGTTCTATTCACTTAAGTAAGGGTATGAAAGTTAAAAAGTATCTAGGTTGAGTGCACCGCTGAATACTACGAATTCGTCTTTAATATTACTTTTGCGTGATGTGAAAATGAATAGTATGTAATTGGTATGTCGCAAAATGTTAGCTTTACTCAATTGGGTGTTGGGAAAAAGATACTAAACCTATCTTTTGCAAAACATACTTATGTATGAGTACATATGCATCACAATTGCAAAATTCCGTCCACTGCTACCGATTAATAGCGACTGCAGAAAATTAAAAAGACAATAAAATTGATCAACTAAAAATTAAGCGATATATGTACATATGTGTATGTATGTATGAACGTAGTTTCAACTCTCTCCCTCTACGCGATCGTATTGTCCGTTTTGTTGCAAAAGTGACATAATCAAAAAAAAAAACAATTGAGATAAGATGCAGAATAAAAGCAGAAACGCCTCTCGGCAGGCATTAGAAAACATACGAGTGTTACCACTTGTGAAAAAAGCTGACAATTCGGAGCAAAATCTGCCAAAACATTTAGCAAACGATATGCAGCCAGTTATACAGTTACATACTTATATACATATATATATTTTATTTACTATGCATTTTTATATTGTATATATATAAGTTTTTTTGTATATGTTATATACTTATGTATATGTTTCTTGAGATGAGAGATTGGTCGAAAATGAATTTCAGAAGTTCACCACCACCTTCTCTTGGCAAATTTTTTATAGCAAATCTCATTACATTAGAAATTTTCGCGCTCCTTTATTGGACTCTTATCCATATTATTATTATTTAATAGTACTCTCGAACAATTTACATATAAATAAATATTTGGAGTATTAGCTCGCATGGCTTTTAGGTTTTTACGCTTTCATCTGTCCAGAAGTGCGCATCAGCCAACACGTCTTGCGTCAGTAAGAATTTCACTTATTAAATTCCTTTGATTACAAGGAGGAATACATGTATATGTGCTTATATGAATTTATTGTCAATACATATTTTCTCTTCTGATGTGAGTGGGTGTAATGCTGCTCATGATGCGAAGAAATCAGACCTTTCGCTGTAGTGACATAAATCTTATGGTAAGTTTGCCGACATTTAATACGCAGCCACTCAACCATGTTCTTATTACTACTCTTATTTATATTAATAGTGGATTATATCTCTGTAACTTATTTAACCCTATGTATGTACATTATCTATTTCTTGTTATTATTTAATGTATGTCTAAATTGGAAGCTTGGATTACTATAGTGTTAAAAATAAGTTTTAGTTTGTAATGAATGAGGTTCACTTTTATGACTTTATAAATGGCGTAGTTGATTTCGAAACAAAAACAATTTTCCTGTGAAAAAGAAACAGTTATTCGAGTGGTAATTTTTTGGTGTCTTTTTTTATATGTAGAATAAAGCTGAATAGAAAAAATACAAATAAAACAGAAACAGAAATGTTTAAATATTTGGCAGACCATCAGGGCCATCCTTATGGGAAAGGTGAGCCTGGAGATGTCAGAGTACATATGGTTGAGATGGTCACTACACATTCTGCTCCCCGATTCGGGACATCACGTCCAAATCGGACTGATTCGCAGGGGGGCAGTAATCGCAAGAACAATTATCAGTTGTGAACTGAGTATAGTACCGGTCCAAGAACACTAGATTTTTATCTAGAGATCTAGTAGCTCTTCGAGTATCGATTAGCAGCAGTTGCTTTGAATATTTTACATTTATATTCTCATTCAAATTTTGATAGTCAAATCAAATCAAATCAAATCAATAAATTGCAAAAACAAACTACGTTTAAATGTTGTTGTTGCTTTACCCAAGTCCACATCTGCGAATTCGCCTTGTCAACTACCGTAACAACAATCACTAAATTCTCCTGGTTAATTCTCCTTGCCAGTTTCAACTTCAACTTAGCCAGTCTCAGCGACATGTCCTCGACTAGCGGCAGGAACTGCTGTCTTAAGGTGTTTTCTGGCCACATTTTTTCTTGTCAAATACGATAAGTTTTGCTAAGTATGCATAATCAAACCTCTGTTCGCGTTCTTGTCTAAATTACTCACCAGTTTTGTTTTTGACGTATTTTTAATATTGTACTTTACTTACTTTGAATTTTATACCTTTTTCATAAAAAATGTGTGTCATTTAAAAACTTATTTTTAAAAATTGATTTAATTATTTAAAAAACTTGATTTCATTGAAAATGCTTAAGGCGTAATTTAATTGAATTTTTATGAATATTAATCAAATTCGTCAAATTAGAAACCATTAGAAATTTCCCTCAGTTTAGAGAGAACAGCAAAGATAGCTGATAGACACTACTATCTAGAGAATACAGAAGATGGGGCATCCCGAAAACCGCCAATTTTTTGTGCCAAATATTTGTGATAATTCAGTGTCATCTGGGCAGAAAATAAACAAACCTTTGTGTTTAAATGTATGTATGGGTGAACGATTTATTCTATGGCTCTCCACTCAATTTAGCTACTATTCGTCTTTGCTTGCTTATTATTTGTACTGACTTGTAGCCAGTAATAAACATTTGACGAAAATTCAACAACTGGAGTTAGAGGGTCCTGTATGTATTAATTTATTTAATTATTAATATTGCCTAACTATTATTAGGCAATCCGAGGAGTAAAATATGTGAGGGTGGAAACTGGAGAATATGCTTCAAATTTCAATATTCTTATACGAGTATATTAAGCAAATGAAATTATTTTTTCAAAAGCATATTGTCATTGTTTCGCATTTTCTAAAGAAAATCATCGGGATTATCGTCGGGATTAAGAAATGAGCGGCCAAATTCTGCGGCCGAATCTCTTATGATGTGGCAGCCATCATATTTGTAATCCATCATCCTTGTGAACGATGGCTAATTCGACGAATGTAAGAATGTGTGAAATGAGCGCACAAAATTCTGCTGTCGAGCCCCCTATAATATGGCAGCTGAAGTTGCTCTCCCAATTTTGCTTCGGATGCCCAAAACTTGCAATCGACCATCCTCGGCACTGCGATAGGTAGCTAAGAACTCATAAACTCACGATATCTGTTCTTATACCTATTGAAAAAACTTGTTCACTTAGCGGTTGTTCGTAACCACAAATTAGAGGAAGAGCTAAGTCTAAACTGAAACACCTAACAAAGGGTGCACGCGCAATATTCAGAATCATGAGAGGAATCGATTTCGTGATCCACCTGATTGTACCAAAATTGATTGTACGGATAACTCGAGAAAAAATTGATATATTTCAACAAAGCTCGGCACAAAATTATATCCTTGGTATGGGAAATGGACAAAATCAATAACAATTATGAATTTCGCTCAAATTTTGATATAAAAAATTACGATTATTAAAAATTTAGAAACCTATACCAAACACTAATAAACTTGGGTATACACAGTGCCTTTGATTTAAATGATTATGTTTAATAAATGCTTTACCATGAGCACATTTTGAAAAGGTAATGTTCGCAAGTTATCTCACCGCATTTAAGACTCAGCGCAAATGCAAAATATTTCTTTCGATATTCCTTGATGTTATATACTTTTAGTTGACATTTAAAAAAAACTAAAAACTACTATAAAAACATCTATCTGCATATATCATGTCTCCTAGTCGGAGCATAGGGCTGGAAAGATATAAGCTGTTTCGGATATATTAAAAGTGGGGGTTCCTTGTATTTATCCTGGGATATTAACACTAATGCGGTTTTTTAGTGCGGCATTATGTACCAGTAAAGCTATTGATGCAAAAACAAACACCTTCAAAGTTTTAGATTTACCATCCATCACTAAATATACATAAGTAAAGACACATTTTCATCCATTGAGATATTGTTAATAGATTAATTTTTTACGCAACATAGAAGCAAAGTTGTAACTATTAGAAAAAAATAATTTGATGTTTCAAAGTTTGATCACAAACTACATATTTGGTTACTTATAAAACAATATTAATTAAATTAGACCACTAGAAAGAAACGACCATCGTCGGCAATGAATACGTATTTAACAAAGAACTATTTTATTAGGAAAGTTGTAAATGAGTTACTTTGGCTTAACAAACAAAATTTTAATATCACAATACAGCTCTAAAAGGCATCAAAATATTATTCAAACTTCAGCAGCTGCAATACTGCACTTGATTTATTAGTTCACTTGAATTGAGGCACTATCCAAATAAGAAAAAAAAAATGTAACAAATATAGGAAATTTTGTTTTATTACATTTACTATTTAAAGTTTAATAGTTTGTGCTGCTACGTTTATGAATGTATTTGTACAAATTATCCAGATATCCTAATGAAATTTTATACCAGGCCATTTTAATTATTCAAATTAAAGCATTTTTGTCTTCAAACTGTCGCCCATTCTCAATGGCAATACGTTGGCCATGCTCAAGTTTCAATCCAAGCTTTGACCAAACTTGTAGCGTGTATAGGTGCATTATCTAGTTGGAAAATCCAATTAATAGATATTAATGTCTCCCGAACCTCGGGAAAAGATGATTCCACCAACGCTTTATAGCTGTTTGCCGTCGTTTTGTAGTCTTAAATTTCCAATTCGAACGCGCCATAGTACGATATTGCTCCTCATACCATAGCATCACCTTCACCTGTGATGTCGCCTCAACTACCTCTCCTCCATTTTTAAGTCATGGGAATAGTAATTATATCCATCCGCCCATCCAGATTGAACTCCTTTTCGTCACTAATACTACTTTTTCCATTCACCGGATCGTTATTTGTAACAGAACTCAAAAATAGAAATTTATTCAAAGGTGTTTTTTTTTTGCAATTTTTTATGATTCAAATGTGGTGCTTTTGGAGTAGCCTTTCGAATGGTGAATTTGATGGCTTTATTATTTGCCATTTCTTTATTTTTTGCTATTGGAAGGGCGGAATTTGATGCAATCTGAGGTTAAGATATTGATTTGTCCTTTTTTACGATCTGATAAACCTTTCTGCCTACCCATTTTATTAGAATTACAAAGTTTTCGAGCAAACACAATGAATGCTTAATAAAGCGATACTTTTTCACAACTTTAATGGGCAAATACTCGTAATGTAGGCAAACTGAGTGCCTCTATTCAAGTGAACCAATAAATCAAGCACAATATTACAACTGCTGAAGTTTTTCTGCTGCGAAATACCGTTAGATGGACTAACATTTTCATGCATGTTTATTTTCGAGCAAAGTACAGTCTTACCTTATGTTAAAAAATTTAATAGCCATTTTCCTCCATAAAAATTATAGCCTCTAACCAAGTGAACCGGACTGTACATAAACTTGTAAGAATAAAACAAAATACTCGTATACATGGTCAAAACAGTTCGTCATTTAGATTATGTACCACTGGGAAAGCCACCGTATAATTGTTTTAAAAATAAAAAGAAATTGAATTACACTTTAAAGTTTGAGTTAAAAATTACGAGCGCTGAAAAACGCGATTGATGCCACATCATTAAAAACTGCTAGTCCTGTCTTTTCCTCTACCTATGTTTTTTTAGATACGCGTCATTCGCAAATACTGTGAAAATGAGCCAAACACTAAAATAAACTTTGATTAATCTAGGCGATAAGCTACGAGTATTGCTTATAATCAGAACTATAATAAGTGAATTAGTGTTGTTCTCGAATATCCATTTCTAGCTTAATAAGTCGTCAGAGGAGCGGGAGCAAAGGTACTATCAATCCACGTAAAACGTGAAATAATAAAAAATATTGAGTGGGAAGCAAAAACTCTATTATCGGCAATCGCTGGAATAGTGATGGATATTCCTGAAATCTATGTATGTACGCACTCGTACTGTTCGTGGAGTGTTGAAGAGTGTTGTCGGGTCGGTGATGATGCCCGAGTTTACAAGAAAATCTCTTGATAAGCAAGGCGAACTAAAAAAAGCTTATATTGTTTGATGAAGAGCATACAAACAAGTCAAATGTTTTTTGTCATAAAGTTATCTTCACGGATGAGAGTAAATTTTGTGTTTATCGGTTCGATGGTTCCTCTTTGGTCTGGATACAAAATACATAAGCACATTCATTCTACGGTTGAGCATGGCTGTGTTGAAGTTATGTTGAGGGGATGTATGTCGATGAGCTTGCGTTTATAGATAATATAATGAAATTACTAAAATATTTAAAATAAAAATTAATAAACTTAAATACGAAAAGTTACACGGAAGTTTGGCATTGAATTTGATTATTATTTTCTGTAGGAAAATGACCCGAAGCATACAGACGAAATCGTTCGCTTGTGCATCGTTCATAATATACTTCACACTTAGAACACTCCACCCCAATCAAAGGATCTTTATCCCATTAAACATTTGTTAGATCATTTGCGTAAAAGGTTGTACAGCCCATAACCTCAATTAAGTTGTATTGTAAAAATGGATTACGTGGTAACAAAAAGGCTTCTACATTCAATACTGAACCGACTACAAGAAATCCTCAAAAATATATATAACATAGAAACTATTAAAAAAAGGATTTCAATTTAATCATACACTACTCATATTTTTAGTGCCGAACACTTTTGTCCACATGACATAACATCCACATTTCTTTTTTTGTTATTTTTTCGAAGCGAGTAATATGGTTATTTTAAAATTAAATTCACCATTAGAATATTTGTAAAAAATCTTAAATTTTTAGTTTGCAATTGCGGATACCTCAAGAAGTAAATAAGCCAAGTGGTTATAATTGTTGACTATGTGTGCATGTCAGAGCTGGGCGATAAGGACTACGACTAAAAAATTGTTATGAAAAATTTAAGAAAACTCTAGTAAAATTAATACATTCGCTGATCGAATGAACTGGCATTACGATTACAGCGATTGTTATTATGAAAAAGTCGACTTTACGATTACTGTTACCGTAATCTAATCTCGTGGATGACTAATGACAATGAAGGATTTCTTTAGTTGTAGTACTGTATTTTTTATTTAAGGATTACTATAATCGTTGCGAAGGATTGCTTTTACAAAATATCGGTAAAAATCATTGGTATTAAATTACTTTCTTAAGTGAATTTAATCAGCTTTTTTCAGCTCAACGCTGCCATCTTTATATGGAGCCATATTTTAGATGAATTAGAAAGCTTGAATATTAACACAACAACACAAACAATTTTAGTAACCAATGATAAAAATTACCATTCAAAAATTAATTCAATAAAAAACTTAATATTAAGCCGGCCATACACATACAGTTTCAACTGATAGTTTAAACTGAACAGTTTAAACCGTCAGTTGAAACTGTACACTGTTGAAGCAAACACACATACAGTTCAATTCTTCAGTTTTGGTGAACGAGGATTTACATATTCCACAACCCGACGATGTTACTGACAATTTCAAAAATGTTCCATATGTATTCGTTGCGGATGACGCGTTTCCTCTCAGAAGTGATATTTTGAAGCCATTCAGACAAGGACTATTGGATTCAGCGGCGAAAGAGGTTTTCAATTATAGGTTGTCTCGAGCAAGACACATTGTGGAAAATGTTTTCGGGATACTTGCTTCACGGTTTCGTATCTTTCAGACCTCAATTAATTTAGAACCAGAGAATGTTCAACAAATAGTAATGGCCACTTGCGCTTTGCATAATTTTTTGATTGAACATCAGTCTAGTACATACGCCCCTGCAAACTGTATGTATCAAGAAAATACTCATGATGGATCTGTCATTTCTATTGGTTGCGATAGTTTAGAATCAAAGATGATTCCACTAAATCGTCGTAATCGAGGAAATATTTGTAACGATGCAAAAGTAGTCAGAGAAAATTTTATGAACTACTTCATGAAAGATGGCCATATCTCATGGCAAAAAAATCATATTTTGAAAAACAAATAAAAAGAGACCACACTCTTTGATATTTACCAAGAGAAATAAAAATAATGTTTATGGATAAATTAATAATATCGTGTTTTTCTTACCTCCTCACCTTCACTGTCCAGATTTGAAATTGATGTCTTCGGAGTGTCTTGGTCTTGCAAGAAATCAAACAAGTCGTAATACCAGAGTGCCGGCTTGTAAATGCTGTCCGCTGATGATCCAGACTTCTTTGACGCTTCAACTTTCTTTTTCTCTTTGCGAAAAGCAGATCTCAAACTGTTCACTTTATTAATAACAGATTTCTTCGTAGCACCAGGTTCAATTTCGTCCAATTTTTTTGCTAATTTGGTATATGCATCATCTCTTTTCATACGGTCATGATAATCATGACTCTTTACTTGCCAAAGACAAGGTTCCGATCGATACATTTCAATAAAATCGCTAATTATTTGATTAGGTTTATTACGCGCCATCTTAACTACGCGAAAATTATACTTTTAAAAAGGAATACCACAGAATACAACACACCTCCTCTTAATTGAACTGAGAAATGTACAGCGAACCCCCACACACGTAATAATCAGTTTAAACTTTCTGTTTAAAAAATTGAAAATTTCATTGGTCTCAGTTCAACTGTAGAGTTGAATTGAACTGAAACTGAAATATCCACACACGTGGATGTTAGACTGTACAGTTGAATTGTACAGTTTAAACTATCAGTTGAAACTGTATGTGTGTGGCCGGCCTTAGGCTTTGAGAATGCTATTTATTTTTTTAAATTCGGAATCGATAGTAGTAATTCCAAAATTTAGTAGTTGCTTGAAGATTACGATTGCTATATTTGTTATTTGAGTTTTTCCCAAATTATATACTTATTATAGATATGCATATATATATGTATATATATATATTTTTTTTGTGTTAATATTGAAGCTCTCTAATTTATTTAAAATATGGTTCCATATAAAGATGGCAGCGTTAAGCTGAAAAAAGCTGATTAAATTCACTTAAGAAAGTAATTTAATACCAATGATTTTTACCGATATTTTGTAAAAGCAATCCTTCGCAACTATTATGTTATAGGCAATCACAACAGACAGCCAGACGATTCGCCAATCGACTCTCACTCCTGCTCTCGGAGAGAAATGGAGCAAAACTTCTCGTTCTCTACTTACCGCCGCCGAAGAAGAAATCGGATTCCGGTGAGCCCGAAAAAACAGTTGGTACGACGCGGAATGTCATGCTGCCGCAGAAAGAAAAGATGCTGCCAATAGGAACAACGCTCGAAAATTCTACCGCAAAGTTTGGGGGCTTACAGAAGGTTTTAAGACCAGGGCGTTTTTTTTTTTTTGTAAGAACAAAGACAGCGACTAGGTGACTGACATCCAGAGCATACTTAAATTATGGAGGGAACACTTCTCGAACCTGCTAAATAGTGATAGCCTCGCATGTCGCAGAAAATGTGAAGA
Organism: Anastrepha obliqua; assembly: GCF_027943255.1. NCBI lineage: Eukaryota > Metazoa > Arthropoda > Insecta > Diptera > Tephritidae > Anastrepha > Anastrepha obliqua. Next base: position 275,709 of record NC_072895.1, on the reverse strand, counting down.
TCCCGATACCCCAATCGTTGACGGCGGAATTGTCATTCCGCTACCCGACCATCACGAGGTGAGAATAGCGATAACGAGGCTAAAGTACAACAAAGCCGCGGGCGCCGACGGACTGCCGGCTGAACTATTCAAACATGGTGGCGAGGAGCTGGTAAGGTGCATGCATCAGCTTCTATGCAAAATATGGTCGGATGAAAGCATGCCTACTGATTGGAATTTAAGTGTGCTCTGCCCAATCCATAAGAAGGGTGATCCTGCAATCTGTACCAATTACCGCGGGATTAAATAAATAAAAAATAAATAATTGGCGCGTACACTTCTGTTAGGTACTTGGCCGAGCTCCTCCTCCTATTTGTAGTGTGCGTCTTGATGTTGTTCCACAAATGAAGGGACCTACAGTTTCAAGCCGACTCCGATCGGCAGATATTTTTATGAAGAGCTTTCTCTGTGAATTCCGAATGGTAATCACGCACCAACGCGTTCGGTTACGGCGGCCGCGGGATTAGTCTTCTAAATATCGCCTATAAGGTTCTAGCGAGCGTATTGTGTGAAAGGCTGAAGTCCCCCGTCAACCAATAGATTGGACCTTATCAGTGTGGCTTTAGACCTGGAAAGTCCACCATCGACCAAATATTTACAATACGCCGAACCTTGGAAAAGATCCATGAAAGGAGAATCGACACACACCATCTCTTCGTCGACAGTACGAAAAGGAGTTATCTGTATGTCGCGATGTCTGAATTTGGTATCCCCACAAAACTAATGCGGCTTTACAAGATCACGTTGCTCAACAGCAGCAGCGCCATCAGAATTGGGAAGGACCTCTCCGAGCCGTTTGATACCAATCGAGGTTTCAGACAAGGTCGTGTGATTTCTTTAACCTGATGTTGGAGAGTATCGTACGAGCCGCAGAACTTAATCGCTCAAGCACAAAATTTTATAAGAGCGTACAATTGTTGGCGTATGCCGATGATATTGACATCATCGGCCTTAACAACCGCGCTGTTAGTTCTGCCTTCTCCAAACTGGATAAAGAGGCAAAGCGAATCGGCCTGGTGGTGAACGACGACAAAATGAAGTACCTCCTGTCATCAAACAAATAGTCGGCGCACTCGCGTATCGGTATCCACGTCACTATTGACAGTTATGATTTCGAGGTTGTAAAAGACTTCATTTATTTAGGAACCAGCATTAACACCGATAACAATGTCAGCCTGGAAATCCAACGTAGAATCTCTCTTGCCAACAAGTGCTACTTTGGACTAAGTAGGCAACTGAGTAATAAAGTCCTCTCGTGACGAACAAAACTAACACTCTACAAGGCTCTCATCATGCCCGTCCTAACGTATGGCGCAGAAGCGTGGACGATGACAACATCCGATGAAGCGACGCTTGGAGTGTTTGTGAGAAAGGTTCGGCGTAAGATTTTTGGACCTTTGCATGTTGGCAACGGCGAATATCGCAGGCGAGCTTTATGACGGCATAGACAAAGCGCAGCGAATAAAGATCCAGTGGCTACGTTGCCTGGTCATGTCGTCCGAATGGATACAAACGCTCCGGCACTGAAAGTATTCGATGCGGTACCAGCTGGTGGTAGCAGAGGAAGAGGAAGGCCTCTTTTGGGTTGGAAAGATCAGGTGGAGAAGGACTTCGCTTCACTTGGTGTGTCCAACTGGCGCTGGTTAGCACGAGAAAAAAATTACTGGCGCGCTTTGTTAAACTTCGCCAAAATCGCGTAAGCGGTTATCGCGCTAATTAAGAAGAAGAAGAATCCTTCGCAACGATTATAGTATTCCTTAAAAATAAAATGCAGTACTACAACTAAAGTAATGGGTTGTTGCGTGACTACCATTCGGAGTACTTAGGTTCGAATCTCCGTGAAACACCAAAATGAAGAAAAAGTTTTTTCTAATAGCGGTCGCCCCTCGGCAGGTAATGGCAGACCTCCGAGTATATTGCTGCAATGAACTCTTGTGCCTCGTAAATCCATACAATCCACTGTGCACATGAAGCATTAAGTGATTTCACAACATTAAGGCATTTCATTGTTCTCATTAAAAAAGGTTCCCATAAATACACCTAATAACATTAATTTTCATTAATAACCTACATATACGCATACCCATATGTATATACTTGTATTTAGTTTAATAAACCTTCAATTAACGCCTACGATTTCCAATTAAATGTAGCTTTCTAATACCATTTCCAGACTTCAGATACTTTTCATCCATACTTGAAGGAAAACGTTTAAAGAGCGACGCACAGCAAATAAAGGAAGTATTGTGGAAAGAAACCAGAATCAGTATGACGGGAACTGCTTGTTTTCTGTTCCTACTGCACCTTATTTGCATGACATCTGGCTTGCAAGCGCAGCGTTCACCCTATTCGCTACAGGCAGCAGTTGATGAATTGCATCGCCGAGAAGCCGCCAAATATCCACTAAATGCACCACCATCTCAACAACATTACCTTACCGGAGCATTGGGCACTGCTGTCGAACAAGATTACTGGGATGACGGTGAGTAAAGACAACCAGGGAGAAAATAAAAACCTCATGAGCGAAAACAACTCATGGACATATGTGGAGCTTATGTGCTTTTACTTATGCTCGAGAATGATTGCAATTTCGCCTTGCGACTGTTGATCAGACTTCATGTAAACAGGTACTAACGACAAACACAAAGCAGTACGCTATAAAGAGTAAAACAACGATTGAGGAGGTGATTTTTTATTTATGCAAAATAATGTTACACAATTTTAAGCATATCCACAAATTTAAGTAGAAAAATTTTACAAGTCTGGTCATAAAAAAGTTCTGAATGTTCAATATGCCGAAAAAAAAATTTAACTGCTAATTAAAAAAAAAAAAAATAAATAAATAGATTTACAAAAATGCAATTCGCACTATATTGGAATAAGCATTTTGTTCCGTTCGTAACTATAAATATTTTGTTTTCATAATCAGCTGTTTTAGGTTCGTTTAAATAGTGCATCAATTTGTATAGCAATTAATTAGCAACAACCTCCATTGAATGTGGATCTGTTATTGGAAACGGCATCGATCTGAGAGTGAAAATAAGTGTTTCTACACCTCAAAGTTATTGTGTGTCAGTATAGCATAAGCAACAAGCAATAAGCAATAATATGTTACAAATAGATTCTTATAACGTAGATAGACGGTGGCGTTAATCGGGATCGCCGTCTGTCTAGGCTATTATATGTGGTATGGCTTAAGCCACGTTAACGGGGTTTATTATCCAATTAGTATAGGAAGATGTTGTAGAATAAATAGAAACAACTTTGGGGGAAGTTTGACGGAAGGTGAAGGTGTTGCGCTGGTAAATAACAGCAACCAATGAAGAGATGGAGGAACCATCGAGCAGTATGATGAAGATTCAGAGAATGATATGTAATAATTCAACAATGTTGCTTAATGTTAACTAAAATTTACCTAATGAAGTGTGGTAGGAACCTGCAGTGTAGTAGGAACTTATTTCGTCCTCGACGTTCCGTTACTGAAGAAATATTGGCTAAAATTGCAAGAAATTTTAAGCTCCAAGCATGTAAATGTACTTATATATTCAGAATGCTTGTTTATTTTTATCGCACAGTGCACAAATGAGAGACTAGCACTCAGTGAGCTATAATCGACTTCTTGAGATTCCTGATTATTGACCTCACAACGAATCCATGGAAAAGCGTATATAAAAAAGGCGACTGCGCGAAATCGGTAGCAAAATTTAATGTTAAAACTGTATTTTAATTTTCCTTTGCAATCAGAAACGGCATCTAAACTTTATTACATGTATAGAGGAAGTTGTCAATGGTTTGAAATATGCATTTATGAAAGCTCGCAGCGATTGCCCCCGTCAGAGCATTGATGAATCCATGGCTAAGTTAAAACGCACGCCTTCGCTAAAACAGTATCTTTCGTTGAAGCCGATTAAACGTGGCATTAAAATTTGACAAAGGTGTGACTCTTATAAAGTGTGTGACACCAATAACAGGTGTTATTTTGAATAGAAATGCTCTATCGAGAGATGATTAATGATATTTTATGGCCGGAATTGGAGGGTATTGATCTGGACAACGTTTACTTTCAACAAGACGGCACTACGTGCCACACAAGCAATGAAACCATTGATCTTTTGCGGGAAAAGATTCCGGACCGTGTTATCCCTCGAAGAGGTGATCGCAATTGCCCACCGAGATCTTGTGATTTAACACTTTGTGACTTTTTTCTTTGGGGCCACGTAAAAGAGAAGGTCTACGCCAACAGCCCAGGGTCGATTCAAGACCTCAAAGATAGAATTCGTGAGGCTATCGAGGATATAGGGCAGTCACTTTGCAATTCGGTTATGGAAAATGTCATGAAAAGGATATTGTCCTGTAAGCGTGGTCGTGGGGGTCATTTACCTGATGTTATTTTCCACTATTAACCTAACTATTAACTTACCTAACTCTTTATAATGAAATAAACATCCGATTGTGTTTATTAAAAAATAGCATTTTTCTTTGAATATCAAAATAACACCAGTTATTGGAAAAACCGTTACTTATGACTTTAACATTTATGCCGGCAAGGATAACTGCCCAGCCCCAACTGGAACTTTAGGTGAGCGGGTCGTTATTAAATTGTCCAAAACTATACGAAGTCCAGATACGGTCGATCGATTTTTCACCTTATACAATAAGGTGAAAACTTTACCATTTCCTTGTGTCGGGGCATGTACATATTCAACACAGAAAGAGCGTGGCACAACGCATGCACTCGTACATGTTCATTCAAATTGTTTTTCCGTTATTTTGTGCCCACTAAAATTTTCATACTTGCGTAAATATGGTTATGTATACATTCACTAAGTATTCTTTATAGCTTTAATGCGGAGAAAATTGCTGGTTCACCCACTTCTTTAGCACTCCTTCTTTCCATTAGAATGTTGTGTAACTACGAGTAGCAAAATAATTGAATTTTACTGGGAGCTTCTTTGGCTATTGTACGAGTATAGAAGGGTTATTTATGAATTGTACGGCTATGAGAACAATTCAACAAATGCAATTAGAATTGTAGGAAATTCAATTTGGCATAGTCGCTTGCATATCATTGTAAATGTAGCAGTAATTACGCGAACAATGAGAGAAGACTTCCGACGTCTTGCCTACAATTTCATACGTTTTATATCAATTAAGGATAACGCAGAGGACTTTAGTTCTGCCTTCTCCAAACTGGATAAAAAGGCAAAACGAATGAGTCTGGTGGTGAACGAGGGCAACACGAAGTACCTCCTGTCATCAGACAAACAATCGGCGCACTCGCGAATCTGCACCCACATCACTATTGACAGTTATGATTTCGAGGTTGGAAAAGACTTCGACTATCAGCCTCGAAATCCAATGTAGAATCTCTCTCGCCAACAAGTGCTACTTTGGACTAAGTAGGCAACTGAGTAGTAAAGTCCTCTCTCGAAAAACAAAACTAACACTCTACAAGGCTCCCATCATGGCCGTCCTACCGTATGGTGCAGAAGAGTGGACGATGATGGACGGGCTATGGAACGATGAGCTATATGAGCTTTAGGACGACATAGACACAGCGCAGGGAATAAGGATCCAGCGGCTATGTTGGCTGGGTCATGTCGTCCGAATGGATACAAACGCTCCGGCTCTGAAAGTATTCGATGCGGAACCAGTTGGTGGTAACAGAGGAAGAGGAAGGCCTCCTCTGCGTAAGAAAGAACATTTGGTGTGTCCAATTGGTGCTGGTTAGCACCAGAAGGAAACAACTTTCGAACAAAATCGCGCAAGCGGTTTTCACGCCAATTAAGAAGAAGAAGAACGTAGAGGGCTGGCGAAACATTCTTGAGATTTAATCATAATCCAGATCCTAAAACCATACCCAGATTCTAAAACTGAAAATCTTATCATCTAATAATTTATAATTTTAAGAAATGTGTTTCAGTTTCAAAATGTTTCAAGTGACCTCCAGACTTTAAACTATTACAATGGCACCGTCCTGTTGAAACTACATATCGTCCACATCCGTATCTTCCAATTTGGGCCATAAAAAGTTCGTTATCATCTCACGATAGCGAACACTATTCACAGTAACTGCCTGACAGGCCTCATTTTGGAAAAAATACGGCCCAATGATGCCGCCGGCCCATAAACCGCACCAAACAGTCACTCTTTGTGGGTACATTGGTTTTTGGGCAATCACTCTTGGATTATCATTCGCCCAAATGCGGCAATTCTGCTTATTGACGAATCCACTGAGGTGAAAATGTTCCTCATCACTGAAGATGGAAAAATCACGAAGTGCGCGATATGCATTTTGATTTGAACGCCCGTTTTCATAATAAGCCTGAATAACTTTAACGCGTTGCTCGATTGTGTATCTTGTCATGGTTCAAATTGAGTTAGTCTGAAATTGAAAAATGCCAAATGAAATGCAGAAAAAACATGGCGTTTAGGTGTGGTTCACATTCAACATCGACCCTTGAAATTTAACCATCCTTTATTATTAATTGCGAAAAATAAAGTAACTGTTTTCTGTTCACCATGTCTCAATCGAAAATACTCGAAATACTTTCGAAAAATAACTTTGATGAACTGAGAACTATATTAAAAGATTACAATCCAAACGCAATTGCCTTACAAGAGATTCACTGCACCAACAATTTCAAACCTCTCCCACCATAAGGATAAAATGGCATTTATTTTACCTTATCCTTAATTTTTGTGCTAAACAAGGTATTGCTTTATTTGTCAAGGAAAATATTCTATTGAAATTGATATTAAAATAAAAATATTCATAATTTCCATTTACATACATATCTTCCACCCCAAGAAGCAATGAACTAAACTCTTTCAATTACTTTGCCTTAATACCATTGCTAGTTGGAACACCCAGTGTGGTTCCTTTGATATCAATAGTCGGGGACGCATAGTAAAAAGAGCACTTACAGCATCCAACCCTTGTATTCTCAAGAATGGCAAGCCGACACATTTTTTCACACATGGTACTTTCACACATAATGATATTACAAGCATTTCTTTGTCTTTTTTGCCACATGCCACCTGGGAGGAACGAAATGCTTAATTTTTCCTATTTCCCAAATTTGTAGCAAAGTAAACATAATTTTCGGAAGAAAAATTAAAAGGGAAATTTCCTCCATTAAATCCGATAGTGATTGCCACATGCCACCTGGCAGGAACGAAATGCTTAATTTTTCCTATTTTCCAAATTTGTGGCAAAGTAAACATGATTTAAGTGACAAGGGAATCGATAAGGTTCTCCTTGTCTTCCTTTGAGAACTTTAAGTCCCCTGGACCTGACGGAATATATCCAACAATGCCTAAAAAAGGAGGAGACAGGCTGATTGAGGCCCTGAAAAGGATCTTCACAGCCTGTCTTGCATTTGGTTATATACCATCCCAATGGCGACGCGTAAGAGTAGTATTTATTCCGAAACCGGGAAAAGATGACTATTCCCTAGCAAAAAGTTTTAGACTAATCAGTTTGACATCGTTCATGTTGAAAAGTCTGGAACGAGTGGTGGAGAAACATATTCGCTTACCAGAGTGGAAAATCGTGTGAATCAGCCTTACACGATTTTGTTAGCAAGATTGAAGCCGGGCTGGAAGCTGACGAATACACAATGGGCGTGTTCGTGGACATTGAGGGGGCTTTTGATAATGCCACTTTCGGCTCGATATATTCTTCTGCCGAACGACACGGAGTTAATCAAGCCATTATAAAATGGATATATTCCATGCTCTCTGAGAGGCTGTTAACCGCTGGTGGGAGCAGTGACGAACAAATCACAGTCAGGGCCAAGCAAGGATGTCCCCAAAGGGGTGTTCTTTCTCCGCTCTATTAGTGGAGATGTAGAAACTCGGTTTTCACGTCTAAGCATATGCGGACGACGTCTGTGCGCTAACATCGGATAAATCCTTAAGGAGGCTTTGCACCAAAGTGCAGAGGGTTCTTGTCAGAATCGATGACTGGTTCATGAGACAAGGTCTTTCCGTTAATCCGAACAAAACAACCATAGTCTTGTTTACGAGAAAACGGAAATTGGATGGTCTCAGTCTTCCAACACTGAAAGGTGTGACACTTGGTCTTTCCAACGAAGTTAAATATCTAGGAGTAATCTTGGATAAGAAGCTGACTTGGGTCCTTATATGGACTAAAGCAATCCAGTAGAGTCTGAAATGAACGCTTGAATTACTCGCTACTCCGTTTTGGTGTGGTTCGTAGTGAAATCGATCAATGTGTGTACTTCCTTCCAAGTGAAACGAAAACCTTGATTATCGCTATTTATGTCGACGGCGTACTCATCCTAAGAAACGACAGAGTATTGGAAGACAAGCTAAAATCTAATTTGTGCCACAATTTTCGAATGAAGAACTTGGGTGATGCCAGCTCAATACTAGGAATTAGAATAACGCGTAATGAAGATCAAAGGACCGTCTTACTAGATCAAAAGCATTACTTACTTGATGTATTGAATCGCTTTAATATGTTAGATTGCAATCCAATCTCGACGCCACTGGACCCGAACCAAAAGTTGACGAAAAGTCAATGCCCAACGGAAACAGCTGATATTGAACAAATGTCTCAGAAGAATTGACCAGGCCGGATATAGCATGTTGCAACAGCAACTTCGAAACTAACCATTTTGTACTGTGACAACAAAAGAGCTGGGGATAAGGCCAACAACATTTCATACTCGGATTCTAGAAATCACGTACTCATCAAACTTAAGTATTTGCATAAAAGAATTAACAATAATGAATTAAAGTTAGTTCATGTATCTTCCGATGAAATGATCGCAGATGCTTTGGAAAAAAGTTTACCTAAAATCAAACTAGAATATTTTTCAAAGAAATTTGGACTAAGTTGATAATTTACATACTGATTGATGTATCTTGCCTTTGTATTAAAATATGTAATTGAACCAGTAAAAGGATATTGGAAAGCTATGTCACAACATATTGTAAAAATATCTCGTTCAGAGGGGATATTGTAAATGTGAACGAGGCTTAATATTTAATAGCAGCTAACTTATGTTAGCTAAAATAAACTTCCTTCTTCTTTGCATTTGGATATCTAACATAACAGATGATTTTTAATTCTTTACATACATATATAATTGGCGCGTACACCCTTTTTGGGAGCTCCTCCTCCTATTTGTGACATGCGTCTTGATGTTGTTCCACAAATGGAGGGAATTATAGCTTCAAGCCGACTCCGAACGGCAGATATTTTTTATGAGGAGCTTTTTCACGCAGAAATACACTCGGAGGTTTGTCATTGCTTACTAAGGAGCAGCCGATATTAGAAACAACATTTTCTAGGGTTACGAATCACTTTATTTCAGAATGGTAGTCACGGACAACCCATTCGGCTACGGCCGCCGAATATACATACTTACATACATACATATATACGAGTACATAAATCAACCTAAAATTTACTTTCTTCTCACTCTACGGCACTTTAACACTATATTTCCCCCACTTTCAGATTCAGATTTCCCTATAAACACACGCAACAAAAACAGCAATAGTCACAGATTGAATAAATTGATTGTCAAATATTTGGAACGACAAAAATATAAACCCGATCAGGATGGTATTGGCTTAGGACCGTTCGGTGGCTACATATATGATGAGGATAATAACCAGCTCTTCATAGAGCCCGATGAAAATAAGCGTTCATCATACTTTAGAGAGCGTAACAGTAAATATGGTAAGTCAAGTACTTTGTAAAACGCTTGAAACTCACTTAGTGAATTATAAAAGTGCTTAGGATAATATGGAGAAGTGTGCAAATGCAAGCCAACTTTTGTTCCGTAACGAAACGTAAGGCAATGGATAGGTTTCAGAAGAGCACACGTATTTCCCCTTACGATTTTTTCCGCTAAGTTGCATTACACTGACGAAAGTAGGTTTTTGTTTTTATGTTGTAGCATATCCAATACCGAACATGAGTGAGGAAGGGAAGTTGTTAAATTTATTCACTTGGAAACAGTATATAATTTTTTTGTCAATGCAACTAAACTTTTCAAGTTATTCAAATTTGATTTAATATTGAAAGTAATAGAGAAGGACAGTTCTGTACATTCTCCTGTCGATAGGTCCAAGCGTCATACCACCAGGCTGCTTCACAAATTGCCGAACAACCGTGCCCCACTTGCTTTTTCCAGCGATCAGGTTCAAGTATCGATCAAGCAAAAGCTTCTAAAGCCATGTACCCTGATTAAATTCCCGAGTCTATTGGCAGTAGGATGTCTCACAAAGGTCTTCAACTTGTTTATGGCCGCTCTCATAATTCTTGACAAGTGAAAAATTAAATTTAAACATTATCAGACTGTTAAATTTATCAGGCTGTTTCTACATTTTTGTGTTTCACGGAGATTCAATCCTACATCTTCCGAATGGTAGTCAGGCACCAACCCATTCGACTACGGCGGATACCAATGTGTACATGTACAAAGTAAAAACTGGCGGAGAAGGAAGAAAAGCAAATTTTAATGAAACTATTTTTATCATTACAAGATGTTTGTATTTAATTCTTAATAATCAAAATAAATAAAATGTTCCAAAACGCCAACAGGGTTGCGAAGCATAACTTTACAAAGTAGCAATATTTTACTAATGCAATGTATAAATACGGTATTCATACAGTATTGCTACGATACTTTTACATTGTATACATGCATAAGTTTTCGAAAACATCCTATAACCCCTTGCAGACATTTGCTAGAGCCTGAGCCATCTCCCAGGCATCTCAAGAGGCATATTTTCAACTACTCTGACGAGATCGAGGAGAAAACACAAATACAACTACTGGTGATTATTACCAACGTCCTAAACTCCAGACCCCCGAATTCCTTTATCGAAGGCTAACCACCTATTTCAGACGAAGAGCTTCAGCTGCCTCGCGTGACTCCTACATATCCGGAATAGACCGCGACATACCCAATATATGTCCAGCATGTGAAGGCCCACCACAAGGCACATCAAACCTACTGACCTAACACCTCCTCGCTCTCGACCCAACCTGTCGCACAACACGCTTTCTGGGCCTACCGTTATATGAGTTAGACGAAGGACTACAACGCATTGTCAGAGCTTAGTAAGCTAGAAGTCCACGTAACATATATGTATGTACATACATATATATATATATATATATAAATAACTTACAATGAAAAACGAAACAGAACCCAGGATGAGGCACATTGCTTCAGAGTTCTGAGATTATAAAAAATATTCAGAAAGAAACAAGTTTACAAACGTAATAAAAAATGGCCGCCGTAGCCAAATAAATTGGTACATGACTACCATTCGTGAGTGCGTAGGTTCGAATCTCCGTGCATGAAAGACCTAAATTATAGAAAGTTAAAAAGTTAAAGTTAGCTATCACCCCCCGACAGGCAAGGGCAAACTTTCGAGTGTATTTTTGCCATGAAAAAGCTCCTCATAAAAAAATATCTGCCGTTCGTAGCCGACTTAAAACTGTAGGTCCCCGCATTCATGGAACAACATCGTGATGCACACCACAAGTCTGAAGAGGAAAGCGCCAGTTATATAAATAAAAATATGGAATAGCAAAAGCATAAAAGAATAATTTAGTGGGCAAATTAAAAGTAAATAAATTTTCTACTTATATAGTGGTTGACGAGAGCATGAGCATCGGCCTTAACAAATATATGCGTGCACGGTTTTACCAGGAAGATAGCGTTGCAGGTTGGGATAAGCCTGTGGATATACTCCCAATATGCACTAAATTCACTGTGGATGGCCTATATAATACTTTTAAAGATATAATGTTCCATAGCAACATAATTGGTTATTAGAATACAAATGAATATTATGCACTAATATTCTAAGTATTTTATAACTTCTTAGAGGTATCGAGGTACAAGCGTAATGGTCGGACATGATATCTCTTTCAGAGCAATCTTAGTAAGTGACATCCCAGATGTGCTAATTGTAAAACTTGTATGTCATTCTGCAACAATTATCGCCAATATAGGTTATTTAGTATTACCTAGATAGATTTCTTATCACATTCTTCTCCCAATTGGAGAAGTTTTCCTTGGCCATGACTGCAACAAACTCATAAATATGATACTATTCCAAAGATATGTTTCAGAAAGTGCAGTTCTTTATTACTGCATTAAAAGAGATAAACCGATGGCAGAAATATTTAGAGGAATTGAGTTTTTTAATTCATAAGAGGATGCTGTTCCATTTTCCAAGAATGAAGAAAATTTGAATTCAATTTTTCAAAGGAGGAAAAATGGAGCTTTTTGGGAAGTTGAAAATTTTGGCGCAAAATGAAGGAATCGAAAATTTTGAATAGCAATTAACTTTTTTCAAATTACCGCACAATGGCTAAATTACGGACTCCCCAAATCAGAAGGCGTGACAAAGAAGTTTGAGCCAATCTGTCTAAATCTTAGTTCTAGGAGCGACCACAATCTTCTCATTTGGCGGGGAAACCACCCATCGGGTTCCCTGTCTAGCTAGCTCATCCGCCGAAGTTTCGTGCTATATCCCTGTGATCAGGCAGCAAGATGAGCAAGATGAGCTACTACATAAGCGCCAATGATTGCTTATCAAATGAAATAAGTTCATATACGAACTGCTTTTATAAAATTTCTTGAATGCCAGCCGGGGAGGTTGGTAATGATTTGTCTCTTCAGTCTAACTATGTAGTAGTTTACAAATACTATTGGGTTGGAGGGAAAGTTCTGTCGTATTTTACTAGGCAGGTAATATATAGGCTACTCCAAGCTCAAAAATGTATATTGGCTGTTCCAATGTCTTTCAACAAACGTTGTTAAGCTTATGAAATTTAGTTTAATAGGACGTAAGTCACTAGGTACCCTGCACTCTCACTATATCTCATTAAATTATGGTCGTAATCACTTTTTTACATATACATTTTATAGAATCAGAACCTATCTCGGCATTTCGTGAACGTGACGCTCAAGCTACTCCCGTAGATGGCATGACTACTCCCGAGCATTCTGAATTGACTGAGCAGTTCTTACGCGAAATCGAAGAGGCACAGGAACGAGAACGCGAAGAGCGCTACAAAGATGCCTTGCGCAATCTTTGGGAAAAGTATCAACAGCAGGAAAATGAAATAGAAGATGATTTGTTTGAGCAAAAAAAACGCATGCGAATGCCTCCCTACTATATGTTGATGCAGAAGAAACGCTCATATCCCGTCCTTCCGTGGCTCCCATATACAGAACGTAGAAAACGTTTTCCGGTCGCGAAACGTTCAACCAAACACGCGCCCAACGAGAATATAAATTTAGGAAAGACCGATGATAAGGTAGCTGAAGAGTTGAGTGAGCTATTTGGTTCATCCGTGTCCTCTACAAGTGATGAAAAGAAGAAGCGCTCAACTGATGAACAAACACAGACTTCTTCAACACTCGCTCCCGGTATAACATCGACTACTTCAAATGATATCTTACTGGAGATACCGTCTAAGAAAAATAATGCTACTGAGACTGCTATAATTACTGTTCCATCGATAGATCCACACGAGCACCGTCAGCATGAGCACAGATCCGAGCATGCCCATAGTGGACATGCACAAAAAGAACAAAAGCATAGTAAACGCAGCGATCATCATGTTTCACACGAAAGTCATGAGGATGAAGAAGGCTCCGAATCCGAGGAGCATGAAGACGATGAAGGTGAAGAGGAGGATGAAGAAGGTAAAATATTTGAATTTCTTACAATAAAATATCTTACACCCAGTTTCGCCAATTAATTTTAAAATTTATCGGACTGTTAAATGTTCAAGTTTTACAATTTTTTATGAAGCTTTGCTATTGTGAATTTTCACAGATAAATTTAAAATAGATTGGCATTAATGAAATTAAAAACCAACTAAATGTCGGGTGCATACATATAAATAAATACAAAAATATGTACACACATACATATGTACATATGACTTTTTTCTTTTCCCATAGAATTCGAGGAAGAAGAGATCGAAGAACGTAAAAAGAAGCGTGATTTGAGAGCAGCGAAGCTCTTAAATCTGGAATTATTTCGAGGCGAACATGTTCCATCCTCCCACTTCAATATTCAGCGACAAAAGAAATCCATCGATTGGTCAAAATATTTTGGCATAGATAGAAAGAAGAAGGCTATAAAATTAGAGAATACAGGGTAAGGTTTCATTATGAGTATTTCCATAAATAGTTTTCACGTTCGATATTCCGAAAGTACAATCAAATTGCCGACCGAACCGACCCGAACGAATATGAAAGCTAGATTAGGTTAGGTTGAAGCGGTTGTCCACTATTGGACACACTCAGCCTCATAACCCATTGAGATACGGCGTGGGGAACTAAAACCAGTATGTACTTTCCAAACATTTCAGAAGTTCCTTGAATCCACAGTGTTGAGATCTTCCAGTTCATTAAAAATTATCCACTTAAAATGGTAAATTTTCGTCTGGATAGAGCAGGGCAATTCCAGAGGAGGTGCTAGATCGGCTTTCCTCACCAAGATAGCTTCTGTAGAAGTCATGTGTTGTCACGTCCATTCTCAGGTCAGGAACCCATGTTATCTTTAGGTGAAGTGACTCAGCGATCTCGTTAAGAGATGTGCGGCATTTCATGGCTACTTTGGAGGTTTTTGACTGCATTGTGCGATTTTATCGCCGCCTGGCTATCACTGAAAATGTAGATATCATCTCCAGGTGTTGCATCACACTTTACCATTGTTACGGCTTTTGTTATTGCCATCAGTTCAGCCTGAAAGATGCTACAGTAGACAGGAAGCCGAAAACTAAACGGGATCGCCAGATGTTCAGAACACACACCTCCGACCAGGCTGCCTTTGAACTTTGAGCCATGTGTGCATATATGTATATACTCGGATGTCTTACTTCGTCCCGTTTCTAATCTTCGCTTGAGGGTAGGAAGGTCATTTATATTGTTATGGCAATTGTAGCCCGTGTTTAACCATTTGCTTTCCTGAACATCCACTGGAAGGAGATTTAATGTCGCATATAATACTTTCGATGGTGTGGTTGACATTACATCGGTTATGAGAACAGATGCGAGTCTTTGAACATTGTCAACTTTTTTAATGTCCACTACAATACCATAGTGGAGAATTTGCCTAATTACCACTGTGTAGAGCCAATATATTATTCTGGGTTTCAACCCCCATTTTTTCCCAATTAGCCTCCTGCAGGAGTATAAAGCCGTCATTGCTATGCGTACTCTATCTGCAACCTTGAGCCTCCAATTTAGCTTCCTATCCAGGACAAGGCGATATTTTTTTAGGAGCAGGTGTTTTATATCTCCTGGTAAAGACTATCAGATCCGTTTTTTTCCGGATTTACTTCGGGCCCTCGACTTTTACTCCAAAGTGATAGTCTGTTGAGAAATCTTTGTCGAAGATCACACAATGGAAGGTCACTGCCAGTGACTGCTTTTACAATATCATCAGCGTATGAAATTATATTTCTTACAATTTTTTTCGAGTTACTGGAGAAGATTACTGAGAGTCACGTTCCACAGAAGTGGAGAGATTACCTCACCGTGTGGTGTGCTCCTGACCGAAAATTTTCGATGGATGTTTCGCCCAAAATCTGCGCTTTTCATCCGCCCGATAAAATTCGTTTTATAAACGAGAGTAGTGCACCGTTTACTCCCATTTCCGTTAGCGATCTTATTATTCCTTCCGCATATATGTTATTGAAGGGACCCTCGATGTAGACAAATAATGCCTTTGCGGAAGGTGGTAACTTGTTATTAATCTTTCCTCTGATATGCACAAACATTTTAGTTGAATCAACAGTCCAGTCGAGCTGTAACTTGGAGTTAACTAGGTATATCGCGACAGAGAGATTACTGTCTAATGTCGTTTCAAGCATTCCCGAGTCTGTACGTTTGCGGTTTACAACGGGCTTCTACTACTTAGATGTCTAGAGCTTCTTTCTCGCTGGTATCTGTTGTTGGAGGGCAACCAACCACTGCTTGGGTAGCGTTCTCTTCATTTGATCTAGGGAAGAGATACTCCTCATCCTTTATAGTATCAGAGAGCTCGGAGTATTCTCCCAGTATGTACTCTAGGGTAAATCTTTCAAAGGGTTCGCCTACCATACCGAACGATTGATTTCTAGGGAGAATAAATCCAGAGGTCGTTGATCAGCGAACCTTATTCATTTGACGCCTCATTGAAACCATCCCGCATCCGAGCAACTAAATTTTAATAAATTGGTTACGAGAATTTTTCCGAAGCTGATCACCACTTGAAATATCGGTTTCCATCAATAATGGAAACAGACGGGTTCTTGGTTCCAGGACAAAAATATTTCTTCCGATGGTCAATAATCCTTGCATATTTCAAGCGGAGAAACTACTGTAATGAGCACATCACCATTCTAAATGACAGTAAATACATCCTCTCGATTATATCATATTTTGAGGTGAAGTCCTCAGTTGTTCTAGAAAGAAAATAAATATTAAACCTTCCATCAGTGCGAAATCATATTTAGCTACTCTTAATTCTGGAACCATAGGTTGGTTAAAGATAACGGTGGGACAATGCAAAATTCCCAAAGAGGAGCGAAAAGGCCTGGAGGGTGTACTTCGGAGTGTATCCTTCTTACAAAACTTCCAAAGAATAAATTCTTTCATTGCTGACTCCGAAATCATCTGCACATTTTCGTTTTTGCCACTCATCCCCGGAGCAGCAATACACGCTTCTAAGAATAGAGAAACAACTTGGATCAGTATAACCAAAGGAAAAGCAATGTCCCATTAGATTTCATGAAAGCCTTCAGTCTGAAATCTCGCTAACCTTTTTTTTACTAGACTACTTTTTTAATACTAGAATTATAATACATAAAACAAATA
The DNA here is from genome assembly GCF_027943255.1 of Anastrepha obliqua. NCBI lineage: Eukaryota > Metazoa > Arthropoda > Insecta > Diptera > Tephritidae > Anastrepha > Anastrepha obliqua. The sequence continues at coordinate 258,790 of NC_072895.1, read as the reverse complement.
GACATTCTTTGTAACTAGTATACTATTCCCTGTCCTAGCATTGACATAAAAAAGCGTAGCACTATCAATGACGATGCCGACCAAAAAGATCAGGATAAAATGAAACGTGAATTAGACCCAACGAAATTAGACAAAATGGATAGAAAATTGCAATCCATCGAGAACTTTATTATCGATGAAACTATTAAATACACAGGAGCGCATGAGGGTAAGCCTGTCACTGGTAGTTTGTATTAAGTCAAAGTAATTCATTTGTTAATATTTTACGCATCATTATAGGAATCGCAAATATCGATGAAATACGACGCCTGAAGGACCATGTACTCTCTCGATTAGCTACGGCTTATAGTTTGGAGAAAATGCGTCGCGCATTGGAGAAATTACGACAAACCGTGGAAGCTGAGAATCATTTACTACGTAATGTAATTGAGCCAGATGATCTTAGCGAAAATGAGCTTGACAAACGTTTATCTGTGAAGAAGGAGCAGGCACCCTTGAATGAATTGGAAAATATTGAGTAAGTTCAGCATAATTTTTAAATACAAAAATAACATCTACCGTATTATCTAAAGTTTACCCACGGACAATGAGAAAACTAATGGTATCCTTTCGAACGCCATGATGAGCACCAACTCGGCTGAATCGACCAATAAAATTGCCGAATCGAACGGTAAAGAGGAATTTGAACAAGTAAAAAAACACAAAAAAAAGCGCAATGGATATTTGCGTTATCCAGAATTGCCAAATGAATTCAGGAATGTGGACGAGGATATCGAAACCGGCCGTTATGAGTCATTGAACGACGCATATCTAGGCAATAAGAATTATATTATTGGCTCACATCAATGTCCCTTAATTGAATCGATTATTGAACGTTGCCGTGGTGTAGACCTTCTAAGTGGGGATATAAATCAAGAATTTCTGCCTATTTGTGGCGAACACCAGATTTGTTATTTATGTGTAAGTCAGAAGAAGAAGTGCCGAGCGCAAGCAAAAATATTGAATACAAATTTATTAAACATAATTATTGCAGAGCACTTCACAAGTGGCTTGTGACTATCAGTATTTGACTGAGGCTGATTCCATTTGTGGTAACAACAATGATTGCCAAGCAGCAGCACGTTCCATATTAATGATATTGCGTGGAACGCTCAGCCCACAACTCGGACCTAGAGAGTGTATGAAGAATTCGTGTCTACACAGTGCCATGCGAGAAATCGGACTATAAATGCAACAACAATAAATATATTAAACTTATAAACAAAAAGAAAGAATTATTATATTTTTATTGGAAACGTGCAGCTCGTGGACAGTGTAAAGGGCAAAACGAAGAGTTTTTCGTTGTATTTATGCTATGAATAATTCTGTTATGTATCTATCTTCCCTATTATATTGAATACTTAAATATAGGTATATAAATACTTATATAAAAAAAAATATTGAGTGAATTTAAAACTATTAAAACTTAATAGGGCAATTCACAAATAAGTGCAAATGGCCTGGCATCAAGACATTTGTAAATTATTGCGAATGCCATTATGCCAAGTTATTTGCATTTAATTGTGAACTGCCCTAGTAAAATTAATATTCTTTTCAAAACATGAAACGTTATTAAAAAATATGTTTGTGTGTATGCATTTCTCAACTTAATTAACAAAAATATGTATATACAGTTACAAAAAGTGTAAGAATGTGAAACACTGTTCTTTTAGAAATATATCAAAATAAGAATAAATTATTGTGTTAAATGTGTAATTTAAACTTATTCAAAAATGTCCTTAAAGGATGAATATACACTTGAATAAACATATAAACATATTACATATATATGAATGTATATGTGTACATTATTACAATAAAGGAAAAAACGAATATAATAGTGGTTCATATAACCAACGAAATATGTAATTTCCACAATAAAATATAATACAAATTCTCTTTTAGAAAGATGAGAGTAGAGAGATTTGAAATGAATACAATAAGATAATACAATAATTTCAAACAAACATCCTGAGATTTCGAAATATGAAAGTTGAAAATCGGTTGATGAGCAAAATGGGAGTTAATATTTTTTTTATCTCAGTTTTAAAAATTATTCTATGTATTGAATTGCTAATAAATTTTCCTAAAATTAAATTGCTAAAATTGGAAACAAAACGCGGAATCTTTTGTATAATAACTTTTGTTGGGTTCTAAACCCAATATTTTTAGTGAACGTAGCGTATTATTTCCGAGAGAAATATACATCGAGTCCACTGGGCCAGTTTTTGTAGTACTAATATATAAATACATAGTAAATATATTAATACCTAACCAAGGTCACGCGCATAAATACAAACAGCACCCGTCCATCCCTACTAAACTCAATACCCATAGAGGAAGTTCAAAGTTTCTGCTATCTAGGATGCATTATTTCGACCTCTGGCGGCTGTGCTGAAGGCATCGAAAACAGAATAAATAAGTCGCAGCAAGCATTCGGACAACTGCAAAACATCGAGAGCTCCTCGTTCCTGTCGCGTGGTACTTAATTAAGAATATTTCATTCCAACGTCGCATCCGATTTACTATACGGATGTGGAACATGGATTGCTGCACCACGGCTTATACAACGCCTGCGATCTTTTACAAATCGTTGCCTTAGGCGTATACTAAAGATAAGGTGGTCAGAAACTACATACATATATCCAACGACAGGCTGTGGGAATTGACTAACCTTGTGCTCATCAAAACAAATATTCTGAAAATAAAATAGAATTGGGTCGGTCATACACTTAGAAAACCTGCACAAGACATTACGAGGCAGGCCATCATGGAACCCACAGGGATTCCGCAGGAGGTGACATCCAGCGCACACTTGAAGAAGACAGCTCGAGAATGAAATAATATTAAGTGAATTAAACTGAAATGAAATAAAAAGAATTTTATTGGATAGGGATAGATTTATTCACTATGGAGCGGAAGTAATAAATTTGTACTATCTATGTTACGGCAGCTGCATGAAGTTTTGTATACCACATACATAAACATATGTATATCAATATGCATATACTCAAATATATGTATGTGTATACTTTGCTAACAATCATATAACTTACAAAAGTAATATATGTATATATATGTACATTCATATATTAAATAGAAAGAAGTATACATGCATTGCTCTAAACTATGCGGTTATTATTGGATACATTTTACAAAATTCAGCGCTATGGTAAAGACAGTTTCCAGGCAAAAGAGTCTTATTTATAAGAAGACGTGTGCGCTTTTAATGAAACAATAAAATTTTTTAATGGTATATATTATCATGAAAAGCTATAATAAACATACCAATAAATACTGTACACATTTATGTATATGACATATAACTAATATAATCAAAATGGAATATATAGAATGTGGAACTAAAAATCGGTTGAAGTACACAAAAGTCATAGTCACAAAAAAGGCATACAAACATTGTAAACAAAAATACTTACAATAACAAAAATAAACATTTGATTATTGAATATTTATTACAAAATAATTATCGGATGTTTGTCTATGGATGTATGATTGTACTTACTATTATATTTCACATATTTTAGGAAAAATATAACAAATAAATAAATCTATACAAATAATAATTAGTCGTTGGGTTGTTTAGGTGAATTCTTAATTAATTCTTAATGGAAGACCTTTGCTACTGGTGCTTATTTTTTAATGTAATGGTGATTCGTCACCTTTTTTAAATAATCACAATAATTGTATTAATTTGATAGCGATAAACATATATTTGCATGCATAATTTCAAGTAGGGTATGATAAATTTACTGCTGCGAAACATAACGTCAGTCGTTTCGCTTTGCGGGATTGCAAGACGCATTCATGCAAGGTGATATTAGTAGAACAGCTGATTTGTTTTTGTTTGTTTTTTCTTGCAATTTGGTGGTGTGACTGTCAAAGTGATATGTTTTTTTTTGTTATTTTGTTTGTTTGTTTACATTCTGATCAGGGATACCAGGTTGACGATTTTGTGAGTTTTCTTAATGTATAAAATATTCAATAAACTGCAAAAATTTAACAACTGTGGGAGCACAAAAACAGGACAACAATAAGCTAAAGTGTAGCTTTTTTGGTGCATCTTAGTATAGGGTTTTTCAGTAAGAGCGCTTCAACTTTTTTGACGTGATAACGTCTTATAATTCGATTTAACAGGCTGCACGCATGAAAAAATGTGTCGTTACCTTGCTCATTAGTGTTACCTTGCTCATTAGTGTTACCTTGCTCATTTGTCGTTACCTTGCTCATTGCATTGAATGAACTGCAAGCGAAAGCACGGAACGAACGACAAAGCAAACAAAGCAAACGAACGGCAACGTTCGACATCTTGCTCTCTCCTACTTAAGTGAGGATATATATGTATGTATATGCGCATATGTACATATATAAATTCACGTATTTGTATTTGCATATGCCTTATTATTGATTATTATTAATTTGATTCACTTGAAGAATTTAAAATAAAACCAAGTTTGTTAATAATACCTGTTGTTTTAATGTTATTATTATTAATTTTTATATTATATATTAAGGAAAAAATGTATGGTAATATTTACCATATACCTTATAAGATATGTTGTCTATACTAATATTATAAAGAGGAAAACTTTGTTTGTTTGTAATGAAGAGGCTCAAAAACTACTGGACCGATTTTAAAAATTCTTTCACCATTCGAAAGCTACATCCTCCACGAGTAACGTGGATTATATTTTATTTTGGAAATAGGGCTCGAGATATAGGTCAAAATGTGGACCCGGGTAACCTTCGGATGTGTATGTACAATATGGGTATCAAATGGAAGCTGTTGGTGAATGCTTTAGTCCAGAGTATTTTTCATGCCGCTCCGTGACTAGGGTCTCGAGATAGAGACCAAAACGTGGAGCCTAGAATGTGTTTGTACAATATGGATATCAAATTGAAGCTGTTGGTGAATGCTTTAGTACAGAGTATTTTTCATGCCACTCCGTGACTGGGGTCTCGAGATATAGGTCAAAACGTGGACCCGGGTAACCTTTGGCTGTGTATGTACAATATGGGTATCAAATGAAAGCTGTTGATAAGTGCTTTAATACGGGGTAATTTTCATACCTATTGATGACTAGGGTCTGGAAATATATGCCAAAACGTGGACCCGCCGTGTCTTTGAACCGAATTAAACCAAACTTACACACATTGTTAAGTAGGTATTGAATATGATTTCCGTATAGTTTGAATACCTATTGGTAGATAGGGTCTCGAGATATAGGTCAAAACGTTGACCCGGGTAACCTTCGGACGTGTATGTACAATATGGGTATCAAATGAAAGCTGTTGGTGAATGCTTTAGTACAGAGTATTTTTCATGCCGCTCCGTGACTGGGGTCTCGAGATATAGGTCAAAACGTGGACCCGGGTAACCTTTGGTTGTGTATGTACAATATGGGTATCAAATGAAAGCTGTTGATAAGTGCTTTAATACGGGGTAATTTGTTATGATATGTTATGTAATGTTATGTTATGTTATGTTATGTTATGTTATGTTATGTTATGTTATGTTATGTTATGTTATGTTATGTTATATTATGTTATGTTATGTTATGTTATGTTATGTTATGTTATGTTATGTTAAAGCATATTATGTTATGTTAATGTTAACTCATACAAAATATCTATCAAACAAATAAAATTAAAATTTTCTTTTGAAAAATGCAACCATTCAATCAGTATTTTCTTATGACGTTATCACGTTAAACTATCGTCAGTAAACCGACTTTACAGACAACCTCTTTTTTTTTTAATAAAACACAAACGGTTTGACTTTTTTAACTACTTTTTTTTTATTATCGAGTTTGAACATATACCTTTAAGTATGAAATTCGATTTCATTTGCATGACCACCGCGTGCACGTTTTACGAAGTCCAATCGTTGAACCCAATTTTCGACCACTCTTTTGCATAAATCGGCCGAAATTCCAGCAATTTCGCGTTCAATATTGGCTCTGAGCTCACACATCGTCGCCGGCTTGTTACTGTAGACCAATGACTTCACATAACCCCAAGCGAAAAATAAAAAATATTGCGTCGTTCGCCCGCCCTATCGGAAAAAAGTTAAAGCGCACCTATTGAATAACCCTATATATGCTTTTGCGCGCGTTTGACGCACGGTAGTTAATAGGTCTGTCACAATGGGTTCGATGCATTGGCAGCACATTTGACTGACGTGACGTGACGTATAAAACGTACCGTGGTGCCACAGTGAAAGTATTGCCGCATATAAACAGAAAACATATGTTGTGAAATCAAATATTACATTTCGTTGGGTATAAAGAGCGGTTCCAGCGTATGCATTAATGCTTAAGGAAGTTGGTAGCACAAAAAGAATGAGACTTTTTTTTTAAGTCTAAGGAATTTGAAACATTAAATGTGATATACATATATTATAAAAATAAAAAGTATTAAAAATGGAAGCTATTGAAATAATAAAAATAATAATAATTTTGATGCTTATTGAAGCATAAAAGTGTTTTAATAGAATAAATGGTAGCCGTAGACAGTGGGTGCGACCACAACTTCGAGATAGGAAGACACATTGATTTTTCAGGGTAAATTTCTGATTCACTGAAGAATTAAAAAGAACTATCAGAATGAAAAAATATGTCGACTTGCTTCTCAACCTGATGAAGGAAAAAACTACCATTCGCCCAGATTGTCAGCTATATTTGACCCTCACGCAAGTTATTATAAGAACATATTTATAATGATTTTAGAATAACAAGACAAATTATGTAGGTAGATATTTCGTTTTGCTCCAAGTAAAAGTTAAAAAAAGTAGTAGCAAAAAACTTGGAATTGGCCGGAGCACTACCTACGAAATTATTAATTTGTACTTCACATGTACCACAGCTACTACTTTCGCTTCTTTTGCGCTACTACTACTCCCATAGCTGCTATTTGAGCAAAGGTTGCTTCTTCTGAATACGCTGTGCCGTTAGAGCCCATGAATAAACGAAAAAAGGGGAATTACTTGTTTCTAAAGAAGAAGCAGAGAACGTCAATGTATACATAATATACATTAATACATTAACGTTCTCTGGAGGAAGAGTAGGCGAAAGAAATTATACACACTCACAATCTTTCTAGATATGGCATCATCTGCATGAACTGCATTTGGAGGTATTTTCAAAATTCGTACTTTCACGGTTTAACCAGCAGCACTTCGCTTTCATTAGTTTGTTTAGTTTATATATTACAAATCATAATATATTACCCAACCATTCACTGAAGTTTTTAAATTTATCCTCCTATTGTTTGTTATGTATTATTCAGGTATCTGACGCCACACTTGTCAAAATCGACAAAATTAAAGTAAATAAAGACACCTGTATTCAATTCGTCTTGAATTATTATTATTATTATTATTATAATAGCTTCCATTTTTATTAACGGTTTTTAATTTAATAATATAGAGCACATCCAATAAAAATATCTTTATGCACAATATATTTGCTTTCATGACAAAACATGTTTTTTTTTTAAATACCCGGCAATACTTTCATTGTGGCACTACGGTGTGTTTTACACGTCACGCCATTCAAAAGAAATCTATGACACAAATAATCCAATGTGACAGGCATGTAATCATAGATGACCCTGTAATGCTGTCAAACTTTCGAGGGCTGTGCATAGTTCTCCATGGATGTTCATTCTTAAAATATAGTAAATAAAATGTCAACATGAAATTTATTTACTTTGATGTAATATAAAGAATCTACATGACGAAGAAATACACGTCATTTCCTAATTTGCTTAGTAGTGCTGCTCAACTTTCGACGAATATCAGTTAATAGAGGCAAATAATAAACTTCAATTAAAAACAATATAAGAAAACAAATAGGGAGAAAGGTAGCGTCAGCAAAATACTTAAAACAAACACAAATTGCAAACCTGTATATACTGCAGCAATTACGCCGAGACCTATTCTGTACAATAAATTAAAAGTAATATAAATGGATGAAGTTAAAGTGGATATCAGTGGAGAAATGAATGCTCCAAAAGATCAACAAAGATCTCAGTTTGATTTTAGCAGGTGCGATTCTATTGTGGCTTAAATTAAAACGAAAACTAATTTTTATTGTCTTAATCAAATCCTTAGTCTCACAAACTTCCAAAAGATACCAAGCCCATTGGAGATTATACAGCTAACACGTAAATACATACGACCATGGTCTGAGTTTATGAACACAGCTAATTTCAAGACTGCAGCAAGTATGCCACGTTTGACGAGTCGTTTTTTTCGCAACATCACCTACTTCCAAAGCAATTACATTTTCATATTTGTAATATTGATGATATACTGTCTGTAAGTGCTAGATACGAAGAAACTTTTATCACACTTAGTCCTTTATTTTATTTTCAATGAATTTGAAGCATTACCTCACCACTGATTTTGCTGGTTTTGGCGGTAGTGGCGTTCGTAAGTCATAGAATTAGGAAGGCTAAAACACCTGTTAATATTTTTGGACACCAATTATCAACCAATCATCAAATAATAGCTGTGAACATTGCTTCCATGCCGATACTTTTAATAGCAGGAGCGGGCGCGGCACTATTCTGGACACTGGGTTAGTATTCTAAAAAAAAAAAATACGGCTCTAAACTGCAACATTTGTATTTTGATAGGAGCTTCTTGCTTTGTGATCTCATTACATGCCATATTCTACAATATTGATGCAATCGTAACTGAAGAAAATGAGGGATTCCTAGCAGAAGTTGTATAAACGAGCTCGATACTTGACAACATGTAATTTAAATATACGAAATGTATCCACTACATTATTTAAAGATTACAGCCAATATTTTAATTATAGATAATTTTTTAATATTGTTATTTTAAAGGCAGAGTATGATGATCATAAAAAATAACCAAGCTTCCTTTTATAAATGTCGTGTTGTTATTGTTGTTGCAGCAGCATAAACATTCCCCCAAATATATACGGGGGATGCTGCTGAAGTGACAGTTCTTGGGCGGATGTAAATCCGGGTCGTTACGGTTGCGTAGAACCGATCATAGTGGGAACGCCACATCCAGTTGTTATTGTTTACGACATTTCTCCTTGTTGTTGTTTTAACGACATTTCTCCCCATATATATTGCTGCAAGAGCTTTAGTTGATTGTATTTCTCTGTACTGAAACTTATCTTTAAAGACAAATAGCAAAAAACAGAAACAAATATATGTATATATGAATATTTAGGCGTGTTGATACGAACTATTGTTGTGACAACACGTATATTTGCTTAAATTTTTGGTCATAGATTGGAGGGGAATTTAATTAATTTAACCCTTTAATTGATTAGTTCTTCTAATAATCATAATGTTCTAATAATAGTTTTTTTTACGATCTTTATTCAAAGTCTTCATACTTTTACAAAAATAAAAAGAAACTTCTTTCTTTTTCCTTTTTCGGTGTGAAGCACTTCGAAATAAGCTAATAATGAAAGTAAGATTTTAAATCATGCTCTACCTCCATTTCTTAAGAATAGTTTCGGAATGAAACTAAACTTACAGTTATTTATTTCTTTTTTTCTTTCTAATTAACTTTTAATGGAGCAGACATTTTTGTTATAGTAATACTCCTATTCAAAGTGTGTTTAAGTGAATGCTGCACTGGTGGTTAAAGTTGACGGTGACTTCATTATACGTTGGGCATGTATACGCCGCAAAAGCCGATTTCCGCATAGGAATGTAAATATTGCTATAGGGATAAGCAAGCGTAGTGTTTGGAACATATTTAAACTCAGCCAAAAAACTCCAAAAAGCGCCAAAATACCACCTAATCCTGCATGAAAGCCAATTGTACTAGGTGACAACGAAAAGTTAGAGACGTTGATTCCCAGTTTGCCCCAGAAAATAAATAGCAACACCAGAGGAGTTAAGCATAAACCGGTGAAAACATCCGAGACAAAACGGGGGGGACGTTTTTCTGGTGGACGGAACATATGCTCTATTTCGGGCAGCGTACTACGGATCGCCTGCTTCTTTGATATCTCTAAATAATTATTTGACAATGTAAAAAGATATTTTAATACAATTTTTAACATTTACCAGATTCGTGTGCAAATTTCAATTGAACGTTCGCTACGTGCCATTGGAATGAATTTGAAATTGAAGCATCACCAATAATCAAATAGAGTTCGTATTGTCCCGACTTGTAGCCAAATTCGGCCCCATGCGCGCCAACATCCATATCAAACTTGTAAGCTTTATTACTGTCTTGTTCAGCGACGAAAATTATTTCCTCATTTGTATCAACATTGGAGAGGCGTACGAAGGCCTGATGAACTGTTATGACCTGCGAAATTTTATCAAATATCACCGTTATTAGAGCAATATAGATATAAAATTTAGGGATCATTGCTATTGTTGTCTGTAAGGTAGCATATACCAGTCTGTCTTCCTAAATTTCAAGTACCTTCGTTGTGCCCTCATCGATGAGTACAGACTTCAGTACGAGTTTTTGAGTGGAATCTGCTTTTAGCGTATCCGGCAGAGTTTGTGGATATATAACATTTTGTTTTTTTACTGACGAGCTCGCATCTGATTCAGCTACACCAAGTTCCAACGAATGCACTTTTACTCGCCCGAGTACCTTGAATTGTAGTGTTTGTGTGTAAGTGTTGTCTGCGTTAATTTCTGCCAAATATATGCCTCGCGTTGGCTTGTAATTCGAAAGCTGAGCCGCGAAAATAGTTTTATCCGATGATTTCGATATCAGCTGCACTTTTTCAGCTAAAACCGTATTATCTTTTTTAAGCAGTATTTTTCCGTATATATTTTGTGGTGCACTTGCTACTGCCTTGCCTAATAAATCGACGACGGCCACATTCAATACTGGATTGTCAGCCTGTAATTGACCATTTCCAATCAATTGAATACAGATCGGTGCAATTTTTCCGGCGCCACCCAATGTTTTCAGGGCCTCAATAAGTACATGTGCGCCCTTTGCTGTTTGTACAGACCTTCTGTTGAGAAAATATGTAGCAAACTTCACAGCTTGCTCCGCATTTATGGGTGTTGGTTTGTTGAAAATATTTGATACTCGGAATATACCATTCACGACTAAAGCGGTAATGCTGAGGCCCCCTTCGAATTGAAGCATCTTTCCATCGACTTCGTCGGCTTGCACAACTGCATCTTCGACACGATCTGCAACAAATGCTGCACCAGTACCTAATTCACTTGCAACATTGAAAGCATATCCAAGGCTAACTATTGAATCATCTTTCTTTAACAAGTCGTGCAGAGTTTTTAAAAGTTTATCAGTACTTTGTTCATCAACCAGAACTCCCAGAAGCTTGTTGGTAGCGACACGGAAATATATTTCCTGGGATGAACTCAGTTCGGACTTTAAAGAACTATACACATTCGCCAATACTGTCTCCGATAACTTATCTTTACAATTCAGATTTTTACCAGAACCAATAAGGTAAAAATCTTTCTCATAAGCCTACAACGAAAAGTGAATATTTGTATAGGAATCTTTAATACGTGTAACTAAAAGGTATCTTACATTTAATTTAGATTCCTGATGAAGTGTACGTATTTTCGAACACAATTTCGTCGATTCCTTTGCGTCATTCATTTGTACATTTAGTGTAGAATAGTAAATAGCTTGCAGGTCATTCGACGTTAAACCATCGGCAAATACACGTTCCAAACGGTGGAGGTCATTTTGACTTAGGTGCCCCGGCACCGTTCGCGCTCCAAATGTTATCGAACTCCAAGACAACGCTAACGTAGCGTATATTAGTACTATATACATATATGAAAAAAATAATTTTTATTATTACGAACAATATTGTCTAAGCTACAAAATTTTATTTTTTGCCGGTTTTAACAAACTGAAAGAAGACGCCTACTTCCTTTCAGCCGGCAATGGTATTCAAACGTTGACTACCCTCATACTCTTGATATAAGTTTAAAATGCTTACCCAATTTGTACATTTTATACACAATTTTCTTGATTAACTCAGCTATAATAATTATTCTTGTATTATCATTAAACCCTTTTAACACAAATTTAACACCGTCTGGCGGCGATCACCATAGAATTTTGACAGACACGTCAACTAAAGATAGCCCGTCAACGACGATTCTTGCGAAAGAAATACATGAGTGCGAAAGACCTACTAGTTATTACTATAATGGACCGATTGTAATAGATTGTAAATAACTCATGTTGCAGAGTTGCAATAAATGGACTTATTTTGTGTTTTTTGCCGATGATACCGTGGCAAGAAAGCGCGAGTATGTGTGTAATTTAGGGTGCTTAATTTTCTATTGCTTTCGCTTACTCTTCCTCCAGAAAGAGAACGTTAATGTATATATAAGTATATAATACATATATAAGTTACCTAAACGTTCTCTGCATCCGCTACACAAACAAGTAATTTTCCTTCTTTTGTAAGCGCGAGTATGTGTGTTGTTGTTGTTGTTGTAGCAGTATCTTCGCCCTGTCAGTGTAGTGTAAATTACCGGTCGTCTTCGTCTAGCTCATCTAACGGTAGGCCCAGGAAACTGGCAGTTTCGACGGGTTGGGTCCAGAGGGAGAGAGGTGTTAGATGAGTGGGTTTGATGGGGCATGTGAAGAGGTGGTTAGTGTCGTGCGGGGTACCTTCACATGCAGGACATATGTTTAGTATGTCGGGGTCGATTCTGGATAGGTAGGAGTTTAACCTGCTACAATATCCAGAACGTAGTTGTGCCAAGATTACGCGGGACTCTCGAGGAAGCTGGAGCTCTTCGTCTGCGATAGGTGGTGGTTGGACTCCGATAACGGCATTCGGGGGTCGGGAGCTTAGGAAGGTGGTAAGTGTCTCCCGATGAATGTCGTTAATAGCCTGTCTGTATACTGTCTGATCCTGGAGAGGTCTGTCCGTTTTGTCCTGGATCTCGTCCACGTAGTTGAGGAAGTGTCTCCTGATGTGCCTGGGAGGTGGCTCAGGCTCGAGCAGGTGTCTGCATGGGTGAGGCCTACGGTGACATCCAAGCAGAAACTGCTTGCCGAGCATTTTGTTATGCTCCTTAACCGGGAGCATGTGCGCCTCGTCATGTAGGTGGTGAATAGGGGACATCAGGAGACATCCTGTCGCGGTCCTGATGGCAGTATTCTGGCAGGTCTGAAGCTTCGTCCACTGCGTATCACTGGTTCCAGGCGACCAGACAGGCGCGGCATAGTTCAGAACCGGTCGGCCTATTGCTTTGAAAGTCGACAGCAACATTTCTTTGTCTTTGCCCCAAGTGCTGCCGGCAAGCGACTTGAGGACTTTGTTGCGATTCTGTACTCTCGTTGCAATAGCGGTTGTGTGCGCCGAGAAGGAGAGCAAGCTGTCAAAGGTGACTCCCAAAATTCTGGGGTTGTTTATCGTCGGAATTGGGGTATCATCGACGTGAACCTGAAGTGGCAGCTTGACCTCCTTTGTCCAGGTGGTAAATAGGGTCGCCGTGGATTTCGTGGGAGAAAGTTTTAAGTTTCTCGCAGTGAAGAAGCGAGAAAGGCTGGCGAGGTAGTCGTTTACTTTTGAGCATAGGCCATCAATGTCATTGCCCGACGCCATTATCGTGCAGTCGTCGGCATATGAGACCAGTGAGACTCCCTCTGGTGGCTGGGGGAGTTTCGAAATATAGAAATTAAAAAGCAAGGGTGAAAGGACACCACCCTGCGGTACTCCTTGCTTTATTTTTCTTTGTTTTGAGGTTTGGTCTCGAAATACTACCGACGAGTGACGACCACTCAGGTAGTTCGCGGTCCACCTCTTCAGCCCTGGCGGGAGTGTCGACTGTAAAATGTCATCTAGTAGCGTGGCGTGGCTGACTGTGTCGAAAGCCTTTTGTAGGTCCAACGCTACTAGGACAGTCCTCTCGCAGGGGCGGTTTTGGTTAAGGCCGCGGTTTACCTGGGTGTTTATGACGGTGAGTGCCGTGGTGGTACTGTGCACTCTACAGAAACCATGCTGGTGTGGGGCTGGAGTCAGGTGTTGAGTGAGGAGTGGGAGTAGAAGGGCCTCAAGTGTCTTCACTACTGGGGAAAGGAGAGTTATCGGACGATAAGACTCCCCTTGGTTGGCGGGTTTCCCAGGCTTCAGCAGTGGGACCACTCTCCCTAATTTCCACTTATCAGGAATGATGAGAGTGGTCATAGACAGGTTGAAGACCTTTGTGAGATATTCTACTCCCAATGGACCCAGCTTTTTCAGCATCAGCATGTTTAGTCCGTCGGGGCCAATGGCTTTTGATGGTTTCATGTGTTTGATGGCCCCCTGAACCTCGTCGCTGGTGAAAGTAAGCGGTGCACTGTTGTAGGGCAGTTTGTGCAGCCGTCTGGTGGCACAACGCTTGGATCTGTCGACCGGAGGATGCAATATAAATTGCCGGCTAAAGTAGCTCGCGCATCTCTTCGGGTCCGACGAAGTACGACCGTTGAAGGTGATATCCACCTTGTCGTTGTGCTTCGTCGGGTTCGACAGGGACCTTACGGTGGACCAGAGCTTGCTCACACCAGAGGTGAAGTTACAGTTGAGTGACCAGTTGCCGGATCTCCAAATTGAGATCCTTTATACGAGGATCCCCGGGATCGGCCTGGCGTAGACGGTCACGCTCGTTTGCCATAACGGCTGCTTCGGCTGGGAAATTGGGACGTAATTCCCGGATCCGTCCAGCAGGTATGAAGCGAGCCGCGGCGGCTGTAATCGCCTTGCGGAATGCGCGTTCGCCGGCGCGCACATCGGTGGGATTGGGTAGGGCTGCGAAGATGTTCTCAGTAAATTCCGCGAATCTGGTCCAATCAGCTTTGTTAAAGTTGATATATGACCGGTGATCCGCGGAAACAAAATCGGCGGGTCTCTCGATCGAGATGATAATGGGCAAGTGGTCTGATGCAAGCGATAGCATAGGTCGCCAGGTTATGCTATTTATCAGACCAGCGCTAGCAATTGTTATGTCAGGCGAGCTGCTACAATTGCCCACTACCCTAGTGGGGGCGTCGTCGTTTACAGTGCTGAACGTCGAATCGTCTATCTGCTCTGCCAATAGCTGTCCCCTACGATCATTTGGCAGGCTTGAATGCCAAAGATCGTGATGCGTTAAAGTCACCTACTACCAATCGGTTTTCTCCCTTGATGAGCGCACCAATATCGGGGAGATATCCTGCCGGGCACCAGGTGACAGGGGGTATATAAATATTATAAATTTCGAGCTCGGAATCGCCTGACCGGACAGCTATACCTTGACGTTCTAAGGTGCTGTCCCTGCGGTCGATGCCTTCATCAATAAGACGATACTGCACTGAATGGTGTACTATGAACGCTAGGCCACCACCGTTGTCTCGCTCGCGGTCCTTTCGGTGCACGTTATAGCCGTCCCTGGTAATCAGGGGGGAGCTAGCGTGCAGTTTTGTCTCTTGGACCGCAGCTATCTTAATTCCGAACCGATTCATGAAGTCGACTATTTCGTCAATCTTGCTCGTTAGTCCGTTGCAGTTCAGTTGCAAAAGCTTGAAGCTTCGCTGGAGGGTCGTCGTAATTCGGGGGGTGAGGGATGCGTGATGTTGTCTGCGTTGGACCTGCTGTGCGTTCCGCAAAATGGGGAGTGGCCTGATGTTGTCGGGAGGCCGCGCCACGGGGGGCGGTTGCGGGTGCAGAGCTCTGCAGCAGGGTGCAACGTAGTCGCGTGTCCACTCACGGGTGGTGTGCAGGCCGGAGCACCTCCGAAAGTGACACCAGCCACTGCAAGAACTGCATTGGACAGTTGCCAGGTTCCGAGGTACTACGGTCTGGCACACGGAGCAGACTGTGCGGGGGACCAAGAGCTGCTGGTTTGTCCCCGCACTGGGGTAGGAGCAGGAGGGTTGTGGGTTGGAAAGGGAGTCGTGTTGCTCTTGGGGGCTCCTGGCCGTTGAGGTGTTGTTAGTGGCGGCAGTGTGATGTGCCGGCACTGAGGGCAGTGTCGCCGTAGAGGCGGTGACCGCCTGTGGGCGGGAGCAACACGTGGCCACATACCTTGTGGACCACTCCCTGTGAGTCTTAAGGCCTGAACAGGTCTTAAGATGGCACCACCCGTTGCACTGGTTACACCTAACCGAGGTGGAGTTCGGGTGGAGCCGTTTGTGGCAAATGCAGCAGTAAAATACTTCAGGTCCGGGGTTGGGTTCGACGCCAGCCCGGAAGAGAAGTATTTGGAGCAAACTGGCTGCAATGAGTTGCTCCTGTGACGAAAGGTTTAGGGTAAAATACGGTGCACTAGACAGGGCTAGTGTACTGGGGCGGCAGCCCTTGGTCGGGAATAAAAACCCGAGTCATTCCGGTAACGTAGAACCGGCTGCCATGGGAATGCGCGAGTACGTGTGTAATTTAGGGTGCTTAATTTTCTATTGCTTTCGCTTACTCTTCCTCCAGAAAGAGAACGTTAATGTATATATAAGTATATAATACATATATAAGTTACCTAAACGTTCTCTGCATCCGCTACACAAACAAGTAATTTTCCTTCTTTTGTTTGAATATTCGCAGCGATGACGTCATAGCAAATTTGGAGGCCACAATTTTGTATTCTTTCATTCTTGGAGTGGTTATGTCAGACTATTAATCAGTCAGATCATTAATCCATTTCCTTAACATTCTGAGCTTGTTACAGAGTTCCAATTTGGAAAATGAAATTTAGTTAAAGCATTGTTTTTTTCTATTGACAACACTAATTGAAGTACGTACAAAAATCTTTACAAATGGCTAATGATGCTCAAACTCACCAATTTATCGTAGTCCCCTTTCCGTTACCCGAGGAATACACGAAATTGAGCAAAATTTTAGCCCGTAGAAACCAACTGCTTTCCTTTGGTTACATATTTACACAATACATCGGTTGGTGTGTGTTTCGTGGTATCGACACAATGTTGCCATTGATATTTTTGCATACATATGTATTTTTACACACAGACGCGTTATCATTTAAAATTTTTCATTAGTTAATAAGCCAAAGTCGAAAACCACCAAATGCAAACAGTTAATTTATCTATAATTAACATTATTCAACATTGTTTTTAAGTTATTTAAAAAAAAAGAGGTTGTCTGTAAAGTCGGTTTACTGACGATAGTTTAACGTGACAACGTCATAAGAAAATACTGATGTAATGGTTGCAATTTTCAAAACAAAATTTTAATTTTATTTGTTTGATAGTTATTTTGTATGGATATAGAGGAGGAGGTAAATGGAATCGCAATGGAATAGGTCAAGTTACATTTACACAAACGTGAAAAATGACGAAACATTTATCAAATTCATGAAAGATATGTTCAATTCCGATTGTGCATCAGACGTTAATAAGTCAACAACACTGAGAGGCAATATTACCGATTTGCCTTTTTCAAGACACTTTACACTCGAAACACTCCATTTCATTTCCTACTTTTTCTATCATCGTCCTATTCTCAACAGAGAAATGGTTCATTACCATGCACACAGGAAGAAGGCATATGCAAATACAAATATGTGAATTTATATACAAATGCGCATATACATACATATATGTATATGCTCACTCAAGTAGGAGAGAGCCAGATGTCGAACGTTGCCGGCCCCGGGTCCGATTGTGCTCTTTGTCGTTCGTTCCGCGCTCTCGCTTGCAGTTCAAACACATTAGCTTACATTTGCTTGCGTACAGAATAGATTCGTCCATTTGATATGTCCATATGATTTGTAGGCATCTTTAGATATAGATTTGTTCCTTTTGAAAATTGCGCGAAATTGTATATGTATATGCATGTTTATATATGTACATATATTAGTATACAACATATCTTATAAGGTATGTGGTAAATATTACCATACATTTTTTCCTTCATATATAATAAAAAAAATTAATAATAATAACATTAAAACAACAGGTATTATTAACAACTAGTCGTCACTATTTATAAATTCGGTAAGGATGATGATGATACACTTGGTTTCATTTTAAATTCTTCAAGTAAATCAAATTAATAATAATCAATAAGAAGGCATATGCAAATACATATACATATGTGAATTTATATATGTACATATGCGCATATACATACATATATACGCTCACTTAAGTAGGAGAGAGCAAGATGTCGAACGTTGCCGAACGTTGTGCTCTTTGTCTTTCGTTCCGCGCTTTCACTTGCAGTTCATGCAAGGTAACGACCATGAGCAAGATAACGACGAATGAGCAAGATAACGACGATTGAGCAAGATAACGACGAATGAGCAAGATGACGACCATTGAGCAAGATAACGACGAATGAGCAAGATAACGACCATTGAGCAAGTAACGACACATTTTTTTGTGCGTGCAGCCGGCTAAATCGAATTATAAGACGTTATCACGTAAAAAAATTAAAATTTGTATAAGATTATTTTGTAAATAAATTAGAAATGTACTGTTTGACAACACTGTGTGGTGAGAGAGCAATCAGATGGCACGATTCTACGGAAACAATCCAAAATCCCATGTTGGAGCATTCCATGGTTCGTACGGGACAGATCGTACGAATTTTTACAGTTTACAACCTTAATTATAGACAAACCATAACTTTTTAAAACGAGTTATTTAGTGCACTAATACTGTGTGGTAGTTTTCTAAACGAAACCTATAAACGTGCTTTAAAATATTCGCATATCTTTGCAAAATCCAAAAAAAATTATATGTTCGTACGGGACAGCTAAAGTCTACCACTACTCTGAGTTATAGTGAATTAAGTGAAATTTCAGCGAAACTAATAATATTAACAAGAAAACGAAAATGACATTTGATTGTGATTGTATTAGAGTTTATTAACACAACAAAAACATTTAAAACATATTTAGTTTAAATGACTTATAGGGTAAAAATGAAAATGTTCGTACGGGACAAATTGTGTTCGTACGGGACGCGTACGAAATTCAGCTCTTAAATTTTGATTTTAACGTTCTCTAAAGGGAAGATTTGATGCTTTTGTTATCTAATATTTCGTGAAATTTGGATATTCCGGGTATAGGCTTGGACGATTCCCAGGGACGAACATCCCGAATTTCGTCAGCTATTTCGGATGCAGAAATATAAAAAGTGGATGTTGAAGAAACTTATGTGGCAGCAACTTTTGCGAAATCATTCGCGTTTTGGATTACAGTATTGCTTCCTTGGCTACGGGCTTTTTGATTAACAAGTCTTTTTATATTGCCACCGACTCCGTCTACAACTCCCTTAGCATGGGAAGTGGCAAAATACTTCCATTCAAATTGTTTGCTATATCTTTCAGAGAGATATACCAATAACGAGACCATATAACGATTTTTAAATTCAGAAGAAGGACCATCACTCCATATAACTTCTTTAATTATTTCCCCATGATCTGCTGCAAAAATTTTATCATACAAATATGTCACGAAGGCGAATATACTGTCTTTATCTTTTTCCTTTGTATCAGAGCATATCACAAAAGTTTTACATTGTGCCATGAAAAATGAAGCAGCGGTAAAAAGAGTAAAACTTTCCCTGCTCCATAAAGCTGACTGCACCTCGCTTTGATATGCGCAAGAATAAGACATAGCAAAATCAATTTGAAGTATTCTTGCATGTTCATTATTTTTATCGCTTTGGAATGCTTGTGCTTGTACTCTTTTCATATTTATGTGATACATGACGTATGGTAAGTCGGATATAAGGTTTTCGTGTAACTCTCCACAACTGATTTCTTCTGTCTTCAGTTTTACTCGTTGATCATCTCCTTTTTTCCATTGCTTATAAATTATATTTTTTCCTGGGTCATAAGGTATTACCATTTTTCTTCCATTTTTACATGTATCGCACACATTTCTCCAACAGCTTGAATCAAGGGCCGTATCACAGAGAATGTTGCTCCAGTAGGAGCTATTGTAGCTTATTTTCAATCACTTCAATTTTAGAATAAAATTCTCGTGAATCATACATTTGCACTGTTCTGATGGCGTGTCTTTTAATAACAAAACATTTTTCGGTCGAGTGCACAATCTAGAAAACTCTATTTTTATGTTCGGAAACTCTTCCTTAAATATATAAAAAGCTTCTTTTAAAAATAAGGTGAGGTAGTGCTTTTGTAATGTAAGTTTTTTACCGTTAGTCCAACAGACCATTGTGTCGTTCATGCCCGGGCATGTATAAACAATGTCTGGACGAAAGTAAAAATCTTTCACCATTTTGGTGGTTTCGTCATCGTTAATTGGTTCATTTATAGATTTATTCCTAACGTTATCAATACTAAGTCCAAGTTTCTTTGCCACACCCGCTACAACAGCCTTTTTTTTAGTGAGTGAACTGGGTAGACTTCGCATACATTTTTGTACAGCCTTAGCATACGTTTGCTTACATTTGTATGGAAAACATTCAGATTCGCAATCACCAACAATATTTGAACCAGCCTCCCTGTCTTGGGTTTGGATCAACTTTTTGGCTCTTTGGACTCTCTTTTTTTCTTTTTCGTACTTCTTCCTCTTCTGTATTTCTTCCTGGGTCATGGCTTTAGTTTTTCTTTTCCTCCACTGTTTCACTCTTTCTTTTTCGTTGTTTTTGAAATCTGGACCTTTTTTTCGTTTCTCGTGTCTCCATTTTTTATAACGTGACACGCTATGGTTGTTATTATTTTCACTAATTTTCTCCATTTTTTAGTTAAAAGAAAAACTTATATGCCGTGTTCGTACGGGACAAAATTTAATGACTGAATATTGAACTTATTTGGGATGCAAACTGAAATCAATGCTTTACAAGTAAAAAGAGCACCAGTAGTTTGCTTTAAATGTAAAGTAATCGAAACAAATAAGTTACTCGGATGAGCACAAAAATAACTTACAGTGTTAAGTGCGTTCGTACGGGACATCATCGAACCATTTTTTTAAAAGAGCATATCTGCGTTGTTCATAAATAAACTTTTTTTTAATATTACGTTTCAAAACGTAAAAGTTTGTTCTTTTAACACCAATTATCAGTTTCACGCTATATGTCACACATAATGAGAACTAAGCGCTTAAACTTGACCAAATTTTGATAGAAGAAAATAAAATTTTTATGAGTTGTTTTTGTTGTAAAAAAAGATACTTCAAACTGAGGTCAAGTAAAAGGTCGATGTTTATAATAAAGATTGATATATTTTAAATACATTAACACTAATATAGTCATCTGGAAATGTAATTTGTTCGGCGGTCGAAATTTACCATTTTCCATGGAATGCTCCTGTTAACGATCTACGATACTACGGAACGGATCGCTGATGAAAGTTCATTTACATGGGTCTTTCATTAACGTAAACGTACACCCGTATCAACTGACACGATGAAACAAAGATCTACGATACTACGGAACAGAACGTTGACGAGAATTCATTGACATGGGGCTTTCATTAATTTCATCGTGTCAGTTGAAACGAGCATACGGTTACGTTGGTGAGTGTGAGCATCATAAGAATAATGTGTTTGGACTCATAATAGAGAATTAAGAATTATTTATATACACATAGCCCATAAAGTTGGCGTACACCTTACAAATACTTTTAAATTTATTAGAACACAAGACTAATTTATAATGAAAACATATTTTAAGAGCCACGCATTGTCTCTTGATGTTCCCCCTACAACACCTACACAATCAGGCATCAATACTCTCTGTTTAGAAGCACAATAAAATGCTCAGAAAGTAGTTTCTCCTTGGATGTTACCGTAGGTATAACCTCGAAGACATTTTCTAGAACCTGAGGCGACTCCCACGCACGTCATGAGGCATATCTTCAAGTACTCTACTACACCTAACGACATCCATCGAGAGACACTTACCACCCTCCTAAACTGCCGACCTCTCAATGCCGTCATCGGAGTCCAACAAAATGAAAATGAATTCTCACCAACCGCGAGACACGCGTAACTCTGGGCCAATTGCGGCCCTACGTACCCCGACGTACCTAACATACATATGTAGCATATGAAGGCACACCGCACGACACTAACCACCTTTTGACCTTCCCACGACAGTCGGTTCTACGTAACCGGAACGACCTGGATTCATATCCAGCCAAGAACTGTGACTTCAGCAACGATCCCCGTATATGTATGGGAAATGTTTATGCTGCTACAACTACAACACTAACTACTACCAAATTGCACAAACAAAATACATGTAAATTTTATTGTTAATTTAGCGAAGTCACCTTCCATGAATCCGTGTATTATAATTACCATATAACTGGGAAATGCGTTGGTACAATGCATACATAACAGTGTACGATGAATGTATAACTGTATATATAAATATAATAAGATTACTGCACATAGTGCAGCGAGAATTTCAACAAATTCGCTAAGCATGTTATTTGTTTTTTATTAGTTATCTTCCAAAGCCAATAAAAACAAAAAACGTCAAGCTATATATTTTATAGTCGTTTAACCTTCAAACTTTTCTTATCTCAATTTTACACAATTTTCAAAATGAAGTGCATGCATACATATATCTTTACTATTTGTATTCGAATTATCTTGGGATTTCGTCTCAACGAGAAATCATATACACATATACTTTTAAGTAAACGCTCGTTTTAACCGGTAGATGTCACCGAATGTAAGACGGCAACAAAAAAAATTACGCAACAACTAGTTCGTGGCAATGAATTAATGATGGGTGAGAGTTAATTATTTACTCACAATACTACTTGACTCCAAAGCAATAAAGTATGCAATGGGGGAAATCCTTTACAGCTAAAAGTATAAGTACATATACGTATAAGTTTGTGCTTTGCTATATTTTGCTTTATAATTTACAAATGCTCAAATGGTCTTCTAAAAAATTAATTGAAGTAACCCTTCTTTGTGGCTCCTTCTATGATTGTTCTAATGGCAACGAACGCTTCTTGAGCCGTAGGCTCAATCTCATTGGCAGGTAATATAAACATGTCCGAACTATCTGGTGGGCCTCTCAACTCGAAAGTGTATGCAATTGGTATATTCATTTTGCTGTAAGCCCAGTCCATGCTGCCGCCACTTGAGGGATAAATCGTTTCAATTATACTACCGCTGGTATAATTACGACCAGTTAATTCTCGTATACGCCCGACAGCATTACGACCAAACTCTTGTAAATCATCATAGTTGGATACGTGTTTTTTAGTGTAGCCATATGGGAACATAATCATTTGTGAATAGGAATGCAATGCTATATATGTTCTAATTTGCTCCTTATCCACGTGTGCCTGAAGGAAATCTGTCAAACGCTTAGTTTCAATTTCACTACCTTCACTTGGACCAGAGTAATCATAACGGCATGGGTCTCCACTAGCACCGGTGGTATTCCAGTGATCCGGATAGTTGCGATTCAAGTCAACACCACGGCATATGCCAAATAATTGCCGATTTTTACGCCACATACGGTCATGTTCGAATGTATATTTATAGCCGTCTGGGTTTACAGAAGGAAATACAATCCAGTTGTAGTTGTTTGCTAACGTTTGCACTGCTTCTTCCTTAGAGGTTAGCAGCTCGTTGATAAGGTATGTAGCTACGGCGGGTGCAATCCATTCGCGTGCATGGATGCCACTCTCTATGAAAATGGCTTTGTTGGAAGCGTTTCGTGATAGTTTTAAACCCTTAATGGGGACACCTTGCGTACTGTTGCCCATTTCAATTAAGGACAAATCTTTGGGATATTGATCTACCATATATTCCAACCACGCATAAATAGTTTTCAAATGGAAGAAGTGTCGCCAGTCGAGCGCGGAAGCTGCGGTGTCAGCGGGCAGAACTTCTTTAATATTGCGGTCGATTTTCTCCTGGAAGTTAAATGTCTGAAACGATACAAGTCGAATAAAGTAATGAACTTGTTTTCAGTATATGCGTACACTTATTTATAAAAGAAAACTTACCAATATGCGATGCTTTACCCCGTACGTCTTCAGCAAATCTGCAAAATCAGCCACTTTATGCGCGGCTACCAAAATGGTCAGTTTCTGGCCAATTTCACGCGCATGCCCCATAAAAGTTAAACTATCACTCTGCTGCTCCATTTTTTGGAAAATGTCGACGTGCTGATCTGTATCCAGCTCAACATTGTATACACGGTAGTGGTCATACCGAGCTAGATCCTCGTGTACATGCGAAAGTTTATCGGTTCCAAAGTACACTAGGGATTCCCCAGCTTCTGCTGTAGGAACAGCACATTCTCCGATTTTATTATCCGGGCTGATACTACCTTCCGCCGACATGTCTGCAATCGTAATGATCAACAATAAGAAGCCGCTTACGACCTGTGGCTTTCGTGGCCACAGCATTTCTTACCATATGTATTTATATTTTATCTTTTTTATTTTAGGTAAATAGCTACTTTCGTCTGTTTTTATCTGTTGTTTGATGAATTCTTAATTAATGTAGAGGATTAACTTTGCCAGACGAAGACGCTAAAATAAAAGCAAAACAACGGAACTCTGTAAGAATATGCCTTATTGACTTGTTTTCATAATTATTCACCGTTGTTATAATAACGTAGTCCGTTTCAAAATATAAAATTTTTTAAGCTTCGCAAAAGTAATTTAATAATTCTGAGCTAAACTCTGATTATTGTATGTACATATATACCCGTGGTCATATAAGTAGAAACGCGATATTTTTACTAGTTTTTCAAATTTCCATTAATTGTTTATAAAAATATTGTTTATCAACACCAGAGGAAATATTTTATATTAATGGCCCGCGTTTTTGAAAAAAAGTTATAGGAGTGTGGGTAGAGGAGGTATTCCATACTCTAAAAGCAAAAACCACCACCCTTAAGAAAGTTATAGATTTTAAGTTATTTGATTTCCAAGTTCGTAAAACTTACCAACACTTCTCCTAATTTGGTTACATATTTCAACAAGAAGTACTGCCAGATTTATGTAAAAGCAAATTATATATATATCTATATATATATATATATATGGTTTGTATATGTATATATACAATATATATACATAGAATATATGTATGTTTGATTGTACACATTTTAAATTTATGGTTTTGGATTTAATAGCTATATATGTATATCGTGGCAAATCCTGAACATTCGTGGAACCATAGATAATAACATGCGAAACTCTCATTTTTTGTGAGAGCGCGCCTAGGAACTCGTTTCAATACTTGGCAGCAGTTCTAATCCCTGATGAACAGCTGATGACGAATTGGCGAGCTGCCAAAAGAAAGGGCACCAAAAATAACTGACGAAAACACTTCGTTTTTTTGTTAATGGAAAAATTTCGCTTATAAATACCTATAATTGAAAAATTCAAGTAAACTGAGTTTTTAGAATTTCCCAAAGCCTTTTATATCCTTTTCGGATTCTAATTTTAATTAATCTTGTGTAAATACATACATGTATACGTTGTAATATTGCAGCGAACCGAGAAACTACGGGAACCCACTAACAATAGCGGGCAAATGAGATATTAATGGTGCTCACACTCACCAACGTAAACGTACACCCGTATCAGTTGACACAATGAAACAACGATCTATGATACTACGGAACGGAATGATGGAGGGAATTCATTTACATGGGGCCCTCATTAGTTTCATGGTGAGTTCGCCTTAACACCAGATCACGAGACAGAACAAGGCTAGGTAGAAGTGTCCAGAAGATTCGGGTTGCCAAATCTAGAAATTCTTCTTCTTCTTAATTGGCGCGATAACCGTTTACGCGATTTCAGCCAGTCGTGCTAACCGGCGCTAGTTGGACACACCAAGTGAAGCCAACTCCTTCTCCACCTGATCTTTCCAACGCAAAGGAGGCCTTCCTCTTCCTCTGCTACCACCAACTGGTACCGCATCAAATACTTTCAGAGCCGGAGCGTTTGTATCCATTGGACGGCATGACCCAGCCAGCGTAGCTGCTGAATCTTTATTCGCTGCGCTATGTCTATGTCGTCGTAAAGCTCATACAGCTTATTGTTCCATCGCCTGTGATATTCGCAGTTGCCAACGTGCAAAGGTCCAAAAACCTTACGCAGAATCTTTCTCTCAAACACTCCAAGCGTCGCTTCAACGGATGTTATTATCGGCATACGCCAACAATTGTACGCTCTTATAAAATATTGTGCTTGAGCAATTAAGTTCTGCGGCTCGTACGATGTTCTCCAACATTAGGTTAAAGAAGTAACACGACAGCGAGTCACCTTGTCTGAAACCTCGTTTAGTACCAAACCTCTCGGAGAGGTCCTTCTCAATTCTGACGGCGCTGCTGGTGTTGAGCAACGACATCTTGCAAAGCCGTATTCGTTTTGTGGGGATACCAAATCTAGATACATATTACGAGTTATTAAGCAGAGGTGCATGCGCATAGGGTATTCAGTCTAAAGTTAACGTGAGAACGTGTAAAGTAGGGTAAAACGATTAACTGTTGCAATTAAATAAAGCAGGTTGTGTTTCCATTAGTTGTGACTTTTATTTAGCAATCTAGTGATCGAACTCAGAAGAATTATTGTCAAACGTTTTGTTTGGATAAAAACGTATTGATTTCGCAACAGTATCATTGGCCAGATAAAATAATTATCAATGCTGGAATCTCGACAATCAAAGCGATTTGCTTGATTATGAGCAAGACCCAAGACGATCCTTGAGTCAGACCCTCAAATGAAGTAAACAAATTGAAAGTACTAGTGCTGCTGACATTGGTTGGCATCTAAGTATTGGAAATAAAGTAAAGCAAGTTGTGTTGCCATTAATTTTTGACTTTTCTTTGACAAGTGGTCTGGATCCAGAAAGCAAAAAACAAAATGCGTGTACGTTTTTACTTATATGCGTATAGATGACATACAGAGAACGTTAATGAATAGAGAAGTCTTAATGACTGGAAAGTGTTCATTTTCGAGGGGTACTCGTGACATACTAATATTATAAAGAGGAAAACTTTGTTTGTTTGTAATGAAGAGGCTCAAAAACTACTGGACCGATTTTAAAAATTCTTTCACCATTCGAAAACTACATTATCCACGAGTAACATGGATTACATTTTATTTTGGAAAAAAATAGGGTTCCGTAAGATATTTGGATTTTTCGGACACAAACTGAAAAAAATCTTATATATAAAATAAAGTCAACTTTTTGTGTGTATTCGCTAACCGGCCGTGTCTGCACCGAATTAAACCAAACATACACACATTGTTAAGAAGGTATTGAAGATGGTTTCCGTATAGTTTGGATACCTATTGGTGGATAGGGCTCGAGATATAGGTCAAAACGTGGACCCGGGTAACCTTCGGATGTGTATGTACAATATGGGTATCAAATGGAAGCTGTTGGTGAATGCTTTAGTTCAGAGTATTTTTCATGCCGCTCCGACTAGGGTCTCGAGATAGAGACCAAAACGTGGACCCTAGAATGTGTTTGTACAATATGGATATCAAATTGAAGCTGTTGGTGAATGCCTTAGTACAGAGTATTTTTCATGCCGCTACGTGACTGGGGTCTCGAGATATAGGTCAAAACGTGGACCCGGGTAACCTTCGGATGTGTATGTACAATATGGGTATCAAATTGAAGCTGTTGGTGAATGCTTTAGCACAGAGTATTTTTCATGCCGCTACGTGACTGGGGTCTCGAAACGTGGACCCGGGTAACATTTGGTTGTGTATGTACAATATGGATATCAAATGAATGCTGTTGATAAGTGCTTTAATACGGGGTAATTTTCATACCTATTGATGACTAGGGTCTGGAAATATATGCCAAAACGTGGACCCGCCGTGTCTTTGCACCGAATTAAACCAAACTTACACACATTGTTAAGGAGGTATTGAAGATGGTTTCCGTATAATTTGGATACCTATTGGTAGATAGGGTCTCGAGATATAGGTCAAAACGTGGACCCGGGTAACCTTCGGATGTGTATGTACAATATGGGTATCAAATGGAAGCTGTTGGTGAATGATTTAGTTCAGAGTATTTCCATCCGCTCCGTGACTAGGGTCTCGAGATAGAGACCAAAACGTGGACCCTAGAATGTGTTTGTACAATATGGATATCAAATGAAAGCTGTTGATAAGTGCTTTAATACGGGGTAATTTTCATACCTATTGACGACTAGGGTCTCGAAATATATAAACGTGGACCCGCCGTGTCTTTGCACCGAATTAAACCAAACTTATGCACATTGTTAAGTAAGTATTGAAAATGGGCTTCGTAAAGTTTGGTTGTAATTCGGAGCAGTGGCAACGGGTACAGCGTTCTTTTGAACCAGCCATAATGTCGCTTACTTTTTTAACGCTTGGGGCGGAACTGAACTATCAAATTGACAGTGTGAGTTACAATGTGTCAATATTTCTTTCTGATTTGGATGCCATAAGGAAAAAACGTAAGTGCAACATGTAAAAATTGTTTGTGAATTTTTTTGGAGTGGATTTTGGAACAGTGAATAATTTCTTACGAAATTTGAGAATTTAATGTGAAATCCGAATGAAATTATGTGTTCGTGGAAAAAACAATTTTTGTCGTTTTTTTTTTTGAAAAATATAAGTGGATAATGGTTAAAAAAGCTCCAATGCTTAATAAAACATATAAATTGAAACGAAAAATTCATGGATGATCAGGAAAAAAGACGATTGTTTATTCATATGCGTTGATTTGAAATTTACAAACAATCTTCTTTTTTTCTGATTTTCAATTTATATTTTATATTTACTCAAAAACAAATAGAAAAACAAAAAATATTGTTTATGCCAAAGCGCTTGAATAAAGAATAAAGAAATAAATAATATGAAAACCATATATTTTCTGTTCTAAACCATATCTATTCTATTTTAGTGTGCCCAGCGAAGGGGGCTGGGTTTGCTAGTCACATATAAACAGATTTATAATAGAAGCCCTCTTTCCAATGGGTGGGGCTTTAAATGAAACGTCCCCATACTTCTTGCTTACTTACTAATTCGTGTAAGATTTTATTGACGGTTATTTTAATCTCGAAATACTTTATTTACATGTCTTCTTTTCTTAATTCAATCAATTCGCCTTGTAAATAATCGGTTCGGCATTTGAGTACCAGAAGGAAATATAAAATACATGTAACTTTTTATTTTTGTACTACCGTTATCACCAAGATAAATCTATTCAAGGTAGTAGCGGTAGACCAGTTGATTTGTGTTTTTTTTCTTTGGCCGTGTACATTCGGATGTCAGCCTAAAATAAAGTTTCGAAAAGTAGTTCCATTCGCACCATAGTCGGTTGCTTCTAGCTCCAACGTAATGTGGGCTATGCAACATAGTTCGTCTTTTTCTTTTCTTGTGGCATTTCTGATTAAGAATGGTGAAATACAATGTTGCCTTCCGAATTCACAGTTTCCTCAGAGCCCATGAATAAACAAATAGAAGGAAGGGAAATTGCTTGTTTGTGAGAGGAAGAGTAGGCGAAAGCAATAGAAACTTCTAAACACTAGAAATTGTATACATACACACACACTTTCTTGTCACGGTGCCATCCGTATAAAAATGAAATAAAAATACAATTGGAGGTTTTATATTTATTTGTGCTTTGGCAATTTAACAGGCGCCATTTCGCTTTCATTAGCTTGGTTAGTTTAAATCTCACAAATAACAATACTACCAAACCATTTACTGAATTTTCAGAAACATGTAATTTCTTCTCCTTTTGTTGGTTTTGTATCGGAAAGGAGTCTGAAGTCAGACTTGTCAAAATCGGGAAAAACAAAGTAACATTTGCGGAAGACGTTACCTTCAGTATTCAATTCGCCTTGGTTATCAACATATGAGTCCAAGAATTCGCCTTGATATATGTCTACTTTTGTTTTTAATGAGAATCCTTACGCGAAATTTGACAGCTGCCAGTTTTTGATGCTTTTGAGGCATAAATCAATAAAATTTCCATGGCATATTAAAAACACGAAATAAAAGGAAGATAAAAATAGTTCAGAAAAGGGCTAATGGTTCACTCAAAATGAAATTCCAGTTCCGGAGAAGTTATAAATTGACCAAATACATGCGGGAGTAAAATATAACTTCGAAATGAATATACAACTCACCAGCTTTGAATTAAGTTCGGAGGCATTAATTGGATCATTATTGGCATTATGCGCATTATTCGTTTTTTGTCGCAGTTTATTGGTGGAAGACGTTATTTGCATACCAGGGAAAACTAAACATAGCTGGAAGTCTATCAAAATCCTGGAAAAGGCTAGTTTACAAAATATGTGCACACCCTGCGACATTTTCCCCAGTTTCGACCATTTTACTTTTCTAGTAAAAATCATATTAAAATTTTAAATTTCATGCCAAAGTAAAGGAAAAACTTGCTATGCGGTCAGAGCTTATTAAATTTGATTTTTTATAATTTTTTTCCTTGACGGTGTTGAGCATTTTATCCATTAAGAAGTACACTTCTTGGATGTAATTAAAAAACTAATAAGCTAAAGAACTGCATACCAAAAACTTTTCCAGAAATTCTAATTAAAAATCATTGAATTGTGATGAAAAGTTTGTTGAATTTCTCTGGTTTTTGTATTAAGTTTGTAAGATAGATTTATGTGGTTTTTGAAAGATAAGGAATATACTTTTATAAAACAAATGTTTAAAAACATGAAAGAAAAATGGTTAAAAACAGGTCACAATGTTGATGTGTTGTTTGACGCGGGCTGAATATACGAGCTACATTCTGTAATGTGCACATTCATACATACAACATAACATACCTTTTTATACATATACTTCAATATTATTTATTTGCGTAGGCTTGTTACTGCAATTCTTGCGAAGTCCTTCTAACCCCTTCGGCTGGTCTGTTTTGTGATTGCTGTGGCATTTGTACCCATAACGCTAACATTTGTACCAAAAAAATAGATATCACTAATCGTTGCAAAGATAAATGGCTGCGAAATGAAAAATCTATGCGCCATCTATGGGTTCGTGGCAATTTGCCTTTGGCGGTGATTTGCGCTGCCTGTAGCGACGAAATCGATTACCATGCTACTGCGGGCCTCTATGGTTGGAGGTGTGCATGGTGTCAACGCTGTTACCATAACAACTGCTACAAACATATAGATACTCGTGCAGAATGTGATCTAGGTGAATTCCGGGACATGATTTTTCCACCATATTGCATTGTTGCTGCACGTACGCGTGAGTCGGTAAGATTGCACTTAGCTGGCATCAAACCACCAAGCATTGAAGGATGGGAGCCTCTAATAGTTATTGCCAATACAAAATCTGGGAGCAATACAAGTTCGGATGTGGTATCTTTGCTTCGCGGTTTTCTCCATCCTCTCCAAGTAATGGAATTGGGTACTCGGGGACCCCAAGATGCCATGCAATGGGCAGCAAAGGCCAGTCCACGGCCTTGCCGATTGTTGGTAGCGGGTGGCGACGGAACAGTGGGTTGGGTGCTAAATACAATATACGCACTCAATATAAAGGTAACGTTATGTATGAATATATTGTATGGCTATATACATATTATAAAGAAATGAATAAAAAATACATAAATATACAATGTTTTCTAGCCTATGCCCTCAGTTGCCATAATACCACTGGGTACGGGTAACGATCTTTCACGTGTGATGGGTTGGGGACCGGAACCGCCTTCAATTTTAGATCCAATTACAATACTTAGGAATGTAAGTATTATTTTCTTATTTTATTTTAAGCAGTCTAAAAATTTTGATTTTCAGATAAAACAGGCGCGCTCTGTTAATTTGGATCGTTTCGATTTACAAATTGAGAGACTGCATTATCGCCTGCCTATTCAACGACATCCGATCAAAACGATACATGTCTATAACTATTTTAGCATTGGAGTGGATGCGCTGGTCACATATAATTTTCACAAAACTCGTGAATCTAGATTTTACGTACTAAGTAGTCGTATTTTTAATAAGGTAGACTATAATTTGTTTTGTTTATCTGTTTTATGCAGTAAGTAAATTTTAAATTTTCAGCTAATTTATTTCGGTTTCGGCACGCAACAAATTGTTCAACGCGATTGTGAGCGTATTGAACAGAAATTGGACATATATTTGGACGGTCACCTTGTAGATCTGCCTGAATTGCAATCGATTATCTTCCTTAATATTGATTCATGGGGAGCTGGCTGTAAACTATGTGGTACGTTTTTTTGTGACTAAAAATTTATAAGTACTTGAAATTTGCAGAATGTCTGTATTTGCAGATCTTAGTAACTCAGATGCAAAGACGAAGATATATAACTCTATTTCGGATGGTATGATGGAGGTTTTTGGACTTGTGTCTTCTTTTCACATGGCACAATTACAGTGCGGCATTAGCAAACCGGTGCGCATTGGCCAAGCCAAGCAAATACGAGTAAGAAAGTCATTTGTATTCATATGCAACATACATAAAATTTATAAAATGTGCTAATAAAAAATTTCATCTCATGTCTGTCAGATTGTTGTTAGGGCTACCTGTCCCATGCAATCTGATGGCGAGCCTTGGATGCAAGCTCCGGCCGACATACGCTTACAGTCACGCAGCCAAGTACGTATGCTTAGGTTTGAAAGCTAGTACAAGTACTTAAAAAGCCAAATGGTTACGCAATTGTGTTGAACTTATTTATGTTAGACCTTATATAAGGCTTCGACTCATAAGTGTCAAATTTACACGATATTACATATGTATGTATCTGTTTATAGATATGCATAAGTATGATATTAAAGATTAATTTCGTGGTATTAAATTTTAAATTAATAACAATTCACATTTCTAATTCAAAGTATTTTGTGACTTATAGCTGTATTAACAATATGAGAAATATGCTTATATAAAATATTTGCATTTATATATATAAGTTAAAGGTGTAAAAGTTGTGTAAAGCTAGAACTCCATACCATTCCACGACCGTCGTTTCTTTGTAACCGGATCTGAATGGGTTGGTGCGTGACCACCATTCGGAATTAAGAGAGGTGCGAATCTCGGTGAAACACCAAAATTTAGGAAAATTTTTTCTAATAGCGGTCGCTTCTTGGCAGGCAATGGCAAACCCCGTATTTCTGCCATTCCTCATAAAAAATATCTGCCGTTCGGAATTGGCTTAAAACTGTAGATCCCTCCATTTGTGGAACAACATAAAGACGCACACCAAAAATAGGATGAAGAGCTCGGCAAACACCCAAGGGTGTACGCGCAAATTATATATGTATATACACAATGGTTGTTACTTCCGTATTTGTATGGAATATCATGCAACAACAACATGCAAGCGTTCCTGGCTCTTCGTATTTCAGCGTTTTATTCAGTTATAAGATTTGTCGGCTGAAGTTCTAGTTTAACACTACCGATTTTGATTTCTTGTTTGTTAAGTATTAATGTTTTAAGTGAAGTTTGTTTAATGCCCGATGAATGGAACCTGAATTGTGTTAAAACATGTGAACACTACTGATTATGTACATAATTGCAACGCTGCTATATTCCAAAAATCCTCCTTATTTTACTTGAAAGGCATCATCAAAACTTCGAGATTGTAACCGGCCGAGGACTGTCACTTCAGCAGCATTTCTCGTATACGCTCGGGGAATGTTTATGCTGCTGCAACAACAACAACAAATTTCATGAATAAAAAAAAGGGAATGAATGAAATTTTCGCTTTTGCTTATATGCGGTTGGGGAAAATTGTAAAACATACTAATCTAAGTGCTTTAAATTATTGAAATATGTTCAATATATGTAGATCAGTGTGTGAGTGGTCAAATCAAATCGGATGGTCAAACTTTGTATTCTATCACCCTTGGGTATAAATATCGTAAATCACTAAAACTCACATTTCGTGTTCGACGAACTAAAGTCTGCCATCATAACCACGGCTAATGTGTGCACTCCTTAATTGTGCTTTTGAGGGATTTAGTTTCGGAAACCAGCGTGGACGAATTATTAAACTCTCTAAACCAAGCGCACAGCACCACCACGGCACTCACTGTCATAAAAACCCAGGTAAACCGTGGACTAAACCAAAACCGCCCCTGCGAGAGGACTGTCCTAGTAGCGTTGGACCTACAAAAGGCTTTCGATACAGTCAGCCACGCCACGCTACTAGATGACATTTTACAGTCGACACTCCGCCAGGGCTGAAGAGATGGACTGCGGACTACCTGAGTGGTTGTTGTTGTTGTTGTTTTTAACAGCGTAGTTAGCCCTGTCAGTGTAGGTATATCATCTGTCGTCTTCGTCTAGCTCATCTAGGGGTAGGCCCAGGAAACATGCTGTTTCGACAGGTTGGGTCCAGAGGGAGAGGGGGGTTAGATGAGTCTGATTAAGGGGGCATGTGAAGAGGTGGTTAGTGTCGTGCGGGGTACCTTCACATGCCGGACATGTGTTTGGTATGTCGGGGTCGATTCTGGATAGGTAGGAGTTTAACCTGCTACAATATCCAGAACGTAATTGTGCCAATGTTACACGAGTCTCACGGGGAAGCTGGAGCTCTTCATCT
Organism: Anastrepha obliqua; assembly: GCF_027943255.1. Taxonomy (NCBI): domain Eukaryota; kingdom Metazoa; phylum Arthropoda; class Insecta; order Diptera; family Tephritidae; genus Anastrepha; species Anastrepha obliqua. The sequence continues at coordinate 224,299 of NC_072895.1, read as the reverse complement.
GCAATGGGTGGTGGTTGGACTCCGATTACGGCATTCACGGGACGGGAGTTCATGAAGGTGGTAACGGTCTCCCGGTGAATGTCGTTTATTGACTGTCTGAATACTGTCCGGTCCAGTAGGTCCCGGTCAGTTTTGTCCTGGAGTTCGTCAGCGTAGTCGAGGAGGTGTCTCCTGACGTGCCTGGGAGGCGGCTCAGGCTCAAGCAGGTGTCTGCAGGGGTGAAACCTACGGTAACACCCCAGCAGGAACTGCTTGCTGAGCAATTTGTTGTGCTCCGTTACTGGGAGCATTTGTGCCTCGTTGTGCAGGTGTTGTATGGGTGACATCAGGAGGCACCCTGTCGCTGTCCGAATGGCGGTATTCTGACATGTCTGAAGCTTTATCCACTGCGAATCACTAGTACCAGGCGACCAGACAGGCGCAGCATAGTTTAGAACCGGCCGGCCAATTGCCTTAAATGTCGAAAGCAACAGTTCTTTGTCCTTGCCCCAAGTGCTGCCGGCCAGCGATTTGAGGACCTTGTTGCGATTTTGGACTTTAGTGGCAATTGCGGTTGTATGCGCAGAGAAGGAGAGCAAGCTGTCAAAGGTTACACCCAAAATTTTGGGGTTATTCACAGTCGGAATTGGTGTGTCGTCGACTTTTACCTTAAGGGGCAGCTTGACCTCCTTTGTCCAGGTGGTGAAAAGGGTCGCCGTGGACTTGGTGGGGGAAAGTTGGAGGTTCCTCGCAGTGAAAAAGCGAGAAAGGTCGGTGAGGTAGTTGTTTACTTTGGAACACAGGCCATCGATGTCATTGCCCGACGCCATTATCGTGCAATCGTCAGCGTATGAGATCAGGGAAACTCCCGCTGGTGGTTGGGGGAGCTTCGAGATGTAGAAGTTAAAAAGCAAGGGTGAAAGGACACCACCCTGCGGTACGCCTTGCTTAATCTTCCTCTGCTTTGACATTTGATCTCGAAAAATCACTGACGAGTGCCGACCGCTCAGGTAGTTCGCGGACCACCTCTTCAGCCCTGGCGGGAGTGTCGACTGATAAATGTCATCTAGTAGCGTGGAATGGCTGACTGTATCGAAAGCATTCTTTAGGTCCAACGCTACTAGGACAGTCCTCTCGCAGGGGCGGTTTTGGTTAAGCCCGCGATTTATCTGGGCGTTTATGGCGGTGAGTGCTGTGGTGGTGCTGTGCACTCGTCGGAAACCGTGCTGATGTGGGGCTGGGGCCAGGTGTGTCGGGAAGAGTGGGAGTAGGAGGGCTTCAAGTGTCTTCACTACTGGGGAAAGGAGAGTTATCGGCCGATAAGACTCCCCTAGGTTGGCGGGTTTCCCAGGTTTCAATAGTGGGACCACTCTCCCTGCTTTCCACTTGTCAGGGATGATGAGAGTGGCCAGAGAAAAATTGAAGACCCTTGTGAGGTATCCTACTCCCAGGGGTCCCAGATGCTTCAGCATCAGCGCGTTAAGTCCGTCAGGGCCAATGGCTTTCGATGATTTCGACTTGTTGATGGCCCCCTGAACCTCATCACCGGAGAAGGTAAGTGGCGCACTGTCGTTCGTCAGTTTGTGCAGCCTTCTGGTAACACGACGTTTGGTTCTGTCGCCCGGAGGATGCAGTGTAAACAGCCGGCTAAAATAGCTCGCGCATCTCTTCGGGGCCGACGAAGTACAACCGTTGAAGGTGATCGCCACCTTGTCGTTGTGTTTCGTCGGGTTCGACAGGGACCTAACGGTGGACCAGAGCTTACCCACTCCGGAGGTGAGGTTACAAGTCTTCAGGTGCTCAACCCATTTAGTCCGCTTATGTTTTTACCAGTTGCCGGATCTCCAAATTGAGATCTCTTATGCGGGGATCCCCGGGATCGGCCTGGCGTAGGTGGTCACGCTCGTTTGCTAAACTGGCTGCTTCTGCTGGGAAGTGAGGACGAATGTCCTTATAACATCCAGCTGGGATGAAGCGAGCCGCAGCAGCTGTGAGCACCTTGCGGAATGCGCGTTCGCCGACGCGCACATCAGTGGGGATGGGAAGAGCGGCGAAGGTGTCCTCGGTGAATTCCGTGAAGCCGGCCCAATTAGCTTTTTTAAAGTTAAAATAGGACCGGTGATTCGCGGAAACGAAATCGGCAGGTCTCTCGATCGAGACGATAATGGGCAAGTGGTCTGATGCAAGCGATAGCATAGGTCGCCACGTTATGCTATTTATCAGACCCGCGCTAGCTATTGTTAGGTCAGGCGAGCTGCTACAATTGCCCACTACCCTGGTGGGGGCGTCGTCGTTCACTGTGCTGAATGTCGAGTCGTCTATCTGCTCTGCCAATTGCTGTCCCCTACGATCATTTGGCAGGCTTGAATGCTAAAGATCGTGATGCGCATTAAAGTCACCTACAACCAATCGGTTTTCACCTCTGATGAGCGCACCTATATCAGGGTGATATCCTGCCGGGCAGCAGGTGACAGGGGGTATGTATATGTTAAAAATTTCGAGCTCGGAATCGCCTGACCGGACAGCTATACCTTGACATTCTAAGGTGCTGTCCCTGGGGTCGATTCCTTCATCGATAAGACGATACTGCACAGTGTGGTGGACTATAAACGCTAGGCCACCACCGTTGTCTCGCTCGCGATCGTGTCTGTGCACGTTGTAGCCATCCCTGGTGATCAGAGATGACCGAGCGTGCAACTTTGTTTCTTGGACCGCAGCTATCTTGATACTGTGCCGGTTCATAAAGTCGACTATCTCGTCGACCTTGCTCGTAAGTCCGTTGCAGTTAAACTGGAGAAGCTTGAAGCTTCTCGGTGAGGTCAGTGTAATCCAGGGGGTGAGGGACGCGTGGGGTTGTCTACGTTGGACCTGCTGTACAATCCACTGTGGTTGTTGCGGCCTGATGGTGGTGGGCGGCCGCGCCTCCGGAGAAGGTAGTGGGTGCAGAGCTCTGCAGCAGGGGGCAACGTAGGCAGTTGTCCACTCACGGGTGGTGCGCAGGCCGGAACATCTCCGAAAATGGCACCAGCCACTGGAAGAATTGCATTGGACTGATACCAGATTCCGAGGTATTACGGTCTGACACACGGAACAGACTGTACGGGGGACCAGGAGCTGCTGGTTTGTCCCCGCACTGGGGTTGGAGCAGGAGGGGATAGGAGGGGTTGAAGGGGAGTTGTGTTGCTCCGATAGGCTCCTCACCGTGGAGGTGTGGGTTGTGGTGGCGGTTGGTAGTGCCGGCCTATCAGGGGGTGTTGTAGCCGTGGAGGCATCAGTCGCCTGTTGGCGGGAGCAACACGTGGCCACATACCGTGTGGACCACTCCCTGTGCGACTTAAGGCCTGAGCAGGTCTTAAGGTGGCTCCACCCGTTGCACTTATTGCACCTAACCGAGGTGGAGTTCGGGTGGAGCCGTTGATGGCAGACGCAGCAGTAGAATACCTCTGGCCCAGGGTTGGATTCGACTCCAGCCCTGAGGAGAAGTATTTGGGGCAGGTTTGCTGCGAGGGTTTGCTCCTGTGACGTAAGGGGTGGGGTGATATACGATACACTAGACAGGGCTAGTGTACTGGGGCGGCAGCCCTTGGTCGGGAAAAACCCGATTCATTCCGGTAACGTAGAACCGGCTGCCATGGGAATGCCTGAGTGGTCGTCACTCGTTGGTGATATTTCGAGACCAAACTTCAAAACAGAGAAAAATAAAGCAAGGAGTACCGCAGGGTGGTGTCCTTTCACCCTTGCTTTTTAATTTCTATATTTCGAAACTCCCCCAGCCACCAGAGGGAGTCTCACTGGTCTCATACGCCGACGACTGCACGATAATGGCGTCGGGCAATGACATTGATGGCCTATGCTCCAAAGTAAACGACTACCTCGCCCGCCTTTCACGCTTCTTCACTGCGAGAAACTTAAAACAGGATGTCTCCTGATGTCCCCAATTCAAACCCTGCATGACGAGGCTCACATGCTCCCTGTTAAGGAGCACAACAAAATGCTCGGCAAGCTGTTTCTGCTAGGGTGTCACCGTAGGCCTCACCCATGCAGACACCTGCTTGAGCCTGAGCCACCTCCCAGGCACATCAGGAGACACTTCCTCAACTACGTGGACGAGATCCAGGACAAAACAGACAGACCACTCCAGGATCAGACAGGCCATTAACGACATTCATCGGGAGACCCTTACCACCTTCTTAAGCTCCAGACCTCCGAATGCCGTTATCGGAGTCCAACCACCACCTATTGCAGACGAAGAGCTCCAGCTTCCCCGAGAGTCCCGCGTATCCTTGGCACAATTACGTTCTGGATACTGTAGCAGGTTAAGCTCCTACCTATCCAGAATCGACCCAGACATATGTCCAGCATGTGAAGGCACCCCGCACGCCACTGACCACCTTTTCACATGCCCCATCAAACCCACTCATCTAACACCTCTCTCCCTCTGGACCCAACCCGTCGAAACAGCTAGTTTCCTGCGCCTACCGTTAGATGAGCTAGACGAAGACGACCGGTAATTACATTACACTGACAGGGCGAAGATACTGCTACAACAACAACAACAACAACAGGATCAGAGAACTATACTGAACTAGAACTAGACATTGATGGCCTGTGCGCCAAAGTGAACGATTACCTCACCAATCTTTCTCGCTTTTTCACTGCAAGGAATCTACAACTTTCCCCCACAAAGTCCACTGCGACCCTCTTAACTATCTGGACAAAAGAGGTCAAAGTGGACGACACACCAATTCCGACTGTTAACAACCACAAAATTTTGGGTGTAAACTTCGACAATTAGCTTTCCTTCTATGCGCACACAAGTCCAAAATCGCAAAAAGGTCCTCAAACCGTTTGCCGGCAGTACTTGTAGCTATCGACATTTAAGACAATTGGCCGGCCTTTCTAAACTACACTGCGCCTGTCTGGTCGCCTGGAACTAGTGACACGCAGTAGATAAAGCTTCAGACTTGCCAAAACGCTGCTATTCGGATAGCAACGGGATGCCCCCTCTACAACACCTACACAACGAGGCACAGATGCTATCTGTAAAGGAGCACAACGAACTGCTCAGCAAATAGTTTCTGCTAGGGCGCTACCGTAGGTTTCACCCATGTAGACACCTGCTTGAGCCTGAGTCGCCATCCAGGCACGTCAGGAGGCACCTCTTCAACTATTCCAACCATCACGCACTGTAGATGAAAAGCTCCAGCTAGCCCGAAAGACCCGCGTAACATTGGCACAACTACGTTCTGGATATTGTAGCAGGTTAAACTCTTACTTACCCAGAATTAGCCGCGACATACCAAACATACCTATTTCCAGCATGTGAACCAACCCCAACAGACCCACTCATCTAACACCTCTCTCCCTCTGCCCCTAACCTGTCGAAACAGCAAGTTCCCTGGACCTACTGTTAGATGAGCTAGGCGAAGACGTCCGCTGATTTACACTACACTGTATTTTAGTATTAGTATTGCTGCTACAACAACAACAAGGACCACAGAACTTTTTTTCCTTAAAAGACCAGAGTATAAAACAGTGACAAGGTCCTCAAATAACTAGCCGTTAGCACTTGGGACAAGAACGAAGAAATGTCGCTGGCGGCATTTAGATAAATTGGCCGGCCGGTTCAGAATTATGCAACGCTTTGGTCGCCTGGTCTCCACAGCGATGCTTTTTTGTTCACAGTTAAGAGGCATGGTAAGATCCTCAGCAATCAATTCCTGCTGGGGTGATACAGCAAGCAACAGCCCTGTGGTTATGTTTCTTGGGTATCCGTTGGATGAGATAGACGATGTCGACTGATAACTACACCAAACCGAACGGGCTTGGTGAGTTGCTACAAAAACAACAAAAATCAGAGAACTTGTTTTCCTTAAAAGCTCTCTAATAATACGTCATTGAGCTCAGAATTGTTGTTTAATTTCTCATACTTATACAGCCAAATATTTAAACTCGAAAGCTAATATTTTGAGGAGTAACGAGTCACATGTTTTTCTCAGGGTATATTAAGCGTCAATATAAAATAGTTAATATGACGAATCATTTTAAAAAGTTTCGCATCTTATTCTGATATGTAACCGCGATAAAATTGTGTCACATGAAAAACACTGCAAGACACAGTAAAAAATATTCCTAGAGAACGATTTACCATCAGTTTCGCTAATGTATAGTATTTTCTCATATATTCGTATTCGACCACATTGACGCCCAATTAAGATTAATGAACTTTTGGTATTTTAAATTTTAATTGATAGAAAGATATTTTGCATTTTACCTCTGCATTTATGGCAATGCAATAGGATATAAACAGCAATACAGTTATTAGCTTAGCGATTCTAAACTAAAACTATTTAATTCATTTGTAACTTTCTTCTGTTTGGCCTGGTCGTAATGTTTTTCTGTAGCTAAATTTTTTTTATGTAGTATTACAGTTGTTGCGTATTCTTTCCAAATGTATCGTAAGGCGGGTACTCTTGACTACGTGCGATGCCAACGTCGTGTTGTTACACACATGCGCTTAAATCATCGTAAGCTCCATAATTGCATTAACGATATCGTTATTGTGTTTCTTAAGTGCTCTTATGGCCTTAGCGCGAGTTGTATTCGCCTGAGTGATTACCAGCTCAATGTCCTTCTCGTCTACGCCAGTTTCATCAACTTCTTCCTCATCCTCTTCCGCAATAGGCGCTACAGATGTAGTTGTACCCAATGTCTCTGCAATATTTGCTGCTTCTGGTGCTTTAAATTTCTCGGCAGCAGCAACTTGAGCTTGTTGAGACAAATCTTCTATCTTCGCCTCACCGAATACGATGTATGTGTCGCTGTGTGGATTCTTGTACACATCTGGATTGTTGATTACGAAAAGAATATTCTTTGACTTGCGAATTGTAACACGATTAACACCTTGAATTTGTTTCAGACCAAGTTTAAGCATTATTTTTCGTGCCTTCTTTTCGCCTCGGGATTGTTTAGCCTTCGAGACTAAATCGACTGGGAGCCCAGTAGCTCCGCCGCCCAACTGTGTTGTACCACCAGCGGCATCTTCAAGTTCAGGGATGCTGTCTTCAGACCCACAATCGCTAGCATCATCTTCAATGCGCACCTCTGGGGGTTTTATTTCACAAGCACTAGCAGCAGCATCAGTTTTAATTTCAGTAACTTCCGCGGTCATGATAACGATGGTACTTCTTTTAGTCTATAAAAATTAAAATTACTACATAGGAAAAAAATAATTTTAACAAAAGCTATTCATTAAATAATTTAATTGCGAAAACGATTAGTATATCGCCTATTAGACAGACAATAAATATAGTAAATTAATAGCTTCTAATTTGGCCTTCACAAATCAAAATTATTAAATCAGTATCTAATCGGATGCCTATTATTTCATACGATTATTTACCTGAATAAAATTCCAACCTTTCTCGGTGTTTGAAGAAAATTTGACAAAACGAGTTCAATGAGAACAAAACCAAGTTGGCATAGCTGTTTTCAGATCGGCGATTAGAGCGGCATCTGCTTGTCAATACGAAAACGACCGCTTTAAGGCCAGTTCATAACAAACAACTTCTGTTGCTGGAGCTCGTAGGCTGACGTTGAGGGGTTAGTGAGAAATATATAAGGTGCAGAGTTCGTCCCGCTCGGTAACCCTTTTCGTGTTTTCTTCCTTCGCTTACGCTTTTGACATTCGGTCACTCTTCTCACAGAGAACGTTAATGTATACATAAACCAAGGCGAATTTATTACAGGTGACAGCAAACACATATAAGTAAAACCCTACATGTATTTGTTGTTGCGTTTGGTCCAACCATCACGTTAAAATCAGCAAGCAAATGTAAACATACCAATACATACAAACAAAGCATATCATTTTGACGTAAGCCATACCTACGGTGAAAAATTTAGCTGGGTGAATGCTGTCACCTTAATAAATCCACCTTGACATAAACGTTCTCTGCTTCTCATTATGAGAGGCTGCCACCTTTGTCATAAGTAACCATTTTTGGTAACTTTTTGACAACAGCAAAATTTACATACGCACTTTCCGCTGCCAAATCTTATGCTGAAAACAGTGACCGTCGTATGCAGTCATCCCGTAGAGAACAACTGCGTTTAGTACGGGATCCGGCTGCAGATTTGGTGTAGTCATCAGTACATGCTGAAATCCACATTTTTACCCACATTTATGATTAGGAGAATAAAAATTCACCACGGTGCCAGTAGAAATGTGGCCGAAAGTATTTTTAATTAAATTATTGTTAATTGATTTTGCGGGAAAAATTTAATTAACCAAGTTTTGAGATAAAATATCGTTCGGTTTACTGCAATAGGTGTAAAGACTTAAAAAAACCGTAGTTGCCGTTGCGCGCTTGGCCGCACCTCTCCGCAGCCAGGTATAAACAGGTATGATTTTGATATATTTATACATCCATAACGTATATTGATCTGTTATAGATCAAAATATAGCTAATTTTTTTCTCATTATTATGATATACGGCAACCTAATTAAATCTGGCCGCAAGTTAGAGTTGCTAGCAGTTAAAGATGGGAAAAATTGAAGGTTGAGTGAGAGGAAGCTAGCGCGTAACATCACTAGTCTAACAAGGATAGCGATTGCCAGCTGTACGACATTTTAAGGCTAAGAATAAGAAAATAAGAATAATAGTTTTTAACGAAAAATACTTCGAAATTAGCACTGTATAATTTATATTATAACTATAACCTGTATTTTTTTGTATTAAATTGAAATTTTACTTACTGTAAGTGTTTTGCAAAAATTTTCAAATTCTTCTTTATCTTTTTGTTTTAAAACTGTAATTTTTTATGGCACTCTGTATGATATCCAAAATCCTCGGTAGATTCAAAACACTTACAGTAAGTAAAATTTCAATTTAATACAAAAAAATACAGGTTATAGTTATAATATAAATTATACAGTGCTAATTTCGAAGTATTTTTCGTTAAAAACTATTATTCTTATTTTCTTATTCTTAGCCTTAAAATGTCGTACAGCTGGCAATCGCTATCCTTGTTAGACTAGTGATGTTACGCGCTAGCTTCCTCTCACTCAACCTTCAATTTTTCCCATTTTTAACTGCTAGCAACCCTAACTTGCGGCCAGATTTAATTAGGTTGCCGTATATCATAATAATGAGAAAAAAATTAGCTATATTTTGATCTATAACAGATCAATATACGTTATGGATGTATAAATATATCGAAATCATACCTGTTCATACCTGGCTGCGGAGAGGTGCGGCCAAGCGCGCAACGGCAACTACGGTTTTTTTAAGTCTTTACACCTATTGCAGTAAACCGAACGATATTTTATCTCAAAACTTGGTTAATTAAATTTTTCCCGCAAAATCAATTAACAATAATTTAATTAAAAATACTTTCGGCCACATTTCTACTGGCACCGTGGTGAATTTTTATTCTCCTAATCATAAATGTGGGTAAAAATGTGGATTTCAGCATGTACTCGATGACTACACCAAATCTGCAGCCGGATCTTAGACTAGTTCTTTTGCTGAAAACAGTGAACACCGTAAACGCAATCCCGACTCAGCTGTTCCGATCAAACTAACGAGAACCCCATGTAAATGAAAAGTTCCTTCCTTCCGTATCGTAGTACCGTAAATTTTATTTCACGATTGTTAAAAAAATCCCGTAATACCGACTCAGCTGATTGCTCTCTCACCACACAGTGTTGCCAAGCAGTACATTTCGAAATCATTTACAAAATAAGGCTTAGAAAAATGATAATTTTTGTTAAAATAGCTTAAAAATACTGTTGAATAATGTTAATTATAGATAAATGAACTATTTGCATTTGTTTGTTTTGGGCTTTGGTTTATTAAACAATGAAAAATTGTAACTGATAACGCGGATGTGTGAAAAAGTGTGTAAGCAAAAATATCAATGGCAACATTGTGTAGATACAACCAAACACATACACACATAAACCGGTTCATTCACCTAATTGATTTTGATTTACAGTCACATAACATTTACAGTCACATAACCGTTAAACTACTTAAGCCCAGTTTACTTTGCCCAATCATCAAGCATCAAACCATTCAAAGCCATGAAATCCTTGAAACCCTTAAACTCCATAAAGAATGATATATTAATAAAATATACTAGGCTGGGTCCCAGACCATGAGGACCCAGAAATCATTAGTAATAACTTAATGAATTTTAATCAAAGTAACAATAAAGGAACGATAATTAAAAGATCAATTCATACCTCTAATATGTATTAAGTAGTTTGAATTCAAGCTGTTCAATGAAGTCAAGTCACCAAATATCTGCTATAGTAGAAATACAACCAGGAATGGAACTCACACTATAAAATTTTAAAATTCCATAGTAAAGATTACAACCAATCATACGCATCGAATTCGGAAGGCGCAATCTCTTACTCTATCATTCTTGTACGTGTATGGTCAGCTACAAATTATTTTTAATTGAATGCATTGGCTTTTTGATCTCATTTACAATGAATATGGAAAAAATAAGTAAAGCTTCTATTCACATGTGCTTACATATTTATGTACGTATATCTAATGTGTAACATATTTTTTCTAGCGTTTTAAAGGCTGGTTAATTTAAAGGTATCGAATTTTAAATTGAAATAAAACAATAAAAATTCAAATTAATTAGGCAATATTTATTATTTTTGTAAATCATCATTCATTTGTTTTTTAAAGACAATCCCTTTTAAATGTTAGCCACAACGTCGCCGTAATTCGGTCAACCGTAAAAACCAATTTTGATTGACTCGCTGGAGGACTTCCGTCGGTATCTTGCGAATACCTTTACTAATGTTGGTTTCCAATGCTTCAATTAAAGCTGGTTTATCTACAAAGCATTTAGATTTTACATTCCCCACAAATAAAAGTCCAAAGGTGTGATATTACACGATTTTGGTGGCCAATTCACTGGTCCGAGACGAGAGATAAATTGCTCACTGAAACGACAACGCAGTAAAATTATTGTTTCACGGGCTGTATGGCAAGTAGCGCCATCTTGTTGGAACCAAATGTTGTTATAGTTATAGCCATTCACTGTTACATTGGCACCAGCCTCGTCTTTGAAGAAATATGTGCCGATGAACACTTTTCACAGAGCTTTGAGAAGTAAGTATTCCCATGATGAAATACGAGTACGAGTATCAATGAATACTGAAAAAAATAATGTATTTAGTTTGACAGCAGTCACGCGTGATTTGTCAAAAGAACCTTATTGGAAAAAGTATCTCCAATCTGATCATCCTTTCGTTTATTCATCCTCTTCTTTTCGTTTGTTTATTTTATGTATATTCTACCATTCCTGTATAGACTCGTATGTGATATATGAAAGTATTGATCTCCCCTTCGTCTGATTACCAATGATCAAAAAAATTAAATTTAGTCATCCTTGCTATTACCGATTACTGGTCAAATGATACATACATACATGTGTCAATTGATTCTATGAAACAAGTGCAGCTAATATTATTTGTAAATAACTCAAAAAACGTAGTTTTAAACTTATTTGCATTAAAACCACATGCAGATGTACTTACAATATTTAATATGTCGGCAAATTAATTAAAAAACTAAAAAAAAACATCCATACGCGTGGCATTTCTGCCTTGGCAATTTTCCTGACACCCTAAGTGTTAGAAAATGCATCATCCCAGTAGCAAAAAAGGTAATGAAAATTGGTTGATAAGCACTAAAAGGAGGGGCTTAAGCTACAATTACACACCAGTACTGATAGGCTTTGTGATTTTCGAAGTTGTTCAGACATTACAGGCGTTATTGGCGTTAGAAGGACGAACAAGCATTTCTTTAATATGTTTACTTTTTGCAACGAATATCTGTGGATGTTGACACCATTTTATTACATAATTGTTTGAAAAACTTTGCTGTGATAGATATCAAGGCTAATGGTTATATTTAATATTAATATAAATTCGATTTCTATTTTTAATGCTTAAATATCAATTAAACTACCGCTGCGTACGAATAACCAAAATGTATGTACATATTATAGATATAAATGTATACTAGCAAAACATGTAAATAAGAATTTTGAGACAAGTAATTTATAGACCAAAAATATTTGAATTGGATAAGAATAAAACATCTTACTCGTATGTACAACAATTTTAATTAGTTTAGTCAGTCGTAATTAGTTTAGGTAACGAAGTGCAATGAGCAACGTTGATTTTTTCGTATATCACCAATCTCAGTTTTGCCACATCCCATGTTACGTCAGCAAACCAGCTGATTCCTTCAAAATCGCTGAGAGTCGGTTTGGCCACACCTTATTAATTCTCTCTCCTGTGCTCCACATCAGTCCTTTCAGGCGTTGTGGCTTTTGAAGTTGTTCGACGCATATAAGCGTTGCATGCATAAGAAATAGGCAACTCCATACGATAATTTTCAGGAAGTTTATTTTTTGCAATAAACTTTTGCGGACGTTGCAGCAACTTATTTTCTTTTGTTATAAATGTTTACGCATTTGCCACTTTTTAGTGTTATTTAATAATAATATTAATTTGCTCTCCATTTTAACGCTTAAATATCAAATAAAATACTGAAACGTACAAATAACCAAACGGTACAAAAGTGTAGAGAAGAATTTTCAGACAAGTAATTTATGGAATAAAAAAATTATGAATCTGATAAGAATAAAACTATTATTCCAAACAATTTCAAGTACGTACTAGCTTAATAACCAATGTTTCCTTTCATTTGGTTGTTTCAATTTTATCCAAAACTTGTACAAAGTGCAGGAACAGTTACCGATTACATCAAACTAGAACTAATGTTCGAAATATCTGTTTGCCACCAACGCCTGAGCACATTTAGAAAATTTGGCTAATTTCAGCCTTCTGGGCGTTTGAAACGTCGCTTATGGAGGTGTTTTCACAAAGTTACACTAATTTATCTTTTGACGCAAAGGGGCGAATGCGGGAAAAACTTAAAGGATAGGTGTGGAATACTACCTGTACTGCTGAAATCATCGCTGAATTTTGACGCATAGGGGGCGAATGCGGGAAATACTTAAAGGATAGGTGTGGAATACTACCTGTACTGCTGAAATCATCGCTGAATTTTGATGCATTGGGGGCGAATGCGGGAAAAACTTAAAGGATAGGTGTGGAATACTTCCTGTACTGCTGAAATCTTCGCTGAATTTTGACGCATAGGGGGCGAATGCGGGAAATACTTAAAGGATAGGTGTGGAATACTACCTGCACTGCTGAAATCATCGCTGAATTTTAACTTAGCGATGACCTAGGAAGTTTAAAGCTGAAAAACTAATTTTAAACTATCAATTAAATTAACAGGTAATTTTAAATTATCTATGTACACAAGTTTGTCAAAATAGTTGTGAAAAAACTTTAATTGTAACAAAAAATGGAAAAAATCGTTCAATTTATGCATATTTTATTAAATTCAATACCTGCATAATCTGTGAAAGTGTTCGATTTTTGTTGTTCTTTTCTCATATGAAAGATGGTATGGTAAAATTGCAGGTTTAAAACAAAATTTCCCAGTTCCTTTAGCGGAACCTATTACCAACTCGCTTACTTTTCAGCATCGAATTAATCTGCTAGTGCCAGTGTAAATGTATAATACTTGTATTCATGTGCATAAGTAAGCACAAATGTCTTTGTCTTGAATTTAAGTGTTTCTTTTTATTGTGCGTCAATAAAAGCAAAGTTCTTTATGAGTTCTTAATTGTTTGAAAAACTTTGTTGGTTGCTTTGGATGTAGCAGGATATCATAACGTGTATAAAATCAAAGTAAACACTATGTACGCAATGCACACTTTTAGATATAAAAATCCAGCCACGTAGTGGGCCCTACCTTGACCAACAGATCAATTATATTTACAGAATCACGCACTATGAAGGGAACGAGAAAATATAATTTTTAGCCGTAGTGTGACACTTTCATCCCATGTTTGCGCTGTCAAATAAAATAAAATGTAAACAAAGAAAGTAATCTGAGTTCTGGTCCTGACGAGTCCTCTTCTCTTATCAATCGCTTTGTTTTTTTCTTCTTAAACGCGATAGGTAGCGGAGCTTGAAGCCTACATACAAGTACGAGTAAAATGCCAAGAACTCACAAAAGGCGTGATATAAGTGATCCAGTAGGAAACTAGAGCGATATGTTCTTAAGACGAAAGAGCTTAAGGGTCCTCAAACAAATCCACACATTAAAGGTTGAAGCAGACGGGAACAACTTTCAACGCCTCGATGAGTCAACACTGGTAGTGAAGTTGGAGCAACTTAACAGGCTACAGACTTGATTCGAAGAAACGCAGTCTCAACTTGAGAGGGAAGACCTCATGAAAATTGCAGGCGAATGAAGTGTGAAATTTTGGGAGGCATTTCTGACCATCGAAGCGAACATAACCAAACTATTGTACTTGGTTCGCGTTCAGTCTCATGTGCTAGGCGATCTACGCGCAAGTATTCTATGGTGCACGAACTAGGTGTGTACACATCATCGAGTCCAGTTAAGTCGAATTAGCCGGTTTTGCAGGTGCCCCTATTTAACGGAATGATTACAGAATTGCCGGAATTTTGGGCCATGTTTCATTCCATTATGGATCAAGAATCGACACCGACCAACTTCTAGAAGTTCCAACACTTGAGATCTTGCCATCGTGGCATCGTATTGGATTCCTTCCTCTGCTTGGAAATAAATGATGCCAACTACGAAAAGGTGGTAAAACTATTAAAGACACGATTTGACATTAAAATAGATAGATACATATTTTCGGGTTGAATAAAGTAATGCCGATGATTCGGCAGTTTGCTTACGGGAGCTGAGCGACAAGACCACCAGTCACTTGCGCGCATTACAAACTGTCGCTACAAATGAAGAAGTTCTGGACGGTTTATTCACGTACTTAGTCATCAGTAAAGCGGATACTGACATTCAAGTGATATGGGAAAAAGAAGCGCCTACTCAATATTTGGCTTCGTGGGATCTTGCTGCCAATTTCTTCGAAAGGACGAATTTTAAAGCGTCAACAATCCAACTGAGCACACAATTTCCACTTTGCCTGGCTCGTGGCCGCGGTCGGACGAGTTCTTAGTTTGAACGCAAGGCACGTCATTATGCTACCAAAGCATCATCCACTAACAAGTATTATCTTTGAACACTTTCATCAGAAGCCGTTACATTCTGGTCACCAAGCGCTGCTAGCCACTATCCGCTTTGGCCGTGACTGACACAACAGATGCCTGCGATTTTTTCGCGCAAAACCAATACACATGCGGTATATTATGGGTAATCTACAAATTGAGCGAGTGCGGATTCAACGCCATTTTACTCTACCGGGGTAGATTTTTGCGGCTGAAATCCGCAAATCCATGCAAATCCGAAGTGCGAAATAGGCTACCTACGAAACGCTACATCTGCGTGTTCAGATGTTTCTCAAAAGGCTACTCATTTTGAGCTACTCAAGGATCTAAAAACGGATTCATTCTTAGCCACATTAAAGCGATTAATTTACAAAATATCATCTTCGTAGAGCGATTGGCTCTTTTGTTCTCGGTTTGCCTGCTGCTAGTATAGGAAGTTCAAAGCGCTTAAAGCTCTCAACGAAGGGGAGTATGCCTAAGGGTTAACGTAGAAACGATGCTGCGTTCACCTAAAGAGTGAAGGTGCCCGCTAGGTCTGCAAATTAACTTTATGTGAGAACGGTGAACGTTTTTAAAAAAATAGAAACGACCACCTTTTTCCGCATATGAAACCGATTTCTATTTTATTCCAAAAACATCTTATTTATAGCTTACAATATTTTTATCCTAATTCAAGTTCTTGCTAGATATTTCTAACTTTAAAATTTGTTTACCTTCAAATTGGATCTTGGATTTTTCCAAGCCATATTGAATTTTATTTTTAATTGCAATTTCTATTAACACTAGATTTATCAGCCAAAATTAAAAATTCTTGCTGCATGTAACATTTTCTTTCCATAATGATATCATGACTTTTATAGCTATAACTAGCTATAACTAAAGAATCAGTTTTATGAACTACTCGTATTCGTAACAAATATATTTTTTGTTATTAACACTTATACCAAGTCAAAATGACTGGTATACGATGCAACGATGACACAGTGATGAAAATGCGTTGGGATAGCTCATCAATTAATAGTACTCCAACATTATTTCGGGATAAAATATATAAATGGGGGTAAACCATGATTCTAATGCAGGACATGGGCGGCCCTTTGATTCAACAAATTTTTTATAGTCATCACCAGGCGTATTTGGAAAATCGGATTTACATACCTATGGAATGTATTATTACTGTTATTATTAATTGATAATGCCCGTAAATCTATGATTGAGAGTCAAGGGCTATTGTTAACTTGCACATTGTAATTTTCCTTTGCATCGCAATGGTCTAATCCAGTGGTCCACGCTTCAGTTGTCTCATTTCGCTCAGTTATTTATCGTTACTCTCCTCGTTCACCTATGTATGTTTCACAATTAGTTTTATCTATTTACTAAGTGAACCAATAACGGCAAAATATGCCACAATAACAACTAACGAACATGCACTGTAGTAAAGGCGAAAAGTCACACCCTTTTTTAATTTAGAGTTTAACCGCTTGCTATCTTCAAACAACTCTATTAACGTCTTTCTTCAGTTTCTTGTAGTCAGGATAGAGCATAACTCTGCTTGTGCACACAATTCCTCTCTAATTTATTTTTTATCTCTTTATTTTTTTATTTTTAATATTTACTTTAACATGCAGAAAGGTAATCTATTCATCACTTCATATCATTTGAGCACATTTATTGCATCAACGGACATTTCGAGCTGATAATATTTTATTCGATATTTCAATATTTAAACTGAAAGATGTATTAATATATTTATTACTAGCAAACCTGGCCCCCTTCGCTGGGCACACTAAAATAGAATAGATATGGTTTAGAACAGAAAATATATGATTTTCATATTATTTATTTCTTTATTCTTTATTCAAGCGCTTTGGCATAAACAATATTTTTTGTTTTTCTATTTGTTTTTGAGTAAATATAAAATATAAATTGAAAATCAGGAAAAAAGAAGATTGTTTTTAAATTTCAAATCAACGCATATGAATAAACAATCGTCTTTTTTCCTGATCATCCATGAATTTTTCGTTTCAATTTATATGTTTTATTAAGCATTGGAGCTTTTTTAACCATTATCCATTTATATTTTTCAAAAAAAAAAAACGAAAAAAATTGTTTTTTCCACGAACACATAATTTCATTCGGATTTCACATTAAATTCTCAAATTTCGTAAGAAATTATTCACTGTTCCAAAATCCACTCCAAAAAAATTCACAAACAATTTTTACATGTTGCACTTACGTTTTTTCCTTATGGCATCCAAATCAGAAAGAAATATTGACACATTGTAACTCACACTGTCAATTTGACAGTTCAGTTCCGCCCCAAGCGTTAAAAAAGTAAGCGACATTATGGCTGGTTCAAAAGAACGCTGTACCCGTTACCAGTGCTCCGAATTACAACCAAACTTTACGAAACCCATTTTCAATACTTACTTAACAATATGTGTAAGTTTGGTTTAATTCGGTACAAAGACACGGCGGGTCCACGTTTTGGCATATATTTCGAGACCCTAGTCATTAATAGGTATGAAAATTAACCAAACTTTACGAAACCCATTTTCAATACTTACTTAACAATATGTGTAAGTTTGGTTTAATTCGGTACAAAGACACGCCGGTCCACGTTTTGGCATATATTTCGAGACCCTAGTCATTAATAGGTATGAAAATTACCCCGTATTAAAGCACTTATCAACAGCTTTCATTTGATACCCATATTGTACATACACAACCAAAGGTTACCCGGGTCCACGTTTTGACCTATATCTCGAGACCCTAGTCACGGAGCGGTATGAAAAATACTCTGTACTAAAGCATTCACCAACAGCTTCCATTTGATACCCATATTGTACATACACATCCGAAGGTTACCCGGGTCCACGTTTTGACCTAAATCTCGAGACCCTATCTACCAATAGGTATTCAAACTATACGGAAATCATCTTCAATACCTACTTAACAATGTGTGTAAGTTTGGTTTAATTCGGTGCAAAGACACGGCGGGTCCACGTTTTGGCATATATTTCGAGACCCTAGTCATCAATAGGAATGAAAATTACCCCGTATTAAAGCACTTATCAACAGCTTTCATTTGATATCCATATTGTACAAACACATTCTAGGGTCCACGTTTTGGTCTCTATATCGAGATCCTAGTCACGGAGCAGCATGAAAAATACTCTGTACTAAAGCATTCACCAACAGCTTCCATTTGATACCCATATTGTACATACACATCCGAAGGTTACCCGTGTCCACGTTTTGACCTATATCTCGAGCCCTATTTCCAAAATAAAATATAATCCATGTTACTCGTGGATGATGTAGCTTTCAAATGGTGAAAGAATTTTTAAAATCGGTCCAGTAGTTTTTGAGCCTATTCATTACAAACAAATAAAGTTTTCCTCTTTACAATATTAGTATAGATTACTAAAAATAACTAAAGTTTGGAAAACACCTAGATATTTAACACAATAACTAACAAGATGTCGAAAATGTTTACAAATGTTCTGTGTAAAATATAATTATTGCGAAGATATGCAACGCTTGAACATTGTCGTATGGGGCAATGCCAAACCTCCGAGTGTGTTTCTGCCATGAAAAGCTCCTCATAAAAAATATCTGCCGTTCGGAATCGGCTTAAAACTGTAGGTCCCTCTATTTTGGGAACAATATCAAGACGCACACCACAAATAGGAGGAGGAGCTCAGCCAAACTCCTAACAGAAGTGTACGCACCAATTATTTATTTTTTATTTTTATTGATTGTTACTTATATTAAACAAATTATTTCAGCATACGCATTTGAAAAGTAATGTGTCCCGATTTTTATGTTCCCGACTGTATTTACCGCTCAAAGGAGGAGCAAATAATGAACGCAATGTAGATAATTAGATGCGACTAATTAGCAGGATGTGTGCGCGTCATGGAGAATGTTGCCTTGCAAAACTTGCATACATACATACGAATTTTTAAGTGTTGGTTGATATTATTGCATAGGCAATAAAAAATTGTTTAAACAAGTTCAACATAAACTCAAATTGAGTTCGAAATATTTTCTCCTTTCCCAATGATGATACTAGATTGCGCCTTCCCAAGTTCCGTGGCGTCAGTAAGTAAACAAAAATAAGAAGAAGAAACATCGACACTGATTGGAAGGAATTATGCGCACATACATTTGTAGACAAAGGCTTACTTATTTTCCATACTATTGTCATGCAAACGTCGAATTCGCCATCTTCTTTAATCCCCCATTTCCGATGTGATCGAGCTTCAATTATTGCTTTTCATGAGAAAGCACCACGATCTATTCCAACAACTTTTTTAAATATGGTCGAAACCCTTGAACTATATAATACAGAATTGCGAATTCGGAGTCGCTGTGACGTCATCTCTTCAAATAACCAAACCAAACAAAATGAAAAAAATATACTTGTCTGTGAAGCGGAAGAGTAAAAGCAATAGAAACTGCTAAACACAAGAAATTATACGTCGCCTTCGATTAGAAAAAAACGCAAGTTAAAGCTAGGATCTTACACAAAGGTGGCGCCCTCCGAAAACCGCTGCTTTGTTTTTCGCGATTTTGACAACGGCTAACGTCATGGAGGACAATAATACAAAACAAATAAAAGGAGGAGAAATTATTTGTAAATATTCAGTGAATGGCTTGTCAATATTGTGATATGAAGATTAAAATTAAACGAACTAATGCAATTGAAGTACCGCGTGATAAATTATGGAAGCACAAATGAATATAATACCTCCATATGCAGTTTTTTATGCCGATGGTGTCGTGGCAAGAAAGAAATGTATAATTTCTAGGTTTCAAAAAAAAAAAATACACATCTTCGAATAAAATGGGGTTACTCTTAAGGGTTTTCCGTTTTTTGTAGTAATAATTGGCCAGCTATGAAACCAGATCGTTCCGGTAACGTAGAATCGACTGCCGTAATAGTTTAAGCCTAAGCCGTACTATTACTAAAATATTCAGCAAAAAATCTCATTCCACGGAAAATTTTTCACGGAAATAAAGTAATAATTTAGTTCATATCATTTCATATTTCGGTAAATATTCGAAAAACAAAACAAAGGAACAGATGACGAGATGTCGGAAGAAAAATGAATACTCCGGGATTTTTAGGATTGCTGATTACAATTCCGATGAACATTTTTTATTTAAATTGGTAGATGCAATATCAAACAATTGCGATAATGTCATCAAATAAAACACTCTGAGATTTTTGGACTCGCTTATTATAGCACATATGATGTGCAAGTACAAACATTTTTTTAAATGTTAAAACTACGGGGAACGTGTTTTAACAGCTGAAAGCAAATAATGGAAAAGTTGAAAACGGCTCTGATTGATTTACCGAAAATAGAGCTACAGAAGTGTTTCGAGAGCTTGATCGATCACTAGCATAAGTGCGTTGCAATTGAAGAGGAGTACTTTGAAGGCGATAATATGACTTTTGAGGAATAAACTTGTATTGTGAATTTTCGGAATATATTCCGGGAACTTTTTGAGTAAGGTGCGAATCGCCGTTGGTGCGAATCTTCTGTTGGTTCCGTCTTTAAGCCGTGGAAGCAAGTTTCCATTAACTTTTATGTTTGAAATAATTTCTGTCATTTAATTATGCATGGTATTTTGGACGTAATCCTATAAGTATAGCACCGTCCCGTGAATCTGAGCTAGCCACTCTAACATTCAAATGACGAACCAATGGTTAGTCTGAGAATGTTAAGATGTACGCACTATATAGTGTGTTGTTATTATATTCACTACGTTCAAAAGCATATTTCCTAATCTTCCTAAACTTGCGGCTGTTTTTAGAGCTTACGCCAAGGGAGCGTGAAAACAGCTTGGTCTCCATTTTATCGTTTGCCTCTGTGCTCTTGTAAAATCTCTGGTACAAATTTTGTTAGTTTAGCTGAGTCTGCTTAGGGACAACCCGGTACCTCCAATGGAAAACCTTTTATATATTTTTTATCTTTCCGTTAAGGAACTGCAAAAACCGTTTTTTGTTTTTGTTTTCCTCACTCAGTCTACTTATTCCTTATTACAGATCGCCACTACACACATCGTCATTAAAAATAACCATTTTTTTGTTTAAAATAATTATAACTTCGCATACTAACGGGTGATTTTTTACCTATTATCTTTTTAAACAGTTGGTTTAAACAGCTGTCGCACGTTTCGTGATACGTCACGTTTGGTCTATAATTTAACCATGAATCATCTTGCAAATTTATTAAGAAAGTTTATCGCGCGCTTCTTCCATTTTATGGTCAGTTTAATCAACCCACGCCGTAGTGGAATGGGTTGGTGCGTGATTACCATTCGGAATTCACAGATAGAACGTTGGTTCGAATCTCGGTGAAACCAAAATTAATAAAAACATTTTTCTAATAGCGGTCGCCCCTCGGCAGGCAATGGCAAACCTCCGAGTGTATTTCTGCCATGAAAAAGCTCCTCATAAAAATATCTGCCGTTCGGAGTCGGCTTAAAACTGTAGGTCCCTCCATTTGTGGAACAACATCAAGACGCACACCACAAATAGGAGGAGGAGCTCGGCCAAACACCCAAAAAGGGTGTACGCGCCAATTATATATATATATAATCAACCCACTGAAGCGGCTATTCGAGCTTTTGCGACTAAATTTAGAACCAAATTTACATTATTGGACATGAAACCACCAACACGCTTACGTAGAGTCCGAACTGAAGAAAATATCGCAGCTGTATCGGCCAGTATTAATGATCAATTACCGATTCGTCGCCGTTCGCAGCAACTGGGCCTCTGTTACTCAATAAGGTGGAAAATTTTGCGAAAGGATTTAGGTGTGAAGCCTTTCAAAATACAGCTGGTGCAAGAATTGAAGCCGAACGACCTACCGCAACGCAGAATTTTTGGTGAATGGGCTCTTGGAAAGTTGGCCGAAGATCCACTTTTTTATCGAAAAATTGTGCTCAGCGACGAAGCTCATTTTTAGATCAATGGAAGAATTGAAGAAGATCAGCCAGAAGAATTGCAAGATCACAGTTTGGTGCGGTTTGTGGGCTGGAGGTATCATTGGTCCGTACTTCTTCAAAGATGCTGCGAATCGTAACGTAACTGTGAATGGTGAGCGCTACCGTGAAATGATATCCAGCTTTTTTTTGCCCAAAATGCAAGAGCTTGACTTGCATTACATGTGGTTTCAGCAAGACGGTGCCACATGCCACACAGCACGCGTAACAATGGACTTGTTGAGAGGCGAGTTCGGTGAACATTTTATTTCTCGTTCGGGACCTGTCAATTGGCCACCCAGATCGTGCGATATAACGCCTTTAGATTATTTTTTGTGGGGCTATGCTAAAGCTCATGTCTATTCAGACAAGCCTGCTTCAATTAACG
Organism: Anastrepha obliqua; assembly: GCF_027943255.1. Classification (NCBI taxonomy): domain Eukaryota; kingdom Metazoa; phylum Arthropoda; class Insecta; order Diptera; family Tephritidae; genus Anastrepha; species Anastrepha obliqua. Next base: position 201,770 of record NC_072895.1, on the reverse strand, counting down.
CATTGGAAGATAACATTAAAGCATTTAAATGTGAGATACCGGCCTAAACATTGGAAAGAGTATGCCATATGAAATAATCTTCAGACATTAAATTATATGGACTGTACTATCGATTTAAATAAAAATGTCATGCACTTTTCTGAATTTTACGTGTGTTTTTTTTTAACTTTCCTATAGCTCTTGAAAAATCACCCTTTATATAAATATTACTTGCTGGTGTAGAAGGATTTGTTATAAAATAAATAAAAAATACAATGAACAAAATATTCCAAGCAACCAAGCAAATCCAAAACCTTCAGGCGGTGGTGGTAATCGGAGTAGAACTACAAAATCGTCTGACTTCAGAAAAGAACCCATTTTCATTATCGTTTAGATTTTTAATCGATTGATTTAGCTGATTAAATTTAATCATGATTACATTAATTACTATGGCAATCGCAATTACGATTAAGAAAAGTAATTTGTAATCGTAATGTCTAATTTGATTAACCTTATTGCACGTTTAAGGGGTCTTTCATAACAAACGAAATTCAAGTAAGATTTTATCAAATACACCTACCTGTATCCAAGCAAATTAACTACACCCTCACAGGCCTTCCCTATTTGCTTAGGAAAGAGGTTTTTGAGCTCCCTTGGGGTCTTAAACATACATATATATTTTTTCTCAATTCTAGAGAATTTCCTCTTTCATTTGATACATCTTTCGTTATTAAAAATAAAACTTTTTTTCTTACAGCTGTCACCCTTCGAACTTTGGCGGAAAATTACTTAAATGTTTTTGTACAAAACGTTGATCAACTTTTGTTGAAAACATTAAGACGCATATCACAACTAGGAGGGCGAGCTTGGCCAAATACTCACAAATGGTGTAAGCACCAATTATATATACTTAAATATATAATGATACTAGTTTTAACCCGCGGCCCCGCTCGCGTAGGAGTAGTTTTGAGGGATTTAGGATATGTATATAAAAGAATTACAAACAATAATTTCATAGAAAATAATTTTTTATTAATAACCATAATATTACAATACATCCGTTGCTATGCCTCGTTGAATAAAATTAAAACAACCAATCAGAAAAATATGAAGCAAAATTATTTTTATTAATTTTCTATTTCAAACCGTTTTTGAACTTTGCATTTGGGTCATAGTTGAACAGCTTATGCGGATTATGAAGTCTAGAGTGTGCTATAAATAGTGGGAAATAGGAAAAACTAAGATTTTTTAGATTAAATTTAAGCAAATATTCGATTATTAGTGACGAATGAGAGTGGTGGCGTGGCCTGGGGGCTATGGGAAGGGAGTTCCATCATAAAAGCATGCCTATCATTGGGAGAAAATATGAATGTATAAAAATTTTTACGCCATTTGGTGTTGTCGTTTCATAGTGATGCGCAGACAACGTACAGACATTCACCTTTATAGTATAGATGTTGAAAAATGTTTGTAATATTTTATTTATACCGAAATAATAAGAAAAACATTGTAGAAAAATATGCAATATTTCATGTGATTTTTATTGAATTTATTAGAAATCCTGTAAGAGGAATGCTATAGTTTTGGCCAAGGGTTTACTCATTCGGGTTCATTTCGCTATAAACCTGGACCTAGATAATTGTGCGAAAGCTTCTAATAATTTATTGATGATTGTATAGTAAATTCATTTTTAATGTCTTTTATTAATGGCCACTTGAATTTCAATACAGGTGGAAAGTGTAAATAAAGATATTCATAAATTAACATATGCCACTTCACACAAAGTTCATACGTAAAGTATATGCATACCAATCCGTTATATTGGATAAAATTTCGGTTATGAATAATTGGGTAAGATTAGATAAGGGTTTAAGTTTTCCAGATGGCATGACGTGTTCAAACATTACAAAAGTGTTATCAATTAAATTCCTATTTAGATTTGTACATGTATTGCATTTTATTTTTTTCGTTGTGTAATTGATGCAATATATGTATGTATTTTAATAGAGCTGCAAACATTATACACGCTAGAGTGTGTACTGCGAAACACAAATTACTGTTAATGATGCTAGAAATTTTTCGGAGTCTTCTTTACTAATCCAAATCTTCATACAGGGAGACATATTTCTTCAAAATAAATCTAACCACATACAAACGTTATTCATCGTCACTATCGACGTCAGTTTTGAAGCGCCTTATATGCACGAGTGGCCGACAAGACTATTCAATTCATCATTAACAGCTAACAAAATTGCTGCTAGATAGAAAGCATATGTCTATACATACATATGTACATGTATGCGTATTTATCTATGTGTTTATACTGGTTCGAGGCACGTCCCCTAACTTTCGCTCAGGTACCAGCGAACATCAACAAGCCTTAAATCAGGAATCAAGCAACAACCACCCAAAAAACGTCATGTCGGCCTTAGTCAATACAGAAATATGGAAATGCATATATGTACGTAAATATGTATGTGTATGTGGAAGTCCGCGAAACGGTTTGACACGACGAACACCTTCGTTTGTCAGCACACCATATTTCGTCTGCTACGCAACTCGATGCCAGTGCTTGGACACTGCGCCAATGGCGACTGTTTCTGTTGTAAATATTGTTGCTGCTATTTTATGTTGCTGTAGTTGTAATTGCTGCTTGCTGTTTGCTGACAGAGTTACGCTACTTCGGGTTCTTCATCGATGTTGTTTTTGTGTTATTGTCCCTTTGTTGTCGACACAACGATTTACACGTTGTGGTAATATAAAAGCAAACCCTAACAGTCAACAGTTTTCATTCCGTTTAGTGCAGTGCAGTCGCGTAGTACGAAGGAATCAGCACTCCAACAGGTGTTCCTTCTTCCAATTCAATCTTTCAAATACGGGTAACAACAATTTAATTCGCCAGGAGCGGTCGAGCCGCCAAGAAAAAGAATTACAAAAGTTTATGTTTTTATTTCAAAAATATTTTGTGCAAAAATAAATTTTTTCCAAAGGAAGTAGGAGTGACGAAAAAAATCACACCTTTAACAAGCGGAAGTAAAACTAGATGTGAGTTTCATTAAAACAATAGACTTCTTGTATATTTTTTAGTGAAGAAGGCCATATGTACTATGTACAGTTGGTGCATCGAGTAAATGCATTGAGAAGTAACATGAATACATTTGTGTGTGTGTTTTTTTAATTTTAATCATTTCATCGTGGTATATAAAATATCACCCATCGGCGACTATCGCAATCAGTGTAATCAAATAGTTTGTTTTAACATCGCTTCTTCTTCAGCATGCAACCACGAATTTCTGGATGCATTTTTAGCATTAAAAAATCATCTGCTGCTCAAGATTCATTATTATGATAAATAAGTATGATTGATTTCTTGCATTTTAATATAGAATTATGCTGTTCACATTAAGTATTTTGATGAATTCTTTTAATTTCACTTGAAGGTTAAACGGCTAGAAGTAAAAATAAAATGCAGTTATGAAACACGAAACAGAAATTTCTCAAAATCAATCAAATACTTGCACAATAAGTTACAAATTTCTCCTTAAACAAACTTATAATATTAGAGGGGCGAACGAAAATTGGATCTATTTGAGGCGAGGAGCAATATATGCACTAAGATTTGGCGACTTGTATTAGGCCGTTATCGAGATACCCGAATTTTTCCAAAAGTGACTGTGCCACGGTCCCTTTTTCAAAATTTTACTACCATTGTATTTATTTTTTTGGGTTCATCATTTTTGCAAATTTTAATAATTGTTATTCATTTGTCCTTTTTTGAAAATTGCTTTTATGTGACAAGTGGGCGTGGTTGTTCACCGATTTCGCCTATTTTCAATACCAAACTACCATGAACGTAGTGCTAGAAGTGTATCTAGTTTCATTGAGCTTTTATTTCAGCGCTGCCATGCTTCTGGGCAGTGTGTTCACAGTTAATAATTATTTGAGAAGCTACGGCAGAGGAAAATTAGTAAAAATTGAAAATAACGTACATACGTATGAATTTTCTTTTATTCGGTTTTGAAACAATCGAGAACATAACTCATTATGTAAAAAGGCTTAAAGATGTGCCAATGTCACTAATTTTCAACCAAAACTAGGTGAAATGTGAAAAATGAAAGAAATGAAAAGTATGGTATAATTTTAGAAGACATTTTGTTTTATTTGAATTTGAATTGATTTCAAAATTTAGCTCAATTTGTTATAAGTTATCTTGTGCTATATTTGTGTGCCTACATCAATAATTTCTAGCTCGAGATAGGTGATTGGTAGAAAAATTAAGACAATTCAAAAAATATTTATGAAAATTAGTTTAAAAGTGCTGAGATCTATGTACTTATATAAACATATACAAAATGCAAATATATGTATTACTAAATAAGTTAGGTTTTATGAAAAAATTCAATATGCTTACAATGATGCCAAAAAGATAACTTATCATTTGTAAGCAATACTCTTAATTGAACAAACTGATTTTTAGAGCAATGTTAATAATATCTTTTCTAGTTTGCCTCCGTTTGTATATAATCTTTATAATATGAGGAAATTTACAAGTATATTTATTACTCTGTTATTTTTGTTTGCTACCGTCATAGCCGTAGTGATAACTTTTTCTAATAACGGTCGCCTCTCGGCAGGTAATGTTAAGGCTCCGAGTGTATTTCTGTCATGGAAATGCTTCTCATAAAAATCCATATGCAGTACAGAGGCAACATAAAAATATAGGCCACTCCATTTGTGGACCATTATGCTATGAAGCCCACCACAAATTGGAGGAGGAACTTGATCCAACACCCAATAAAGGGTGTATGCGCCAATTATATAAATTGCAAAAAAACCTAAGTACGCTTGGTTGTACAATTTTTGTCTCCAAACACAGCGGCAGTAAGCCACCCCCTTAATCAAGGCATAGTTTAAAACTTACTTTTACAACATTCGCTTCGCTACACAGTCTCAGGTGTTGTCAAAATATATCAATGTACTTGAGGCTGCCTATATTAAAACATTTTGGGAAGAAGTAGAATAAACAACAATCCAAAACTTCTTCCGTAAAGCACGATTTTTGAAAATTGATGAGAGTCAGAAGATGATTTTGCTCCTGGTATTTGCTTAAATTCGGTAAGGTCTCGATTTGGCAAATAATTTCAAGGGGTGTTTCCAAGTCGATCAAAATGTTTGCACTGAAAGCAACAAACAAAAAAGAAGAACAAAACGACAATATGGCCATAATTGATTCAACAGAAGAATCGTGCAACGAGACATTAAAACCTGTTGAGTGTTTGAAACAACTGCCAAAAATGATTTTTAAGTTTTTCAACACATCAAAAATATCGGGAATCATCAATGATAAGCCACAAACTATTAAAAAATATTTCAAAGTAGTATTATATATATTAAATAATAATATATATTAGGCCGGGTCGATTTGTGGGGAGGCAAAAAAATCGCCCATTGCTCTGTGAAAATCACATTCTAGGGATCAAAATAAGAAACTTTGCCGAAGGAACCATACCTCTAAAACGAATTCTGATGTCCCCCAATTTGGGTCGAACTTTCTTTTCTATAACTCACTTAAATTAATTTTTTCATTTACATATGTTCTGACTAAATAAATTTCTTAAGAGCAAAAATAGATATTATTATAAATAAATAATAAATATTATTATAAATAAATAAAAATAAAGAAAAAACATAGCCATTTAGCTGATCTTTTCATGTAAAGGCCAAAAATGGTGATATAATATTTTGAAATTGGGGGACATCAGAATTCGTTTTAGAGGTATGGTTCCTTCGGCAAAGTTTCTTATTTTGATCCCTAGAATACGATTTTCACAGAGCAATGAGCGATTTTTAAATCGACCCGCCCTAATATATATATAATTGGTGCGTACACCCGTTTTGGGTGTTTGGCCTGCTCCACCATCTATTTGTGGCGTGCGTCTTGATATTGTTCTACAAATGGAGGGACCTACAGCTTCAATCCGACTCCGAACGCAGATATTTTTATGAGGAACCTTTTCATGGCAGAAATACACTAGGAGGTTTGTCATTGCCTGCAGAGGGGCGATCGTTAGCAGAAAAAACTTGTTTGCTGTTAAAACTTCAAAACTTAATCTGGAGATACACTTTTTGAATTGTGGCTAATGTATCTCACAGTATTGTTTCCCATATATTATGTTTAAGGTTTAGCATTAGTAATGTATTTGAGTTGTACTTTAATTGATGAAAGAATGAATTAATAAATAAATAAAACACCTTTCCCGTAAAGTTCAAATAGAAAAAAATAACAGGGAGCCATACCACTTGAATTCAATGGTTGTTGGATGGTATTCGTTCGTTCTTGGTCGACATTTCACGGATAATGATGACACTGTGCGACGTTGTGTTATCATGATACAAAAAGAAACAGGTTGTTTTCCCACAAATCCTTTCTCGTTTGGCGAATTGTTTCACGTAAACGTCTGATAACGCCCAAATAAAGTCCTTATTAATGTCTGACTTTCTAGCAAAAATTCGTGGTGCACAATATATGATAGTTGAAATCCATAAAAACCATTAACATATCTTTGAAAATGATGTATTTTTTTTATTTGGTTCATTAGGAGCTCTCCACTCACTCGCCTGATGTCTGGATTGCGTGTCCTAGTCATAAACTTACATTTCGTCTCCATGTCTGTTTTTGCATAAATTTCATGTTCTTTGGGGCCAACTTTTCAGCAACACGGCGTTAACCCAATCATTAACTACAATGTCCACAATGGATCCATAAGTAATTTATTAGGTCCTCTGCCATCTCTCTGATCGTTATTTAGCGGTTATTGATCAACTTTTCTTTCGCCTTATTGATGTTTTCATTAGTTGTCGATATCAACGGCCTGCCGCTACGTAACGACTTTTATTTTTAGAGTATTATTACCGAAACAGTTTCCCAATATTTCTAAGGTTTTCGCACCATTGAATCCATTTTCCCGCAAAATTTTATACAAACTCGTTGTTGCAAATTCAAATCTACTTTTAAAACTGTAAAAATCGAAACACGTACATAGGTAGATTTACTCAAGACGGCGTAACGTTTGCAAATGTCAAGCAATGGCTATAGATGTGGTAACTTAAAAAAAACAGACTTGACTTAGAGCTTCACCTGGCGGTTGTTTCTGGAACTTTTTGATCAAGGCATGTTCTACGGTGTGTGATAGTTGACATACTTTTATTTAACATAACTTGCTGGAAAAATATTTGATTGAACTGATGTGGAATATTAATGGAATGCTAAAAAAAAAAGTAAAGAAGTACTAAATTTGGTCCGAACCGAATTTATATACCCGCACTTATTTTAATACAATTCTTTAAATTTAATTTGATATGGCTTAAGTATCATACTTATATTTATATAATTGGCGCTTACAACCTGTATTGGGTGTTTGGCTAAGCTCCTCCTCAAATTTGTGGTGTGCATGTTGATGTTGGTCTTAATTGAGGTACCTACAGTTTTATGTTGCCGTCGAACGGCAGATGGCTTCTTGTGAAGAGACTTTAGTGTGCTCTTAAATATAATAGCGCATAATCATAGTCAAGATAACGCCAGCTCTAAATAAGTTGGATCGTACCTCGTACCATCATTGAAAGGAACATTACAAAATATTTCCGATTCTTAAGGATGCCAAAAAAAAAAATATATATATATGTATATATATGGAACGATTTGATCCGTTCGTTGTAGAGAGAGAAATTTGTGCAAAGTCCGCCCTTGGTAGAGCATGACACTAAATTAACTATAGATGTCTTCTGATGGTCAGTGATCGGGATCCGGACAAAAAATTTGCAGGCAAATGTAACAAACACGATGTGATTGTGATAAGAATCTGGATTTTGTTTTCGTTTGGCAGCACAGCCTTTGGTGATTGGTAACATTGGCAAGTGAATGAATGTACATACATAAACATGCAGAAAATTAGAAAAGCTTTTATTTCAGGTATAAATTTCATGATGAATGAAATTTTTGGCAGCCAATTTTAAAGCTACGTCATTAGATGCAAACTATTACGGCAAATTTATAAAATTTGAGTTTATTAGCTATTGAAGTGCGCCGATTTTCAGTCAAAATATCGTTTTTTTTTAATCTGATCTTTCATCTTCTATTAATGTTTCATCTTCAATGCTGTCACGTTCGAGCCAGTTATAATTATTTTAACGTTTGAGTCCAAGTCTGTTTTTTGTCTTGAAATTATCGTCTGGATCTCGTTTTAAGTATCCGGAATGTATCTTTGACAACAACTTTTGTGGAAGAATGTAAGAAATTGTTTGTGTTTCTTCGTACTACTAAAACCGAAGTTTTATATCAGTGAGGCTAACACACATAAAAATGATGTGGATAGTTCCAGTGAGAATTGATCGTTAAACTGAGCTGTATGATCCAAGGAAATAGGCTAAACGATATCCTTAGAAATAAAGAGGAGTTTGTCTATTTAGTATTATATATACATATATATCTTGCGTCTTGATGTCGTTCCGCAAATGGAGGGACCTACAGTTTCAAGCCGACTCCGAACGGCATATATTTTTATGAGGAGCTTTTCCATGGCAGAAATACACTCGGAGGTTTGCCATTGCCTGCCGAGGGGCGAGCCCTAATAGTATTACTCTATCTAAATTGTGCTCTAACTTAGGACTATGACTATGTGTTGGGCTACTTACGTCACTCGGTGTGTTGAGCGCGGATTTTCGAGTCGAGATTGAGTATAGAATTAAGTACAGCTGCAACTTCGTTACCAGAAGCACATTAAAAACCTTTGCATATTTTAAATAATTAGATAAGACGTGTGGAAGGAGAGGGTCAAAAAATGAGCTGAACAAAAAACATAAGAATAAACATGTGCTGGCAGTATAAATATGTAAACGTGTACATTTTCCCCCATGTAAAATACATATCAGTATACAATAAATATGCATACATGTGTGCATATATGTACATAGGTGGTACACACTTCTACCAAAGCAATAAAACGTTGGACCGTTTGTAACGTGTTCTCCTGTTTTCTTTCAATTCCCCTAAACGGCCAACAACTCTCGGATACTGTAACAAGACGTGATGCAAATCTTCTTCCGTGGGTGTCAGCCAACTGAAAGCTATAAAATGTGATTTAATTAAAGATTTAAAACCTAATGAAAAATATCCATATATGCGAATATGTCTTACATATGTATTATCTAACGTATCTTATATATAAATGTGAAAGTGTGTTTGTTTATTTGTAGTTTATCGACTCCTAAATCGTTCGTTTGATTGCGGTGAAATTTTGGTGAATTGAATTGTAGAAGGTTTTCAAATTTATTTGGATCCGTCTACATAAGTCGTGGTGAAGACATTTATAGTCTAATTAGTTTCACAACAGAAATATGTCTTAACTGCTTATCCAAATATGTTCCTAGGAACAATGGGACCATATATATGTATAACTGAGGAGGGTTTTCAATTAATGCTACCAAATTAGAAATTTTCAAGTTTACCGTGTAAATTTAAATGAATATAAAAAAGAGAGAGTTCTGCGAATCAATTGAATCCGTGAAGGATTCTGCCATACTAAGCAAGATCTCTTCCAGGAATCTTTTTTCACGACCATTCCTGTAGAACTCTTATAAAAAGTAAAGATGGGGAGTGGGCTGAATCTGCAGAAGAATTCTTATATATCCTTGTATATACTCATTTTCTGGAAAATTCTATTGCCCCATTTGACATTGTTACTCGATGTTTCCCTGAAACCTATCCTATTTTTCACAGAATCACCTGAGCAATCAATCCCGTTTAAATCTCCTGGTTCTGACGATATCATGTCTATGTTGCTTCAGAAAACAAGAACCTTGGTGGTTCCTGTCCTGCATGAAATACACATGACGTGTATCGGTCTTAATTACGTCCCCGCCAACTCGAAAAAACGGAGGTGGTTTTCATACCCAAGACAGGTCATTTATCCTAAAGGTGATTGAAAGATTGATCGGTTATCACATCCGATAGGACATTGGATTCAAATTATCAGCTCAGCATGCTTACCTGAAGGAGAAAATCCACCGAAACAGCCTTACGTGAGGTGGTAGGGACCTGTGGAAAAATCTCTGGAAGGCAACTTTCTTTGGTGGCCTTTATATATATACAGGTTGTTTTTAATAATGTTAGGGCAGATTGAATTGTCACTGCGTCCCCACTTTGCTGTAAAGAAGTTAATGCGCTTTTCTGTTGCTGACTCTAACTAACTCTCAGTAAGTTAAATAAGGGTGGGGTTAAGGTAGTACCATACACCGATAACTTGGTCCTAATGGTATTGGGACCGTTTCACTCAGTCTGAGCGGAGACCTTGGAAGGTTCATTCGTTGTATTCAGTCGTTGGGCTACCAGTTGCAGCATCAGTGTCAACTCTGATAAAATGGAGCTGATGCTATTTATCAGTTTCTTCCATCGGATGTTAAGTATCTTGTAGTGATACTTGACTTCAAACTCCAGTGGCAGCTACACATTGAAAATCGGGTGAAGCTTTCTACTCCTACAAATTGGTTAAAAATCGGGACTCAAGCCACAAGTCGCTCTTCGGATGTACTACGTAGTGAGTCTACCAATTTTTACGTACGAATGCCTGGTTTATTGGGAAGCTCTTCGGATAGGCTATGATATCACTAAACTGGGGAGGGTGCAAAGGACTGCTTGTATTGGTATCACCGGAGCGCCTAAAACTTGTTCAACTGCTGCCTTTAATGTCGCTTTGCACTTACTTCCCATCGACTTTTACATTATTTCCATCGCTGCTCAAAGTGCAATTAGTTTAGAGGAGACTGGTCTCTGGAGGCAATCTCTCAAGGGACATGATAGCATTTTTAGACGGTTAACATCGCTTTTCTTTGAACTTCGTACTGATCTCTCTATCCGCAAACTGGAGTTTGAAGGTCGTGCCAGGACAATATTTTCAAGTAGGCAGGATTGGAACGAGGCTAAAACCTGTACCGATGCTGGTACCTCTGTCTTCACTGACAGTTCCAAGATAGAGTCGGCGGAGGGATTTTCTCTAAATCGGTCATCGGCATCCCCCTGACTGTTATTAAAGGGGAATTGCACAATTTATTTCTCAGAAAACTACAGAACAGATGGAGCTCCATTTCCTGGCGTGCTATTTCGAAAAGCCTTTGGCCCCAGAATAATATACACAGGACGCAGACAATTCTGGGGACTCATCTCCATTCGATTTCCAAACTTGTGGCTGTGTTTCCCGGACATTGGACTTGTCGATCGTCGAAAAGCTAACTTAATTCCTATTGAAGAAGCTGTGGGGACTTTTCAGAGAAGGGGGCTGTTGCGTACTTTCTTCATAAATGTCTGGGTTTGGCAGCGAGCCGATAAGGCCACTGCGTGCTCCTTTCATTGATAGCCTGGGGCAGTGCTCCATCCTAAATCCCATCAACCTTCTCCATTACATCCACAGTTTTGATCGGCTGTTGATATCTGCCCATTGGAGGTCTCAAAATGGGCTTTAGGGCTGCTTGGGGAGTGGCACTTTACCTATTTTATCTACGTATATAACATTCTTTGTTGAACTATTTGGTTGTCTTCATGTAAACCTCATTTGACTACGATACATTTGAAATGTTCTGTTGAAATATATTTATTAGGATAATATTCAGGATAAAAATTAGCATGATGCTTACGCCATGTAATATGGCGAAATAAGCTTAAAAGGCAAAGTCCGAATTTATAAAACATGCGTTCGACCAGTACTCATCTATGCAGCTGAAAGCCCAGCAGATGTAAGTGTAACATAACAGGCAATGATTAAAGTTTAGATGGCAACATTGCAATATATATATAATTGGCGCGTACACCCTTTTTGGATGTTTGGCCGAGCTCCTTCTCCTATTTGTGGCGTGTGTCTTGATGTTGTTCCACAAATGGAGGGACCTACAGGTTCAAGCCGACTCCGAACGGCAACATTTTTATGAGGAGCTTTTCCGTGGCAGAAATACACTCGGAGGTTTGCCATTGCCTGCCGAGGGGCGACCGCTATTAAAAAAAATTTGTATTAATTTTGGTGTTTCACATAGATTCGAACCTACGTTCTCTTTGCGAATTCCGAATGGTAGTCACGCACCAACCACCAATGCACCAATAGGTTTGCCCAATCTGCTATTACGGGAAAACCGAGGACTACTATGCCACTCGGACACCCTCTCCGAACGGCAGAGATTTTTTATGAGGAGCTTTTTTCATGACAGAAATGCACTCGGAGGTTTGCCATTGCCTGCCGAGGGGCGATCGCTTACGATAACGTAAAGGGATGATAATATAATTGCATAATATACAGTTCCTATGCACAATGCCAAATGCTGGTAGTTCTTTTATTAACATATGCAACATGAAGTTTGTTATCATTCTTTTGCATGAGGGCATCTCCATACCCAATCGAGCTTGTATTGAAGTGCAGCTCAACCATTATTTGAAAAAATTTTGGGACGAATTGTCGAAAATATGTGCTTACCCTATAAATTATCGCAATTTTTTAATAGACTTTGGTGGAAGTAAAACAATCAATGCTTCAATTTTCTTTGGGTTTGGGCTGATTTCCCCACTGCTTACTTCAAATTCTAGATACTCAACCTTTCGCTTCATAAAAAAATACTTCTTACTGTTGAGAGAAAAACCAGCCTTCCAAAGCATGTTCAAGGCAATATCCATACTTTCTAATTTTTCATCAACGCCTGTTAGGGACTTCCCCAAGAACTTCTATTTTCTACTTTGGAATACAGCGAGAGCATTGCGTTACCTAAATGGCATAGCGAAATATTCGAAATAACCCCGAAGCGTTAGTTCCCGATAATCAACGCACATACGATCTGTTATAAGAGGGCTTGAAAATGGTGAGCAACTAGGTCAACTCACATTGGTCTTTAAATGTTCTCCTCTATGCTTAGCCTGCAAAGTCGTCTGCCAACTGTTTTGTTTGGGGCTTTATCTTTGAATTTATTTAAACTTTTTTCCCATTTAGGCTTGAATTTACTGGGAATTTCAGTTTGAACTTCATTAAAATATAGGCCTTCGGTTTTAATCTCACGTATGTTTACTTTAGCACAATCGACTTTATAAAACTGAAAACTTTTCCAATTAATTTTCGCACATATATTTTGTGTCAAAATTTCACACCCAATTTCATACTCAAAAACCTGTCAGGTAAAATATGAAAAAGTAGTTATAATTTAATAAATTTATCTCAACAATATTCAAAATTTGTAAAGTTGTATTAATGGTAGTTTGCTCAATAACGGTCATCGAAACTACGTTATGAAATTGTTTACCATTCAATTTGGAACTTATGGACTCCTTCAATAATGATCACTCTGTACTGGAGTCATAACAAAATAGCATTGGCATTGTGAAGCTGCTCGTAATGTCTATCCTTCCATTTTCGATATGCAACGATTCACCGGTGGCTACTCTATTCTGCACTTCACTTCGTTACTGACACACGCTTTTATTTCAATCAAGCTCCACAAAACTCCAATGATACCAAATGTATAATACTTTGGAATAATAATTTATCAGACGCCTTTTACTTTTCTTAGCTTACTTCTTACATTTCGCTTTTCATAGCCTTCTATGTTTTTACTTTCCGTAATTTCACAAGTGTTTTTTTTTTAACAAGTAGTAAGTAATTCAGCAACGGCATAAAACTGAAGGCCCTCCATTTGTGGATTAAAATCAAGATGCTAACTTGATGAGAAATGGAACTCGGCCGAACGAGCAACAAAAGAACCAATTACATAGGGGAGATCGGGGGGTTATGAGACGGGTTTTGTTTTTTGACCATAAACATAATATAACCTATCCATTTTTCTGCACATTAAAATTTTTTAATTGTGATTAAGTATAACAACACTTTGACAAAAGATTAATTTCTTAAAATTATAGAAAAATCTCTAAGTTTTGCCTGCCTGCTCAAAAATCATTTTTTTCGGATTTTCGCATGTTCGGGGGGTTGTGAGACACAAATTTCATCAGAAAGAAAACGGCCTGATTTTATAAAAATTTTTTATTTCAATCGTTAAAAAGGCATATATTGGCTTCTACAATATAATTGATATGAACAATATGAATAATATACCTAATCAATCAAGTCAATGAATATCCGAAAAAGAAAATATTAGATTAATCAGATTCACAATGGATGCAGGTGTAATAGCCGGCTGTTAAATTTGCACATTTCAAGTGAACAGGTCTATCGCAAGTATTACAGTGAATCGAATTGTTTCGGTTTAATTTTTTGGGCATTACACCTTTGCAGATAATACAAAAGTAACACAGAAATGCGAGATACGGCTGTAGAATACTATTAAATGTTCCTAGATTACGGAAATAGCATGTCTCATGACCCCCCGAATACGCTGTCTCACGACCCCCCAATTGCTTTATTTTCAATGTGGCCACTGTTTTATGGATGCATTTAATATTTACGCAAAACTCTTGTTGTGGGTCAAAAGGCTACTCACCAAGGAAGGTTTTGATGCATGCACTTTTATAATTAGCTTGTTCAACAAAGTGTAAGAAACAACAAAAACGATTATCAGCAAAACTTTCAATCACACAAGTGGAGTCGCGGTATGAGGACACACAAATAACCTGCATGAACAAAATATTTGTCATGTAAATATTATGATTGAAAGCTAGCAAGAAGTTACGCAGATACCAGACAGATGCCGCGCTCTTCAGTTCAGGGCTGTGAGCGTGTCTCATGACCCCCCGTGTCTCACGACCCCCCGATCTCCCCTACATATAATATATGTATATATATATTTATTTTCATATTTTTTTGCCCACATTCACAAATTTATATATGTAAGTAATGAAACAAATAAAACTTTAATACTCATAAAACTGGTAACAATACTTGTAGATCTTATTTTATATGCACGATTTTGAACATACTCGTATGAGCAATCCTGCATTTGTTGAAATGGGAAAAAGAAACGGCGAGTTAATGTAGATGTGAAAGAGTTCCACTAATAATTAAGATTTCTTTGAATAGAGAGATAACAATGTACACAGATATAAAATGTTCTGTCGGCGATATTATATGATTTATACAGACACTTAAGTAACTGAATCATAACGAACATACAAGTAAAAGTCAACGCGTTGAATGCATTTGCTATTAGCGGTAAAACTCGTTAAGCTTCATTCAAGATATTTTCTTTGTTTTCTGCTTTGTAGTAACAATGTAACTCCAAGCAATTATTAATCATAAAAACTTTTGAAGCAACTTCAATAACTAAAAATACTTTCCTAATTGTTCAAATATATGAATATCAGAAGGATTCGAATTGTACACTACTCTGCAAGCCTGTGTTTTATTTAAAAAGGCTGAGAAAAGAAGCTTATAAGCATGTGAGACAAATCGATATTCGTATTGACGAATTGTGTTTTACGAGGGGTTCTGAAAAAAACCAATAAAGAGGAATTATTAAGCTCTAAGATGGGATTCCACACGTAACTTTCCCGGGAAATGCTTAATAAATCTGAGAAATATAATAAAAAATGTTGAAATTGACTTTCTGAAGTACTCGCGAAATTAGCAAATTTGAGTGAATGTACCAAGTGAAGTACAGAAAATAACCCATGAGGACGAACTTACCAGAGAAGCCGACTGGATACTCAAAAAGAAAAGGCCAACACAGTGGGTTGGTTAAAGCGAACTCTTGGATTCTAATGTAAAAGAAAAAACTTTGCTAGGCCAAGTCCAATTCTTATCAATGATGGAAATGAGTTTAAAAAATTGCATTCCCAACTTATCGCAACTATAAAAAGCTTTTGTAAAGATTATAAATAATGGTTCAGATATATCAACTGCCTTTGATGTTCTTGATTAACGCTCTGTTACAAAAATGTTATCTAATGGTTCCCTGGTTCAGTTATGAAGGCAAACAAACAAGGCTAATAGAAGTGATAGTAAAAAACCTTCATCACTCATGTGATCAAGATTCAATTGTAAATGATAGCAAAAATCAAGGTGTAAAAGCCGTTAGCGCAATCACCAAACTTAAATGGGAGTCCAAAAAACCGCTTGATGTGCTTCTTTTTAACATTTGATCCATCTGGAGATGTGAAAAAAGTCTATGTAATAAAAATTATTCTTAACACAACTATTAAGATCAAACCAATAAAATATTCTAATTAAATTCCCCAGTGTATAAAATTTCATTCCTTTGGTCATCCAAAAAATTTCTGTAGAAAATCCACGATGTGTGAAATGCGCTTGCAAACATTTGATGAATGATTTCCAAAAAGAGCTAGCCGATAAACCAAAATACTGCAAATGGGGCCAGCCACACCAAGCTAACTATCGCGATTGCGTCATTACAAAAGTATTGTCAAAGATTAGATCTAGAAAATCATCTCTAGCTGATAAATGAAAGATGAACAGAAAACTCGCACTGCTGAAGATAAAGCTATCAAATTCTTACCAATTTCTACTAGAGCAGTAATCTAAGCATCCAAATAACGAAAACACTCGCTCAAAATGATACCCCAGAAAAGTCAGATGCATTGACATTGACTTGATTAAAACTAAATAAACAGGAAGAGGTCTTCAAAGCTTTTAAACTGCGCTTGGTCGCCTTGGAACATGCAAATTTAGATTATTACTAAATATCTTAAACGTATTCGATGGAATGCAAACGATTGATCGAAGCATAAAAATGAGCTAGAAGTGGTATTTCATTACGAAAACAGCGACATTGCTATAATCGCTGAAAGTAACTTCATAAACAAACGTGTCTGAATTTCAAAAACTACACCCTGTACCATAGCATACATTCTAAATATTGCGCAAGGCATGGAAGCGCTGTTTTAACAAAAAATACAATAAAACCGTGTTTAGATGAAGAAATTTGCACAACAAAATTCCAAGCTACATCCGTTCCTGTTGAAATTTTAAAACAGCTCCTGATGTTAATTGCTCTTTACAGTCCACCCAGACACCTGCTAAGATCTGTAGACTATTTTGCCTTTTTAAATCGATTCCAAGCTCGCTTTATAATTGGTGGCGACTTTAGCGCGAAGTCCACAGCATGGGGCTCAAGGTTCATTACGACAAAAGGACGAGGATTGTATAAAGTTATACAGCGTTCAGGCTGTAATTCAATTTCAACTGGTAAACCGACTTACTGACCATAGAAAATTCCGGATTTAATTGATTTTTTCGTCTACAAAAACATTCAGACAGTTCATTTATCTGTTACTGAAGGTTTTAACTTGAGCTCGGATCACTCACTGGTGCACCTATTAACATCGCTAGATGCAGCACAAAACGCGGGACAAAGCTACTCAATGCTTGGATTAGGTTAGCTCAATGCTTTCAATGACTGGAATTATTTTCAAATACAGCTAGAGCAATTAGAAAAATATAGCTACATTACTACTAGCGAGCAGCTCGATGACGCA
The DNA here is from genome assembly GCF_027943255.1 of Anastrepha obliqua. Taxonomy (NCBI): domain Eukaryota; kingdom Metazoa; phylum Arthropoda; class Insecta; order Diptera; family Tephritidae; genus Anastrepha; species Anastrepha obliqua. The sequence continues at coordinate 184,324 of NC_072895.1, read as the reverse complement.
ATGCTTCATTTTACCCAACAACTTCAGTTGGCCGCGTAGAACAGTATACCCAAACCAAAATAGGCACCTGATGGAAAAAGTCTCCACCCTTTATCAGAAACTTGGTAGCAGAAAACTGGAAACACTGGCAGCAAAATCTAACTCCAGACATTAAAACGAAATTGAACTTAAAAATAAAAAATAGTTTAAAAAAACTAAAAAACACGCTTTTATTGCTAATCGAACTAAAAAGTAGAAAATAAATTTTAATGACAAAGGGACCTATAATGAAGTAATAGCAAATCGAACGATCAGTCATAGTCAACTACCTCAGAACAGAATTATAACAAAAATTAAGATACAAATAGAGTAATTCAAATTAGAGTTAAAAGCGTGGGATGCTTGATATAGTAAATATTACAATCATTCTATTGGCAACTACCTATGTACAGAGGGTTATGAAAGTGAAGCAAAATTCATCCCACGCTTTTAACTCTAATTTGAATTATTCTATTCGTATCTTATTAAGCTCAAAGATTCCGTTATATTCATTCATACATACAACCCGAGCTAATAAAAGTGTGTTAAAAAAAGAAAATATTAATCCTGGCAATCCTAATAAGGATAATGGAAAACTTTTATCAAATTATTGCATTGTCATCGGTCCTTGATAGGTGTGCAAAATTCCAAGTCGATCAGATTTTTAGAAGCCAGTGAAAATTAGGGGTAAGGAAAGCAGAAATTGCTTTATATGCCTGCAAACGTATGCTAGGAAGAAGATGGGGTCTTCAACCTAAGCATACATTATGGCTGTATAAGGCGGTTATACGACCCATTTTATCGTATGGTTCGGTAGTTTGGTGGAAAGCTCTAGGGAGAGAGTACAATACCAAATTACTCGGCAGAATACAAAGATCAGCCTGTGCAATAACGGTCGGTGCAATCAGATCATATCCTAGAGAGGCTCTCAATGCACTGACACACGTTATTCCAATAGACCTACATATAAAGAAGACGGCAACCATGAGTGCATTTAGGTTAAATGAAGCGGGTCGCTGGAAAGGAAAAACTTATGGTCACGCTAGTCTATTATTGCGACAAACTCAGTTAACCTCGGTGAGGACTGACTAGATCGTCCCGATGGTAACGTTCCATAGGAATTTTGCCACACTCTTTCCATCTAAAAAAGAATGGAATAAGGGATTCTCTCTAAACAACTTCGATACCACAGTCTATACAGATGACAGTAAAATGGATTGTGGTGTTGGAGCTGGTATATATTCTCATAGACTTGGAATTGAAAAACCTGTGTGTCTCCCTAATACCAGCAACGTCTTCCAAGCGGAAGTACTAGCAATTGGGGAAGCCTGCAGGTTACTAATCGCAGATTTCTCTTTTAAGGGCAATATCGCTATTCTTTCGGATAGCCAAGCCGCAATCCAGGCGCTGGACTCGACTATAACAACCTCTAAAGTGGTGGAGCAAAGTAGGAACAGCCTCACCAACTTGAGTGAAAACCATAGAGTAACCTTAATTTGGGTCCCGGGACACCGGAACATAGAAGGTAACGAAAAAGCTGATGAACTGGCAAGAGGGGGATCTGCCATGAAAAGCGTTCTTGCAGTACCTGTATTCACTCCACTAGGTGCGGTCAAGAATGCAATTTCCCTAAAATACCTTCGAATTGCAGATTGTAGATGGAGAGACCAGACGAAATGCAAAATTAGCAGAACGCTATGGCCCACCTACAACCTCAAGCAATCGTTGACATTAATAAACATGAAACGACGGGACACCTGTAGACTTACGGCAGTCATAACTGGCTTCTGGTCTATCGGAGAACAAGCCGCCAAAATGGAAACAATCTTCCATTTCCTCTGTGAATGCCCTGCCCTATGGAAGGACAGAATGTTAACCCTGGGCAAACCGCTCTTCGAGAGTCTCGAGCAAATGTCTGGCTTAGACGTCAACAACCTAATAAGGTTCCTAAACCGTTTTTTCGTCCATTTCAAAGCTGCATTCGACAGTATGAAAAGGAGTTATCTGTATGCCGCGATGTCTGAATTTGGTATCCCCACAAAACTAATACGGCTTTGCAAGACCACGTTGTTCAACACCAGCAGGGCCGTCAGAATTGGGAAGGACCTCTCCGAGCCGTTTGATACCAAACGAGGTTTCAGACAGGGTGACTCGCTGTCGTGTGACTCCTTTAACCTGATGTTGGAGAGCATCGTACGAGCCGCAGAACATAATCGCTCAAGCACAATATTTTATAAGAGCGTACAGTTGTTGGCGTATGCCGATGATATTGACATCATCGACCTTAACAACCGCGCTGTTAGTTCTGCCTTCTTCAAACTGGATAAAGAGGCAAAGCGAATGGGTCTGGTGGTGAACGACGACAAAACGAAGTACCTCCTGTCTTTAAACAAATAGTCGGCGCACTCGCGTATCGGCACCCACGTCGCTGTTGACTCTTATAATTTCGAGGTTGTAAAAGACTTCGTTTATTTAGGAACCAGCATTAACACCGATAACAATGTCAGCCTTGAAATCAAATGTAGAATCTCTCTTGCCAAGAAGTGCTACTTTGGCAACTGAGCAGTAAAGTCCTCTCTCGACGAACAAAACTAACACTCTACAAGACTCTCATCATGCCCGTCCTAACGTATGGCGCAGAAGCTTGGACGATGACAACATCCGATGAAGCGACGCTTGGAGTGTTTGAGAGAAAGATTCTGCGTAAGATTTTTGGATATTTGCACGTTGGTCACGGTAAATATCGCAGGCGATGGAACGATGAGCTGTATGAGCTTTACGACGACATAGACATAGCGCAGCGAATAAAGATCCAGCGGCTCCGTTGGCTTGGTCATGTCGTCCGAATGGATACAAACGCTCCGGCTATGAAAGTATTTGCTGTGGTACTGGTACCAGCTGGTGGTAGCAGAGGAAGAGGAAGGCCTCCTTCGCGTTGGAAAGATCAGCTGGAGAAGGACTTGACTTCACTTGGTGTGTCCAACTTGCGCCGGTTAGCACGAGAAAAAACGACTGGCGCGCTTTGTTAAACTCGGCCAAAATCGCGTAAGCGTTATCGCACCAAATAAGAAGAAGAAAAAGTTGTAAATATTGATTTCTATTATATGTATTCTCAGCGCATTTAATAATGCCTTTAAGATTCGACTACACTCAATGTTGCCAATGCCACAACTATTTTAATAAAGTTTTTTTTTTGTTTTTTTAATCGTGTATGCTCATTGTCATAATATTTTACTCCATCCTCGGATGCTTCCCAGACAAATATTCTAATATTCAAATAAACCACTGTTGTTTGTTATATTGATAATAAATTTGATAATTGTTGATATTATTACAAATTACCAGTTTTTGGCGCACGCGTACGCAAAAACTTGGAAAAAGGGAAATTGGGAGCACAGCGTGCCAGTTGAGTTAAAGAGGAAATTACTAGTTCCTGCTGGAAAAACTTTTACAGTCGAGCAAACAGCTGATTAAATACAATTTAAATTTAAAAACTCAAACAAAGTGACAAAAGGGAAAAATAAGAAATTCAATAGGGAATACGTAAGTAATAATGGAATATTAAGGTTTGTCTAATCAAATTTAACCATTTAAACAAAGTACCCTCAAAAAGTCGTGTGCTTGTAAAGTGAGATCTGCATTTGATTAGCTAAGAGAGATTAGTGGAGATTAGCTCCATTTGAAAATCGTAGTGTTAATGGGCATGATCACTTTGTTAAGTCATATTTTGTTAAAACAAAATATAAATATAGGGAATCACGCTGCTTCATCAAAATAATGACACTGTACTTTTTATGTTTTAAATATTTAATATTTATTTATTTCTCTAACTGCCTGATAACACGTTGCTTCGTATACGCTTTAAAACGGAATGAAAGAAAAATAACCAAATACATATCTTCAAATTCAATAGATAGGTTGCATATATGAAAAGAGCAGAACAAAAGATAAAGTGTTATAGTTTCTTCTCTTTTTAATCATTGTATTTTTGCTTCAGTTCGTTAACCCCAACACTGTAGTTTAAGAGAAATAAAAGAAAGAATTAATTCAACACACCTCCTCAAAAATATATTGATTATTACAATAGGTAAAGTTTAAAATAAAAAAAAATATAGAAATTGAAGCAAGTCTTAAATTCTGGGGAGTTACAATATCATGGTCCAACATTTGTTGCGAGGATTGGGGAAAACCCAGAAAAAACCCAATCAGGCCATTTACTTATTACTAATACAATTTTAATCTTCGCTTTTGTCAGCAAGTCCCATCTGGCTTCTCAAGTCTGAAAAATGTGCAGCAGGTAATGGTTTGGTCAATATATCAGCGAGTTGTTTGTCTGTAGGAATATACTCAATCGCAATCAGTTTATTTTCAATTTGTTCCCTTGAAAAATGATATTTAATATCAATATGCTTTGATCTTTTGTGACATGAGGGATTATTTGCTATGCTTATACATCACTGATTGTCTTCGAATATTTTAAATGCTTTGTCTAATTCGATTTTCATACTTTTCAGTAAAGACCTCAACCATAGGGCTTCTCTAACTGCCTCAAACAGTGCCATATACTCAGCTTCAGTAGATGAAGCTGCAACTGACGTTTGTTTCCTTGTATTCCAGCAAATTAGAGAGGATTCGAACATCTTAAACAAATAACTAGTTGTGCTGCTCCTGTCGTTCTCACTTCCACCCCAATCAGAATCAACATAACCAATAAACATGTCTTTGTAATTTAAATTCTTAACATAGATAAGTTTTAAATCTACAGTACCTTTAAGGTATCTTAGAACCCTTTTGAGGCACTGCCATAATTCTTTATTTTGTTTATTGCTATATCGGCTCAAAATATTTACGGATGTACTTAAATCTGGCCGTGTACACAACATAATGTACATCAAACACCCAATTAAATTACGACACGGCGCATCATATTTTTTATCAGAGTTTAATGCTTCATAATTGAGCTTACTTGGAAGTGGAGCGTATGCTCCTATACATAGTGTAAAATCAACCATTGGTACATTATAGGTATATACTTTTACCTGTAAAGAGTACTTGACCATTTTTACTGACATTGACACCTCCTGGATGAAACTCAATTGTTAGTCCTGAATCCTGCATTTTCTGCACAGATAACAAATTTTGGGGAACATCGGCACAAAATAGGACGTCTTCCAGAGTAATTTCATTTTTCGAACTGCTGCGAAGTCTCACTATCCCCTTTTTTGTAGCATAGATGTATTCTCCACACTTTGCAATAGCAATTTCAATCGGTGAACTTAGGTTAATGTAGCTAGCAAATATATTTATGTCGTTTATTAAATGGTTAGAAGCACCGGAGTCTAAAAGGAAAGACACATTTCCTGATATTTCTTTAGGCATCTCATTTCTCATCATAAAAGCAAATCCTCTTTCTGATTGTATAGTTGCAACTTGAGCAGTTCCAGATTTTTCATTATTTTGATTATTTAAACCTTTTTTTTATATAAAACAATTTCTTTTAATATGTCCCTTTTTCCACAGTGATGCCACTTGAGATTTGTCTTGAAATTGTTTTTATGAGTCTTTGTTTTATATTAATTTTTAAAATTGTATACTTCATTAAATTTGTTTTCGTTCTGTTGATTATTTTTCACTGCTTGCAATACTTTTGCACTCGTATCTCTGCTGTCATTTTTTAATTTTATTTCGTGATCAAGCAAACGGTTTTTTACGAAAGCCAATGTTAACTTATCTTGTGATAAAGATATATAACCAGGATTTTTTTGGGTTTAAATCATTTCAATGTTCTAAAAAAAATGTTTAATAAAACAAAGCACATTTTCAATAAAGCAAATTAAATCCAAATCACAATGGATAGTTACATGAAAAAAATATATATAATTTGATTTCGAAAAGTCACTGCTTTTCATACATTTTTTCTAAAATTCTTTCTACCGCACATTTTCAATAAAGCAAATGAAATCCAAATCACAATGGATAGTTACATGAAAAAAATATATATAATTTGATTTCGAAAAGTCACTGCTTTTCATACATTTTTTCTAAAATTCTTTCTACCGTGGGAGTTTGAATCTCTATAGATACATATAAAAACAAGCTGCTTTATTTAGCTGCTCCTGTGACATAGTACTTATTAAATACACTACCTCTTACTTGATTAAGGCCACATATTTTCCTTCTTTTTTTTTGTGTCAAATCTTTTTTTGGAGTCGTCGAAAATAGAAATCGTTTTTGCAATAATTTAATTAAAACATAAGTGTTTGTTAGACAAAATCCTTTTCTCCCTTCATATTAAAAGACGGTTTGGTTGTAAACTGTTATTTGTTTTATTTAATAATGTGTATGACCACCATTTTTTACATGTATGAATTAATGAAATTTTACCTTCAAATTGCTTTCCATTTTCGGAAATATGTATATATGTATAAGTAGTTAAGGAAAGAGTTGCTAGAATAGTTAATACCTACATCATATACATACGTATATTCAGCAGTTCAGTGGCTTTGAAATTTTTTTCTTAGACTCCATATTGTAAATTATTTTACTTATACCAAACATTTAATTCCATCTGAACTTCCTCAAAATCTCTTTCTAACTCATCACTGTAAAATACAATATTATATTTGATTTTTTTTTAATTTAGTATAGCATTATCGTCAAGGTTCGAGATATAATATGTAGGTAGAAATGTTTTAAAAATCTGTATTTTAATTACGAATCTTAATTAAAATCTGAGAACGGTATGTACAGTGATATTCGGTAATGAGGTTCAACGCTGAGTGCTTTTTTTTAAACAAAGTCATAAATTTCAATTTGGTAATATTGTACAACTTTTTAAATTCAACTTCCACCTTATTCCTAGATTTCATAGTATGATATTTCATCGGGCGCATCGATATCATTTTTGTAAAACCATTTTGCATCAATTTGCATGCTTGACCGGCACTACTTTATGTATTTTAGAGTATAATTTTTGAGCAATAATCGCATATTTTAAATTTGTTGTCGTACTAAGTATGATGGGAACTGGTATCCTCATTTAGTATCAAAATTTGAGTCCCAAAGTTCCACTTTGAGAGCATGCACATATCCTTATATACAACTGCCGCTTTGTTGGTTTCTTGGCCAAGCTGCTCCTCCAATTTGTAGTGCGCGTCTTCATGTTGTTCCATAAATGGAGTAACCTGCAGTTTTATGCTGCCTCCGAACGGCTTCTTATGAGGAGCCGATTCTTTATGAGGAGCCTTTTTATAGCAGAAGATATACACTCTAAGTCGGCTTGAAACTGTAGGTTCCTCCATTTGTGAAAAAATATTAAGACGCACACCATAAATTGGAAGAGGGGCTCGACCAAACACACATATGTTCGTACATCCATGTGTATGTAGCATATGGATTTAAAACAATGTAGCTGTACGCCTGATAACTGAAATACTTCCTACTTTAGGCCCTCACTTGCGACATCTGACTTGGTCCATCAAGTAAGCGGGCGTTTCAATCGGTCCAAGTCGAGAAGACCGCAAGAGCTTTCCATATCTACAAAAAAATGTTTTCATCAAAACTACTGCACAAGAAAGTCAAAATATTAATGTATCAAACCCAGGTATGACCGATACTCACATATGATTGCTCAATTTGGTACAACATTTCACCCTCATATATGGAACGGCTAAGAAAGCTTGAGAGAAGAATACTACGATTATGTACTTTCTTATGCAGATCCCAAACATGTAACTATACCAAATACATCTCGAATTGAAAACTTTATAACACGGCGAAAGTGCCCAGCATTGATTGTCATGTTATAAATTTAATAAGAAAACATATCCGGCGTTGCCTATACAATACCTATAACATAATAAGGGCGTTTTACTACGAAAGCGACGATTATTTCTCACTAGCTATTTCTAATGGATTTACACCTCCTGAATCCTTCTTATACCTCGACAAAAAAGGCTTCAGTTTATTTATACATTCAAATAATATATATTTTTTTTTTTATTTTAATCATTTAAAATGGCGGATGTACACTCAATTCTTTCAGGAAGGCCGCAGCGGGACTTCTCAATCAGCAGACATTGTAGCACCGGCGTCAGTGACCTGAATACAAAAAACCAAAAATTTTTTCGTCCATTAATGTCATAATTTCTATATGAATTAAAAACAAATGGAAAAAAAAATTCGCGGAATAAAATGCTTCAAAAAAAAAAAAAATTAATTTTGGGGCGAATTTTCCTACTATTTTTGTAAATACACATAGACAGTAATATCAAAAAAAAAGATGTATGCAAAGTCTCAGGTCAATAACTTTTCGAGTTATTGTGTACGCCAATTCGAAAAATATAGTTTTTAGAAAAACGCGTCTAAAGTCGACAACGTAACTATACCTCTCCCAGCGCTCGAACGCAAAGAATAGAGTCAGTCGTCACGGTTGACGATCTATAATATAAGAAATACTTAAATTTACGTTCTAAAAATTATTTGACAATTCTTAAGGGATTATTTTAACATTTTATGAAAATTTATATTTTTCGAAATTTTACAGGTATCTGTCCCCTTAACGCAAATAATCAACGTTTTGATAGATACATACATATGTATATTTCAAGCAGCGAAAAAATCAAATCCACCCTTACCATTAAAAACTGGTGGTGGTTAAGAAATGACTCGTAACACTAACTCACACCACTTTTCTAGTCTGACTACCTTCTTTTACTACTTTTAATCCTTTTATTATAAACAATCATCTATGCATCGTTTTTGTTCCCTTTTTCCCTGCATCAAAGATATAAAATATTTTAATAACTTCTAAGTTAAAACAAAACTAATTTCATTATTAAGGAAAAGTTACTCGACCTCAGATAATATATGTACCTGAGAGCAGGTTTAGAGACATTGTACGACACATCATTACATTAATATCTTTAACTGGAAATAAATAAACAAATATAAAAAAAAACAAAAAAAAGGTTTTTCAAGCGGGTGAAGATCGTCAGTCACAGTTCACGTTGTATGCTTAGCTATGTATGTTCAAACACACCAATTAGCTTTAAATTGCATCATTAAGTTCGGTGTTCATACACTTCAATTTAGTTTACGCAATTAGTATTTGACAGCTGAAAGTATTTTGATTTTGTTGGTGGAAAATTCGGTGTGAAGAAAAAGAAGAAACATTTAAAAGTATAACAAATATATAACTTTCCCGGTCAATATAATCGAATTGTTTTTTTTCATCCTACTTTTGTTCAGAAAAAAGAAGGATAACTTGCTAATTTTTTAAAGTTTAAGTAGGCAGCTGCTATTGCTTCTTGGATCATTGGAACAAAATGTAACTCAAAGGTCTCTATTTGAATTATAATACAATATTGTGTTTGAAAATAAGTTTGCAATATTTCCTAACATTATTCGAGCTTAAAACGATTCATTTTGTTCCACGATATGGGCTGACTTTCTGTCAACATTTCCCGCGTCAAAATAACATATGGCTCACAATAAAAAATAAATAAAAAGTTTACTTGTGGACATATACATACATATTTTAAATGCACTGAGAATTGTTGTATTTTTGTTTCACCATTAGGGGGCGTCCATAAATTACGTGAGGTGTTTTTTTTCAATTTTCTGTACCTCCCTCCCCCCCCTGATGAGATGTCGTGAGATTTTATTCACCCCCCCATCCCCCAATCTCACGTGAGATTTTTCAAAATGTGGGTTTCTTATGTAAACGCGTTAGATTGTTATTGTAAAAAGAAAAAAAATTGCTTCGTGCTTTTATTTACGACTAGTTAAGACTAGTAATCAATATTGCTGACAGTTATAAGTGTAATAAAAAGTTAACAATAGAAGACTTAAATCGTAACTACTGCGATTAAAAAAAGAATATCTACTCTAATTCAGTCCATGGAGAATCATGCGCGGTTTCAAGAGAGACTATTGGGACCAACATGTCCATATGATTTTCAGTAAAATCATCTGCTCCTTCAACTTCGTTCTGATCTATCTGCTCCAAGCCGTTGACGCTTGCGCACAGTAACTCATTAGCTCGTCTTTCGACAATCCGTGAGGGTCGCACTTTGCGGTACATACGCGCTTGCTTAGCTGGTGCAATGTGAGCGCTCGCCTGTGCTCTGCAGCTCTTGTGATAGATGCGAAGTAAATACCGCATGTACTGCAGCATATTTTCTCTAAATCATCACGTACCTATACTTGGGCAATAGAGATCATAAGGCGTGCTGATAAAGGCATTCAGCGGCTGAATCGGTAGGCGTATTAGAAATGGAGCAAATGACTTTCCGTCATGTTCTTTAAAGTCCGGAATTATCAAACGTCAATCAACCTTAGTGATGGGGTATGGAGGTGGCAGAAATCGGTCGTGAAGAATCATATGTGTGGCGTGGGCTGCAGCAGTTCTGATCATCGCATTTCACAACCTAAAAAAAAATTAAAAACAATTTTCTTTGTAACTCTTAATAAAAATTTGTTGACATTCGCGCTCGTTAAAAAATTAAAAAAAAAATAGGCACGCATAAAAATTTGATATGAATCAACTGCAATGTACCTGGAGTAAATATTGCCTCTCTCTAAACAAAGAAGGTTGGAACCTGTCCGTGTGTCGCTGCCACTCAGCTCGTACGCTCTTGTTCATCGAGTCGCACGTTCGGCTGATAGTGGCGCGAAAACAAACGACGGGCTACACTGTACCGTAAATTCAGATTAAATTGAGCTATTTGGTATAAAACAAATATGGTGGTTTGACAGCAGTAATGTATAGGGTTTTTCAATAAGGGCGGGTAAATGTTGAAATGAAATAAAATGGCGCTTGCTGTGTGGCACGTAGCTCCGTCCTGCTGGAACCACATGTCGTCTAGGTCCATATGGTTCAATAAGGGCCATAAGAAATTGGAAGGGCCACCACGTCTACCGAAAAATGGGCGCAATGCGCGCAACGTTTGCGTTAATGAACACTCATTTTGATAATAAAATTTTATCATTTCAACGTGCTGTTCAATCGTGTAACTTGCCATGATGATTTGGCATAAGCAACTGAATAATAAACAAAAGATTTGACAGATATCACTAAAACAAAATGGCTGCCACTGGGCGCCAAAATAGACCCGCGCCAATTGAAAAACCCTTTATAACGTCGAGATATGAATTAAATTAGTGAATTATCTTAATCATACTAAGATTACGCTTAAGATTAAATCTTAAGCATGTACAATCTGGATAATGGACCAAAATAGTATAATTTTTTTTTTGTTTCAATCAGAAAAAAAATTGCGTGATATTTGCCCAGACCGCACCCTCTCTCCAACGTAAGATTAGATGAGATTTGACTCGACCCCCTCCCCCCTTAAATATCTCACGTAATTTATGGACGCCCCCTCATTAAATATAAATAATAAGAGTGAACGGTTTCTATTCACGCGTTCTTGGTTTGCTTTTGCTAAAATACAGATAAGGAAGAAATGTTGTTGTTGTTGTCTGTTATAAATTCTATCTTTAACTCTCATATCGGATATCTTCAATCCGATGATAAGTTATTACAGTCGTCCGCCTAACTCATCATCAAAATCAAACATCAAAATATTAAAAAATTGGGAGGAGTCATTTAAAAAAATTAAAAACTTAAGTTTTTACACTCATCTTGCCTGCATTGGACATGGTTTATTCATCTACTTACTTATTTATTTATTTACTTACGAAGAATATAGATTTTCACTGCACAAATTTGGCATGCAAATTTCAAATTTCAAACTTAAACCATTGAGTAAGTAACGAGATAGAGTCCTAATCAATAAATTTTTGGCAAACGGGCATATTGATGCAGTCGGTCGGGTGAAAAGAACAGGAAGAGAAAACATCGTGACGATGTCTTACCTCGCATACAGATAAAGAATGCGACACGAAACAAGTGCATTGTCGATTTTTCTTTGCATGCACGCACAAATACAATACAACAAAAACTATTTCATTCAAAAACGCTTGCGCATAATTCTCAAAGCAAGACTCGTTAAATTATCCAGTTAATAAAAAATGCACGAACTATGTTTTATAGTCGTGAAGTTGACAATTTGCTTTGGGCCAGATTGTTTCTTTTTTTTGCATCAGTGTTTATTTATCTATGTTTATATATACATACATGTTGCTTACAACAACGAATTCGAGCATTTTCAGCGAATCGCGTGCCATTTCTGTGCGCTCGGCGCAGAACTTGCTTGGCTGCATCGCACAGTGCTTTCTGAGCGAGCATAAATCAAAAATATTGTTGTCCAAAATATATAGATTTAAATCCATCGAGAATATAAAAGCTATTAAAAACCGAAAAAACTAACCCGAATATCGAGGGATCAGCCCACTAAGGAACACATTTTTAGCACAATTCATCCATTTGCCCATTTTTGCCTACTGTTTACATTGAGCAGCAGCACTCTGCGTCGTTTACTTATGTGTATACCACTTTATTGATCGCCTTTATAACTCGACACGATGATTTGTCTATTCTCTTCTTTTCTTTACAGAAAGCAGCGCGACAACATAATTTTTGTTCGATATTGTGACTCTTAGTTATTATTTACTCAATGGTTTAATTGGCAATCTAGTTCATAATTAGATCATGGATTCCAGCTGAGAATACAGTTAGCGAAATTTTCATTTCTCTGATAATATATATTTTGTTTATTACTGCAATATGACAGTTTCCTTTGGCATAGCCTATTTGTTTATATTAATTACAGATTAGTTAATTCAATTGCTAAAGAGAAAGTATGGATAAATCTCACAACTTAGTCAATATTATATGGTAGAGTTATAGAATTCGTTCATTCGGAAACCTAGTTGGAAGAATATAATGAAATTTTTTTTCTATTAAGAATTATCAATTTAGAATGTCGAGCCATTACCGCCAAAATGATGTACTCCACACCATAATCGATTTTTGTTTTGTTATCGAAATCGATAGTTCAACATCATTTGCATCATTTGTCAAAATTTCATGGCTGTAGATTAAACCGTTATGATTTTATAACAAAAACAATTTTAATGTAAATGCATATGGTGACTTGTTTACATTTTCTTTGAACGCTTGTGTGGGATACAATTAAATTCTCTTTTAAAATAAATGAAACACAAGGGGAAAAAATAAAAAAAACACATTTTTTTGAGACTTTAATTAAAGATAAAGCTTTAGAACAATATGTCGAAGGTATGAATTTGTTTTTTTTGCAAAATATGTTTTTGTTTTCAATTATTGGATATTTTTACAGCTCTCCCTGGTACCGTATAGCGATTCAGATGAATCTTTCGTTGATTTAAATGGTTTGGAAATTTTAAAAGAAGTCGAGGAGGAAACGGAAAAATACGAGTGTTTTGCCCAACCCGTGCTTAAAGAAAAAATGTCCAAATTCGGGTCATGATAAAATTTCTAAAGATGAAAGAGTAAGAATAAATGAACATTTTTGGGGAATCGGCAACAAAATTAGACAGCAAGATTGGCTGTCTTCTTGTGTTAAACAAGTCGATATTAAAAGGCGATATGGAGAAAGTGACAGTAAAAAGTGCAGCTTTAATTATTTTATCAATAGCAGTAATAGCAGTTTTAAAGTTTGTCAACAATTTTTATTGAAAACGTTGAGCATTTCACAATCGATTTTAATATCCGTAATAAAAAATCGAAGTTCGTATAAAACTTGCCTTGAAAATATTGTATAAAAAAGCCAACTGCACACAACAAATCTGAGGAAGCAAGCATATCGATAGTCCATCTTTATTGTGATAGCTGCGCAGGACAGAACAAAAACAGAGCTATGCTTGCGACATTAACCTATTTTGTTGAAAATTCTAATTTTGTGACTAATTTAAAAATCACATACTTGTTGCCTGGGCACATCATGATGCCTGTTGATTCGATACATAGTACAATTGAATCGTTTATTCGGAATAGGACTATTTGGGCTCCAAGTGAGTGGTACACCATAATATCAAATGCAAGAACTAACCCAAGAAAATATAATTGTATTGAATTAACTAACAGTGATTTTAAAGACTGGAAGACATTTTCACAGGCGTTACTTCCAAAGTCAGTGAAAATTCAATTTACAAAATTACGCTCTGTTACATTGGAAAAAAATATTCCAAATATTACTCTTAAATATGGCTACTTTGATGAATCTCAAACCATAAATTATAATCTAGATTCAATTCCACGATCCAGACGAAACCAGGAAATAGTTTGTGAGGGACCTACTCAATTATATGATGATACTAGCAAACCCGGCCCCATTCGCTGGGCACACTAAAATAGAATAGATATGGTTTAGAACAGAAAATATATGAATTTCATATTATTTATTTCTTTATTCTTTATTCAAGCGCTTTGGCATAAACAATATTTTTTGTTTTTCTATTTGTTTTTGAGTAAATATAAAATATAAATTGAGAATCAGGAAAAAAGAAGATTGTTTTTAAATTTCAAATCAACGCATATGAATAAACAATCGTCTTTTTTCCTGATCATCCATGAATTTTTCGTTTCAATTTATATGTTTTATTAAGCATTGGAGCTTTTTTAACCATTATCCATTTATATTTATCAAAAAAAAAAAACGAAAAAAATTGTTTTTTCCACGAACACATAATTTCATTCGGATTTCACATTAAATTCTCAAATTTCGTAAGAAATTATTCACTGTTCCAAAATCCACTCCAAAAAAATTCACAAACAATTTTTACATGTTGCACTTACGTTTTTTCCTTATGGCATCCAAATCAGAAAGAAATATTGACACATTGTAACTCACACTGTCAATTTGACAGTTCAGAAGAACGCTGTACCCGTTGCCAGTGCTCCGAATTACAACCAAACTTTACGAAACCCATTTTCAATACTTACTTATCAATGTGCGTAAGTTTGGTTTAATTCGGTGCAAAGACACGGCGGGTCCACGTTTTGGCATATATTTCGAGACCCTAGTCATCAATAGGTATGAAAATTACCCCGTATTTAAGCACTTATCAACAGCTTTCATTTTATACCCATATTGTACATACACAACCAAAGGTTATCCGGGTCCACCATTTGACCTATATCTCGAGATACCCACATATATAGATACATTTGATACCCATATTGTACATACCCGTCCGAAGGTTACCCGGGTCCACGTTTTGACCTACATCTCGAGACCCTATCTACCAATAGGTATCCAAACTATACGGAAACCATCTTCAATACCTCCTTAACAATGTGTGTAAGTTTGGTTTAATTCGGTGCAAAGACCCGGCGGGTCCACGTTTTGACATATATTTCGAGACCCTGTCTACCAATAGGTATGACAATTACCCCGTATTAAAGACGATCCAGACGAAACCAGGAAATAGTTTGTGAGGGACCTACTCAATTATATGATGATACTAGCAAACCCGGCCCCATTCGCTGGGCACACTAAAATAGAATAGATATGGTTTAGAACAGAAAATATATGAATTTCATATTATTTATTTCTTTATTCTTTATTCAAGCGCTTTGGCATAAACAATATTTTTTGTTTTTCTATTTGTTTTTGAGTAAATATAAAATATAAATTGAGAATCAGGAAAAAAGAAGATTGTTTTTAAATTTCAAATCAACGCATATGAATAAACAATCGTCTTTTTTCCTGATCATCCATGAATTTTTCGTTTCAATTTATATGTTTTATTAAGCATTGGAGCTTTTTTAACCATTATCCATTTATATTTATCAAAAAAAAAAAACGAAAAAAATTGTTTTTTCCACGAACACATAATTTCATTCGGATTTCACATTAAATTCTCAAATTTCGTAAGAAATTATTCACTGTTCCAAAATCCACTCCAAAAAAATTCACAAACAATTTTTACATGTTGCACTTACGTTTTTTCCTTATGGCATCCAAATCAGAAAGAAATATTGACACATTGTAACTCACACTGTCAATTTGACAGTTCAGAAGAACGCTGTACCCGTTGCCAGTGCTCCGAATTACAACCAAACTTTACGAAACCCATTTTCAATACTTACTTATCAATGTGCGTAAGTTTGGTTTAATTCGGTGCAAAGACACGGCGGGTCCACGTTTTGGCATATATTTCGAGACCCTAGTCATCAATAGGTATGAAAATTACCCCGTATTTAAGCACTTATCAACAGCTTTCATTTTATACCCATATTGTACATACACAACCAAAGGTTATCCGGGTCCACCATTTGACCTATATCTCGAGATACCCACATATATAGATACATTTGATACCCATATTGTACATACCCGTCCGAAGGTTACCCGGGTCCACGTTTTGACCTACATCTCGAGACCCTATCTACCAATAGGTATCCAAACTATACGGAAACCATCTTCAATACCTCCTTAACAATGTGTGTAAGTTTGGTTTAATTCGGTGCAAAGACCCGGCGGGTCCACGTTTTGACATATATTTCGAGACCCTGTCTACCAATAGGTATGACAATTACCCCGTATTAAAGCACTTATCAGCAGCTTTCATTTGATACCCATATTGTACATACACAACCAAAGGTTACCCGGGTCCACCATTTGACCTATATCTCGAGACCCCAGTCACGGAGCGGCATGAAAAATACTCTGTAATAAAGCATTCACCAACAGCTTTCATTTGATACCCATATTGTACATACACGTCCGAAGGTTACCCGGGTCCACGTTTTGACCTATATCTCGAGACCCTATCTACCAATAGGTATTCAAACTATACGGAAATCATCTTCAATACCTACTTAACAATGTGCGTAAGTTTGGTTTAATTCGGTTCAAAGACACGGCGGGTCCACGTTTTGGCATATATTTCGAGACCCTAGTCATCAATAGGTATGAAAATTACCCCGTATTAAAGCACTTATCAACAGCTTTCATTTGATACCCATATTGTACATACACAACCAAAGGTTACCCGGGTCCACGTTTTGACCTATATCTCGAGACCCCAGTCACAGAGCGGCATGAAAAATACTCTGTAATAAAGCATTCACCAACAGCTTTCATTTGATACCCATATTGTACAAACACATTCTAGGGTCCACGTTTTGGTCTCTATCTCGAGACCCTAGTCACGGAGCGGCATGAAAAATACTCTGGACTAAAGCATTCCCCAACAGCTTTCATTTGATACCCATATTGTACATACACATCCGAAGGTTACCCGGGTCCACGTTTTGACCTATATCTCGAGCCCTTTTTCCAAAATAAAATATAATCCATGTTACTCGTGGATGATGTAGCTTTCGAATGGTGAAAGAATTTTTAAAATCGGTCCAGTAGTTTTTGAGCCTATTCATTACAACCAAACAAACAAACAAACAAGCAAACAAAGTTTTCCTCTTTATAATATTAGTATAGATATAATATTAAACATTTCTTCATTTCGCTTTGCGATACAAAAACTTTACCCGTAAAATTCCAACACGAGTATTTGAATTTAAAATGGGATGGATCTGTTAAAGATTTGCTACCTGAAACCGACCAGGAAGATAGTATTTAGCGTTCTTTATATATTTTTATCTATCGTTATTCAAGTTTACAAGATTTTAATATGAATAACATTACTTTGTTAACAGAAAACTTTAAATATATGAAGTGCATTACTTTATTTTTGTTTTATCGAATATACTAAGAAATGTATACATTTATTTTTTTAAATCAAATGTAATTTAATTTGAAGGACTAAGTAAAAAAATTAAATAAAAACAAACGGGAAGTCACTTCCTTAAAATAAATTTTTGTGTAACCCACACACTTTTTTAATAATAGGTTGCCAGAAGGAAAGCAAAAAAAAAATATCCCACAAAAACAACCCTTATGATGCAAATATCTATTTAAAATTATTAAAATTAAATGTATTACACAAAAAAATATTTACATTATAAATTTTAAAATAATGGCTTTATTCAAACTGATTTAATTTAAAAAAAAACCTTCCCCTGTAAAATTTCGAGTTTGTGGGATACATTTTTTTTGGCGGTTATGGCTCGATGTGATATATTTCGGTAATGTCTAGTAAAATGATAGATGATAAGGCAGTAATTATTTTATAAGATATGAACAATGAGTTCTACAAGTCGTCTTATCTACTGCTGTATTAAATTCTTCAAATACATATCGTTTACCATTCAAATTATGGAAAGTTTGATCCGCACACAAAGAAATGGTTTTTCGGAGCAAAACCCGCATCCAGAATGATTTTAAAGTGAAAAAAGGTCTTGTAGTTGATTAAGTAAAACACGATTTTAGAACAAAAATTATGACGGCGAAATAGGTCATTGTCCATTATTTTCTCGGTAGATGGCTGTAGTGATCGATATTTCGCCGAAATTGTGAGTGGTGTTTATGCCGACACTGTAACAGCTAATTATGTACAATTTTCGTTTGGTCGATTTCTCTTAGGCATTTTTGATATTAAAGAAAATGTCGAAAAAATCACAGAAATAAGCTAATAGTCCAGTCATCTGGTAGTTTGACCTGGAAAGTTTTGCGGGAGTTTTGAAACTGGATAATTTTTATAGATTTTGGGATGCTCTTTTCGAATTTCAACTTTGCCACCTCGTATCTGCGACGCTAGCGCCACCATATATAATTAAACTAGAGATAATTTCCTACATTTTATGTTATTACGATTTTTTGTAAAATCAATAGTTTTTGGTGTATGAGCGCCGCAAAGTACATTTTAATATGCGTTTTCGAAAAAAACTCATTTCCATACCACCTGGAAGTAGAGTAAGCGACGCGTTTTTTTATTGTGGTGTCCCCTGTAGGCCTAATGCACATGTGATGCACACTTTCGAAAATTTAGTGCAATCTCCTACGTTTTACCGTTCCTGATGGACCAGGCGTTGCGAGTTCGTCTTGGGCACCGATCAAGACGTCGCAGACTGAAATCTCATCCGCATCATCTGCGATACGATTATCAGACTCATCACAATCCTCTTCGTTGTCCGTTTCATTAAACGTTTGCTCTAAAATAGTCGCAGTTTCTTCTTCTTCATCGTAATCCAATTGCACTTGCGAATTTTTACAAGCACCACTACAATTTGTGCATATAACGGAGCATTTTAACCCAGCTTTTCTGCTTCCACAGGCCTTCTGACATTCCTTTTTACATTTACAAGAAATAAGTTTTAACAAGAATTCTGGAGCTGGGGGCTCGAGTGTCATAACAGGAACTAACCCATTTTTGTTTCTGTTAATATATACATCTATTAATCGCCGAGATCCATACTTATGAAATGAAAATGCAGCTAGTCCAATCTGCACTGTTGATATAAAAGATTTTGGCCTTGCTGCTGCAATTATAGAATGGGCGAGAGCAATGCTTTTTTTCTTCCATTCCTCAAGGGACTCTCGTTTATTTTTTAAAATCACTCCATCTAAGAAAATGCGTAGAGTTTCAGGTATATCAGACTCAGAGTCTTGAAAAAAATTATCTGATGGAGGATAATGCTTTGACTCATAGATTGTAAAGCGAATATCTTCTATAACAATTTCTGCTGCTGTCTTTACAATACGCCGACGTGCTTCTGCTTTGTCATCACTTTTTTTACTGTACCAGGCTTCCGTTAATAGCAGTGGTGACAATTAAAATATCATCACCGTATTTTTTTAGAAGTTGTGCTTTGACTGTTTTTATGTGTGGGCGGTAATCACCTTCAATTTTGGCTACCAATTCGTCCATGGACTGACACTCATCAGGATTCTGCTCAAGATAAGAATAAATGAACTGCATAGCAGTGTCTATCTCATTCGCATACAGACCTTGTTTTTTATATTTTCAGTTGGTGGTGCTTGATACATTTTTTTCATGCAGGAATTATGGTACTGTGCATCGGCTGCGACCAAATCATTCACATGTTGAAGACGCTCAACAATTGCTCGACCCCAATCATCATTACGAGCTCTAGCAAGTTCAGAAAGACTATTTTTCATTGATAATTTTCGCACACTGTACACAACGCTACGCTTGCAGAACCGCTTCTGTTTTTGTTTTGCTATAAACTCTGCTGTTATTTCATCAGCACATAAAAAACAATGTTGGGTGCGAGGATCGCAGTGGTAGCGAATGGATGCTTGATATAGTAAATATTACAATCTTTCTATTGGCAACTACCTATGTACAGAAGGTTATGAAAGTGAAGCAAAATGCATCCCACGCTTTTAACTCTAATTTGAATTATTCTATTTGTATCTTAATTTTTGTTATAATTCTGTTCTGAGGTAGTTGACTATGACTGATCGTTCGATTTGCTATTACTTCATTATAGGCCTCTTTGTCATTAAAATTTATTTTCTACTTTTGAGTTCGATTAGCAATAAAAGCGTGTTTTTTAGTTTTTTTAAACAATTTTTTATTTAGTTAATGTCGCATTTGTGCGTCATGCCGAGTTCAGGTGGAAGGAAGCAAAAGACTCTTAAGAAAAATCATATCAAGCATCGTAAAGGCGAAAAACATGGTAAGGCTGATTCACTATCTCGGCGACTTGGTTATATAGAGTGTGATGACTGTAATAAGGTCGTGAGATCCAAGCGGATTGTTGACATTAGATCAATGCACCTGCAACCCGATGAAGAGTGAGAACCAAGTGCAATAAGAAGAGGTCAATTGAATGAACCAGACTTGGGAGATATTATAAAAGCGGAAAACCCTGGGGAGAGCCATAGAAAGACCAGTGGCTAAGGTGTATTGGGTGTATTAGAATAACTACAACACTGCATCGCGTATGGGAAAGTGAAGACAGAAATTATTCTCGTAATATGATCATAGTTCTCAAATTCGTAATTACATCTGAGTATCACTAAAAGACTGGAGAAGATTAAGCAAAAGTTTTACTCGGTAAATTACAGATAATCAGTTGCCGAATGGAAATTGCGTGCAGTGTATTGCCCCGAAAGGTTCAAGAGAGCAAAGTCGTGGAAGATTACAGCAATGCAACGTGGGTTCATTATTTGAGCGAGTGACAATGGATGTGGCGGACTCGTTTCTATCAAGTGAATCCCGCAACAAATATGTAGTCGTGGCTGTGGACTTTCAGTAAGAGGCCGGAAAGGTACGCTCTTCCAAATCAAGAGGCCAAAACCATTGCTGAGGTTATTGTGCAGAACAGGGTGGCTAGGTTTGGAGTATTATTTATTACAGTCAGACAAGGAGAAACTTCGAGTTCACAGTGTTTAAGTAGTTGCGTTGTTTGTTGTTCCTCCCGCATTCACTTGCAAAAGATTGTTGGAAAGTGCCAACGAAATTGGGGCAAATACATCCGAATTTTGCTGTTGGTCTATCGATCAGCTATACATGAAACTACCGGCCAATCGTCTGCAAGGACTATCTTTGGAAACGATTAAAGGCTTTCGGGGGATTTGGCGTTAGGAAGAGGGTCCACTCCTGCAATGGACGAAGGTTGTTGTTGGGAAACACTGTAGGGTGACCCTGATGTGAGACAACATTCTCAGCTAATGAGTTATAAGTTGAAGGATTGGTTTGACCGGCCTGATATGGTGTATTACACAGGAAATCAAGACTGGACAGGGGAAAATCAAAGTAGTTCATCTGGAGAGATTGGTTCCATTTGGATCCAAGAATTTGGTGTCCAATCGAAACGATCAGACTTAAGTGGAGGGCGCAAAACTGCCGGCAATCACTGAACATACCGAGTGAATGAGATACTAAAACGAAAACTTGAATGCTAGATGACAAGACAGAAGTTACCAGAAGAAACGAATTGCCACATATGGAAATTACGATATTTATTAATTACAAGTATGTATATAAGCAGAAGTGCATGTATGAACGTGTAAGCGTCAGGTAAAGTGATTCAGTGTTGAAATTAAATAAAGCGAGCGAGTTGTGTTGCCATTAGTTTGTGACTTTTATTTAGCAATCCAGTGATCGTACTAAGAGGACTTATAGAGAGATTTAAATAATATATTGGTATTACCATTTGTGAAACTAAAAATATAGTGTACAAAGAAGCATTTCAAATAAAAAAGTTTTTTATTTAATGTTTACTATATATAAGTACATATGTATTTAATTTTGCATGGCGGATATCAGCTGGTATACTCTTAGATATGCATATATATATCTTCATATTTGTGTTCCAAGATTTGGCATATCACAGTTTGACACCGACTGAGGCGTCCCACCTGTTGTTAGCTCCGCTATGAATTTGGATCAATTTGTACAAACTTCATGTGACATTTATTTTGACAGATATACCATTTTCCGAAAACTGTGTTTTATTAATGAAATAATAGAGGTGTTCACTAATAAAAAAATATAAAATCTCAATACGGGTAAAGAATAATGAGAATATACAATGAACGAAATATTTGTGGAAAATTCACCGAAAAAATATATGCAAGAAATTTATCCTGGAAAATCGGTGTTATGACAGTGTATGAATTATATCGAGATCGAGCCAATATTCAAATTAAATGGTATGTACCAGAAATTTGTTGGGAAATGTGTGTCAATAGTTGGCAAAATAAGTCTTCATTTGAACAACAATTACATTTGGCGTTTGGTCTACCAATAATATGATTTGAATTTGACAGTCATAACAGTGTATCGTGTTATTTCTGCTTGAAAAATATTAAAACCATTTTAAAACAAGGTTTTGTGTACCTGTATGATGGGTTCCTACCGAGCCATATATATAAATATATACATATAATTGGCGCGTACAGCCTTATTGGGTGTTTGGCCGATCTCATCCTCCTATTTGTGGTGTGCGTCTTGATGTTGTTCCACAAATGGTGGGACCTACAGTTTCAAGCCGACTCCGAACGGCATATATTTTTATGAGGAGCTTTTTCATGGCAGAAATACACACGGAGGTTTGCCATTGCCTGCCGAGGGCCGACCGCTGTTAGAAAAATGTTTTTCTTAATTTTGGTGTTTCACCGAGATTCGAACCTACGTTTTCACTGTCAATTCCGAATGGTAGTCACGCACACACCCATTCGGCTACAGCGGCCACCAAACCATGACATTCCTTTAAAACTTCTATTCGCAGATGCTCATTTCAATTTCTTCCCAGATGTTAGTGATGAACATGGCGAAAGGATTGATCGAAACATAATGCAACCTTATCTGGGAAAAAACAAACTCATGAGGATTACTGTTGGCATTTACAAGGAATAACTTATTACAGCGAACATAAAAGCCAAAAACCCATTTTTTAATATATTGTGAAATAAATACAAATAATAAATAAAAAAATTAATTTTTAAAGTTGTTTTTAAAATTAAAGTTTACAAAGAAGAAAATAATATATATGAATTAAAATATATATTGGTACTATTTTATTCATAGAAATAACAAAATTTTTACAGTTTAAAGGTTTTCTATAGCTCTAATTAAGTATATAAGAAAGATTTGAAAATAAGATTTATAAAAATTTAAAATAGTTTTGGGAAATTTCAGGTAGGGTTTCATATAAAATTAAAAGTGTAAACATTGAGGCGGCAGAAAATTAAAAAAATTACTGATACAAATATTTTCTGAACAGGTGTTTTTTCTATTTTCCATAACCTCAGAAAAATTTTATGAGACTCCAGCAAGTAAAATTGGTTGCACTGTGTATCTAAGCATTTATCCGCAGGTGAGCGCTAAAGCTTCGTACGTTTTACTTAAAACTAATAATTGTTTGATGAAAGTTGATTGAATAACTAAAAATAAAAAATAAAATTAGAATGGTATGTATGTATGAATGTATTTATGTAGATTTTTAAATAAAAATTATGTGTGTATATGTTTATGGTTTTTGTAAGAGAAATACCAAAACTAAATAAGAAACAAATAAATTGTCGAAACTTGTCAGTATCCCTGTGCTTTAATTATTAAACGCAATGTATGTATTTATATAAAACTAGTTGTATTTTCCCAACTACCCTTAGTTTCTGGCACTATCAAGCTGTCAGTGAAACGCACATTTTTTCACTTCAAAATCTGGATATTTGGCATTGAATCTTGAGTGCGGTTAAATATCAGCGGCTCGAGTGTACTTGACTTTGTTTGGCGCAAACTCCCATACCAAAATAAAAACGGTTTATAATTGCACACTTTATATATAAAAGCATGCGTACAAATATACGTGCAGCATACGCATATACACATATAAGCAGAGGCGTTAATATCTTTTAAAATGTAGACGAACTACGTACATACATATATATTCACATTTAGCTCGCGCTAAATTATCGTGACGCTGACACATTTCATTAAAAGTTCCCACACTTATCTTTATTTTTATCCGTTTCTCTACACATTAAAGATACACTAATGATAGCACGAATTAAATCAGGACGAAAGTGAGCATTACCGCTTATAGAATTTTATACATATAAATAAATGTACGAGTACTCTTTCCCTGCAGTAAGCACTAGGCAAGTGCAGCCAAATAAACACTTTCGTATACATTTGGTATCCACATTCATGACCACAAACCAATTAGCTAACGGTCTAGTTTCACCATCTTCTTTATTCGCTCAATATAAAATCTTGATAGATTGTTGACAGGTAAAAGGATAAACATCTTTACGTGTAACATTACATTTTGTTGTGCTGACGTTGTTTTTTTATTTATTTGGATTTTGTTCGCTTTCAACAGTTTCAATTAAAATGTTCTACAACTTTTTAACAATTTAATATGATTATTAACTTCATCTCATTTTCCATCACTAATTTTACCTTCGGTCTTACCCACGAGCATGAAAAGGCTGCACATATTGACAGCTGTGTATGTGTGTGAAAGTTAGAAGGCATTAGCAATTCTCTAACGTTTCGTGAGATAAAACTTGTTTGGAGAGTAGTCGATTTTCTTTATTTGGGCTATTGCGGAACAGTTTTACAATAAACCGTAAGCTTAAAGTAGAAGTACATACATACAAATTTTTAATAAAAGTTACACAGATACACACTTTTGCTATGCTAAGCATTAAACATTATTTTATGTAGTTTAAAATGAGTAAATAAATTTACACTTGCATATTTTTGAATCACAATCTTTTTAATTACGGACATATTGTATGCGTGTAGGTATATACATCTACATAGGTATATACGTACTTACTTATGTATATATGTATGTACAGCGGAGGATGTAAGTTCGTAGAACTCAAATAGCTGATTAGTTTTAAAAAAATTGATAGTGGGCATATTTTCATTCCGTACCAACATTTATTATAATTTAGTAGAACTGTACCTTAAAACAAATACAGCAGCATTCTCCTAAAATGTATAGGGAACGTTTTATAATTCTATATCAAGAAGATCAGCATGAAGAGACTGAAAAACAGACAGACATCTTTCTAATACTTTAAAAACTCCTCTACTTTTAAATTTTCCATAAGTATTTTATTTTTACCTTGGGATAATAGGTATGTATATATGCATATTGATAACGGCAGAACATTAAAACTATGAATATATTGATGTACAGTATTTCCCGGATATACGCACCCGCTTGTACTTACTTTTGTGTATATTTTAATGGGTGCTATTATCTTATGGTATAAACACATTGACGACATTGTTAAGTTCTGCATATTAATAGATGACTAACAATTTTAAAGACATATTTGAAACTTAGAAATGTATAAATGAGGTAATATGCAGTTGTCCACTGAAAAATCTTTCTTCAGGAAGGGGATGAGGAAAACAAGTTCTCTCATTTGATATTTCATGTACTATACACTATGTTTTGTGAGCCCGGGGACTTTCGGATTTGTAGTCACTTATAAACCACTCTACTACAGCGGCCGCAAGAGTAAGATAAAATCGGGTGAAAGAGGTGATTTTCCACAGTGTAATCAAATTGGGGATTCTGCTGAAACATTTACAACTCATACGCCCAAAAAATAATTTTGATTTACAATTTTTTTTTATGATAAATGTGATTTCATGGTAACATAAAAATCGTCATACGTATATGTGTATATATGCATAAGGTTGCTGTAACACAAAGAAAAAGTAGCTACTAACAAAAGCAAACGCAATTTCTAATCAGTTATCGAAAGATATATGGATGTACATACATATTTATGGCAGTGATACTCTCCCGATTACATGCTTTTTAACGAGGATTATTATTAGCTTAGGCCATTTTTCGGAGGCGTACGTGCGGCTTTCTATTTTTTACTGTTCTGATTATCTCTGCTATGAGTGTACGGTAATGCAATACATATTTACGCAAGTAGATAATTTAGTGGGAGTGCCGATCTGTACGTGTACACATGCACACATGCACACATATGCAATACCGGCGCATTAGTAAGAAATGTTGATGAAGTGACATATTTATAATAAATAAATTGAGCTGCAACAGAAATTTCATTATCCACCAAATTATTATATTTCAATGATGATATACATATAAGTACATATGTGTGTTTATGCTTATGCTCGGGCATTCCATAAGTAAATGCATTCTCACATATTTACAACTTAAAAATGGTCGTAAATACGTTAGGTGTCTTCCAATTTAGTTCGATTTGAAAATTTTCGTAAAAGTATTGAGCTCGTTCTACAAATCAATAACGTTCCTCCTATACATAATATGTGGTCCTTAAAAATTAGTCAGGTGATCTTACATCCATAGAAAGTAGAAGAAACGCAATTAGATTCACTTTCAAGCCAAAAACAAAGCCGTAAGAATTATATTGTCAATGGGTTTTGCTCATCCATTCATACTTTGACTGATGCAGCATCAAAGGAAATTTGTTAGTAGGGAGTAAGATTGTTTGTATGAATGTTTGTTACTCAAATGATTTTCCTAATTGGAATTTAGTGATTTAATTGTATTGACTAACCGTCACTAAGGGATACGTGCTATTAGAATTTATTATATTTGCCAAACATCAACTAACGCCCATGACTATGGTGGCGGCAATTATTCACACTTTGTTCGTTCTTATTTGGTGTCTCACAGATTTAGTGGTCGGTCAGTTTAAGAAGGCAAGCGACTCTGCCTTCGTTTTGAAAGCTTTGCGCGAAAATAATGAATGAAAATTAAAATTAATGGCATACTGTTAGACCAAAATGAATGGCAAAACAAATAATCATATCGTCAAAAATTAAATATATATATATATTGTATATATATGTAATTGGCGCTTACACCCTTTTTGGGTGTTTGGCCAAGCTCCTTCTCCTATTTGTGGCGTACGTCTTTATATTTTTGACGTGATAACGTCTTATAATTCGATTTAACAGGCTGCACGCACGAAAAAATGTGTCGTTACCTTGCTCATTACTGTTCATATGTAGTTACCTTGCTCATTACTGTTCATATGTAGTTACCTTGCTCATATTAGTGTTACCTTGCTCATTACTGTTCATATGTAGTTACCTTGCTCATATTAGTGTTACCTTGCTCATATGTAGTTACCTTGCTCATTGCATTGAATGAACTGCAAGCGAAAGAGCGGAAGGAACGACAAAGCAAACAAAGCAAACGAACGGCAACGTTCGACATCTTGCTCTCCCCTACTTAAGTGAGCGTATATATGTATGTATGTATATGCGCATATGTACATATATAAATTCACGTATTTGTATTGGCATATGCCTTCTTATTATTATATCTGTATGGTAATATTTACCATATCTATACTAATATTATAAAGAGGAAAACTTTGTTTGTTTGGTTGTAATGAATAGGCTCAAAAACTACTGGACCGATTTTAAAAATTCTTTCACCATTCGAAAGCTACATCACGAGTAACATGGATTATATTTTATTTTGGAAATAGGGCTCGAGATATAGGTCAAAACGTGGACCCGGGTAACCTTCGGATGTGTATGTACAATATGGGTATCAAATGAAAGCTGTTGATAAGTGCTTTAATACGGGGTAATTTTCATACCTATTGATGACTAGGGTCTCGAAATATATGCCAAAACGTGGACCCGCCGTGTCTTTGCATCGAATTAAACCAAACTTACACACATTGTTAAGTAGGTATTGAAGATGATTTCCGTATAGTTTGAATACCTATTGGTAGATAGGGTCTCGAGATATAGGTCAAAACGTTGACCCGGGTAACCTTCGGATGTGTATGTACAATATGGGTATCAAATGGAAGCTGTTGGTGAATGCTTTAGTTCAGAGTATTTACATCCGCTCCGTGACTAGGGTCTCGAGATAGAGACTAAAACGTGGACCCTAGAATGTGTTTGTACAATATGGATATCAAATGAAAGCTGTTGATAAGTGCTTTAATACGGGGTAATTTTCATACCTATTGATGACTAGGGTCTCGAAATATATGCCAAAACGTGGACCCGCCGTGTCTTTGAACCGAATTAAACCAAACTTACACACATTGTTAAGTAGGTATTGAATATGATTTCCGTATAGTTTGAATACCTATTGGTAGATAGGGTCTCGAGATATAGGTCAAAACGTTGACCCGGGTAACCTTCGGATGTGTATGTACGATATGGGTATCAAATGGAAGCTGTTGGTGAATGCTTTAGTTCAGAGTATTTCCATCCGCTCCCTGACTAGGATCTCGAGATAGAGACCAAAACGTGGACCCTAGAATGTGTTTGTACAATATGGATATCAAATGAAAGCTGTTGATAAGTGCTTTAATAGGGGGTAATTTTCATACCTATTGATGACTAGGGTCTGGAAATATATGCCAAAACGTGGACCCGCCGTGTCTTTGCACCGAATTAAACCAAACTTACACACATTGTTAAGGAGGTATTGAAGATGGTTTCCGTATTGTTTGGGTACATATTGCTAGATATGGTCTCGAGATATAGGTCAAAACGTGGACCCGGGTAACCTTCGGATGTGTATGTACAATATGGGTATCAAATGGAAGCTGTTGGTGAATACTTTAGTTCAGAGTATTTCCATCCGTTCCGTGACTAGGGTCTCGAGATAGAGACCAAAACGTGGACCCTAGAATGTGTTTATACAATATGGATATCAAATGAAAGCTGTTGATAAGTGCTTTAATAGGGGGTAATTTTCATACCTATTGATGACTACGGTCTCGAAATATATGCCAAAACGTGGACCCGCCGTGTCTTTGAACCGAATTAAACCAAACTTACGCACATTGTTAAGTAGGTATTGAATATGATTTCCGTATAGTTTGAATACCTATTGGTAGATAGGGTCTCGAGATATAGGTCAAAACGTTGACCCGGGTAACCTTCGGATGTGTATGTACAATATGGGTATCAAATGGAAGCTGTTGGTGAATGCTTTAGTACAGAGTATTTTTCATGCCGCTCCGTGACTGGGGTCTCGAGATATAGGTCAAAACGTGGACCCGGGTAACCTTTGGTTGTGTATGTACAATATGGGTATCAAATGAAAGCTGTTGATAAGTGCTTTAATACGGGGTAATTTGTTATGTTATGTTATGTTATGTTACGTTATGTTATGTTATGTTATGTTATGTTATGTTATGTTATGTTATGTTATGTTATGTTATGTTATGTTATGTTATGTTATGTTATGTTATGTTATGTTATGTTATGTTATGTTATGTTATGTTATGTTATGTTATGTTATGTTATGTTATGTTATGTTATGTTATGTTATGTTATGTTATGTTATGTTATGTTATGTTATGTTATGTTATGTTATGTTATGTTATGTTATGTTATGTTATGTTATGTTAAAGTATATGTTATGTTAATGTTAACTCATTCTCTATATCCATACAAAATATGTATCAAACAAATAAAATTAAAATTTTCTTTTGAAAAATGCAACCATTCAATCAGTATTTTCTTATGACGTTATCACGTTAAACTATCGTCAGTAAACCGACTTTGCAGACAACCTCTTTTTCACAAATGGAGGGACCTACAGTTGTAAGCCGACTACGAACGGTAAATACTTTTTATGAGGCGCTTTTGCTTCCGCTGAGGTAAATTTGATGGAAAAATAACATTACTAGCCGCACTTTCGTCTTACATTGTGCTGTACACATTAAAATCACTTTATCCTCTATGCCGCTTTGGATACTAAAACAAAAAAAGAGTATATAGATCTATTAGTAAAGGATCTTTTAAAAGACGTGCCTAGATGTTGTTTTAAAATGCTTATAATATATCATGTAAATTGTAACATGTATTTTTTTTTCAAAATACGACTACTCAGAATTATATGTGAAAACTGGCATAATTTAAATGTCCAACACGAACATATCTACAGGTAAAATTCGCCAAGCACTCAATTCATGAATGCCTAATCCATGGGAACGTCAAGATATCGTTGTTGAAGATTGTTCGGCAAAACAGACAAAGCAGTATTATTCTCAAAAGAACTTCCAGTTTTTGGTCTGCCAGTCCTTTCCTCGACAGAACCCGTTTCTTGAAATTTTTTCACCAACCTTTGAATTGTCGACTCATTCGTACGATTATTTCTACCAAAGAGATCACGAATTTTGCGATATGTTGTTCTTAAAGATCGACCATTTTCATAATAAGTTTAAACGCAAGTTTCGTGTAAAATTGTACATCTATCTGCTTGTCAAATGTCAAAGATGACATAAAACAAGGTATAGAAATTATTTATTACTGACATCTAGGCGCCACTTTTGAAATCCCCTTTATTATATGCAAGGAAGGATGCTGCGTTGTTTCCTATAATGTCAAATAACAAATTCAATCTTTAAAGTAAGTCAATGACACTTTGGACTGAATATACAATTAAGCAGTAAAGTCTGCAGAAAATGTAAGGGACTGTGTATGTTGACGACCCCGAATATCGCCGATGATGGGATGAGATGCTGCATTATCTTTACGCAATTTAGATAAATATAAAGTTCCATCGGCTCCGCTAACTACTTCATGCAGTATATATTGATACAAATACTAATCTTCTGTAAACTTCCGAGACGATTACTTCTAGTGGTAGTAAGAGAAGACTTGGCTTCACTGGCTGCCTTTGATTAACATAATTTAGCACGGCCGAAATCGCTTAGGCGGTTTCTTTACGGCTAATAAGACTAAGAAGAAGATAATTTATAATTTTGTAATAATATAATGAAGAAAGCCAAAAACTTGTATTATAACTTAAAAAAAAAATGAAGTATTAGGTATTTAACTTAACGGAAAAATCATCATCATTCTTTGTCTTTAGCTTTGAATATGTATGTAATGAATAATGAATGTACGTAAAATTAAAATAAAACTAAGCAAACACCCTTGCAGCTATGTATACCGTCTCATATGAGGCATAACGACACTCACGTAAGGACGACTTTCAATGGCCAATTAATTACAACGAATGTATCAAGTCAAAAAGGCCATTCATGTTCGTCAATCCGACAGATGGAGTGCGTTACATATAGAAAGCTTTGTGCGAGTGGTTGAAGGGATCGAAACGCATTTGTGCATTTGTCATATGAACCGCGTTATCCGGTTACTCACTGCAGTGAAGGTTTTGTTGTTTTTCAATTTTCCTATGTTGGAGCCATAATAGAGGAAGAAAATGTTTTCTTTGTGGTTGAATTTGTAAAATGGAAAACCGAAAAACACTCACAACAAACGGAAATAACAAAGGTCTACGAAAAGTTCGAATTGCACGCATCCACGAACGATTTGATAACATTCTCATAAACCACTCCTCCATCCTGTCAGCCTGCCAATTTCATGTAAATTTCCTTCCAATGAATAAGGCATGTTTGCTTGCAAATGCGATAAAAATAGACCCAAAACTAGGCTATCTGCAATATGTGATAAACAAATCTTTTCCCAGGTGAAAAATTCCTTTAAACTACGTATGTACATCCATACACAGTTGTATCTACAAACCTCAAATGACTGTTGTGACTGCCATGCAACCTCCTGCCCAATTGTCCAGTCGCATAACTTGTTGACTTAACGCCTTTACATCGACCAGGTGCCAGTTTAAAAATTTCCTATGAGTATATGTATGTTTATGTTAGTTGAAAAATGTTTAGGCGTGCCCATATTTTCTGGCATTCGCCAAAGAGTATTCCCACGTGTGTAGGTGTTGAGCGAAAGTACGAATACCAACAAATGTAAGTTTTTAAATATATGGTGCATTTAACACGTCCCAGTTGACTACGGGGACGAAAAAAAGTAAGTAAATAATAGTAGAAATAACTATGCATATGGATATGTAACAGACCACGTTCCTCAAAACAAAAGCAAGTTCACAGGAACATAGTACGTACACGGCATGTACGCGATACGCTCCAAGTTTCGACCTTGTCTTGCTCATTTGGGTATTTCCGCAGCAAAATAGTGTATACAACATACATTCACTTGTAAGAATACACGTAAGTCGCCCATACCCAATATTCCATTAGTTTGTTAACACAACTATTTGTAATTTAATTAATTCAAAAACTTTGTAAAGGTGTAATCTTGCTAATAGAGGAGCGACAAATTTGCTACTGGCTTCAAAAATTTGCACTGTGATATGTTTTTGAAAAATTTAGTATACTGGTAATAGAATAAACTAATTAGGTTAATAAGAGTGCAACTATTTAGTTTGTACTAAGATTCAGGATCATCGAGTCAACGAGCACAATTACTTAGTCGACTGGTTAGGGTTAGCAGTAGCCAACTGAAATGTGAAACTGATCCTTGACTCCTAATAGCATTTGTCATATAACTTTGCAAAAAAAAGTTATATTCTATTTAAATAGGTGGTTCAGGTGGATTTTTACAATTACTAACTTCGAATGCCTATATCTCGATTTCGACTAACTTCGAAAATCGGAGAAATTCCTTTATACTTATAACTCAATCCGGTTAAAAAAATTAGCGGGCGCTGTACGGTGTTGAATTGTCCATCGCCTTTCTCGAAATAACAAACACTCAAGACTTCTTAGGGCTGAGAATTAGAGCATTGTTGGATGCGCATTTGTTGATACGGCACAAGTTGCATAGTAAAATTGCGATTGGTCTGAATTCACCGTCGGCTTTAGTTATGGGCAAGATTTTAATGGTTTTTCAACATTTTGGACGTCAGATTGATCAACACACGAAAAACTTAAATTTAGAACATTTTGTAGATGACAAGATAAATTTATGTTAGTGCGCTCGAATTGAGGTGCAGAAATATTAACAATTTTTTCATTTATAGAGTCAAGATCTACCAAGCGTTGACAATTTTTCACTTTAGAAAATAATAATAATAACTTCTTCTTCAAAACCATCAACTGATTGACAAAATCGCTTGTTTCGCATCTTTTCGAACGATCATACATTTCATCCCGCTTCTCTATAGCTTTTTAAATTTCCCAATTGAACCAAACGTTATCTCGTTTAACCTTTGTCTTGATGGGAACATGAGTGCAAAATAGGTACTAAATAAAATCTCGAAATATTGCATTTGGTCGTTAGTAGATATCAAGTTCTTTACACAGTGTTAATCAATTTTATTTACGTCAATTTTAATTATATCATCTTGACTTCATCAAGAGTCGGAGTTACTGAGTTCGCTTGCAAAAGGCCAAAAGTGCCATTATGTCAGTTACGCAGGGTTCAACCAAGAAATTGCAGTTGAAGTGATCATCAACAATAATATCTTCATAAGATAGCGATAATTTCGCAACGGTACAAAGTACCAACGATTATTACAGACAATTTCGACAAGCCGATATTCAATTCAAAAGTATACTTCAAAGCCCTTGGGGGAACCTGTTATCCCTATAGGGCGCGTCCCCAGGTGGTGGATAGGGGAACGCCTCCCAGATATGGAAGGTAGGAGAGTAGGTCTCCCGCGAACCACACAGGTCGAAGACGTAAACTTCGTTAAAAAAACTCCCTCAACCCAAGGTGTGATGCGACCCGTGCCTATTGGGTGGGTTTGGCAGCCGGGGGACTAAATAAGGCTGTCTTCGTACGGAGCCCTCCTGATATCAGGCCGCCTCAGGTTGTAACGGTGGCCTTGCCATGGTATGGGGCGCTGCCATGGTCGACCGGATATTTCCCCTTTATCCTCTTTGGTCACCGCGCATGGCGACATGCGCAGCTCCCTTGGCGGGGCAGGTGACCGTACGAACCAGATGTAATGAAACCACAAAAACCTAAAA
Organism: Anastrepha obliqua; assembly: GCF_027943255.1. Classification (NCBI taxonomy): domain Eukaryota; kingdom Metazoa; phylum Arthropoda; class Insecta; order Diptera; family Tephritidae; genus Anastrepha; species Anastrepha obliqua. The sequence goes on along the minus strand of NC_072895.1, from coordinate 150,224 downwards.
ATTCGGATGACGGGAAAACAAACACGGAACAAACGGACAAAATGACGGTAAAACATACCAACGCATCGACAGTACGGACTGATAAAAAACCAAACACGCGGACAGTACAGGACAAACAAACAGACAGACAGGAGGAAGCGACGGACGCACTTAAAAAACAGTCAGACAATTGGACAAGACGTACAAGCAAAGACGAACTGAGGATGACGGGGTCACCCTCAGAGGATGAGCTCTTGGCCTCCAGCCAAGAAACAGTTGAGGGCAAAGCTGTGGGCCACAGTACGCCAACAACTATAAATCAACCAACAACATCCGCTCAAGCCATGGGGCAAAAGCGTGGTAATAAAGGTCCCTCGAGGTATAAACTTTACCAGAGGTCTCTCGCTATCCTTGGCAGGATTCGGAAAAACGAGACCGAAGGTAAAGTGCATCCCAAAGATGAGACCGACAAGGCAAGATGTCAAAAGGTGGTTGATGAATACTTGGCATTCCAAGCCGCCAACAGGACAAATGCCAAAAAACGAAACCGCTCGCATGACGAAACTGGGAAGGCAACAAAAAAGCACAAGATATCGGATCAGGGTGCAGTTGCCTCCAAACCTATCAAGCGATTTAGTGAGGTGGCACGGGACCATCTCCAAATGGCATTGGTAGACGAAACCTCTAACCGCGGGAAACCAGTGCTTGACAAATGGTCAGAGATTGAGGCACGGTTGTCTCGCATAGTCGTTGACCATGTCATGGCGAACCCGGAGGGCCAAACACCAGGTTTCGACTCGGTGGAGGTAGTCCGCGGTTACCGAGTCATTAAATGCGATGACCAATTCTCATTGCATTTCTTGACTAACGTGATTGGTAAAATCCAGAACAGCTGGGAAGGCTTGAAACACAAGCTAATTCCGGCTAGCGAGATTCCACGAAGGCCGAGGGCTCGCATCTGGGTACCAAACATGGAGTTTGATGCCAATCAACTAATCCCCTACCTTCAGGCGCATAATCGCTCGGTGCCGATGACCGATTGGTCGATCATCAAAGCGGAGGCTCCGCAAAGGCACAGCAGGTCATTCCTCCTTCTAATTACAGAAGAGAGTCTGGAACCACTGGAGAAAGTGGGAAACAAACTTCAGTTTGGGATCAGGAAGACCCAGCTGAAGATATTCCGTTCTGCAAACCCGGAAGAGGAGCAGGATGAGGTCGATGGTGCCAACGAACTGCTGACTGGCATGCAGCTAGATGACACCGAGTCCGAAAAAGGAAACCAATAAACATGGGTTTAAAGGTTGTCCAAATTAATCTGCAGCACTCACGGTGTGCAACGGACAACCTAACCGTTCTCCTGGCGGAGGAGGACGTGGACATCGCACTAATTCAGGAACCCTGGGTGCGGAGCACCGAGGTGAAAGGGTTCACTGGGAAAACCTACAATATCTACTATAAACGGATAGAAGGTAATCCCAGAACATGTATTGTAGCTAAAAAACATTTAAACACATTTTTAATTCCATTATATAGTTCACAGGATGTGACGGCTGTTGAGGTGGAAGCCACTGACGGAGTCAGAATAACGCTTGCCTCTATATACATGGCACACGAAAGACCAGCACCGCCTGAGGAGGCTCGTAAACTTGTGCAGGAAAACCCGAACAAAACCCTGCTTCTCGGATGCGATGCCAATGCAAGGCATGCCCTATGGGGAAGCTCCGAAACAAACGACCGAGGTGAGTCTCTTTATGATTTCATAATTAACACTAACTTGTCGGTATGTAACAGGGGTAACACTCCCACTTTCACCTTTCCGAGTACGGAGTACTTCAGGGGATGGGAGGAAGTGATCGATGTTACCCTTATGTCTGAAAGCAGCTCAGTAAGGTTAGACAATTGGAGGGTCTCTGATAAAAGGTCTTTTTCGGATCACAGCTGGATCCTGTACGATCTGGATCTTAATGTTGATCCGCCCTTACCGTATAGAAATCCATTAAGAACCAACTGGAAAAGGTTCAGAAATATAGTCAATAAAAGGATAGGAGAGATTCCCATCCACAAAATCACTCTCACCGAAAGCCTTGAGAGTAGGGTCACAACACTGGAGAAGGCATTTAGTAGGGCCTACAAAACGTCCTGCCCCATAAAATTTAGTAAAAAATCCCATCCCCCTTGGTGGAGCAGTGAGCTCTCAAAACTAAGGGAAAAATCCAGATCAACGTTTAACCTCAGCTACTCGACAGGAAATTGGCAATTGTACAAAGAGAGTCGGAGACAGTACAAGAAGGCAATTAGGGCCGCCAAGAAAGAGAGCTGGAGCGAATTCTGTTCGTCAATCGAATCAACCAGGGATTCTGCCAGGCTTAGCCGTGTTCTGTCCAAAGATCATTCAATGGCTTCTTGGGTCAAGAAACCTGATGGTACTTGGACAGCTACGACAGAGGAATCGCTAGAACTTCTGCTAAACACGCATTTCCCGGGGTGCAGCGTCCACGAAAGTGGGAGGGGAAGTATTAGGCGGAGCCAATATAATCCACAGCACCTCGCAAAAGAAATAATTACAAAGGAGAAAGTTGCATGGGCAATTAAATCTTTTTCACCTTTTAAATCTCCGGGGCCAGATGGGATCATCCCAAAGATGTTACAGGAAACCTTGGACTGTATCCTACCATGGCTAGAGGAAATTTTTAAAGCGTGTTTAAACCTAGGTCATATTCCAGATAGTTGGAAACTAGTCAAGGTCGTCTTCATTCCAAAAATAGGCAGGAGGGGACATGAATCAGCGAAGGACTATAGGCCAATCAGTCTTTCGTCTTTCCTGTTAAAAACCTTTGAAAGACTTTTGGATATATATCTTAGAAGCTCTTTGGAGAGCTCTGGTATATCTACTGCACAACACGCATACCTTAAAGGCAAATCTACGGAGACAGCGCTTCACGAGGTAATCGGAACAATAGAGGGCTCTCTAGAGAACAAACATTATACCATGGCGGCATTCTTGGACATAGAAGGCGCCTTTAACAATGTTAGTACAGATGCGATCCAACGGGCGTTGATAGACTTAGAGGTGGACAATTGCATCAGTAATTGGGTCATCTCTATGCTAAAAACCAGGATCATCAAAGCTAATATGGGCAATATCAGTATAACCAAGAAGGTCCACAGAGGCACCCCACAGGGGGGAGTACTGTCTCCACTTCTCTGGTTATGCGTTATTAGCAAAATCTTAATAAAACTTAATAGAGGTGGGGTAAAAGCGGTGGCGTACGCTGATGATGTGGTGTTAATGGCGTCAGGACTGTGTCCTAATACGATCAGTGGGATCATCCAGAGGGCATTAGGCGAGCTTAACTCTTGGGCCACAGGCTGTGGCCTAGGTTTAAACCCACGTAAAACAGAGCTTATGCTTTTCACCACCAGATATAAGGTACCACCTTTTACCTTACCAAATATTAACGGACAAACTCTCTCACTATCACCCAGCGCAAAGTACTTAGGGGTAATTCTGGACTCCAAACTAAGCTGGAAATTAAATGTTGAAGAACGGGTAAGGAAGGCAGAAATTGCTTTATATGCCTGTAAACGTATGCTTGGAAGAAGATGGGGTCTTCAGCCTAAGCATACATTATGGCTGTATAAGACGGTTATACGACCTATTCTATCGTATGGTTCGGTAGTTTGGTGGAAGGCTCTAGGGAGAGAGTACAATACCAAACTACTCGGCAGAATACAAAGATCAGCATGTGCAATAACGGTCGATGCAATCAGATCATGTCCTAGAGAGGCTCTCAATGTACTGACACACGTTATTCCAATAGACCTACATATTAAGAAGACGGCAACCATGAGTGCATTTAGGTTAAACGAAGCGGGTCGCTGGAGAGAAAAAACTTATGGTCATGCTAGTCTATTATTGCGACAAACTCAGTTAATCTCGGTGAGAACTGACTACATCGTCCCGACGGTAACTTTCAATAGGAATTTTGCCACTCTCTTTCCAACTAAGGAAGAATGGAATAAGGGATTCTCTCTAAACAACTTCGACACTACAGTCTATACGGATGGAAGTAAAATGGGCTGCGGTGTTGGAGCTGGTATATATTCTTACAGACTTAAAATTGAGAAATCTGTGCGGCTCCCTAATACCAGCAGTGTCTTCCAGGCGGAAGTACTGGCGATTGGGGAAGCTTGCAGGTTACTAATCGCAGATTTCTCTTTTAAGGGTAATATCGCTATTCTTTCGGATAGCCAAGCCGCAATCCAGGCGCTGGACTCGACTATAACAACCTCTAAAGTGGTGGAGCAAAGTAGGAACAGCCTCACCAACTTGAGTGAAAACCATAGAGTAACCTTAATTTGGGTCCCGGGACATCGGAACATTGAAGGTAACGAAAAAGCAGATGAACTGGCAAGAGGGGGATCTGCCATGAATAACGCTCTTGCAGAATTGGTACTCACACCATTAGGTGCAGTCAAGAGCACAATTTCCCAAAAATACCTCCGAATCGCTGACTGTAGGTGGAAAGTCCAGACGAAATGCAATATTAGCAGAACGTTATGGCCCACCTACAACCTCAAGCAATCGTCGGCATTAATAAGAATGAAACGACGGGATGCCTGGAGACTAACGGCGGTCATAACTGGCTTTTGGTCTATCGGAGAACAAGCAGCCAAAATGGGTATCCCTCACAATACATACTGTCACAGTTGCAAACAACCGGAGAAAAAGGAGACAATCTTCCATTTCCTCTGTGAATGCCCTGCCCTATGGAAGGACAGACTCTTAACCCTGGGCCAACCGCTGTTCGAGAATCTCGAGCAACTATCTGGCGTCGACGTTAACAACCTAATAAGGTTCCTTAACCGCACAGACTGGATATAGTTATGCTGTAAAAAACCGTTAAACAAGTTGGCAACGAGGATGTGGCAACAAAATGGCGCGAAAGCGCTAGTTGGATTCTGGAAGAATCACCACTTTAACCAACCAACCAACCATACTTCAAAGAACATTACAATAACTCCCTGATACATATCGCTACTCTCATACCCCTGTCTATAATGCGTGTAGAGTTTGTACCCCTCGTCGCACATACATACATATGTGAAATGAACTATTTTTCATATCAATGAGATGATTCTCAAAGCAATACCTAAACTCATAAATGTTCGTATACATATAGGCTTTGAGCGCTGATATGGCAGATGTTTAGCTCTTTTCTTCTCTTACATAGCTCCCGTAATATTGCCATGAAACTTTTTAACTATATAAAAATAATTAATTGTGGACATCATCTTTCATTGTCGATCGCCTTTCTCGAAATAACAAACACTCAAGACTTCTTAGGGCTGAGAATTAGAGCATTGTTGGATGCGCATTTGTTGATACGGCACAAGTTGCATAGTAAAATTGCGATTGGTCTGAATTCACCGTCGGCTTTAGTTATGGGCAAGATTTTAATGGTTTTTCAACATTTTGGACGTCAGATTGATCAACACACGAAAAACTTAAATTTAGAACATTTTGTAGATGACAAGATAAATTTATGTTAGTGCGCTCGAATTGAGGTGCAGAAATATTAACAATTTTTTCATTTATAGAGTCAAGATCTACCAAGCGTTGACAATTTTTCACTTTAGAAAATAATAATAATAACTTCTTCTTCAAAACCATCAACTGATTGACAAAATCGCTTGTTTCGCATCTTTTCGAACGATCATACATTTCATCCCGCTTCTCTATAGCTTTTTAAATTTCCCAATTGAACCAAACGTTATCTCGTTTAACCATTGTCTTGATGGGAACATGAGTGCAAAATAGGTACTAAATAAAATCTCGAAATATTGCATTTGGTCGTTAGTAGATATCAAGTTCTTTACACAGTGTTAATCAATTTTATTTACGTCAATTTTAATTATATCATCTTGACTTCATCAAGAGTCGGAGTTACTGAGTTCGCTTGCAAAAGGCCAAAAGTGCCATTATGTCAGTTACGCAGGGTTCAACCAAGAAATTGCAGTTGAAGTGATCATCAACAATAATATCTTCATAAGATAGCGATAATTTCGCAACGGTACAAAGTACCAACGATTATTACAGACAATTTCGACAAACCGATATTCAATTCAAAAGTATACTTCAAAGAACATTACAATAACTCCCTGATACATATCGCTACTCTCATACCCCTGTCTATAATGCGTGTAGAGTTTGTACCCCTCGTCGCACATACATACATATGTGAAATGAACTATTTTTCATATCAATGAGATGATTCTCAAAGCAATACCTAAACTCATAAATGTTCGTATACATATAGGCTTTGAGCGCTGATATGGCAGATGTTTAGCTCTTTTCTTCTCTTACATAGCTCCCGTAATATTGCCATGAAACTTTTTAACTATATAAAAATAATTAATTGTGGACATCATCTTTCTCTTTTTCACGCTGTGGGTGAAGAATTTACCCATGCCAATCTATTACAATGGCGGCCGCCGTAACCGAATGGGTTGGTACGTGACTACCATTTGGAATTCAGAGAGAACGTAGGTTCGAATCTCCGTGAAACACCAAAATGAAGGAAGTGTTTTCTAATAGTGGGCAAAAGGAAATCTCCGAGTGTATTTTTGCCAAGAAAAAGCTCTTCCTAAGAAACCATTTGCCGTTCGGAGTCGGCTTAAAACTGTTAAAACCGTTAAAACCAAACACCCAAAAAAGGGTGTAAGTGCCACTTATAAATATATATATATAGAATTAATATATGTATATATATATAATATATTATATATGTATAAGTATATTAAGACGCGTTTAAAAATATACTCGTAGCAGGGTATCAAATTCCAGAACTTTTACTAAAGAATTATAAAGCCAGCCTGCATTAGGTCTGAACCACCCAAAAAGATGGTAAACGCCAGTTATATACACCCCGTTTCATAATTATAATCGCACAACAATATTACTTAATTTTGTATTGTGTTTGAGAGAAAAATTTTGTACATGTACTGTTTGGACAAGTGTGTTGAGAGAAAGAAGTTCACATAACAAGCAACATAAACAACTAGCGAATGGATACAAACGCTCCGGCTCTGAAAGTATTCGATGCGGTACCACCTGGTGGTAGCAGAGGAATAGAAAGGCCTCCTCTGCGTTGGAAAGATCAGGTGAAGAAGGACTTGGCTTCACTGGGTATGCCCAACTGGCGCCGGTTAGCACAAGAAAGAAACGACTGGCGCGCTTTGTTAAGAATATAACAAATATAACTGTTGCAATATTGTACATGCACTTTGGGGATTCTTTAAAAATATTTTTTTTGCTCACCCTAGTGATGTATTATTTTCAATAACTTTAAAGATACTGTTCGACATTGAATCAAATAACTTTTGCAGTTCAATTTATACTTCGTCGTCTACACTTCTTTCCATTAAACGACTTATTTCCCATTTCTGTAAGTTGTGTATCATGTGGCACTTTGCAAAACATGGCAAATTATGTCTTTTTATTTGCTTGTAATGTGAATTTCTTACTCTTAAGGGGACTGATGCCAGCAAACGGCCGTATTTTCCCTGATTTTCATTAAAATTATTTTAAATGAATAAGTCAATATATTTTTTTCAAAATTGGCGTACAGTTTATTTATACATTAAATTAATATAATTTTTTTTTTATTTTAATCATTTAAAATGGCGGATGCGCACTCAATTCTTCCAGGAAGGTCGCAGCGGGGCTTCTCAATCGGCGGGCATTGTAGCATTGGCATCAGTGACTTGAAAACAAAAAACCAAAAATGTTTTTGCTTATTAATATAATATCATAATTTCTATATGAATGAAACAAAAATGAAAGAAAAAAATTCGCGCGATAAAATGCATAAAAAAAATTAATTTTGGGGGGAATTTTTTTGCAAAATTTTCGAAATTGTAAATTCACATAGAAAGTAATATCATAAAAAAGAAAAAAAAATTTCAGGGAGATCGGTCAATAACTTTTCGAGTTATCGTGTACGCCAATTCGAAAAATATAGTTTTGAGAAAAACGCGTATAAAGTTTGAATACATAACTTTACCTCTCCCAGCGCTCGAACGCAAAAAGAAATATAGGAAATACTTAAATTTACGTTCTAAAATTTTTTTGACATATTCTTAAAGGATTATATTAACATTTTATGAAAAAACAAAAAAAATTGTTTCGAAATTTCACAGGTATCTGTCCCCTTAACATACTTGCCCAAACATTGCATGTAAAATTATTTTCTCTTAAATACAAAAAAAAATTTAAGTAATATTATATTATTGTCAGCTCATAATTATGCAACGGCGTATGTATATACACAGTCACTCACACCTTATTTGATACAGATACGATTTTTTGTAAAGTAGTCTACATTTCACAGTATTTTGCAAAAATGGAAATATAGAGTATGCAGACATCTTTTTTATTTTGCTTTATTTCATTTCTCAACATAAAATACGCAAGAGTGTCCATTCGTTTCATTTGAATACAAAAAAAAAAAAACAAATACAGAAAATTCCAGCCGCCGCTTAAATGATACAGTCAAAAACGAGCAACTATTTATTTCTAATATTTTAAATTTTACTTTGTTGTACTTTGTTGGGTACCCTTTATTAACAATTACGCCTTGGAATCTACGTGGCATGGAGTAAACCAGTTTTCTTTATATTCTGGACTAATTGGGTTCCACTCTTCAAGTATCGGCTGCGAAACTCCACAAATATTGTATGGAGATTTTCAAAAACATTGGAATTGTAAAACATTAATAATCCTGTTTTGGAATAACAAATACGTGACGTCATATTTTCACTTTTTTACACTTCAATCTACGCAATTTTGTATTTTATCATTTTTTTATCAAACAAAAAATGCGAAAAGTTGCGAGACGCGAATTTAAAACTCCCTTCCATCAGCAGTACCTCCGCGTCGCTGGCCTCAAAGAACATGTAAGTGCGCATATACAATTTCATTTCAGGACGTATGATTTAATTGAGGTCTATTCAAGCCGACAGCATGTCACTCATATGCCACATGTTCAAAGGTATGGTTTTTCCGACCACCGTGGTACTATGCGACGCTTTGTGGCCACAAACTATCAATTTGGTTTATTTTAATATTCTCTCTGCAGAATTCCAGTAGCCATGCGAAAACAAAAACAACTATGTGCACATTCTACATGTACATACATAGTTTCCGTGTTTTTACTTCTTTGTCGTTTCAATTGACTTTTTGTCTGCGGCCTGATTGCATAGCACTTGGGTGGTAATTGAATTACACCAGTCATAATTGCTACATTAACGACAACGCTGCAGCTTCTCCGTGTAGTGTTTTTTTCACCGGAGTTCAATTGAAAAGTTGCACGGCGCAAGATAGCGGCAAACACCTGCCACATGTTGCACACTTTGCGATAGATTTCAACGCATCGAAACTCGCGCAAACATTCAACATAACTAGGTATTTTATACGCTTTCGATTATGTACGATAAAACAGTACTTTGAGCAGAAGAAAATGCGGCGCTGCGGCAATAAAATTTTATGCTGGCTGAATTGTTGATAATGGTCGTGGGCCACAAGTACAGTCGGGACACGTGAAATAGTCTTGAAACAACTTTTTTTATTAATAATTCATATTACGAAAAAATAAAAATACTTCATAAAACTAAAATTGGAAATATAGATATTAATAAATAATCAAAAAAGTATATATATATATATATATGTATTATGGTAAATAAAAATATACCAAACAAAAATGGAATAGAAACATGGAGGAAATAGTTTGTAAACCTAGCAATACTTAATTACAACGTGTTATTGGTTACTTGCATACAGTGGCTCAAACGCTTACCCCTTTAAGCGTTTTGTTTTATTTTGAAAAGGTGCAAGGCTTAAATATTTTTAGGCGATGGCGAGTTTTCTCGACGAAAACGTTTTCAGAGAGTTAAAATGAATTTAATTGAGTGATTTAATTAAGTTTATTCGATTGCGTATTTAAGTATTCTAAACTGTGTTAAATATTTTTAGGTGATGGCGAGTTTTCTCGACGAAAACGTTTTCAGAGAGTTAAAATGAATTTAATTGAGTGATTTAATTAAGTTTATTCGATTGCGTATTTAAGTATTCTAAACTGTGTTAAATATTGTATTTTTAGGCGATGGCGAGTTTTCTCGACGAAAACGTTTTCAGAGAGTTAAAATGAATTTAATTGAGTGATTTAATTAAGTTTATTCGATTGCGTATTTAATGTATTCTAAACTGTGTTAAATATTGTATTTTTAGGCGATGGCGAGTTTTCTCGACGAAAACGTTTTCAGAGAGTTAAAATGAATTTAATTGAGTGATTTAATTAAGTTTATTCGATTGCGTATTTAATGTATTCTAAACTGTGTTAAAATTAAGTAATTAAATATTCAAATAATTAACAAAGCGAATTTATTAATGTCGAGTATAATCGAAGTTTTAGGGCTTCCCTTGATTCATTTGTGTTTCGATTCACTTCCCATTCTACTTACTTGAATTATATTTGTTTTTAGTTATGAATAATACCTTGAAACAATAAAATAAGTACAAAAAGTAGTGATTAGGTTATATTTTACCGTTTTCCAGCAGTCTATATTCTTACATCTATATTCTAACGGACATTATTTAAGTTTCTTCTCTTGGCCTATTTGCAATCGAAGAGTCACTTTTGCATCAATAAATTATGTATTGCACTATAGAATCAGTCCTGCTCATTAAATTTCCAATTTCTCTAAAAGTTGTTTCCTCTTTATGCAATTTAACATTCCGCCGGTATTCCTCTTAAGTGGAAATAAAAACGTCATTTTATGAACACGTAGCCACCCATTATTAAATTCGTTATTTATTACAAGTATAAGGCATTGTTACAGTTAAGAGCCGTTTTCTCAAGTAGTTTAAAATGTATCTGCATTTTAAAAAGGTTTTTCAGAACAAAAAAATTGGTGTTCATCATAAAATTGTTTACATACTCATACATACATACATACATATACATATATATTGTAGAAGTATATTGCATAGAAATAGCATTACTTACAATTTTGTAGCTAACGGGTGTATCCACTAGAGGAAAGTACTGTACACTTTCATATATTTTACCTTGCTAGTGAAACCAAAGAAAAAACACCTACGGCTATCAATTGTTTGTCTTGCTTTTCGCGCACCAAAATCCTTCGCCCTATTGAATTTTTCAATCCGCTCATCTTTATTGTTATTTAATTTACATCTTCTTTAAATTTTGTATTATTGTGTTGCATTATTCTATAAGATCTAAACGCAAAACATAATAGCACATTTATTTATATTTTATTCACACATTCTATATCTTGCGCCATATTCTTCGATTACAGTGCTTGATAACAGCGGCAAGGAGGCGAGGCTTACGATTGAATATACTATAACTAAGTAGTTGACTTTCACCCATTTTGGCTTCTCACCATTACAGCAAACACGATTAAAATGTCTCATCCGGCCGCCTGCTACAAGGGTATCATTTTGTTGGCCACATTCACTGTACTGGCGCATTACGCATTCGAACCAGTATTCGCTGGTAGTGGCGGAAGAGACGAGCCTAAACAATCAGAATATAATGTGCTGGATGAAAATAACTACGGTTCGTATATTTAAGGTTTCTTATATACTTACATACATATAAGTCGAAATAAATAAAAAAACCAATTTAAATCCCTGAAAATGTGAGGAAATCGCTAATTTAATCCATAAGGTCATGCATCTGCAAACAACTTTTATGAGAATAACGTGTTGACTAAAGTGTACTTTCCGTCAAATTGTTTCAAAAGAAAAACTTATATGTACATATATAACTTATCGCGCGAAAAACGGTGTTCGTCCGTATTTAATCCACACGAAGAAAGGTAACCACACAGGATAATGTACACTTTTTTCCATGATGTTCTTCTCCAGCTTCTTTACATCTTATTGTGTACTTACATATGTCTCACTTCCGTCGAGATATTTTAAAATACATATATTTGACTGTTTCGAAAATTCAAATCTTTTCCCTATATTATCATGGTGTCAAATATAGCGGCCGTTGTTGCCGAATGGGTTGTTTCGGGAAGTGCACGGGTTCGAAACCCCGATCACGAAACATTAAGTGACAGGAAAAGACATACCAGTTTCCGTTCGGAGACGGTATAAAACTGTATGTTCCTCCATATGCGGAAAAATATCAAGACTCACATCATCGGATTTTTGAGAAAATCAAGATGAACAAACCTATCCATATTGCTATTTATTCTCCGATTGGTCCAACTACATACTAGGAAAATGATCCCCAAACTTTCAAGTTATCCCGCCGTACTTTACGGTCTTTGTTGTCTACCGGGGCTTGAACTATAGTTATCTCCAGGGATATCGCTCGAGAGGACTTAAAATTGTCACGCTTGCTTTACTTAACCATGGTCTTCTCCTGCTGAATTGTGGTCTTTCGCGAAGGCGTCTTCCGAACTTTAATTCTTTTCAGCATATTTTGATCTGTAGTAATACATTTAATGCCATTGTGTAAAGGACCCAATAATGTTTTTTTTTTTCAAGTGAGGTCCTCTTATCATTTTCGTGCCCAATAAAGATTTTACAGGAAACAATTAAATTGAGCAAAAAAACGTAAAAATATCAATGAACTATGGCTAGGAGTATAGGAAGCGCTAATAGAAAGTTTACCTCGTAGGTATAACGCAGTTCTAAAAAATAATAATAACAAAATACTTAAAAAAATAAATAAAACAAAAAATAAATTAATAAATAAATTTAACTAATAATTTGAAATAACTAATTTATGTTTTTCTTGCAAATCGATAAAAATGCGCTATTTCAGATGCGCTGGTCCAATTCAATTTGTTCAAGTTGTTAATAATTTTGTGTTTTCCGGTAATACTTAAATAATAAAATAACATTTTTACTAGGTCATGCAGTAAAAATAATCATCAGTACGAGGTGTGTTCAAACAGTATCGCGAATTTTGTGTTTTTTTTTTTAAATTATTTATTTATTCATTAATATCTATTTTGTCCCCTTCAAAGTAATCCCCATGAGATATTATGCACTTGTGCCAACGTTTTTTCCATTCTTCGCAGCACTTCAAAAAAAACTTTTTTTTTATCTTGTTCAACTTCTCCTTGGATGCCGTCTTTATCTCGTCAATCGTAGCGTAGCGTCTTCCTTTCATGGACCTCTTCAGTTCCGGGAACAAGAAAAAGTCACAGGGGGCCAGATCTGGAAAATATGCTGGCTGTGGCATCATTAGTGTGTTGTTTTTGGCCAAAAAGTCGCGCACAATCGAAGAAAACGGTAAGCAAAACTTTTACGTTCGACCGAACTTGGCGAGCTTTTTTCGGTCTTGGTTCGTGCGGCAGCTTCCATTGAGATGATTGAGCTTTGGTTTCCACGTCATAACCATAAACCCACGATTCGTCACCAGTTATGACCCTCTGAAGCAAATTGGGGCCGTCGCGGACAGAGTCCAACATCTCATTAGCAATGTGATGCGATGCTGCTTTTGGTCGAAATTGAGCAGTTTTGGTAAGAATTTTGCGGCGACCCAACATATTGTCACAAATAAATTGAAATTCGAATATACGTAACCTGCGAAAATTAAAAATTCGCGATACTTTTTGAACACACCTCGTATAAGCTGTAACTATCATTGTCCATGAGTTTGTCTGATTCTGAAAATTAACAGTTAGCCTAAATTAAATTTATTATAAAGTGCGAGGGTATATGAATTTCGATCTGGGCCTAATTGGCCTGCCTTACTTGTTTATTTTAGATACACTGTCATAAGTAATTAAGAAGTTAAAAAAATATAAATGTCCCTTAATTCGTTACTTAACAGAACACCTAACACCACACAAGCGTCCTTCCTTTTTTGTGGGCAGCCGATATGGACGATCCGGCGGCGGTATAGGACTTAGCTCTTCAAAGATCCGTCGACTCAGTGTAGTCCCACGCAACGATCGCTTCTTCTTGGGCTCACGCTATGGTAAGCGAGCTGAAGGCAACTCGGCCGCTGAACTCTTTTCTCCCTACGAAAAACAAACCGCCGATGACAATGTAGATGGTTTTGCTTTGCAACATATGGGGGATAACAAACTAGCATACAGTGAACACGAAAATTTTTCAGAGAAGCAACAGCAACAACAACCCCAATTGCAATCATCTTCCATGATATCCTGTGTATATACTGGTTTTAGAAACTACTATCGATGCCGCAATATGTGAGTAAATCAATCATTACATTCTCAAAGCGCAAATGTATTGATTTCTTCATAAACTATAAACTATAAATTGTTATTTCCGAATACAATATCATAGTACAAAACTATTCATATTTCAACTCATTCCATTTTTGATTTACTTTTTGTTTTAGTGATGAGATTAACAACATCATCAACCAGTTGACGGTTGCGCATAGCATTGAGGAAGGAAAGTAAGCGATACGATTTATAGCAACAGCTTCAGTCTCAACTAACAATATCGCAAAACCAACAACGGTAACTAGATTCATAGAAGGCATGATATCAGTAGTAAAAAGAAAACATTCATAGTTTACAGCAGAAAAAATACACCTTCTTGTGAAACGAAAATAAAAGCTGAGATACAAGAAAATGATGCGGGCAATCGGAAAAAACTACAAAAGGAAACGCTTGAAAATAAAGAAATATTTAACTAACAAATAAAATAGCATATTTACACCGAAAGGTGAAATTAAAATTTAAAAAAGGGCTGGATAAATTTTAATTCTCACTACATACACAAACATAACCAAAAGACCAAGCATACACAAGTATGTATATTTATACAGATATTTAATTTAAAAGGTGGAAATGTTGTATATGTATGTATATGTGTGCATATATATATGCATATATATATTTATATTTTCCACATGGAATTGTAAAAAATTATAATAATATAAAAAGTACATATGTAATTATATTTATTATTATAAAAATATAGAAAAGCGAAAATCAATTAACTAAATGAAATTTAATTTTTAATTGAGTGATATATGTATGTGTAAAAACGTTATTTAACTATTAAACCAACTTTGTAATTTCGTTAAGTTAGAGCATACAAATATATATAAATATTAAATGAAATATTTTCATTGATTGCCTTCTCGTTTTTATTTCAGTTAGATACATGACAATGCAATTATTTGAGTTTATACAGAAAAAACATAGTTCTGCGATTTAATGTTAATGTATGCTTAAATCTTTTATGCTGAGTGACGTGCTTTCAAAATAAATTATTGTTTTTTTGCTTATACAGAAAATAATAAAACTTAAGCGAAAATCGCAGCCAAAAGGAAATACATACATATATGTTAGTACTTGGCCTTTAAACCCAGAAAGTACTCCCAGCATTTTTTAGGAAGTTGACGCACAAATCTAGTAAAACATTAATTGATGCAATAGCAAAGTTTCATAGAGACATCTCATGCAATTTTCGCCCCAATTGCCCTACGCAGTTTCCTGTGCTCATAGAAATACATATACTCAAAACATATACAGGTGACTTTATGAAGCAGGTGAAAGGTGGAAGGTTTAATTTTTAAATCACAATTGAGTTTAAATCACATTTATTGTTAACAATATGTAGTAAAATGTAAAAAATATTTTGAGTTCTTTGTAAGCCGTATGAATTGTTGGTATACTAGGTTATCAAACAAACAATCGTCGCACTCACATATCGGCACCCACGTCACTGTTGACAGTTATGATTTCGAGGTTGTAAAAGACTTTGTTTATTTAGAAACCAACATTAACACCGATAACAATATCAGCCTGGAAATCCAACGTATTCTCTCTTGCCAACAAGTACTACTTTGGACTAAGTAGGCAATTGAGTAGTAAAGTCCTCTCTTGACGAACAAAACTAACGCTCTACAAGGCTCTCATCATGCCAGTCCTAATGTATGACGAGGACGATGACAATATCCGATGGAGATTTTTGGACCTTTGCACGTTGGCCACGGCGAATATTGTAGGCGATGGAACGACGAACTGTATGAGCTTTACGACGACATAGACATAGCGCAGCGAATAAAGATCCCGCGGCTACGTTGACTGGGTCATTTCGTCCGAATGCATATAAACGCTCCGGCTCTGAAAGTATTTGCTGTGGTACCAGCTGGTGGTAGCAGAGGAAGAGGAAGGCCTCCTTTGCGTTGGATAGATCAAGTCGAGAAGGACTTGGCTTCACTTGGTGTGTCCAACTGGCGCCGGTTAGCACGAGAAAGAAACGACTGGCGCACTTTGTTAAACTCGGCCAAAATCGCGTTAGTGGTTATTCGCGCCAGGTAAGAAGAAGAAGAGAATAATCAGGAATGTCGCAGAACCCTACACGGTATTGATTTCAGTCGGGAATAAAAAAAATAAGCAAAAAAATATTCGAGTCAGTTGATCATATTTTCTTTTAACTTTCTATTGTCTTTAAAAATACGATAGATTTTTACTTTAATAAACAACTTTCAAAGTTAAAAAAGTGGTCATTGTTTTCTAAGCAGTCCTACTTAAATTAATTTGCACAAAAGTAAAACACCGTAACATATAAGCACATCTAGAGTGTACGAGTATATCTTCTAATATCACAAAGCTATCGCGCCCACACATAAATGTTTTTTATACATCCTCTTGAATTTCGCTTAAAATGTGAATAAATGTACACTCTAAGCTTTTAACTTACAAACAAACACACATACAATGGTACATTGGTGCACAGAACACGCATTCGGCCATTATTTTCACTTTCGCCGTCATTAATGCTATAATTTTTCCGCGATTAAGGCATAGCAGCGTGGTGATAACTTCTCATCCAAAATCTTCTGAATTTGTACATTTAGTTTTAAATTTGGTCGCTCCTCTGCGTATTCCTGCATATAACACAAACGATCGTAAAGCACAATATTCTCGCAGAGTTTCTGAAAATAAAAATTAAGTAATTATCCAATAAATTGGGATTAAGCTTTTTTAGTTTTTGTAAATAAATATTAATCTTCAAATTATGTTATGAGTTGCCAGCACTTGCGTTTAAGAAACGAGTAGCAGATGTACTTGTTTTTTAATTTTCGGAACACAAAAAAAAAAATCTTGGCTTGAAGTTTTAGAAAAACTTAAAATAAACATTTTGTCAAGTCAAAATTCCCAACTTATTTCTTAAAGCTAAAAACATGAAATAATTAGGTGATGTAAATTGTCACAGGTAGAGTAAACACGTTTCTCAAAATTCAAAATATGGCTTGAAGTAAATTTTATGGCAACAAGCATCATTCAATTATTTGAATCACTTGTGACATTCGACTTCCGACACTCCCTTACAAAAGGTTGCATTTAAGATAGGTGAGGAAAGTGGAAAAATTAAATTTCTTTTGGTAAAAATGGTAGCAAAAAGTATTTTTTTTACTTAATTGGTTAAATGGAAACAAACTGCGAACGGCTTAAAAAAATAAATTAAATTTGAAAGCAAATAATATATTTTATGGGCAAGGTAAATTTATTTTATATCCCCTTAGTATAACAATAGCCTATGTGCTCATAGGCTATTATTTTTTTTTTTTTTTTGAATTTTTGGATTCTCCATCGTCGATTTTATATGTGGTCAAAATTTTGTCAAATTCTAGTTCCACAAAGTGGGTCAAAACGTCAGTAAAAAAATAATAAATATTTATAGACATAACGAGATTTGAGTGAGAGCTACTTTCGACAAAAAGTTTGAAATTCATCTTCTCAAAACATCAAAAAATTTATAGGCTATTTTAATACTAAGGGGACGATATGTGTATAAATAAATATATGGTACCAATAGAAGTTATTAGTAGAACTTGTGAAGTGTGATATCAACAACAAGTGGTCTAACTTAATCCAAGAATTTTATTTTGTAAATTAATTTTGAATTTTAATTTAAATCGATCCCGAAGTTGCGAATTTTAGCTAATAGGTATGACGCTATTATGTTACCTAAACATTATAACCCTAATTAATTCTTTCACAGACGAAGCGGGTTCATTGTAAATTTAGTTTGCTATCGCTATCGTGTAATTTCTTTAACCTGATGCTAGAAAAGATCGTGGGAGCCGCAGATCTCATCATGCTCGTCTTATGCTATGGCGCAGAAGCTTGGACGATGACATGAGCGTTTTTACCCACTCGGACGACGTAACCCAGCTAGCGGAGCCGCTGTATCTTTATTTGTTGCACTATGTCTAGGTCGCTGTAAAGCTTATACAGCTCATTGTTCCGTCGCCTACGATATTCGCCATCGTCAAGGTGCAAAGATTGAAAAATTTTCCGCACAATCTTTCTCTCAAACACTCGAAGGGATGCCTCATCGGATATTGTCATCGTCCAAATTTCTCTGCCATACGATAGGGCGGGTATGATAAAAGACTTTTCCATTGGATTTCAAGGCTGACATTATTATCGGTATTAATCCTGGTTCCTAAATAAATGAAGTCTCTTACAACCTCGAAATCATAACTATCAACAGTGACGTGGGTGCCGATATGTGAGTGCGGCGACTGTTTGTTAGATAGGCCAAATTTTTGAGATCGGTGCCGCATCGATTATTATGGGTCTTCGGCAAAACTCTAATTTACAGCCATAATATTCTCTTCACTTCGGGCTGTACGTGGTCTAATCCACCGAGTCTCATCCAATCCGATGGTTTGCCAAATAGTGCGTTCGGTAGGACAGTTATGTACATCATAAGTTGGCCTGAGCGCGCGATGAAAATTTTACACAGAGCGTCAATTTTCGTAATAAACGATTTGTAAATGTTGTTGAGGCTCAACGCGATGAAATGTCAATGAATACTGAAAAAAATTATGTATTTAGTTTGACAGTAGTGACGTGTGATCTGTCAAAAAAAACCCTATTAGGAAAAGTACCTCCGATCTGATCACCCTTTATTTATTTTATTGCATGAAAATACATACGCGTATATTAACTTTGGCTGTGCATAAAGTCTGATATAAGACGTCTATTTAGTTATGCCTTTATTTATATAAAAAACACAATTTTTATCTACATATGAATATAGGTATATATGTATATGTACATATGTATTTACAAATGCACACTTGATGGCTTAACAAATGTACATATAGGATGTTTTTAAGAGCTTGAGTATGACGTTAAACGATTCATGATGACTTGCCACACCTTACCAAATAGAAATGTCAAAATAGTTTGCCATTCTCAGCTATCAAAACTGAAGTAAACTTTCTTTTATTGGAAAAATCGTTTTTAAGGCGCAAATATTCAAGAACAGACTTATGAACGGAGAAATTCGCAATTTACAAAAATCACTGAGGGAAAGCGAGGACCGATCGGTATTATAGATTGACTGCAGATACATTCTGACAAATACATACATATATGATAGAAGACGCAATAAAAAGAAATCTAACCGCTAGCACTACGCCTGAAGAGATGTTATCTGTTACTTTCAGATAAGTAAAAATCAAAAAATATGTTTTATTTGATTGTTTATTCTGACAACCCAAAAAAAAATAGTGCTGTTTAAAAGAAATGTATTTTGTATATTTGAAATTGAATTACTAGGGTTCATTATTTCAAGAGCAATGTTGCTTACTTTCGGGCGAAATAGGACATTTCAGTTATATTTTTCATAACTGATAAGATAATTGTAATCACTACTTGTAATTCTTCATTTTTTGGTTATTTTGAATAATTCCTAACTTTTCTTGCTCTATTTTTAAGAAACGATCTTCATCAGTTGTTTTCTACCGATTTAGTTTCTTTGCTTTTTGTGATGATTGTGACTCACTTTGGCTTGTGCTTGACACTAATTCAGTGACATCAACATCCTCTCGACGTTCTTCATTTTCGTTAGAAGTTATGATATTGTTGTTATTAAGGCTACCTGAAGCTAGCCTGCACCGTTAACTTTATTTGTTCATAATTACATACGAATAATACGCAACTGTTGTTATATTTAAGCAATTCAGTCTCTTGCTGTTTATTTTATAGTGAAAAACTGGCTTGTTTAAACCAGAGACTGTTAATGAACATTATTTGATCATACGTTTCTCCAATTGATACTTTTCTATACTAAATATTCTTTGCTCCTATTTTTGTGAACAAGATTTCTTGCGTTTTTGTGAATTTTCTCGTTTCATTGGAAGAAAGTGCAAACAAAAAAATCTTTTTTTAAATTAATTTTGCATACATCGGGCCTTTTAAGCAATTCAGTCTCTTGCTGTTTATTTTATAGTGAAAAACTGGCTTCTTTAAACCAGAGACTGTTAATGAACATTATTTGATCATACGTTTCTCCAATTGATACTTTTCTATACTAAATATTCTTTGCTCCTATTTTTGTGAACAAGATTTCTTGCGTTTTTGTGAATTTTCTCGTTTCATTGGAAAAAAGTGCAAACAAAAAAATCTTTTTTTAAATTAATTTTGCATACATCGGGCCTTTTAAGCAATTCAGTCTCTTGCTGTTTATTTTATAGTGAAAAACTGGCTTCTTTAAACCAGAGACTGCTAATGAACATTATTTGATCATACGTTTCTCCAATTGATACTTTTCTATACTAAATATTCTTTGCTCCTATTTTTGTGAACAAGATTTCTTGCGTTTTTGTGAATTTTCTCGTTTCATTGGAAGAAAGTGCAAACAAAAAAATCTTTTTTTAAATTAAATTTGCATACATCGGGCCTTTAAAAAGTGGGAACCATTTAATATTTTATTCAATTTACTTTGGAGGAAGTCGTGTTTTCCCCCTTTAGAGATCGCACTGATTTTAATATGAACACAACTATACACATATACATGCATATGTAGGCAGATTATTTATTCGACAAAGCCAATATGAAGAGATTTTGCGATTAAAAGATATCTGTGAGATAATTTAGATTTTAAATGTGCATGCATGTATGTATGTATGTAGATGAATATTGCCATTGCAAAAATCACTCACCTGTAACGTTGTTTGCAAACAAGTCAAAGCTTCCGCCAATTTGGGACCTGTATCAGAATACTTTTCTACGATTTCATTAAATTTCTCTTCGTGCTTATCATTCCACAAGGCACCAGGCAGATGCTGCACATCCGTTGCTTTTGATCTCAGCTCGTAGTGTTGGCAAAAATTGGCAAAACTTTCTGTTTTATATATATCTGCAGCAGGCCGTTGACTTTTTACTAAAGTTCTGATTGTTTCCGTCTCATCATCAATGATGGCATCGGCTACAGCGCGCCAGAACATTTGTTTTCCATGCGCCAGGTGCTCATCCCCTGAACTATTACGCCAACGCGCACTGGTTTCTTGACAAGCCAGACGTAGAAAGGGACGATTTAAGTAACTCTCAATATCCTCTTTTTTCTCTGCAACAATTTTTTTTAACGATTTGCTGAGTGGAAAGTTTAAGAAATTTCCATCGGTAGTCTGCTGTAGCTTATGATAGCAACATGGCATGATGACTAAGCACTTAACTTCTGCCAACTCAAGGAATAAGTTTATTGCCGTCACAGAGAGGTCAGCACATGCGTGTAATCCTATAATTGCCCATTTTCCGAGCATCGCCTGTGAGTCGTCGAATCTACTACAGGCAATATGTTGCTTAATAGCACTGCTAGAGTTCGCTTCAATGAGTTGTTGCACATAAATGACACGTCTGCTGGCTTCTGGCATCTGTTGTTGCAGACGTTTCCGTGCAGCCGTTACACGACAATTATCAGACTCCAGACCAAGTACACACCAACTTGTATTAACGCTGCACAATGACTCACTAAGGTACCCCAAGCCAGCCCCAAAATCGAGCAACAAGGACGCATCACAACAATGCGTGAGTATAACTTTAGTTAGTTGAATGATTTCGTGCTGCTTCTTGACTCTTATCTTTCGCAATTGACTTTTAAGTAGCACTTGCCTTGGGGTCAGATCACTGTGATCAGTGTAGTCATATGCTTGCTTAGGTATGAGTTTGCGGAGTGTTGAACGAAATGATTGTAGGGCTGGAGAGTCAATGCCATTATTGAAATCGTCACATTCGTGTAAAAATGGAAATTTATTTAAATCGCTATTTTTCAATTTTAGAAAATATTCCACGAAATCTGGAGGAAACTTTTCAAATACGCCAGCTTTTATGAATCGGGTGTTAGCACTATGATAGATCCAGGAATGAGTTTGAAGGAAATTAACTGAAGCTCTAAAATAGTCATGAGCAGATAAAAATTCAGTAGGCAAAGACATTGCTGAAAGGGAATGAAAATGTCATTTTAAATACTATTTCAATTATGGAAAATGAAGCAAAGAAAACATGAAATTATAATAAATTTGCTTGCACAATATTAAAAACAATCTAAGTATGTACCTACATTGTAATTGGAATTTCAAGTAAATATAGTATAGTATTTTTAATAATTGAATCATGGTTTTTCACTGATACAAAGTGGCCGAGTTTATTAAAACATGCAAATCATTTTTCTTTCTCGCAACCCGTTTGAACTAAAATTAAGACCATATGCAAAGCAGTGATTCTCCTATGGAATCTGAATGGAATTTAAATAAAGTATATTTCAACCCTTTGCACTAATAACATGCGATAATTCCGCAGTCATAACCATAGGACTAATTGAATTTTGGTTTTCGCCGTAACCATAACCAGTTGCATTGTGATTTACTGTATTGTGGTATACATGTTGTTCTTTTCTTTAGTTTCTGCTCTTCCATATGCACAAATATGTGATAGTATATGTAAATATCAGTTAAGGGGCTGCAATTCTGTTATATCTTTAGAAGGTTTTATTTCCGAATCTGCAGTCATATTCAACACTATTCACCTAGTACATATGTGCGCCACTCGATTGCCTATCATCATTTACACCCCAAAAATCGAGAAAATATGAAATCTCCATTATTACTTTTTATTTTAAACACTAACTTATTTTTATAAGTTCTCCATGTAAACTATATTTGCAGCATATTTCCTTTGGTCGTTAATTTTAATTTTCATATCTTTACAAGATTGTATTCTACTCTAAGCTACACACAGCTGTCACGCGTAAAGATATTCTCTTTTGGGAAAACACCAACACTTGCCGATGTCTGACTTGGAACGCTACAATAATTGGAAATTTGCTATAATAATGCTTTTCTTCTCTGGGCAACATATAAACCTTTTCAGTATTAATTATCGAACAGTGCTAATTTTTTGCACACAAAATTTCCCGATCCGTCGAATTATTTTCAAGAATTGCACCATATTGAGATTCAAGCATCCAATTGACTTAATATGCATATATATATGTATATATATAATTGGCGCGTGCACCCTTTTTGGGTGTTTGGCCGAGCTCCTTCTCCTATTTGTGGCGCGCGTCTTGATGTTGTTTCACAAATGGAGGGATCTACAGTTTCAAGCCGACTCCGATCGGCAGATATTTTTATGAGGAGCTTTTTCATGGCAAAAATTGCCATTGCCTGCCGAGGGGCGACCGCTATTAGAAAAATGTTTTTCTTATTTTTGGTGTTTCACCGAGATTCGAACCTATGTTCTCTCTGTGAATTCCGAATGGTAGTCACGCACCAACCAATTCGGCTACGGCGGCCGCTTTTTAGTGAATAATAATAACCGATCTAAGCATAGTAAAGCAGTTCCAGGAACCATGCTTCGTTCCAAATTATTGGCAAAGAAGATCAATGGGACTATATTCGAAAGTATATCCCATGTCGATTGGTCGTTCGTGTCCGGCCAATTCGTTGAGAAATCATGTATTTTTTATGAAACTACTGCACGGTGCATATTTCATACCATTTGTTTATGATAAAATGTTGTTAAAGCTTAGAAGATACCTTATGAATTTTTTCTAATTTTCTGATGGTGTTATATAGTAGAAAGAAATAAGCGCCAGACGCGAACGACCCATCGACATGGGATTATGGTGCCAACATGCCTTGACTTGGGATTAGGGTTAATCGATTTCTTTGAGCAAAAAGTTATCGCAATTTGAATGGTGTTGTGCCCTAATATCAGTTTTTGATCCGTGTCAAGAATATACAACTGAGCATAGGATAATTCGGAGGTCGACAATGATTTCTTAAATCTTAATTTAAATTTTTTGTCATCGTTGAGAAAAATTGGCATATTAGCGCCTCTAGCGTAAATATTACAGTAGTTTAATGAAAAAAATGCATGCGACACTTTGTTTTCAATAGTTTGTTTAGTTTAAATGTCACAAATCACAATCTTTCCAATTCATTCACTAAATTTTCACAAACATATAATTTATGCTCCTTTTGTTTGTTTTGTTCTTTTGTTTTGACTTGTATTGGTGCCTAACGTCAGACGCCACCTGCAGTATTCCATTTGCCTTGGGCTCTGGCGTCTGCGAACGTACTGTTAAAAATTTGCCAGGAAGAAAAGAGCTGACCAGACAATCAAACAAAGCACACTTCTTTTAAATACATAGGCCCCTAGTCAAAGTTCATCAAAACAGCCAACTCTTGTTAGTAAAAAAGTGATGACATGTTTTGAGGAAAGTATCATAACTGAACTAATCAATCAAAGGTTTTTTTTAACTGGGGAATTTTACCACAAAAGGTAGTTTTGTTGTTAAAAATCACTGAAAAATAAGTTTCAAAAGACATTTTATGTTATCATACTAAACGAAAGACGATTGTTATTATTATGAGGAGATTTAGCACTAAAATCTGAAGAACCTAGCCATTAGTAAGCACAGCTATGCGTCTGTTGTTATAATTGAGTTCAATATTAAGATAAGCGCATCTTTCTTCTGCGTAAACTCCCACTTAAAATATACTTAAACGTCTTAAGTTGAGCGTGCGAGCGTTAATTAAAGTCAATAAAGCAAGCACATTGTGTTGCAAATAGTTTGTGAGGAATTATAGAAAGACGACTTATTGGAGAAAAACGTAACAATTTCGTAGCAGTATTTACATTATGAAGTCGTTTTGGTTAGTTAGCTAAATATTTAAATAATAGTAATCTATTCAGGAAATGACCTGCTAAAGCGTGGCTCTGATTTTTGAAGGACATTTAATTCGCAATAATTTTGGATATTTCTTTTATTACCTCTCTAACATCATTCTGGGATCAACCGTGCAGATTCAAGGATAATATATTACCAGGTTTGGTCAGCCGAAGAAAAATTGTGAGAGTAACTTCGGCCACCACGTCACCAGGAACTCGGCAGCAGAATTCTGCACGCCCATTTGACAGGTGTTACCAAGACCAGACCTTTAACCCAAGGTTGATCGTTACCAAGAATGATAGATTACAATACCTCGCTTTTGAATATACAAACAAAGGAAGGGAAATTACTTGTATGTGAAATGGAAGAGTAATAATACGTTCACATTTAAGTAGATGATCTACTTTTTCGTGCTTAACTCCCAATCCGTAATTAAAAAGCGATATTACCCATACAAAATTTCCCCCCCAAATTCTGAGATTATAAAATAATCCTAGATAAAACCATATCTTTTGACATACAACCCTGTGTTATCGATAATTATTATTACGAATGTAAGGAGAAACATCAAAATAAAAACTAAATGAAATAGACGCCGGCAGAGAAATGAAGTTTGTATACATAACTTTAATACCATTTTTGTGAGATATTATTACTTATGCATTCATGTTACAGAAAAAACACATGCTTATTGTAAAATGTATGTAATATCGGATTTCGTATGCGTATTGCTGCCATAATTTTTTGCAACCTCAGTAAACGTCGTTTACGGATTTCCTCCAACTGTTTATTATTAGCAGGCAATTGAGCAATTAAATTAACTATTCCTTCTTCTTGTCTTTTCTTCATATCGTTAATAATTACAAAACAAACCAAAAAACCCGAAATATGTATTCCACCAAAATAATTTCTAATAAGAAAAACCTTTCACTTTGCAGGTAATCTGCCATATTGGAACGGATAGATTAATTTTGTGGATTTATTGGAAATTAATGCATATATGAACGTACAGTGAGTCAAAAAAGTATTGGTACACTCGAAAAATCAAAGTTCTCAGGACTATAACTTTTCTTCTAATGAAATAATAAAAAAATAGAAAACGGTATTTTCTAAATGTATTTATTTATTACGTGTCTGAACAAACAAAAATTAATTTCGACTTAGTTTTACAATCTCAACCTTGAAAGGTAAAATAGGGCACAAATTCACATCAAAAAAGTCGCGAAAGTCAAAATCGCGAAAAACAAAGTAAATGTTTTGGGAAGATGCTAACTATAGTACTCAACTCGCCTTGGTTATTAAGTACATGTATATATGTGTATAAACAGAGGCCGCCGTGGCCGAATGGTTGGCAATGACTACTATTCGGAATTTCAGAGAACGAATGTCGGTGAAACACCAAAATGAAGAAAACGTGTTTTCTAATAGCGGTCGCCCCTCGGTAGGCAATGGCAAACCTCCTACTGTATTTCTGCCATGAAAAAGCCGTTCGAATTCGGCTTAAAACTGTAGGTCTTCAAATAGGAGGAGGAGCTCGGTCAAGCACCAAAACGCCAATTATATACAGTGGCTCACAGCTTATTTCATGCAGGCGAACTACTAAAACTTCGAATGCTGTATTTTAAACGCTAAAACTTTTTTTGATAAAATTTAAATATCAAATAATTTATACGCAATTGCAGTATAAAAAAGGTACTTCATATATTTTTTTAAGCTTTAAATAAAAAATATTAAAAACAAAAACACAGAACAGTTCAAAAAAGTATTCATTTTTTCTTAAATTTAAGTTAAACGAATGATTTAAAAATGATTCAGTTCTTTGTGTGGTATCCTTTGGCTTTATTAACAGCTCTTAACCTTTCTGGCATTGACTCCACTAGCTTTTTCAGTACTTCCCGTCCGATTTTGTTCCACTCCTCCAAAATTACGGGTTTTATCTGATCTCTATTGCTTATGTGATGTGTGCACATTTTTGTTTCCAGTAATGACCATAAATTCTCGATATCGTCATGTCAAGGGATTGAGCTAGTGGTTGCATTAAATGTAGACAGTTCCATATGAGCCATGTCCGCCGATTGCCGCCTTATGTTTAGGGTCATTGTCCTGGTAGAAATGGAAATCTTGAGGTATTCCAAGTTTCGCACCACTTTGGAGTGGTCTAAGCGGCATCGTTGTCTCTATGTGCGATGCGGCTGCCAAACCTAACTTCCTAACTTGGAGTATACTATCTTTTAAAATATTAAATTTCCTACTCCGCCTGCTGACATAAGTACATGCCCATACCATTACACTGCCACCACCATGTTTTACAGTCGGTTTTATGTTGCTTTTGTGGAGCTCTGTATTAGGTTTGCGCCAGACGTAAGGCATTCCATCTGAGCCGAATAGGTTGAATTTGGGCTCGTCAAAAAATATTACCGTTTTCCAGAAATCAAAATCTCTAATTTCGAGCTCTCTGGCGAAGGCAACTCGGCTCAATTGTTTTTTTTTTTATTTATGAATGGCTTCTTTCGTGCTACTCGACCATTAAAGTCCTTTTCATGTAGTACCCGTCGCACTGTTTCGACGCAACATGATTTGCCCACTTCCTGCTGAACTTCGTTTAGCAGTTTTGGAGCTGATAGCATTGGGTTTTCTTTTATTTTTCGAACAATTAAACGCTCATCACGTTCGTCAAAAATTTTATTTTAGGCACATCGGCTTTTATTTTGCACCCGATTTTCATGAACGAAGCGTTCAATGATACTTTGTACTGTAGCACTACTCAAACAAACTATTTCCGCAATTTTTCGCTGCGCCTCTCCGCTTTGAAAATGCTTGATGGCCAATTCTCGCTGTTCAATCGTAGTAAGACGACCAATTTTTTATATATTTTTATATTGTCTACTTGGCGATCACAAACATACTAAAAATTGCATAGAACAATAACTGTGCGCTAGTTACATAAACTAGAAATTCAAAATACCGTTAACCAAGCGACTAGCCGCCGCCACAACATAAACAAGTGTTTGCATGAAATAAGCTGTTTTTTCAATGTGCAATAATTTAAATTCATAAACTGAAACTGTATGAGCTGTGAGCCACTGTACATATACAGCCATGGACAGATAAATAGCCAAATTTGAACCTTATATGTTAAGTTTTTAGTACCTCCCTCGGCAGGCAATGGCAAACCTCCGAGTGTATTTCTGCCATGAAAAAGCTCCTCATAAAAATATCTGCCGTTCAGAGTCAGCTTGAAACTGTAGGTCCCTCCAATTGTGAAACAACATCAAGACGCACACCACAAATAGGAGGAGGTGCTCGGCCAAACACCCAAAAAGGGTGTACGCGCCAATTATATATATGTATATATATAAGTTTTTAGTACGAACTCTGCTTTGATCAAATAAATTTGTTTGTTTACATTTATTACCGTTATTAAGCTTACATTTATGCGAGAAATTTACCGTTCTATTTTATTTATGATTATTGCTGTTTTGAAGTGGACACAAAAATAGCACATTTTAACATGTGCAGCTGAGAGTAAAACTTTAATATTGTTTCAGCGATTTTTAGTATATTTTTAAAGCAATTACTAAAAATGGGACGTGGAAAACATTGCACGCCGGAGAAAAGAGCTCTTATATACTGTATGAGTCCAAACTGAAAAAGCTATGCAGAAATAGCTGAAATGATAATGTGCTCTCGGAAAATGGTTTATAATGCTCTAATGCAAAAAAAACGGAAAGAAAACCAAAGCCGCGAAAAACTGATGTTAAGTGGATAGCGCTATAACACGCAAGAGCGGCACGACAAAAAATGCTTGAAATAAACCAAGAATCTGGTCAACAGGTGTCCAGAAAGCTTGTAGGAAGGCGACTTAACGAAGCCTAGCTGTTTGGCAGCATAAGAAGAAAAAAAAAAAAAACTCTTCTCAAAAAGACATATCAAACACCGACTTGCCTTTGCAAAGGCCCACAAAGACAAATCTATTCAGTTTTGGAAAAACGTACTTTGGACCGACGAAACCAAAATAAATAGGATGGGACCAGATGGGAACACTATAGTACGTTGTCCAAAAAATCAAGCGCTTAATCATAGGTTCACAAAAAATACGATTAAACACGGCGGCGGAAGCATCATGGTTTGGGGAGCCAGGAATCCTTTGCTTAGTTTTTACTTTATTTTTTAAATGAAAGAAAAAACTTATTCGGGCATTTTCTGTAATTCTATTACCAGGAAATTTCAATGAAATTCAATCGGAAGTGAGTTAAAGAACCTGCCCGAGTCTCTCAATTTGATATTATACATTATTATTTTGAAATGATTTTTTCTCATTTTCAATTTGCACATTCTCTATTCACTATTACATTTATCAATATCAGCTTATACAATACATATATTCCCGATATAATTTTATACTTTCTTTTTTAGTTTGCATTTTCTCATTATGAACTTGAAAAGGTGCAGTTCCGCGATGCGACAATTAAAAAATGTTCACCAAAACTCATAAATGATGATTTCCGAATTTTTATTATTATTCAACTTCCTCGTGAAGATATTTTAAAGAACTCCATTTCTATTTGTTAACAAGCCATAAATTACCTTAAATATCAACAGTTTGTGAAATTAATATATTCTTACAGAATTTCCTTTCTTTAGGAGTTAATTAATAGTATTGCGACATAACAGTTGTCGTAGTAATTTATTTAATAAATAAAATAATCAAGGAATAAATTTAATTCGTCTCATAGTCGCTAAGTATAGTATTGCAAACAGGATACTCATTAGTCATGAATTTCACATTCAAAAATACAACATTATCGCACCAAGAAAAGAGGTAACAAAAATTAAAAGCCCTTTTTAGACAGACAAGTACTACTAAAAAAATGTTGGTGACCTGTGCGTTTACATATATACGAATGTATGTTTAAAATTTTTATAAGGTAACCTGCGTTTACGCTATGCGTATAAACGCTATGTTTTGTCAACCAATTGTCTAATATCCATTTAGGAAATGACTTTCCATTTCATATTCGTCTCCGCTTCCAACTCCTTGTTTTCAGGTCCAAGCAGACAATAACCAAAATGTGCAGGCTCATTCTTAAAGTAACGTTCAACCACTGATTTCAATTCATCTAACGACGTGGAGAGCATTCGTGCACGATACTTAGAGAACATTTCCTGAGAAACGCCGTAAAGGAAAAAGTCAATGCCAACATTTCCAGGTGCAATAGGTGCATCCAATTGCTGCAATACACCCAATTTGGCTTCAAACAAAGCTTGCTCAGTTATTTCCGTGTTGTGTTCCTGCAGCCACTGGTATGTATTGTTGAATGCCTGTAGTGTTTTAGTTGAATTTGGATCACGGTAGCTGAAAAAACTAAATATTCCGTCCGATCCAATCTTGGCTCCCGCTCCATAGGCACCATTCTGTTCGCGTACTACTGGTAACAGATATTTGGCGGAAATTAATTTAGCTAGCACACGCAGGGTTGGATGATCACGATGTGTGTATGGTACGGCAAAGAATGCCTTGGCGCAATAATTAACTGGGATGTTCATGACAAAGTGCTGTTGACTTGGTTCGAGCATACTGATGCTGTGCTCGTCACATTTCTTTGATATTGAATCGACTGGCATATTTCCAAGAAATAGTTCGTAGTGTTTTGTCAGTGAGGGGTAGAACTCTTCGGAAGTATTCAGGGCACAGCGCATAACATTTTTCAAAAATAATTTCTGGCCCAACATCTTCAGCTTTTCTCTGATATCTTCAGTCTTGTTTTGTCTTACATAATTCTTCATGAATTCAATATGCTCTACTCCTGCAAGGTGCGACTTTAGTTTCGCAGCATTTGTTACCAAGCCAGCGCAACTTTGCATGGCGTACAAGTGGCCTGAGCTCGCAATGCCCACTGAGATATTGGATACGTAATTATCAATTAGCATACTCAGACGCTCAGTGTCCTCTAGTTTAAATTTTGTGAGTAATTCAGTAGTAAACTCAAACATGTCGCCCACATTATTATCTAGCGCATGTGTAGTCATATAAACTCCCAATAAGTACGATTTGCTATCGTAAATATTCTCCGCGAAATGCAGTTTAAAATCAATACCAGCAGTCTTCGACAACACAAGCTTGTCGAATTCTCTGAAGCTATAGTTGCTCGTACCCATATCGTTAATGACATTACAAAAAAGTGGCAACAACATAACTTCTTCGTCATTTAAGTTGTCTCCATTAAAATGCAATTTTAAGTACGAAATATCGTTTGTATGAACGTGACAAACCTGTGTCGGCACATTACGTATACGAAGAACTTCAATAGAAGGCATTTTAGGCATTTCTTGCACATCCGCCAAATTCAAACAAGGTAAAAGTTCCAAATTTGGTGTGACCTTTTGTGCTTTTTCCAGTTTTATACCATTTTCATAGACTTCTTTGCGTTTTGTATCATCGAGAGCCATAATTTTCTGCTTCAATAAATCTAGTTCAGCGGTTTTAAAGTTGTCTTCGTAATGATCGTCAGGCGACATAGTTAATGTGAGGCGATGTGAATTGTTTGCAAAATACTGTTCCACCTTACGTTGCAAATATTTCTGATCTTTCGCTAGATTCTTGCGGAAATTAGCAACCATACTGGATACCCGTAAACTGGATACTACATCGCCTTCGTGATTCCACAATGGTGTGGAGTTAAATAGCAGACCCATGCCAAATTGTGGACTCTGATGTTTAAGTAGTAACTCAATATTGTGCAGCACGCTTTCCACGTGACTAGGTTCAAATCCATCGGCAATAACCCCTTTTATAGTTACATCAAAAAGTTCTTGAACACGTGCAAAATCCTCTACACGCAAATCTTGCAAGCCGACGCAGAAGAACGTGTCTTTTATTTGAGGATCATAACCCGTCGCCTGATTGTAGCCACCAGAGAAGTTAGGTTCGATGAGACTCTTATAGAAAGATGAGTTAGGTCCACGTACTAGCAATTCTGACAGCACGTGCAGCACGAATGTTTCTTGTGTATCTGTTACATCTGACATTAGTAAAGCAATGGCAATTTGATTTTGTTTTTCGAATGGTGCTCCCATGTTATCAAAACGGCTAGAAATATGAACATTACGCGGTTTATCCCAACGTGGCTGGCTTGGTATGCGGCTATAGGAGTTATCTATGGCATTGTATTGGCTCAGGTATTCACTGTTTACATAGTCTAGTGTCTTTTGTAGATCGAAATTTCCGTAAGTGTACATACGAGCATTGCTTGGATGATAATATTTTGTGTGAAAATCCACCAAATTTTTATGTGTTAGTTTTGGTATCTCGAGTGGATTGCCGCCGGATACAAATCCATACGTGTGGTACGGTAACAAATTGTTAAGCAAGTTTTGGGAGAATAATGAACCATTCTCAGAGAATGCGCCTTTCATCTCATTATAAACGACTCCTTTTAATACGTACTCTGAAGATTTATCATGCACATTCGAGTGCTCCAATCGCCAACCCTCTTGCAGAAAATCCATGTATTCCAAATTCGGTCTACAAAATTAGATGAAGCAGTTTATCAAAGCATTGAAACGGCAAACACAGTAACCTCACCTGAATACTGCATCCAAATAAATTTTTTGTAAGTTCCTGAAATCTGTTTCGTTCATAGTAGAGAAGGGGTACATTGTGTAGTCTGGACCGGTCATAGCATTCATAAAAGTGGCCACGGATCGATTCAGCATTTTGAAAAACGGATCTCGTACGGGATATTTTTTCGACCCGCATAATACACTGTGTTCCAGAATATGTGGCAATCCAGTCGAATCAAAAGGAGTTGTGCGAAAATTTACTGAGAACACATTATTTGAATCCTTGCGATCTAAGTACCACAGTTCCGTACCGCTTCCAATGTGCCTAAACGTATATGACATGATACCAAATTCTGGCACACATTCCACTCGTATACATTCAAATCCATGATACTGTTTCCCCTCATTAAATTTGTGCTCGTGCTGCTGAATAATATATGGTGCAACCATTACTTTAGTACGTCGTGGCATCCAGTCAGGCTTAGCGCGAATAGTGCTTCCAAAACTAAGTGCATTCGTGCCTGCCCCAAAATTAAGACCTGCATGTTTTACAACTTGGGCCACTGGACGCGTCCGTAAGACGTGAGATAACATTCCGATACAATTTGTTTCAAAACCACAATTTGTGTAATACTGTCTTTAATTGTGGTTGCAGTGGTTGCCCGACACCGCCAATTCAGCGCTGAGAATCACAAAAACACAAAGGCATGAAAGTGGCTGTTTTATGGATATATATTTCATCATACCTAAACTTATAAAAGATTTCACTTAAAGCCTTTGCGTTACATCAGTCATAATTGTTTAAAGCCCGGAAATCGATATAAATGTGCGAAAGAATACTTGATATGTGATGTTACGCAATTGTCATTTTGTGATAGCTATCAAATGAAAAACTTAAATTGTTTATATGCCACTTACCTTTTAAAAACTGACTAATTATTAGTATTTATTTTAAAGTTGAATATCAATCGAACATTTATTGGAATGCACTCAGAAAGCAGCGGTAATAATAGAAGCAGAAACCAATAGGTTTGTTTCTTTTTTTAGTAGCTGATGCTGTCAAATACAGTAGGTTCTGTTTTTATGCGGTAGATACGTTCCGCAAGAAACAGCATAAAGAAAAAACAGCATAAAAAAAGCTACTAGTTCTATAGTAAAACTATAGATACGTTTCAAATGCTAAAACCGCATAAATCTGAAATAATCGCATAAAAAAGGGCACTAGTCCCATATTATTACTATAGATACGTTCCATAGACCGCATGAATCTGAAATAATTAAATAAAATCGCATAAACAAAATATTGTATCTTTGAAAATTATATCTTTATATATCTTCCATACTTGTAGGGTTAGCATTTCTGATGCAATCTGTGATGAGTTTTTGCTTAGCTGGTTTAGAATCTTGTTTATATGTACAATTCCCCATAGGTCGACATGCATTTTGTAATTTAAAAAAAAACCGCACTATTTCAAAACCGCATAAAAAAAAGCCGCATAAAAACAGAACCTACTGTAGTAAAAGTGACTAACTAACGTCTCGACACTAAATTTTTGATGCTTTTCGATGTTCAATTTCTAAGAAATTGCCAATCGAGACAGTGACAGCATGAAGTTTGTAGTTCCTGTCATGTAATATTTTAAATCTAATATTGCCAACATCTGTAAGCAATGCGTTGTCATTTTGTATGATTGACAACTAATTGGTTTCACATTTGCAACACCTTAAATAATTTTTTTCTTTTCCCAACTGTGCATTTGCTCCTTTGGTAAATAGGATTCATGTAGAATCTCTTCTTTCCTCTTCAATGTATAAATCAAACAATACTTCCAAACAATCAAAAGCGGGAGCATAACGTACTGGTTTACATGAGATTTTCAAAATAACGATAACGTAACATGACAAAGCCCTCACGTAAAATATTGCCATCACATTCTGTCAAATTTGACAATTGTTATTAAACGAACAATTGACTGTTATTTGGCATCAATGAAAATATGTTTGTTCTAAAGTTTCAAGGGCCGGTGTTGATTTTGAATAAAATACAAATTTTTTTGGAAATTATTGCCATTTCTCTTTATTATAATAATATTGGTATGGCTCAATTACGTATGGAACAAAATATCGGCCAAATGGCCGCCGCGGCCTCGGCGGCACACCTCCATCCGATGGTCCAAATTTTCGATGACGCTGAGGCATACTTGAAGTTATATGCCGTTAATGTGCCGAATTATCTCATCCTTTAGCTCTTGAATTGTTGCTGGCTTATCGACGTACACCTTTTCCACCAGGGTTGTATGTAAAAAAGTATGGTAATAATCTGGGATTATTTTATAATCTCAGATTTCGGGAGAGAAATTTTGTATGGGTTTTGCACGGCTTGGGAGTTAAGCACGAATATATCAAGGCTGATAGATTACCAGGCTTGGCATTCAGCTATGGTGAAAAACGAAATTGGGGGAGTAACTTCACGACACCGGGTACTCGGCAGTAGCACGCTGTCCGCTTATTTCACACGTATTTACACACTTGTCCAATCAGTCGTTGCTCAGACGTTGCTCAGACGTTATTATCTATGCAGACGGCAACGAAGCAACATAAAGTAGAGTTATGTTGATTTTTTTCTTATATCCCCAACACAATCTTAGTTTTTTCGTAAACAAATCATTGCCATGACCCCGCTAAGATCCGATTAGCGGTCTGATATTGACCACATATTCTAAACTTTTTTCACGCAAGGATGACAGAATACAAGGTTGCGGCTTCCGAACTCGCTGTGTCGTAAAAGCTCATAAATAAACGAACAAAAATAAGGGGAATTACATGTTTGTGAAGTGGAAGAGTAAACAATTAAATACAATACAGTTTACGCACACACACACTTTCTTGTCCCGTCGTCTTCCGAATAAAAACGCAAAAAACTGATTTGGAGGCTTTATCTTAATTTGTACTTACACAATTTAACACGCGGCACTTGGTTTTCAATAATTTGTTTAGTTTAAAAATCACAAATCACAATATTACCAAGACATTCACTGAATGTGCACAAACATGTAATTTCTCCTCATTTTGCTTGTTTTGTATTGGTAAAGGACCTGATGTCAGGCTTATCAAAATCGCGAAAAATAAAGTACCTGTTTTGGGAAGACGCCATCTTCAGTACGCATTTCGCCTTGTACTGTGTATATATTACACTGACTGACAATGTTTGAATAATACGGCATCCCTCATTGAACTAATCAGCTGATAAGACTGATTAGTGGGATGACGACCAACAAATTATTAAAAAGTTAGCAAGAGCGATTGTTCTAAACGAATTAATTGTATAAAATTGAATAAGTATTTTAAAGCTTATAAGTCAGTTAAGATTTTTCTATTTTACATAGAGGCTATCAATCTCGAATTCGATCCCATTTAGCATAAAGGGAACTCTGATCAGGAAACTGATAGTCCCGCATATCATTGGAAAAAGTGATGGATAGTCAGGTGAGTTTACATTATGGTTTTTAGTTATTTGCTATTTTTACAGCACTGCTTGTGCTATTACAACATTATCGGTCTAAATAATAATTTATTAGAAATAGAAACCCGTGTTGGCAAGTTTTCACATACGTAAATATATACAGTCACATATTAATTTTGCTCGTACGTCATCTGTAAGGTGTTGGATATAGCTTCAGGAAAAAAAGTTATCCTCACCCGTTCCGCCAGCTTAGTTCACCTAGATTATTTCGCCACAAAACCAACTGTGGCAAGGTCCTACTAAAATTTAAGTTTTTTTGGAACATTTATATACATATACTCATGGTTAAAATAATATATACTCTTGTCGTGTATTTGACCAGTTTTGAAAGATTTGACATTGCCTTATTGAAGGTGCGTGCCTCTGGGACTTTTTTAAAAAGGTACCAGTGTATAAGCTTAAATCCGCTGATTGCTCGTAGATGGCGTTAGTGAGCATATCAAGTTACCATAGAAATGCCATATTTTTTTTGCATGGGTTCGACACCTGTTTACATCAATCACTGCACATCATCAGTGATTTCATACAGCAACACACCTTTTTCCTTGCGTAATCATGTCTAATTTTGTGCCAAAAAAAGAGCATATGCGGGAAGCTCTACTTTTTTGCTTTAATTTGAAGAAATCGGCTGCCGAATCGCATCGAATGCTTGTGGAGGCCTATGGTGACAGTGCATTATCGGAAACAACTTGCAGAGACTGGTTTCGTCGGTTCAAAGACGGCCATTTTGACTTGAGTGACAAGAAGCGTGAAAATCGGCCCAGAAAAGTTGAGGACCATGAATTGCAGGCTCTTTTGGATGAGGACGATACCCAATCGCAAAAAATGCTTGCCGAGCAGTTAGGTGTCACTCAACCAGCCATTTCCATGCGTTTACGTGCCATGGGAAAGGTCCAAAAAGTCGGAAAATGGGTACCCCATGAATTGAACGATAGACAGATGGAGCGACGCCAAAACACATGCGAAATCTTGCTGGCTAGGCATAAAAGAAAGTCGTTCCTGCATCTTGTGGTGACTAGCGATGAAAAGTGGATATACTTTGAGAATCCTAAACGAAAAAAATCATGGGTCGATCCCGGCCAACCATCAACTTCTTCATCAAGACCTAATCGCTTTGGACGCAAGGCGATGCTGTGCGTTTGGTGGGATCAGCAGGGTGTCGTTTACTATGAGCTGTTGAAACCTGATGAAACTGTTAATTCTCATCGCTACCACCAACAACTCATCAAATTGCGCCGTGCTTTGCGTGAAAAAAGGCCTCGTTATGAACAAAGACATGAGAAGCTGATTTTCCTCCACGACAACGCCCCATCGCACACGTCAAGAATGGTCCAAAACTACTTGGAGACAATCAATTGGGAGGTGCTACCTCATCCCGCTTATTCACCAGACCTGGCCCCTTCGGACTATCATCTGTTTTCATCGATGGGTCACGCGCTCGCCGAACAGCACTTCGATTCGTACGAAGACGTCCAGAAATGGCTTGACGAGTGATTCGCCTCGAAAGATGAAGAATTCTTTTGGCGTGGTATACACAAATTGCCCGAGAGATGGGAAAAATGTATGGCTAGCGAGGGCAAATACTTTGAATAAATTATTTTTTTGCTTTCTATAAAAAAAATGTTTTTTTTTTTTACTAAAAAACAGCGGATTTAAGCTTATACACCTATACATATAAAATTTTACACTTTTCTACTATTAAAGGGGCAATTACTTGAATTTGTTGCAAATGTAACTATGTTAGATTATTAGATATGAACTATTTAGTATTTATTTATTATGGTTGGCTTTCCATTGCTACCACGATATATTTGCTTATAATGTCTAAGTGCGTGATTCGAATTTAAAAATTATAACACACAAATGTAATCATTATATCACCTTTTGATTTATAGTACTTTTTATAAATTACCATTAAGAATTAATAGCAACATTTAACGTTAAAAATGTTTAATTTTTACATAAGCTTGAAAAATACTCTATTACAGACGCTTATTTTACTTAACTGAAACACAGAAAAGTAACAATATTCACTTATGAACACTCTTTATTAATTCAAAATTTGATTTAAAGATATTTTTACTCATTAATACTACGAATTTTATTAAAATTCTATTATTATAAATGTTCTTCTAAACGTTTGTAATATCGTGCAAAATAGATGTGCGGGAAGAACTGTCAAAGGAACGATAATGAGAAAGAAATAAAGCAAAACCGAAAAAACCCAGTCATTCAACAATGAGATTCGATAGAACTTTTGTATTTTTTAAAAGAGTTAAATTAACCTTTGGCCTTCGATAAATCATTATTTTCAAAAATATTGAAAATTTGGACTAAAAAATCGCAATAAAATAATATTTAAAGATTCGACAGCAAATTTCATACGAAACAGTTTGTAGAAACTTAGTTACAGAATTTCACACTATCAAAAAAAATAAATCGTTTGAAAAACTGCTGTGGTAGTGTGAATGTTTTTCCAAAAAAGCTCGGCTGAAGATGCATTGAGATCGTCTTTTACAACTGAGCGTAACCCAAGTAAAATGAGAGGTATTTCAGCGATCCAATACCAATTTGTTAACTTCGCTTTTAATGCAGCCTTCAGGGAACGATGCCAGCGTTAAATTATCCCGTTAGCTTTTGGATTGTAAGTCGTAGTTCTGAGATGCTTCACTCCGAGATACGAATTTAGCTCTTTGAATAAAACGGATTCGAATTGACGACCTTGGTTTACTGTAATGCGCTTAGGTACGCCAAAGCGAAAAATTCACCCCGATTACAAATTGTTCGCAATCATTTCGCCAGAAATGTTCGAAATAGGAAACGCCCTAGGCCAGCGGGTTACCCTGTCGATGTGGGTATGTAAAGCTTTTCGTTTCGGGTAATGGCCCCACAAGATCCACGGTGACGTATTCAAAGCGATTACATCTGGTATTGCTGTTGTTGTAGCAGCAATATTAAACCCTGTCAGTGTAGTGTAAATCACCGGTCGTCTTCGACTAGCTCATATAAAGGTAGGCCCAGGAAACATGCTGTTTCGACAGGTTGGGTCCAGATATTATTACCAACATACATATATATATATATATAATTGGCGCGTACACCCTTTTTGGGAGTTTGGCCGAGCTCTCTTGTTGTTGTTGTAGCAGTATCTTCGCCCTGTCAGTGTAGTGTAAATTACCGGTCGTCTTCGTCTAGCTCATCTAACGGTAGGCCCAGGAAACTGGCAGTTTCGACGGGTTGGGTCCAGAGGGAGAGAGGTGTTAGATGAGTGGGTTTGATGGGGCATGTGAAGAGGTGGTTAGTGTCGTGCGGGGTACCTTCACATGCAGGACATATGTTTAGTATGTCGGGGTCGATTCTGGATAGGTAGGAGTTTAACCTGCTACAATATCCAGAACGTAGTTGTGCCAAGATTACGCGGGACTCTCGAGGAAGCTGGAGCTCTTCGTCTGCGATAGGTGGTGGTTGGACTCCGATAACGGCATTCGGGGGTCGGGAGCTTAGGAAGGTGGTAAGTGTCTCCCGATGAATGTCGTTAATAGCCTGTCTGTATACTGTCTGATCCTGGAGAGGTCTGTCCGTTTTGTCCTGGATCTCGTCCACGTAGTTGAGGAAGTGTCTCCTGATGTGCCTGGGAGGTGGCTCAGGCTCGAGCAGGTGTCTGCATGGGTGAGGCCTACGGTGACACCCAAGCAGAAACTGCTTGCCGAGCATTTTGTTATGCTCCTTAACCGGGAGCATGTGCGCCTCGTCGTGTAGGTGGTAAATAGGGGACATCAGGAGACATCCTGTCGCGGTCCTGATGGCAGTATTCTGGCAGGTCTGAAGCTTCGTCCACTGCGTATCACTGGTTCCAGGCGACCAGACAGGCGCGGCATAGTTCAGAACCGGTCGGCCTATTGCTTTGAAAGTCGACAGCAACATTTCTTTGTCTTTGCCCCAAGTGCTGCCGGCAAGCGACTTGAGGACCTTGTTGCGATTCTGTACTTTCGTTGCAATAGCGGTTGTGTGCGCCGAGAAGGAGAGCAAGCTGTCAAAGGTGACTCCCAAAATTCTGGGGTTGTTTATCGTCGGAATTGGGGTATCATCGACGTGAACCTGAAGTGGCAGCTTGACCTCCTTTGTCCAGGTGGTAAATAGGGTCGCCGTGGATTTAGTGGGAGAAAGTTTTAAGTTTCTCGCAGTGAAGAAGCGAGAAAGGCTGGCGAGGTAGTCGTTTACTTTTGAGCATAGGCCATCAATGTCATTGCCCGACGCCATTATCGTGCAGTCGTCGGCATATGAGACCAGTGAGACTCCCTCTGGTGGCTGGGGGAGTTTCGAAATATAGAAATTAAAAAGCAAGGGTGAAAGGACACCACCCTGCGGTACTCCTTGCTTTATTTTTCTTTGTTTTGAGGTTTGGTCTCGAAATACTACCGACGAGTGACGACCACTCAGGTAGTTCGCGGTCCACCTCTTCAGCCCTGGCGGGAGTGTCGACTGTAAAATGTCATCTAGTAGCGTGGCGTGGCTGACTGTGTCGAAAGCCTTTTGTAGGTCCAACGCTACTAGGACAGTCCTCTCGCAGGGGCGGTTTTGGTTGAGGCCGCGGTTTACCTGGGTGTTTATGACGGTGAGTGCCGTGGTGGTACTGTGCACTCTACGGAAACCATGCTGGTGTGGGGCTGGAGTCAGGTGTTGAGTGAGGAGTGGGAGTAGAAGGGCCTCAAGTGTCTTCACTACTGGGGAAAGGAGAGTTATCGGACGATAAGACTCCCCTTGGTTGGCGGGTTTCCCAGGCTTCAGCAGTGGGACCACTCTCCCTAATTTCCACTTATCAGGAATGATGAGAGTGGCCATAGACAGGTTGAAGACCTTTGTGAGATATTCTACTCCCAATGGACCCAGCTTTTTCAGCATCAGCATGTTTAGTCCGTCGGGGCCAATGGCTTTTGATGGTTTCATGTTTTTGATGGCCCCCTGAACCTCGTCGCTGGTGAAAGCAAGCGGTGCACTGTTGTAGGGCAGTTTGTGCAGCCGTCTGGTGGCACAACGCTTGGATCTGTCGACCGGAGGATGCAATATAAATTGCCGGCTAAAGTAGCTCGCGCATCTCTTCGGGTCCGACGAAGTACGACCGTTGAAGGTGATATCCACCTTGTCGTTGTGCTTCGTCGGGTTCGACAGGGACCTTACGGTGGACCAGAGCTTGCTCACACCAGAGGTGAAGTTACAGGACTTCAGATGCTCTACCCATTTGGTCCGCTTATGTTGAGTGACCAGTTGCCGGATCTCCAAATTGAGATCCTTTATGCGAGGATCTCCGGGATCGGCCTGGCGTAGACGGTCACGCTCGTTTGCCATAACGGCTGCTTCGGCTGGGAAATTGGGACGTAATTCCCGGATCCGTCCAGCAGGTATGAAGCGAGCCGCGGCGGCTGTAATCGCCTTGCGGAATGCGCGTTCGCCTGCGCGCACATCGGTGGGAGTGGGTAGGGCTGCGAAGATGTTCTCGGTAAATTCCGCGAATCTGGTCCAATCAGCTTTGTTAAAGTTGATATATGACCGGTGATCCGCGGAAACAAAATCGGCGGGTCTCTCGATCGAGATGATAATGGGCAAGTGGTCTGATGCAAGCGATAGCATAGGTCGCCAGGTTATGCTATTTATCAGACCAGCGCTAGCAATTGTTATGTCAGGCGAGCTGCTACAATTGCCCACTACCCTAGTGGGGGCGTCGTCGTTTACAGTGCTGAACGTCGAATCGTCTATCTGCTCTGCCAATAACTGTCCCCTACGATCATTTGGCAGGCTTGAATGCCAAAGATCGTGATGCGCGTTAAAGTCACCTACTACCAATCGGTTTTCTCCCCTGATGAGCGCACCAATATCGGGGAGATATCCTGCCGGGCAGCAGGTGACAGGGGGTATATAAATATTATAAATTTCGAGCTCGGCATCGCCTGACCGGACAGCTATACCTTGACATTCTAAGGTGCTGTCCCTGCGGTCGATGCCTTCATCAATAAGACGATACTGCACTGAATGGTGTACTATGAACGCTAGGCCACCACCGTTGTCTCGCTCGCGGTCCTTTCGGTGCACGTTATAGCCGTCCCTGGTAATCAGGGGGGAGCTAGCGTGCAGTTTTGTCTCTTGGACCGCAGCTATCTTAATTCCGAACCGATTCATGAAGTCGACTATTTCGTCAATCTTGCTCGTTAGTCCGTTGCAGTTCAGTTGCAAAAGCTTGAAGCTTCGCGGGAGGGTCGTCGTAATTCGGGGGGTGAGGGATGCGTGATGTTGTCTGCGTTGGACCTGCTGTGCGTTCCGCAAAATGGGGAGTGGCCTGATGTTGTCGGGAGGCCGCGCCACGGGGGGCGGTTGCGGGTGCAGAGCTCTGCAGCAGG
The DNA here is from genome assembly GCF_027943255.1 of Anastrepha obliqua. NCBI lineage: Eukaryota > Metazoa > Arthropoda > Insecta > Diptera > Tephritidae > Anastrepha > Anastrepha obliqua. The sequence goes on along the minus strand of NC_072895.1, from coordinate 107,752 downwards.
GGGCAACGTAGTCGCGCGTCCACTCACGGGTGGTGTGCAGGCCGGAGCACCTCCGAAAGTGACACCAGCCACTGCAAGAACTGCATTGGACAGTTGTCAGGTTCCGAGGTACTACGGTCTGGCACACCGAGCAGACTGTGCGGGGGACCAAGAGCTGCTGGTTTGTCCCCGCACTGGGGTAGGAGCAGGAGGGTTGTGGGTTGGAAAGGGAGTCGTGTTGCTCTTGGGGGCTCCTGGCCGTTAAGGTGTTGTTAGTGGCTGCAGTATGGTGTGCCGGCACTGAGGGCAGTGTCGCCGTAGAGGCGGTGACCGCCTGTGGGCGGGAGCAACACGTGGCCACATACCTTGTGGACCACTCCCTGTGGGTCTTAAGGCCTGAACAGGTCTTAAGATGGCACCACCCGTTGCACTGGTTACACCTAACCGAGGTGGAGTTCGGGTGGAGCCGTTTGTGGCAAATGCAGCAGTAAAATACTTCAGGTCCGGGGTTGGGTTCGACGCCAGCCCGGAAGAGAAGTATTTGGAGCAAACTGGCTGCAATGAGTTGCTCCTGTGACGAAAGGTTTAGGGTAAAATACGGTGCACTAGACAGGGCTAGTGTACTGGGGCGGCAGCCCTTGGTCGGGAGTAAAAACCCGAGTCATTCCGGTAACGTAGAACCGGCTGCCATGGGAATGGCCGAGCTCTCTCTTAATTCCGAATGGTAGTCACGCACCAACCCATTCGGCCACGGCGGCCGCCAGCAACTGAGGTATTATTTTGTTTCATTTTTAATGCCCTAGCTACACTACTATTGGTATTGTTATTGGATAACTTCATTACAGGAGCGACCATCTCGCCAGCGATCAGTCTCGCTTATTTTAAAACTTTGATATATTGCCAGTGAGTTCTTATTTCAGCCACTAGCCGAAGGTCGATTATTGGATATTGTTGATAATAAGTGGCGCGAGGAGATTTTACCCTTCGATCAGATACTTGTTCCAGCTGACAAATTGCCAGACCCAGAGGCGGATGGCGGTGACTCACATTTAACACTCAGCGAACAGGTGGGTTAATATCAACTCTTTAAATGAAATAATAAATCTCCCAAAATGTTTGATTGATTTTGTTAATTTTTGTTTGAAATAGGAGCAGAAATGGAGTGATTTAGCGCTAAGTTCCTTGGCACCTGAATCCTCTTTAAGTGATCAATTGAATGTAACCACAGTTTAGATCGTGACATTTTAAAATACGAATTTAATTATAAAGAACATTGGAAAATATTTCGTAAAATGAATCAACACTTACACTCACCTACTAAGCTTACTGAATTTGCTAGGGACTTCGAGGACGATGAACCTGAATCCTTACTCGGTCGCTTTGTTAACAAAATTCAAAATGTATACAATCAAAGCTATAACACCGTTAATGAAGTAGCAACGAGTGTTGCTGATGGCACCGTACCGGCACAAGTCTCAAAATCTGTATTTTATGCTGATCGAAAAATCGATCCTAATTCGGGCATTAGCTTTTTACGTGACAACTTCAATTCCAATGTGAATATAGTAACAACAAATGTTCAGCCAACAAACACGTTTAATGCACCCGCAAACAAAGATACTTCAGCAAGTTCCTCCACGCCGACAAGTAGCAGTACTCCAGATGAATTAAACGGTGATCCTGGTGAACGTATTCAGGATTTACCCGCTGAAGCAAGTGAAGGACGTACAATGGTCAATGTACTAAAGCGTATGAGCAGCTTAATGGCTACGAAGAACAGTGTAAGATTTTTAAAGCATACAATAATTGCTAAATCATGCCTTTCATATGTTATACAATAGGATTTACGAAACTATAGAGACACTGAGTTGCACCGATTTTGGATGCCTGATTCAAAGGCAAAAGAATGTTATGATTGTGCACAGAGGTTCTCCACCTTTCGACGAAAGCATCACTGCCGTCTTTGTGGGCAGATCTTCTGTTCTAAATGTTGCAACCAAGTTGTGCCTGGAAAAATTATTATGTGTGCTGGTGCGTTAGTGCAATAATAGTAATAATAATACTACTAATAATAATAATGGTAATAATTCTTTGTAGGTGAACTGAAAGTTTGTAACTATTGCTCCAAAATAGTACTTAGCTATTTGAAATCTACAAACATAGCGGTTGATTTGCATGCTGATTTGCAAGCGTTGCAGCAAGATCTCACACAGAAACTGGAGGATAAAAATGAAAATAGCAAAAAAGAGGGTCTGCCGGTACGTGCAAACTTAGCTCGTAAGATATCGGTAGGCTATCAAGAAGAACGTTTTGCTACACATGTAGGCAGCAATTTGTCAGTTGACGATCGAAAAAACATACTGCAGCAATCGAATTCCCTTATAACTCTACACGAGGAGATGCGACGTCAACTACCCGGTCAGGACTGTGGAACACACCTAATTGAATACTTGATTACGCATAACAAATCGTCGAATAAGGTGCAAGCAGTCGCAATTTTAAATGCAATGCTTGCTGCTGGTTTTCTACAGCCCATAGTGCCGGATTCCGACCAAATCGAATTCGACGAAAGCCTCCATTACAAATTTATTGAGCTACATAAGTAATTACAAGCATGCTTAATAACTTATATCATATTTAATATTGTTTATTCTGTTGTTTCACAGACAGTGCATTACCAACGTGCATATTAAGGATCCCAATTTGATGTCTGAATCTAATAGTCCGCAGATTGAAAGCAGTGGTGAACTTCAACCGCCCAAATCTTTAGATGTCTCTTTGAGTTTCCATTCTTTGCAGGACATGGAATTAGAATATTCTATGCGGTCCACAACAACTACAACTAAACTCCTGGAGTCCTATTGTGATTACGAAGAGCAATTGCTAACTCAGATGCTACGCACCTTTCAACTCGATCTGCGCTGGTCGAAGGTGTTAATGTCGTTGTGCTGTCGTGCAGCTAATCATTTCAAACCAGAATATTGCACCAACGACCTGATGGACATACGAAATTATGTGAACATCAAAAAAATACCGGGTGGAAAACGGCAGGAGTGCACGATTGTGGGTGGAGTTGTATTTTCGAAGAATATCGCGCACAAAGATATGGCAACGCGGGTTGAACATCCTCGCATTCTTCTTTTGCAGTGCCCTATTGTTTACGAACGTATAGAGGGAAAATTTGTCAGCATTTCCACAGTGCTGCTACAAGAAAAAGAGTATTTACGCCGTGTCTGCGATCGCATTATGAGCTTCAAACCAAATGTGGTTTTAGTACATAAGAATGTTGCGGGCGTTGCGCAGGATATGCTGCGATCACAAGGCATTACGTTGGTATTGGATTTAAAACTTTCAGTAATGGAGCGCATTTCTCGAACACTCCAATGTGACATCGTTACTTCTATAGAGTCGAATATTGCTCGGCCTCAGCTCGGCACTTGTGATGCTTTCTATATACGAAGTTTCAATGATGGCAGTGGTAGCAACAAGACGCTAATGTTTTTTGAAAAACTCAACAATCCACGTGGTTTCACTTGCTTACTAAGAGGAGGTACTAATAAAGAACTTGCTAAGGTGAAGAAAGTAGCATCGTTTTTGGTGTATGCCCGGTGGGTCCTTTGCAATGTTTGAACTTAACTTTACAATATTAATTGTTTATTAATATTATTGTTTATAATTTTAGCTATAACTGGCGTTTGGAAATGTCCTTTCTCTTGGATGAGTTTGCTGATCCTCTCATTCCAAAACCACCCATCTTTAATTCTAAAGAACCCAGTCCTGTTGATTTGCCATCTGATGAGGATGATCAAATAATACATGCCAAACCTGCAATAGAACGAAAAGTGGAGGAAAAAATACTGTTACAACGCAAAGAAATCATTTCAGTATCAGAAAATGTTGCTGACTTTACTGATCCACTACGTTCGGCGGAAATCACAACAAATAAGGTGTCTGTCGACCGATCCGTTATTGGATTGGCAGTTGAGTCACGCTACGACAACCGCTTTCGCACTGCACTCAGCTCCACTTTACTCTCTGTCAGTCCGTTTCTCAGTTTTCCATTGCCATATTTGGAAACCGAACAGGGGCGTAAATGTTCATTACGCCCGCTTTTCCCAACTGAGTTGTACTATTCGAAATTATGGTCGGATAGGAGCAACCTGCATTTAGATCGTCACGAAAGTTTGGAACAGCTTAAAAATACCATTAATGAAAATATGCTAAAATCGCCACATCCATTTTTAAAAATTAAAATTACAACGCCATGGGATAATCGCGATATACAAACGCTGCTGGCTGAGTTTCGTGCTTGTGGAGGACGCTACCCCAAGAAGAAAAAAAGTAGTTAACCATTTATAGTTTTTAATCGACGTTTTATTATCTATTTAATTTGTTTCTTTGTTTCTTTGTTTTTTTTTTTTGTTTAACAAGTGTTGAAAGAGTTAATCAAAGTTCCACAAAAAGTAGCTGAAGATTATTCGTATAAGGACGCTCTCGATTTGGAAAACCATCAACGGCTGCCGGTTCTGTTCTGTAGCTTTTATTTCAATCCAAAATCAGCATCTTCTTTTTGTGCACCACCAACTTTGTTAGATATGAAATTCTATGGTCAACACGACATTATGCTTGGGCAGTTTTTACAGCGCTACTGTTGTCGTTTAAATTCGATGTGCAGGCTCTGCAATTTGCCAATGCTAGGACATGTACGGCGGTTAGTTTAATGAAATATTAATCGAAAAATTTTCAGATATTGAATCATTTATTTTCTTTAATTTTTTATAGTTACGTTCATTCCATGGGCTGTGTACAGGTCTTCCTCAGCGAGGATAATATAAAAACTGATCCGAATCGTATTTACTTTACGGCATGGTGTACGATTTGTAATGAAATGACGCCTAGCGTACCGCTTTCCGACAATACTAAATGCCTTTCTTTCGCTAAATATCTTGAGCTTCGTTTCCATGGCCACGCTTACAAGAAACGTCAAGTTATTGGCAGCAATTCACCGGGAATAACTCCAAGCTGTAGTGAAGTAAGTCGATGTCAGCATTCGCTACATCGTGATTATGTGCACTATTTCACCTATCGGGGTGTGGGCGCAAAATTTCAGTACACGCCTATCGAAGTTTGGGACATTGGCTTGCCTGAACTGGTATTGGGTTTACAACCTTCAAAAGTATCAGACCAATTCAAATACTTAGAAGAGATAAAGAACTTTTCTATGAAGGGTCACGAAGTGTATACGCGCATTCATGAGCGTATTGCTGATTTGGCTACCGAGGATGATACTTTGGCGATAGTGCTCAACCTAAAGACAGCACTGAGCAAGGATCAATTTATTTTCAAGCAACATATCGAAATCGTTCAAACCCTACTTGCAGATCCAAAATCAAGTGTTCACGACGTGAATGATGCTCTCCTTATGTCTAAACGTGTACTTGCCGAGAGTATTGATTTGTGGGGGCCACGGGTACATGATATTGCGTTGGCGCAAAAGGCCGCAGCGAAACAGTCGCACACAGATTCAGGTACAATTTGCACAGAAGATTTACGTCCGGAATATTCAGATGCTCCTCAAGTTGTACCAGAACTGTCTCACTTGATCACCACTACCATGGTGCATGATGACACGTCTTCGAATGCAGAGGATAACGTCGGCGAGTCTGAGAGTGAATCGCAGAACAATGTACATATAATGATGGAAAAAAAGTCGTCAGTAGATCAATTGCTCACGACATCAGCAAGTACAGACAAAAAATCGATCAAAAAAATACTTACACAGCTTCTGCCTTCTGCGGGACCATCCAATTTGCTACAGTCGCCCTTTTCAGCACAAGAACATTATACGCTTTCGCTGGGCGCATTCCCGATTCTCGTTCACGATCAAGACTTAAGTTCACTTATTGCATACAGCCTGACATCAAGTGACTATCAGCGCTTTGTAGCTAACTTAGCCAGTAATAGTTTCATGGTTAACAACGCAGGAGCAGCAGTTCAAGTGGCTAATATAGATGGTGCAAATAATACTCCTGCTGCCAATCAAAATAATCCTAGCCCCAATTTGAAGCGGAAATCACAGGAAAGGTGGGTTAAAATTAAAAAAATAAAAGTAGTAGACCTGGTAAAAGCCAACTGTTAAAATTGTCAAATTTCAGTTCACAGGAGGGTGATGAAAATGACAAAAAAGAATTTTCAAATAACAACGTCAACGCAGATGAGGAGCGCAACAAGTTAAAAGCGCACAGTTCACATATTGAGTTAACATTCCAGGATAACGGCACACAATTTACATGCAAAATTTATTTTGCAAGAGAATTTGATTTGATGCGGGCTAAAACGTTAAAACCTCCGAGCATTGATAAATCGCTGTACAAGGAGATTGAGCAGAGCAAAAAACGCGAAGAGCTAAAAGTATCCCAAAGTCGTAGTGGTCCTGAGATGGAATTGGTGCGCAAGCCCAGCGACGTGGGTATGCAAGCAGACACAAATAAGCCAAATAGCAGTGGACGTGGCGACGATAAGACTTCATTGCAATCGGAAATTGAGAAATGTCGTAATTATCTGGCTCGCTCACTTTGCAGCAGTGTACAGTGGGAGGCCAGGGGCGGCAAGTCTGGTTCGAGGTTTTGTAAAACATTAGGTATATATATATATATTGTTCATGTTATAATTTAAACATATATACTTGAGTTTTTTGTCAGATGACCGTTTTGTTTTGAAGGAGATGACAAAAAGTGATATCAACATCTTTGAAAATTTTGCACCAAATTATTTTGAGTATATCAGTAAATGTCAGCAACAAAACCAACCAACTCTGTTGGCGAAAATATTTGGAGTTTTTAAAGTTATTATCAAAAAGAAGGAGTAAGCGAAAAATATTTATTAGATACATATGTTTTTACGTTTCTTATTTCAGTTCTTCTGTGGAAAAATCACTGCTTGTTATGGAGAATCTCTTTTTCGGTTGTGATATCAAAAATAAATTCGACTTGAAAGGCTCTGAACGGAACCGCTTAGTGGATCCATCCGATCAGCAAGGTGAAATAGTATTGCTGGATGAAAATTTAGTGCAAAGTAAGTTAAAACTGCACATCAAATACCTTTTATTATAAGCAATCTGCATGAACCAAATTAATCCGAACGGAAGCGTGTTTTGTAAAACGAAAGCTTTCGTAATTTTAGAAATCGTTGTTGATTGAACCAAAAGTTAACTTTTCAGCTGACAATTGACAAATTAAGAATACTAAATACTAAAATTTTGAATAATAAAAATGAAAAATTAGTGCTATTTTTTATAAATAATTCATTTATTATATATAAAATGACGGATATGCAGGAGAAGCCGTTAATAGAGGAATCTTACAGACGCATTATACATTAGATTGTGTTCATGTTCAGCTACCGGTTTAACAAAAGTTGTTGCTCCCTGCGCTTTTATAAGCGTCCATTGCATTGAGTTGGTACGATTGAAAACAACGAAGTATTTAAAAAAATTCACGTGTACCACGAATGATAAAGTTAAGTTTAACTTCTGGTTGCATTCTCATGGTTTTTCCTTAAAAATATAGTATTTTATTTTGAATTTCTTATTCTAATGATATAATTCCGCCGTAGCCGAATGGGTTGGTGCGTGACTACCATTCTGAATTCACAGAGAGAACGTAGGTTCGAATCTCGGTGAAACACCAAAATTAAGAAAAAGTTTTTTTCTAATAGCGGTCGCCCCTCGGCAGGCAATGGCAAACCTCCGAGTGTATTTCTGCCGTGAAAAAAACTCCTTATAAAAAAATCTGCCGTTCGGAGTCGGCTTGAAATTGTAGGTCCCTCCATTTATGGAACAACATCAAGACGCAGACCGCAAATAGGAGGAGGAGCTCAGCCAAACACCCAAAAAGGGTGTACGCCAATTATATATATATGAATATGCATATAATATATAAAAGTTTGAAAATATTTAACAATGTTATTTATTGAAATTATTTTCAGTGTCTTGGTCTAAGCCACTATACATTTTATCACACAGCAAGTCGGTTCTCAAAGATGCGATTAATAGAGACGCTACCTTTTTGGAAAAGAATCAAGTTATGGACTACTCACTACTCGTAGGTTTGGATCACAAAAATAATGTTCTAGTGTTGGGCATAATTGGTGGGTACAATTACATAATAAATTTATTAAAAACTGATTTTTCTTTTACTAATTTTCAGACTACATACGCACATTTACGTTTGATAAAAGGGTTGAGTCATTTGTTAAACAAACTGGTATACTCGGCGGTATGGGAAAATTGCCAACTGTTATATCACCAGAGCGTTATAGGCAACGTTTTATTGATGCCATGGATCGCTATTTCTACACAGTGCCAGATCGTTGGGAAGGTCTTTCGAAAACTTGATTGTCCAGTTTGTTAAAAGCAAGAAGTTAAACTGTCTGGTATTTTAACGTTAAAATATATATATGTCCTCCAGTATTTGTTATTGTTGTTGAGGAAGCTCAAATAAACTCTCTGATGGTTGGGGTGGCTTAGAAATATTGTGTATAAAGCTGAAATGTAAGGCAGAAAGGACACCGTCATGCGGCAGCACTTGCTTTATATTCCTCTATTTGGAATTTTGATCACGAGTGCCGACCACACAGGTAGTCCGCGGACCATCTCTTCAGTTCTGGCATAGCGTGAAATGGCTAACTGACAATTCTCTCGTAGAGGCAGTTTTGGTTAAGCCCACGATTTATCCGTGCGTTAAGGGCCGTATTGGTACGGTGTGTACTGATGTGAAGATGGGACCTCAAGTGCCTTCGCTATTGGGGAAAATGGAGTTATCAGGCGATAAGACTCTCTTTGGTTGGCGGGTTTCTCAGGTTGCAGTAGTAGGACCACTCTCCCACTCTTTCCACTTCTCGGGGATGATAAGAGTACCCATAACAGGCTGAAAACTTTCGTGATAAAAGCTATTCTCGTTGGACTCAAATTTTTTAATGCTGTCGGAGCTAATGGCTAGATTTCCTGATAACCACCTGGAATTCATCGCTGGAAGAAGAAAGCGGTGCACTATTGTTTGGCATTTAATGCAAGCGCCTGGTAGCACAACGTTTGGATCTGTCAACCGGAGAATACAATATAAATTGTTGGCTGAAAAGCTCGCGTATTACTTCGGGTTCGAGGAAATACAATAATCAAAAGTGATTGATACCCTGTGCTCGTCCTTCGACAGGGACGTTACGCTAGACCAGAGTTTGCTCATACCAGAGGTGGAGTTACAGGTCTTCAAGTGCTTTATCCATTTCATCCGCTTTAGCGGATTTGCCAGTGCCGAGTGTCAAAATTGAGATCCAAGCTCTTTTGTTAAAACAGCTGTTTCAGCTTGGAAATAAGTACGTATGTCCCAGAGTCTTCCAGCAGGGATGAAGCGAGTTGGAGCAGAAATGATCACCCCGCGAGAACGGTTATGTCGGCAATCTTGCTCGAGGGCCCGCTGCAGTTGAATTATAAAAGCTTGAATTTCCTCAGAAGGAGTGAGTCGAGGATGTGAGAGACGCGAGAAGTTGGTCCTGCTCTGCATGCCGTTGTTGTGACCTGATGGTGGGAGTTGGCCGAGCCAAACCGGGGATTGCGGGTGTAGAGCTATACAGCATGGGGTAACATAGCCATTTGTTTAATCTCTAGATGCGCACAGGTCAAAACATCTCGGAAGTCACTGCAAGAATTGCACTTGACTGATGTCAGGCTCCGAATTATTCTGTTCCGACACACGATGTGCGGGACCAAGCGCTGCTGGTTGGTCCTCACAAGGAGAATTAGAGAGAGTTGGGGGCAATGATGCTGCTCTGGTGAGCTCCGAGGGGCCATGGAGCTTCCGATTGTGGTGCTTAACGGAGGCTCCGGTCCATTGAGCGAAGTAGAAGTTATGGCGGCCGGAGGCACCTGATGCGAGAGCAGTTTGTGGCCACAAGCCGTATGGTCTACTCCCTGTGAGTCTTAAGTACTGAGCATGTATTACGATAACTACATCCGTTACAGTATTGCAGTACTTTTAAATATTTGCAACCCTCTTGTAAATGCTAAGCTGATAGCTGCATAGATAGGTGAAAGTAAAAATAAAATAAAAATATTGGAGTTTTCTATAAATATTTTCCTGTATAATTTCGGTATTAACGGTAATTTACTATTGAAAATGACAAACAAAAAAATAAAGCAATCGTGTCTACTTAAAACACTTTGCCCGCAACAATTGCCGAATTTGGACTTTAGAATTTGGGAGTTAGAACGCTACACTTTTTCCAAAGTTTTCGGAATTCCGAAGCTTTGATACTTTAAAGTTTAAACAATCGTGCAACATAATGGTTGTGATTGCAACTCGAACAACCCCTATGGCTAGCAGCAACGATCCAGTTTCTGCCCCCATTGATGACCTTATATATATGTAAGTACGAGTATATGTTGGATAAACTCGAGCACAGCAAGACCGGATCATGTTCACGACCAACTAACTACCCTTATATTAGGTGCTTTCAAGCAAATAGCTAGAAATGATATATTATACATATGTTGATACCACGGTATCTTCGGTGTTCAAGCCAGCATATAGCGGTTACCCTTCGGCTTTATGCCACCACGTATTGGATCCTTCTGTTCAAAGCAGCTACAACGTAGGCAACAATAATATGTAGTGGGTTTTCTGCAAGAATTTTACATACTTATTGACATGCGGCCTCGGTAGTCTAACGTAAGTGCACTAGCCTGCCATCCCAGAGGTTGTGGGTTCGAATCCCAAGTAAAGCAAGGCCCTCGCACTTTTCCAAAATTACCTACTTTCCTAGTTTCTCAGAAAAAAAAAAAAAATTCATTCCTCAACCCCAACAACCTTATTCTTCTAATCCTTACTCCCGTACAAAACGTCAGCGCATTACTTGCATTGTGGCTACTAAAACAAGCAGAAAACAAAAAGTGCGTCTAGCGTAGTACACATAACAAAAGTGAAACTTTCACACAAACCGTGGCAACAAGGTACACTACTCCGAGCGTTTATCACCTGCACAAACGCAGCGACTCCAGGACCGCAGCAACGGCACAAACTACCGCAAGGCAATACCAATAAATCCGACGCCGGAATGGATAGCACTTTATAGTACGCAGAAGCACTAGCCAGGAAACTGAAATAAGCGCGAAAAAGGAGGTACCAAAAAAAAACACGCCAAGAAAATTCGGACCAAAAAACGCTCCAAACAGTAGGCACCAAGGAAATATAACGCCAAAAAGTAGGCACCACAAATATATTTCGTACAAGTTTGCACCAACAAACGTGGCTTAGGAACAGCGCCTTCTTACTGCTTGGAGCGCCATCTGTGGCTCATATTTCTCTGGCACAAGGATCGCACAGGTGGTTGAGGACTTCGCTAAATTTGGTGTGTCTACGCTATTACCCGCTTCCTCGAGCTGGCGCCACTGATGCATTGTGCAACTGTGTGTTGTTCTTTGTTTTTTTGAAGTGAAACTTCTTAGGCGTCGATGGACGAGCGAGAATGGAGAGTAAAATTTCAAGGCCATGTAACGTTTTGGGCATTTTCGTTCGTTTATTTTGTAGGAATATTAGAAGGCAAGTAAGCATGTGTGTATGTATGCGTGCTACTACTTAAAGTGTGTATATAGGTATACATACACGCCTACGTAGGCTTTAGAGCAGAATTGTTTTTGCACTTGTTGGGAAAAAACTCGTTCACTAGTGCGTATGTGTATCTGATTTCTTATAGGAATGTGATGTGCCGTTACATATGAATAAATAAGTCAAGGTTATTTGGGCATACATACATATGTACATATGAAAGGAAGATTATAGCAGCTACGCAAGCACTCATGCTACACACGAAAGAAAATTTCAAACTAGGCAACCTCACCGGTCACCTAAGTATCCTAAATAAAATCAAAAACACCATAAGCATGGCTCAAGTCTCAGACCACATTGACCCAACCCTCTGTTTCACAAAAGGATACACAGTTACCTTTCCTGAGAGGATCGAGTGGAAAACCAACCCAAAATGGATGAATGATGATTCACAAAAATGGTACACTGATGGATCAAAAACACCTTATGGTGTAGGAGCAGGAGTAGTGGGGCCCAGAATCCACAAATCATTCACTCTCACCAGGGACACCACCATCTTCCAAGCGGAACTATACGCAATAATGGAAGCAGCAAACATCATGCAACGTAGAAACCACAAGAGAGTAAAGATCAAAATACTTTCTGACAGCCAATCAGTTCTAAAAGCTTTAGATAGCTATACCTACAACTCAAAAACTCTCTTAGAATGCCACAAGGCACTAAATAACCTGGCATCCAAAAACAATGGGAGGATGGTTCCATGTGTAGAAGTCCGCGCAAGTGGGGAAAGTTACTGATCGCCATTCACTTGGGAGTGGCCAGGACGATTCTTCTACATATGGTTCAAGCAGCTCACAACGTCCGGGATTAGCCCACGTATCCTCTGGTTAGCTTCCGAACACTCGTTCGGGAGTGAGCTAACGTGAGAAGGCGAAGCATCCCAGCATAGCTGGTTGTGCGCTGGGTTTGGGACCCGCCACTTAAAAAGCCCCCCCAATGAAAACAGCAACAAAGCCTCGGATGAGAACTTCCAACACTGATGACGACCCCTGCAAACGAAATAAGGACTATGATTTGAGGGCATGCACCTGGAATGTCCGGTCCCTTAATGGGGAAGGTGCCTCTGCCCGGACCTTGCGACGTCTACTACAGCTGCCATGTAAAGGAGCGCAAATTCGATGTCGGATTTGTTGTGGGAGAGAGACTTCGTCGCCAAGTACTGTCGTTCACTCCGGTGGACGAGCGTCTCGCAATAATCCGCATCAAAGCGCGATTTTTTAACATCTCGCTAATTTGCGCCCACGCCCCGACGGAAGAGAAGGACGATGCGACCAAGGATTCTTTCTATGAGCGCTTGGAACGTTCCTATGAGCGCTGCCCCCGCCACGACATAAAAATCGTGCTTGGCGACTTCAACGCCAGGGTGGGCAAGGAGGGAATTTTTGATCCCACAGTCGGAAAATTCAGCCTACACAACGAAACATCCGGTAACGGACAGAGGCTGATCGACTTCGCCGGGGCCCGAAACATGGTAGTCTGCAGCACCAGATTCCAGCATAAAAAGATACACCAAGCTACCTGGCTGTCTCCTGATCGAAAAACGCGAAACCAGATCGATCATGTTGTGATAGATGGAAGACACGCTTCTAGTGTATTAGATGTACGTACGATCCGAGGAGCCAACATCGACTCGGATCATTACCTTGTTGCAGCCAAACTGCGCACACGCCTCTGTGCAGCAAAAAACGTACATCTACCTACGCAAAGAATGTTCGACATCGGAAAGCTGCAATCACAACAGACAGCCAGAAGATTCGCCACTCGACTCTCACTCCTGCTCTCGGAGAGCACTGCCCAACACACCGGCATGCGCGAGCAATGGAGCAACATTTCTCGTTCCCTACGTACCGCCGCCGAAGAAGAAATCGGATTCCGGCGAGCCCGAAAAAACAATTGGTACGACGAGGAATGTCATGCTGCCGCCGAAAGAAAAGATGCCGCCTATAGAGCCACGCTGCGATCGGGCGCAACGCGAGCCATGTGGGATCCCTACAGAGAGCTGAAAAAGGAAGAGAGACGTATTATCCGACAGAAGAAACGAGAGGCCGAAATACGTGAGTGCGAGGAGCTTGAGATGCTGGCCAATAGGAACAACGCCCGAAAATTCTACCAGAAAGTTCGGCGGCTTACAGAAGGTTTTAAGACCGGGGCGTTTTCCTGTAAGAACAAAGACGGCGATCTGGTGACTGACGTACAGAGCAATCTTAAATTATGGAGGGAACACTTCTCGAACCTGTTAAACAGTGATAGCTGCGCATGTCACAGAGAATGTGAAGATCCCGTTACCCCAATCGATGACGACGGAATTGATGTTCCGTTACCCGACCATGACGAGGTGAGAATAGCAATAGCACGGCTAAAGAACAACAAAGCCGCGGGCGCCGACGGACTGCCGGCTGAGCTATTCAAACATGGCGGCGAGGTGCTGGTAAGGTGCATGCATCAGCTTCTATGCAGAATATGGTCGGATGAAAGCATGCCTGCCGATTGGAATTTAAGTGTGCTCTGCCCAATCCATAAGGAAGGCGATCCTGCAATTTGTGCCAATTACCGCGGGATTAGTCTTCTAAATATCGCCTATAAGGTTCTAGCGAGCGTATTGTGTGAAAGGCTGAAGCCCACCGTCAACCAACTGATTGGACCTTATCAGTGTGGCTTCAGACCTGGAAAGTCTACCATCGACCAAATATTCACAATACGCCAAATCTTGGAAAAGACCCATGAAAGGAGAATCGACACACACCATCTTTTCGTCGACTTCAAAGCTGCATTCGACAGTACGGAAAGGAGTTACCTGTATGCCGCTATGTCTGAATTTGGTATCCCCGCAAAACTAATACGGCTATGTAAGATGACGTTGCTCAACACCAGCAGCGCCGTCAGAATTGGGAAGGACCTCTCCGAGCCGTTTGATACCAAACGAGGTTTCAGACAGGGTGACTCGCTGTCGTGTGACTTCTTTAACGCAGAACTTAATCGCTCAGGCACAATATTTTATAAGAGCGTACAATTGTTGGCGTATGCCGATGATATTGATATCATCGGCCTTAACAACCGCGCTGTTAGTTCTGCCTTCTCCAAACTGGATAAAGAGGCAAAGCGAATGGGTTTGGTGGTGAACGAGGACAAAACGAAGTACCTCCTGTCTTCAAACAAACAGTCGGCGCACTCGCGTATCGGCACCCACGTCACTGTAGACAGTTATAATTTCGAGGTTGTAAAAGACTTCGTTTATTTAGGAACCAGCATTAACACCGATAACAATGTCAGCCTTGAAATCCAACGTAGAATCTCTCTTGCCAACAAGTGCTACTTTGGACTAAGTAGGCAATTGAGCAGTAAAGTCCTCTCTCGACGAACAAAACTAACACTCTACAAGACTCTCATCATGCCCGTCCTAACGTATGGCGCAGAAGCTTGGACGATGACAACATCCGATGAAGCGACGCTTGGAGTGTTCGAGAGAAAGATTCTGCGTAAGATTTTTGGACCTTTGCACGTTGGCAACGGCGATTATCGCAGACGATGGAACGATGAGCTGTATGAGCTCTACGACGACATAGACATAGCGCAGCGAATAAAGATCCAGCGGCTTCGTTGGCTGGGTCATGTCGTCCGAATGGATACAAACGCTCCGGCTTTGAAAGTATTCGATGCGGTACCAGCTGGTGGTAGCAGAGGAAGAGGAAGGCCTCCTCTGCGTTGGAAAGATCAGGTGGAGAAGGACTTGGCTTCACTTGGTGTGTCCAACTGGCGCCGGTTAGCACGAGATAGAAACGACTGGCGCGCTTTGTTAAACTCGGCCAAAATCGCGTAAGCGGTTATCGCGCCAATTAAGAAGAAGAAGAAAAACAATGTCTCATTAATTTGGGTACCAGGACATTAGGGATATGACGGCAACGAAAAGGCAGACTTTCAAGCCAAAAAAGGGGCAGATGTAAACTTCATCGGACCAAGTCCCATATTCGGATTCAACAAAAACAGCCTAATACAAAAAGTAAAATACTGGGCCAAAACTCTATTAAATCAGCATTGGAACAACGTAGAGGGTCTTAGACACTCCAAAAAGTTCCTAAGTTTCAACGCTAAAAGAGCTAACACGGCCCTCACGTTAAACAAAAAGAGCATTCGCACTCTCACTGGCGCCCTCACGGGGCACTTCACCTGCAACAAACACTTACATAAATTAGGCATAACTAACACCAGCACCTGCAGATTTTGCTGTGAAGATGAGGAGTCTATAGAACATCTCATTATCGAATGTCCGAGGTTGACGCATAGAAGGAAAAGGTTTTTAAACAAGTTCATGCTTACAGATGAAGACCTTCAATCACTCTCTCAGAAGGAGCTGATACAATTCATAAGCATACTTAACAGTCAATAGACAGCATAGGGTACACAATAGATCAATATGGTCGCAGTGCTAAAGGCCCATACCTTAACGCTTTACTACCATTAACCATTAACTATTACGTTCTCTCTGAATTCCGAATGGTAGTCACGCACCAACCCATTCGGCTACGGCGGCCGCCGTTTTTAGACTGTTTTAGACTATGCAAATTTCTGAGAGGTCTTCCAAAGGCCATGTTCTCCAATTCTGACCACAAACTGTAGTCCAATGGTTTCAGATCTGGACTTAAAGACGGCCAAGCGGCTATGAACCCAGGAATATTTTTTTAGCCACTGCTGGGTGGTTTTTGCCTTATGGGCTGGAGCGGAAGAAGAGAGTAATTTAACTAACCTAAATTAAAATTCTGCGGAAAATGTTTGGACCTTTGCACGTTGGCAACGGCGAATATCGCAGACGATGGAACGATGAGCTGTATGAGCTTTACGACGACATAGACATAGCGCAGCGAATAAAAATCCAGGGGCTACGTTGGGTGGGTCATGATACAAACGATATGCGAAATATAAGAAACGCAAATATAGATCTTGTTCGCGATCACCATCTTGTCTTAGAAACAATATGCCTATGCACCGCAAGGAATACCCCTTAAGGTAAAATGCAATGGATGCGCCACAAAACTTGGGAGAAAATATGTGAATGAAAGACCATCAGGGAAAAATTAGCATCGGTGACGGACCGAAACGGTGACCAAGCTTAACAGCTAGAAGAACGGAGATGGCGATATCTGCAGAAGACGGTCCAGCGCTTCGTGCGTCACGACAAGAGAAAATACATAAACAATCTGGCAGATGAAACTGAAACAGCAGCTAGAACCGGTGATTCTCGTGTGTTATTCAAGATCACAAAGAAAATGGTGAACAAACGTTTGAGCGTTGAGCATCCCATCAAAGACCTAAATGGAAATCTCTTAATGGCGAAGGACGATCAGCTACGTCGTTAGAAAGAGCATTTTTCAGCCGTGCTTAACAACATTTAGGCCCTGCTTTAGATAAATATTCCATCTCCAGTAGAATATTAGAAATGAATGATATAATCAAAACTGCACCACCCGACATGTCGGAAATCGCTGCTGCGATAAAACAACTTCCCAATAATAAGGGCGCGGGCATTGATGGCATCCCAGTTGAGCTTTTTAATTCCAATGTAGTGCTCTCTGCCGAAATATTGCTCCCACTTATAACATCTGTGTGGGACAATGTAGCCTATCCGCAAGAATAGAAAGAAGGAATTATTGTAAAACTGGCAAAAAACAGGTGACTTATAAGATTGTAATCATTGGAGAGGCATCTGTGTTCTCCCTGCTGTTGCAAAAATAATTGCGTGCATCATACTTGACCGATTAAAATTTTACCTTGAAGCATCGATTCGTCCCTGCCAAGCTGGATTTCGTAGCGATTTTTCCTGTGCAGACCATATCAACACACTTCGTATTGTCATAGAACACTGCATCGAGTATAACTTCAAACTCCACCTGCTGTGCATCGATTTTGAAAAGGCATTCGATAGTGTAAACAGGGAGTGTATCTGGGCTGCTTTGCGAAGGAGAGGAGTACAAGTTAAACTTGTCGCCCTTATCAAGGAAAGCTATAGCGACGCTTGTTGCCACACCCTCCATAAAGGCAAATTATCGGAAACCTTTCACCTGTCCCCAATCCTTTTCCTGCTGGTAATTGAAGATGTTCTTAACTCTCCTTTTGCTAACGAAAACCACCAAAGAGGCATTCAGTGGCAGATCAACAACACATAATAAACTATTTAGCATATGCCGACGACATTACCCTACTGTCGTATAGGATGTGCGATCTAAAACTGATGACACAGTCAATGCAGGAACAGCTACAAACAACGGGACTTAAAACAGCAGACAAAAGCATTTAACCTGAATTTCCCCCATCAGATTCTTTAAAAGTGGCACACCAAACTCCGAATTTTTAACGCTTGACGCATGCGTTGCAGTAGCGAAATTATTGACATTCGAGCTTCTATTAAACTCCAAGACTTTTTAGACCTTACCACAGTTTGGATTCTTCAAATTAACTCAGTATACAAATATGATACAGAAATATGAAGTTATATGTATGTTAAATGGGGCTGTGACGGATCTTTTAGTCAGAGCTCTTGCCAGGTGAGACCCAATAAATATCAGATGCCAATTATTAATTGTTTCTCTAGTACCTATAGAAGCTCCAAACCTTGTTGGTTCCTGTCCTGCAAGAAATCTACATGGAGTGTATCGCTCTTAATCACGTGTCTGCCAATTGGAAGGAAACGAGGGTTCTTTTCACCCAAAGCAGGGAGGAGATGTGGTGACTCAGGAGGAGGTTGGGCTCTGGAGGTAATTTTTCAAGGGACATGGTAACATTTTTGGGCAGTTAACACCGTATTTCTCCAAGCTTCGGACAGATCTCTCCATCCACAAACTAGAATTTGAGGGTCGTACTAGAGCAATCTTTCTAGATAGCTAAGATTGGATAGAGGAGAAAATCTGCTCCGAAGCTTGCACCTCTGCCTTCACTGACGGCTACAAGATGGAATCGGGAGTCGGAGCGGAGGTTTTCTCTAAATCAGCCAATTTATCTATCTCTTTTAAACGGCCGAATACTGTTAGTGTTTTTCAGGCAGAAGTCTTTGCGATCCTGCAGGCATGCAAAATGCTTAGGGAACGTGGGACTAAGAGAGGAACATAGAGGGAAATGAAGTTGGTGATGAGCTTGCCAGGAAGGGAACTGAATTGGCCTCAGGGCCCTCCTACCCGGTCATCGGCATTCCCCTGATAGTGGTTAAAGGGGAACTGAACAAATTATTTCTCAGAAAAGCGCAGAAAAGATGGAGCTCCATTTCGTCATGTGCTATTTCGAAAACCCTTTGGCCCCAGTACAATATACGGAGGACTTAAAAAGTCTTGGGGATTCCACGTCATTAAATTTCCAAACTCGTAGCTGTGATAACCAGTCACTGCACGATAGGCACACACGCGGAAAAGTAGGGTTTAGCATTTAACCCCCATTGCAGAAGCTGTGGGGACTTGGGGCAGTGCACCAACCTAAATCCCATCAATCTTCTTCATTACATCAACAGCTCTGGTTGGCCTGTTGTAAGTCTCAGAATGGTATCAAAACGGCGCTTTAGTCCTACTTGAAATTGTTGAAGTGTCAGTCTGGCACTCCTCAAGTAGCACTAAAGCGCCGTTGTGGTACCATTTTGAGACTTCTAACAGAAAGATATCAGTGTGGTACTTCCGCCATTTCACCTTTCTTCCTACCAAACAGACTAAAATACTATTGACAATATCAAGAGACAATTAGAGGAGCTTACGTCAGCACAGATAAGCAAATATGACGTTGTAATTGAAGTCAAATATGACCATGATTGATGGAAATATTGCCTAACTACTAATTTTTACATGATCACGTTCTGTGGGTACTAGATATTTGTGGCGCTAGACCTGTAGATATGAATGATTTGAACAAATTTTGTTCTAAACTCGAAAATGAAGAACCATTCTAATATGGCTTTCCACACTATTTCTGGATTAGATATATTGAAACCATTTTGAAATGGTAAGTCTAAAATCTCTAGAAAATAAAATAAGCAAAGCAGAGAAGGAAGACATGTGCAAAGTAGGTTTCGAAATGAACTTGGCCTCCCTATAGACAAGCCCCAACAAGGAACTGTCAACAGTAATAATGGTAATAATAGGCGAAAAATTTGTTTCAAACTATCAGCCAGTTTCACTGGTATTAACGAAGAGTTGATAAAACGGCTATATATAATATTATACGAGTATACGCTGAACAAAGGTTATATACGATACCGATTACATCATTCCAGGAAGAGTTCTCGTTCGGCAAATATTGAAGATGCTCTACTTACATTAAATATTATTTCCATCAGATCTATAGGGTTTCCCAATAACAGGAGTTATTGGTGAATGGATTGTGCTATAGAGAAATGATTAACGATTTTTATGGCCGGAATTGGATGGTATAGATCTGGGCAACGTTTATTTCTAAAAAGACGGCGGTACATGCCACACAACCAACGAAACCATTGCTCTTTTACGGGAAAAGTTGTCGGACCGTGTTATCTCTCGAAGAGGTGATCACAATTGGCCACCGAGCTCTTGTGATTTAACACCTTGTGATTTTTTTCTTTCTTTGGGACCACGTGAAATTGAACAACAGCCCAGGGTCTATTCAAGACCTCAAAGATGGAATTCGTGAGGCTATCGAGGACATAACGCAGCCCCATTTACCTGATGTTATTTTCCACTATTAACGGCATACCTTCCTTTTTATAATGAAATAAACATCCGATCATTTATATTAAAAAATAGCATTTTTCTTTGAATATGAAAATAACATATCTGTTTGGAAAAACCCCTACATATATTTTAAGCCTAAGGGCACCAAACGTCACTTTAGAAAAGGAATTACATGATGATGCCTAAATGCTTTTGGATCGGCCTTAAATCCAAAAGACAATAAAAAATATTCCTTGCTCTGACTATTAAAAAAATCCATGATTGTCTTTATATATACATACATAGGTAGTCATTATTTCATAGTTTTTTATTTATTTTTTCAGGCTTATCAATTTTTTTATCAAACCTGTAGGTGCCTCCATTTGTGAAACAACATCAATACGCACGCCACATTATATATTATATCTTATATATAAAATAAAGTCAACTTTTTGTGTGTGTTCGCTAACCGGCCGTGTCTTTGCACCGAATTAAACCAAACTTACACACATTGTTAAGTAGGTATTGAAGATGGTTTACGTATAGTTTGGATGTCTATTGGTGGATAGGGCTGGAGATATAGGTCAAAACGTGGACCCGGGTAACCTTCCTATGTGTATGTACAATATGGATATCAAATGGAAGCTGTTGGTGAATGCTTTAGTACAGAGTATTTTTCATGCCGCTCCGTGACTGGGGTCTCGAGATATAGGTCAAAACGTGGACCCGGGTAACCTTTGGTTGTGAATGTACAATGTGGGCATCAAATGAAAGCTGTCGATAAGTGCTTTAATTGGCAAATTCAAGAATGAAGACGTTCTAATACCGAGAATTCCAATGATTCCACCTGAAATTGCCACTTTAGAAATATGCGGGATGAGTTTAGAAGAACCAGTATTCACCCATGGTCAACAATACGTTGGCTGTTCACGTGTTGGGAAGCCAACAACATTATATATTTACTCAAAAACAAATAGAAAAACAAAAAATATTGTTTATGCCAAAGCGCTTGAATAAAGAAATAAATAATATGAAAACCATATCTTTTCTGTTCTAAACCATATCTATTCTATTTTAGTGTGCCCAGCGAAGCGGGCGGGGTTTGCTAGTATAAAATAAAGTCAACTTTTTGTGTGTGTTCGCTAACCGGCCGTGTCTTTGCACCGAATTAAACCAAACTTACACACATTGTTAAGAAGGTACTGAAGATGGTTTCCGTATAGTTTGGATACCTATTGGTGGATAGGGTTCGAGATATAGGTCAAAACGTGGACAAGGGTAACCTTCGTACGTGTATGTACAATATGGGTATCAAATGGAAGCTGTTGGTGAATGCTTTAGTTCAGAGTATTTTTCATGCCGCTCCGTGACTAGGGTCTCGATATAGAGACCAAAACGTGGAACCTAGAATGTGTTTGTACAATATGGATATCAAATTGAAGCTGTTGGTGAATGCTTTAGTACAGAGTGTTTTTCATGCCGCTCCGTGACTGGGGTCTCGCGATATAGGTCAAAACGTGGACCCGGGTAACCTTTGGTTTTGTATGTACAATATGGATATCAAATGAAAGCTGTTGATAAGTGCTTTAATACGGGGTAATTTTGCATACCTATTGATGACTAGGGTCTCGAAATATATGCCAAAACGTGGACCCGCCGTGTCTTTGCACCGAATTAAACCAAACTTACACACATTGTTAAGTAAGTATTGAAAATGGGTTTCGTAAAGTTTGGTTGTAATTCGGAACACTGGCAATGGGTACAGCGTTCTTTTGAACCAGCCATAATGTCGTTTACTTTTATAACGCTTGGGGCGGAACTGAACTGTCAAATTGACAGTGTGAGTTACAATGTGTCAATATTTCTTTCTGATTTGGATGCCATAAAAAATGTAAAAATTTTTTGTGAATTTTTTTGGAGTGGATTTTGGAATAGTGAATAATTTCTTACGAAATTTGAGAATTTAATGTGAAATCCGAATGAAATTATGTGTTCGTGGAAAAAAAAATTGTTTTCGTTTTTTTTTTTTAAATATAAATGGATAATGGTTAAAAAAGCTCCAATGCTTAATAAAACATATAAATTGAAACGAAAAATTCATGGGTGATCAGGAAAAAAGACGATTGTTTCTTAGTTATTCATTTGCGTTGATTTGAAATTTAAAAACAATCTTCTTTTTTCCTGATTTTCAATTTATCTAATATATATATTATATATAAAAAGAAGTTACATTTCCTTGGTAATCTTATAACTCAAGAACCGCCAAACCGATTGACACAAAAATTTTAGAGTTCTTTTCTATCTTTGAGGAGGTGGTTTGTGTGAAGTTTGATTGAAATCGGTTGAGCCGTTCCTGAGTTATGACATTTTATGTGAGTAATGATTTCCTCTCATACGAAATGCCTGTATGGGAAAAACAACAACAAATACACAGCCGCTTATGAGCGTTTCTGTTGTACTGTTGTGGTTGTAAGTGTATTATGTTAATATTAATTTTGGACGAAAATATAATAAAAACTGGAGCATTCAAGGAACTGGAAAAACCTTTCTAACTTAATTTATTTTAGCATTATTTATTTAGCGTATAAAATTGAAATGGAAATTAAAGAATCAAAGTTTAATTACAAGTTTTTATCGGCTCTTTCACCTTACCTGTATATAGGTGACCACCACAATCAAATTTTGAAAAGGTACAGAAAAGGCTATTGTGACATCTTTAGAAAGTATGTTGAATGAAAACAATCAACTAATACAACTGTTTAAACATTTTACGAGTTCTATAAAGAAAACTTAATATGAAAAATTTCTTGCGATATAAAAAAAACATTTTATGTATGGTGGTGCGAAGCCCACTGGGAAATGCTAGTATTTTATATTTACTCAAAAACAAATAGAAAAACAAAAAATATTGTTTATGCCAAAGCGCTTGAATAAAGAATAAAGAAATAAATAATATGAAAACCATATCTTTTCTGTTCTAAACCATATCTATTCTATTTTAGTGTGCCCAGCGAAGCGGGCCGGGCTTGCTAGTATATTATATATAAATGGCGCTTACACTCTTTTTTGGTGTTTGGCGGGCTCTTCCTCCTATTTGTGGCGTGCGTCTGATATTGTTTCACAAACGGAGGCACCTACAGTTTTACTCCGAACGGCAAATATTTTTATGAGCAGCGTTTTCATGGCAGAAATACACTCGAAGGTTTGCCATTGCCTGCCAACGGGCCAACGCTATTAGAAAAACTTGTTGCTGTTTCACGGAGACTCAAATGTTCTCCGAATTCCGAATGGTCACGCATCAACCCATTTGGCTACGGCGACCGAATTTTTATAATACAGTTTAATGTTATTTGCATTAAATTGTATTCCATTAAAAAATCCATATATTCAATAACATATGCACAAATTTTCAAGTTATTTAGCACTTAAAACAACAGAGATACACATTTTTGAGGCAGTGAGCCCGTTTTCGTCTCACTGTGTACCGTTCGAGTTCAATTACATTAAGTTTGTGCTTAGAAGCATCACCCAGACTTCGTTCGCTTTTCCATATCTGGATGATGTGTTATTCCAGTTTCCCCGGAAGAGCGTTTCAGTCCTTTACAATAGCTTTTCCATCGCAATCGCGAGAGGGCTCTAGTCATCAACATGGAGAAGTGTCAGATGCCATTCTGACAGTAAGATTCCTGGACTTAGCACACAATGTGAAGGCGATTTCTGCCGCATACCGCAACCAAAGTGGCACTTCCAGAAATAATGGGTCCTTACAAATAATTGTAGGACGAAGTTGAAGTGGACGCCAGAATCCGAAAAAGCTCAAAACACAACTTGCAAAAGAGGCATGCGTTACGATTACAGCTAGAGGCATCACCTTTGCTACTGAATACTGTGCTGCAACAGTTAATTAGTGGGCAGTAAAAACCACTAGATTTCTCTTCCCAAAAGCTCAACAAACCGAAGTTAAGTACAATACGTACGACCGCGAGCTACTGGCGATGCACAGGGCAATTCGACACTTTCGTACCACATGTCGTTGTTGCAAGCCTTCGAGTAGAGCTGGTTATCTTTCTCACAGACTTGGCAATTGAATTTCGTTAGTAAGTTTTCTACCGCCATCAATTTTATTATCGAACCCGACAATCTTACAGCAGGCGTGCTATCGAAGATTGACAATTGCAGACATAACAACTGAAACGGTTGAGATGGAGCTGCTGGATGAGTAGATTTGGAGTCCCTAAGTATTTTTAGCGAGTGCGCAAAATTATTTGGTGCCAAGCACATCCACACCAAAAGCTATCAGCACCAGTCGAATGTCGTAGTAGAGAGATGGCATCGGATGCTGAAGGCTGTGCTAAGCAGTCACACAGCCGATGTGAATGGGCCATTTTATCAGCCATATTTCAGGTGCTACGTTCAGCTGTTAAAGAGGATCTTTGGGTTTTCATAGCTGAAATTAGAGAGACGGCAGAAGAAGAAACGGGGATCATGTTTCTTAAAAAATTTCAAGCAAAATTTTGAATAGTTAAAGCCAACACAAACATCACAACATGGAAAGTCCGTTGTTTTCGTATCCAAAGATCTTCTGTAATCATATCCTTTTAGGGATGATTCCATCTGCAAACCTATTTAGTGGGCAACAGGTTTTCGAAGACACACACCATTTTGAGTAAGATGAAGCAGGTTACTGTCTCGACTGAGCCGTATTTTTTTCTTGAGTCTTATTTTCGTAGAGAAGAAGCACTGACTGTGCATTTAGAAATGGTAGCTATTCAGCTTTTATCTTGTTTAGGAAGGCCAGTGATGTAGAGTCAAATACTATACTACATTACCGTCTTGTCAAGGTGGCAACGCTGTGAACTTATCAACTTACTAACAGCGGCAGTTGGAGTTAGAACCGTACGACGATGGTGTGAACGGAATGGCTTTTCGTAATTTCCAATCAGCCGGTCCTTTAATAGATTCGCCTTGGAGCGGCCAATTTAACATATCTTATCACATACATTTTCTTACACATTTTTATACTCTTGCTTATTACATTAAATAAAGATGGAGGTATAAAATATTTATAACACTCTCGCGTATATTTGGCACGTATTTCCTTTGTTCAAGTGTTTCTCCGAGCTACTCCCAGTTGTGACAAGTATATTCATACTGTAAGGTTCTTATGAGAAGCTTTTCAGTGGGAACGATTAATATAAAACATTTTGGGTTCGCTGTATATATAAGTACATACCTATAATGTAAATGAACTCGATTTTATTTTGATAACAATATCAAATGGATTTTAACTACCCCCGACAGTTTGAAAGCCATTCTTTTACTTCAACCTAATTAAAAGGAAAGTTTCACACAAATGCCTTATCATCAAAAAACGACTGTTCACTTCCGTTAACGAATTGCCGCCGCATTGCCTTGACCCAATTATATGTGTTAAACGAATAAGTCGCCATTCACTCACCAAAAACAACCAATTTGTTGTCGATTTTTAATGGAAAGACAAGTCATTTGATGTGCATTAAAGCATGGAAATTGAATAACGTCGGAAGCAAAGAGCAGAAAAACAAATAATGTGGATAGTGTATTAAACACGCAACTCCGCAGCACGTTTGGCCAAGTCAGACGATTTCAAACAAAAGCTTTTTTACATAAGGATCTGCATTGGGTAAATTAAGGATAATATGTAAACAGGTAACTACAGGCGCCGCTTCATATATGATTAACCAAAAGAGTGAACTAAAAATTAGATAAATTTTGTACACCGGATTCTAAAGAGTAAATCCAACCAATCTTTATTATGGTATAAACAGAATCAAAGCAATGCCGTCGGGTGATATTTGCCGCATCACTTCGCCTAGTAAAAGAGAACCAAAACGAAATGCCCTTAAAGTTTCAACAATGATAGTGATTGCAAAGAAATTTTATGAATCTATAATTATAAAAGGTATAGAAATAAGCGCATGAAACAAGTTTTTTTTAAAAGCGGTCGCCCCCGGCAGGTTATGTCACACCTCAGAGGGTATATCTGAGATGAAAATGATCCGCATAAAGACGTTCCGACCTTCGGAGGCGGTATAAAATTGCAGTTCCCTCCATTTGTGAAAAAGCTTCAATACGATTATCGCAAATAGGAGGTGGAGCTCTGCCAAACATTTACAGAGCTGTACGCAGCAATTGTACGGGTGTTTTTTAACTGTGACTGTTTTATTTCTCTGTCCATAGCTGTATATAATTCAAAAAGGACAATGCACACAATCCTAGAAAATTTTTTCTTATTGTTATCCTGCAGTAACACTCTTAAAACATGCCCTTTATTGTTTTTACTGAACAAAAATATATCATTTGAGCAACTTTGGATCTTCTAAAACGAAGGACGGCTGATAATATTATTACGTAAGGTACTTGCATTTTGTGAGAAACTATTTTATAAACGCATATAAAACTGTACGCTTCTTGATTCATATAAACGTCGAGCGTAGATACAAATGGTCGTAAAAAAGTTCTCATTTTAAACATATTTACATACTCCTCCAATCACCTTTAAACATTTTTCCACCATGGTAATCTATCGTCCTTGTAATTGAAGATATTATTATATATTGAAGCAACGACGACTCGACTTGTAAAAACTCTGTCCATTGATGAAACCTGGATTCCTTATTACGGTCTAGAGTCAAAGTAAGAGGCGATAACGAGTCTAAAAAGGGCGAGAGCCATTAAGTACCTTAATTCACGAACTTATCGGTCGCCCCTTTTACTTTAAACTAGAGCAATATGTACGAAATATTTTCATATTCAATTCAGACATAAGAACTTAGAAAGGGATTAAATTAATTAACTTTATTATTAATTTCGGTAATTTTCTTTATTTTTATTAAAGTTTCAACAAGTTTTATTGTATGACAACTATAATTATTCTTCCTTCGGAAAAGTTCGATTTAATTTATCAGTGTATTTTCGGAAATCAATATAAAGTTTAAAATAAAAAAATTCCGTAACTAGGAAGCTAAGAGTTAACCCCTTATTTTGCAAAATATAATATTTTGGATATTAGAATGAATAAAATACATATAGTGAAAGAAATAAAGAGTTAACTAGCTCTCAAGAGTAAATTATGCCTTCATATAAAACATTACAAGTATTATACCTGTAACTACGCTGTTTTTGTTTTGTATACACTTCCATTCATGG
Source organism: Anastrepha obliqua (assembly GCF_027943255.1). NCBI lineage: Eukaryota > Metazoa > Arthropoda > Insecta > Diptera > Tephritidae > Anastrepha > Anastrepha obliqua. The sequence continues at coordinate 80,271 of NC_072895.1, read as the reverse complement.
CAGGCATTTACAAATAACTGAATTTCATGTAATTACTTTCCGAAGTTAAGAATAGTTTGCTAAAAATACCTACATATGTACATACATATTCATGCATGTATTTTCTGTTTTTACAAATGGGAATCTACTGAGTTGAATTTTCGGATTCAGTTAAAGGGGCCAAAATATGCTGACAGGTGTGAACTTAAGCTGGTCAATTGTAACTATTGCTACGCACGGTAACCCAAACTCAATTCTCACAACGAACTGCATAAATATTCCACGCTAACGATAAACACAGCAAATTTCATAGAGCAAAAAACCAAAGCTTTGAGAGCCTTGAAAGTGAGCTTATCTACAAACGAGGCTATGACCCGTAACAGCGGTGTAAGACCGCCCAAGCACGATGGGTGAATAACTTAAGTGAGAAGTACTCGTACCTCGTAGTTTGATTGTATGTGAGAATGTGCGCCAAAGGACAAAGCGACCGCTCACCTAAGGATATGTTATGTGCATCTTACAGATGTTTATGCTTCTAACGACTTGAGCGCCGTACTCTGAATTAGTCGATTACTGAAGTTGACGCGATAAGCACAAGCGGTTGCGCTTTATTATTTTTTTTTTTTTTCAAAATCGAGTTTCACTTTCAATACCGCCATGGCAGAAAGTTAATTTCTGGATAGTGTAGTAATGTGTATAGCTATATGAATTTTGAGTTATACATAGGTATATTCAGATTTTTCATTGATACAAATATTGATTTCTTAATTTACTTTTTTATTATACCGGTCTATATGTTAATATGTGTCTGACGCGAGTGTATACATATGTAAAATTAGAGGGCCATTTAAAAATACATATTTTTGCTATTTAAATGGAAAAAGACCTTGAACAGGTGATTGAATTCAAGTAACTGGAAAAATGGCATAGTGTGTCAAGAGTTAAGCAATTATCAAATCAGTTTTATAATATGTAAAATTGTTTGTAATGATAAACAAATTGGCAATAAAATATTTATATGAACTGCAGTATGAATATTAGAAAGTGACGACGCGATGGGTTGGCGCAATGCGAACAGGTATGGAACGTTTTAAAAGTTAAAAATACCGGTAGTTGTTTATTTTATTTTATTATGCATTGGTACGATGCTCAAACGAATTACTTAAGCTTCAACTTGCCAGATCGTACAAAATAAGAAAATTGAACAGGTCACAGTTCTCGTTCGAATGTTTATTTTCATAAGAACGTGCGTATTTTAATATTTGACAATGTGTTTATACTATGAAAGAGTTTAAAATAGAACGGTAAATTTGGTAAAATTAAAGAGTTGCTGAAGATGACTTCTGATTGAGGTCAAAATATCGCGTAATAAATATGAGCAAACGTCTACAATAATTTGTTGCAATGGCGCTAAATTTTGTTAACTGTTGAACTATTTAATATTTTTCGATATTTATATGTACTTTATTTAGTGAAATATACCTATACAGGTATAAATAATTTTTTTAGTGAAATGTGCCTTTCTATTTACTTAATATTTAACACTGGGTTCTTTTTCCTAACTAGTTTTCCCAAAATATGGTTTTTCAAGGCACCGAAATACTCGAGTATCGCATACTGCATCAACCTTCCACGAATATTTGCTGCAATAGTTAAGTGTACCCATTCAACACTATACAATAACATTCTTGCAGAATCGGTATTCACACCACTAGGCGCAATCAAGAATGGAATCACCTCGAAATACCTTCGAATTGCGGATTGTACATGGAGGGATCAGACAGCATGCAAAGTTAGCAGAACGTTATGACCCACCTACAACCACAAACAAACGTCAACATTGATAAATATCAAGCCTGTAGACTCACGGCAAAATATGTATCCCTCAATACATACGAAAAAGGAAAATATCTTCCACTTCCTCTGTGAATGCCCTGCCCTATGAAAGGCGAAGATGTTAACCATTGGCAAACCGCTTTTTGTAAACCTCGAAGAGCCGGCTGGTATAGGAGGAAACAACCTTATAAGGTTTCTTAATCGGACAGACTGGATATAGTCCTAAAGCAATAACCCGTATAACTTGTTGGTAACGAGAATGTGCCGACAAAATGGTGCGAAAGTGCTTATTGGATTCTTGAAGCTCGCTAAAAAATTTAAGTAAATAACGAAATATTTGAAAATGTTGGCAATGATTCTTAATTGAATACATTTTAATAATTGAGAAGACGAAGAAGAAGAGGAATTTATGTTTCGTCCAAATCAGTGTGGTACTAATGTATTTATTTTGGAAATGTGAAATTCCGTGTTAAGTATTTTTTTCATGAGACGTAGTAAGAAAAATACATACCACCCCTCTTATTTACAACAATTTTGAAAATGCAGTGCTAAGCAGTGATGGTAAATGATTTTTTGAAAAATCCCTACACAGCCCCAAAAAAATTCCCTACTTTTCCCTACGCTTACAAATAATTTTCCCTAAACAATTCCCTACATTTTTTCACCAATGTTTACACTCTAATGAAGCACTTGCAACGTCAAAATTGAAATATTTGCTGAAGTTTTGGACTTGGTGCTATTTTGATACTTTATAATAACAACAAATTTTATTTCAAATATATATAAATACACATATTTATTATATTATAAACACATATATAAAGACTTGGTGCTATTTTGATACTTTATAATAACAACAAATTTTATTTCAAATATATATAAATACACATATTTATTATATTATATTATAAACACATATATAAAGAAAAATTCAGCAAAAAGGCTAAAAATTAGACTTTTTCATTACATTCTGTTTAAAACAAGACAGAGTTTCTATTTTTTCAGAATCCGGCACGATTACTTTTAAGAGTGGGATTAAATGGTCCATCACTTGCAGCGCGTCATTATGCTCAGCGAAGAACATATTAAGTCTTAATTCGAAATTTCTGGAACCATTCGGTTTAGATACTCGATTAAAAAAAAAATCTGTTTATTTTAGGTGTCTTTTTTATTGCCTTCATATTTTTTTTGGTGCATTTCTGATTCGGCGTGCTTCTGAAAATCAGACTTGCCGCAGTTCAAAACCTTGTCGCACGCAGCACATTTGCATTTGAATGGATCGTTAGCCACAGCTTCCAACCAGCCACTAAAATTGTCGTCGTCAAGCCACTTGTTATTGAACTTTTGTTTCCGATACTTGCATTTTTTTTTTTCTGGTGTTCCTCTGAAGAGTCAGTCGAAGAGGGGGAACTCATATATAAATATATATGCGTTTTAAATATAAAAAAACTAAAACTAAATTAATTGCAAAACTTAATTCAAAATTGAAAAGCAGCAGAAAACTAACAATATTCGCGCGAAGAAAAAATCGCGTTAGCGTTAATGAAGAAAAAAACGGCAATGTTGCCGTATTGACGACTTTAAAAGTATTCTGCCATATAGAAAAAAAGTCAGGCATGAAACCTTACTGCCGATTTTTATTTTAAATGAACTTTTCTAATTTTCCCCACAATTTTAAATTTTTTTCTGTCCTTCTTGAAAATTCCTTAAATTTACAGAATTTAACAAAATCTGTCCTTCTTTTCCCTACACCCGCATTTTTCGACAAAAATCCCTACATATAGGGAATTTTCTCTACATTTACCATCACTGGTGCTAAGTTATGCAATTACAATATATTTTTTTAAATTTATTTGAGCCAGGTTTGTTTTAATGCAATCAATTACTTTTGTTTGAAAATGGTGGACCGGTTCTCTACACTGCTCATTATTTTCTGAAGTTGAAACAGAATATCCAAATTTCACATAATTATAACTAGGTATGTATATCAGTCAGGCTTATAAATTATAAAAGCAAGGGGAATCCATACAAGAATTAGAGTAAAAAATATTGTCATACGCCCAACGCGTACCTCTATGATGGTAGTCACCTTACCGCGGTGTAGGAGCTTTACTACTGATTGCTGGCAAACGGGGGATTGCAGACGGTGTCATGGACCAGCACACAAGCTAAGAACTATCTACAACGCACAGGCTGAAAGTAGACTAGTCAGTCGTTATGCTAGCTAGTATAAATTATTACCTCGAGAAAACCCCCCCAAACTCACGGTGGAACAGCTTTGGCGGTGAGCTTGTTTGACGGGTAGAGTCAAGTTTAATAGCGAACTCTAGGCAACATTGAAGTTGCTGAACGCTTTACGATATTTAAAACTTTAGTCCTAGATATATGTTCTCAACATGTTCCAATTTTCAAGCGTGTAAATTATAAGATTCCTTGGCGCACGAAATAACTTAAACATCATAAAAATTTTAGAAACAAGTTTTTTAAGAAGTTCAAGTTAACCTACGAAACCCGCTATTATGATTTTTTTATCCTCCACAGGAATAAATTTCGTGATTTAAATAAGTCTTTGTATAAGGAATACATTCACAAATTTGAGCGTAATATAAAAAGTAATCCAAAGAATTTTTAGCGATATATTCAATCGATTAAAAAGGTCTCTTCCATTCCTAATTCTGTTTTTTATAGGGGCGTAACTGCCTGCTCTGTCAGTGATGCAGTGAATTTATTTACTGATTTCTTTTCATCTAACTTCGTGTCTGATGAAGATATTCAGGAAGTACATTTGGCAGCCATTCACCATAATTTGTTGGGGAAAGCGTCTTCTTCAGTTGACTTTGGTTCGCTTGTTCTATTAGATGATGATGTCATTCGGATGTAGACGGGCTTTCTGTAACTTTGTTTAAAAAGTGTCGCTCTTTGGTGCAACCTTTTACACTAATTTTTAACAAATCCTTGGCTGAAGGAATGTTTATCGATGGTTGGAAGCTGAATTCAGTCACTCCTATTTTCAAAAGCGGTAGTAAAAGCGATATTGTAAATTACAGACCAATTTCCAAATTATCTGCTGTATCTAAACTTTTTGAATGCGTTGTTAAAGACAAGTTATATTTTAGCGTTAAACATCTAATTAGTCCTCGACAGCATGGTTTTGTAGCTGCAAGATCTACGTTATCTGACTTATCCGTATCTGATGATTGCCACGCAAGCTTCCAGAATCGTTTCCAAACTGACGCGATATACACGGATTTCTCTAAAGCCTTTGATAAAATCTCCCATACGATTTTAGTAACTAAATTGGCTTGTCTCGGTTTTCATTCTACTTTCTTTGATTGGATTCGGTCCTATTTAATAAAGAGATGCTGCACTGTGGTTATCGATGGAGTTTCTCCGAAACAGTACATTGCCACCTCTGGTGTACCCCAGGGTAGTATTTTAGGACCTTTGTTATTTCTTTTGTTTATTAATGATATTTGTTCGTGTTTGTCCTTCTCTATGCTGATGATCTGAAAGTGTACGCTGAAATAAGAAATTCTAGTGATTCAGCCGCTCTACAATCCGAGTTGAATAATTTATTTTCCTGGTGCCTTATGAATCGTATATTTCTTAATATTGAAAAATGTCACAAAATCTCATTTTCTAAGCTTCAAAACCCCCTTTATACCTCTTAATATATCAATCATACATACCCTGATTCGTCTGATGTGATAAAAGATTTAGAGTTTTTGTTTTTATTCTAAGCTTAATTTCATCACGCACCTAAATTATGCCGTTTCCAATTCTCTTGCTATGCTCGTTTTGTTAGATACCCCTCATCGCACTTCACTGACCCATATACTCTTACGATATTATACTCTGCGTTTGTTCGGTCCAAATTAGATTATGCATCTTTTATTTGGGGACCTTATCATGCAGTCCATATAAATCGAGTGGAGAAAGTTCAAAAAATCTTTGTGCGTTTCGCACTACATTCACTCAATTTCTCAGACCCGAAACCATCATACGAATATCGCTGTCGTTTGATTAGTCTCTTTCCATTAAGTGACAGAGGTACTTTTCAGGCAGTATTATTTATCTTTGATCTCATTAATGGACAAATTGATTGCCCGGTCCTTCTAGAAAGAATACAGTTTAATGTTCTTTGCAGAAATTTTCGCCGTTGCAAAATTTTTCGCGTTGGCTTTAGTAGGACATTATATAATGCCAATGCGCCTCTCGTTAGAACGTTGTCTGACTTTAATTATCTCACCTTCCTTTTAGATTTAGACTTTTCTAGGGCCAAACATGTATTACAAACGCAATTAAAAAATTACTGTCTATGTAAGAAATCTAAATAATATCTAGTATATATTTGTTACTAGCTTTAACCCGCGGCCCCGCTCGTGTAGGAGTAGTTTTGAGGGATTTAGGAAATATAAGGTTGTAAAGAAAGTCTTGCGGTATTTCCGCAAGCTTGTCTTTGCAAGCGCGTAGTTCTAGTTGTATTCGTCGCATCGGTTCACGCTAGAGCTTTTTGGAAAGCTCTTTTCACGTGCTAACACGTGTTTGATTAATTGTTGTTTGCTTTTAGTCGTTCGTGAGTTATAGCGTCGCAAACATGGAGCAAAATAAAGAGAAAATATGGCATATTTTACAGTACTACTACGATAAAGGCAAAAATGCATCTCATGCTGCCAATAAAATTTGTGCAGTTTATGGACCCGATACAGTTTCCATTTCCACCGCACAACGATGGTTTCAACGTTTTCGTTCTGGTGCAGAGGTGATCGAAGATGCGCCACGGTACGGAAGGCCTGTCTTCGAAAATTGCGATAAAATCGCTGAATTGATCGAAAGAGACCGGCATAGTAGCAGCCGTAGCATCGGCCAAGAGCTGGGCGTGAGTCATCAAACCGTTATAAACCATTTGAAGAAACTTGGATTCAAAAAGAAGCTCGATGTATGGGTGCCACACGACTTGACGCAAAAAAACATTTTTGCCCGTATGGATGCATGCGAATCGCTTCTGAATCGCAACAAAATCGACCCGTATTTGAAGCGGATGGTGACTGGCGATGAAAAGTGGGTCACTTACGACAACGTGAAGCGCAAACGGTCGTGGTCGAAAAGCGGTGAAGCTGCCCAGACGGTGGTCAAGCCTGGATTGACGGCCAGGAAGGTTCTTCGGTGTGTTTGGTGGGATTGGCAGGGAATCATCCACTATGAGCTGCTCCCCTATGGCCAAACGCTCAATTCGGACCTGTACTGCCAACAACTGGACCGCTTGAATGCAGCACTCATGCAGAAGAGGCCATCTTTGATCAACAGAGGCCGAATTGTCTTCCATCAGGACAACGCCAGGCCACACACATCTTTGGTGACGCGCCAGAAGCTCCGGGAGCTCGGATGGGAGGTTCTTTTGCATCCACCGTATAGTCCGGATCTCGCACCAAGTCATTACCACCTATTTCTGTCCATGGCGAACGAGCTTGGTAGTCGGAAGTTGTCCCCAAGAGAGTCCTGTGAAAATTGGCTCTCCGAGTTTTTTGACAATAGGGAAGCGAGCTTCTATAAGAGAGGCATTATGAAGTTAGCATCTCGTTGGGAACTCGTCATCGAACAAAACGGCGCATATTTGACTTAAATCGCATTATTACAACCAATTTTATGAACAATTGAAAATTCAATAAAAATACCGCAAGACTTTTTGGACAACCTTATATATATAAAAGAATTACAAACAATAAATTCATAGAAAATAATTTTTTATTAATAACCATAATATTACAATACCCGGCATCCGTTGCTATACCTCGTTGAATAAAATCAAAACAACCAATCAGAAAAATATCAAATATTCTATCTCAAACCGTTTTTGAACTTTGCATTTGGGTCATAGTTGAACAGCTTATGCGGATTATGAAGTCTAGAGTGTGCTATAAATAGTGGGAAATAGGAAAAACTAAGATTTTTTCGATTAAATTTAAGCAAATATTCGATTATTAGTGACGAATGAGAGTGGTGGCGCGGCCTGGGGGCTATGGGAAGGGAGTTTCATCATAAAAACATGCCTATAACCTTCATTGGGTGAAAATATGAATGTATTTGGTCATTTGGTGTTATCGTTTCGTAGTGATGCGCGGACAACGTACAGACATTCACCTTTATAGTATAGATTTCAGTTTTTTAAGTATTAATTTTGTTAATAACTTCTATACATTTTTAGCAATTTAATGTTTTCTTATGGGGTTAATGTAAGTTTTCTACACTGTTTAATATCAAATATTGTAAATTTGTATTTTAGTTCTGAAATTTATATCTTAAATGTATGTTCTGAGTTTTGGTAGACATTAAATAAATAAATAAAATAAATAAATAAATAATATGAAGCCTGCAGACTCACGGCAAAATAGGTATCCCTTACAATACATACTGTCTTCGTTGTAATCAACCGGAGAAAAAGGAAACTATCTTCCACTTCTTAACCATTGGCAAACAGCTTTTTGTAAACCTCGAAAAGCTGGCTGGTATAGGAGGAATCAACCTTATAAGGTTTCTTAATCGGGCAGACTGGATATAGTCGAGAAGCAATACCCCGTATAATATGTTGGTAACGAGAATGTGGAAACAAAATGGTGCGGAAGAATCACCACTTCATCCAACCAATTAATATCTTGCAACTGGATTATTTTAGTAACATACGAAATTTTTGGAAGTATTATTATTAGATATATAAATATAGTATATGTATGTATGTGAACATATTTATGTTTAATGTTATTTTATTGCATTTAAAAATTTATTAAGATTTTAATTTAACAAAAATATTTGCAGTCATAATATAAACTAGTTTTACAAATACATACAATTTTAGGCTATTCCAGCCTTGCCAATATATGTTTATTTATACCAGTCGCTTCATCTATTCTCCACTTGCTAACGCTTGGCAAAAAGAAATTAACTTCTAAACGTCATCGGAGAACCGGATGATAGATTACCATGGTGAAAAAAAATTTAAAAATTGATTGCCCACCAATATCAGCTAAACCGGCTCTCGGCGAATTTGAAAGAGTCAGCTGATAGGCTGACGTAACTGAAGTAATGACAACGGTTTGTTTACGGAAAAAACTGAGATTGTCGGGGTACTATGTGAAAAAAAGTTAATAACGTCTCCACCCAAGAATGATAGAGAAAATGATTACGCCTTCCGCAATCGCCGCGTCGTAAGAGTCCATCTATAATCAAACAAGATTAAGAGAGATTACTTGTTCGTGAAGAAGAAGAGTAGGCGAAAGCAATGGAAAAAATTAAACATAAGTAAATCATTAAACATAAGAAATTATACGTACACACGCATACTTTCTAGCCACGACGTCTTCCGCAAAAAACTGCATTTGGAGGCTTTATATTCATTTGTGCTTTAGCAATTTGAAACGCGGCTCTTCGTTTGCATTAGTTCGCATTTGTTTTAATCTCACAAATCACAGTTTATAAATAGATACACCTGATACTTAGCACGATTTATATAAAAGAACAAAATTTTAATATACATATTCGTGAAAAATAACATTTGTATTCAATATTTAATGAGCAAAAACTTCCAAACTCATTTCTGGAATTAAAGAACTTAAATTAATAACTAAATAAGGCACAACTTTATGCAAATATATTATTCCTACATAGCCATATAAAAAATATTTTATTAAGAAAATATTGTACTAGAAAAAATGAGACATTTCAAAATGACACTTCAATTTGAAGGTAAGTTGCAAGTTTCTACTGGATAAACTTATACTTATAAGAATTTGAAAGTGAGAAAAACAGCTGGCCGCAAAGAAAAAAAAACACGAATTAAAATTTGCGAATTGCAATTGCTAATGGAATTTGACGTTTTCCCTAAAAGAATCTGGCTTATTTATATAGCGTTTGGCTAACTCAAATTTCTTCTTTCTGTTAATATCTGAAATGTAGGGCTTTCGGCGTGACACTCTGCTATGATAACCAGCGTTATGACTTACTTTTTCATTCAAAGTATTTTGAATTTTGCGCGACTGATGCTACTATGTTGCGTTCCTTACGTGGGGTCAGTATTGTTCGGCTTGCGGCTTGGTGGTGATTAGTTTCCAATTTACTAATATAGTATTAACGTGATTAGTAATAACTCTTTGCACCGTAGAATGCGATTTGCCAATTGTTTTGCCGATTTTGCGCAGAGATTTGATTTCCAAGTGCAATTTAATAACAATTTTACGCATTTCTAATGGTAAATCCGCACTTCGTCCCGTTTTGCCACTTTCAATCGAGATTTTACGCGCAACTGAAACTGAATTGGCGATAAAAAACTAAGAAAAAACAATCTTATTTCGTTTTCAACAATATTAGTTAAAACACAAACGATTTTTACTGTTACTTTTGCAGCGGCAAAATCATGAGCTGAAAGTGTACGAATTAATATTTGCAGCACTTTACTACGTTTTCCTGCTTTCCTTGGAATCCTTCAGTGTGAGATGAAATAATGTTCCTTTTTCTATTGTGATTAATTGGGAGTTCGAGTAGTCTAGTATCTGCACCTCTGCGAGACATAGTGGAAAAAAAAATCTGAAAAAGAAAATTTGTATTGTAGTAGTTAGTTTCGTACCCTGCTTTTATGAATGATTTGTCCTCTTTCAGTCCTCTTTGTCCTCTTTCAGTCACTCCTTACTGTATAATTTACTTAATTTTGTTCCTGAACTCCTATTTGTTTTTTATAAAAATATGTCGACTGGTCTGCGTAGCTGAGTGAATGGAATGGTTGTATTCGGATACTGCCCTTTCTAACAGTTTCTCAAAATTTCGATGTCCCCCATTATCCTTAACACAACACATTATTTCGCTTAAGGTGAAGTGGAATCTTTCCACTTGGCCGTTAGCCTGACTCTTATATGGGGGTGTAGTATAGACTTCGATGCCTAATTCATCTTTCATCATAAATTTCATTGAAATGGAATTTAACGATGGAGAAAAATATTATATCTCTTAAGGGTCTCCTAACATCCTCTATGGCCCTACTATCTAATATTCTTGTTACTGCATATTTCGAAAATTTATATAATGCAGTCACAACTATCTTCCCTTCTGTTAAAAAGATGTCTATATGGACAGTGTGTCCTGGGAAGGTTGGCAATGGAGTTGCTGCGAGAACTTAGGTGCGCACCAATACTTTAAAACTATTTCGGCCTGTATCATATACTTCGTAATGACACTCCCCAAGTAGCACTAAAGTGCCGTTTTGATACCATTTTGAGACCTCCAACGGGCAGATATCTGCAGCTAACCAGAACTGTTGATGTAATGGAGAAAGTTGAAGGGATTTAGGATCGAGCACTGCCCCAGGCTGTCGAGGAAAGGAGCACCCAGTGGTCTTAACCGTATAGCTGCCAAGCCCGGACATTTACGGAGAAAGTGTTCCAATGTCCGGTAAACACACGGTACAGATTTTTCCCATGTTCCAATCCAGCCTACTTGGAACGATTACCCTGGCACAGAGAGATCTGTACGAAGTTCAAAGAAATGCGGCGTTAACTATCTAAAAAAGTTACCATGTCTCTTGGTCTCTGGAGACAGGCCGCCATCCTTTAACTCTTTCCGTCACGCTCTTTACTGCGACATAAAAAATTTATTTTTTGTTGTTAATTGGTGAATATGGAATACAAGTAACACACGAATGCAAAAAAAAAAATATTTATCGTTAGGTTTTTGAGAAACAAGGTGGTCACCACCATGACTGAAGGGTACAAAAATTTATTAAAACTAATGCACTCAATTACTTCACTTTTTTATTTATTTTTAGAAAAAAGACAATACAAAATTAGGTAATAAATTTACAAACAATTATTTCTTGTGAAAATCTGAAAAACATGTCTTTCCTTTTCGGAGGCAAAGTGGAACGTGGCATGTTCTGCATTGCCATACTGTGCGGACAGGGACGCGTTTGGTACTGCAAAATGCGCATCTTCTAGGTGTGCCTCTAAGCGGTTGGTGTCTATTACTCTCATGGCGGATTTCAGCAGGCACGCTAGGCTTATACCGTTTTATAGCAACTGGTACAGGAGATCTTGGGCTTGATCCATTGCTGATCGCGGAACTTCCTGGAGCTCGCTTGTTTACGTAGCAAGGTGCTAACATCCCCTGATAAATAGAGTGGCGAAAGTCCTTCAATGTCAACTCATCCAAATGAGGTCTGTTAATCAGAAGCTCTTTGTAAGCTATATAGCTATTGATAACGCAGCAATCCAAGAAATGAAAAAAAAATCGGTGCCACCACTTTTGGGATTTTCGGCCGATGGAGTAACAGGCTTTTAATTGATCGAATTTATCAACGAAGTTCATATTGCTGTTGTATTTCTTTACAGCGGATGGTTTATAATTATTTCTGAAGTTGCGGCGAAGAATTTCAAGCATAGGACGGACTTTATATAACTTATCATAGTCTGGATGCTTTCTAGCAGGCATGAGATTATTGTCATTCAGATGCAAGCATAGAGAAGGTCCTTTCCATTTAGGAGGCTGCAAGATCGTAGAGCTAACAATATTATTCTGACTTACAAAGTTTGATAATGGTATGATATGAATAGCTCTTCATGGATATTCTGTACATCTGCCCCACACACATCCAATATCGATTTTCACACTGGCCACTCAGGCGTGTCTAGATTTTCATCCTCATCGGAACTGGCTTCACATTCAGGTCCTAAAGGTAAATCTTCATACAAACATTCTTCAATTTCCCTTTGCGTCAATGATAGCTGCATTATTGAAATAATTGGCTAAAATATTGTAAATACCAAAGAAAGTCCCACTCATAGTGACCGTATAAAAAAGCAAATTCTAGGAATACTTACGTCACAGTGGTTATTGTTGCTAACCACCACTGATTATAAAAAATATTCGTAAAATAATCGAAGTTTAAGCGAGAAAGCAACCACTGTGTATCAAACACACCACAAGAACTAAATTTGCATAAAAATCAAACCATAAACTGCGTTATTGAATTTATTATGAATTTTTACTTCTAGCTTTCACAAAAACGCGCGGCAACGGATTTTTACTTAAAATTTTCTCAACACGTGGTGGGTGTATTTCTAGCTATTAGCGTCCTCTTCACTTAAAAGGAAGCAATAATCAATATTCGTGCAAAATTAAAAACATAGATGTCCCCAACCGTCGTAAAAAAAATAAAAAATAGGTGGTTAGCAACGGAAAGAGTTAACCCGATTGCACTTTGAGCAGGGACGGAAATAACGGGAAAGTCGATGGGAAGTAAGTGTAAAACGACCTTAAGAGCAGTACTGGGGCAAGTTCTACATGTTTCGGTGATGCCAAAATAAACTATCCTTTGCACCCTCCTCACTTAGTGATGTTATAGCCTCTTCTAAAAGCTTCCCACCATACCAGGCATTCGTACGTTAATAGTGGCAGAACTACTCCGTTGTACACCTAAAGAACGAATTGTCGCTTGAGTCCCCATTTATAACATAGTCAATCACTGATTGTTGTCCAAGTGCGTTACTAAAAGTGTAATTATAGTTGAAGCTGTGGCAGAAAAACGTATTGTTTATTCTTAAACTATTTGAGTACAAAAATTTGTTAGTAGCTCGTCATTTTCCTTGATAACATACTCGTTAAAACGTTGTTTAAGTTACATAATTTTGAAAATACAGAATTGTGAGCCAAAGGAATTTACGTTATTTAAAAGTTATTTCACATTTTTTGCAAAATTTCTCCTAAAAAGAATATTTTAGAGCAGAATTGAGGACGGCTTCCGGATATGACAATTCCATTATCACCGCTTTAGAGTGGTCGTTTAGCATGAGGGGCACAGAAAAGTGGTCGAAAACTTGAAAGCCAGGCGAAATGACTTGAAGAAATTTGCAAATGTCGAACAAAAAAAGCTGTATTTAATGTTTTTTTTACTATAATCTAATTTTCAATTTGTTTTAAAATGTTCCCTTTGTGTAGATAAAATCGATTGTGTACTCATCGAAGCAAAATTACATACATATAAGTACTCTGAGTGATACTACTTAACAAGGAATATTGTGAACTTTTATAAAAAAAATATAAATAATGACAATTTTAAGCAGTTATTTTCGTTGGAAAAATTATTCACAACATTTACAAGGAATATTGACATACAGGTAAAATTCCTAAAAGTATGATGACACTTTTCGCTAGATTCCAAGGTTTACTTATTTTAAATATTGCTCACACCGTTACCACGAATATCTTCAAGGTTTCGGAAAACTTGTAAAAGAATTATCATTGCACACAGGAAATTTTTATTTTGCCAAATATTCGGAAAATGTATACTACACTAAAGAAATCGAATATGATTCCTTTAAAACTATAAGTTAAAAAAAAAACCAACTTTTCTAATATTGTTAACAATGAAAATATTGATTATAATTGTCAAGCCTTAAAGAAAGTTGTTTATAAAAATGTAAAATATAAAACAATCTCTTGTTAAGCTTTATATTTAAACTATATATAATAAATATACAAAATTTTGCGTATCAAAACAGAAAGGTCTACTCGTATGTGTTATAATATCCATATAAAAAATATACGTAGTTAGAATTTTCTTGTACAATCATTCAGAGTAGGCAATAAAATTGATTATTGATTATATTAAATGAATTATCGAAATATCCAAATTTGTAAGTAAGCCATTCCTACTGTATTGGATAAATACTTGGTTGACATATGAACATACATTAATATATGCATTTCGTAAAAAGAAGTTCAGTCTAAATACGCCTTAGCCTACAAAAAAAAATATTGATTCAGAATTCAAAATTTATACCATTCTCCAATCACTACATAAATTACTTTTTAACAATTTCTTGGAAATCATTATTATGAAGCTTAGTGGATATAAAATTTGCAATGCTGCTGATTCAATTCGCAGTAAAAAAATGTTGCCAAAATTTCAACTATATATTTTATGAAGTTTCACCAATTTTGGAAATATATAAAGATGCTTTCCATTTCAATTCAATCGGGCTATTCGGGTCATGTTCTTCGATTTCGACGTAACTCAAATATGTTGCCCTCTGGTCAAAATAATGAGACACGTATTTTTTTGTTCGCCCGAAAAAAATGTTTTTCAAGAGTTATCGGCAATTTTGTTTTTCAGCAAAAAAAAAAAATTGAAATTTTTTCGAAATTCAATATTTAAAAAAGTGTATTTTTTTTATAACTTTTTCCAAATTAAGAGGACACCTCAAACTTCAATTGAGCTGAATGCCCAGTAGCTAAAATGAGTTGTTTTTGAGTAATGAATTTTTGAGTAAAAAACCTGTTTCGCACTTTTTGTTTTTTGCAAAATAAAAAATTTTCAACTACTTTCTGGCAATTTTTTCTACATGAAGTCGTTCGTGTAAGTAATGACGATCATTTTGAACACAGAATTATTAAAATCGGTTCATTTTTGACTAAGTTATGGGAATTTAAAGAACAAAATTTCTTATATGATTAAAAAAATCGATTTTGAGCCGAAAAACAAAATTGCCGATAACTCTTGAAAAATTTTTTTTTCGGGCGAACAAAAAAATACGGGTCTCATTATTTTGACCAGAGAGCAACATATTTGAGTTACATCGAAATCGAAGAACATGACCCGAATAGCCCGGTTGAATTGAAATGGAAAGCATCTAAACCGAATAATGAAAATGCTTGTGAAGAAAAATATATAACCAACTTTGGTTAAAAATAACCAAAACGTCAACACTTTTCAATTAATGTGTCCTTGTAAAATATTTTTGGATTCCGCTAAGTTTTATTCCAACTTAGATGTAGATGGACCAAATCTCATTGGGATATATTCATTGCTAAACAAAGTTTCATGTTGTCGACAAACTGGATTTCTTGTACCAATTTCCAGTACCAATTTTTTATTGTTGTTTTTATTTTATCATATTAAACTAAACTAACTAAACTAACCAAGCATTCTTTTTTTTGTATTTGTTTAGTTTACATTCTCACATATTATTTTTTAATTTAGTTCTTATATCTAGTTTTTTCTGAAACTTTTTATGATGATGCACTCAAAAGTACAGTGGTTCTCTAAAAATATCATTCGATTTTATACATTACTTAAAGTGAAAATAATATCCGCGGTTTTAATGCCTTCTGTCAGTGGCCTTATTTGCCTTTCGAAAGAGAAATAACGCTACTGTCCATTATTTCCGAGGGAGTTATCACACTGCACTCCACACAGCGCCACATTGAATTGGAGGTTTAATCGGATTACCAAGCATTTGCAAAAAATTTTGTGTTCAGTACAAAATTGGCCTGATAAAAAGCTTGTTGTAAAGAGGTCTGAAATTGTAAAAGTTAACGGAAAAATACACATATTTCATCTAAATCATATAAACCTCAAGTTAATTTCGTCATTGAATGTTCAGAGCTTTTTACATGCTCTCAGTTTAAAAACTTAATCCATTAGATATCAAAACAAAAGTACAAATAAAGGGTTAAAGCATTTAAACAAATCACAGCATGGGCGAAATTTCGTTGTAATTAAAATAGTTTAGATGGCTTACATACATATATGCTATGTGCAGTAGTTGAAATAAAATATCTTTATAACATATTTCACTTATACATACATATCCCTGGCAACTGTAATACACAACTAAAAAACAAATTGTGGTATGCTTATGTAAGCAATTAGATTAATAAATAAGGTAACGCCACTCAGCCGTTTTTCGTTGAGTATTCGCTAAAGTAGCATCAGTTATAATAAACTCTAATTTTAGTTTTAATTTGATATCAGTAAAAGTATTAAAATATAAGAATCTTGGAATCCTATTTAGATAATACAACGATTTAGCTGATATTAGGCAAGATAATATCAGCTAAATCGTTGTATTATCTAAATAGGATTCCAGGATTCTTATATTTTAATACTTTAGGCAAGATAATATCAGCTAAATCGTTGTATGTAATGTAATGTATTCGTAAGTCAGAAAAATTGTATTATTAATGCTTTAGAAAATATAGCAAAAGCAAGTATTTCGCTTCTTGATTATGATCAATGAGTACAATGTGGCTTCAGAAATTCATATCTGCAAAAAACAAAAAAATAGAATTGAACCATGAACATTTTCGTGAGATTATTTTTTTCTACAGTCCACGTGGAGTAACAAGGCAATAAAACAACAAAAAACCATTCATTAGCACCGTAAAAACAGGAACAATGAATTATGTCGAACATCAATCACCTTGTGGTAAAAAAGGAGTGTTCGCATTGAATCCCACACAATTTAAAAAACGCCCTAGACACGCGGCTGGATAAGTGCTTTGAAAATTGGTTTGCAAAAGTGTATTGATCATCATGGAGAATATTTTGAAAAACAATAAGACCATTTTCAATCACCTATGTTCATTTTTTCATTGTTAAGCCAGGAATATAAATAGCAACCCTCGTATATAACCGCATTTGTATGCTTTTACTAATATTTGAGTATATCTTTGGACGCCTTAGTGTTAGATTTTAGTTGTTTGATACATTTTTGGCCAGAATATTTCTATAGTTGATTCTTGACAATAATGTACACCTAATTCTCTTTTTACTCCAATTTTTTGGGAACGTATCTATCGTGTAAAAGGAGAATTAGGTGTATATCGATTTATATAGTACTAGCTTTAATCCGCGGCCCCGCTCGCGTAGCAGTAGTTTTGAGGGACTTAGGATGTATATAAAAGAATTACAAACAATAATTTTAAAGAAAATAATTTTTTATTAATAACCATAATATTACAATACCCGGAATTCGTTGCTATACCTCGTTGAATAAAATCAAAACAACCAATCAGAAAAATATCAAGCGAAATTAATTTTATTAGTTTTCTATCTCAAACCGTTTTTGAACTTTACATTTGGGTCATAGTTGAACAGCTTATGCGGATTATGAAGTCTAAAGTGTGCTATAAATAGTGGGAAATAGGAAAAACTAAGATTTTTTAAATTAAATTTAAGCAAAAATTTGATTATTAGTGGGAAGGGAGTTTAATCATAAAAACATGCCTATAACCTTCATTGGGTGAAAATATGAATGTATAAAAATTTTTACGTCATTTGGTGTTGTCGTTTCGTAGTGATGCGCGGACAACGTACAGACATTCACCTTTATAGTATAGATTTACACTTCTATTGAAAATAATTTAATACTGCTTGGCGCCAATACTTTGAAGCGGTTACTAAACAACCAAATATTGTTTACTTGCAGTAATAACTACAATAGGAATCGTTCATTTTCCGAACCAGATTTAACAAGTAAGATTACTGAAAACTTCTTATAAAATATCATTACGTATTAAGCATATTTATATATTGTGAATCGCGTGAAAATGATTCGTGTTTAAAAAATATGTGTCAAATACATACATACATACATACGTACGCATAATAAAAATATTTATCTCTTTCTAATAGATCCATGTAAGCTTTTGAATCGCTTTACCATTAAATATCCACATGAGTATATTTCGATCGATGATTTGAAATTCTTCAGACGAAAGGCATACCCACCGGGTAAGTTCAGTGTTCAATGCCGAATTAACGTAAGTGAAGAAAACTATATTTGAAAAAAATGTTGATGTATACCTATGTAGCCGTCGTGGCTGAATAGGTTGGTGCGTGACTATCATTCGGAATTCACAGAGAACGTAGGTTCGAATCTCGATGAAACACCAAAATTAAGAAAAAGTTTTTTTCTAATAGCCATGAAAAAGCTCCTCATAAAAAATATCTGCCGTTCGGAGTCAGCTTGAAACTGTAGGTCCCTCCATTTGTGGAACAAGACGTACGCCACAAATGGGAGGAGGAGCTCGGCCAAACACCCCAAAAAAAAAAGAGTGTATGCGCCACTTATATATACATATATATATGTGTACTTGTATATGCACATCGCATTTTATTTACATTTTTTCATGGCCGCGCGTTACTACTTACATACATATGTATACATACATACATGTACGTTAAAAATATCCGTTGCGGCTTACTTTGATAATAACATTTACAATAATGATTACATAATCCATTTACTTAGTGTGCATTATGGAGTCTTTTCAATCTGAAGTAATTACAATATTATATGTTAATACAAAATATGTAGAAAAATTGGAAATTTTTTATTCTCAAATATTTAATGGCATCTCAATATTTTTATTTTAGTTTGCAAAGAAATCTGTTCTCGTCCCATATAGTGACAGTGAGTGTGAAGAAGAAACTTGTGTGAGAAATAAAGGTTTCAAAAAGCAAAAAATGTTGCGAAATAGGTCGTTGCTAAGAGGAAGATGGGGTCTTCAACCTAAGCATACATTATGGCTATATAAGGCGGTTATACGACCTATTTTATCGTATGGTTCGGTAGTTTGGTGGAAAGCTCTAAGGAGAGAGTACTATACCAAATTACTCGGCAGAATACAAAGATCAGCCTGTGCAATAACGGTCGGTGCAATCAAATCATGTCATAGAGAGGCTCTTAATGGACTGATACACGTTATTCCAGTAGACCTACATATTAAGAAGACGGCAACCATGAGTGCTTTTAGGTTAAATGAAGCGGGTCGTTGGAAAGAAAAAACTTATGGTCATGCAAGCCTATTGTTGCGACAAACTCAGTCAACCTCGGAGAGGACTGACTTCATCGTCCCGACGGTAACATTCAATAGGAATTTTGCCACTCTCTTTCCATCTAAAATATTATTGATTGTGGTGTTGGACCTGGTATATATTCTCACAGACTTAAAATTTAGAAATATGTGCGTCTCCCTAATACCAGCAGTATCTTCCAGGCGGAAGACTGTAAGCTATTAATCGTAAATTTCTATTTTAAGGGCAATATCGCTATCGTTTCGGATAGCCAAGCTGCAATCCAGGCACTGGGTTCGGTTACAACAATCTCTAAAGTGTTGGAACATAGTAGGAATAGCCTCATCACCTTGAGTGAAAACCATAAAGTTACATTAATCTGGGTCCCGGGATATCGGAACATTGAAGGTAACGAAAAAGCAAATGAACTGGCAAGAGGGGGATCTGCCATGAATAACGCTCTTGCAGAATCGGTATTCACACCATTAGGTGAAGTCAAGAATATAATTTCCCTAAAATACCTCTGAATCGCGGATTTTAGATGGAAAGACTAGACGAAATGCAAAATGCGGAACGTTAAGGCCCACCTACAACCTCCAGCAATCGTCGACATTGATAAACATGAAACAATGGGACGCCTGGAGACTAAAGGCAGTCATAACTGGTTTTTGGTCTATCCGAGAACAAACGGCCAAAATGGGTATCCCTCACAATACATACTGTAACAGTTGTAAACAAGCGGAGAAAATGGAAACAATCTTCCATTTCCTTTGTGAATGCCCTGCCGTATGGAAGCACAGAATGTTAACCCTGGGCCAACCGCTGTTCGAGAGTCTCGAACAACTGTCTGGCTTAGATGCCACCAACCTAATAAGGTTCTTGAGCCGCACAGACTGGATATAGTCATGCCAGGCACGTGCGCAGACCCTCAGATTTAGGGGGGTTCCAACTTTTGTTGCAGTCTGATGTGACTTTGCTTGTGTTTATAAATTTATGACACAGTACACGCTTAAGTCACAGTTTTGGATATGATGAATCATTGATTGGTGATAAGGATAAATAATAATCAAAAAATTCGTATATAAATAAATAAAAATTGTGGAAAGTCATGTACAGACAAATTTAGTGCGATAGATAGTGCCATAAATTAACATTTTTGGGGTCTGGGTAATGAAATAAGGCAACAAGACCGGTTACTATCGCGTATGACGCGCAAGTGCGATCAACGAAGAAAATCTGTAAGCAGCAGTTTTGAATGACTAATTTAGACATATGAGAATATAGCAACTTTATATAAATATTATATCGCCTATTTAAATCATATTCATAAGGAATTAAAAAATGTATCTTTAACCTTTGGTAGACCCACTGGGGCAGGACTCACCCCACAAAATATTTCATAGGTTGTAGTTTGTTTATTTGTAACATCTGGAAATATCCTGTTAGCTGTATTTTAGCAATTTACCCCCGATTTTACTATTCGACAGTTGCGCCGGAATAGCTATGGTCGCATATTTTATGAAAAACTGTAAGTATAAAAACTACATTATGATGCCAGTAGACTCTATTCATAGCGCTATAGAGTCTTTTACTCGGCAAAGAAATGTGTGGGTTCCTGGTGAATGGTTCACCATTATTTCAAACACGAGAACAAATCCAAGAAGTTATGAGTGTAAAGTAATGGAAATTTTGAATTGAAAGACTGGACAAATTCCTTCTTGGTCACTTACGTTAATACGGCGGTTATGACTCCATATATAAAGATAAGATAAGATAAACCAGGCTTTATTCAAATAATTTCAGTGGGTTGTGAATACTACTAACATATTGTACCTCTAATTATTAAATTTCACTCCATTTGCATAACTTTCCAAATGTTCTTCCTACACTTACAGACTTCCACACACGGAGCATAATTTGTCTGCAGTCAAGTGATGAACCAGCGCTTCCATTTAGTTCCCTTAAATCTGAGTACAAGCGGCAATTTCGAGATTTAAAATTTTATTTGAGGCCAAACCTTTTAAGACAATCTACATCATTGCATTTAGAAGGCTTAATGCAAGATAAATCAGAACATCAGGAGCAATTTCATTGGTATACGTCAGATGACTTAGAATTGTAAGTAGGAACCTAATCAAACTTTCAACGCAAAAAGTTCTTGACTAAACACCTACTAAAACTGCCAAAAATTACATTAGTACATTATTTCCTCTGTGTTAATATTATAATTATAATTTGAGGAAATACACGTGATGTAAAAATACATTAACATATTTCGCTATTCTTATATTATGGTAAATAAATGGTACACGTGCATATGTTTAATGTTTTTTATTATTTATATTATAGCTGCCGTTCAATTCCTGCTAAAAATTCCGAAAACTTATTTATGACCGGGGATATAAATATGGAACCCGAATATCGTTCATCCTATATATCCTACCCAATGGTGGATCGCACTACAAAAATACTACCCCGTGAGGTATTTCGTCTGGATCCCGACCCAATAAATAAAAAACTCCAGCCAACAGCAGAGGGAGCGATTGCAACCAAGAAATCTGTCGATAATAAAATATCACGTCAGCTTGCCGCTCGTAATCTTCAAATATGCCACCCTCAGCACTGTGTCCCAGAGACGAAATACAACACTAACCCATCTGAGTACAAACACCAATTCGTGCAATTTCCTATCGAGAAAGCACACTCCATACCACAAATAAGTAATCTTAAAATACAAGGTAAATTTGGGGGCGTGCCAGAGTATCAAGACTGTTTTAAAATGTATGAGAACTATTCGAAGAGCGCGCCTATAAAAAAAGTTGACAATTTACGTGTATCTGGTGCTGAAGTGATAGAAAAAATGAATGATAACACTAAAGTGCCAGAGTATCGTGAGAAATTCCGTGAACCACCAAAAAATGTGTCAAAAGAAAAGCCACTTAAAACCTATGACCATTTACATTTAAACGGTCAATTTTCGAAAGATATACCGGAATATTACGAAAGCTTTCGTGATCCGCAGATTAGACAGATGCCGGAACGTGGCAAATGTCGGGAACCATATCTACGCTTCAAAGGTAAAATAGAATTTAACCCCGAATATCGCAACACTTTTTTAGATTTTCCACGTTCACGTCCAATCGTGTGCAAACCAACCTCCACATTTCGTCTACCAACCACATCGGCTATATCCAATACGGTGGCTATGAAAAGTACAAAAAAATCGCCGTGTCGCAAATTTAAATCATCTTCCCCGCAAAGAGTCGAATGTAATGAAGTTGTACCCATTACGGATATCACCATAACCCCGGAGTATCGACGTGCTCATTACCAGTATCAGTTACGCGAGCGCACTTCTGCGAGCAAACCAAAAGTGGAGAAAATAGGGGAAGCTAGCATTGGACATGCATCCAAAACTAAATATGCATCAATTGTAGCGCAACGCAAAATTTCCGAGTCATCGGACACGTCCAACAAACCTTTATATATGCAGAAACGACGTACTTCGAGCCATCGCCAAGCAAACATGGGATACCAATATGGCATAGGTGGACCTACTAGTTGTGCAACGAAAAAGGTGCCAAAATTTGGTAGACGTGCTTCTGTGCTGCAAAACACATCTAATTTGGAAACTGGATTTGGGCAAGATAACGACGAGTCTTTTGTGGTGCTTAATGAACCATGTAAGCAGTCGCACTGGATGAAGAAATCGTGGTATGAATCATAAATAGGAGATATGTGTATGTGAAATAAATTTATTAGTTGCGCAGTTGTATTAACTTATGTGTAGTGAAAAGTGTGTATGTCTCAAAGCCTAAATTTTTATAAATATTAGTTTTACTATTTCGGAGGAGGGTTTTATTCTATTTGCATCAAATTGTGAAAAGAACTTGAGTTTGAGAAAAAATCTTCGACTGATTGCAATTTTAAAATGAATAAGAAATATTTTCATTGCTAACAAATCAATAAACGAAAAATGAAAGAAAGTGGTTTTGCATTTTCAGATTGTTATGAATGTAGGTAAGAATTCATAATATGCACGTACATAATCGAATATATGTAAGTAGTATATCGTTGGTTCTCCTGGCATAGAACCGTCTATTGTTAAGTAAAAAATAAATGTAGTATTGATCCTATAGAGCATGCTAACTCATTTCCGTTTATTTAGGTATATTTTAAAAACTTTAATATGTGAACAAAGTTTATTCGGGAAATGTACTCGTATTTTAAAACGACATAACATTTTCCATTTCTTTGATTAAATATAAGTTCTATTGAAGGTTTCTGTGGTGAGAGCACGTTAAATTTCCGGTAAGTACATGGTACTAATTAGAAACACAGCATGCCCATGCCTATACCTATCCTTTCGTAACATACATATAACATATCAGATTGATCGAACGAGTGTGTGAATACGAATCCACGAATATGAATACGTGTGAAATGAAATGTAATGAGCGGGCAGAGTGTTATGATGGCGAATCCTGGATTACGTTGCACAGATTGGATTAAAAATTTGAACAGAGAGAGGTAGAGGTTAAGAATGATAGAGAAGAAGTTTGCGCTTTCCGAATTCGCCGTGTCGTAAGAGTCGTGCGTGACATCACATTAGCTGAGTTGTGCAGTATTGCCAACCATTTGCTCTTCGCAATAAATTTAGTTCTTTTTATACCCAAAATGCGAACATATTTAAGTTTGGTGTTTTTTTTTAATTTAAAGCTACCGAAACTGGAAGTTAAAAAAAACTGTATTATTAAACAAAAGAAGATTAAAAAAGGTCACTCTGAGAAGATTTTAATACCAATGAAAATTGATTCTTATAAAATTTGATACTTTCAAGTGCAAATTTAATTTTTTGCTTCTTTTAAGGTTATGCAAGAATATTAAATATTCTTCTCTCAACTCTTCTTAACATTGAAAACCTTTTTACACATTTTAAAAAGCGTTTAAATTTACTGAATGCGAATTAAATCCATAAGGCCTCAAGAGATGTAATCACAGTAAAAGTTAGCAAAAAAATACCAGAAAATACTGATGAAACCATAACGACCTTTTTACAAAAATAGTACCTTATCTTGTTATTATATTGTATAATACATAACCTCAAATATAGTAAAAAAGTTGTTCTCTTAACAAAAGAGTTTCTCTTAACAGAAAACTCATAATTAAATTGTATAATACATAACTATAACACATTAATATCAGAATATGACTGCTGGAAGGAGAAGAACACCAACAATAACGGCAAAAAATGCTAAATCAAGTTACTAAAATGGTAATCTGGCCATGCTGGTGCTAATATGACGTCGCTCATTGTCAAATTCGCTGAGAGCAAAGTAACGGTACCATGAAAGGCGCCATCTCATTATTCTTTCCATCATGGGTGTATAGGTATATTAGTAGTGTGGCGTGGCATCTTGCCTGCCAGCCATCAGTATCAGTATCGGTATATGAGTATATCAGTATCAGATAAATTGAATACAATATGAAAAAATTATCCTCTTATACCACTTGCACCTATCTATACCTATACTATATTTTCGTAACATATGTAAAATATATTAGACTGATTGGACTGGGGTGGACCGGACTAGACTGTGCAGTATTGGACTGTTCACCTTCCCAAATCAAGAGAAAAGGAGATAATTGAATTAAAATTTAATTGTGATCGCTATAATTTCAGATATTTTACTTTCTTCTGATATTCTTATCTGATACTATGTTTTTAAGCTAAACAAATGTGAAGTCATCTCTGCTAATTGGTTTGGTGGTTTACAAATTAGTTTTTGTTATCCACTTTTTATGTTATAATCAAAAATTGCAATATTTTTAATATCTCTTTATAATTATGTGTTTCGCCTTGTCTTTCAATGTTAAGTTTTGAATTTTGCTTATTTTTGTATTTTAGACTGATTTTTTTTATTTTTATTGCATGGTGGTCATGTGGAGACTGCGAAATTCCCAATTTTCGAATAAAGAACACACAATTAAGGTTTCTACCGATGTGGCACCAGTGGATAAAATTATATAAAATCGTTGTGCAGATCCGTAATAAAAACATTCTCAGCTGACCGTCAAAAAATTACCACAGCTGATATTACCTGTTTCCAAAACGCTGTTTTTGTAAAACAAAAATGATTAAATTTCATAGAAAATCAAGTCTAAAAATGTAGTATAAATTCAGATATTTCTCAATAAAGAAGCATTAACATAGCCAAGAAATATATTAAAAATAATTGTTATTGATTCCAAATCAAAGATATTATTTTGTATTTTTTTGTCGGTATTCTAATGTTTTTAATGTTACCATAAAATGTAGCATTGTAATATTATTTGATGATGCACTTTAAAATACCGCAAAATTCAGCATTGTATATAATGAAAGTAGCCGTCTTATTTAAAAAATTTCGTCAAGCAGACGAGGTTTGTTCAAAAAATAAGGTGAATTTTCAAATTTCGCGGGCTATGTACATTCGACAAAGGGAGAGAAGATGTGAATGACGGCGCTCGCTCTGGATGAAAATGTTGAGAAAGTGAAGAAAATTGTTATGAAGAATCGTCGAATCGCAATTAGAGAACTTGCTGAGGCTGTCGGAATTGCGGTTGGCTCATGCCATACAATCTTTTTTAAAACTTTGGGCATGAAGCGTGTTGCAGTGAAGTTTGTTCCAAAATTGCTGAATTTTAACTAAACACAACGTCGCATGAGCATCGCTCAGGAATTGTTGTATGACGTCAACGATGATCCGTACTTGCTTAAAAGGATCATAAATGGTCACGAATATGGCTATATAGTTATGACATCGAAACCAAAGCCCAATCGTCCTAATGGAAGAGTCCAGGAGGGCCAAGACTAAAAAAAGCACGCTAAGTTCGATCAAATGTCAAGGTTTTGCTCATTGCTTTCTTCGATTACCATAGCGTAGTGCATCAAGAGTTCTTATCACAAGGTCGTACGATAAATGAGGAGTGTTACCTTGAAGTTATGCGTCGTTTGCGTAAAACAAAACGAAAAAAACAAACACAAATCTATCAAACTTGTATGCGCCTCTTAAAGTAAACTCTATTTTTATTAATATGAGCCATTATGGTCAGTGGGCCTCGAGGAAATCTATTATCCCTAGAGAGCGCGTCACTCTATCAACTTTGAATCAACCTTCTACATCCGCTGATGCCAAGAGTCAAAAGCGTCAATACACAAGAAAAGGACCGTCTAAGTATAAATTTACCAGAGGTCTCTCGCTATTCTCGGCAGAATAAGCAAAAATGAGGCCGAAGGTAAATCTCATACCAAAGACGCGGCCGATAAGGCAAGGTGCGAAAAGGAGGTAGACGAGTAGCTAGGGTTCCAGCCCATTGAGAATGGGTGATCAAATGTGACTTTTGATTTCCTGCAAAAAATTTGAGCGCATAATCTTTATATTAGTAATAATAACTTTGAATAATAACAGTAGGCCATATTTTGAAATATGTTGCTTTACTACCACAACAAATGTGCTGCTGGAATATACCGCAATTATATACGGTCAGGTCAAACAGTAATCTTCCGCGATGTCCCATGCTACGCCGATTGTTCTATTTCCACTATTGAAAGAAAATTGGCAAATAATACCGTCTGAGTATACATCCTCAACCGAGCGATTACTCGTATTATAGATTTGAAAAAGAAACCGTAAAATAGAAATATATAACTCATCTAAAAAGTTTTAACTGATAAAAATTGTGAACGGTTTTTATATACCTTTAACTATTCCATAAAAATAGCATTAAAAGCACAATTTTATTTGCGTAGAAGTGATTGCCCGCAACTGACCTTTGCGGTAGCAGGATGTAATTAAGAATTCTGTGGTCATAAGCAATAATCGCCTAAGTCGACTTAGAAATGAATTATGTATACTAGCATATTCAACTAATAAAACTGTATATTTACGCGAAGTTCCTATCACTCTAACTATTTTTTTAGTGTAAATATTAATAAAAACATATTAGCCTAACTCGCAACGAAGTGCTATTGCATTTACTATATGAGTCTAAGTATACTTAAGAAGATGGTCAATTACAATAATGTTATATTTAAATGGCCTATAATAACTTAAGTTGTTTTTGCACCTAAATTTTTTTTTAAGTTTGTCATACACAAGAGAGCTGACATAAGAGCCAACGTGAAGGTGAGTGTTTATTACAAATTGAAAATATATATAAGCATGCACTATCTCTTCAAAAGTTGTTAATGCATTTTTGTTGTGAGTTTTTAAGAGAGCTATATCTTCATACGCGACAAATGCGAATGACATATGCTCTTATTATTTTTGCAAAGTGCAGTTAGATTGGTATGCCTAAAGCGCCATTTTAAAATCATTTGAGTTAAGCAATTTCCTGTGATTAATGCAGAGGTTATAAGAGGTCAGAAAAAAAAAGTTTCGGTAAAATTGAATATTTTCTGAACTAAAAAAATATAATAAAGTAATTAATAAAAATATTTAAAATTAATGAATTGGAAAACGAAGTAAATGTAACAGGTAAGATTGAACAAACAAATAGCTTTGCTAAGTTGCTTAAATTTTTGCAATTAATAGGTTATGATGAAAGCAGTCACATCTCGTTTTTAGAAGGCAGTGGGGCTGATTTACTAACAAATGTTTCTAATACTCCACTATGCAGTGGGAATGAGGCAGATAAATCAAATTTACAGGAAAATCTCCGTTTTGACAGTGATGACTCAGTCCTAGATTCCGACTATGAGGACTCAACTTCTACTAATAATGGAAATAGTAGCAATTTAGATGATGATGAACTGCTCAACGAGGCCCGACTACATCCCAAAGAGCTTATTCGAGGAAACAATCATGCACAAGACCGAACTTGGGAAAAGCATACGTTAATGTAAAGGGTGTTGTTGTGTCGGAAAGAAAATTGAGACCTCTTATTATTGATTGTCGCATGAAGTGCAAATCAAAGGTTCCGCTTGCATTTCAGAAAAGCATTTTTAATAAATATTAGTCGTTGGGTACGTACAATCAGATAATTTTTTTCATTGGTTCCTTAATTGAAATCAACGACAAAAAAACTCAATATATGCAAAAACACCCTGAAAGGCCACGTGAGCAAAAATTTCAGGCTGCTTATTATGTTGAGTTTGAAGGCCAAAGGGTGCAGGTATGCCAAAAATGCTTCCTACAGTGTTTTGATGAGAGTGCCAGTTTCGTCAAAACTGTTTTGAAGAAGAAATTACACTATCCTAACAGTGACCTTGTTGATAAGCGTGGATCAGGTGGAGGAAAAAATATACTTACGGATGATAAAGTTCAACTTGTAAGGGACTACATAAACAGCTTTCCAAAATACGAAAGTCACTATATCAGAAGAGATACAAGTTGCCAATACTTACATGCAGTATTATCCCTGGCCCAAATGTATACTTTGTTTTGCGATAAATACAAAGCCAACGTAGTTAGTGTTTCCTCATACAGTGGTATTTTTAAAAGTAAGTTGCATCTATAAGGCCTTTCTACACGATATGGTTTGTACATATGACTTGTCATTCTTTCTACACTCACGTATTGTCGTATGACTTCCAATGCTTTAAGTAGTTCAATTTATTTGCTTTTTTCTTACAATAAATAAATAACTGCAAAAAATGTTGCCAACAAATTAAGGAATAGGTTAATGTAGTTATGTGTCAGGCGAAAATAGAACCGTTTCTATTTTGTATCTGCAGCTTTCTAAATAGACATATAGAAGTTAATTTTTCATTTGTTAATTTGAGTTTTTTAAAAAACTTGCGTGGACAGGAGTCCACGTCTTTACAGTTTATTGTTCACTTAAAAACTAAATTTACAAAATATTCTTACTTCTATATTACAACTAGAGTTTGGCCAGGTCACGTTGCATCAGCATGTGCTGGGAAAATTCGTAAGTTTGGGAAATGCACGGTCAGCGCTTTAGTCTTGCGCGTGTGGTGTCGTTTACCCGTGAGACTCAACTTTGTGATATGTTCACAATATGATACATGATATTATATTATGTGCCATGAACATGTGTCATGGTAACAAACCCCCCCCTAAGATTCAAACGTCCTCGTTTGAAGTCTTGTTGAAAATTTGGTTAAGTCCTTTTATTGCAGCCTCCGTTAAATCGATGGACCGTGTTTCTTTGTTTTTTCTAGGTGACAGGATTAATTTGTTTGAAAATATGGCAATGATTATAAGTATTATCATAACGCTGATGCTTGCAGCATACTTGAGCCGATATGACGATCCTGTTAGTATAATTTCTTTTGTATTATTGAAATTTAATTGTTTTAGCATTTCTAAAGAAAGAATTTCTTCACTTCTGTTTGATATCGATATTGGTTGGAGAATAGCAGGTAGGGGTTTGTTCGTTGATTTTTGCCCATTGAAAAATTTCTTTCCGTTGATTTGAATGGTGGCGTTATTGAAGTGAATCACAAAAGTACCGTTAAGATTTGTATAGTCTTCATTTATTAGGACACCGCCCCTGAAATCGTTTAGGAATATAACTCCAGGTGACAGCTCCTCGAAGTCGGGGATGTGCTGGCTATTTGTGACTGTGCAGTTTGGCAAACGACTTGTTAAAAGGTTACTAATACAATAATCATTACTTAAATCTAGCAAATTATCCCTTAAACATATTTGTAATGAGTTGTATTTTTTACAATTGCTTTTTATTCCATAAATAATTTTTTCGCAGTTGAGAATTGAATTGAAACTGATTTTGTTAATATTGTTGTTTTTCTTTACCGCTCTGATATCAATAGTTTGACAAATTTGATTTTCTACAGTTGGTAAACTTATAATATAAATGATTGTCTTGCCATTAGTCGCTATTTTAATTTCAGAAAATTCCAGAGCTTCGTTCAAATTTACAAACGGGATGTTATCTTTATCAAAAATTTTTTTTGCAATATCGATTTCTTCGGTTGACATTATGTATGAATTTATTATATTGGCTTTTGCCCAATGTATCGCATAAGCGATATTTACGATTTCCTCTTTCATAATTTCTAATTTGTATTTTAATTTCAAAAATGATTCTATTTCTTTACCTTCGTTGTTTTGCATATCTTTCATAATATGGTTTGTGATATTTGTGATTTCATTAACTTTTTCTATCGTAAGCTTATTAATAAGAACTTGATTATTGTTATTTTCTAGAAGGTTATTTAATTTGTTTACAACTATTTCATGGTCTTCATGGTCTGGACTTCCTGCAATCCATTTCCATGCACTGCCCAAAAAATTTAGTGATCTTTTAGATTTCCTATCTATTCTTAGGTTATTAATATGGGCCTTTATTTGAGTTATTAAGAGTGATATGAAGGGGTAGTTCGGGTTTCTGTAGAATGTTTCTGTTTTTGCCGTTGCTTCTATATGTTCCAGGATTTCTGTGTATTTGTCAATATCTATTCCGTGTATTATCCTAAATTGTCCTGTCTGTAGTTTTGCTGTTCCTTTTTCTATTGTGATTAATTGGGAGTTCGAGTAGTCTAGTATCTGCACCTCTGCGAGGCACAGTGGTAAAAAAAACCTGAAAAAAAATGTTGTAGTTAGTTCCGTACTCTGCTCTTGTGAATGATTTGCCCTCTTTCAGTCACTAACGTGCTATTCCTATCTTCCTTAACTATTTCTTTGCTATAAGGTTTACTTAGCTTAGTACCTAATCTTCTATTTTTCTTAACAAAAATTACCTGTCCCGGTAAATATATTTTATTTTCTTGTTTGTTTTTATTGTGGTAGTCGATGTCCTTTCTTTGTTTTTGTGCTATCTTTTCTAAATTGTTTTGACGTGTCCTTTCAATGTCTTCTGGTGTGAAGGTCACGTTTCTGCTATTCCTATCTTCCTTAACTATTTCTTTGCTATAAGGTTTACTTAGCTTAGTACCTAATCTTCTATTTTTCTTAACAAAAATTACCTGTCCCGGTAAATATATTTTATTTTCTTGTTTGTTTTTATTGTGGTAGTCGATGTCCTTTCTTTGTTTTTGTGCTATCTTTTCTAAATTGTTTTGACGTGTCCTTTCAATGTCTTCTGGTGTGAAGGTCACGTTTCTGCAAAAAAATAGATCTACAGGTCTCTTTTCGGTAACGGAATGGACACTGTGGTTGTATTCAGATACTGCCCTCTCTAGCAGCTCCTCGAAATTTCTATGCCCGCCATTCTCCTTAATGCAGCGCATTATTTCCGTCAGCGTGGAATGGAATCTTTCCACTTGTCCATTTGCCTGACTTTTATAAGGTGGAGTAGTATAGACTTCAATTGCTAGCTCGTCCCTCATCATAAACATAATTGAATTAGAGTTGAGTGATGGCTCATTATCTATTACGACAACTTTCGGGACGCCAAAGGAGAACAGAATTTCTCTTAAAGGTCTTCTAACGTCTTCTATAGATCTGCTATTTAACATTTTTGTTACCGCGTATTTCGTAAACTTATCTAAAGCGGTCATAACTCTTTTACCCTCTGTCAGGAATATGTCTATGTGTATTGTGTGACCAGGGAAAGTTGGTAGTGGAGTTGCTGCCAGTTTTGGTTGGTTGGGATGTCTTTCGTACTTACTTTCTTTGCATACCGTGCAATTGGCTACAAGCCGCTTAATCTTGTTCGTCATACCGGGAAAATAACTTTTTTCAAGAATTTGAATTTTATTCTCTTTATCGTTTCTGTGGGCTCTTAAGTGCTCCCTCAGGATAATTTCTTCCTGTTCTTGTTCGTTAACAATGTCCTCAACTATTTTTTGTGTATATCGGCATTTGAAGTTTCTAAAATGTAGTGGATAGATGTTTTGGATTAAACCCATCGTTCTCTCATTTGTATGAATTCCGTTTATAACCGATGGATTCAGATATCTTTTGAGGAGCGCCAAAATATTTTGCTCATTGAACTGTGGCTCCTTGATTACGTGACGATGCATCGTTGGAAAAACTATCTTAAACTGGTACGAAGCTGTGTCCGCTTCCTCAAGGAAAATTTGGTTCTTGAAGGCATTCACTGGCGCTTCTGTACAGGGTATAAGGTCATGGCCTGAACTTTCGTCACTATGGGTAGTAGGCGTAAGCGAGTTGACTTGGTTTAGTATCCTCGAAAGTGCATCTGCTACTACGTTTGATTTTCCCGGTTTATATAATAATTCATGATTATACTCCTCTAATATCGCTTTCCATCTCTTCATTTTGCTATTTGCGTTTTTGTGGCTGAGTGCATAGGTCAATGGTTGGTGGTCGGTAATTATTTTTACTTTCTTCGAACCGTACAGATAGCTTCTTAGGTTGTTTAAAGACCAGATTATAGAAAGCATCTCTTTCTCGTTAGTTGCATAACTTTCTTCCGTTTTATTA
Source organism: Anastrepha obliqua (assembly GCF_027943255.1). Classification (NCBI taxonomy): domain Eukaryota; kingdom Metazoa; phylum Arthropoda; class Insecta; order Diptera; family Tephritidae; genus Anastrepha; species Anastrepha obliqua. The sequence goes on along the minus strand of NC_072895.1, from coordinate 47,481 downwards.
AGAGTCCTCGAGATGAAGGTTATTGGGCGATTTTCTTGCGATAGGACGGCTCCTATAGCAAAGTCGGATGCATCCGTTGTGAGTTCGAAGTCTTTTTCAAAGTTGGGATGTGCCAGGATAATATCCCTTGATATTAGAGCATTTTTAATCTTATTGAATGATTCGATAGCTTCCTTATTAAGGTTTATTTCTAACTTCCTTGAGTTTCTTTTTGAAGTATTTCCAGCTTCTCCGCGAAGTAGCGTCGTCAAGGGCTTGGCAATTTTGGAGTAATCCCTAATAAATCTCCTGTAATAGCCTGACATTCCTAGGAAAGATCTCAACTCCTTCAGAGTACGGGGAATTGGGAATTTTGCAACGGCTTCAACCTTTTTGGGGTTTGTTTTTATTCCTTCTGAACTGATGACATATCCTAGGAATTCTACTTCCTGTTTGGCGAATTCGCATTTGCTTAATTGTACTTTCATATTCGCACTTTCTAATGTTTTAAATACCATTTCAAGATTTTCCAAATGCTCTTCCTCGTTCCTGCCGAAAATTATAACGTCGTCAATGTAGACGTAACATCTGACTCCTATATGTTGACGAAGGATATCATCTAGTGCTCTTTGGAAGGTTGCGGGGGCATTCTTCAGCCCGAAGGGTAGGCGGAGGAATTCATACTTTCCATTATTAACGGAAAAGGCAGTCTTTTCTATATCTGACTTCCGTAGCGGAATTTGATGAAACCCGCTTTTGAGGTCAATTACTGTAAACAATTTGTTGTTACCGAGGTTTGCTAGGACCTCGTTAATTTCGGGAATGGGGTATTTATCTGGGATGGTTACTGAGTTGAGCTTTCGATAATCAATAACCATACGGTATTTCCTCTCGCCGGATGCATCTGGTTTTTTGTTAACTATCCACACAGGAGAGTTATATGGAGATTTAGATTTTCTTATAATTCCGTTGTCAAGGAGTTCTTCCACTTGCTTTTCTATTTCTGCCTTCAAAGCCATGGGATAGGGGTAAGGCTTGGAATACACAGGATTATCATTAATAGTTCTGATTTCGCCTTTAACTAGAGTGGTGTATGTTAATTTTTCGTCAGGATCAGAAAACAAATTTGGGCATTTTGCAATAATATTATTTATTTTCCGTTGATGCTCTTCAGGGAGATGTGGAATTTCTAATTTGACATTATTAACTTGCTGGGATATTCGCTGCTTGAGTGGGATAACAATCCCTGGAAAAATGGTCATTGTGCCTTTTTCGGTATCTACGATAGCTTTTAGTTTTCTGAGGGTGTCGTTGCCGATGATCCCATGAAAAGAATTCAGGGGTGGCAGAATAAAGAACTTAATTTTTTCTATATTTGGTCCGAAAATTTCTATAAATGTATGATGTGTTATTTCAATATTTCCCGCAACTGATTCTACTTTAAATGGCTTATTTGGTAGTGGATTTCTTATCCTAGTTGATTGAATATAGTTCTTATTGGATCCTGTATCAATAAGAAAATCCAATTGGTCCCCACGCCTTGTTGTAAATTCATAGTACGGAAGTGAGGACGGCGTTAGTCTAAAAAATTAATTAGGTCTACTTCGGAGTGGTTTTGTTCGCTAGTATTCAAATTGCTTTGCCCTTCTGGAGCTCCGATTACATGCTGCATTGCTTCGTAGTAGTCGTCATGTGAATTACCGTAATAACTCTGATTTGGGTTTGGCTCTGTAGGATAATTGGTTACATTTTGTGACACTGCATTTGCGTGAAAAGTACGTTGCATTTTATTCGGAGGGCGAATATATTGAGAAGATAGTGGACGTTTCTGCGGTTGAGTGTTTTGATTAGGACTTGGCCTATTTTGGTAGTTAATCTGTCTAGAGTGTAGAGAAGAATCCACGTCCATAGGGACAGGTGGTTTTGGGGGTAAGTTGGAGCGATTGTTGAATCCTTGATTTAATTGTTGTTGGGGGCGTATTCCAAAGTTGTTGTTAGACTGATAATTATAATTTGGTCTACTATTATAATACGTTGGATTACCCTGGTTCGGTTGCGTCCGGGGTGTCGTGTTAAATGGCCTATTGTTGTAATTGTTTACTTGTCTCGGAGGATAGTTATACCGTTGCGGGGATACCGCATATGTAAGTTCAGGATAAAAAGGGCGGTTGTTTGACATATTTTGCCGTGGAGGTCGCGGCGGCGGTTGATTTAATGATCTATGCACGTTATGTGCATGGTTCATACGAAAGGACATGTTGTCTAATTTTTGACAGAGATGAAGGGCTTGAGGCAAGGTTGTAGGTTCACGGATGCTAAGGAGTCGCGGTAAGTCGCCATTTAGTCCCCTGATGAATGTATCGAGAGCTTTCTCCCGATATGAGTTCGTCATCGTCCTTATGGACTCGTCGCCAAGATCCAAGCATGAGATCTTGTCTAAAATAAGCGAAAGGTGTTGGTAGACTTTTTGGTAAAAAGTTGCAATGTCATCTTGTCGTTGAGCCAAGGTGGTCAATTGGTACTCAAGTGTACCAATATCTCTCTTATCCGAATAATGCATCATTAAGCATTTGCGGATTTGAGCCCAGTCTAACGGAGTACTGTAGGACTCCAAAGCGGTGTCAGCATCGCCGACGATTTTATGACGTATAATGTGTAGGATGGAAAAATATTTAGGAGTGTCTTTCAAAGTTTCGTATGCTCTTAAGATCCTGTCCACACTTTTCCGCCAGGAGCTAAATTCCCCTGGTTTACCTGAAAATTCCCGTAGACATTTGACCATGTCGGGAATCCTGTCTATTTCGTGCATATTTCCTACATTTAAAGCTATATTACAGTCCTGTCCACTAAACTCAGTAATGTTTGGTGTATTTAATCTGTCGAGCACTTCTCGCACTATTGTTTCGACAACAGTAGTGTTAATGGAAGAGGATGGTTTTGTCTGATTGCTACCGTAATCAAGCCGGAGCTGGCTCAGTTGCTCTACTAACTGTTCAGCAGATTCTGTCATTTTTTTTTTTTTTTTTGTTCTCTTTAGCTCCAAGTAAAATTGATCACCTACGAAATTTTTCACTAATAAAAAAATCTATTTTTTCCTTTTCTCAGGATTTTTACGAAATATTCTTTTCAAAAATATTAATTTTCTTACTTTCCGCAAATTTTACAAATATATAATTTTTCCACTTTTTCCCTTTTTTTTTTAGAAAATATCAGTTTTTCTTAAATTTTATAAAAAATATTTTCCTTTTCCCAGGATTTTTACGAAATATTCTTTTTCAAAAATATTAATTTTCTTACTTTCCGCAAATTTTACAAATATATAATTTTTCCAAAAATATCAGTTTTTCCTCAAATTTTATGGAAATATTTTTTCACTCTTACAAATGTTAATTTTTTTAATTTCCTCAAAGTTTAAAAATTTTTTTCACTCTTTAATTCTTTTTCAAATTTTCACTAATTTTTTTTTTCACAATATTTTTTTTATAATTAAGAAATAATATATCTTAAAAGTAATCTCACGTTAGGGTCCAGCGCTGCATGTGGATGTTTGTTGGATGCTTCAGTATTCTCCTTTTTCCTGTGGTACTCGGGCCCTTCGGCGTCACTTGTTGTCCCACTTGTCTCTTGCGAATTGTCGCTTTTACTTCACTTTATTTTTTCTAGCTTAATCACGACGTTTCGCGTAGCCGTACTTTTTATTTTTCGGGCTTTTATTACTTTTCGCGCGCGGTCCCTGCTCGGGCGCCAGTTAATTTTTCATTTGTTAATTTGAGTTTTTTAAAAAACTTGCGTGGACAGGAGTCCACGTCTTTACAGTTTATTGTTCACTTAAAAACTAAATTTACAAAATATTCTTACTTCTATATTACAACTAGAGTTTGGCCAGGTCACGTTGCATCAGCATGTGCTGGGAAAATTCGTAAGTTTGGGAAATGCACGGTCAGCGCTTTAGTCTTGCGCGTGTGGTGTCGTTTACCCGTGAGACTCAACTTTGTGATATGTTCACAATATGATACATGATATTATATTATGTGCCATGAACATGTGTCATGGTAACATAGATATGACAAAATATTATATATATATTAGTGTAAGAAGCCGTTTACGCTTCTTATAATTATTTAATTAAAAAATGTTTTACAGCCATGAATATAAAATTTAAGAAGCCAATGCTTGATACCTGTTCTACGTGCGAAAAATTTAGAGCTAAAATTGCTATTGCTAAACAGGAATCCGATGATATTCTACTACGTGATTTAGAAAAGGAACTCTTAGCCCATCAGAGTAAAGCAGATTTTGCATATGAGTCAAGAAGAAATGACAAAACTTGCTCTTCCGATGATCCCAAAGTTAAAGTGTATACTTCTGATTTGCAGCAGTGCTTGCCTACTCAATACTTAAGAAACTCAATAAGTTTCTACAAAAGGCAGCTTTGGACCTATAATTTAACCGTACAACTGGCACCCCACATTGCTTTATGTGGCATGAGGCACTTTCTGCCCGTGGCGGCAATCAAATCGCATCATGCTTATTCAAACAAATGTATAAACAATCTTCCACAAGTTAATCATGCAATCTTTTACAGTGAAAGTGTCCCTGTATGGGACAAAATAAAAATTCATTCGTGTGTGCAATATTCACATTGGCTCTTGAAATTAACCCCACTTTAGAAATTAATGATCCCAAATTTTTAGAACATGGGCACACGCACATGGAATGCGATGTGGATCATCATCCTCGTGACTGGTACAATTTTATAAGAAGTGTACGTTCCAGAAATCCGTTCAACGTAATTGAAATGAACTTAGAAGATTTTTTTGATTTCCAGCTTTTCTTAAAAACAAAGCTAATGTGGAGAACCAATAATCTAGATGGTGAAAAATTCGTTTGGAAAGATATTAGATGGCTAAGATTTGCAAAGAGAAATTTTGCAAAAATTCTTTATAAAACCACTTTAGACGAACATGCTCCTTTTAAAACATTGAACTGGTTACAACGTGGTGTAAATTCAATAGCAATAAGCGACATATCAATGCTAACACAAGACATTAAGATCAGCTCAAAAAAGAAAAAGGATCTCCTTGATTTACTACCATTTGTAAATCCATGCTTTCATCCTTTTTATAAAAGTTTGTTAACAGATAACTCAACTGATGTACATCCAGATTTAGTAGAAGGTGAATCAGAAACCGAATAACTTCGACTGATATATTATACAATACTTATACTTTTAAATAAATATTACATATAAATATTACAAAAATAAGTTTTCGGAAAATGTCATTTAGTTTAAAATAATGAATTTGTAAAATTCCTTTTTTTTAATAAACTCGTATTAGTGAAATGGACTAACTCTTTATCTTGATAAATTTATATATGCAATAGTTCCTTAACTCAATATGTGCCACACAAACAGCAACCAATTCTTTTACAATAAATGCCTTAGTCAACATAGTCATTCTTATATCATATGTTATGTTTGCAATAAACACTTTTATTTCTTTTTATTAAATATCTCCTAAACAAAAGGCAAGTTTCATTATAATTGTTTAACTGAGCATTGTGCTTGAAATGATCAATAATTATGTATTTACAGTTTTTTAAAGCTTCTACATTTCTCAGAAACGCTTCTGAATATAAAAAGCTATTTATCTCGAAGGCAAAGTTAACGACTTAGGCGATTATTGCTTATGACCACAGAATTTATAAATGATACTTGCATTTCGGCGACAGTATTAAACGTTCAGCTCTCCATTTAAAGGCATCAAGACGCACATTTCATTGAAGAAAAGACAAAGTAATAAATAGGCACGAAAGAGCTAGAATAGTTTGTTTGCAGTGTTAAGAAAAGATTAAACCACAGAACGTTAATGATACCATGTTAATGGTAAGTCAAGCACCAACCTACTCGGCTACGGCCTTTTACAGCCGTTGTTAAAATACACCTGTTAAAATTTTTTAAATTAAAACCACTTAATTTTCGCGTTTTACCGAGATTCGAACCCACGTCTTCTCTGTGAATTCCGAATAGGCGTCAAGCACTAACTATTCGACTACGGCCTTTTACGCCCGCTGTTAAAATACACCTGTTAAAATTTCTTTGATCAATATAAATCGCCATAATTCACAGGTTCTTTTTCGGAAGAACTTATACTTAAATAGCCATTTGAATACCCCATACAACATACCATTGATAGCTAAGAGGTTATAGACCTAACACTTAATAATAAATAAACCAGAACCTTGGTTCGCAACCTCTAGCTGTCACAAATAGATTTGGAATTATATATCATTATCAGTTTTATAAACAGATGAAATATATATAGATAAATATCAATATATACAATCAGTATATATACATACATATATATATATATAGTGGTGAAACGAGGAATGGAAGCAGCGCACCAGAAGTGGGTGTATGTGTATGTGATCACAAGAGGGGTAGCAGTAGGTGATGTGAAAAATGAAGCGCAGATACTGTTGAACATGGAAGCACTGGAGTTGGATGGAGGGTGCATGTGAAAAATGGTGGACCTGGTGAAAAGTGCAGTGATGGCAGTGGGTGGGTGACAGTGGGTGGTTGTGAAAAATAGTGGACCTGGTGAAAAGTGCAGTGGCAGTGGGTGGGTGACAGTGGGTGGTTGTGAAAAATAGTGGACCTGGTGAAAAGTGCAGTGGTGGCAGTGGGTGGGTGACAGTGGGTGGATGTGAAAAATAGTGGACCTGGTGAAAAGTGCAGTGGTGGCAGTGGGTGGGTGACAGTGGGTGGATGTGAAAAATAGTGGACCTGGTGAAAAGTGCAGTGGTGGCAGTGGGTGGGTGACAGTGGGTGGATGTGAAAAATAGTGGACCTGGTGAAAAGTGCAGTGGTGGCAGTGGGTGGGTGACAGTGGGTGGATGTGAAAAATAGTGGACCTGGTGAAAAGTGCAGTGGTGGCAGTGGGTGGGTGACAGTGGGTGGATGTGAAAAATAGTGGACCTGGTGAAAAGTGCAGTGGTGACAGTGGGTGGATGTGAAAAATAGTGGACCTGGTGAAAAGTGCAGTGGTGGCAGTGGGTGGGTGACAGTGGGTGGATGTGAAAAATAGTGGACCTGGTGAAAAGTGCAGTGGTGGCAGTGGGTGGGTGACAGTGGGTGGATGTGAAAAATAGTGGACCTGGTGAAAAGTGCAGTGGTGGCAGTGGGTGGGTGACAGTGGGTGGTTGTGAAAAATAGTGGACCTGGTGAAAAGTGCAATGGTGGCAGTGGGTGGGTGACAGTGGGTGGTTGTGAAAAATAGTGGACCTGGTGAAAAGTGCAGTGGCAGTGGGTGGGTGACAGTGGGTGGATGTGAAAAATAGTGGACCTGGTGAAAAGTGCAGTGGTGGCAGTGGGTGGGTGACAGTGGGTGGATGTGAAAAATAGTGGACCTGGTGAAAAGTGCAGTGGTGGCAGTGGGTGGGTGACAGTGGGTGGATGTGAAAAATAGTGGACCTGGTGAAAAGTGCAGTGGTGGCAGTGGGTGGGTGACAGTGGGTGGTTGTGAAAAATAGTGGACCTGGTGAAAAGTGCAATGGTGGCAGTGGGTGGGTGACAGTGGGTGGATGTGAAAAATAGTGGACCTGGTGAAAAGTGCAGTGGTGGCAGTGGGTGGGTGACAGTGGGTGGTTGTGAAAAATAGTGGACCTGGTGAAAAGTGCAGTGGTGGCAGTGGGTGGGTGACAGTGGGTGGATGTGAAAAATAGTGGACCTGGTGAAAAGTGCAGTGGTGGCAGTGGGTGGGTGACAGTGGGTGGATGTGAAAAATAGTGGACCTGGTGAAAAGTGCAGTGGTGGCAGTGGGTGGGTGACAGTGGGTGGTTGTGAAAAATAGTGGACCTGGTGAAAAGTGCAGTGGTGGCAGTGGGTGGGTGACAGTGGGTGGATGTGAAAAATAGTGGACCTGGTGAAAAGTGCAGTGGTGGCAGTGGGTGGGTGACAGTGGGTGGATGTGAAAAATAGTGGACCTGGTGAAAAGTGCAGTGGTGGCAGTGGGTGGGTGACAGTGGGTGGTTGTGAAAAATAGTGGACCTGGTGAAAAGTGCAGTGGTGGCAGTGGGTGGGTGACAGTGGGTGGTTGTGAAAAATAGTGGACCTGGTGAAAAGTGCAGTGGTGGCAGTGGGTGGGTGACAGTGGGTGGATGTGAAAAATAGTGGACCTGGTGAAAAGTGCAGTGGTGGCAGTGGGTGGGTGACAGTGGGTGGATGTGAAAAATAGTGGACCTGGTGAAAAGTGCAGTGGTGGCAGTGGGTGGGTGACAGTGGGTGGTTGTGAAAAATAGTGGACCTGGTGAAAAGTGCAGTGGTGGCAGTGGGTGGGTGACAGTGGGTGGATGTGAAAAATAGTGGACCTGGTGAAAAGTGCAGTGGTGGCAGTGGGTGGGTGACAGTGGGTGGATGTGAAAAATAGTGGACCTGGTGAAAAGTGCAGTGGTGGCAGTGGGTGGGTGACAGTGGGTGGATGTGAAAAATAGTGGACCTGGTGAAAAGTGCAGTGGTGGCAGTGGGTGGGTGACAGTGGGTGGTTGTGAAAAATAGTGGACCTGGTGAAAAGTGCAGTGGCAGTGGGTGGGTGACAGTGGGTGGTTGTGAAAAATAGTGGACCTGGTGAAAAGTGCAGTGGTGGCAGTGGGTGGGTGACAGTGGGTGGATGTGAAAAATAGTGGACCTGGTGAAAAGTGCAGTGGTGGCAGTGGGTGGGTGACAGTGGGTGGATGTGAAAAATAGTGGACCTGGTGAAAAGTGCAGTGGTGGCAGTGGGTGGGTGACAGTGGGTGGATGTGAAAAATAGTGGACCTGGTGAAAAGTGCAGTGGTGGCAGTGGGTGGGTGACAGTGGGTGGATGTGAAAAATAGTGGACCTGGTGAAAAGTGCAGTGGTGGCAGTGGGTGGGTGACAGTGGGTGGATGTGAAAAATAGTGGACCTGGTGAAAAGTGCAGTGGTGGCAGTGGGTGGGTGACAGTGGGTGGATGTGAAAAATAGTGGACCTGGTGAAAAGTGCAGTGGTGGCAGTGGGTGGGTGACAGTGGGTGGTTGTGAAAAATAGTGGACCTGGTGAAAAGTGCAGTGGTGGCAGTGGGTGGGTGACAGTGGGTGGTTGTGAAAAATAGTGGACCTGGTGAAAAGTGCAGTGGTGGCAGTGGGTGGGTGACAGTGGGTGGATGTGAAAAATAGTGGACCTGGTGAAAAGTGCAGTGGTGACAGTGGGTGGATGTGAAAAATAGTGGACCTGGTGAAAAGTGCAGTGGTGGCAGTGGGTGGGTGACAGTGGGTGGTTGTGAAAAATAGTGGACCTGGTGAAAAGTGCAGTGGTGGCAGTGGGTGGGTGACAGTGGGTGGATGTGAAAAATAGTGGACCTGGTGAAAAGTGCAGTGGTGGCAGTGGGTGGGTGACAGTGGGTGGATGTGAAAAATAGTGGACCTGGTGAAAAGTGCAGTGGTGGCAGTGGGTGGGTGACAGTGGGTGGTTGTGAAAAATAGTGGACCTGGTGAAAAGTGCAGTGGTGGCAGTGGGTGGGTGACAGTGGGTGGATGTGAAAAATAGTGGACCTGGTGAAAAGTGCAGTGGTGGCAGTGGGTGGGTGACAGTGGGTGGTTGTGAAAAATAGTGGACCTGGTGAAAAGTGCAGTGGTGGCAGTGGGTGGGTGACAGTGGGTGGTTGTGAAAAATAGTGGACCTGGTGAAAAGTGCAGTGGCAGTGGGTGGGTGACAGTGGGTGGTTGTGAAAAATAGTGGACCTGGTGAAAAGTGCAGTGGCAGTGGGTGGGTGACAGTGGGTGGTTGTGAAAAATAGTGGACCTGGTGAAAAGTGCAGTGGTGGCAGTGGGTGGGTGACAGTGGGTGGATGTGAAAAATAGTGGACCTGGTGAAAAGTGCAGTGGTGACAGTGGGTGGATGTGAAAAATAGTGGACCTGGTGAAAAGTGCAGTGGTGGCAGTGGGTGGGTGACAGTGGGTGGTTGTGAAAAATAGTGGACCTGGTGAAAAGTGCAGTGGTGGCAGTGGGTGGGTGACAGTGGGTGGATGTGAAAAATAGTGGACCTGGTGAAAAGTGCAGTGGTGGCAGTGGGTGGGTGACAGTGGGTGGATGTGAAAAATAGTGGACCTGGTGAAAAGTGCAGTGGTGGCAGTGGGTGGGTGACAGTGGGTGGTTGTGAAAAATAGTGGACCTGGTGAAAAGTGCAATGGTGGCAGTGGGTGGGTGACAGTGGGTGGATGTGAAAAATAGTGGACCTGGTGAAAAGTGCAGTGGTGGCAGTGGGTGGGTGACAGTGGGTGGATGTGAAAAATAGTGGACCTGGTGAAAAGTGCAGTGGTGGCAGTGGGTGGGTGACAGTGGGTGGTTGTGAAAAATAGTGGACCTGGTGAAAAGTGCAGTGGTGGCAGTGGGTGGGTGACAGTGGGTGGATGTGAAAAATAGTGGACCTGGTGAAAAGTGCAGTGGTGGCAGTGGGTGGGTGACAGTGGGTGGATGTGAAAAATAGTGGACCTGGTGAAAAGTGCAGTGGTGGCAGTGGGTGGGTGACAGTGGGTGGATGTGAAAAATAGTGGACCTGGTGAAAAGTGCAGTGGTGGCAGTGGGTGGGTGACAGTGGGTGGTTGTGAAAAATAGTGGACCTGGTGAAAAGTGCAATGGTGGCAGTGGGTGGGTGACAGTGGGTGGATGTGAAAAATAGTGGACCTGGTGAAAAGTGCAGTGGTGGCAGTGGGTGGGTGACAGTGGGTGGATGTGAAAAATAGTGGACCTGGTGAAAAGTGCAGTGGTGGCAGTGGGTGGGTGACAGTGGGTGGATGTGAAAAATAGTGGACCTGGTGAAAAGTGCAGTGGTGGCAGTGGGTGGGTGACAGTGGGTGGATGTGAAAAATAGTGGACCTGGTGAAAAGTGCAGTGGTGGCAGTGGGTGGGTGACAGTGGGTGGATGTGAAAAATAGTGGACCTGGTGAAAAGTGCAGTGGTGACAGTGGGTGGATGTGAAAAATAGTGGACCTGGTGAAAAGTGCAGTGGTGGCAGTGGGTGGGTGACAGTGGGTGGTTGTGAAAAATAGTGGACCTGGTGAAAAGTGCAGTGGTGGCAGTGGGTGGGTGACAGTGGGTGGATGTGAAAAATAGTGGACCTGGTGAAAAGTGCAGTGGTGGCAGTGGGTGGGTGACAGTGGGTGGATGTGAAAAATAGTGGACCTGGTGAAAAGTGCAGTGGTGGCAGTGGGTGGGTGACAGTGGGTGGTTGTGAAAAATAGTGGACCTGGTGAAAAGTGCAATGGTGGCAGTGGGTGGGTGACAGTGGGTGGATGTGAAAAATAGTGGACCTGGTGAAAAGTGCAGTGGTGGCAGTGGGTGGGTGACAGTGGGTGGATGTGAAAAATAGTGGACCTGGTGAAAAGTGCAGTGGTGGCAGTGGGTGGGTGACAGTGGGTGGTTGTGAAAAATAGTGGACCTGGTGAAAAGTGCAGTGGCAGTGGGTGGGTGACAGTGGGTGGATGTGAAAAATAGTGGACCTGGTGAAAAGTGCAGTGGTGGCAGTGGGTGGGTGACAGTGGGTGGATGTGAAAAATAGTGGACCTGGTGAAAAGTGCAGTGGTGGCAGTGGGTGGGTGACAGTGGGTGGATGTGAAAAATAGTGGACCTGGTGAAAAGTGCAGTGGTGGCAGTGGGTGGGTGACAGTGGGTGGTTGTGAAAAATAGTGGACCTGGTGAAAAGTGCAATGGTGGCAGTGGGTGGGTGACAGTGGGTGGATGTGAAAAATAGTGGACCTGGTGAAAAGTGCAGTGGTGGCAGTGGGTGGGTGACAGTGGGTGGATGTGAAAAATAGTGGACCTGGTGAAAAGTGCAGTGGTGGCAGTGGGTGGGTGACAGTGGGTGGATGTGAAAAATAGTGGACCTGGTGAAAAGTGCAGTGGTGGCAGTGGGTGGGTGACAGTGGGTGGATGTGAAAAATAGTGGACCTGGTGAAAAGTGCAGTGGTGGCAGTGGGTGGGTGACAGTGGGTGGATGTGAAAAATAGTGGACCTGGTGAAAAGTGCAGTGGCAGTGGGTGGGTGACAGTGGGTGGATGTGAAAAATAGTGGACCTGGTGAAAAGTGCAGTGGTGGCAGTGGGTGGGTGACAGTGGGTGGATGTGAAAAATAGTGGACCTGGTGAAAAGTGCAGTGGTGGCAGTGGGTGGGTGACAGTGGGTGGATGTGAAAAATAGTGGACCTGGTGAAAAGTGCAGTGGTGGCAGTGGGTGGGTGACAGTGGGTGGATGTGAAAAATAGTGGACCTGGTGAAAAGTGCAGTGGTGGCAGTGGGTGGGTGACAGTGGGTGGTTGTGAAAAATAGTGGACCTGGTGAAAAGTGCAATGGTGGCAGTGGGTGGGTGACAGTGGGTGGATGTGAAAAATAGTGGACCTGGTGAAAAGTGCAGTGGTGGCAGTGGGTGGGTGACAGTGGGTGGATGTGAAAAATAGTGGACCTGGTGAAAAGTGCAGTGGTGGCAGTGGGTGGGTGACAGTGGGTGGTTGTGAAAAATAGTGGACCTGGTGAAAAGTGCAGTGGCAGTGGGTGGGTGACAGTGGGTGGATGTGAAAAATAGTGGACCTGGTGAAAAGTGCAGTGGTGGCAGTGGGTGGGTGACAGTGGGTGGATGTGAAAAATAGTGGACCTGGTGAAAAGTGCAGTGGTGGCAGTGGGTGGGTGACAGTGGGTGGATGTGAAAAATAGTGGACCTGGTGAAAAGTGCAGTGGTGGCAGTGGGTGGGTGACAGTGGGTGGATGTGAAAAATAGTGGACCTGGTGAAAAGTGCAGTGGCAGTGGGTGGGTGACAGTGGGTGGATGTGAAAAATAGTGGACCTGGTGAAAAGTGCAGTGGTGGCAGTGGGTGGGTGACAGTGGGTGGATGTGAAAAATAGTGGACCTGGTGAAAAGTGCAGTGGTGGCAGTGGGTGGGTGACAGTGGGTGGTTGTGAAAAATAGTGGACCTGGTGAAAAGTGCAGTGGTGGCAGTGGGTGGGTGACAGTGGGTGGTTGTGAAAAATAGTGGACCTGGTGAAAAGTGCAGTGGTGGCAGTGGGTGGGTGACAGTGGGTGGTTGTGAAAAATAGTGGACCTGGTGAAAAGTGCAGTGGTGGCAGTGGGTGGGTGACAGTGGGTGGATGTGAAAAATAGTGGACCTGGTGAAAAGTGCAGTGGTGGCAGTGGGTGGGTGACAGTGGGTGGATGTGAAAAATAGTGGACCTGGTGAAAAGTGCAGTGGTGGCAGTGGGTGGGTGACAGTGGGTGGTTGTGAAAAATAGTGGACCTGGTGAAAAGTGCAGTGGTGGCAGTGGGTGGGTGACAGTGGGTGGATGTGAAAAATAGTGGACCTGGTGAAAAGTGCAGTGGTGGCAGTGGGTGGGTGACAGTGGGTGGATGTGAAAAATAGTGGACCTGGTGAAAAGTGCAGTGGTGGCAGTGGGTGGGTGACAGTGGGTGGTTGTGAAAAATAGTGGACCTGGTGAAAAGTGCAGTGGTGGCAGTGGGTGGGTGACAGTGGGTGGATGTGAAAAATAGTGGACCTGGTGAAAAGTGCAGTGGTGGCAGTGGGTGGGTGACAGTGGGTGGATGTGAAAAATAGTGGACCTGGTGAAAAGTGCAGTGGTGGCAGTGGGTGGGTGACAGTGGGTGGTTGTGAAAAATAGTGGACCTGGTGAAAAGTGCAGTGGCAGTGGGTGGGTGACAGTGGGTGGTTGTGAAAAATAGTGGACCTGGTGAAAAGTGCAGTGGTGGCAGTGGGTGGGTGACAGTGGGTGGATGTGAAAAATAGTGGACCTGGTGAAAAGTGCAGTGGTGGCAGTGGGTGGGTGACAGTGGGTGGATGTGAAAAATAGTGGACCTGGTGAAAAGTGCAGTGGTGGCAGTGGGTGGGTGACAGTGGGTGGATGTGAAAAATAGTGGACCTGGTGAAAAGTGCAGTGGTGGCAGTGGGTGGGTGACAGTGGGTGGATGTGAAAAATAGTGGACCTGGTGAAAAGTGCAGTGGTGGCAGTGGGTGGGTGACAGTGGGTGGATGTGAAAAATAGTGGACCTGGTGAAAAGTGCAGTGGTGGCAGTGGGTGGGTGACAGTGGGTGGATGTGAAAAATAGTGGACCTGGTGAAAAGTGCAGTGGTGGCAGTGGGTGGGTGACAGTGGGTGGTTGTGAAAAATAGTGGACCTGGTGAAAAGTGCAGTGGTGGCAGTGGGTGGGTGACAGTGGGTGGTTGTGAAAAATAGTGGACCTGGTGAAAAGTGCAGTGGTGGCAGTGGGTGGGTGACAGTGGGTGGATGTGAAAAATAGTGGACCTGGTGAAAAGTGCAGTGGTGACAGTGGGTGGATGTGAAAAATAGTGGACCTGGTGAAAAGTGCAGTGGTGGCAGTGGGTGGGTGACAGTGGGTGGTTGTGAAAAATAGTGGACCTGGTGAAAAGTGCAGTGGTGGCAGTGGGTGGGTGACAGTGGGTGGATGTGAAAAATAGTGGACCTGGTGAAAAGTGCAGTGGCAGTGGGTGGGTGACAGTGGGTGGATGTGAAAAATAGTGGACCTGGTGAAAAGTGCAGTGGTGGCAGTGGGTGGGTGACAGTGGGTGGATGTGAAAAATAGTGGACCTGGTGAAAAGTGCAGTGGTGGCAGTGGGTGGGTGACAGTGGGTGGATGTGAAAAATAGTGGACCTGGTGAAAAGTGCAGTGGTGGCAGTGGGTGGGTGACAGTGGGTGGATGTGAAAAATAGTGGACCTGGTGAAAAGTGCAGTGGTGGCAGTGGGTGGGTGACAGTGGGTGGTTGTGAAAAATAGTGGACCTGGTGAAAAGTGCAGTGGTGGCAGTGGGTGGGTGACAGTGGGTGGTTGTGAAAAATAGTGGACCTGGTGAAAAGTGCAGTGGTGGCAGTGGGTGGGTGACAGTGGGTGGATGTGAAAAATAGTGGACCTGGTGAAAAGTGCAGTGGTGACAGTGGGTGGATGTGAAAAATAGTGGACCTGGTGAAAAGTGCAGTGGTGGCAGTGGGTGGGTGACAGTGGGTGGTTGTGAAAAATAGTGGACCTGGTGAAAAGTGCAGTGGTGGCAGTGGGTGGGTGACAGTGGGTGGATGTGAAAAATAGTGGACCTGGTGAAAAGTGCAGTGGTGGCAGTGGGTGGGTGACAGTGGGTGGATGTGAAAAATAGTGGACCTGGTGAAAAGTGCAGTGGTGGCAGTGGGTGGGTGACAGTGGGTGGTTGTGAAAAATAGTGGACCTGGTGAAAAGTGCAGTGGTGGCAGTGGGTGGGTGACAGTGGGTGGATGTGAAAAATAGTGGACCTGGTGAAAAGTGCAGTGGTGGCAGTGGGTGGGTGACAGTGGGTGGTTGTGAAAAATAGTGGACCTGGTGAAAAGTGCAGTGGTGGCAGTGGGTGGGTGACAGTGGGTGGTTGTGAAAAATAGTGGACCTGGTGAAAAGTGCAGTGGCAGTGGGTGGGTGACAGTGGGTGGTTGTGAAAAATAGTGGACCTGGTGAAAAGTGCAGTGGCAGTGGGTGGGTGACAGTGGGTGGTTGTGAAAAATAGTGGACCTGGTGAAAAGTGCAGTGGTGGCAGTGGGTGGGTGACAGTGGGTGGATGTGAAAAATAGTGGACCTGGTGAAAAGTGCAGTGGTGACAGTGGGTGGATGTGAAAAATAGTGGACCTGGTGAAAAGTGCAGTGGTGGCAGTGGGTGGGTGACAGTGGGTGGTTGTGAAAAATAGTGGACCTGGTGAAAAGTGCAGTGGTGGCAGTGGGTGGGTGACAGTGGGTGGATGTGAAAAATAGTGGACCTGGTGAAAAGTGCAGTGGTGGCAGTGGGTGGGTGACAGTGGGTGGATGTGAAAAATAGTGGACCTGGTGAAAAGTGCAGTGGTGGCAGTGGGTGGGTGACAGTGGGTGGTTGTGAAAAATAGTGGACCTGGTGAAAAGTGCAATGGTGGCAGTGGGTGGGTGACAGTGGGTGGATGTGAAAAATAGTGGACCTGGTGAAAAGTGCAGTGGTGGCAGTGGGTGGGTGACAGTGGGTGGATGTGAAAAATAGTGGACCTGGTGAAAAGTGCAGTGGTGGCAGTGGGTGGGTGACAGTGGGTGGTTGTGAAAAATAGTGGACCTGGTGAAAAGTGCAGTGGTGGCAGTGGGTGGGTGACAGTGGGTGGATGTGAAAAATAGTGGACCTGGTGAAAAGTGCAGTGGTGGCAGTGGGTGGGTGACAGTGGGTGGATGTGAAAAATAGTGGACCTGGTGAAAAGTGCAGTGGTGGCAGTGGGTGGGTGACAGTGGGTGGATGTGAAAAATAGTGGACCTGGTGAAAAGTGCAGTGGTGGCAGTGGGTGGGTGACAGTGGGTGGTTGTGAAAAATAGTGGACCTGGTGAAAAGTGCAATGGTGGCAGTGGGTGGGTGACAGTGGGTGGATGTGAAAAATAGTGGACCTGGTGAAAAGTGCAGTGGTGGCAGTGGGTGGGTGACAGTGGGTGGATGTGAAAAATAGTGGACCTGGTGAAAAGTGCAGTGGTGGCAGTGGGTGGGTGACAGTGGGTGGATGTGAAAAATAGTGGACCTGGTGAAAAGTGCAGTGGTGGCAGTGGGTGGGTGACAGTGGGTGGATGTGAAAAATAGTGGACCTGGTGAAAAGTGCAGTGGTGGCAGTGGGTGGGTGACAGTGGGTGGATGTGAAAAATAGTGGACCTGGTGAAAAGTGCAGTGGTGACAGTGGGTGGATGTGAAAAATAGTGGACCTGGTGAAAAGTGCAGTGGTGGCAGTGGGTGGGTGACAGTGGGTGGTTGTGAAAAATAGTGGACCTGGTGAAAAGTGCAGTGGTGGCAGTGGGTGGGTGACAGTGGGTGGATGTGAAAAATAGTGGACCTGGTGAAAAGTGCAGTGGTGGCAGTGGGTGGGTGACAGTGGGTGGATGTGAAAAATAGTGGACCTGGTGAAAAGTGCAGTGGTGGCAGTGGGTGGGTGACAGTGGGTGGTTGTGAAAAATAGTGGACCTGGTGAAAAGTGCAATGGTGGCAGTGGGTGGGTGACAGTGGGTGGATGTGAAAAATAGTGGACCTGGTGAAAAGTGCAGTGGTGGCAGTGGGTGGGTGACAGTGGGTGGATGTGAAAAATAGTGGACCTGGTGAAAAGTGCAGTGGTGGCAGTGGGTGGGTGACAGTGGGTGGTTGTGAAAAATAGTGGACCTGGTGAAAAGTGCAGTGGCAGTGGGTGGGTGACAGTGGGTGGATGTGAAAAATAGTGGACCTGGTGAAAAGTGCAGTGGTGGCAGTGGGTGGGTGACAGTGGGTGGATGTGAAAAATAGTGGACCTGGTGAAAAGTGCAGTGGTGGCAGTGGGTGGGTGACAGTGGGTGGATGTGAAAAATAGTGGACCTGGTGAAAAGTGCAGTGGTGGCAGTGGGTGGGTGACAGTGGGTGGTTGTGAAAAATAGTGGACCTGGTGAAAAGTGCAATGGTGGCAGTGGGTGGGTGACAGTGGGTGGATGTGAAAAATAGTGGACCTGGTGAAAAGTGCAGTGGTGGCAGTGGGTGGGTGACAGTGGGTGGATGTGAAAAATAGTGGACCTGGTGAAAAGTGCAGTGGTGGCAGTGGGTGGGTGACAGTGGGTGGATGTGAAAAATAGTGGACCTGGTGAAAAGTGCAGTGGTGGCAGTGGGTGGGTGACAGTGGGTGGATGTGAAAAATAGTGGACCTGGTGAAAAGTGCAGTGGTGGCAGTGGGTGGGTGACAGTGGGTGGATGTGAAAAATAGTGGACCTGGTGAAAAGTGCAGTGGCAGTGGGTGGGTGACAGTGGGTGGATGTGAAAAATAGTGGACCTGGTGAAAAGTGCAGTGGTGGCAGTGGGTGGGTGACAGTGGGTGGATGTGAAAAATAGTGGACCTGGTGAAAAGTGCAGTGGTGGCAGTGGGTGGGTGACAGTGGGTGGATGTGAAAAATAGTGGACCTGGTGAAAAGTGCAGTGGTGGCAGTGGGTGGGTGACAGTGGGTGGATGTGAAAAATAGTGGACCTGGTGAAAAGTGCAGTGGTGGCAGTGGGTGGGTGACAGTGGGTGGTTGTGAAAAATAGTGGACCTGGTGAAAAGTGCAATGGTGGCAGTGGGTGGGTGACAGTGGGTGGATGTGAAAAATAGTGGACCTGGTGAAAAGTGCAGTGGTGGCAGTGGGTGGGTGACAGTGGGTGGATGTGAAAAATAGTGGACCTGGTGAAAAGTGCAGTGGTGGCAGTGGGTGGGTGACAGTGGGTGGTTGTGAAAAATAGTGGACCTGGTGAAAAGTGCAGTGGTGGCAGTGGGTGGGTGACAGTGGGTGGATGTGAAAAATAGTGGACCTGGTGAAAAGTGCAGTGGTGGCAGTGGGTGGGTGACAGTGGGTGGATGTGAAAAATAGTGGACCTGGTGAAAAGTGCAGTGGTGGCAGTGGGTGGGTGACAGTGGGTGGTTGTGAAAAATAGTGGACCTGGTGAAAAGTGCAGTGGCAGTGGGTGGGTGACAGTGGGTGGATGTGAAAAATAGTGGACCTGGTGAAAAGTGCAGTGGTGGCAGTGGGTGGGTGACAGTGGGTGGTTGTGAAAAATAGTGGACCTGGTGAAAAGTGCAATGGTGGCAGTGGGTGGGTGACAGTGGGTGGTTGTGAAAAATAGTGGACCTGGTGAAAAGTGCAGTGGCAGTGGGTGGGTGACAGTGGGTGGATGTGAAAAATAGTGGACCTGGTGAAAAGTGCAGTGGTGGCAGTGGGTGGGTGACAGTGGGTGGATGTGAAAAATAGTGGACCTGGTGAAAAGTGCAGTGGTGGCAGTGGGTGGGTGACAGTGGGTGGATGTGAAAAATAGTGGACCTGGTGAAAAGTGCAGTGGTGGCAGTGGGTGGGTGACAGTGGGTGGTTGTGAAAAATAGTGGACCTGGTGAAAAGTGCAATGGTGGCAGTGGGTGGGTGACAGTGGGTGGATGTGAAAAATAGTGGACCTGGTGAAAAGTGCAGTGGTGGCAGTGGGTGGGTGACAGTGGGTGGTTGTGAAAAATAGTGGACCTGGTGAAAAGTGCAGTGGTGGCAGTGGGTGGGTGACAGTGGGTGGATGTGAAAAATAGTGGACCTGGTGAAAAGTGCAGTGGTGGCAGTGGGTGGGTGACAGTGGGTGGATGTGAAAAATAGTGGACCTGGTGAAAAGTGCAGTGGTGGCAGTGGGTGGGTGACAGTGGGTGGTTGTGAAAAATAGTGGACCTGGTGAAAAGTGCAGTGGTGGCAGTGGGTGGGTGACAGTGGGTGGATGTGAAAAATAGTGGACCTGGTGAAAAGTGCAGTGGTGGCAGTGGGTGGGTGACAGTGGGTGGATGTGAAAAATAGTGGACCTGGTGAAAAGTGCAGTGGTGGCAGTGGGTGGGTGACAGTGGGTGGTTGTGAAAAATAGTGGACCTGGTGAAAAGTGCAGTGGTGGCAGTGGGTGGGTGACAGTGGGTGGTTGTGAAAAATAGTGGACCTGGTGAAAAGTGCAGTGGTGGCAGTGGGTGGGTGACAGTGGGTGGATGTGAAAAATAGTGGACCTGGTGAAAAGTGCAGTGGTGGCAGTGGGTGGGTGACAGTGGGTGGATGTGAAAAATAGTGGACCTGGTGAAAAGTGCAGTGGTGGCAGTGGGTGGGTGACAGTGGGTGGTTGTGAAAAATAGTGGACCTGGTGAAAAGTGCAGTGGTGGCAGTGGGTGGGTGACAGTGGGTGGATGTGAAAAATAGTGGACCTGGTGAAAAGTGCAGTGGTGGCAGTGGGTGGGTGACAGTGGGTGGATGTGAAAAATAGTGGACCTGGTGAAAAGTGCAGTGGTGGCAGTGGGTGGGTGACAGTGGGTGGATGTGAAAAATAGTGGACCTGGTGAAAAGTGCAGTGGTGGCAGTGGGTGGGTGACAGTGGGTGGTTGTGAAAAATAGTGGACCTGGTGAAAAGTGCAGTGGCAGTGGGTGGGTGACAGTGGGTGGTTGTGAAAAATAGTGGACCTGGTGAAAAGTGCAGTGGTGGCAGTGGGTGGGTGACAGTGGGTGGATGTGAAAAATAGTGGACCTGGTGAAAAGTGCAGTGGTGGCAGTGGGTGGGTGACAGTGGGTGGATGTGAAAAATAGTGGACCTGGTGAAAAGTGCAGTGGTGGCAGTGGGTGGGTGACAGTGGGTGGATGTGAAAAATAGTGGACCTGGTGAAAAGTGCAGTGGTGGCAGTGGGTGGGTGACAGTGGGTGGATGTGAAAAATAGTGGACCTGGTGAAAAGTGCAGTGGTGGCAGTGGGTGGGTGACAGTGGGTGGATGTGAAAAATAGTGGACCTGGTGAAAAGTGCAGTGGTGGCAGTGGGTGGGTGACAGTGGGTGGATGTGAAAAATAGTGGACCTGGTGAAAAGTGCAGTGGTGGCAGTGGGTGGGTGACAGTGGGTGGTTGTGAAAAATAGTGGACCTGGTGAAAAGTGCAGTGGTGGCAGTGGGTGGGTGACAGTGGGTGGTTGTGAAAAATAGTGGACCTGGTGAAAAGTGCAGTGGTGGCAGTGGGTGGGTGACAGTGGGTGGATGTGAAAAATAGTGGACCTGGTGAAAAGTGCAGTGGTGACAGTGGGTGGATGTGAAAAATAGTGGACCTGGTGAAAAGTGCAGTGGTGGCAGTGGGTGGGTGACAGTGGGTGGTTGTGAAAAATAGTGGACCTGGTGAAAAGTGCAGTGGTGGCAGTGGGTGGGTGACAGTGGGTGGATGTGAAAAATAGTGGACCTGGTGAAAAGTGCAGTGGTGGCAGTGGGTGGGTGACAGTGGGTGGATGTGAAAAATAGTGGACCTGGTGAAAAGTGCAGTGGTGGCAGTGGGTGGGTGACAGTGGGTGGTTGTGAAAAATAGTGGACCTGGTGAAAAGTGCAGTGGTGGCAGTGGGTGGGTGACAGTGGGTGGATGTGAAAAATAGTGGACCTGGTGAAAAGTGCAGTGGTGGCAGTGGGTGGGTGACAGTGGGTGGTTGTGAAAAATAGTGGACCTGGTGAAAAGTGCAGTGGTGGCAGTGGGTGGGTGACAGTGGGTGGTTGTGAAAAATAGTGGACCTGGTGAAAAGTGCAGTGGCAGTGGGTGGGTGACAGTGGGTGGTTGTGAAAAATAGTGGACCTGGTGAAAAGTGCAGTGGCAGTGGGTGGGTGACAGTGGGTGGTTGTGAAAAATAGTGGACCTGGTGAAAAGTGCAGTGGTGGCAGTGGGTGGGTGACAGTGGGTGGATGTGAAAAATAGTGGACCTGGTGAAAAGTGCAGTGGTGACAGTGGGTGGATGTGAAAAATAGTGGACCTGGTGAAAAGTGCAGTGGTGGCAGTGGGTGGGTGACAGTGGGTGGTTGTGAAAAATAGTGGACCTGGTGAAAAGTGCAGTGGTGGCAGTGGGTGGGTGACAGTGGGTGGATGTGAAAAATAGTGGACCTGGTGAAAAGTGCAGTGGTGGCAGTGGGTGGGTGACAGTGGGTGGATGTGAAAAATAGTGGACCTGGTGAAAAGTGCAGTGGTGGCAGTGGGTGGGTGACAGTGGGTGGTTGTGAAAAATAGTGGACCTGGTGAAAAGTGCAATGGTGGCAGTGGGTGGGTGACAGTGGGTGGATGTGAAAAATAGTGGACCTGGTGAAAAGTGCAGTGGTGGCAGTGGGTGGGTGACAGTGGGTGGATGTGAAAAATAGTGGACCTGGTGAAAAGTGCAGTGGTGACAGTGGGTGGATGTGAAAAATAGTGGACCTGGTGAAAAGTGCAGTGGTGGCAGTGGGTGGGTGACAGTGGGTGGATGTGAAAAATAGTGGACCTGGTGAAAAGTGCAGTGGTGGCAGTGGGTGGGTGACAGTGGGTGGATGTGAAAAATAGTGGACCTGGTGAAAAGTGCAGTGGTGGCAGTGGGTGGGTGACAGTGGGTGGTTGTGAAAAATAGTGGACCTGGTGAAAAGTGCAATGGTGGCAGTGGGTGGGTGACAGTGGGTGGTTGTGAAAAATAGTGGACCTGGTGAAAAGTGCAGTGGCAGTGGGTGGGTGACAGTGGGTGGATGTGAAAAATAGTGGACCTGGTGAAAAGTGCAGTGGTGGCAGTGGGTGGGTGACAGTGGGTGGATGTGAAAAATAGTGGACCTGGTGAAAAGTGCAGTGGTGGCAGTGGGTGGGTGACAGTGGGTGGATGTGAAAAATAGTGGACCTGGTGAAAAGTGCAGTGGTGGCAGTGGGTGGGTGACAGTGGGTGGTTGTGAAAAATAGTGGACCTGGTGAAAAGTGCAATGGTGGCAGTGGGTGGGTGACAGTGGGTGGATGTGAAAAATAGTGGACCTGGTGAAAAGTGCAGTGGTGGCAGTGGGTGGGTGACAGTGGGTGGTTGTGAAAAATAGTGGACCTGGTGAAAAGTGCAGTGGTGGCAGTGGGTGGGTGACAGTGGGTGGATGTGAAAAATAGTGGACCTGGTGAAAAGTGCAGTGGTGGCAGTGGGTGGGTGACAGTGGGTGGATGTGAAAAATAGTGGACCTGGTGAAAAGTGCAGTGGTGGCAGTGGGTGGGTGACAGTGGGTGGTTGTGAAAAATAGTGGACCTGGTGAAAAGTGCAGTGGTGGCAGTGGGTGGGTGACAGTGGGTGGATGTGAAAAATAGTGGACCTGGTGAAAAGTGCAGTGGTGGCAGTGGGTGGGTGACAGTGGGTGGATGTGAAAAATAGTGGACCTGGTGAAAAGTGCAGTGGTGGCAGTGGGTGGGTGACAGTGGGTGGTTGTGAAAAATAGTGGACCTGGTGAAAAGTGCAGTGGTGGCAGTGGGTGGGTGACAGTGGGTGGTTGTGAAAAATAGTGGACCTGGTGAAAAGTGCAGTGGTGGCAGTGGGTGGGTGACAGTGGGTGGATGTGAAAAATAGTGGACCTGGTGAAAAGTGCAGTGGTGGCAGTGGGTGGGTGACAGTGGGTGGATGTGAAAAATAGTGGACCTGGTGAAAAGTGCAGTGGTGGCAGTGGGTGGGTGACAGTGGGTGGTTGTGAAAAATAGTGGACCTGGTGAAAAGTGCAGTGGTGGCAGTGGGTGGGTGACAGTGGGTGGATGTGAAAAATAGTGGACCTGGTGAAAAGTGCAGTGGTGGCAGTGGGTGGGTGACAGTGGGTGGATGTGAAAAATAGTGGACCTGGTGAAAAGTGCAGTGGTGGCAGTGGGTGGGTGACAGTGGGTGGATGTGAAAAATAGTGGACCTGGTGAAAAGTGCAGTGGTGGCAGTGGGTGGGTGACAGTGGGTGGTTGTGAAAAATAGTGGACCTGGTGAAAAGTGCAGTGGCAGTGGGTGGGTGACAGTGGGTGGTTGTGAAAAATAGTGGACCTGGTGAAAAGTGCAGTGGTGGCAGTGGGTGGGTGACAGTGGGTGGATGTGAAAAATAGTGGACCTGGTGAAAAGTGCAGTGGTGGCAGTGGGTGGGTGACAGTGGGTGGATGTGAAAAATAGTGGACCTGGTGAAAAGTGCAGTGGTGGCAGTGGGTGGGTGACAGTGGGTGGATGTGAAAAATAGTGGACCTGGTGAAAAGTGCAGTGGTGGCAGTGGGTGGGTGACAGTGGGTGGATGTGAAAAATAGTGGACCTGGTGAAAAGTGCAGTGGTGGCAGTGGGTGGGTGACAGTGGGTGGATGTGAAAAATAGTGGACCTGGTGAAAAGTGCAGTGGTGGCAGTGGGTGGGTGACAGTGGGTGGATGTGAAAAATAGTGGACCTGGTGAAAAGTGCAGTGGTGGCAGTGGGTGGGTGACAGTGGGTGGTTGTGAAAAATAGTGGACCTGGTGAAAAGTGCAGTGGTGGCAGTGGGTGGGTGACAGTGGGTGGTTGTGAAAAATAGTGGACCTGGTGAAAAGTGCAGTGGTGGCAGTGGGTGGGTGACAGTGGGTGGATGTGAAAAATAGTGGACCTGGTGAAAAGTGCAGTGGTGACAGTGGGTGGATGTGAAAAATAGTGGACCTGGTGAAAAGTGCAGTGGTGGCAGTGGGTGGGTGACAGTGGGTGGTTGTGAAAAATAGTGGACCTGGTGAAAAGTGCAGTGGTGGCAGTGGGTGGGTGACAGTGGGTGGATGTGAAAAATAGTGGACCTGGTGAAAAGTGCAGTGGTGGCAGTGGGTGGGTGACAGTGGGTGGATGTGAAAAATAGTGGACCTGGTGAAAAGTGCAGTGGTGGCAGTGGGTGGGTGACAGTGGGTGGTTGTGAAAAATAGTGGACCTGGTGAAAAGTGCAGTGGTGGCAGTGGGTGGGTGACAGTGGGTGGATGTGAAAAATAGTGGACCTGGTGAAAAGTGCAGTGGTGGCAGTGGGTGGGTGACAGTGGGTGGTTGTGAAAAATAGTGGACCTGGTGAAAAGTGCAGTGGTGGCAGTGGGTGGGTGACAGTGGGTGGTTGTGAAAAATAGTGGACCTGGTGAAAAGTGCAGTGGCAGTGGGTGGGTGACAGTGGGTGGTTGTGAAAAATAGTGGACCTGGTGAAAAGTGCAGTGGCAGTGGGTGGGTGACAGTGGGTGGTTGTGAAAAATAGTGGACCTGGTGAAAAGTGCAGTGGTGGCAGTGGGTGGGTGACAGTGGGTGGATGTGAAAAATAGTGGACCTGGTGAAAAGTGCAGTGGTGACAGTGGGTGGATGTGAAAAATAGTGGACCTGGTGAAAAGTGCAGTGGTGGCAGTGGGTGGGTGACAGTGGGTGGATGTGAAAAATAGTGGACCTGGTGAAAAGTGCAGTGGTGGCAGTGGGTGGGTGACAGTGGGTGGATGTGAAAAATAGTGGACCTGGTGAAAAGTGCAGTGGTGGCAGTGGGTGGGTGACAGTGGGTGGTTGTGAAAAATAGTGGACCTGGTGAAAAGTGCAGTGGTGGCAGTGGGTGGGTGACAGTGGGTGGATGTGAAAAATAGTGGACCTGGTGAAAAGTGCAGTGGTGGCAGTGGGTGGGTGACAGTGGGTGGATGTGAAAAATAGTGGACCTGGTGAAAAGTGCAGTGGTGGCAGTGGGTGGGTGACAGTGGGTGGATGTGAAAAATAGTGGACCTGGTGAAAAGTGCAGTGGTGGCAGTGGGTGGGTGACAGTGGGTGGTTGTGAAAAATAGTGGACCTGGTGAAAAGTGCAATGGTGGCAGTGGGTGGGTGACAGTGGGTGGATGTGAAAAATAGTGGACCTGGTGAAAAGTGCAGTGGTGGCAGTGGGTGGGTGACAGTGGGTGGATGTGAAAAATAGTGGACCTGGTGAAAAGTGCAGTGGTGGCAGTGGGTGGGTGACAGTGGGTGGATGTGAAAAATAGTGGACCTGGTGAAAAGTGCAGTGGTGGCAGTGGGTGGGTGACAGTGGGTGGATGTGAAAAATAGTGGACCTGGTGAAAAGTGCAGTGGTGGCAGTGGGTGGGTGACAGTGGGTGGATGTGAAAAATAGTGGACCTGGTGAAAAGTGCAGTGGTGACAGTGGGTGGATGTGAAAAATAGTGGACCTGGTGAAAAGTGCAGTGGTGGCAGTGGGTGGGTGACAGTGGGTGGTTGTGAAAAATAGTGGACCTGGTGAAAAGTGCAGTGGTGGCAGTGGGTGGGTGACAGTGGGTGGATGTGAAAAATAGTGGACCTGGTGAAAAGTGCAGTGGTGGCAGTGGGTGGGTGACAGTGGGTGGATGTGAAAAATAGTGGACCTGGTGAAAAGTGCAGTGGTGGCAGTGGGTGGGTGACAGTGGGTGGTTGTGAAAAATAGTGGACCTGGTGAAAAGTGCAATGGTGGCAGTGGGTGGGTGACAGTGGGTGGATGTGAAAAATAGTGGACCTGGTGAAAAGTGCAGTGGTGGCAGTGGGTGGGTGACAGTGGGTGGATGTGAAAAATAGTGGACCTGGTGAAAAGTGCAGTGGTGGCAGTGGGTGGGTGACAGTGGGTGGTTGTGAAAAATAGTGGACCTGGTGAAAAGTGCAGTGGCAGTGGGTGGGTGACAGTGGGTGGATGTGAAAAATAGTGGACCTGGTGAAAAGTGCAGTGGTGGCAGTGGGTGGGTGACAGTGGGTGGATGTGAAAAATAGTGGACCTGGTGAAAAGTGCAGTGGTGGCAGTGGGTGGGTGACAGTGGGTGGATGTGAAAAATAGTGGACCTGGTGAAAAGTGCAGTGGTGGCAGTGGGTGGGTGACAGTGGGTGGTTGTGAAAAATAGTGGACCTGGTGAAAAGTGCAATGGTGGCAGTGGGTGGGTGACAGTGGGTGGATGTGAAAAATAGTGGACCTGGTGAAAAGTGCAGTGGTGGCAGTGGGTGGGTGACAGTGGGTGGATGTGAAAAATAGTGGACCTGGTGAAAAGTGCAGTGGTGGCAGTGGGTGGGTGACAGTGGGTGGATGT
Organism: Anastrepha obliqua; assembly: GCF_027943255.1. NCBI lineage: Eukaryota > Metazoa > Arthropoda > Insecta > Diptera > Tephritidae > Anastrepha > Anastrepha obliqua. The sequence goes on along the minus strand of NC_072895.1, from coordinate 21,154 downwards.
GAAAAATAGTGGACCTGGTGAAAAGTGCAGTGGTGGCAGTGGGTGGGTGACAGTGGGTGGATGTGAAAAATAGTGGACCTGGTGAAAAGTGCAGTGGTGGCAGTGGGTGGGTGACAGTGGGTGGATGTGAAAAATAGTGGACCTGGTGAAAAGTGCAGTGGCAGTGGGTGGGTGACAGTGGGTGGATGTGAAAAATAGTGGACCTGGTGAAAAGTGCAGTGGTGGCAGTGGGTGGGTGACAGTGGGTGGATGTGAAAAATAGTGGACCTGGTGAAAAGTGCAGTGGTGGCAGTGGGTGGGTGACAGTGGGTGGATGTGAAAAATAGTGGACCTGGTGAAAAGTGCAGTGGTGGCAGTGGGTGGGTGACAGTGGGTGGATGTGAAAAATAGTGGACCTGGTGAAAAGTGCAGTGGTGGCAGTGGGTGGGTGACAGTGGGTGGTTGTGAAAAATAGTGGACCTGGTGAAAAGTGCAATGGTGGCAGTGGGTGGGTGACAGTGGGTGGATGTGAAAAATAGTGGACCTGGTGAAAAGTGCAGTGGTGGCAGTGGGTGGGTGACAGTGGGTGGATGTGAAAAATAGTGGACCTGGTGAAAAGTGCAGTGGTGGCAGTGGGTGGGTGACAGTGGGTGGTTGTGAAAAATAGTGGACCTGGTGAAAAGTGCAGTGGCAGTGGGTGGGTGACAGTGGGTGGATGTGAAAAATAGTGGACCTGGTGAAAAGTGCAGTGGTGGCAGTGGGTGGGTGACAGTGGGTGGATGTGAAAAATAGTGGACCTGGTGAAAAGTGCAGTGGTGGCAGTGGGTGGGTGACAGTGGGTGGATGTGAAAAATAGTGGACCTGGTGAAAAGTGCAGTGGTGGCAGTGGGTGGGTGACAGTGGGTGGATGTGAAAAATAGTGGACCTGGTGAAAAGTGCAGTGGCAGTGGGTGGGTGACAGTGGGTGGATGTGAAAAATAGTGGACCTGGTGAAAAGTGCAGTGGTGGCAGTGGGTGGGTGACAGTGGGTGGATGTGAAAAATAGTGGACCTGGTGAAAAGTGCAGTGGTGGCAGTGGGTGGGTGACAGTGGGTGGTTGTGAAAAATAGTGGACCTGGTGAAAAGTGCAGTGGTGGCAGTGGGTGGGTGACAGTGGGTGGTTGTGAAAAATAGTGGACCTGGTGAAAAGTGCAGTGGTGGCAGTGGGTGGGTGACAGTGGGTGGTTGTGAAAAATAGTGGACCTGGTGAAAAGTGCAGTGGTGGCAGTGGGTGGGTGACAGTGGGTGGATGTGAAAAATAGTGGACCTGGTGAAAAGTGCAGTGGTGGCAGTGGGTGGGTGACAGTGGGTGGATGTGAAAAATAGTGGACCTGGTGAAAAGTGCAGTGGTGGCAGTGGGTGGGTGACAGTGGGTGGTTGTGAAAAATAGTGGACCTGGTGAAAAGTGCAGTGGTGGCAGTGGGTGGGTGACAGTGGGTGGATGTGAAAAATAGTGGACCTGGTGAAAAGTGCAGTGGTGGCAGTGGGTGGGTGACAGTGGGTGGATGTGAAAAATAGTGGACCTGGTGAAAAGTGCAGTGGTGGCAGTGGGTGGGTGACAGTGGGTGGTTGTGAAAAATAGTGGACCTGGTGAAAAGTGCAGTGGTGGCAGTGGGTGGGTGACAGTGGGTGGATGTGAAAAATAGTGGACCTGGTGAAAAGTGCAGTGGTGGCAGTGGGTGGGTGACAGTGGGTGGATGTGAAAAATAGTGGACCTGGTGAAAAGTGCAGTGGTGGCAGTGGGTGGGTGACAGTGGGTGGTTGTGAAAAATAGTGGACCTGGTGAAAAGTGCAGTGGCAGTGGGTGGGTGACAGTGGGTGGTTGTGAAAAATAGTGGACCTGGTGAAAAGTGCAGTGGTGGCAGTGGGTGGGTGACAGTGGGTGGATGTGAAAAATAGTGGACCTGGTGAAAAGTGCAGTGGTGGCAGTGGGTGGGTGACAGTGGGTGGATGTGAAAAATAGTGGACCTGGTGAAAAGTGCAGTGGTGGCAGTGGGTGGGTGACAGTGGGTGGATGTGAAAAATAGTGGACCTGGTGAAAAGTGCAGTGGTGGCAGTGGGTGGGTGACAGTGGGTGGATGTGAAAAATAGTGGACCTGGTGAAAAGTGCAGTGGTGGCAGTGGGTGGGTGACAGTGGGTGGATGTGAAAAATAGTGGACCTGGTGAAAAGTGCAGTGGTGGCAGTGGGTGGGTGACAGTGGGTGGATGTGAAAAATAGTGGACCTGGTGAAAAGTGCAGTGGTGGCAGTGGGTGGGTGACAGTGGGTGGTTGTGAAAAATAGTGGACCTGGTGAAAAGTGCAGTGGTGGCAGTGGGTGGGTGACAGTGGGTGGTTGTGAAAAATAGTGGACCTGGTGAAAAGTGCAGTGGTGGCAGTGGGTGGGTGACAGTGGGTGGATGTGAAAAATAGTGGACCTGGTGAAAAGTGCAGTGGTGACAGTGGGTGGATGTGAAAAATAGTGGACCTGGTGAAAAGTGCAGTGGTGGCAGTGGGTGGGTGACAGTGGGTGGTTGTGAAAAATAGTGGACCTGGTGAAAAGTGCAGTGGTGGCAGTGGGTGGGTGACAGTGGGTGGATGTGAAAAATAGTGGACCTGGTGAAAAGTGCAGTGGCAGTGGGTGGGTGACAGTGGGTGGATGTGAAAAATAGTGGACCTGGTGAAAAGTGCAGTGGTGGCAGTGGGTGGGTGACAGTGGGTGGATGTGAAAAATAGTGGACCTGGTGAAAAGTGCAGTGGTGGCAGTGGGTGGGTGACAGTGGGTGGATGTGAAAAATAGTGGACCTGGTGAAAAGTGCAGTGGTGGCAGTGGGTGGGTGACAGTGGGTGGATGTGAAAAATAGTGGACCTGGTGAAAAGTGCAGTGGTGGCAGTGGGTGGGTGACAGTGGGTGGTTGTGAAAAATAGTGGACCTGGTGAAAAGTGCAGTGGTGGCAGTGGGTGGGTGACAGTGGGTGGTTGTGAAAAATAGTGGACCTGGTGAAAAGTGCAGTGGTGGCAGTGGGTGGGTGACAGTGGGTGGATGTGAAAAATAGTGGACCTGGTGAAAAGTGCAGTGGTGACAGTGGGTGGATGTGAAAAATAGTGGACCTGGTGAAAAGTGCAGTGGTGGCAGTGGGTGGGTGACAGTGGGTGGTTGTGAAAAATAGTGGACCTGGTGAAAAGTGCAGTGGTGGCAGTGGGTGGGTGACAGTGGGTGGATGTGAAAAATAGTGGACCTGGTGAAAAGTGCAGTGGTGGCAGTGGGTGGGTGACAGTGGGTGGATGTGAAAAATAGTGGACCTGGTGAAAAGTGCAGTGGTGGCAGTGGGTGGGTGACAGTGGGTGGTTGTGAAAAATAGTGGACCTGGTGAAAAGTGCAGTGGTGGCAGTGGGTGGGTGACAGTGGGTGGATGTGAAAAATAGTGGACCTGGTGAAAAGTGCAGTGGTGGCAGTGGGTGGGTGACAGTGGGTGGTTGTGAAAAATAGTGGACCTGGTGAAAAGTGCAGTGGTGGCAGTGGGTGGGTGACAGTGGGTGGTTGTGAAAAATAGTGGACCTGGTGAAAAGTGCAGTGGCAGTGGGTGGGTGACAGTGGGTGGTTGTGAAAAATAGTGGACCTGGTGAAAAGTGCAGTGGCAGTGGGTGGGTGACAGTGGGTGGTTGTGAAAAATAGTGGACCTGGTGAAAAGTGCAGTGGTGGCAGTGGGTGGGTGACAGTGGGTGGATGTGAAAAATAGTGGACCTGGTGAAAAGTGCAGTGGTGACAGTGGGTGGATGTGAAAAATAGTGGACCTGGTGAAAAGTGCAGTGGTGGCAGTGGGTGGGTGACAGTGGGTGGTTGTGAAAAATAGTGGACCTGGTGAAAAGTGCAGTGGTGGCAGTGGGTGGGTGACAGTGGGTGGATGTGAAAAATAGTGGACCTGGTGAAAAGTGCAGTGGTGGCAGTGGGTGGGTGACAGTGGGTGGATGTGAAAAATAGTGGACCTGGTGAAAAGTGCAGTGGTGGCAGTGGGTGGGTGACAGTGGGTGGTTGTGAAAAATAGTGGACCTGGTGAAAAGTGCAATGGTGGCAGTGGGTGGGTGACAGTGGGTGGATGTGAAAAATAGTGGACCTGGTGAAAAGTGCAGTGGTGGCAGTGGGTGGGTGACAGTGGGTGGATGTGAAAAATAGTGGACCTGGTGAAAAGTGCAGTGGTGGCAGTGGGTGGGTGACAGTGGGTGGTTGTGAAAAATAGTGGACCTGGTGAAAAGTGCAGTGGTGGCAGTGGGTGGGTGACAGTGGGTGGATGTGAAAAATAGTGGACCTGGTGAAAAGTGCAGTGGTGGCAGTGGGTGGGTGACAGTGGGTGGATGTGAAAAATAGTGGACCTGGTGAAAAGTGCAGTGGTGGCAGTGGGTGGGTGACAGTGGGTGGATGTGAAAAATAGTGGACCTGGTGAAAAGTGCAGTGGTGGCAGTGGGTGGGTGACAGTGGGTGGTTGTGAAAAATAGTGGACCTGGTGAAAAGTGCAATGGTGGCAGTGGGTGGGTGACAGTGGGTGGATGTGAAAAATAGTGGACCTGGTGAAAAGTGCAGTGGTGGCAGTGGGTGGGTGACAGTGGGTGGATGTGAAAAATAGTGGACCTGGTGAAAAGTGCAGTGGTGGCAGTGGGTGGGTGACAGTGGGTGGATGTGAAAAATAGTGGACCTGGTGAAAAGTGCAGTGGTGGCAGTGGGTGGGTGACAGTGGGTGGATGTGAAAAATAGTGGACCTGGTGAAAAGTGCAGTGGTGGCAGTGGGTGGGTGACAGTGGGTGGATGTGAAAAATAGTGGACCTGGTGAAAAGTGCAGTGGTGACAGTGGGTGGATGTGAAAAATAGTGGACCTGGTGAAAAGTGCAGTGGTGGCAGTGGGTGGGTGACAGTGGGTGGTTGTGAAAAATAGTGGACCTGGTGAAAAGTGCAGTGGTGGCAGTGGGTGGGTGACAGTGGGTGGATGTGAAAAATAGTGGACCTGGTGAAAAGTGCAGTGGTGGCAGTGGGTGGGTGACAGTGGGTGGATGTGAAAAATAGTGGACCTGGTGAAAAGTGCAGTGGTGGCAGTGGGTGGGTGACAGTGGGTGGTTGTGAAAAATAGTGGACCTGGTGAAAAGTGCAATGGTGGCAGTGGGTGGGTGACAGTGGGTGGATGTGAAAAATAGTGGACCTGGTGAAAAGTGCAGTGGTGGCAGTGGGTGGGTGACAGTGGGTGGATGTGAAAAATAGTGGACCTGGTGAAAAGTGCAGTGGTGGCAGTGGGTGGGTGACAGTGGGTGGTTGTGAAAAATAGTGGACCTGGTGAAAAGTGCAGTGGCAGTGGGTGGGTGACAGTGGGTGGATGTGAAAAATAGTGGACCTGGTGAAAAGTGCAGTGGTGGCAGTGGGTGGGTGACAGTGGGTGGATGTGAAAAATAGTGGACCTGGTGAAAAGTGCAGTGGTGGCAGTGGGTGGGTGACAGTGGGTGGATGTGAAAAATAGTGGACCTGGTGAAAAGTGCAGTGGTGGCAGTGGGTGGGTGACAGTGGGTGGTTGTGAAAAATAGTGGACCTGGTGAAAAGTGCAATGGTGGCAGTGGGTGGGTGACAGTGGGTGGATGTGAAAAATAGTGGACCTGGTGAAAAGTGCAGTGGTGGCAGTGGGTGGGTGACAGTGGGTGGATGTGAAAAATAGTGGACCTGGTGAAAAGTGCAGTGGTGGCAGTGGGTGGGTGACAGTGGGTGGATGTGAAAAATAGTGGACCTGGTGAAAAGTGCAGTGGTGGCAGTGGGTGGGTGACAGTGGGTGGATGTGAAAAATAGTGGACCTGGTGAAAAGTGCAGTGGTGGCAGTGGGTGGGTGACAGTGGGTGGATGTGAAAAATAGTGGACCTGGTGAAAAGTGCAGTGGCAGTGGGTGGGTGACAGTGGGTGGATGTGAAAAATAGTGGACCTGGTGAAAAGTGCAGTGGTGGCAGTGGGTGGGTGACAGTGGGTGGATGTGAAAAATAGTGGACCTGGTGAAAAGTGCAGTGGTGGCAGTGGGTGGGTGACAGTGGGTGGATGTGAAAAATAGTGGACCTGGTGAAAAGTGCAGTGGTGGCAGTGGGTGGGTGACAGTGGGTGGATGTGAAAAATAGTGGACCTGGTGAAAAGTGCAGTGGTGGCAGTGGGTGGGTGACAGTGGGTGGTTGTGAAAAATAGTGGACCTGGTGAAAAGTGCAATGGTGGCAGTGGGTGGGTGACAGTGGGTGGATGTGAAAAATAGTGGACCTGGTGAAAAGTGCAGTGGTGGCAGTGGGTGGGTGACAGTGGGTGGATGTGAAAAATAGTGGACCTGGTGAAAAGTGCAGTGGTGGCAGTGGGTGGGTGACAGTGGGTGGTTGTGAAAAATAGTGGACCTGGTGAAAAGTGCAGTGGTGGCAGTGGGTGGGTGACAGTGGGTGGATGTGAAAAATAGTGGACCTGGTGAAAAGTGCAGTGGTGGCAGTGGGTGGGTGACAGTGGGTGGATGTGAAAAATAGTGGACCTGGTGAAAAGTGCAGTGGTGGCAGTGGGTGGGTGACAGTGGGTGGTTGTGAAAAATAGTGGACCTGGTGAAAAGTGCAGTGGCAGTGGGTGGGTGACAGTGGGTGGATGTGAAAAATAGTGGACCTGGTGAAAAGTGCAGTGGTGGCAGTGGGTGGGTGACAGTGGGTGGTTGTGAAAAATAGTGGACCTGGTGAAAAGTGCAATGGTGGCAGTGGGTGGGTGACAGTGGGTGGTTGTGAAAAATAGTGGACCTGGTGAAAAGTGCAGTGGCAGTGGGTGGGTGACAGTGGGTGGATGTGAAAAATAGTGGACCTGGTGAAAAGTGCAGTGGTGGCAGTGGGTGGGTGACAGTGGGTGGATGTGAAAAATAGTGGACCTGGTGAAAAGTGCAGTGGTGGCAGTGGGTGGGTGACAGTGGGTGGATGTGAAAAATAGTGGACCTGGTGAAAAGTGCAGTGGTGGCAGTGGGTGGGTGACAGTGGGTGGTTGTGAAAAATAGTGGACCTGGTGAAAAGTGCAATGGTGGCAGTGGGTGGGTGACAGTGGGTGGATGTGAAAAATAGTGGACCTGGTGAAAAGTGCAGTGGTGGCAGTGGGTGGGTGACAGTGGGTGGTTGTGAAAAATAGTGGACCTGGTGAAAAGTGCAGTGGTGGCAGTGGGTGGGTGACAGTGGGTGGATGTGAAAAATAGTGGACCTGGTGAAAAGTGCAGTGGTGGCAGTGGGTGGGTGACAGTGGGTGGATGTGAAAAATAGTGGACCTGGTGAAAAGTGCAGTGGTGGCAGTGGGTGGGTGACAGTGGGTGGTTGTGAAAAATAGTGGACCTGGTGAAAAGTGCAGTGGTGGCAGTGGGTGGGTGACAGTGGGTGGATGTGAAAAATAGTGGACCTGGTGAAAAGTGCAGTGGTGGCAGTGGGTGGGTGACAGTGGGTGGATGTGAAAAATAGTGGACCTGGTGAAAAGTGCAGTGGTGGCAGTGGGTGGGTGACAGTGGGTGGTTGTGAAAAATAGTGGACCTGGTGAAAAGTGCAGTGGTGGCAGTGGGTGGGTGACAGTGGGTGGTTGTGAAAAATAGTGGACCTGGTGAAAAGTGCAGTGGTGGCAGTGGGTGGGTGACAGTGGGTGGATGTGAAAAATAGTGGACCTGGTGAAAAGTGCAGTGGTGGCAGTGGGTGGGTGACAGTGGGTGGATGTGAAAAATAGTGGACCTGGTGAAAAGTGCAGTGGTGGCAGTGGGTGGGTGACAGTGGGTGGTTGTGAAAAATAGTGGACCTGGTGAAAAGTGCAGTGGTGGCAGTGGGTGGGTGACAGTGGGTGGATGTGAAAAATAGTGGACCTGGTGAAAAGTGCAGTGGTGGCAGTGGGTGGGTGACAGTGGGTGGATGTGAAAAATAGTGGACCTGGTGAAAAGTGCAGTGGTGGCAGTGGGTGGGTGACAGTGGGTGGATGTGAAAAATAGTGGACCTGGTGAAAAGTGCAGTGGTGGCAGTGGGTGGGTGACAGTGGGTGGTTGTGAAAAATAGTGGACCTGGTGAAAAGTGCAGTGGCAGTGGGTGGGTGACAGTGGGTGGTTGTGAAAAATAGTGGACCTGGTGAAAAGTGCAGTGGTGGCAGTGGGTGGGTGACAGTGGGTGGATGTGAAAAATAGTGGACCTGGTGAAAAGTGCAGTGGTGGCAGTGGGTGGGTGACAGTGGGTGGATGTGAAAAATAGTGGACCTGGTGAAAAGTGCAGTGGTGGCAGTGGGTGGGTGACAGTGGGTGGATGTGAAAAATAGTGGACCTGGTGAAAAGTGCAGTGGTGGCAGTGGGTGGGTGACAGTGGGTGGATGTGAAAAATAGTGGACCTGGTGAAAAGTGCAGTGGTGGCAGTGGGTGGGTGACAGTGGGTGGATGTGAAAAATAGTGGACCTGGTGAAAAGTGCAGTGGTGGCAGTGGGTGGGTGACAGTGGGTGGATGTGAAAAATAGTGGACCTGGTGAAAAGTGCAGTGGTGGCAGTGGGTGGGTGACAGTGGGTGGTTGTGAAAAATAGTGGACCTGGTGAAAAGTGCAGTGGTGGCAGTGGGTGGGTGACAGTGGGTGGTTGTGAAAAATAGTGGACCTGGTGAAAAGTGCAGTGGTGGCAGTGGGTGGGTGACAGTGGGTGGATGTGAAAAATAGTGGACCTGGTGAAAAGTGCAGTGGTGACAGTGGGTGGATGTGAAAAATAGTGGACCTGGTGAAAAGTGCAGTGGTGGCAGTGGGTGGGTGACAGTGGGTGGTTGTGAAAAATAGTGGACCTGGTGAAAAGTGCAGTGGTGGCAGTGGGTGGGTGACAGTGGGTGGATGTGAAAAATAGTGGACCTGGTGAAAAGTGCAGTGGTGGCAGTGGGTGGGTGACAGTGGGTGGATGTGAAAAATAGTGGACCTGGTGAAAAGTGCAGTGGTGGCAGTGGGTGGGTGACAGTGGGTGGTTGTGAAAAATAGTGGACCTGGTGAAAAGTGCAGTGGTGGCAGTGGGTGGGTGACAGTGGGTGGATGTGAAAAATAGTGGACCTGGTGAAAAGTGCAGTGGTGGCAGTGGGTGGGTGACAGTGGGTGGTTGTGAAAAATAGTGGACCTGGTGAAAAGTGCAGTGGTGGCAGTGGGTGGGTGACAGTGGGTGGTTGTGAAAAATAGTGGACCTGGTGAAAAGTGCAGTGGCAGTGGGTGGGTGACAGTGGGTGGTTGTGAAAAATAGTGGACCTGGTGAAAAGTGCAGTGGCAGTGGGTGGGTGACAGTGGGTGGTTGTGAAAAATAGTGGACCTGGTGAAAAGTGCAGTGGTGGCAGTGGGTGGGTGACAGTGGGTGGATGTGAAAAATAGTGGACCTGGTGAAAAGTGCAGTGGTGACAGTGGGTGGATGTGAAAAATAGTGGACCTGGTGAAAAGTGCAGTGGTGGCAGTGGGTGGGTGACAGTGGGTGGTTGTGAAAAATAGTGGACCTGGTGAAAAGTGCAGTGGTGGCAGTGGGTGGGTGACAGTGGGTGGATGTGAAAAATAGTGGACCTGGTGAAAAGTGCAGTGGTGGCAGTGGGTGGGTGACAGTGGGTGGATGTGAAAAATAGTGGACCTGGTGAAAAGTGCAGTGGTGGCAGTGGGTGGGTGACAGTGGGTGGTTGTGAAAAATAGTGGACCTGGTGAAAAGTGCAATGGTGGCAGTGGGTGGGTGACAGTGGGTGGATGTGAAAAATAGTGGACCTGGTGAAAAGTGCAGTGGTGGCAGTGGGTGGGTGACAGTGGGTGGATGTGAAAAATAGTGGACCTGGTGAAAAGTGCAGTGGTGGCAGTGGGTGGGTGACAGTGGGTGGTTGTGAAAAATAGTGGACCTGGTGAAAAGTGCAGTGGTGGCAGTGGGTGGGTGACAGTGGGTGGATGTGAAAAATAGTGGACCTGGTGAAAAGTGCAGTGGTGGCAGTGGGTGGGTGACAGTGGGTGGATGTGAAAAATAGTGGACCTGGTGAAAAGTGCAGTGGTGGCAGTGGGTGGGTGACAGTGGGTGGATGTGAAAAATAGTGGACCTGGTGAAAAGTGCAGTGGTGGCAGTGGGTGGGTGACAGTGGGTGGTTGTGAAAAATAGTGGACCTGGTGAAAAGTGCAATGGTGGCAGTGGGTGGGTGACAGTGGGTGGATGTGAAAAATAGTGGACCTGGTGAAAAGTGCAGTGGTGGCAGTGGGTGGGTGACAGTGGGTGGATGTGAAAAATAGTGGACCTGGTGAAAAGTGCAGTGGTGGCAGTGGGTGGGTGACAGTGGGTGGATGTGAAAAATAGTGGACCTGGTGAAAAGTGCAGTGGTGGCAGTGGGTGGGTGACAGTGGGTGGATGTGAAAAATAGTGGACCTGGTGAAAAGTGCAGTGGTGGCAGTGGGTGGGTGACAGTGGGTGGATGTGAAAAATAGTGGACCTGGTGAAAAGTGCAGTGGTGACAGTGGGTGGATGTGAAAAATAGTGGACCTGGTGAAAAGTGCAGTGGTGGCAGTGGGTGGGTGACAGTGGGTGGTTGTGAAAAATAGTGGACCTGGTGAAAAGTGCAGTGGTGGCAGTGGGTGGGTGACAGTGGGTGGATGTGAAAAATAGTGGACCTGGTGAAAAGTGCAGTGGTGGCAGTGGGTGGGTGACAGTGGGTGGATGTGAAAAATAGTGGACCTGGTGAAAAGTGCAGTGGTGGCAGTGGGTGGGTGACAGTGGGTGGTTGTGAAAAATAGTGGACCTGGTGAAAAGTGCAATGGTGGCAGTGGGTGGGTGACAGTGGGTGGATGTGAAAAATAGTGGACCTGGTGAAAAGTGCAGTGGTGGCAGTGGGTGGGTGACAGTGGGTGGATGTGAAAAATAGTGGACCTGGTGAAAAGTGCAGTGGTGGCAGTGGGTGGGTGACAGTGGGTGGTTGTGAAAAATAGTGGACCTGGTGAAAAGTGCAGTGGCAGTGGGTGGGTGACAGTGGGTGGATGTGAAAAATAGTGGACCTGGTGAAAAGTGCAGTGGTGGCAGTGGGTGGGTGACAGTGGGTGGATGTGAAAAATAGTGGACCTGGTGAAAAGTGCAGTGGTGGCAGTGGGTGGGTGACAGTGGGTGGATGTGAAAAATAGTGGACCTGGTGAAAAGTGCAGTGGTGGCAGTGGGTGGGTGACAGTGGGTGGTTGTGAAAAATAGTGGACCTGGTGAAAAGTGCAATGGTGGCAGTGGGTGGGTGACAGTGGGTGGATGTGAAAAATAGTGGACCTGGTGAAAAGTGCAGTGGTGGCAGTGGGTGGGTGACAGTGGGTGGATGTGAAAAATAGTGGACCTGGTGAAAAGTGCAGTGGTGGCAGTGGGTGGGTGACAGTGGGTGGATGTGAAAAATAGTGGACCTGGTGAAAAGTGCAGTGGTGGCAGTGGGTGGGTGACAGTGGGTGGATGTGAAAAATAGTGGACCTGGTGAAAAGTGCAGTGGTGGCAGTGGGTGGGTGACAGTGGGTGGATGTGAAAAATAGTGGACCTGGTGAAAAGTGCAGTGGCAGTGGGTGGGTGACAGTGGGTGGATGTGAAAAATAGTGGACCTGGTGAAAAGTGCAGTGGTGGCAGTGGGTGGGTGACAGTGGGTGGATGTGAAAAATAGTGGACCTGGTGAAAAGTGCAGTGGTGGCAGTGGGTGGGTGACAGTGGGTGGATGTGAAAAATAGTGGACCTGGTGAAAAGTGCAGTGGTGGCAGTGGGTGGGTGACAGTGGGTGGATGTGAAAAATAGTGGACCTGGTGAAAAGTGCAGTGGTGGCAGTGGGTGGGTGACAGTGGGTGGTTGTGAAAAATAGTGGACCTGGTGAAAAGTGCAATGGTGGCAGTGGGTGGGTGACAGTGGGTGGATGTGAAAAATAGTGGACCTGGTGAAAAGTGCAGTGGTGGCAGTGGGTGGGTGACAGTGGGTGGATGTGAAAAATAGTGGACCTGGTGAAAAGTGCAGTGGTGGCAGTGGGTGGGTGACAGTGGGTGGTTGTGAAAAATAGTGGACCTGGTGAAAAGTGCAGTGGCAGTGGGTGGGTGACAGTGGGTGGATGTGAAAAATAGTGGACCTGGTGAAAAGTGCAGTGGTGGCAGTGGGTGGGTGACAGTGGGTGGATGTGAAAAATAGTGGACCTGGTGAAAAGTGCAGTGGTGGCAGTGGGTGGGTGACAGTGGGTGGATGTGAAAAATAGTGGACCTGGTGAAAAGTGCAGTGGTGGCAGTGGGTGGGTGACAGTGGGTGGATGTGAAAAATAGTGGACCTGGTGAAAAGTGCAGTGGCAGTGGGTGGGTGACAGTGGGTGGATGTGAAAAATAGTGGACCTGGTGAAAAGTGCAGTGGTGGCAGTGGGTGGGTGACAGTGGGTGGATGTGAAAAATAGTGGACCTGGTGAAAAGTGCAGTGGTGGCAGTGGGTGGGTGACAGTGGGTGGTTGTGAAAAATAGTGGACCTGGTGAAAAGTGCAGTGGTGGCAGTGGGTGGGTGACAGTGGGTGGTTGTGAAAAATAGTGGACCTGGTGAAAAGTGCAGTGGTGGCAGTGGGTGGGTGACAGTGGGTGGTTGTGAAAAATAGTGGACCTGGTGAAAAGTGCAGTGGTGGCAGTGGGTGGGTGACAGTGGGTGGATGTGAAAAATAGTGGACCTGGTGAAAAGTGCAGTGGTGGCAGTGGGTGGGTGACAGTGGGTGGATGTGAAAAATAGTGGACCTGGTGAAAAGTGCAGTGGTGGCAGTGGGTGGGTGACAGTGGGTGGTTGTGAAAAATAGTGGACCTGGTGAAAAGTGCAGTGGTGGCAGTGGGTGGGTGACAGTGGGTGGATGTGAAAAATAGTGGACCTGGTGAAAAGTGCAGTGGTGGCAGTGGGTGGGTGACAGTGGGTGGATGTGAAAAATAGTGGACCTGGTGAAAAGTGCAGTGGTGGCAGTGGGTGGGTGACAGTGGGTGGTTGTGAAAAATAGTGGACCTGGTGAAAAGTGCAGTGGTGGCAGTGGGTGGGTGACAGTGGGTGGATGTGAAAAATAGTGGACCTGGTGAAAAGTGCAGTGGTGGCAGTGGGTGGGTGACAGTGGGTGGATGTGAAAAATAGTGGACCTGGTGAAAAGTGCAGTGGTGGCAGTGGGTGGGTGACAGTGGGTGGTTGTGAAAAATAGTGGACCTGGTGAAAAGTGCAGTGGCAGTGGGTGGGTGACAGTGGGTGGTTGTGAAAAATAGTGGACCTGGTGAAAAGTGCAGTGGTGGCAGTGGGTGGGTGACAGTGGGTGGATGTGAAAAATAGTGGACCTGGTGAAAAGTGCAGTGGTGGCAGTGGGTGGGTGACAGTGGGTGGATGTGAAAAATAGTGGACCTGGTGAAAAGTGCAGTGGTGGCAGTGGGTGGGTGACAGTGGGTGGATGTGAAAAATAGTGGACCTGGTGAAAAGTGCAGTGGTGGCAGTGGGTGGGTGACAGTGGGTGGATGTGAAAAATAGTGGACCTGGTGAAAAGTGCAGTGGTGGCAGTGGGTGGGTGACAGTGGGTGGATGTGAAAAATAGTGGACCTGGTGAAAAGTGCAGTGGTGGCAGTGGGTGGGTGACAGTGGGTGGATGTGAAAAATAGTGGACCTGGTGAAAAGTGCAGTGGTGGCAGTGGGTGGGTGACAGTGGGTGGTTGTGAAAAATAGTGGACCTGGTGAAAAGTGCAGTGGTGGCAGTGGGTGGGTGACAGTGGGTGGTTGTGAAAAATAGTGGACCTGGTGAAAAGTGCAGTGGTGGCAGTGGGTGGGTGACAGTGGGTGGATGTGAAAAATAGTGGACCTGGTGAAAAGTGCAGTGGTGACAGTGGGTGGATGTGAAAAATAGTGGACCTGGTGAAAAGTGCAGTGGTGGCAGTGGGTGGGTGACAGTGGGTGGTTGTGAAAAATAGTGGACCTGGTGAAAAGTGCAGTGGTGGCAGTGGGTGGGTGACAGTGGGTGGATGTGAAAAATAGTGGACCTGGTGAAAAGTGCAGTGGCAGTGGGTGGGTGACAGTGGGTGGATGTGAAAAATAGTGGACCTGGTGAAAAGTGCAGTGGTGGCAGTGGGTGGGTGACAGTGGGTGGATGTGAAAAATAGTGGACCTGGTGAAAAGTGCAGTGGTGGCAGTGGGTGGGTGACAGTGGGTGGATGTGAAAAATAGTGGACCTGGTGAAAAGTGCAGTGGTGGCAGTGGGTGGGTGACAGTGGGTGGATGTGAAAAATAGTGGACCTGGTGAAAAGTGCAGTGGTGGCAGTGGGTGGGTGACAGTGGGTGGTTGTGAAAAATAGTGGACCTGGTGAAAAGTGCAGTGGTGGCAGTGGGTGGGTGACAGTGGGTGGTTGTGAAAAATAGTGGACCTGGTGAAAAGTGCAGTGGTGGCAGTGGGTGGGTGACAGTGGGTGGATGTGAAAAATAGTGGACCTGGTGAAAAGTGCAGTGGTGACAGTGGGTGGATGTGAAAAATAGTGGACCTGGTGAAAAGTGCAGTGGTGGCAGTGGGTGGGTGACAGTGGGTGGTTGTGAAAAATAGTGGACCTGGTGAAAAGTGCAGTGGTGGCAGTGGGTGGGTGACAGTGGGTGGATGTGAAAAATAGTGGACCTGGTGAAAAGTGCAGTGGTGGCAGTGGGTGGGTGACAGTGGGTGGATGTGAAAAATAGTGGACCTGGTGAAAAGTGCAGTGGTGGCAGTGGGTGGGTGACAGTGGGTGGTTGTGAAAAATAGTGGACCTGGTGAAAAGTGCAGTGGTGGCAGTGGGTGGGTGACAGTGGGTGGATGTGAAAAATAGTGGACCTGGTGAAAAGTGCAGTGGTGGCAGTGGGTGGGTGACAGTGGGTGGTTGTGAAAAATAGTGGACCTGGTGAAAAGTGCAGTGGTGGCAGTGGGTGGGTGACAGTGGGTGGTTGTGAAAAATAGTGGACCTGGTGAAAAGTGCAGTGGCAGTGGGTGGGTGACAGTGGGTGGTTGTGAAAAATAGTGGACCTGGTGAAAAGTGCAGTGGCAGTGGGTGGGTGACAGTGGGTGGTTGTGAAAAATAGTGGACCTGGTGAAAAGTGCAGTGGTGGCAGTGGGTGGGTGACAGTGGGTGGATGTGAAAAATAGTGGACCTGGTGAAAAGTGCAGTGGTGACAGTGGGTGGATGTGAAAAATAGTGGACCTGGTGAAAAGTGCAGTGGTGGCAGTGGGTGGGTGACAGTGGGTGGTTGTGAAAAATAGTGGACCTGGTGAAAAGTGCAGTGGTGGCAGTGGGTGGGTGACAGTGGGTGGATGTGAAAAATAGTGGACCTGGTGAAAAGTGCAGTGGTGGCAGTGGGTGGGTGACAGTGGGTGGATGTGAAAAATAGTGGACCTGGTGAAAAGTGCAGTGGTGGCAGTGGGTGGGTGACAGTGGGTGGTTGTGAAAAATAGTGGACCTGGTGAAAAGTGCAATGGTGGCAGTGGGTGGGTGACAGTGGGTGGATGTGAAAAATAGTGGACCTGGTGAAAAGTGCAGTGGTGGCAGTGGGTGGGTGACAGTGGGTGGATGTGAAAAATAGTGGACCTGGTGAAAAGTGCAGTGGTGGCAGTGGGTGGGTGACAGTGGGTGGTTGTGAAAAATAGTGGACCTGGTGAAAAGTGCAGTGGTGGCAGTGGGTGGGTGACAGTGGGTGGATGTGAAAAATAGTGGACCTGGTGAAAAGTGCAGTGGTGGCAGTGGGTGGGTGACAGTGGGTGGATGTGAAAAATAGTGGACCTGGTGAAAAGTGCAGTGGTGGCAGTGGGTGGGTGACAGTGGGTGGATGTGAAAAATAGTGGACCTGGTGAAAAGTGCAGTGGTGGCAGTGGGTGGGTGACAGTGGGTGGTTGTGAAAAATAGTGGACCTGGTGAAAAGTGCAATGGTGGCAGTGGGTGGGTGACAGTGGGTGGATGTGAAAAATAGTGGACCTGGTGAAAAGTGCAGTGGTGGCAGTGGGTGGGTGACAGTGGGTGGATGTGAAAAATAGTGGACCTGGTGAAAAGTGCAGTGGTGGCAGTGGGTGGGTGACAGTGGGTGGATGTGAAAAATAGTGGACCTGGTGAAAAGTGCAGTGGTGGCAGTGGGTGGGTGACAGTGGGTGGATGTGAAAAATAGTGGACCTGGTGAAAAGTGCAGTGGTGGCAGTGGGTGGGTGACAGTGGGTGGATGTGAAAAATAGTGGACCTGGTGAAAAGTGCAGTGGTGACAGTGGGTGGATGTGAAAAATAGTGGACCTGGTGAAAAGTGCAGTGGTGGCAGTGGGTGGGTGACAGTGGGTGGTTGTGAAAAATAGTGGACCTGGTGAAAAGTGCAGTGGTGGCAGTGGGTGGGTGACAGTGGGTGGATGTGAAAAATAGTGGACCTGGTGAAAAGTGCAGTGGTGGCAGTGGGTGGGTGACAGTGGGTGGATGTGAAAAATAGTGGACCTGGTGAAAAGTGCAGTGGTGGCAGTGGGTGGGTGACAGTGGGTGGTTGTGAAAAATAGTGGACCTGGTGAAAAGTGCAATGGTGGCAGTGGGTGGGTGACAGTGGGTGGATGTGAAAAATAGTGGACCTGGTGAAAAGTGCAGTGGTGGCAGTGGGTGGGTGACAGTGGGTGGATGTGAAAAATAGTGGACCTGGTGAAAAGTGCAGTGGTGGCAGTGGGTGGGTGACAGTGGGTGGTTGTGAAAAATAGTGGACCTGGTGAAAAGTGCAGTGGCAGTGGGTGGGTGACAGTGGGTGGATGTGAAAAATAGTGGACCTGGTGAAAAGTGCAGTGGTGGCAGTGGGTGGGTGACAGTGGGTGGATGTGAAAAATAGTGGACCTGGTGAAAAGTGCAGTGGTGGCAGTGGGTGGGTGACAGTGGGTGGATGTGAAAAATAGTGGACCTGGTGAAAAGTGCAGTGGTGGCAGTGGGTGGGTGACAGTGGGTGGTTGTGAAAAATAGTGGACCTGGTGAAAAGTGCAATGGTGGCAGTGGGTGGGTGACAGTGGGTGGATGTGAAAAATAGTGGACCTGGTGAAAAGTGCAGTGGTGGCAGTGGGTGGGTGACAGTGGGTGGATGTGAAAAATAGTGGACCTGGTGAAAAGTGCAGTGGTGGCAGTGGGTGGGTGACAGTGGGTGGATGTGAAAAATAGTGGACCTGGTGAAAAGTGCAGTGGTGGCAGTGGGTGGGTGACAGTGGGTGGATGTGAAAAATAGTGGACCTGGTGAAAAGTGCAGTGGTGGCAGTGGGTGGGTGACAGTGGGTGGATGTGAAAAATAGTGGACCTGGTGAAAAGTGCAGTGGCAGTGGGTGGGTGACAGTGGGTGGATGTGAAAAATAGTGGACCTGGTGAAAAGTGCAGTGGTGGCAGTGGGTGGGTGACAGTGGGTGGATGTGAAAAATAGTGGACCTGGTGAAAAGTGCAGTGGTGGCAGTGGGTGGGTGACAGTGGGTGGATGTGAAAAATAGTGGACCTGGTGAAAAGTGCAGTGGTGGCAGTGGGTGGGTGACAGTGGGTGGATGTGAAAAATAGTGGACCTGGTGAAAAGTGCAGTGGTGGCAGTGGGTGGGTGACAGTGGGTGGTTGTGAAAAATAGTGGACCTGGTGAAAAGTGCAATGGTGGCAGTGGGTGGGTGACAGTGGGTGGATGTGAAAAATAGTGGACCTGGTGAAAAGTGCAGTGGTGGCAGTGGGTGGGTGACAGTGGGTGGATGTGAAAAATAGTGGACCTGGTGAAAAGTGCAGTGGTGGCAGTGGGTGGGTGACAGTGGGTGGTTGTGAAAAATAGTGGACCTGGTGAAAAGTGCAGTGGCAGTGGGTGGGTGACAGTGGGTGGATGTGAAAAATAGTGGACCTGGTGAAAAGTGCAGTGGTGGCAGTGGGTGGGTGACAGTGGGTGGATGTGAAAAATAGTGGACCTGGTGAAAAGTGCAGTGGTGGCAGTGGGTGGGTGACAGTGGGTGGATGTGAAAAATAGTGGACCTGGTGAAAAGTGCAGTGGTGGCAGTGGGTGGGTGACAGTGGGTGGATGTGAAAAATAGTGGACCTGGTGAAAAGTGCAGTGGCAGTGGGTGGGTGACAGTGGGTGGATGTGAAAAATAGTGGACCTGGTGAAAAGTGCAGTGGTGGCAGTGGGTGGGTGACAGTGGGTGGATGTGAAAAATAGTGGACCTGGTGAAAAGTGCAGTGGTGGCAGTGGGTGGGTGACAGTGGGTGGTTGTGAAAAATAGTGGACCTGGTGAAAAGTGCAGTGGTGGCAGTGGGTGGGTGACAGTGGGTGGTTGTGAAAAATAGTGGACCTGGTGAAAAGTGCAGTGGTGGCAGTGGGTGGGTGACAGTGGGTGGTTGTGAAAAATAGTGGACCTGGTGAAAAGTGCAGTGGTGGCAGTGGGTGGGTGACAGTGGGTGGATGTGAAAAATAGTGGACCTGGTGAAAAGTGCAGTGGTGGCAGTGGGTGGGTGACAGTGGGTGGATGTGAAAAATAGTGGACCTGGTGAAAAGTGCAGTGGTGGCAGTGGGTGGGTGACAGTGGGTGGTTGTGAAAAATAGTGGACCTGGTGAAAAGTGCAGTGGTGGCAGTGGGTGGGTGACAGTGGGTGGATGTGAAAAATAGTGGACCTGGTGAAAAGTGCAGTGGTGGCAGTGGGTGGGTGACAGTGGGTGGATGTGAAAAATAGTGGACCTGGTGAAAAGTGCAGTGGTGGCAGTGGGTGGGTGACAGTGGGTGGTTGTGAAAAATAGTGGACCTGGTGAAAAGTGCAGTGGTGGCAGTGGGTGGGTGACAGTGGGTGGATGTGAAAAATAGTGGACCTGGTGAAAAGTGCAGTGGTGGCAGTGGGTGGGTGACAGTGGGTGGATGTGAAAAATAGTGGACCTGGTGAAAAGTGCAGTGGTGGCAGTGGGTGGGTGACAGTGGGTGGTTGTGAAAAATAGTGGACCTGGTGAAAAGTGCAGTGGCAGTGGGTGGGTGACAGTGGGTGGTTGTGAAAAATAGTGGACCTGGTGAAAAGTGCAGTGGTGGCAGTGGGTGGGTGACAGTGGGTGGATGTGAAAAATAGTGGACCTGGTGAAAAGTGCAGTGGTGGCAGTGGGTGGGTGACAGTGGGTGGATGTGAAAAATAGTGGACCTGGTGAAAAGTGCAGTGGTGGCAGTGGGTGGGTGACAGTGGGTGGATGTGAAAAATAGTGGACCTGGTGAAAAGTGCAGTGGTGGCAGTGGGTGGGTGACAGTGGGTGGATGTGAAAAATAGTGGACCTGGTGAAAAGTGCAGTGGTGGCAGTGGGTGGGTGACAGTGGGTGGATGTGAAAAATAGTGGACCTGGTGAAAAGTGCAGTGGTGGCAGTGGGTGGGTGACAGTGGGTGGATGTGAAAAATAGTGGACCTGGTGAAAAGTGCAGTGGTGGCAGTGGGTGGGTGACAGTGGGTGGTTGTGAAAAATAGTGGACCTGGTGAAAAGTGCAGTGGTGGCAGTGGGTGGGTGACAGTGGGTGGTTGTGAAAAATAGTGGACCTGGTGAAAAGTGCAGTGGTGGCAGTGGGTGGGTGACAGTGGGTGGATGTGAAAAATAGTGGACCTGGTGAAAAGTGCAGTGGTGACAGTGGGTGGATGTGAAAAATAGTGGACCTGGTGAAAAGTGCAGTGGTGGCAGTGGGTGGGTGACAGTGGGTGGTTGTGAAAAATAGTGGACCTGGTGAAAAGTGCAGTGGTGGCAGTGGGTGGGTGACAGTGGGTGGATGTGAAAAATAGTGGACCTGGTGAAAAGTGCAGTGGCAGTGGGTGGGTGACAGTGGGTGGATGTGAAAAATAGTGGACCTGGTGAAAAGTGCAGTGGTGGCAGTGGGTGGGTGACAGTGGGTGGATGTGAAAAATAGTGGACCTGGTGAAAAGTGCAGTGGTGGCAGTGGGTGGGTGACAGTGGGTGGTTGTGAAAAATAGTGGACCTGGTGAAAAGTGCAGTGGTGGCAGTGGGTGGGTGACAGTGGGTGGTTGTGAAAAATAGTGGACCTGGTGAAAAGTGCAGTGGTGGCAGTGGGTGGGTGACAGTGGGTGGTTGTGAAAAATAGTGGACCTGGTGAAAAGTGCAGTGGTGGCAGTGGGTGGGTGACAGTGGGTGGATGTGAAAAATAGTGGACCTGGTGAAAAGTGCAGTGGTGGCAGTGGGTGGGTGACAGTGGGTGGATGTGAAAAATAGTGGACCTGGTGAAAAGTGCAGTGGTGGCAGTGGGTGGGTGACAGTGGGTGGTTGTGAAAAATAGTGGACCTGGTGAAAAGTGCAGTGGTGGCAGTGGGTGGGTGACAGTGGGTGGATGTGAAAAATAGTGGACCTGGTGAAAAGTGCAGTGGTGGCAGTGGGTGGGTGACAGTGGGTGGATGTGAAAAATAGTGGACCTGGTGAAAAGTGCAGTGGTGGCAGTGGGTGGGTGACAGTGGGTGGTTGTGAAAAATAGTGGACCTGGTGAAAAGTGCAGTGGTGGCAGTGGGTGGGTGACAGTGGGTGGATGTGAAAAATAGTGGACCTGGTGAAAAGTGCAGTGGTGGCAGTGGGTGGGTGACAGTGGGTGGATGTGAAAAATAGTGGACCTGGTGAAAAGTGCAGTGGTGGCAGTGGGTGGGTGACAGTGGGTGGTTGTGAAAAATAGTGGACCTGGTGAAAAGTGCAGTGGCAGTGGGTGGGTGACAGTGGGTGGTTGTGAAAAATAGTGGACCTGGTGAAAAGTGCAGTGGTGGCAGTGGGTGGGTGACAGTGGGTGGATGTGAAAAATAGTGGACCTGGTGAAAAGTGCAGTGGTGGCAGTGGGTGGGTGACAGTGGGTGGATGTGAAAAATAGTGGACCTGGTGAAAAGTGCAGTGGTGGCAGTGGGTGGGTGACAGTGGGTGGATGTGAAAAATAGTGGACCTGGTGAAAAGTGCAGTGGTGGCAGTGGGTGGGTGACAGTGGGTGGATGTGAAAAATAGTGGACCTGGTGAAAAGTGCAGTGGTGGCAGTGGGTGGGTGACAGTGGGTGGATGTGAAAAATAGTGGACCTGGTGAAAAGTGCAGTGGTGGCAGTGGGTGGGTGACAGTGGGTGGATGTGAAAAATAGTGGACCTGGTGAAAAGTGCAGTGGTGGCAGTGGGTGGGTGACAGTGGGTGGTTGTGAAAAATAGTGGACCTGGTGAAAAGTGCAGTGG